>NW_027094091.1:65818092-67018092 GCF_029207755.1 Chamaea fasciata | reverse complement strand
TTGGAACTGTGGAGCTTCTCTACATTAATCAAAGGCACATTCAAGTTGCAATAACAAGTACATTGTTTTTCCTGTGATAATGTTGTATTTTTATTGTTTCACTCCTGTAATTTAATCCCGTAACTGACATCCTACTTTGGTCTGAATTGAGAATTAGCACTTGTAGCAATAAACTGTTGTAATACCTATTTATTCTACTTTCGGACTTTATGGGATAAACACTATCCTTTCCGAGCAAATATTTATTTATGTATTCATGTATTTATTTATTAATTTGTTTAAATCTAGGCTTTTTATACTAAAAATAGCTCTTGTCGAGTAAGAGGTAGTAATGAATGCAGCACTGTTCTTGACTGGGCTAGTTACCAAATACCTCAAATCAAGGATATTCATCAAGTAAACCCATGAAAGAAGTGATCTAATAAAAAAATGATGTTTAAAGAGCTTTAATTTCCAGTTAGATTACTTGCATGAGTCAGTTGAAAAGCATTCACCTTTGTTCACTGACATTTAAGAAATAAGTAGCTTGGAGCTACTCGTTATGTTGTAGTTATTTCACACTTGTTTAACTACCAGTTGTTTTGTCTGTAATACAGAGGATTAATTCTGGAGAAGTTAGGTATGATAGCTAATTTGATACTTAAGACTTCCTTAATTGCTAGGGTAAAGGATTACTGGCAATGAAACTTTAAAAGAACTGCTATGCCAGTTTTAAGTAATAATAAAACTGCATCAATTCCCTTTATTAATGTGGCATATCTTAATAAAAGCTGGTACACCTACCAAGATTTGCCTCCAGGGCAATGGAGCTCTGTGAGACCTGGGCAGACACTGAATCCAGCCACTCAAGTGTAATGCAAAACGGAGTGGATTGAATTGTCTGCATTTGGATTAGTGTATTAAGAGGGTTTTTTGTTGTTGTGTTGTTGTTTAATTAAACTGCTCCCTTCACCAGGGTTTGATAGGCATTCCTGCCAGGATAAGAACATGCGTGCTGGGTGGAAGAAGAAACTAAAAAACTGTTTCATGCATTTGTGAGAGCTGAACCCTTATGAGAGCATTGCATGTGGGTCTGTCATGTATGTATGCCCCCATGTCAGCTAAAGAAGACGTGTAGAGAAGGAATTTTACCTCCCCTTACAGGCTTCAATGAAATTTTCATGTTGACAGATTACTTTCTGAGACATCATTTTTATGTGTGTAAACACCTCAATCCAAATGGTGTTTCAAGTGTGGAAGATCGTAGGCATGGGTAGAAATGGGTATCATCATTATATCATCAGCTTTGAAATATTTTTATGGCTGCCGCTGGAGTTTGTGTTGCTGTTTTGCCCTATGGTATATCTTTCTAAGGATAACGTATGGATAATTCTTGAGTGTTCCTTATGAGTTCCTCACAGCTTTGTGTCACAGCCCAGGAAGATTAACAAGGAAGCAGCGAAAGGCCGCTGTAGGGAAGGACAAACTTGTGGTCCAGGTCCACAATGCTGGGCAGGAGTCCCAGCCCGGGCTCTGTCACGCTAAGGGGATTACTCCGTCTGTGCCGTGACAGCTCACCCAAACCGTGTCGGAAATATTAGTCACCTGTTAGTTCGGATTAATGAGCTTTACACATTCGTGTTTGGCAGGTTTGGAATACGTGCTGCCAATTTTCCCCCTGTAGTTTGAGAGGTAAGTCACCTAGAAGCACACCCTGTGGGGAAGTTATCTATACCAGCACTTGGAGCCCCTGCATCTGCCCTGTTTGCTGGGACCTGGTCACTAAAGATCAGAGAGCCCCAGTGCTGTCCATGGTCATGTCTAAAGGAAGTTTTCTATCCATTTGACTTTGAAATACTGCTTTTAACTAAAGGATTGCTAAAGATTGAGTCTCTCTCAGTTCAGTACTGTGCTGATTTACTGCTCGGTGTAGTTAAAGAGCCCACATAACAAGAATATAACCTCGCTACTGAAAAAGAACCATCTGTGTGGGTAGTGTTTGTTCTACCCTGTTTTGAAGCTTAATGAAGACACTAGAATAATCAAATTTCTGCAGCCTTCTAGATAATCTTACTCAGTTCTGAAAACTACCTGCTTGGCTCTGAAGCATGATGTTAACTTGTAAAACTGTTCAATCCATACTACAGCATACTTTCCTATTACTGGTGGTTGTTTCTAGTAGGTAGTTCCTACACCCAAAAGGGTTTTAAACTGGTACAAGCGACACAGCAAATACTTGAATAAGCAAAAAGGAATGGAGATGCAGGAGTTAAGATTCAAAAGGATGATGCCTGTGAGAGGAGTCCTTGGTGCATGAACCAGGAGAGCTGCCCAGAGCTGCAGGGGGTTGTACTGGGTGGAACAACAGGTTTTAGGCACAGAACACCTGGTGTAACTCTGGAGACGGAACCAAATTGGAGGTGGTGCCTGTCAGATAGAAGTGATGGTGCCTCCGATGAATAAATATGTTAACTGAGCTGTGATTCAGGTAGCCTTCTGATTAAGGACAGAAGATGTCATGAAGAGGTAACTTATTTTCAGTGTTTTTTAAGTATCTACCTGTATCTTGGCACTGCTGATAGGAACACCATTTCCTAACGAAACTTGTTAGAAATTTGTCTTTATCCCTGTTTCATTGCATGTGGATAATAACTTCAAATTAATATTTTAAATATTTCATTCCAAATTTGTCTTAAGCTGTCTCAAATGAAAGGAAATGCTTGGTTGTCCACATAGTATAATTTTTAAAAGCGTTGGAGATTTTTTTTCTTATATGAGCCTGCTTTTAGAGGCATAGTTCAGTTGTGTTCTTGTGAGCCGCATGGGATTACTCATTTCTTAGAGGCAATCAAGTTTTTCTTACTTAACTTGCTGTCGACAAGTGGCTTTTTTAAATGTAATGCTCTTAGAAGGTCATTTGACTTTTGAGGGTTATTCACGTTGTTAGCCCAAACACTAAAACCTTGTGTCCTTGGGTTCTGATTAGTGACACTTTAATAAAGTCATTTGAAGTTCAGCAGACTGAATTTTCCACCTTTTCTGATGTTTCTATGGTCACAGGGAAGCGACCTGTATTCAATCTTTTAAATGCAAATCTTTTGAAAGTTACTGTGCAATTTTGTGTACCAGGCTTCTTCATGGGTTACAGAAAGCCCCCGTATTTTTAAAACAGCTACAGCAGTGTCTTTTCTTTTTCTTTTCTGCTTTCCTCCTCCCTTTCTTTCTAGTGATGTGACAGCAATTGACTAAACTTGGGTCTTTTGGGATAACAAAGGATAGAGAAAAATCTTAAAGGTTTTTATTGCCTCACTTGTTTTTTTGGCAGGGCCAGGACAGACGAAGGCCTTTCCACTTGATTAGATAATAAGGCTAACGTGGTCTTTGAGTGAAAAATATCTTTGCATTCTGCTCTTCTTTTTTCACCAACCCCAAAAAAAGGGGGGGAGGTGGCAAAGGAGAAAACTATGCCTAATCAGCAACAATTAAATCTTTCACGGGGGAACTCACTTTGGAGGAATTAATGCATTTTGTATTGCCTAACAACTCGAGTGAACATTAACAACACGTGAGAACTGAGGGGAAGAAAAATTAAGGGCTTTTTTTTTTTTTTTTTGGTTCTTAAGGAACAGGGAAGGGCAGGTCATTGACTTGATTTTCATGGGAAGATTGACTCCGGAGCGCTCGCATATCCAGGAGCAGAGCGAGGGGGTATTGACAGCTGGGGTTTGGGGAGGGGGGCCTGAGGCAGCAGGGATTGTGCCACGGCTTGTTGGGGAAAAACAAGGGACGATGGAAAACAAAGCCCAGAGAGAGGGAACAGTAGCTGCAGTGTCCCGGGCTGAAGGGCCGCCGCTCCTTGGTGCTGGACGTGTGTTGTGCTCGGACTCAATGAGCTGTGGTGGAGAAATATCAGTGTGGTGAAAGGGGCTGCCCTTCAGTGGGTAACAGCCTGCTGTAAAAGCAGCTGGAGAAGTTGTGCCATGTCCCTCCATGCGTGCTGTAGAAGGGTACGGAGGGTGCCCTGGCAGCCCTTTCAGACCTTCTTGCTGCTGAAGAGCAGCTCATGCCAAAGAAATCTGGGAATCCAGGTGTGATTTGCCAAGATTCCCTAGTGAGTTTTACAGGCTAAAAACTATAAGTAAAGGGATTTTTTAAAATTATTATTTTCAATATTTAATTCGTCTGACACCTGTTTTGCTTGTACTCAGTGATTAGAAGTACTCTGGATGCTGAGGTGTGCTCCTGTAAATACACCAGTCCATCTATTCTCCTTTCCCGGATCCTGGATGTTGATACATGGATATTCATCCAGTCTTGTCACCTCCTCTCCTCAGAGGGAAAAATGCACGCCCCATCCTCTGCTCATTGTGACCCTCCTGCCTCTGCCAGCATATCCCAGACTTTTCCCTCCTCCTCCTCCCTTCACTCATGCGTGTTCATTCCCAAAACGGTCACAGCCCACAAGACCTTGAGTCGTCATTTGTCTCCTTTTTCCCATTAATCCCCGTGTCTTTCTCGTCCCTCCCTCTACCTCCGCCATTATTTCCCACCCTCGCTGGGTGCCAGCAGCTCTATCCCCAGCCAAGTTTCCCTCTTGCAGTGGTTTTTTCCAACTTTTTCTTCAGGAAAGTTTTGGTCGCTTCTGAGCATCACACGTGGGATATGAGATTGTTATTCAAAGTAAATATTTTTTTTTCCCTTAAGAAGTCCACACCTCAAGTGAAGTTGCAATTCATTAAAGCTATTCTCATCAGCTATTAAAATAACTTAAAGGCAAATTACATTTGTGTGTGGTTTTGCAGGTAAAGGAAGCACGGAAAGAGCCAAAACAAGCAAGTTTGGCCCTTAAATGCTTCCTAAGACAGGGCTCTCTCCACTCCTTCAGGCTTTTACCTTGGCACCCAGGGTTTATTTTGGGCTCCAAAATGTTGATACCCTTTGAAGCAGCTGAGCAAACCCCTCTCCTTGCTAAGGGTCCCACACCTGCTTGTGTGACTCTGTTGTTTGAAGATTTCACCACTGCATACAGAAAAAACCACCACCTAAAATCTCAGAGCCATTTCCTTTTCTTTCTTTTAATTTTTTTTTGGTTTTCACCACGTAACCAAGTTTTGGCAGCAAAAGCCTTGTTGGCTGTGTCAGAAGTTTCTTCATTCAGTTAACTCAGGTCATTTAGAGGTGGGAAACTGATTGGAAGCTGGAAAAAACTGAGAAATAATAATTTCCTTACCCAAAAATAATGAAGAAACTGAAGGAAATGAGATCTTCTAGTTGTGTGCTCCTGGAGAGCAGGGTGACAAGAGGTGATGACTGGGTTTTTCCTTCCAGCCTCTGAGGCCAAAGGAAAGGCAAGGAAGTAGGAGCTGTCTGCTAGTGGGTTTTTTTCTGACTTACAAATAAATGGGTGTTTTTTTTAATATTTCTCTGTATTTTTCAGACAATTTAGCATGGTTTCAGAGTATAACTTCACAGGTGACAATACAGTTAAGTGCATCGTCATAGCCTGATCTTACAGCTGAATTTTCATTAATTCTTATGAGTAGTCTGTAGTGGGCTTGTGAATAGGTATAAAGGTATGCAAACATATGAAAGCTGTTTGTTGTATTTAGGTGTGTATGTGATGTTCCTCTCAGAAGTGCTCCCTCCTTTAATAAGCAGTACTTCTTTCTGTTTCTTTTTTTTTATTTTTGACTTTTTAAAAGAAATTGTCTTGTCGTTAATTGCTCAGCTGGTCTTGTGAAAGTATTCTTTAATTTTTTTTAAACTCTTGTGAAGTCCATCAGCTGAATTTCCCTTTTTAGAGAACTGGGTTTCCTTTCACACATGCAGCCCTTATTTTACAGAGTTGGAACTGTTCTCTGCAAAGGCTCATAGCAGCAATCCAAGGCAAAGTCCATGGTTTCTGATGCTGGCTGAAAGCAAACCGACCCACACTGCCCAGCATCCAAAAAACCCTGGGGTTAGTGCTGCACAAAGATCACTATAGGAAGTGGCTGAGTTGTTTCTTTTTTCTTTTCTAGCGCTGTCTTTTATCTGAATCCCCGCTTTGCTTGAGCTTTAGAAGTCAAATGAGCAGAAGAAATGCAGTAGATGATTTGAGATGTGTGTGGGAAGAATGGGAGCTGAAAGATTGGCTTTCTGAGGGCTTCGCTCAGTTCCTGCCTTCCCAAAGAGACCACGGGGAGGTTATTCTTCCTGACTGCATCTCTGCAGCAGAATAATTGCTTTGAGGATGGTGCTGTGGAAAAACATTTATTTCAGATTGTCTGTGTTTTAACAGTGGTCAAAAAAAAACAAACAAAAGAAACCCAAAAAGAGGCTAGCAGCACAGGGTAGGGAATTGGTTTGGCTAAACTAAAGCACTTTATGGATAATTTAATAGGCATAAATGGCATCATTTAGATTAAACAGGAATGTGGTCTCCTGAGCTTTAGTGAATGTTCTGTGTTTCAGAGTGGCAGTGTGAGTGCTGGAACATCGCTGAACCTTGCGAGCTTCTCAGCCTGGGTGGGAGTGCTTGGGATGTGGTGAGGTTGGAAGGATGCAAAGGATATCAGAAAGGATCAGATATCAGGAGGCCCTGGTGCACTGAAAGCTCAAGTGTGTGGACACCATAGGAACAGGACTCTGGCAGCAAGTGCCTTCTGCCTGATGGAGATACCCCTTACTAGGTATCTTCCAGCTGAAAGATCCATGAGCAGACCTGGATCCCATGAGGAAAGCTTGGTGAATCCCATGGGCTCTCTGTAGTACCCACCAGATCAAATGCTGTCCTCAGCTTAGACCTAAGGTGCCTTAATCAATTAGTCCTGGGAAGCAGCTTCCAGCTGTACTTGGTCTGATCTGTAATCTTTATCACCTCGTCCGGCAGATTATCCATTTTTAGCTGATTTGTGGGCCAGCAGCCTGCACGTCCTGGCAAACCCGTGCTCTCAGGTCACTCCCTCTGCTTGCAGCATTCTTATAGCTGCCTCCTTCCTTTCTGGCAGTTCAGTGCCTCTCTAAACTCACAAGAAGAATTGACTGAAAAAGGAACATCAGGTCAGGAGAAGATGATGTTTGAGTGTTCAGAGAAAGCTGTGTATTATCGCTACTCATTCAAGCAAAAGAAAGAAAATCTGCTTTCGTTGAATCCAGAGCTAATGTATTAAGATGATAAATCGTGGTGCTCCATGCTGGAGATAGATAAATGTGATGCTGCATAAAATACAGTAATAGCTGAAAAGGACTGAAGGCACAAAAAGTGAAAAATGAATTCTTGAAGATTTTGTATTTCTGCAGGCAACTGCCATTTTCATAACAAGCTGTTTCACAACATTGTGGCTGTAACCCAGTGTATTTCTTAAGTTGTAGCCCTTTTGTCTGAAGTGGAATGAAAAATTTCTGATCCAACCCATTGTGTATATTTAGTGAAATTATTCCAACTGGACAGTTAGTGTGGAAAGTCATTCCTAGACATTCCTAGTTAACATGACTTCCAATTATTTGTCATACCTTCATTTCTGTCCCACTACAAACAGTGACAATGTTTTCATTGCCACCCCCCAGGCTCCAGATCTCACTGCTGTCCTTTTTCCACCCCATGCATTCTGACTTTTTGTAAATCCTGGGTATTTTTTATTTCTACTCTTTTCTAACCTCTTGCACACTGAAAGGGTGGAATCTCTGATTTATCACTCTCATTGTTTGTATTATGCTAGGCTTCAAGTAGATCTATTCTCTATCTTCAGCTTTTATTACTAATAGTTTTCCTAAGTTTCTTGGCGCTTTTTTTTTAGTGGTTGTGTGGTTGGATATTGCAGTACTGTAATTTTTCTGAAATCAGTAAAAATCCCATTGCTGTTGGTTGCAATTAGGATTTCACAAGCATGATGAACAAGCTGATCCTCTCTGTGTAGTTCCTCAATTTTTTTTCCTCTGTGCATTATTAGAATAAAGGCACACATTGCTCCTTGCAATTTGGGATAGGCAACTGAGCTGATGCAGTTCTTCTAAGTTAGACAGCTTTTATTTCGAGTGCATGTAAGTGATTAAGTGGCTTGGCAGCTGGTCAGAGTGATTGCTTAAGGACCACAGCTCCTCAGTACATTTCAAACGGAAAACAAGCCAGTAATTTAGTGATATCATTGAGAAACAACATTCTTTCAAAGCAGGCAAAGATGTTATGCACGAGGGGTAGACATCATCCCTGCTTTGGCCTCTGCTGGCTCATCCATTCCTATATGCTGCTTTGCTCCACAATAAGCAAAAATGAATGTTGAGTATTTTCTTCAGTCTAGTGCAAGCTTTCCTTTCACTAAAGCCGTAGGAGGCATTAGAGCACATCCAGCCTGGAATTACAGACTCTTGCTTTGTGCCGTGTTAATTGGATTAAGTTGTTAGTGCTATCTCCTGAAGAAGAAGAGACAAACCCTCCCTGGCAGTGTTAGTTAGCATGGGACAGCCTGTGTTGTGTGAGTGGCTGTGCTTTGTTGTGGTCTTCGGGAAGCAAACCGGGAGTGCTGACTTGCCAGCGGGGATAGATATTTCCATCTGTGAAAAACCGTACAGGTTATAATCCAGAAATCCTTACCATCCAGACAAGGAATGAGCAGCAGCGTGCAAAGACAGAGGCACTCCGAAGTGAGTCTTCTGAGTCCCACTCTGATGCTGTCCCCTAGGTTTGTATCATTTTAAATTCCTACGGACTTTTTTACTGACAGTGCTTGCGGACCAGTGGAGTGTGGTCCAAAATGGACAGGGGAATTTCTTGTTCAAACTGCAAAAGCCACCTCGTAGCTGTACAATATTGCTCTAATTGCATACTGTTCATTTTCAAAACTAAAATGAATCACTGTCAGGCTTGTACAGAATTCCATGTTTGGTCCTAGTGCAGTGGTTGTAGAGCTTGTCTTTAACCACACACACACACTTGTTCCATGGGAAATATATTTTCTCAAAATGGACAAGGGAAAGCTAACAAACCATGTCTTGCTCCAATTTCCTTTGCAGAAGGGCTTAGATGTGTAAATTGCCTTTTAGAAGGCACGCAGCAGTACAGGGCAGTCTGAAGTATTGTATGTTGGGTGGATGCTGCAGGTCTGGCCGTGGCAGTGCCAAAGGCATTCGGGATGGCTGGCCCGGCTGTGCTTTGTGAGCGACAGCCCACTGCGGCTTTCCTTACAAATCAAAGAGACTTTTAGATCTTGCCCAGCACAGTTCTCGTGTCTCATTATTCCTGTGAAGGTAAACCAGTCTAAAATTGGCATGGGCAAGCAGGCAAGAGTCGGGCTGCTTTGTCAAAGAGCTGCCTGCATCGCAGCTGCTTCCTGCGATTGACATTGGGGTTGCATCCGGAGAGGAGCAGCCTGGCTGCTTGCACCGTGTGGTGTGTTTGGTCTGTGCTGTGTCTCACACACTCTCCTTGGTGGGTGCTGCATTCCCCAAGTGGATAAAAAGCCCCCTTGTCAGTGTCTCTGAATTATTTGGGAGATGAGGTGGGTGCTGTGGCGGTGCTCGTGCTAACGTGCACAGTAGTACCGGTTCCATACCCTCTCCTCTCCATGACTTGGATCTTCGCTGTCTGTTTTATCCAGCAATGAACTGAAAATAACAATTACTGGATAATTTGGCCTTGCTTGAGGGAATAAAGGACGGGAACTTGTATGTGTAATCTTTAGCAATGCCACTTGAATGTGTAATCTTTAGCTTTGGGGGAGGGAAGGATGATAGTTAGAAGATTCATTTGAATGGGATTTTGGATCACGCTTGCATTCTTTGCGTGGCTCACAGCTCCTTCCTTGTGCAGGGCAGGGCTGTCTGGGGGTGAGGGATGCCCTGTTCCCCCTGCCCATCAGCCTTGGAGGTGGCCACCAGCGGTGTCCCTGCATCCCTCAGGCTGGTACCCAGCCTGGGAGCACCGAGGACACAGAGGAGCAACTGACCGCCGGCGATTGGGCAAATCCCACTGAGGAATTCCGGTAAATTGAGCAGCTCCTTGTGGTCCCGAGAGCAGGAGTCAGCCTGAAGGCTCAAGCAAGCCTGATGTTTCACAAGTCACTGTAATCCAGCCCCTCAAGCTTTATCGAATGCCACTCGCTCTGGGTTTGGTCTGTGGGATGTGATGTGCGCTTCCTTAAATTACATGGAGCAAAGGCATTAACACAACTTTTTTTTTTTTTTTTTTTTTTTTTTTTTTTAAACTCCCGCTAAAGGAAGGTGTTTCCTGAGAGAGTGCCAGAAAAATTCCCATTTGTTTGATAGGAAGTGTGTGTGATGTTAGGAGAAATTACAGCTTTAAGCATTCAGTGTTTGTGGAGAACAGTTCGCTCTTGAGGAGGTTTCTTAACAGTACAAACAAATGCTCCCAGTAATGACAAAAACAAAAAAACCCAAATCACGTAAGTAGGAGACAGTTTAGGCAAGAATTTGTTTCTTAAGCCCACTACTTCCAGCTAGTAATTTGGCGGTAGTCAGGGATATCAGGTAACTGCTACCAGGTGGCAACATCCTGAGAGCTAAAGCTCTGAGGAAGGTTTTTTTCCCCCTGGCATGGCAGTCTGTATCTGCAGACCGCATTGCTGATGGATCAGTTTTGAACTGAGCCATGAGGTAATCTGTTCTGAAGAAAAACCTACCATGTAACTGAGTCAGAAATGGAGAAAAAAGCTAGAATTTAACAAATGGCTTTTCATTCTGTTCCACAGGTACAAAGTAGTAACAGACTAAGAGTGGACCAAAAAAAATTTTTACTTCTATTGCAGGGAAAAAAAAATTTAAAAGTCTATTAACTTGATTTAAAAACAAAACAAAACACAAAACTTGTTTTTAATGGTATCATTCTTCTTTCCATTAACAAAATAAACTCTCTAGACCCTTCCCCCAGCTAATGTTATTCTGCGCACAGCGACATTCAAAAGCCTATTGACAAGCTGCAAATGATGTGTGAAGCAAACTCCAGGATTAAGTTTATAACCTTTCCCCAGGGGGAAAGAATTTGGAGGCAGGAATGAATTTAGGATGGTAAAACAAAAGGGTACAACTGAGATGGATCAGGAAAACTCATACTCATATTTAGCTAAATGAAAATTACCAGCCAATCCTAGTTTATGTGGTATCCCAGGGGTTTTCCTCACAGGTATGTAGGACATTATTTTACAGCTCCTTCTTGAAGGTTTTACTGCTTTTGCTAATGAGAAACCACATCTCTCTGTTCAGCTTTGCAGCTGGGATTTGGAAGCATGATAAATAAAATATAAATGGTGGAAGAGGAGGGTTTGTATCCTGTGGATATTGTTTGCATCTTGGGTTTTGAAAGGCATGTATGTACCTTCCTCCTGGGGGGGTTGTCGTTTACCACTGAGTTTGTTGTGGGATGGGTGTGAATAGGCTTTGGAGGCCTTTAGACATTGTTAAATCTCAGATGCTAATGAGGTGGTGGAGCTAGGGACCTCTTTCCCTGAAGTAATGAAAGAAACAGCTAGTTCCTTCACGTAGCCGTAAGATTATTTCCTTTCATCTGCCAGTATTAGTTTCTTTTGAAGTCATTTAATCTTTGCTCCCCGCCACATATAAATTGCAAAAAGTTACTTTAAGCAGCTCAGTGGGGAAGAGGCAGTCTTGTGACAGTTCACAAAAAGAGGTCCAACCACAGGAGTTAACCCCTGTCACCCTGGCATCACTGAGGACCCTCCTGGTTAGATGGGCCCTGCTGACAGCTGGATGCCTGGGTGAGCTGTGCCCAGCCGGAAATGTTGCTTTATTGGAAGTAGATAATTGAGGAGAACTACAATGAAAAGCAACTATAGGCCTGCCAGAACTGCTACTTCTTCAAAAAGGGGAAAAAAAAAACAAACAAAACTCCAAAACAAACAAACAAACAAAACCAAAACAAAAAGCAAAACAAAACAAGCAAACAAAAAAAAAACCAAAAAAAATTTCCCCAAAACTGACAAAGCTTGGGTTATAAAGTCCGTAACAAGTAGAAATGGGTTCTTGGGAGAGTTACAGGTATTCTAAAGTAAAGTAAGCCTGGTGGGCTTAAGTGGAGTTCAGCCATTCCCACAAAATGAGCTCATAGAAAATCATAGAAGGGTTTGAGTTTGAAAGGCTTTTTGAAGGTCATCTTACCAACCGGCCCTGCAATGAGCAGGGACACCTCCCAGTACACCAGGCTGCCCGAAGCCCCATACAGCCTGGCCTTGCATATTCCCAGGGAAGGAATGTTTCCAGCTCTCTGGGCAACCTGTACCAGTGCCTCACTGCCCTCATCATGAGAAACTTCTTCCTTATACCTTTTCTAAATCTACTCTTCTTTAGTTTAAACCCATTTCCCCTTGTCATGTCACAGTGGGCTCTGCTAAAAGTCTGTCTCCCTTTCCTTGTAAGCCCCCTTTAAGTCCTGGAAGGCCAGAGTGAGGTGTGGTGGTCTGACCAGAGCCGGCTTCCCACTTCTCCTCTGTCTGACACTTGGGCTTTTGGCTTGTTTTTGTTTCCTGACAGCACACTTATGAAAATGAAAAATCAGGATAACTTGCTAGCGGCTGCCAAAAAATGCGGAGAGCTCCTATGTAAAGCTGAGCTCCATCAGCAGGACAATACGACCGGACACAAATTCCTCTTGCCAAGTTAAGATGTGTGCTTGGAATGAGAGGTCAGGGCACTGCATTGTTATTCCATCTGATGCTCTATTATCAAAAAATATGATAAATTACTGTACACTTCATGGTTGTGCCTGTCCTCTCCCCCTCTAGATCTCAGAGCCTTGGATCATGTGTCTTCATTTTGAAGGACAGTACTGCTTTTCCTCTCTTCGGGTCACTGTGTGCTTTTGGCACTTCTGCTCCTTCTGCCTAGGCCACTTTTTTTAAGGAGGGACTGTAGTTTGGAAAGCACAGAAATGTGTTCTTTCAAGAATTCAAGACAAAATATTTGGCAAAGTTATTTTGTGAGATATCCTTTGGAAATACGATAGTTCAAAAGTAAATATTAAGTAATAAATTCAGATTGACAGGAAAAAAGTTTTAGTAATAACCAGTCTTTTTCATATAGGAGTGAAGTTGGTATCATCTATCTTTTTAATTAAAGCATGAGTTCATATTTGTGTTTCCAGCCCTTCTCTCGACTCTCAGCCCTCACCGCCTGGATTGCAGATGTTCCTGCTGTGTCCACATCAGGGATGAAGGAAAGAGGCAACAAACCACCTACAGAAACTAGCCAGTTGAATTATGGAAAATATGCAAACACACATTGTCTTCTGCTCTTCTCCCAAGTACAAAAGAGTTCATTGTAAGCTGTAATGCCTCCCAGAATTTTAGGAATGGTGTGCTGTGCCTGACCCCTGTCTCCATGTGTCAGAGGGGGTGGTTTCCAGTGATCTGTTTGGTGTCTCCAGGTGGTAGCCTGGAGGTGAAAGGTGAAAGGCTGTGGGCTCCTCCCCAGCTGTTATTCTGTCTGGTCTTTCTGTCAGAGATGCTTCTGTGGGGAAGCGTGGGGACAGCAGTTGACATTTTACCCAGAGGTGGGGAGCTGCCCTGTAGTGGGGAAACAGAAGAACAGCTGAAGACTGTGTTTGTGTTTGGCACCCTGGAACAGCCTGGTCCTACACCCCAACTATTTTTCCTGTGTTCACTGTCAAGCCCCAAGTGTGATATTTTGGCTGCATTTACCAAATACCATGGTCAAAAAGCTGCATGGATTGTTGCGTGCGGAGAGGCTGCATGTCATCCTGTGGCTTCGGGCTGCGATATCCCTTGACCACTCACTTCTGTGATATCACTTAAACCCTTGCACCAGAAAACATATCCATTCCATGGGCTGTCCTGTGCGTGTGCTGGTGTTGTTGCACCTGTTGCTATTGTCTAAGCCAGGAGGTGGAGGTGATGGCAAAAGCAGACGGAAGCCATGGCCGTCCGCAGGGAGATGTGGCAGCAGCCAGCTGTGAGATTCCCTCAAGCTTGGATGAGAAGCTCTAGATGGATGTCTGGCTGCCTTGTTTTCAAACAGGGTTTTTCTTCCTTGCTGTTCCTTTGTAGTCCTGCTTTATAAAAGAAATCAAAGAGCAGATTACAGTTCTCTGTTGGGAGAAAGGAAGGGAAGAGGAGACCGTTGCCCAGATCTTCTTTAGAGGTTATCTCAGATGGTTTTCAGATGATGGTAGAAGGGGAGTGTGCCAAGAAGTTGAATCATACAGTGTCATTCCAGAGCCTTGAGTCTTCCAAAATACTTTTGTGTCTCACATAATGCCCACATCTTGGATGCTGAGCTCTGAAATGTTTCCTCAGTGTTCCTGTGGTGCTTTGATGAGAAAAAGTCTTTATGAATTACAGGGATTGGTTAGCTGTCTTTTAGAAAAACAAATTCCAAGTGGTCTTTGTTAACCACTGAATGATAGGTTTTTGTGGCATAAAATAGAAGTTCACTTAGACTGCACATTTTTGTTCTGAAATCGGCAGGAGGAGGAAATGCTGATATGGGTGTATACTTGGGAAGGAGATTTATCAAAGGAGCATACATTCACACACCCTGTCTTTTTTAAAGTTATGGTCACTAAATGATAGGCTTCCTTCCCTTGTTTTTGTCTGCCAAATAGATTTCTAACAAAATTATTTATATGCACTTCCATTTAAAAGATATAAAGCATCACCGGGTCAGTGCAAGGGCTCAGCATCCAGTTTAAAGTGGGAGATTAGGAAACTTCAGGCACAACGTCCAGCCTTTCCTGAGAGCGCATTTTCTCTCCAGGAAGGGAAGATGCATAAAGTGAATTGCACGTTTTATTGTAGATAGTTTGCGTATCAGTTTCTTCCTGCTCATTTTAATGTGCACTGATTGCAGCGGATGCTCCTTGCTGTTGGCTGGCTTAGCTCTGTAACTTTGACCATTTTTATGGCTTTTTGGCTGCTTCTACTTGAATTAGGCTCATGGTGACAATGGCAGTAGAATTGGTTGCCATTCTCCACTCCCTTGCAGCATGAACGAGTTTTCTCCTGCCTTCTCTATCGTCACAGCACCTCATGAGTTATTAGTCAGAATTGTGAGTTGGAGTTACTTTTTAAAAAAATACAAGGAGACATGGAAAAAATGCATGTTATCTAACCTGCAATCCTAAAATCCTAGATACTGAGGGAAGTATTTTCCCCATACCAAGCAAAAATATATGTATAGAAGTACTAGATTTATGTTATTTATCTTGTTGAACTTGCCAAGACAGTCAGGATGTAAGTTTTCAAGCAAAAGAACGTTCGTATGTATGCTTGCACAGCCATTCTGCATCGGGGACATGCTTCCTGTTTCCTTCTCAGTGTTTCTCCTGAAATTAGTTTCTTTATGACAGTTAACACAATTGGGTACGTCTAGATAAAATACTGTGAGTAGAGGGGAAAAAATGTTATTGGTCTTAGTCTTCCTGTGAGTCTGTGTGATGCTGGTTGTGATTAGTTAGTACCACTTGTTTTAGTTGGTGGTGTTCAAGCTGTGAAAACCAAGGACATGCTTAACTATCAATGATCAAACTGTCTCCTCAAAGGCTTGGTTTGTGCCTGGGTTGAGTGAGCTGGAATTTGGTAGAAATGTTCCTCTTCCTACACTTTGTTACCAATCTTCATATGGACAGCCACAGTTAGTTTTATGATTACCTTTGTCCGAAGTTCCATACTCATTCTCCCCTCTCCAGTGCCCCTGAGATGCAGTGGCCCTGCAGGGACGATGTCCTTGGCAAGGGCAGTGTGACTACCACATTTGGAATGTGCCACCCTGGTAGGGCAGCAGCCTGGGGAGGATGAAGGGTTTGTGAGTGCTGGTTCTTCATGCACCCTTCAACTGGCTCTGCATTCCCCTGAGAGGAGATACCTCAAGCCTGTGCAGCAGGGCCACGAGGACTTTGGGATCCCAAGGGGCTTCAAGTCCTTCAATCTGTCATCTCAGAGATCACCTTGTGTAAAACCCTGTGCATTTACATACTTCACTGCTCTGTTTTAAAGTCTCCCCCTTTAAAAAAAAGACAAGTGCAGAAAAAAGCAGTGAACTGGACTGGAGTGATGGGCAGAAGCCCCGCGATCTTTAGGTCAGATCCATCTGTGCTTTGCTGTGCTGCAGCAGAAGCAGCAGAGGGAGCACAAGCTAACACATCATTCCTTTACCAAGAGCTGTACTGTCATCACTGATGGCATTTTGCTCGATGGATGAAGATCAAGAATGAAAAAAAAAAACCCAGCCTAGCAAATTTGCCATAGGGTAGAAGGATAATATCCCTTATATTAAATGTGGAGGGATAGCAAATGGAAACGTATCCTATGTCGGCTTCTGTTTTAGATTTTATGCTCTCTGTGAAGCTCCAGGTTGCATGATGTCAGTGCAGTTTCATGCCAGGCTGCAGCTGAGGGAAGATTGATGCTGTGTAGTTTTGGAGGGCTGTGGTGCCGTCCTGATAGACCCAAAGCAGCAGATTAATGATTTTAGGTATTGAGAAGGAAAAGGCTGATGGCAAACGACTGGCTGAGTTGTCTTTGGTGGGTGAGATCAGAGCCCCGAGCTGGTCAGGTTCTTTCAGCACACTGAAGCCTGGCCTGGCCTCCAGGCAGGGTTTAAATCAGAGCTCCATTTTCATTGAGTTTACGGTCATGCACAAAAATTAAATATCTTTTCCTTGATGTATGTTGTGTCCTTTCAAACCTGGGCAGTGCGTGTCCTCTGTCCATGCAGTCCTTGCCAGCCTGCCAGGGCTTTCAGAGTGGACTGTCATCAGCAATGTCACCAACTCCTATTTGTCACTGTTGTCTTAACCCTTAGGCTGCAATTTTGTCAGTTGTTTTCCCCATAATCAAAACTTTGGACTGCATTGGATTTCCTCCTGCCAGTTCCCAAAGCAAAGTCCCAAATAAGGTCAAAGAGGAGAGATATATTATTGTTTTTTTTCCCCTCTGAGAGTTTTAATAAACCAAATACAAGCTTTAGGGTTTTTTTCCTTTAGATTAGAAATTGCCAATAGCAAATCTTTGCCTTGTTGAATTATTCAGCAGAAGTAAAAGTTACTGAAACGTGCACAGATAGAAGGCTGGAGACCCAGAGCAATAACTTCAAAAAGTCCTGGTAGCGCTGGGAGCAGGAGCCATTTTTGGTCTCAGAGAACAGAATTGTCTTTGTGCAGATAAAATAAAAGCAGTGGTGTGCTTGGACAAATGCACCCTTTGCACCTTGCTGTTTTATTCAACGGTCTGCTTTGTTTCTGAGGCCACTGCTGGATGTACACTGCAGATAGGCACGGGCTGCTAGGAGTGCACAGGTTATCTGAGCAGGTCAGGCAGCAAGGGCATTGTTTTCCAGGAACACTTGTCCGACACGGAGTTGCACAATGCTCAGAAGTTGGCTGAACAGATGGTGGCCTTTATAGTATTCATTACCTGTGAAATTAATTACCAGCTCCATAGATTTTTAATGTGTAACTTCCTTGATAGCTATGTTTAAGTATCTTCTGGAAGTAGCTGTTTATTCTCCTGAGTATTGATTTTTGTGTTTTGGGGAAGCTTCCCTGGTGTATCTCATTCATAATTCTCCCATGCATCTCCACAAGGATCAAATGGGCTCTGAGCACGTAAGCTGCTCTTCCTGAATTTGTGTAGGGTTTTCTGTGGTCTGCTGCTGCCCAGGAGCCCATCTCCCATGGCCACGAGGAGGGGATTAGTTTCAATGAATAACATCAGGCTGACAGGTCCAAGAGACCACTGTGGTGTCCAGCCTGATCCCTGGCTTTTGCAGGCTACAGGACTCCTCCGCTTATTAAAATGTGCCTGGGATATCCAGTCTCCTCTAAAAAGCTATTTGCATCCAACACAAGTGGGAAAACCCTGCCTGGTTTTATTCATGTCAGTTGTTTTCCTTATGGGCAGTCTCACCGTAGCTTAGAACAAGCTGAGATCCAGTTACAGACTCATTTGTGTGGAGAATCTACTTATAAAAACATTGAAAGTCTAGTGCAAGACCTCTGGCATTGAATATCTGCTACAAAACATGGTGACCTGTTGTAGTCTGTGTTTTTACATGACTCCCTTTCATTTACCAGAAGCAGGAAAGCAAAGATCAGAAGCCACAAACTGACATCACCATGGCCTTTACTGTTGCAAACCCTTGGTAGAAAGGTGACTTTATCCAGTGTTGGTACTTTACCCATAATGCTCTTAAGCACAGTAGTTTTAAGGAAAACCTCCAGATGCTGATACTGGAGTGGTAGATTTAATTTTTCTCCTTTATAATGATGCTGGCTGTATGAATATAATTTGTCATGACTTGGTTTGGCTTTAGCCAGCTGTTTTTTATTGAAAAGCTGATCTTGTTTCACCAGCAGGAGAGCTCAGAAGTGCAAGAAGTAGCACCCAACGAGTAAAATTCTAGCATAATCTATAAACTTCCAGCCCTGGCTGCTTCTAGCCTTTCCTGTTTGTTTAATGTAGAAGCTGGAGATTAATCTGTGGCATTTTTGTGTGAGTGAGCTGTGAAGGTAGTTCTCTTCATAGATGCTTCTGTCTTACCAATATCCGGTGTGGGGAGAGAAAAATGGACGTTTGCAACCGAAAACCACTGTAATTTGTGGCTTAAGTTATTTTTTGAGGTAGACAGTGCAAAAAGCATTATATGAGCATACCCACCTGTGCAGATGCTAAAAAAACCTGAGCTTCGGGAGTGGATTTGCACAGACGTTTTTGCAATTGAAAGACCTCTCTGTAAATAAGGAGGCAACGACAATTGGGTTTGTCACTTCACATTTATTTTCATTTTCCTTTTTTCTGCCCTGAGGGGCAGGGTGTGGGCCCTGGGGCTTGGCTCATGGGCAGTGTTTGGCAGTGTTCCCTCCGGTGCTGCTCACTGGTGTTAAGGGCTGCTAGGCTGGCCTCTCCATCAAGGCTCTAGATAGAGGGGACCTCTTGCAAGAAACAGCAAGGAACTGAACAGTTGTACACCTGGCAGATCCATTTGTTCATTTCCTCAGATCCAGGGAGAGTTTACTTTACCCTAATCCAGTGTTCAGTTAGTAAATTCTGCTGAGGCATTGATCCTGTTTCCAAAATCATTCTCCTGGGCCTTGAGGGAAATCAAGATGAGAGTAGGACTACTTGATCTATCAGAGCAGTACTTGAAACAGCACATACCATGTCATTTTAAAGAAAAAAAGGGTGATATAAGAAGCTAGAAACCCGTTTTGTCTCCAGAAGAGCTGGAAGGAGGTGAGTCTCTGCACAATTGATGGAGCTGCACAGAAGAGCTCTCCGCCAAAAAGCATTGTGTGAGCTGGAAGTCAAGATGGGTTCAAGGGAACTTGGGACAATGTATAGAAACCACATCCTGCTCAAGAAATCCTTGAACTGAGAATAGCTGGGAGCTGGGGCGTGTGGGGGGATTTATTCTTATATGTGTCCCAGTGCTTTTTTTATTTCCATGGTTTTGCACTTGCCTTTTCACTCAGAATTACAGAATCACAAAATCATTTCAGTTGAAGGAGACTTCCAAGACAGAATCCAACCATTAAACCAGCACTGCCATGTCCAAACAAACCCAAACCCCAGCAATATGATATATTTTACTTTAATTTTTTTTCTATCCATGCTTTTAATAAGTTCTTTCACAAAATGAATTGTGTATGGAATTGAAGTTGGACTGTTCTTACTGCGCTAGGGAAGGCCTGAGCAGGTGAACCTTTGGCCTGACTTAAGTATGAGCATTCTCGTGCTGCTGCATAGCAGTAAAAGCAATGAAAGAATGGCTTCTGCAGTTCCATCTCTTTATTGGACAGCAAAACAAATGTTATTTTGGGCTTGGAGCATCAAGGGAGGGATTGCTTAGTCAGTTGGACAACTTTTTAATGGCAAAGCTACTGATGCTTTGTAAAGACGTGTCCAGGGAGTTTGTAAAACAGTTCTTAGCATATATATTTCTCAGAGTGCTTACAGAAGTGCCTGTCTGGGATACCACAGGTACAGTTGATCCTCTCTTTGGGCATGGGGATGAACCAGCTAGCCGATTTCCACATTTTTCCAGTCTTAAGTCTTTTGTGTTTATAATGCAGGACAGAAGGCCTTGGCATTGCTTTGAGAACTACTAATCCTAGCAGGGCTGAATAACTCAGCCATACTCAAATTTTAGGCCAAGCCATGGTATAGCAAAATTAATAAATTGCAATTCAAGCTGCAGTGCACTAAAATAGGAACAAATGTGTTCTAAGCTGGAAAATCAATTAAGGTGTTTACAAATGAATTGCTGTCCATTGCAGGAGGTTTTTTTGTAGTGGGTTACCTTTCTCCCTATTAATAACCGTGAGTTCTATAAACCTTCTAGGTAGGTTTAAAACAAATGAAGACAAGATGTTTTTTCCTCTCTTTTCCAGTAGGTTGTAAAAGAAGGAATGGCTTGCTTCCAGTCACTTGTGCTTCTCTAGCAAATACTTACCTGGGATATTCTGGTGGTCTGTTAAGGCACATGCAGCCCAGGGCATTGCATTGTTCTGGCAAGGACAAGGGCTGCCAAAAACAATACTGAGCTGAGGTTTCAGGTTCATTCCTTATCCACTGCTGCTTTCTTGATGCGCATCCCTTTTTCAGTCAAGAGGATGTGTTTCACAGTCTCAGGAAGGGCAGTGTTTTCCCGACCGCTGGATTAATTTCTGAATCTTTTTTTTTTTTTTTTGGCCATAATTTTTGTTAATAATGAAAGCTTCTCAAAAATATTTCTTTTGATTTGAATTTCTTCAGCTGCTGCATCTGTGCATGGGTACAAGAGGTTGACTTTTACCGCATTGTGGGAGGCACAACTGAAATTCATCATTTCGAAAACCTGGGCAGAAGCTGGTTAGCTGGCTGCCCTTCTCAAAGCATCTTCTTCAGTGTAAAACACACCACGGGTTGTTAAAATATTCATGTACCACTGTAACACTCGGGAGGAGGATACATCACCCCAAGTCAAAGTGGGGTTAAATAAATAACTAATGCACCTTGAGGAGCTGTTGTCATTAAGTAAAGGCTGAGTGAGCCATAGGTTTTATTTAGGGAGAGTGAAGTTGCTTATCAAATCTGTGAAGTCCAAGGTGGGAGAGCTTTCATCTTTTGCCTTTTGGTATAAGAATATTAGACCAGTGTGTAGATCATAGTGTCAATATTGCTTTTAAAGCACGTATTTTGAAAATACCTTCAGGTATGTATACATATATTAGAGAAAGACAGCAAATAGATTCAAACCCCACAAAGGAAACAGCCCAACCACACCTGAGATATTACTCTTACTAGGTTATCATTTTTTAAACTTAAAAATTACTCTTTTTAAAATGTATTTTGGTGTGTTTCTTTGATTAGAAGTTGAAGAATCTTCCATCTTCCATCATGTACTCTGTCGCCTAAAGAGGGTTAAGAATTTCAGTCTTAGGTAATGATTTGTATTTTTGTGAATGTTTTGTCACATGATGTAACTGAAGCTTGAAATCCTAATGTGCTTTACAGGTGGCATGCCAAAATAGATGATTAATGTTCTCTGAACTTTACAGATGATAATATGTCTACCAGAGACAGATTTCATCAAGAGAGTGAAAGGGGTAATTAGAATGAAGGACAGCCTTGCAGAAAGGGGAGACATTTGTTATTAAGAGCTCTATAAAAATATTTCCTTCTGTAAACACAGCTGCTGTATGAAATGTTATTTTAAAATATATTGTGAGTGTCATATAAACGTCTAATTGACAGCTGAGATATTGCAGAATGTAATCTGTGCATGTGGGTCAGGAGAAGAAAGCGATAATTCAATGACAAACCTTTTTTGACACAGTAGTCACTAATCCAGACTTTCTGTGTGCTTCTTGCTTACAGTTTTAGATAATATTTTGCTTTTCTTGTGGGACTTTAGTTGTCCAGGATGTGCCTTCTGCCTTTAATGCTGGTTTGAGCTTGATGAAGAGCATGGTTAAACCCTCTGATGGCTGTTTGTAGAGAGAGCAGTGTTCCCCTGCATTTTCCCTTCCCAGCCTGGCACAGCCACCTTCAGTTGGCCATGTGTAGATGGCAGCATTTACCTACAGTGCTTTCCTTCTCGAAGCCTTCAGGTGATGGGGGTGATTGGTCCTCAGGGCTGCAAAAAGTTCTCTTTCAGAAAAGAAAGCTGTCTGTTTGGGCTAAAAAAAGGCAGTGCTGAGTGTTGGTGGGTCCTGATGAGAAGCACTGCTCTTGGACCCAGCCTCTGGGCCATCATACTAGAAATGGTGATTTTCCTTTCCCAGAAACAGCATGCCTATTTGTTGGGGTCCCATCTGAATCACTGTTTTTCACAGTGAAAAATCTGTATGAGTGCTCTCCAAACTGTTTTTTTAATCTATTTGAGAGTTGCCTTTTTTATTAAATGGCTGCTTCCTCATTATTCAAACTTAACTTGAATAAAAAATGTGAGGAATACATGAATTCTTATATGTCTCTCTTACATGTAGACTTTTTCTTATTTATTAAAATTTTATTTATTAATTTATTTAAAATCTTTTAAGTAATTGTGTGCATAAGGATTAGATCCCCCCCCAGAAAAATCTCTCTTGCCATGAAGTCCAGCTTTCCAACAATTAAGATATGATCTTTGGAGCTGCATGGCACAGAATTTGTATGCAGCACAAGGCAGCCTTTTTCATTTTGCAGCAGGGGGTAAAATTAAGGAGAATTTTCAAATTTTTTTTCTCTTTTCTTTTGACCTGGTCTATCCCCCCACTCTGAACGTGCTTAAAATCTGCTGAACTATTATTATTATTATTCCTCCCATGTCATTGCACTAATCAATCCATTGCAGGCAGCTCACAGGCAGCAGCTCGTGTGCTTCAGAGCAGGTGAGTTCCTGGGACCTGTCTAATGCTGTGAGAAACACGCCAAACTTGTGATCTCCTGGGAAACTTGCTGAAAAGTAACAGATCTCTTTCCTTCTCCCAGGATCCCATAATCATAAGCCATAAGACCCACTTGATCCCTGTGTGCTCAGCCACTGTAAACCTAGGGGCCCAGTTAGTTTGTGGAGCTGCCTTGGTTATTTCCACCTTGTGGAACAGCAGATCGTTTAATTTTACACGAGTTCCAACTTCTGCCATATTGCTAATGCACACACTCTGGGGGAACACCTTTTGACTTTCAGATTCCAAACCAAGTGTAATAATTGGCATGTTGGCTTGAGAGGAAAAAGCTGAATCCATATATTTCCTATCTCGCTGATTCTGTGTTGTTTCTTTGATTCAAAGAAAGATTGCAGGAACAGGCACTAATGCAAACTCTGTTGCCTCTTGATAAATACATTAAGGTTATTTTCAGACTGTGGTTGTAGGAACACATTTTACTCCAGTGAGCTTGGCCTACTGGACAACACTTGGTCAAATGATGAGGAAACGATCAGTATTTGCTAGCAGGGATCACAGTTCAGTGTTCTACCTTCTGTAAACTCAGATTTAGAATGTGCTGTACAGACTGCCTCTGCCCCAAGGAGTTTGCAATACAAATAAAATCAGAGCAGAGTGCACTGAGGAAAGCAGAAAGGAAATACCTACGATTGGGAAAAAAAAATAAAAAAAAAGAAAAATCTTCAACTTACTATTGTTGACTCATATTTCTGGCTATTATATTAAATATAAAATGAGATGAGAGCAAAAACAATACCTGGAAACTCCACAGTGTCCAAGAGTAGGAGAAATCTCTCTGTACAGGGTTTTAGTATTATAAGATTTTTATAAGAGTCCATGACTTTGCAAGTTCTGTTGCCATAAGGATTGGCAGTGGAGCATAGTAAAGCAATAGAAGGGCAAGGCGGGGAGCCAAATACTTCTGTTTGTAATTGTGGTGGTGATGTGCAGAGCAGCAAGAAGAGCAAATCAAATACAGATGGTTTCTGTATTTGAAGGCCTGACATTTACTGGTGATAGTGCTCAAGGTGGTGTTGGTACTCTCCTATCCCTGAAGAAAGGCTTGCACTGGGGATCATTTTAAAGGGATTGGCAGGAAAGTGTCCTGCGCTTCATGGATGGTGCCGAGATGCAGTCTGAAGCTTCACTTTGATTATCCTGTTTTCTCACTCAGGTCTCTGCCAGGTCTTACCAGCCACTGGCAGTCACTGTTCACCTAAACTGCTTCCTAAACAGAAGGAGGAGGTTGGGGAGGAACCCACACATTTTCCAGCACAGAGGCAGGACCTCATGTGCCTTCAGTGTTCCTGGCAGTGACTTCTGCTTCTTCCTAGACTTTCCTTCCTCCCAGTGCTGCAGCATTTCCTCCTGGGTGCTGACCTAAGTTGGTTTTATTACTGTGTAAGTCCTTTGGTTTTTAGACAGTTTATTACCTTGTTTTTTGTGCTTTAAGGCTATTACAATGTAATTTCCCCCCATGTTCATTTTCGAGACTGAATCTCCTCTCTTTCAATATTGGTTTGTGGGTCATGTTCCATGACTGTAGTCATTATTTCTCCTCTTTTCCGAGTGTTTTCCCTCGGTTCCACACATTTACTGGATTCCTGCACTGGAATTTGATCCAGGGGCTGTAGCTAAGGTGAGCCTGTGAGCAGCAGAACAGAAGGCTTTTTCCCCATGCCAAATGCATGGCACTCCTGGTCCATGCTGTGCGTGTGCTTGACTATCCTACATCTGGGGCACGTCACTGGCCTATGCTCAGATGGGAAGACCCCCCTCTCACAGAGAGAGGTGACATCTGTGGCTCTTCCCCTGTGGCAAGTGTTAGCTGCTCCCTGGATGCAGGAAATTAGGTCTGTTGTACACAGTTGGCTGGTTTTTATCCCCTCATTGTCTCCTAGGTGCCTGTGAACCCTTTCCTTGGCTGTCTAGGTGGTTTCTCTCTCCTTTTCTGTTCTTCTAGGAGAAAAAAAAAGCATGCACAAAACCTTTTGCTGATGACTTTGGAATGAGCAGGTAATCCTTCCTCCTTTCCTCCCTTCCTTCCCTGTGAGGAGTGATCAAGGCATGGAGCACAACCCTGGGACGTAGCTGCCCTCCAGAAGGGACATATTAAACAGCTCATATCTCCCCTGTCAGGAGCCTGGGTTGGAAGGTTGCTTGTAAAACATCAGAATATATTGGCTGCGCCTCGCCCACGGTGCTGCCTGCCTGCTCAGGCTTCTTTATTGCACAGAAGAGCAATAAAAGCATTGAGAAGACTGCAGATACAGCATAGGGGCAGTGAGGAAAGCCTGTGGGAGGTTAGTTAATTTTTCAATGGTTAGAGGACAGATGCTTTCCTAGTTTGCCTACTTAGGTACAGAGAGAGACAGGTATTAATGGCAGGGGCATCAAAGTAGCACGGTTAAGGAAAGTAATTCTAGGCTCTTCCATAAATTAATCGTATTTAATTTGTACTTTTATGTTAATACCCTCATAATCGTGGCAACTCAACCCATTTATACCTGTGCGGCCACAAACAATGGAAGAGACCCAACAAGTGGTCTTGTTGGCATACATTAGCACATGGAAGTTGCACCCCAAACGTGTATGTCACCGCTGCCTCAGTAGGACAGGAAAGCACAGATAGACCAAATTGCACATCTGAGAGAATATTTGGACCTCTTCCACTTGGTTCTTGTGTATTTGGCAGAACTGAGACAGAAACAACGATAAAAACCTTGTTTACTAGGCCTGGAATGATCTCAGTGGACACATGGGAGAGGGAGCAGCCATTCCCAGAGGGTGCAGCTCTGCACAGTGCTAGCAGCAGAAAATAAAGACCTGGTCTGTATTAAATGTCGACATTTTTTAATCGTGTATTTGAAATCATCTTTCTCAGACTTTTTGTAAGCTTTGAGGATATTCAGTATCTTTGAGCTTTGAGGTATGTCCCATATTGAATTCCCACTGAAATTACTTGCTTGTCCATCCCTCCCACTGAGATCCCCTGGGAACTGGTCAAGGCTTCCTCTGAACTAAGTATTAGTGTGACACCTTCAGAAACCTTCTTCCTAAAATATCAGGGAGAGTTGATGCTGACAGCTCTCTTTGTTTTGAAATGTGGTGCTTTGCTTGTCCGGACCATTTTGTTTTGAGGAGATTTTTAGTAAAATACATTTAACAGAACATTTTTATTAAAGTCTTTGTGTGTAAAACACAATGGCTAGACAATGAATTCTTATAATGGAGCCTCTCCCATGGAGATTATTTCTTCTGCTAATTCTTGGAAGGCAGCTCTTCAGTTTCACAGAAACCTTTTTCTGTGTGAAAACATAAACACCTCCCCCCCACATACTTTTAAAAATTAGCTTTTTTCCATTGCGTCCTTAGCTTAGTCACATCACTGTGTTCATATCTACTATGTGAATTTAATGTTTTGGGGGTTTTTTGGGGTTTTTTTTTGCTTGGCTTGAAGCTGTGAGATGATATCTGGTCATGGGTTTAAGGTTATTGTTGACAGTGCTGAGCAGCTGTA
Source organism: Chamaea fasciata (assembly GCF_029207755.1). Lineage (NCBI taxonomy): Eukaryota > Metazoa > Chordata > Aves > Passeriformes > Sylviidae > Chamaea > Chamaea fasciata. The sequence continues at coordinate 66,991,720 of NW_027094091.1, read as the reverse complement.
CATGAGCAGATGCAAAGGCTTAAGAGCAGATGCCATAATTTCAGAATTACAGATGTACTCATTAATTCGTGTTTTTAAATTTCCCTCTTTCTTTTTTTTTTTTTCCTTCTCCCTCTTTTTAAACGGTACTCTTTAAGTACCAAGTGTATTTTCCAAAAGTGCCTGCTGAGGATGGCTTGCTCTAAAGCACAGCCTTATATATACAATGAAATTTAAGGCCGTATCTGGTAGTAAATGCAGTAATAACCTGATTTTTTTTTCTCCTGTGTGTCAGCCCTGTATAAGTTATCTAGGTTACTGGAGCATTTGGCGCTCGGCAAGCATTAGCTGGCCCTGTGCCAAATGAGACACAACTTTGGTTGCTGTGGTGCCTGAGCTGTACAAATAAGCTGCTTTTTAGGCCCACAGGAAGAAAAATACATCAAATGAAATGGTTTAGTCACCTTTCCTTGGTCACATCTGGGAGAAACAAGATGGTATCACAGCCATTGTGCAGAGTTACACAACTCTAAGGGGCATGTGGTGAGAGCAGCATAAATCTTTTCAGTTGGCACTATTCTGTTGCATGGTTGCTGTTTTCTGTTTTGTAGCAGATGACTCACATAATGGACCACTTTCTGGCGTAGTTACTGAAGTCAGTAGGATTTACAGCAGCAGGATTTTTTGATGTAAGTTAATTATGATTTCAATACCAGGAAATAAGCTCAAGTTTAGAATAATAATAATAAAAAAAATATTAAAGTGCTGCTCTGTTTCTGTGTAGTTTGATGCTTTTATTTGTCAAACTGATTATCAAATATGTGGTGTTAATTGAGTTAGTCTTAAGAAGATGCATACATGAATGTACCCAAAAACCAGAGGAGCTGTCCTGGTACGTAAATTAGAAAATTTGATGAGCTGCAATGATAGGAGCGTGGTACAGGAAGCTTGATTAGAAAGTACTGGTGAGGTCAATGACTGCATCGTATAAAAACTAGTGCAGAATTTGATGTTCTTTGTTGTTTTGTGATGATTTTATTAGTTCAGCAACGTATTTATAATGTTGCAGCTGTGTATTAAATTAAAGAGCCACAAATTCTGGTGGTCATGATTTGCAGCACACTTTCTAAACCTGCAAAGTACAAAATTAATAAAGAAAGAACATATTATAAGCCCAAGAACTGAAAGTTTAATGTTCATTGTGCTGAAACACAGTGAATAAATATGGTTTTGAAGCTACTTGCATATTTTTAATGACCTTCTGTGCAAAGAAACTAGTGATAGTGTACTTTGTAAGCTGCTTTTTAATGCTGTTCTGACATCTGTGGTGTTTTACCAGGGGCTGCTAGAAACGTAGGAAAAGACTTTTGTCTGACATAAATGGAAAAAGGATATCTTCATAAGTGTCAAACTACTTTAGGTCAGTAGAAAGTTGTTTTGGGATTCCTGTTTGCATTTCTGCTGGTTGTTAGGCACACGTTCATCAGTCTGAAAAATAAGAAATGCATTGAGGCAGCAGGTGGGGAGTCACCAGAGTTGCCAACAGGTGCTTATGTGTCCTGTGTATGGGAATGTCCAGGAGACCTGGAGACCCCAAACTCTGAAGGAATGTCAGAGCATTTGGGCCCCTCTGGCACATTCAGGGTCACCTCTGCTTGGTTTTGCCCCTCCAAGCTCTGCTGTTGGTCTGGGCTTACAAAGTCATATTGGGAGGCTCATTCTCCTTTGTAAGGCTATTCTTGGTAAGACTTTTTTTTTTCATTTTGCTTTTGCTTGTTTTTCTCTAAGGGCCGAAATGGGAGAAGCTGTAGAGCAGACAGAGGGTATCTTTATCAAAGGCCTCAATTGTGTTGCTCTCTGAAGTCGGCAGGCTGTGGGGGAAATTAGAGGGGCTTTTGCTCAGCCTGGTTCCCTCCAGCTGTGGGTCAGACCCCGTTTGCAGTGAGGGCTTTGTGCACAGGATGAATTTGGGGGGGAGAGGTGGCTCTGTAGCTCAGGCATCACCACAACAAGGTCATTTGGAGCTGCTCTGCCATCCAAGCATAACACTGACACCAAGCCAGAGAAATGAAAGGATTCCTGTGCTTTTGTTGCCCTGTACACCAGGATGACAGAGCGGGACATAGAGTGAATCACAAAATGGTTTGGGTTGGAAGGGGCCATGCAGATCATGGTCAGGGACGCCTTCCACTGGACCAGGTTGCCCCAAGCCGCATCCAACCTGGCCTTGGACACTTCCAGGACTGGGACATCCACAGCTTCTCTGGGCAGTCCGTGCCAGGGCCTCCCCACTCTCACAGCAGAGTTTCTTTTCTATAGCTACAGGGCAGACTGTAGGTTCTGGCAGTCGAGACAGAACCATAATGTTTCTTCTGGCTTTTCTCATTAATTTTGGCAGATTTGAGGGATTTGCATTGCTGCACAAAGGGGTTTCAGTTAACCCTTCTGACTTGCTTGTATCATAGGCTCATTTTAATTCACTCAGCAGGGTTTGCCGAGTACCTTAGCCCATGCTGTACAAATGTGCAAAGAAAGGCATTAACCTGGCTGGAGTCTCTCGGGATTTGTTTTGGGGTAACTGAAAACAGAATGTGAATCCAGCCATCAGTTAGCATTGTTACAAATATTCCCCCTTCATTTCTTTTTGCTGTTGTTATTTTAACCTGAATTACTGTACTCATAACTTTCTCCCTGAAGCATATTGCAAACATGTACAGCATTTTGCATACCATCTCATGTCAGGGAATTGCCATGGCCTGGTTGAAGGGTATCTGTGACTAACTGGGCTTCGAGAAGAGCAAAAGCTGCTGGGTGTTGTTTGATTGATGCCTATGTATGAAACATGTTCGGAAAAATGCACAATTAATAGTTGTCAGAAGATGTGTTAAATACACCAGCAATTCATCATTTTAAACAATAGCTTCTTCAGAGACAAAAATATGCCATGCCAGCAAATGGCACACAGCGGGGAGTGTGTCAGTGATTCATAAACCATAACGGAAAGGTAAATAACAGCTTCTGCTTTTCTGTACTATAGTTTGGTCATAGAAAAGACCAAAGGAGTTCAGTTTGCATGTGCTTTTAGGGGACTGAGATTTCTTGCAGGAGGTTTCATTCCTCCCTTTGTGGTGACCATATAACCTTTGGATAATGTCACATTGTGGCTGAAAGTAAAGGAGTGATGGGGGCTTAGGGTGGCAGCCAGATCTGCTGTGAACTGCACTGTACCAATCCTATCACCTTATACCTCTGTCCCTTATTCTTCCCCTTTGGAAGACACATACCTTAGTATTTTATTACTACAAAGATGCCTTTAATCATGCTGGAGAAAGTCTGCTGGGACTTTGTAGAAGGCAGCTATTGATAAATGCAGCAATTAATTACTCTTAATTCCTCACAGACGCTGATATTTCAAGCAATATGGTTCTAGATAGGTGTGGGTATTTTCAGCTGTAGATTTTTTTTAACAGAAATCTGCATCTCTACTTCCTCTGCCATTACTTGTAAGAGAAACAAATCCCTGTCAAGCACACCATGATGTCTTTGGGGCGTAATGCTGTCCCTGTTGCCCTATCACCAGCTGTTCATTATGAAATTATGTTGGTAATTATGTTGTTGTCACCATTAACGTGATGAGCTAGCAGAGGCATTTGAGTTGTTGCCATTTTTTAAATTATTCTGAAGTCTTTGCCTGCCTTATTTTCCTTCTTTCAACTGCTTGATGACTTTCTCAGAAAGCTTTCCAATTTATTACGCTTGTACCTAGAAAGTACTTTTTTTACAGGAAAATTTTGCTCTGCCATTCTTCTGTGATATGCTTAAGAAAATAAAATGAGGTGTGTCACACCTTATGGAGGGATGAAACCAGGCTGAGATTTAGGAATCTTGTGGGGGGGTGAATGGTACGAAAAAACAGGAAACAAAACCCCTCAGCATTGTTTTTTTTAGACCTCTCCGTGATGCCCAGGTTTGTTGCTGCAATTTTCTCGCAAAGAGTTAATGCATGACTTTCTTTGGTTTCTTGTATTAAATTTTGCCTACTCTGTTTCTGTTTTCCTACCCTTTAATACAATATAATCATTTAACTGTAAGCCATTCAAATTTTGTCCTCAAAATGCTTTTTCTTTTTTCTCAGTTGTCTATAAAACTATTGAAATGCTTCAATTGTGAGCATACAATGAATGATCATCCTCTAATCTGTTCCACATGGAGAGTGGGCCAGTTTGTACATTCAGTACACAGCACTCCTTAATTCAGTTAAAACCAGAAAGACTGAGACTGTTGCAACCTACAAGATCTTTAGAAAAAATGTACTTAAAAAAAAAAATTCCAATGCCACATCATAGACACCCTGTTGAAGGCACAAATCAAAGGAAGTAAAACAAGGGGGGGACACAAAAGAAATTGAGCTTAGGTTCAGTCTTCAAAAGACAGAATTATATCTTTTAGTTGTGTATTTAGGAGCTCTTGAACTCTGTGAAGAATTTCTGAATCTTCTATGGTTACACTTGAACATTTATTCTGATTTGGTTTCATTTGGTTTGTTTTCTTTTCTCTGTGTTCCTCAGAAGGGAACATACATTTTAAGTATCCAGAGACTTGTAGAAATGACCAGTGGTGGTGAACTTCCAAAGGATCAAAGACCTGGCACGATCAGGATAATAACTGAAAAACCCAAGTGCTATAATACAAGGAATAACTGAGTCACTTCGGTGGGGACACCAGACAGGGACCCGAGCATGAAAAGGTTCTTTGGTTTCTCCTATGCTTGAAATACCATGGGAACCATTCTCTTGTGGTGTGTCTGCTTCCTGCCACACTGAAATTAAGATATGCCAGTGTATTTCTTTGTTCTTTCTTTTTCCCCTTTAAAGGTTTACTGAGATTATCAGAACTCGAAGTTTTTGCTTGATTGAAGGGAGGCTTTGGTTTGTTACAATTGTCAGCTGCTGGTGGTATTTCTGACCCAGTAATCAAGGCTTGCTTAGGACTGACCGCAATAAAACCAAGTCAGTGAGAGATTGGCTGTGGTGCAAAGTCAGGGGGTTGGAGGAGAGAGATGTAATATAGGAATATGTCAGGATCTGGGCTATTAAAAGTTCTCGTTATTGATTGTAGCAGCCAGAGAGCTTAACTTCATAGTTTGATGTAGGTTCTGCATCTAGGGAAGATGTAGTGGATATTTAGGAACCAATAAAAGTCAAATCTCTGAATTTATGCTCAAATAAAACACTCCATATTCTTTATTAAGGAAGAGGACTGTAAGAATCCCACAAAAGCACACTGTTCCAGCTATTGCAGCTATTTCTGTGAAAGTCTGGGGGTTTTTACTTGATTTTTCTTCAGTGCACAAGGTCATGTGTGTATTTACAGATATGGTGAAATGATATGATTCAAAAAGTGAAGGTTTTATTAATGATCTTTTATTTAGGCTTTAATGCTTGATTTTCTAAATTTGCTGTGTCAAATACAAAGTCCAACAGCTGAGTAAGAAAATTCAAAAGGTAAGTGGGGGGAAAAAAAAATTGTTGGCTAACATGAAGAATTCTATAGATGGAGTTTCAGCCACCTTTCACATTCCTGGGCCAAAAGAAATGTGCTACTCAGCTATTTGAAATATTTTTGGAGGTGAAAGTTCATAGTTATACACAAATTGGAATCCTCATGGTTTGGTAAAGGGCTAATATAGAGGTTTTTATTCGGCTTCAAGAAGGGCTTTATGGCAAAACCTCATCACCAGAAACAGGAATATTTTCAAGAAGAGATAATGTAGACATGTTGAATCTAGCTAGGCAGAAAAACTAGGTTTTGGAGGCAGGTATAGTAGTTGGTTTAATGCATAGTGCATCAGCCTACTGTTATCATGTAGGACTTTCTTAATAATTGTACTGAACGTTCCATTGCTGTGGTGGGCCAAAAATATAACTGGGGAAAGATATGCCTGAAGATGTAGCTGCTTAAATAAGAATTCTGGTCTCTGGGAGGAAAGTGAATAAAGGAGAGCTGGTGTGCCCAGTGAGTTGAAGTTCTTGACCCTGCCACTGTAGCCTTGATTGTCAGCTGGCTCTGCTGAGGGCAGCCACATGAAAAGGTCCATCTGTGGCCACAGAGAAAAGCCTTTCTGGCCTCAAGCGGCCTGTGGCCACAGGGAAGGGACACCAGATGTGAAGCTGCTGCACAAGCCTGCAGTCTGCAAAAGAGGAATATGGTGAGGAAGGCATTTCCCTGAAATTCGTAGGAGGATGCAGAAATATTTGGCATTTCTAGCCCTGGCAGTTCCCTGCTAGCAGCCTGTTGATGCTGTGGGAGGAAAAAACCTTTAGGCATTTCTATAAAATGGCCTTGTACTTCTAAACGTGAAACTAGAGAGTAACACGTTGGCCTTGTGTGTTTTATTGGCTAAAGTCTATTTAGATTCTTAGGGGGATTCCTCTCAGAAAGGTGCCACATATGAAACCCTTGTAACTGCAGAGCGTCAGCCAGCATTCAGCCCTGTATCTTTAATTTCCTAGCACCGACAGAAAAAAATCTGTATCTATAGCAGGGCTTTTTCTGCCATGGCTCTGGGTAAAGAGATTTTCTTTTGCTGTTTGGGCAGCCTTCAGTGATGGGACGGATTTATCACATTGTCCTGATGACTGCATGTGTCTTAAATGTCACACCTGTAAGTTTAATTAGGTGATTTATTTAATTTAGAGGTGTGACATTCCCATTCTTGAACTTCTAATGCTTGTATTCTCTGACTTTATCCTTTTTTTTTTTTTCTGGCACAGACTGAAATGTTCTTACCGATTCAATCCGCTTCTTATTACATGGCAGTAGACCTCATTTAATTAAATGCAAAGTTGTAAACCAAATGGTTCCCAAATGTATACTGCTTTAAGAAAAAAAAATCCAAAAAGAAAAAAAATCCCAAAAAACCTCACTAGCAAGTGTTTGCCAAGTGTTTGTGTTGGTTTGGCAGGTATTTGGAACTGAGTTTGTAACCAGAGGCGGTACTAGATGCAGAAGATGTAATGCCTTTTTTGAGAAAGTCACCCCTTTTATTTGGGGAAATGCTGTAGGGCCATGTGTGTGTGCATATCCAGCATCCATGGAAAGGATGGGTGGGTGGAGAAGTTTTCCTTCTTCCTTAGTGTCAGCCCAGCTCTACTTTAGTGCCACTGGATTGCAGACCTGGGAGAGGTCCCAGTGTGCTAATTAGTCCTGCTGAAATGGAGTTCAAAGTAACTCATTCCTACAAGCAGTCAGTTTTTAAAACTGTATGAGTGAGTATTGACTGAGCTCTATGTGTTACTCTTTAACCAGGAGTAACAAAATAATCTGTATTTCATTGTAGTTCTGGTGGTGAAGGAAGGGGAAAAATAACTGGTTGTGGCATTTCTTATCAGTCTTATCCCTTGTACCAATTTGATGTTTATCTCTCATTTGCTGTGAAGCTGGATCATATTGGGTTTCCATGTGTATGATTCTGTATGTTTTGATGTGTGTTTTAAAGTCAGCATGCTGTTACTTTGTTAAAGTAGCCAAGGTTTGAGTAGTGCTTTTCCTAATCCAGTTTTAATTCCGTCTGCTCCGTGTGAGACCATGTCTCTTTTGAGGGAGCAGAAAATTATGTACTGCTTAAGTTACCTTAAAATACTGGTTTCAGAAAGAATGAGAATTTTAGCACTGCTTGCTTTGCCTTTAGGAAAACTTTTAAAGTCTTCTGGCTTGGAAATGTCAATGTCCTGTCCTGGCTGGTGGCCTTCTGCTGGGACAAGATTGTTTCTTTTCACTGTCTTTCATCTGGACTTTGGCAAAAAAAGTTAGATGTAACCACAGTAGGTAATGCATTTCCAGACAATGCCTTATTGTCTGCACAGGCTGGAGGCAGAGACCTTGCATACTACTTAGAATCAAGATTAAATTACCAACCTTTTGGGCATTTTTATGTAAAATGCTCTTTATTATGGTTTTCTCATAGCTCAAGCATGAGTCACTTGCAAGCCATAATAGATTTTGGCTATGCAGCATGATGAAGTGTTCTGGATGCAGTGAAACATTTAATCAAGACTCCAGGCAGTGCAGCTCCCAATGGTCACCTTAACAGATAGGGGATAAAAAAAAAAAACCAAGGGAGAGAAAACGAAACAATTATGGCACCTTTTCTTTGCAGCACTAGGATCAATATTTCTTAGAGACAACGGAAGGAAGTAGCTTCTTTTTGAGTTTTAATTTTAAATTATCATGAAAGCAGGTTTACTCCTGATTTAGACTAGGTATGAGGAAGAAATGATGAGGGTGGTGAAACACTGGCATAGGTTGCCCAGACAGGTGGTGGATGTCCCAAACCTGGGAGCATTCAGTGCCAGGTTGGATGGGGCTCTGAACAACCTGGTCTAGGTGAAAATGTCCCTGCTCATTGCAGAGATGCCTGGACTAGATGGTCTTTAAGAGCCCTTTCTAACCCAAATTATTGTGTGTTTCTAGGGTTTTTCTGATAATGTCAGTTAAATCACAGTGGCTTTGATCACTCTGATCTCCCAGCATTTTATAGCGATGCTTTATAAAAGGGTCTTGATTGAAAAATGTCAACTCACCCTACTGACCTTTACATAATATGATATTTGCTCCAGGAAGGTTCTAAAGTGTTAAAATACTGGAGCTGGAGCCCACAGATTAAAATTACCTGGGAAATTCCAGCACTTTATATTAATCTTAATAACATTTATAAGGATCCATGCATGTTTGTTTAATGGACAAAGCAAAACATGTTTCCAGTGTTCATTGAGCCTAAGTTTCCAAACAATTTCAAGGCTGGTAATCACTAGTTATTCCTGATTCTGTGAGGCAGACGGAAGTATTTCTATAATCCCTATTCTGAATTACTGTTGTCTTGTACAGGGTTGATGTTTTATTTGCTTTGGGGCATCTGAAGCGGGCAGTGGTGGGGCCTAGGACAGCTTTCACATCCTGTCTTTCATTAAACTTGGCCTCAGACATCAGAATGAAGTCTTTTAAACCTGACTTTAATTTTTTTTCCCCAAACAGTGCCTTTTTAGCATTTTCCCCCACATTTTCTCCCCAGCTGCAATGTTCCCCCTGTTAATAGTGGGATTCTTAGCAACATTACATTTCTATTTAACAGGTTTGCTGGCCTGCAGCACAATAGACTAATGTGATTTTTATTGTGCTAGCATGCGCTGGGGTTGTTTGCCTCCTGGAAAATGGGATATTCAGATGCCTCATTCAGCCTCAGCTATTGCCTTGTCCCAAGATATTTTCTGTATAAATGGGCTTTCCATCTTGTTGTGAAAATTGTAAATGTGCATGATCAGTAGTTCAGGTTTTTCACCTTCCTGAGCTCTGCTATTACTGGGTGTTCAAGTAATTTCAAAGCATAAGTGTTTATTTTTTACCCTTAAAACTCACTGTTTCCCGGTGATTTAGAGCAAAATGGGCTGGTTCAAGATGGGCTATGGGGTTTTAATATATGTGAATATATATATATATATATATATATATATATATATATATATATATATATATATACACATACACATTTATGTAAAATTTTATTTCTTTTAAAGAAGATTTTTTTCTTTTTTCCCTGAAAGCGTATTTCCAGAAATGCATTGTACTCTGATCCTTTCTTTCCCCATTCCCTTGTCCCTCCAGTCTGGAGGAAGCACCCATGCACTGCTCCCCAAGCACTGAGTGTAACCACAACTTCACTGGTGTGACTGGCCAATCTGATTACACATGTCAATTAAAAAAAGGAATCTACCCATGTGTGTGTGTTTTCTGCGATTAGGGAATGATTGTTTGCTGGATGAAGAAGAAGGCTGAAGTGATGAAGGCAAGGAAAAGAAGGACTAGTGTTGGCCATGTCCTTCAGTCAATTACATAGATGGAGTGAATTAATAGTTGTATTCTTTCCTTTTATCATCATGAATGATATTATTTAGAATATTTACAAAGGGAGGGGAAAATAAAATCCTTTCACTTTTACTCAGTGCAAATTGATAATGTGCTGCCCTGGTCTCCGGCAAGGAAGAGAAAGCTCCTTAATTTTGTTTTAAGATGAAGGATCATCTAATGACTTAGGCATAAACGAAAGTCTTCAGGGTGATTTGTGGCGATGCTGCCCGTGGATTGTTAGATGGTATCTCCTGAGAGAGGCAGTGAATGTCACAGCAGCAAGCAAAGGGAAGAAGGATGACTCAACACCATATAAATGGAAAGAAAAGCTGTTGCCTCTGCACTCTGTTTGATCTTTAATCGAATAGTTGTAGTGTTTGAAGAGGTATCGAGCGCGTGAGGCCTCTGGGAGTTCCTCCCTTCTCAGATCGTGTTCTATCTATAGATCTCTCATCCAGAGTGTGCCATGGATAGCGTGGCTCCAAGCAAGAATTACTCTTCTGGGGCTCCCAGGAAAACTTGCTGCTGCCACGTGAACTCATTCATGTTTCCTGTGTCATCTTTTTTCCTCCTCTCATCGTCATTTGATAGGTGGAAGGACTTCAGAAAACTGTTCTGTCTGTAAACCCTCCTGACTTTGGAATAAAAGAAAACTAAATGTTAATAACTGCAGTAAAACAGAAGGATAGGGTCTGGCCAAGTGAGCCCATTGGTTTATGGAAGGTGTTAGGATTGGTTAGAATTTGGCACACTGCCTTGCAGCGCGATGTTTTGTTTTACATACCTTTGTAGCTCATAAACCCAGTCACTAAAATAATTTCTTTTTCCAGAGTAAAACTCTCATTTTAAGCTTTTTAAGTTGAGCATGGAACTTGTCTATCCTGTTCAGTAATAGTTACCTGGGGTGCTAGTACTTTTGAAGTGGAATTGGTGTTTTTGCTCTAAGAAGTGAAACTTCATCTTTTAGCAGCTGCTTCTTAATTGAACAAATTATTTTGAATAAGCTTAAGAATAGTTTATGTCCTAATGCTTTAATAGATTAAATATATTTAAATATATATTTAAATATATTCCTAGTGCTTTAAAATTTGAGGTCTTGATATGATTCCTGTATCTGTTAACAGCTGAGGAGAATGGAGAATGAACTATTTATCTGAACAGAGAAAGAACTATTTTTCCACCATCTACATTCAGAGTAAATTGAGGCAGAACTGTTTGAGGTGCGTGCTGCCCTGCTTCAATCTGTTCCGAATTTGTTTAGGGAGGAAAAAAAAATAACCACCACAAGAGACTAATTTGAGCAGCAAATAAGGATACTAACAAGATCAAGGCAATTAATACTTCCTCTGCTTTGAAAATGACTGTGACAACAGGCTGCAGCAATCAAATTACCACAGATGAGGATGGGCTGGCCATCTGTAACTGTGGCAGGGGCAGGGCATTGTTGTGAGAATGTTATTAAGCCTGTGAAGGAGAAATTTGATTCATGCACAGGGAAATTTGTGGTATTGTTTGGCTTTCTATATTGCTGATCTCTGTGGTTTGTTGTATGCCTCTGGTTTTGCATCTTAGCTTGAGTCAAACATGAAACAAGCACACAAACAAAACTAATAAAAAACCCACCCAAAGATGGCTTGCAGAGAAATTGATATGTAAAATGACTGTGTTTATTTTACAGGGATTGGTAAATAAACAATGTGTATTTGTCTGAAGAACAAGCTCTGAGGGAAAGCTTTGATTTTCAGTCTTTTTTTCTAGACATATTAAATCTGTGAAGGAAAAGCACTGTGCCAGAATTTGTACAAAAGTAGAGTGATTTTGTGGAGATTTACATGCATGTGGATTGGCCAAAACTTTCTGATTTTTTTTCATTTTCCCATGAACAACAAAAGCAAGACAATATTATAAATGTATTAATCAGTTTTCCATCACAGTCTTAGCATATTTAGGAGAGTCTGTAACTATTTGTGTTCTCATGGCTCCTGCAGAAATTCAAGGCTATTCAGAGGAGCAAAGCCCCCATCAGTGCCTGGACCACTGGAGTGGGCAAGTTAGAGCATAAAAAAAGCTGCAAAGACATTACACTTAACTATTTTTGCTGTTGCTTTGTTTTATTACATTTGAGCCCTCTGAGTGGCAGTAAGAACTTTTGGGTTCTGTATGAAAGCACTATTAATGCAAATATGAATCTAGGATTTGTTAGATGGAAAGTTGCAGAAATTTTTGTTGCATGGTGCAGTACTCCGAGTGCTGTGTGGTGGTTGGTTGGTATCTGCCTTTGCATCCTCGACTTCTACTGAATGACGGGGTTGAGGTCAGGGAAGAATATTCCTCATTTTGGATAGATTTAGAGAAGGGGGTGGCAATTATCACTTTCCATGTAGCCTGGGCATGTGTGCTTCCTACAGTTGTACAGGCATTGGCATGCAATGGTTCCTTGCTTGGAAAGCTTGGATAAAGCCCTTCAGCTCCCTTGTTCTCTGTCCTGTGGTGTATTTGAGGTTTCCAGGCCTTTGGTTGCCTAGATATTTATTCTGGTAGTTGCTACTGTCACTGGGGGGTGGTTTGCCACCACTGTGCCCACCTTTTCTTGCCTTCCTTAAGGGGCAGAATTGCACTTAATTTCTAATTGGCAGCATATGATAGCAATCAAACCATGTATTTCCTGAAGTGACACACATTGATATCTTTATGCAAATGCAAAGTGGGATTAGAGAGATAGAAGCAGTTGGTTGGGAAAAGGTTTAGCTGAAATCTTTGATTGAAGCTTTGTGGATTTTTTTTTCTTCTCGAGTAAAGATGTGACAAGATACGTTGCAGTCTTACAGTGCCCTGTGGCAATGAAGAGTTTGTGGCTGTGGTTCTCCTGTGGGCTTCTGCTTCATGTCTGAATTTAGGGAATAATTTCAAAGTGAAATTTATTTGTGAGCTCCTGGACATTCAGTTTGCATCTGATCTAATTCAGGACGTACGAGATCCTCTCTTAAATGAAATGTAACAGACTCTTGTTTGGGGAAAATGTGGTGTTTTTTCTCAAAATGTGTGTTCTTGGATCCTCACTATTTTACATTATTCAAGCTGTAAACCATGCACGGCTCCTATCCCAAACCCCCCAGAAGATGGCACGTATTTTTCATATGATTTGTACAGAGGGTAATCTCTCATCATGAAAATGGGCTCTGATGGTCGAATGTCACCCGCAGCTGAAACATTAGCTGTGAATGACATGTATGGTAGGAATAAATGAATTGCAGAGCTGTGTAGCTGCTTTACCTTGAAACCCTGTCCAGGGAAATGCTGCCCTTTGGGGAGGAAAGCAGGAAGAGTGTGCTGTGCCAGTTCCTGGGCAGGGAGGGCTGGCAAAATCCTTCATCTGTCCTTTCTACCACATCTCTCCCATTTCTGTGCTTAATTGTCACCCAGTCTCCTTGAAAACCAACCTAGGCTGGTTTGTTCTGCAAAAGTTTGTGTCTGGTGAGGTGGCTGTCAATCACTGCTCGTGGTGCTCTGCTCAGCACTCCTTGTGCTTCTGCTGCCATGGATATGAATTTAATGATAAAATCTTCTGCGTTGATCAGTCTCAGAGTGTGAATTGTTTTGTGTACCATTTTGGAATGGCCAAAGGCATGAAATAAGGGATAGATAAATAAATAATGGCCTTCTATAAAAGACCCCTTATTTGTCTCCACTTCCAGCCCATATGGCTACTATATTAATATCACACTAATAATGTAGTATTTCCTCTGTGTTTGGGATCATCTTGGTGATCAAGTCAGAACAGCTTGGCAATTGGTGGTCCCTACGAAAACAGAACAGAGAAGAACATGTAATGACAGGAGACTAGAAACAGTAGAAATCACAGACTTTGGATCACCAGAAATGTCTGTTGGTTATATCCAGAGCAGCCCAATCCATATATTTTCAACTGAGTGCATGGAGAGTCCATGGATAAGGATAAGAATCTCGTGGATAAGGGCCTAGCAGATACTGTAGTGTAAATTAAATTTTTTCTGTCAGTCCAGGTGCCTTCTTTAAGTCATCCATATCTTTGCCTTTTACCTTTCTCTGTTCCTTGGTTCTTTCCACTACTCGTTTTCTCCTTAGTGGGTCTTCAGAGTTTGGTAACTGTTCAGTATTTTGGGTCCAAAACCATACCTTTTTTTATCCATGATAAATATAAAACAGCTGTGTCTTCTTTTTCTATTTTGGAATATTACGTTCCAGACCCAGCAATGAGAGAAAATGTAGCTCTGCATCTTTTTGAATTATCATCAGCAGGGCAGCAGTCTTGCTTATGAAAAACTGGGGATAAAGATCACAAAACAACCTTTCAGGAACCGTCATTCTTACTTGGAAAGGCATGCAAATATGGCATGTGAAAAGAACATTTGTTGAGTTTTGGATAGGCAAGGAGAGTAGATGCTAGTGGGTGCTCCTAAAGCAACGTTTATGTTTGCAATTAGAGGAGAGTTTTGAGAGAGAGAGAAAGAAAAGCAGATTATTTGTTATAAAATATATTAAGTGCAAGGGTGTTTTTTCCCTCTCTCGGAACGGAGAGTTGCCAATATATAAACATTTCAGAGAGAATTTTACACCACCTCATCTTTATGTCAGGCAGCATTTAATGGTTGAACGATCTCCTGCCCCGGCACTTGGCAGTTATTCTCCAGGGGCTGACTTTGAGGATTACAATGACAGTCTATCAGTGGATCTTTTCCAATATAAACTAGACTAGGACCATTTAAAATCAGTTGCTATCAACAAGTCAAATTAACTTTATTTGTGTTAGAGGTTTTCCTAGGAGTATTTTATAACAACGTGGAATTTTAGTATCCGGACGGGCTTTTCTTATTGTTGGTGTGATTTGGAAATGTGCTAATTCATGTGATTAAGAGCAATTTACCTGATTTCTTTCAGAATTATGTTATTAGTAACATTCAGGTCCAATCAGTGTCCAGTGCTCACTCAAAGTTTTTTTTCTATTTCTGCGTTTTACAGGTAGAAATAACACTTCAGGATATCAATGACAACCCACCAGTATTCCCCACAGACATGCTCGATCTGACTGTAGAGGAGAACATAGGGGATGGATCTAAAATACTGCAGCTGACAGCCATGGATGCTGATGAGGTAGGAGCATGATTTCAGTTTTGCGTGTTGGTACTAAAAGTGCCATTCTGGACATGTTTTTACCTGTTTTCTTCATTCCTTTGTGTGAGCTTGGCCTTGGGAGTCATGACAGTCATTCACAATGTTCTGTCCAGTATTGTGGAGGTCTAAACTATGAAACCAAGATGTTGTAGTTGAGCCCAGTTCCCAAGTGTACAATAAAATTAATCTCAGACAAGCCTTGGAGAACAAGAAGAATTCTGATAATTCCTGCTTTTGCTTTGACTAGACTTAACAAAGGTCAATATTATCCCTTCCAAAGAAAGGTTCCATTTTACCAAAAAGAGGGGGAAAGAAATAATGATAAAATGCGTGCTCTGTGCATGTATCTGTTTGCAAAATAATTTTGCCCTCTTAGATTCATTACAATGAGAATACTGCACGTAGGGTGCTATGAAGAAACTACCATGTTACTAATGTATTCATCTATTTAAGAAACTTAAGTTCTAATGTTAATCATGTTTTGTTTTTGTTTACTTCAGCTGTTGTTTTCCATGAGGAAAATGACTAAGAAGTCAATATAATCATACAAAAAGTTTGTTTTGTCATTAAAATCCAGAGTTACGCTTGACAACAACAAGCAGTTCTGCTTTCAAATAATAGGGCAATTCAACATTCTCAAGAGAATTTTATTCCTGGCCTTTTTTGTGTTAGCTTGGTTAGTCTTCCTGTGATTGTTAATTGGTGTACTTAATCTTACTACTACAGAGGGAACAACGGGAACCCGCTGGGAATGGTGCGAATGTGATTGTAAATACTTTGGTTTCCCTTTATTTTCCAGTAGTAGCCTGATACACAGACAAAACACAGGATTTTGGAAAGGTGCACTTCCGTAACAAAAATTCTAGCTGCTTGTCTTTCTTACAGGAAGCAGTAAATACTGAACTACCACTCTGTGGTGTGGTATGGCAAGTATGTCTAAGATTATAGCAACATCTTATGCTCCAGCCTCTTTTTAACCATTCCTGAACTGCACTTAATCTGTTACCCATTCTGAAGTACTCCATCCAGCGGGAAGTGATTTATTACCTTAGAGAGAAATCAGTCAGTGTTTTTATCAAAAGGAATGATTTCAATTTCCCCACCAGAACATTTGTAACTCAAACTCTTTGCAAAGAGCCCAAGTTTTCCTATCGATGTGCAGTTTAGGGCCAAGATACCTTTTTATTCCCCCCTCCTTTTTGAAGCTGAGGGCACAGTATAAACCATTATCAAACATGACTGTGGTTTTAGCTGCCCTCTGTTAGAAGGTCTCTGGCTGCTCAAACACGGGGTGAAGAATGTGGTCACCTCTGCAATTCTCCTGAGATGTGATGGCTGAGCCACACAATTGGAGGAAAGCGTGTGACATCCCCATGGCACACCTGAGCACACAGATGAAGCACTGTATGCAGTTCTGCAGGGCTGGGCACCTGCAGAAGCCTGTTTTCTTTCTAAATATCCTTTTATCAGTTAGCTCAGTCTGACTCTTTGAAACAACACCCCAGAGAGAAAGTTTGGCACGGGGCACTCTGGTAAGGTCAGGTAACTAATGCTTGTCTCCCCTCTCACAAATACAGGCAGGTGTTTATCTCTATCAATTTGCTTTTTTTAGGCAAAAGTATTTGAAAAAGCCATAGAATTTCTTTCTGCCAGATCTCTACAATCTGCTGTTCATTGCAGAAGTGCAGCTGGCATGTCAGCAGCAGGTTTCAGCTGTGAAACCCAAGCTCTGGCCTGGCACCAGAGGAGGGCACAGTAAATATCTGCTTGCGTTTCCAGGCACCATCAGTACACACGGTTTAGGCACTATATCTGATGTTAGAGGCTACCAAACCTTAAGTATCCTCAAGCCTGTCTTGGAAAAAGAAGTACATGACATTTTTCTATATAACATTGCATTTCCTTAATTTTTCTTCCAATCAAAATGCTTGAAGTCCACATGAATGCTTTTCTTGTTTCCCCCCCAAGAATAAAGGAAAATTTTTGACCCGAAAGCAAATGCTTTTGACTTGCAGCACAAACCAGGAGATCAGAACTGTGATTTTAATGATGTGTGATTTGTCACTTTGGGGTTTTTTGTTTACATGGGTAAGTATATTTCCATGCAGAAACTGACCTTTGAGGGGCTGCTGCAAGCACTGCCTCCATGAGTTTCTCCTGACCATGAGCTGTGGCCCCATGGTGGCTGGAAACACTGCCACATGGCTGTCTCAGGTCCTCTCTACTTCCATGCCTCCCTTCACTCCCTCTCCTGCACTCTCCATCCCATGTCCAGAGAGCAGGAAAGGCAGGGCTGATCCCACTGGCAGGGATTTAATTTAGCCGTCAAAGATAAAACAAAAATAAACATTGATCCTTAGTAAGATGTCACACTCCTTCGTGATGCTGGCTGGAAACTAAAACAGGTAGCAGCGTTTTTTGGTATTGATTGGATTAAATCCTTTAATGAAGAGTGGAGCAGAAAGTACCTGGGTAAACTCATCATTTCACATCCCATAAATAAAAACTGTGTGTGTCTGTATTGTGGGAGTGAAGCTGGGACTGGGCAGGAAGGCTGTTTATCAAAGGAAGCTGTTCCGAAAAATAATCTCCAAGCACATTTACTGGAATGATCCTTGCCTTGCTGCAAGTTATGATGTGGTTTTCCTGGAAAATAATGTGATTTGACCACTTCTGTTTTGACTTAGGGAGCCAATGCCCTGGTGACATACACCATCATCAGTGGAGCAGATGATAGCTTCCACATTGACCCTGAGTCAGGGGAGCTGATAGCCACCAAGCGCCTGGACCGGGAGCGCCGCTCCAAGTATTCCCTGCTGGTCCGGGCCGACGACGGCCTGCAGTCCTCGGACATGAGGATAAACATCACTGTCAGTGACGTCAATGACCACATCCCCAAGTTCTCCAAGCCAGTGTATTCCTTTGATGTCCCAGAAGATGCCACTCCAGGTAAACAGGACATGGAAATACGACCACTGGCCTCTCAGGTGGTTGTTTTCTTCATTTAAAGATGGTTTCATATGCGAGAGCATTTTGATGCTTAAATGAGGGGTTGTAAACTAAAAAGTATTTAGATAAAAAAAAGTTTTCAGACACTGTGGTCTATTCCATGTCTCCAGGTGAGAAATGAATATGACTTCCAAGATTTTATACAGGTTGGTAGTACAAATTTAGTGTCTGCCAGTAGCATCTTAGAAGCTTGTTCTGAAACATGAATAAACCAAGGAGTTGCAAATGACGTGGTAATAATAGCTTTCAAGCTTTTGTTTGGTTTTCACAAGCATGGGAGTCTCAGTTTGGGAGAACTAAGGTTACTACCCCCATGCCTCCAACTGTTTGCACTCTGCCCCTCAGTCTCTGTCCCAAAATTTGGTGGTGTTTTGCATTAAAGGATCACAATGCAATCAGCTGTGCCTCAGGAATCTGATCTGGAAGTAATTGAGATGTCTGTATAGCGCAAAGTGCTTTGGTTGCTGATCCCCAGCCATGCTCATTTTCTCTCAGAGCCTTGAGTCTCGGTCTGTTTCAGCAGGAATAACCCTGGAAAAGGCAAGCCTAATTCCCTCCACACTAAAATGAGACTTCTCTCATTAATGGTTTATGGGGTGTACATTAGTGCTTTATACCCAGCTCAGCGGTGATGGATGCTAAAGGAACAAATGGGCTGATTTTGTATTAAAGTACTGCATCTTCTCCTGCTCTGCTTTCCAGCAGTCTGGGAGCAGCTGGCAGGCTCACCCAGAGGGGAATGACCATGAGGTTTCCACTTCAAGGTTCCACTTTCTATCCCAGAGAGTAGTCCCTGTTCCACTTGCTGTTAAAGAAAACGTTAAAGCTTGAGATAATCAAATGGGTGTGAAAGATCCCAGCATATCCAGCTGGATTAAAGGGGGTTACAGTACTCTTCTTTGTTCTGATGATATAAGCAGTTTTTATTATCACATTGCTTAAAAGTAGTTAACTGCACTGCACGTAGTTCATCTGGTTCCAGGGAAAGGAAACTTAATGACTTATTTTCTTGGAAATGAGCTGATCCTAATTATAATTAATGTTCAAAATACTAAAAAGTGACACCTGATTTCCAAACTCTAGTCAGATAGGTCAGTCATGCGAGGGCAGCTATGCAGAAATGAAAACACTGGCACAAATTCACAGGGCGTTGAATTTCAGAAAACAGCAGAGAACAGACCCCTATAAGGTTTCCAGTTTTCTAACCACAGTTACCCTGCAAAGGCACTGCTTCAAAAAGCAGAGCTGGGTTATGCGGTTTGTACTCGCATACTGGTTTCTGCATTTGGAAAGAAATATCTAGAAGGTTCCAGAACTTGTGATTGTCTGCGGCAAAGGGAGGGTCCTTTGGGTCATAGGAAGACAATGCCTAGCAGAGAAAAGGTGTTTTTGCCCCTGTTGATATCTAATCTGCATAAAGATAAAAACCATTCCTGGTTATTTCTTATGGTGTTTGAGTAAAAGCAAGAATATGATGTCCCTTTAAGCTTTGAAAAGCCTTTTGCAATAATTATTCAGTGTTGAGGCTTGAGTTTCTCTCACCTGTGGATCTGCTTGAGGAGGAGCTGCCTGTTTCCAGTGCCTGATGGTGCTCTGCTGCTGTGCCCCGCAGGTTCCTTGGTGGCAGCCATTCTTGCCACTGACGATGATTCGGGCATCAATGGGGAGATCACGTACACTATAAGCGAGGATGATGAAGAGGGAATCTTCTTCCTGAATCCTGTCACTGGGGTCTTCAACCTGACCCGGGCGCTGGACTACGAAGCACAGCAGTATTACATCCTCACCGTCCGTGCTGAGGATGGGGGAGGCCAGTCCACGGCCATCAGGGTGTACTTCAACATCCTGGACGTCAACGACAACCCGCCCATCTTCGGCATGGCCTCCTACAGCACTTCCCTGATGGAGAACCTGCCACCAGGATCCGCCATCCTCAACTTCAGCGTCACCGACGCCGATGATGGTAGGAGTTCCCTCACATTGTGATTCCAAACCTGTGTTTCACCTTAGTATGAGAAGACTTACTAAAAAAAAGGGAAAATTAGGGCTACCTGTAAGTTGCTGCTCTCATATGCTCAAATTCGCATTTAAATTAGACCTAAGTCTGCCAAGTGTTTTTCTGAAAGTTTATTATAAACTCCAAAGAGAGTTGTGGCAATATCAAATGTTATCTGCAGTCATCCTAAATGTGCTGTAACTTTTAAGTCTATCATGAAGACAGTTGTCATCTACAAGGTGTTGATAGCGGAGGTTAAAAAACGTATTGAAAGAGATCTTAGGAAAATTTCCCATTGAAATAAGCTTTAATACTGGGATTGATTTATGGCATCTAGAGGGTGTTTATGTATTGAGTGTAAAAGGTGCAACTTTTATAGCTTGCTTAACCATTTTGCCATACAGTTTGTGCCCAAGCAAGAATAATTATAGAATATGACCACAAAACACATGAACAACATTTCATCATGTACCACATTTTCTGAAGAGTCCACAGACATTACTCAGCGTGACTTAGTGCAAAATTTTTCAGTCCACTCACAGTGACTTTACAGGTGAAGGTTATTTTTGTGACATGTTGAGCAACCTTGTGTCCTCTCAACTTGACAGGGGCTCAGTGGAGCCCATGAAAGTGTCTCACACTGGAATGTGCTTCAAGGACAAAGCACCTATATGCTTCAAGGAATCCTTGTTTGTGCGCCTAAACCGACTGAACCTATCGAGATTGCTCAGTAAAGCAGTTTTTCCCCAGGAAATGCTGAGTTGTTGGACTCCAGCATTTTTGTGGGGAGATAAATTTTGTGCTGATGGATGGAACTTTCCATGGTAAAAATTGTGTAACTGGTTTTGAGATCAAACTGAGGAAGGGAGAAAAGATTCCATAAGATAAGCCAACAAATCAGAAGTCCTAACTTTGTGATACTGGCTGTTCTTGCATGAATCTCTCTTTCACCACACTTGTTAAGGCTTATATTTCATGTAAGCTAAACATAAGTTGGAGGAGGAACTTGTGTTCCCTCTAGACTTGTAGATAAATGGGTTTGTGTCTATCTCCTCTCTTATTTCTTATTTTCCTGTCAGGTCTACACCACTTGGTTTCAAACCTTTTTGGAAGTTAATTTCACTTTGCCATTATGTGTCTGTTTTCCTTTTCTCTTGCACCTCATGCATTAATTTCCATCTGTGCACAGTGGATGGGAACTATATCAGAGCACTGACATATCAATTCCCATTCATCACACACTCAGTTATCAAGGAGGCAAATGAGTATTTGAGGAGCAATGCAACGAGAAGTCAGATATCTTGCCTTTTATATTTTCTGGCACTCTTGCTTTTCTAGCAGGCTGGATTTAAAATTAATAGGGCAGAAATATCATTCCAAGAGCATGCCAGGTTGAGTTCTTCCATAGGACTGTAACTTAAGCAAATTTTACGATCTATTGTTGTTTCTGCTTCAAGCCCAAACTTGTTATCTTGTGTTGTCTTATATTTATCTAGAGCACAGAAATAGCTAGTGCTAGTTTTATACTCTTCCCCATGTGCTCACAGATAATGCACTCAATAGAAATATAATTTCGTTGATTATTTATGTTACATGATCCTATAGTTTGAAAGAACTCTGAAAAGACATTGTTTTATAATGAGGTATAGCTGTTGTTTTAGGATAAACACTGATAAAAGACAGAAACATGGTGATAGTGAAGCTGCTCCAATTTTCATTTTCTTGTTCAGCACACCCCTTGGGAAACAGCAGCTGTTTACCTCAGCTTGACTGTTTCATATACAGGTCCATAGCAAATAACAGCTACAGCTCTTGGATATTTAATAATATAGCAATATAATATATATACTAAGGAACTCAGTTACCTTAAACACATTCTTTTTGAAATTCAGATTTTATTTTTTCAGCGAAGAATTAGCAGGAAAAGTCTCCGAGGAAAGCACATGCGTGTTTGTCAGTTTGTTAAAATTGTGGTTAGGTATTCCTCCAGGCAAAGTTGGTGTAATTTCCCAGCTAAACTCTACAGGTATTTATAGAATGGCAGGGGGGAAGTAGTTTTGTTGGCGTTTTTTTAGTCTTATTAGTAAGTAAATAAAAATATAAACAAAACCCTTTAGAAGAGCATTATCAGGGAATTGGTGACTCCATGTCTGTCCTTTCAGTGTTTTATCAGATGAACCCTCAGATTAAATAAACCTAAAGTTCAGCAAAGAGGATGTCTCTACATTCTCCCTAAAAAAAGCCCAGATCCAAACCTTGGAAGGGGGGATGGACGACGTGCACAATGCCAGCTTGGCATGCTGTGTTTAAATAAGAGAATAGTTAATTAAGTGCCCTTCCTGACTCCAGTGATATTTAGGCAACTCTTCTGTTTCATAGTTTAATTTATATAAGCATTAACAGCATGGAAACCTATGAGAATACAGGACAAAGAATGAAACGTTTGTGGGGGTGAGATAAGGAATAACAAAGTAATTTTTTCTTAGGAATAAACACCATAGACAACACTGTTGGGGGGAGGAGAGGAAATAGAGTGTTTTTTAAAGTAATTTTCTTTTGCATGACCCAAATCCTACCCATCTCCAAAAATCTTGAATTGCCAGAAAGTACTTTACTGAAATCAAGATTTTCATCTATATAATTAGTCATTTGGAAATACAACTGAACAAAAAGCAGAGTAGCATTAAACTTTCACCATCCTTCATTTGATCAAAGTAATGAAGAAACACTAAGACTTGGCAGATAAATGTATTAATTTCCTTATTTACATTCAAATATTTTGTCTTTCATGTTTGGTTCTATTCATTTTATAACTTAACTCCTACAGGAGGAAAAAGAGAGAGGGAAAAATGGAAATTACAGTAGCCACTGGGGGAAAGACACATAAGACTAGATTTCTCAAGTCTGAGCATAATAAACAGCAGAGATTAATAAATCCAATGCAGGGATAATTTTGTTGTCAAAGCAATTCACTCGGAGAGAAAAGAGCTTCTGAGTAAAAATCACTGAAGTGGGCAGCTTTCTTTGCTGGAACAAACTAATTTGAGGGGCAAATTAGGAGCTAATGGTGGGTTAATTTACTAATCCTAAACACAGTTGAATATGCAAAACAAGAACAGTTTTTGAAATTAATTAAAATAGGAGTAAGACAGATGGAGGAGAGAAAATCTTTTTCACATTTGGATGTTCCCAATAATTTGTTGTTTAGAGTGAACTGTGGAATTGAAGCAGTAGCACACACTGTTTCCTGCTAGGAATATTTAAGGATTTTTCACAGCCCTGTCCAGGTTCAGGATGCATTTCCCTTACCGGAATGATAAATCTCTCCCCTGACCATAATTGCTAGTTATGTTTTGATCATGAGATGAGTGAGGGCTGTTCATCTGATATTTTGGAATACCATGCCATATATGGGAAGCATACCTTTCCCAGTATTCACTCTTGGCTTGCTCCAGCTAGGCTTGGGAGTTTCTGCTTGTGGCTTTTTTTGAGTGGAAAAATTCATGAAATAATTACGTTAATAATAATGTTGCTTAGTTGAACTGGGAAGAAGGGAGGAAACCAGATGTTCAATGAGCAGCCGAACTACTGAGTCTTGGTTTCTGAAGGAAAACTCTTCAAACCATTTATCCCTAACCCTGGTAGATGGGGAAAGAATTATTTTTGGTGCCACTGTTCAGCTCCTGCTGAATGAAATGCAGAAATGAACTCTGCCAGTCATTCCCTCTGTGGCCTCTCCAATTAACATCCTCCCTCTCTCTTTCATGAATATTACCTTGTCAGAAAATAATAATTTCAGAGGCTTCTGCTCCACTGTGAAACTTGGCTGAAGTTAGCAGATTAATTAAAAAATGGTGGTGAGGAGGCTGAATACTCAGCGTGGTTGTTCAGCCTTCATTTCTGTAGGAAAATGAAGGAAGATTTCCTGTGGAAACAAGGGCAGAAATATTGATAACTGTGTCAGTGAGATGAAGTCACATTATCTGTCTTTGCTCTCTCTCCCCATCCAGGCCCCAACTCTCAGCTGTCCTTCAGCATCGCGTCCGGGGACAGTGCGGGGCAGTTCGGCATTGACAGCAGCGGGGCGCTGAGCATCCGGCAGCCCCTGGATCGGGAGAGCCAGTCCTTCTACAGCCTGGTCGTGCAAGTCCACGACATGGCCCCCCTGCCAGCTTCCAGGTACACCAGCACTGCCCAGGTTTCCATCATCCTGCTGGACGTGAACGACAGCCCCCCGAGCTTCATCTCCCCTAAGCTGACCTATGTGCCAGAGAACACGCCCATAGACACGGTTGTGTTCAGAGCGCAGGCGACTGATCCTGACAGTGGTCCCAACAGCTACATCGAGTACAGCCTGCTCCGGCCTCTGGGAAACAAGTTCAGCATCGGCACCATCGATGGGGAAGTCAGGCTCACCGGGGAGCTCGACAGAGAGGCCGTGGCCAACTACACCTTGACTGTGGTAGCCACAGACAAGGGCCAGCCATCCCTCTCCTCGTCCACAGATGTGGTGGTCATCGTCCTGGACATCAATGACAACAACCCGCTCTTTGCCCAAAAGCTTTACAAAGTGGAGGTGGCAGAAAATACTTTGACAGGGACGGATTTAATCCAGGTGTTGGCTGCTGATGGAGATGAGGGGACAAACGGGCAGGTTCGCTACGCCATCGTGGGCGGGGATGCCAACAACGAGTTTCGGATCGATTCTGTGACAGGCGTGATAACTGTGGCCAAGCCTTTGGATAGGGAGAAGAAGCCCTCCTACACACTGACTGTCCAGTCATCTGACCGTGGGAGCAGCCCCAGGACCGACACCACAACAGTCAGCATTGTTCTGAAGGACGTCAATGATTTCATTCCCACGTTTGAGCTTTCTCCCTACTCTGTGAATGTCCCAGAGAATCTGGAGATGCTCCCAAAAGTTATTCTTCAGGTGGGTACACTCAGCAATAGATATGCGTTTCTGACAATTAGTACCATGCCTACGTGGTATTAATGCACAGTGTCCTTCCTCCAAAATTAAAGAGGGGTGAAAGAGTGGAAAAATTGCCTCTTGGCTTTGGTTGAATTTGCAGTCTTTGTTGACTTGTTTTCCTTTTAGTTTGTATGGGTGGGGTTTTTTTTCACTAAAAGTTAATATTATGCTTTGGAGTTCTGTTTGTGTTTTCCCTTCCTGTCCTCACACCTCCACTGGGACTTTCAATCTGCTCTATCCTCTCATCTCGTTCTCGACTTCCATGCAACGAATCTCTCAATCTGGTTGTTGCCTACATGGGATGAGGCTGTGTGCCAAATATTGGGAGAGAACTAAATAGATTCTGACAGCAGGACGTGCAGTGCTTGCTCTCATACAGAGCTTAGCCTGTACTAGGTCAGTTGTGGTTTACACTGAGCCCCAACACAGTCTTACTTACATGTAAGAAAAATAAATAATCAGCTATTTAGTATTTTCACACTACACTTTTTTAATCCACCACTGCTGTGTTAAGTATTTTTGTTTTCAGTTACAGCTAACTTATACTTGCAGCATTTGCATTAATCCGACCCGTTAATTTGGACTGTTATCACAGAGAATGCTTCCTCTTTCCAGATACAATTTTCCAGCCTTTGATATCTGTTCTGTTTGCATTGCTCTGTGCAGGTTGTAGCCAGGGACGATGACCAGGGGCTGAACAGCCAGCTGAGCTACGTGCTGGTGGCTGGCAATGAGGAGGGAGCCTTCACCCTCTCAGGTAGCGGAGAGCTGCGCCTGGAGCGGAGCCTGGATCGCGAGGCCAGGGAGCAATACCTGCTGCTGGTCACAGCTGCTGATGCAGGTGAGGCAGCCACAACACCTCTTCTGCTGAGGCCGTGGGGAAAACATCGCATTCTGGACACGAAATAAATGTTTCCATGGTGGTCTGAAACTTTAGTGAATGGAGATTGGGTAGTCATGTCTGACAGAGACCTCTGCAGAAGCTGGGCTTCTCAATGTCAAAGGGAATTTGGTTTCTGGAAATTAGGATTTTATTCCTATGTCCAGTTGTCTGCTGTTGGTAGTACTCACTGCAGATTTAGGGAGGTGGATTTTTGCCCTGCAGTAATAAGTGGTTCTACCTAAGTTGTAAGAACTTCATGCATGACTACAAAAAACAAATTTAAATAAAACCCTGTATAATGTTAACATCACAAATGTGCAGAGGTCACATGAGTGGCCAGAAGACAGCTGTGGACTACCCAGTTAATCTTACTGAAACCTTAGCCCTGAAAAGAAATACAAATTTGCATTTCAATATTTTAATATTCTGCTTTGCTCAGCATCCAGTCATATGCTTGCTCCGCAATACCAAATATATTCCAAGTTCTTTCATTTAAAACAGGACGTGAAGTCTTGTTATGAAGATTAATTACACTTTCACTTGAGGTGTCCAAGCCTAAAACTTTAGTTTTAGATTTTGGTGTGAGTATTATTAACAAAGACATCCTGCATCATACTTTGGACTGATCTCCAGTCTCCCATGGTTTGATGGATTTAATTTACCGCAGAACTTGTTCCTGCTTTCTAGCAGTAAATATAGAACCAAAGCCGACTTGTTGACAAGTGGATAGAGTTTTGTTTTCTGCCATGCTGTGTGCAGTATCTTGTGCCAGTGACAACAGCTATGGCTTTTGTTTGCCTATTGCAGCAGGGCTCAGGTATTCCACAGTCTGAGCACAGCCAAAGCTGGAAAACACAATTTTAAGGCTTGAGGTATCATTTGTCTTGTACTTTGTCTAGAGATAACTCTGTGCTTTATGGTTTTTACACTGGCTTTCTATCACTCTGTAGCCTCAAGCTGCTCACTTGTGACTTGGACTCACATGAGCTTGAATGTCCTTATGTTCCTTCAGAAGCTGAGGCTGGATTTGTCTTCATGTCTCTTTGGTCACTCAGCCCAAGCTGGCAGAAGTCAGTGAGGGCTGTACAGAACAAAACACCCAAAGACTGAACTGATAAAAGTGGTGTCATGCAGCCAACAATTATTGTCCTTCTTGGAAGAGGGAGGGTAGCACAACTCAGCTGTACCCCACACTGGGCACTGTGTAAAGCCAAGAGTTTGACCAGAGCACAGGCTTTACCTGGACTCTGGTTCCTAAAATCCCCACAAAATCCAGGAGATTTAACCAACAGTTAAATCCAGCAATCCCAAATGAAAATATTTACTTGTGTTGGGAGATCTCTGAGTTTCAGGTAATCCAGGGAGATGTTAACACATGAAGTGTGCATAGGACCTTTGCCATAAGTGGCTGACAAGAACAGCAGCATGCTTTATGAGTTCCTGTGTTTAAACATGTAGATATCTCACTGATTAAACACTGTTTGAAACTTCCTTTTTAAATTTGCTATGTTCTTGTAAAGCTAACTCACAGGTTCCCATGCCCTCCTGCCAGTGTTAAAATGTACTAGCAAGTGTGTTCAGAAGCAGCTGTTCCATAGTGACTTTAAGCTAAATGTAGCTGCTCTACTATGCTTCAGTTTACAACCTGACTAATCCACAGCTGGTATGATTTGGGATAGTTTTCAACCAGGCTGGTGAATAACATTAGCTATCACCTTCTGGTTGTACTGGAGACTTTTCTTAACTCATACCAGCAAAGAAAACTTTGAAAACCATGCTAGTCGTGATTTATCTGAAACATCACAAGAAAGTAGAAGTCTTCAGTAGAAGTCAGTGGCAGAACCTAATTTGATTTTGTTCAAGTGGGATGGGAACCATAGGCATAGTAGATATCCAGGTGGTACCACACTGGCTGCTGCTATTCAGTGCTTGCTTGATTAAATGATGTGTTTCCTGCCATACAAGCAAGAAAGATGGGAATGACATAATCTTGAAATGGATAATAAAAGCGTTTGGAGTATTTATGTTCCTGAGCAGCTGCTAAATGTTTATAAAAGAAACTCTCACAGGCATGTCCAGCTCTTTGCCTAACATAACCATTTCTTTTGAGTCTCTTAGTTTTTGTTTGTTTGATAATTCTTTGTAAGAAGGATTTTGCATACAGACCATTCACCCAGAAATATGCTTGCAAAACAGGTAGGGAAGCTGTGCCTGAAAAAGTGTTGAGAAAAGCAGATCTGTCTGAAATTTTCCACATCTATATTATATTTGAAAATGAATCAAGGTAAAGATATTATCCTTTGCACTTTGAGATTGGCTTTTATTAGATGTAATAAACAGTCTTTCAAGCAGTCTTTAGCAGCCCAAAGAACAATCTTGCCATATATGGTTCATCTGATTTAAGGTTTGAGGGTTTTTTTACAGATAAAAATCATGGTATACATCCAGATGCAGTTAACCCTGGAAAAGTCCATCAAGAGCAAAATTCTGTCTGTCCAGCACTCATCCCATTTTTCTTAGGGTCTGCATCTCAGTTTTTATAGGCTGCACTGACTGGTTTAAAAGATTCAGTGATGATATCCTGCCCCTGTAGAAGTCTATGCCAAATCTTCCTGTTCTTTCCAGGAAGCAGACACAATACATACTTAGAAGCACCGTTAGACCTAAGAACTAATGGATTCCCAGCTTAGTTTTGGCTGTCTTCCTGGTCTCCTTATCCATAATCAAGGATTTTTTGTTTTTCTTATATTTATTTTCACTTCATCAAGTTGCGACTGTGGATTCTTGCTGTGTTACCTTAGCCTGTGCAAGGGAAGTTGCTGGGAGAAGGATGACTTGTAATTTTTCATTATTTTTATCTCGAGGTGCCCATCCCGCGCACCTTTATAGATTCACAGCACGTTTTGGCAGCAGGTACGCTGAGTAAAAAGCAAGGGAAGGATTAGGACGTGGTCGAGTGTGGAGCCAGCAGGGCTGCACGGGATACAGTGCCTATGCCCTCAGGGATCTATCTCTGTGCTCTTTCACTGCACACAAGTGAGCTCTCCCAGAGCCCAAATCTTAGTCCTGGGCACGTGAGAAGATTTGTGAGTTATGAAGAGCTGAGCTGCTCGTGAGGGACAGGTCAGGTGGGGGCTGCTGGTGGGACCACATGCGCCAGCAATGGAAATCCGGGCAGTTTTTGAAGAAATGCTTTCCCAAGCAAGAGCTCCCCTCAGGCCCAGAGAAATCAGTCATGATAAATGCATTGTCCTGGCTCTGGCCCAACTATTCCTTGGCCTTGGCTGCTAATCCTCCGCCCGGTCCTTAGGGTGGATCACAGGTTGGTGGAGAGTTTTCCCTCCGCCCTGGGGGAGGGAAAAATGGACAAAACAACTCCTGGTGCTCGGCTCAGTGATTTGTGTCCGTGCAGCCTGCCTCATGCCCAGTTTCCACAAGGCAGGCTACACAAAGGGTTTTGGTTCCTACCTTGGTTTAGCATCACTCTTCCCTCACTTCTTCACTTCCACCGTGCTGTCACTGCGGCTGGGTCTTGGACAAGGCCGCTGCTCTAGGCAGGGGGGATTTATGAGGACGCACAAGTCATCCATCACTGGGAACATCCAGCATCTTCCAGAGCCACACCTGTGGCTTTGGTCGAGAAATAAAACATAATTCAACCCCAAAGCTTAGCCATCCCAGTTTAGAGACCCTCTTGCAGCCCAAGCTGTAAGATCAGAGTGCATGAATTATAAATACAGCGACAGGCAAAGTGATGGACTGTGGAAGAACAGGATAGTGTTTAGATTGCAGATGCTGCCCCAGAATGTCTGCTAACATAAACGCCAAGAAACCTACACACAACTATTTGAATGTGCCTTCACGGGTCTGCTTCTACCACATAAATCTGTTCTGCTTTGCTCTACCTTTCTTCATGGCAAAGTGGTTGGGAAAAGAGACTTTCTACATTTCTTTTTTTCACCCCATCTGGTGGGGATGCGGCACTAGGTAAACACTCAACTCTGGCAGCATGACAAGAACTGGTGCAGCTGCTTTTATCATCCATGTCTTTAACTCTTTGAGCAATTTTCTGGACAAATGTTAGCATTCCAACAGTCCTCCTCCTTTTATTTATTGATTGCAGGGATGTGGAGTAGCACATCTGGAAACCTGCTCACTGCTTAGGACTACTGTTTAAATAAACTGCAGCCACCATCCCTTGATTGGGTTGGTCAGAATGGCACATTGCCACAATAAAACCAAAATCAAATTGTGATGTTTCTAATTAGAAGGTGTGTTCCTGTGTTTTGGGTTTTTTTTTTAAATTTTATTTTCTTAAACAATCTATTTACTGATTTAGATAAATAGTCCTGAAAGAAATGAATCAGTGAACTGGTTATTATATTTAGTTAGCTGTTCTTTGTATACATCCCTGGGCTGTATGAAAAACAACCATATGTTTTTTCTTTAGAAAATGTTGGTCCCTGACCTATGCATTCTTTCCTTCAAGAATGTAGGAGGGCAACCAAGCAAAGAGGTTATATCCTTCTCAGGAATTCTCTTCTGAGCTAGGCTTTTGGTTCCCCTCAATCCTAAAATCAAGTGAAAGATGACAGTGCCAGTTTTGTTGGTTTTTTAACACATTTCAAGATATTTCCCAACAACAAAAGGACAGCTGTATTTTCTAGTAATGTTGGGAAAGTCTTAAGACTCAGCACTGTGTGAGGCTTAAGTGGCTAGGTTTAAACACATTTGTACTCATCCTGTTTCCTTAGCAGACACTGTATTTCTACCTGACATGGAGTCTGCGGTGTGAAAAGATGCTGCCTGAAAAGAAAGAGTAATATTTTTAGAACAAATTTAGCAATTTTTAAATTTAGGTGCTGTCAAAACAAACAAGCAACTCACTTATTTCAGCCAGAGATGTCCTGTTTGCCAGATTTTCTGTGCAGTGTCTAAATACACCCATTGCTGAGGCTTTGGTGAGCTAAATGAAGCTGATGTCTGCTCACCTTGGTGCTTAGCAGTTTGACAGAAGGATTGCTCTCTTCTGTGGTCTTGTTTTATGGCACAGCTGTTTCAAAGTGAGTATTGGGTTCTATCCCAGCTTCATTTATTTCCTTGTATTCATGGAAGCTCTTCCTTGTGTCAATGCTGTCTGCTCTGGTCTAGTTTTAGTGGTTTTCTATTTCATTTTCTTTATTATTTTTGCTCTTTGGTACTAAAACTATTGATGCAGTAGTTCCACATGATTTTTAAATTTATTTCTAAATGGCACCTTGGGAGAACTGGGATGGTGACACTTGTCAGTGAGTTCATAGTGTTCATATTGTCTTACCATCATGTAAAATCAGGAGAAAAGAGAATTGAGAGTGGCACTTTGTGGTTGTGGGAATCTAATGGCAGGGTCTTGCCCTGTCACAGAGCCTAGAAACTGTTAGCGCTTTGGCATTTTTTTATAGAAGTCAAAAGCTCCCAAAGCTATTTGGGAAGAGCGTTTGTGGCAGAGTCAGGCTGATATCCCCGGAGCAGTTATTGTCAGGGAAGAAAACATCTCAGTGTCTATAGGATGTGACATGTTTCCTCCCCAAAGGAGAGCAGGGCTTTAGCCCATCCCCTCAGAGAACTGCCCCATGAGAGGCACAGTACAGCCCCCAAATGCCATTCGAGGCATTTAGCCCTTTTTTTGGACTGAAAACTTCATTATTAGTTTAGATTATTTTCTAAAAAGTCCAGCGAGAGTCTCTGGGCTAAATCCAAGCTTGTAAGTTCCTCTGGGGTGGGGTGCAGGAGAAACTTATATTCAGGTTGGCAAAGGGCTCAGCTCAAGCTGAAATATCTGTGAAAACGATGAAAGATTTTCACTCAGGTTAAAACAATGCACAGCGCTTCATTTTCAAACCAACTTGAACTAGTTTTGAGGGGAAATAAACGGGTATATCTCTTCCAAAAAAAAAGATTCAGGTTTATTTATTTAAACTGGAAAACAAGCTAGGATATAATGCTTAATATTTCAAAATTTTCAAGTTCGAAAGAATTGTCTGGTTTTCAGTTTTCAAGTCATTACGCTTCCTCCCTTACCTCTTCATTCATCCATCTTGCTCTTATTAGTTTGGAACTTCTACATCAAAATTAAATTTAAATTGTTCTTCTGCTTACATCACTTACCTGTGAAATTCTATTTCATATCTGCTAATGAGATCTCTGAATGTAATCTGTTTTGCAGAAGAAATACTTAGAGTAGTTGTTAAGCAGTTTATCAGCCTTTGAGAAATCCTAAGGTTTTTCCAGCCTTGGTGATCTTAAAACCGTTTTTTAAATTAAACATTACACCTTATAAATTGTAAGTCTGCTAGCTCAATCTTCAAATACAAAGCTACAATTTCAGGAAGCCTTAATTGCAAGGATAAAACAAGTAAAACATGCACATATGGCCTGAACACTTAGGCTGCTGGTTAATCTTCTCTATTTATACAAGGTGTTTTTAAAGCGTAATTCAAAATTGTGCATTACAGGAATTTCGCTGTGGGATATTCAGGAGTCACAAGCCGTCAAAAATTGCCTTGGTCAGCAGTCCCTGCAGGAGCCAGCTTCTCTGTTTTTTCTGTTTACAGCAATAACTTAGAACAAGGAGGAGTCATTTGGTGGTTTTAAGAAAGTATTTTTTTCAATGGCTCTGCCTTTCTTCTGAGTTGCAGTTCCACTTTCTTTCTACCTCACTTCTATCAGCAGAGACCTTGGGTGGGGCACATGGCCATGCCTGTTCCTCCAGCACTGCTTGCTTTTTGCAGGCACACAGAGATCATAAAATGGTTTGGGATGCAAGGGACTTTCAACCTCAATGAATTCCAACCTGCTGCCACAGTCAGGGGCACCTTCCTTTAGACCAGGTCACTCCAAGCTCCATCCAAACTGGCCTGGGACACTTCCAGGACTGGAGTAGCCACAGCTTCTCTGGGCAACCTGTGGCAGGCCTTGCCTTCCTCACAGAGAAGAATTTTTTCATTGCACCCTTACAACCCATCATACACCACGATTTTTATGAACAGGAAGTTCAGATTTTTCCTTAATTGTTCTTGTTTTGAAACATTTGGTAGGAGGCAACTTCTTGCTCTGGAAATGAATGCATTTCTGGCTAAGAAATGTGCAGTATGTATGTGTGAGATTGTTGAACATCTTGAAGCTGTGCTAAATATATATTATACTTTTTCTTTATGTGTTTTCTTCTCAGTCTGTGTCT
This sequence comes from Chamaea fasciata, assembly GCF_029207755.1. Lineage (NCBI taxonomy): Eukaryota > Metazoa > Chordata > Aves > Passeriformes > Sylviidae > Chamaea > Chamaea fasciata. The sequence goes on along the minus strand of NW_027094091.1, from coordinate 66,958,605 downwards.
GTATTCCTGTAGGTCTGTAACTGTGCTCCAGCTTTTTTTTTTTTTTTTTTTTTACCTCTCTGGGTTAACAGCTGCAGGAAACTGCTCCTGATCAGAGGAAGAGAACAGGGATAGGGAAATGTGTATATACACCAGAGACCTTAAAACTGCCTCTCTGTGCGCCTGCAAGTCCTGTTCTTTCAACGGCATGTTAAATCTGTTGTAATGGGATGTTACCCCTGTCCTGGAGCTCTAAAGCTTAATGAATTCATAGGATGCAGTCAGTCAGGAATTTTGGTATCCAAATTTAAAACCCATGTGGATAAAACCAGATGAGAGATCTCATTGTGCATCCCTGTTTTGGGACAAAGTTTTCTTTTGCACTCTCAAAACAGGTGTGAGTATCTGTGTTTGTGCGCATGCACTGGTCTAAGTGTGGCTGTACGTGTTGTTGCTTGAACAAGGTTGGACTCTGGTGTAGTGATTAATTTATTATTTTGTTTTCACTTTTTATGTTCTCAAATCTACTTTGATTTGCTCCAGTTTATTTAGGCTGCTAGATGGGGGATGGTATTGACTTTTCTAATCCCTGATGTAGTATAGAATGTCCCTGTTTTATTTTCTTGTTAGATAATTCTTGAAAAACTACACATCTGTCCCAACTATCAATCTATTCCATTGTTTTTTGAAGTCCAAGTTCTGTTAAATCAGCTTTGGGATCAACTACTGCTTTGTACCTAACACTGAGGTAAACTCAAGTTTGACACACTCAGAAATTTTGAAGGTCTGAGTTTCCTGCATGGTCTCAGTCAGTCACCCGCGGAACTGATTGAGAGTACAGATTGCTTCTGACTCTTTAATATCTTTTATTAGCCACTTATTTCAACTTTTGTCTCAAAATAATCTGGGTTCGCCAGTTTTTTTAAGACTTAACATGGCAGCCTGTGGTGAAAAATTGAGTAAGAAGAAAACAAAGCACAGTCAACACACCCCGCCAGGACAAATATTTGTGGTGCAATCTTGTAAAAAGGACTACTTTTTCTCATTTCACAGACACAGTTTCTTCTGTGCTCTTGGAAAATTAGTTAAAGTCATCCATGTTCCAAATCAAGTTTCGTATGCACTAGAAATGCAAAGTGTAATGGAGGGTAGTTGCATTTTCACTTCATCTAGCTCTGTATTTATTTTAAAACTCACCAGTAGAGTGAGGCTCAGCACACTCCATCTGCATTTAAATACATTTAGAAAGATTGGCCACTTTATTGTGAGAAAGGCCTTGTTTACTTGAGTGAAAAAGTTAATTCTCTGTGATAACACATGTAACTCCTAGTCCTGGGACTCATTCACTGAGTGTTTGACTGGAGAAGTGAAATCCGCTTTGTTGCAAAGCAACACGTTTCACTGAGGCAAAAATTCCATTTCTGTTAAATCGCTTTCCAATTTTCAGGATAATGATGTGTTTAATTTACCACAAAACATGGTAAACTGCCTTCTGGATGAGGCTTGATTAGTCATTTAGATTCATTTTATTTAATTTTAATCCCTTTTTTTTTTTCATTTTAGTGAAGTGTATCTGTGGGTTTTTTGCTTAAGTTTATTGTTCATTTTCTAGCACGTGATTTTGATGTTTTAATGCTGGCAAAAACTTCTGAGATCCTGGTTTCTGAAACGAATGATGGTTTTACTATCTGCTGTGCTGAGCATGGTGCAGACAGGACCTAGAAACCATTAAGGCTTCAAACAATATGTGGATGGCGTGCTGGACACATTCTCCAATTTCTAATTTTTGCTGTGAGCCAAACAGCACCACGCAGCCGACATAATTTCCAATAGCATCATCTTTTCCTGAGCTTCCTTGAAGAACCCAAATAGCTTTGCAAGTTCCCTTTCATGGCTTTTTCTTGCTGCTGCAGTGAACTTAAGTGCCCTGATCATTCCCCAGTCACCCAGATGTCGTGTGGAGAGCTGAACATGTACCAGTGCACACACTGCCATATGTGGGGGGGCCAAACAGTTCACCTTCCCCATTCCCCAGAACAAGGGACAAGCACATGGTGCTCCCTTCATCCAAGGGAAGACCAAGGATAGCCCAAGGCAAAAGTGAAAGCAGTCTTTGGGTGCATCCCTTATGGGTGTCTTTGTGTCTTTGAAGCATCTGCACAAGTTAAGGCAATGAGTGCCTTATGATGAGTTCATCCAGAAAGGTGCATTGACCTCTTTTTGCTGGTTATCCAGCATTTGAAAAGCAGAGATTGTCAGGTTCAATGTTATTTCTCCTCGCCGTCACCTTCCTGCATTCCATTTCCTTTCTTCTATTTGAATTACTGCACAGAGCCAATATTTTTCATCCCACCTCTCCTGGACAGAGAGAAGAATCAAACTGAGAGCACTTGTTGCAATTTTTTAAGGTAAAAAATTGCAATTACCATCATATTCCTTGTGGTGATCAGCCTCAAGCAAGCATGGGTGAATGGAGCAGAAAATCTGCTCATAGTTTTTTGCCGGTCCCATCTTGCTGGGACAAGAGGCATCCTGTCCCCTGCTGCTGCCTGCCTGCTGATTCTTCATGTCACTTCCCCCAGTGTCCCCTGCAGAGAGGGGAGCCACAGCCCAGAGCTGCCCCAGCCCAAGGTGGCCTCTCATAACCTTTCTCTGTAGCACCCTCCAGCACAGGCCTCCGAGGAGCAGGCTCCCAAGGTCTGCTCCTTCTCTTCTTCCCCAGACACATGTTTACTTGCAGATGTAAGCAAAAAAAAGCTGAAATTTTTGGAAGAATATCCGTGGGAAGCAATTTCTCCCCTGAACTCAGCGTTACTGTTTTGACCCTGTCCCAGGTTAATCTCTATTTCAACAATGACGTGTGTGGACATTTGTGGGACTGTCTGCTTAGTGTATATGTACAGCTGCCACCTAGAAAATAAACTGTGCAGCTCACAGAAACAGACCCCAGCACGCAGAGATGGGAAATTCACAATTACAATGGCAATAATATATGAATGGCACCATCTTCTAAATTTTAAAGGTTTGAAACTCACTGAATGGGAACAGCCAATTCAATCTCTCCCATTTAGTGCACATAGTCAATTTTATGATCTTTTATTGTTCATCAGTTGGTTTCTTCTCTCCTCCATTCTTCTAGAAAACTTCTTTCCCAACATGGATATTCTAAGACTCTGTGAGACATAGTATTTTGGGATTTGGAAAAAAAAAACCCTACTAGTTATATAACACTAGAGAAATGCTCTAAATGAGGAGTGTCTGACAAAGAAGTACTTGCTGCTTCTGCTGAAAAATAGTTCAGGCTAACGTGAAAAATCATAGGAATTTTTAATGCAAGTTCACTAAGGGAAAAGTGTATATTTCCTTGTGGCTTTAGCCCTCAGGGCTGTTCTTAAAAGTACTCAGAGGCTTGTGTGGCTATGTACAGCAATTTTAGATAGGTTGTAACATGTCTGGTTTATTAAGAATGGTTTGGGGTCATCCTGTGTATTTGGCTAATATTGCAGAATTTACACTAAATTTACTGCATGTATTTATGCAAAATATTTAGAGCAGTTTGAATAAAATTGGGGTGATGCTCTATCATAATAAGAATTAACTGACTTGGGGAAGATTTGCTATTGAAGCAAAACTAAGAAATCTGGGAACTCAGCCTGACCATGGAAACTACTTCTCTCACCACAAGTATGGCATGCACATTTTATGAAACCTGCTTATTACCAAGGGCCAAATTCTGTGGTCCTTATGCAAGCACAGCTTTCACTGGAAGTTCACTGAGGACGGTAGAATTTGGCCCCGAGCTATTTCTTTTCCATATGAAATTACTTCATTTGTAATTTCCTCTTCTTATATTTCTCAGTAACTGCAGAAATGTGAGCTAGTCATTTAATTTCAACTGAGTAAAAGCTTTGAGGACTCTCTGTGAAATTGCAACTTTGTCTTTAGGTGTAATAGAAGAAAGGAGTAAATTTGTGGGCGTGATATTTTACTTAGAGGAAAAAACACATATCTGGATAACTACACAGACAGGAAACCAATGTAAATACGTGAATTTTTCCATCCAAGTAAGATGAGAAAGGTTTTGGGTTTTGAACGGAGGAGCGGTGACTTGGGATGTTACAAACAGCTGAATTAATATGGGACTTCTGGGATGTCTCTGTGAGCACGCTGCAGCCACAAGCAAAGGTTGATGAGGTCTGGGTTACTTATGTTAGCCCAGCTAATTTTGTTGGTGCGCTGCTCAGCCTTGCCTGGTACAGTCCCTTCCCTGAGGCTGACACAAATGAGCCCATACTGCGCTGCATGATGCCTTGTAGACACTTCCAGGGAAGAAGGGGAATTGGAGAATAAGGGACTGAGGCATGAGGCAAGGGCTGGGATCTAAATGCGCTGCCACCTCAGCTCATTTTTGTGACTAAACTCACGGTGGGAATTTTCTAGCCTTGGATTTGTCTTAGCAAATACATTTTAAGCAGCGAGTTTCAGGTTTTAGCTGTGAGTTAGCCTTCTTTTCCAGGCTGAATTGCATTACTGATGCTCTTTGAATGTGACTTACCCAAGATTAATTTCTGAATTATATATAAATTGTTTAATCAGCTGCGAAACTTTACAACTTTCAACCTTTCATTTCATTAGCTGCGAGATGAATGTCAATAAAATGCGTTTGGAAGGCCAGAGCTTGATGACACACGCAGCAAACGCCGCTGAGGACTCTCTTTCGTTTAATGTAGTAATAATAAACACTTCACAGGCAATATTTCAGCAATCAAGAACACTTTTGCAGGCTTTTCTATCTATATGTGTTTGGCTAAATGACAAAATCGTGAGTTAAAAAAAAGAAAAAGGCTAAAAAATGAGTCAGACTTATTGCCTTAATGTAACCTTCCTGGCTGAAAGCGTATTAATTGGCAGAGTGGATTACCTTAGACTAGAGCAGAGAAAGGCCTCTATTGTGTGATGTGAAACCTACACTCCTTGGCTTGCATGTTCTTTCCTCGGTGTTGTGATCCTTCCCCTCTGATCAGCAGCCTCCAAACCCAGCCTTGTGAGATTTATAACACCTTTCAATTGGAAGCTCTGTCATTCAGCCCATTTGGGCATTAAACCACGTTATTGCAAAGATTTTTGTGGTGAAAAATCCTCCTTTCCCGTGCTGAGGCTGCTCCCAGCTTCTTCCCGCATTGCTTCTTCAGCCTTCAAGGGTTAATGTGTGGGAAAATAGGTTGTTATTTCTCCTTTTATGTAAGAACTTTGTGTTTGGAGCCCTTGCCAGGAGCAGATGAGACCCAAGAGCAGAGCCTGCCTCCTTCCCAGCCCTGAGGTTGAGCTGCAGCAATAACCTTGGATAGCAGTGACCCAATCATTGGCCGGGCTGGAAGGGCTGGGGCGGTCACACAGGGTGGCCTGCGTTCCATCAAGTGACAGCTCCGTGTAATATGCCTGCCTCACGGCAAGGGCTCCACCAGTCTCTGGCCCAAAGCATTCCATTATCCTCCCTTTCTTCCCAGTCCAGCAAACGCTGAATTGTATCTGAGGTGGAAGGGGAAAGCGATGCAATCTTGGGTGAAACAGGCACGGTCGTCATCATCTGTCTTTTGAGTAAAAGGGGCCTTAACTTGAGTGTTTTATGCTCTGCTATCACGTTTTCCTTCTTATTCCTATGCATTCAAAGAAGAAAGGATCCCATTTTTCCAGGGGAAGAATTTGGTTAGCAGAAGATGTCTTGCTGATTCTTGGCTGAAAAGAGGTGTAATGAATGGACTGACAAAACTAACATGAACTTGTAAAAGTCTCCATTGTCTTTTTTTGGATTTGACAAAGGAAAAGCTTAAGAGGACAAATGCTGAGAGATTGCACATGAATAAACATGCTATTTCATGCTCATTGCTGCTCATCAGAGTTAAGTTTAGAATAACAAGGAGGATAAAAGCCCTGGGTTAAATAAGTTCAGTCCGATTTCCCGTAAGGCAGTATCCCATTGGAGCGAGCATTATTTGCTGCTATAGATGGTTGCTTTTGTGGAGAGAATGAGTCTGAACAGGGCTGGAGACTCTCTGCAACCTTCTCACCCACTCCCAGAAGGTCTCCCCAGGTCAGGGGTGCGACCAGCAGTGGAAAAGCCACACGGAAAGCTGGGTTTTGCCACTGTTTCCACTCTATTTGTTCTGTGGATGAATAAATTGAGGGCTGGAGTCTTCACGTCTGTCAGCATGCCACCTTTGAAGGTCTTCTCACAGAGAAATAGGAAAGTCAACCACATCTTCAAATTGGTCCTAATTGTTACAGGAAGGCTTTCTGAGCAGTTCCAAGACCATCTTTTTCCACTGAGCTTGTATTTTACAAAATATTTCTGGAATTAGATGGATGAAGAAAAAGAATAACTTTTTTTTTTTTGTCTTTCACAACTTGTACTTTATGTCAAGATGACTTTGAAACAAGCCTGACCCTGTCCTCAGTTCTGAGCTGGCTTTCTTGCTCTGTGAACTGTGACATGCTCAAGCACTCGGCTCTAAATCGGGACTGGCAGACCTCTGATTAGCATGCTGGTGTTTGTAACCTCTAGCACTTTGTATCCCCCCTTCCCCGCAGGATCTCCTGCCCTCACTGGCACTGGAACCATTGCTGTCACAGTGGATGATGTCAATGACAATGTCCCCACATTCGCCTTTGACATGTATTTTGCCACTGTTCCGGAGGATGCTCCCACGGGGACAGATATTTTGCTCGTAAACTCCTCGGATGCTGATGCTTCTGCAAATGCTGTTATTAGGTAGGTCGATTACTGTTGCTCTGTGTAATACTGCCTCATGTCTTGCCTGAAGATTTCTTTTTCCCCAGTGTCCATCACCAGCGTGCCTTAAAGCTGTAAGACAGAGTAGAACAGCTTTATGTGTGTAACTAAATTACTCGGGTAAATCTGTCTTTTTGATGTTTATAGGCTTTTAGAGTTATATGGAGGACAAATAGAGTTGTGGAGTTACTTTATTTTTTTACTGAGTGGAAAGCAAACCAGTTTAGTTTGCACCTGCAGCCACTCCCTGCCTTTATGCTGCATTCACACTTTTTCATGTAGGGAGCAATTTTCACAGAAAGCAAATGTGCTCCTTGAGTAAAACTTTGGTCAATTAATATCTTAAGTTTAGCATGGAAATTACCCAAGGTAAGGCATAAAGTTATGCCATTCAGAAGACCAGTAAAAAGTTGGAACTTGGCATTTTTGCACTACATGCCAAAGGGTTTGCAGCGCTCAGTTGACGGAACCTAACTGGGCACTGGGCTGAACACAGGCCATTCCCAGTTCCACAGACAAGATTAATGAAGATGCTGAGTGTCAGTGACAAGCTGAAGATTATCCACTGAGGGCAGATACGTTGTGTATGGAAAGCAAAGCAAATTCATATTATTTCTTAATTTTACGACATTTAACTATTGTTAAATAGTTGCAAACAATCACTGTTTCCAAACTCACAAAGCAGGATATAAAAGTAGCTTCCTTATTTACCTTTGTTAGTTCACCTCAGTTCCTTCTTCAAAGAATACCACTGTGTCACTTATTTTAAAATTAAAATAAAACAGAACTATGTTATGGCAAAGCAATGCCTATAAAATACTGAAATATTTTCTTTCCAACTAGCTATGAGCCAAAAATAGAAGCTTGACGTTTAGACATCTTTAGATATTTGAAAATCATCCAAAATTGCCATTTATTATATTGTGAAACAATGAAGCTTTTAATTCTGTTCACTCATAGTCTAAGAAAGTATTTCTGGCAAGCTCCTTTATAAAAAAAAGAAAGAACTCCATGCGAAGCATGAATGACTGTAATGATTGTGTCCCGTAATCAGAAATTATCAGAATGCTCTTGGTTTTTTTTAGTGTGGTTAAACTGCTTTAATATCTCTGCCATTAGTCTTTGTCATTCACTCAGTACCGCATCACAGAATTAGTTGATAAAAATATTTTTTTTCCCTTCATAAGTAGCTATTAAAACATTGTTTTCAGGTTTTGTTTTACACTCTTTAGGCTCGGGAACAGACTTTGTTTTTCTTGGACAGAACTTGTCCAGGCTCAGCATTTAAAGCAGATCTTAAAGTATGAGTGGTATTAAAAAACTGGTGAAAGCCAGAAGGACCAGAACATGTACAATCGTCTTGTCAGAGGTGCTGAGCACTCAGAACTCCTTTTCAGTCTTGTTAGAGTCTGTTCAAAATTAAACCTTTGGTTTCCAAAAGGGATATTTAAAATCCTTGGCTAACGTTTTCACGTAAAGTCAAAAAATGTGCTGTGTTTTGAAAGAAGTGTTTAATATTCTGCAAAACTGTCGCTTGTCCATACATGCCAAGTCTTGTTCTCTTGTTTCTGGTGATAACCTGTGAAGTCATTAAAAGGAGGGTGATGGGGTTGTAAATGGCACTGCACACTTGAGCAGTCCTGTTAAAGAGAGGAGACATAAGAGTCAAAAGGCCAGATTTTAAGTGTTTGGATCAAATTTCTTCTATGCCACTTGCCACCATTTTAGTTTCAAGGGTTTTTTTTGTTTTGGTTCTGTTTAATTTATTTTGGGTTGAGTTTGGATTTTTTGCAGTTATGTTGAGACACATGTACACTGTCTACTTGGTTTACATGCAGATATAATTCAGAATATCTTATGACAAATGTAATATGTCTTTATGATTTCCTTTATTAAAAAAGAAATAAATTCATGGTATCTTTCCAGTGCTAACATTTGAGCCACTACATATATGTGGAAACACAGCAGAGAAAGTTTCTGTATCTGCAACCCCACTCAGGGTTAAATCACCGCAAATCACAGATGAAATGTGCCTGGTGCTGCTGTTTAGGGAGATTTAAGTGGTGCTTTAGGCTTTGTGCACATTCTTTCTATTCTACGTGCACATTGCTATAGCTGGAGAATAATTGCATATGGCCATCACATTATATCATAATTAAGCAATTAAAGTATGCTTGTGGCGTTGTGTAGAGATTAATGACTGTGCAGGAGAAGTTGCCACAGCTTATTACACAGCCTGGCTCTCAACCCTCTCAGTGCAGCTTCTGGGCTGTGTTATTACTGCTGTCATAACCTGTTCTGGTCTTGAAGAGGTGAAGATAGTAATATTAATCTCTTTCATTAAAGCCACTTTATTCTGAATCTTTCAGAGACTCATACCTCAGGAAAGCTGCTGCTGTGCTCTGGCATAGGAGCAACGCTAACCACAGCTGTGTTGGGTTATGATACTGGATATGAGAATTGTTCATTTGAGCCAGTGTTTGTTTGCACTGTTTTCTCAAAAATCCATTATCTGAATTATTAAAAAAGGTAATATTAACCAAGTACCTTTAAAAACACATCTTTGAGATTCATTCTGTATGAACACACGCTGGGTAAGCATTCCAGGAGAAGGGACAACCTCAGTGTGGTGGGAAGCCAGAGGTAGCCCGTACAACGTGCCTGCAGTGAGCACACAGTCAGTTCTTGCCAGATCACATGAGGATGTGTGCACACACACATACACCCACCGAGGGTCAAACTCTGGTCCCAATTAGTCTCTCTCAACAGAGCTCTGTGATTACTAATTTGCTATGAATTACTATAAATTAAAATTGAAGTCTTGAATAGCAAAACTTGGTTTCGGGAAACTATATGGGTATTAAATGTTCATTTTATTTTGTAAAACTGTCATAGTTTTATTTAAAAAAAACGGTACTTTTTCTAATTATATTCTGCAGGTTCAGTTAAGAGGTTCATTGGCCTTTTGGAGTAACAGTTAATGCATTAGCTGAGGGAAATCAGCACTGGAGGATGCCTCCAGGTGGCATTTTTGAGAATATGTCCAATGGTATCTTCCAACATCCAAAGGCACAGTCAGCTGATGTATTAGAAATCTATGTTAAACAACTATGCTTGGAAATCCCCAGAAATGTCATTTATGACAGGCCTCGGAATTTGAAAAAGTAAAATGGTGAAGACAGATGGAGAGTCAGAGGAAAATCTGACTGCCTGTATGGATACACATCAGCACGGTGCTCTGAAGTGTATAGAAAATGGTTATTAGGCTATATGGTTAAAGGCTGCAGGCTGCCTTTTAAAATACTGATCCAGTTTTTCTCCCCTTGTTTTCCCCTCGAACAGCTACAGGCTTATGGGTGGCAATTCGCAGTTCACCATCAACCCTTCCACGGGGCAGATCATCACCAGTGCTCTCCTGGACCGGGAGGCCAGGGAGAACTACACCCTGGTGGTGGTGGCCAGTGACGGGGGCCAGCCCAGGGCTCTCTCCAGCTCTGCCAGTGTGCTCGTGTCCGTAGCCGACGTGAACGACAACCCACCCAAATTCCAGCACCACCCCTACGTCACCCATGTGCCCTCGCCCACCACTTCAGGTAACCTCATGGCTGGCAGTGCTTGGGATGGAAGCACTGCCATAAACAGAGAGTCGTGGAATGGTTTGGGTCGGAAGGGACCTTAAGGATCATCTGGTATCAACTCAGCTCCATGGGCAGGGTCGTCTTCCACTAAATCAGATTACTCAACGTCCTATCTCAACATGGCCTTGAACACTTACAGGGATGGGCATTCACAGTGTCTCTGGGCAACATCTTAGTGAAGTGCAAAGCTGTGCCACCAGAAATGTTTCTGAGATGTTCATCTGCAGCTGTTATCCTGGTGTTATCTTTGTGCTGCAGAGGAACGAGGAATAACAAACCTCCATTTACCATACACAATTTAGCAGGTTTTTTCTATTGTGTTCCTCCCATCCAAATTCAATTATGTTCCTGTAGTTACATTAAGTAGACGTACTGTAAATGATCACCCTCTCAAAAAAGTTATTATTTTGCCAGGGTTAGGAAGACAATGGCCTGTTTTCATTTCTGAAAGTCTCCTCTGAGCAATTCCTAAACAGGATTTTGACAACCCCTTCCAAAAATGCTGTGTCCATGTCAGATGTTAATTATGTTGCCTTTTCCTGAGCCAAGTGGTGAAGTAAAATAAAAGTACTCAAGCAGCAGTCTTCCTTTTGTGGAGCTTACACCCAAATTAAAGTTACTTCACTTAACACAGGAGTTAATTTCTAGTTCAGTTCGTGTTCCGTGTTTTCTCATACATACACATACATGAATATATGATGCCTACAGAGAAGATTCCATGAAAAATTGTTTGCAAAATAGTTTTTTTTTAACAGAAAAAAAAAGCTTATTTCCATGTCTTGGATTTTGTCTCTTAATTTTAAACAATTGCAAATATTTCTTCTTTTTATGGAAGAATGGATTTGTTTACAATTCTTCTCTGTTTCCAGAACAACATTATGAAATTGTTTTATTATTGCATTGGTGAAACTTTGTGTAATCTGACTAGTGCCTTTGTCTGGTGTTTTTTGGGATGTTTCTTTAAATTCTTTACACGAGGGGTACACATAGGTTCACCTGATGTTTCTGGCAGTATCTTTTTGGGTGCGTTTTGTACGAAATCTTTTTTAACTAGAAACCTAAGCTATGTTTACTCTGTTTTTAACTTAGCAAAAATCTAGGGATGTATCCACTTTTCTTATTTACAATTTTCTTTTCTTTTTGATATTTTTAAATCGAGTTTAAAAAGGGAAATTAGTAATAATATTAATATTATAATTTGAATAACTGAAGCGCACCTGTCCCATTTCTTGCAGGGGTTTGAATACTGTTCTTATCTAAATATTCCTGGCCCTGGAGTACAAATCACTGCACATGACAAATAGTGATATGAAGTATAGTTTTAAGGGATGCTGTCAAAGTCATTCCTGTCTGTAAATGATTTTCCCTTAAGAGGTTGAAAAGAGCATGATTTTTTTACAGAACTGGGTATTTCCTAAATTTTAGTAACAGTAAAACATGAACAGTGTTCTGCAAATTGGGTGGACAGTGTCAAATTTTAAAGACGTGCCGTGCATTAGATCTGTAAAGTCTGGTGAGGAAGAACACCCTGGGTTCTCCTTGCAGAGAGGTTTCTCCTTGCCTCTCTTGGGCAAATGTAGAGGATAATGCAAATGGTGCCCATACAGTCAAGCTTATTGTGAAGCATAAATTCAAAATACATGAAAAGTCTGAGTATAATCATGTTATTGTACTAGTGTGCAATAGTTCTGTATTTCTATTTTACCAGTGTGCTTTTAAAAATGAAGTCCTCTTACTTACTGTCCTTGGAATGTTCTTAAAAAATTGGAAGGGGCTAGTGGTGAGAAATGAGCAGCACCTGGGGAATAGGAAAAGAAGGGATTGCAAGGGATGGTGGTGTAGCATAAATGTCCATGGATTCTGTCTGTGCACTTAGGTAACCCTGATTAATAGTCCTTGAATTCCAGGGAGGGTTTTTTTTAATGGATAAATGAGCCAAGAGCAATTTTAAATATCAAAATAGCATTCAGTCTTACTGGGTTTATAGTTTTTGTTGCGTGAATGTTCTAGAAGAACGATGCTAGGCCTCTAAAAGGCTGCAGGTCTGTTTCCCAGTTACTGAGATCTGTACGTCCATCTCTCTGAATGCCGTCTTGTTTTTCAACTCAACATTTTTTGGCTGCGTGCATATCTTGTGGACTCATAGACTCACCTGCCCCTTGCTGAAGTCACTTTTTAATGAAAAAAGCAGTTAATTTTCATGACAGTGTGAGGAAGAGCATGCTGCTCCAGGATGTTGACTGAAAGTCTGGAATCATGTGTTCTCACAGTCAGTGCATTCATTAAAGGACTGACCTGGCTTTGTTCTCCATTTCAGGCTCATTTGTGTTTGCCGTGACTGTCACCGACGCAGACTCCGGCTCCAATGCCGAGCTCCATTATTCCCTCGTGGGGAAGAACTCTGAGAAATTCCACATTGATCCAGCAAGGGGGGCAATCCTGGCTGCAAAACCACTGGCGGGAGAGTCGGAAGTCACCATTTCTGTTCACGTGAGGGATGGCGGCCGGTACCCCAAGACAGACTCCACCACTGTCACAGTCAGGTTTGTGGACAAAGCCGAATTTCCTCGTGTTCAGGCGGAGCAGGAGACCTTCACCTTCCCTGAAAACCAAGCAGTCGGGACACTTGTCACCACCATCTCTGGATCTTCAGCCAGAGGAGGCTCCTTGTCCTATTACATTGCCAGTGGTAACCTGGGCAGCACCTTCCTAGTAGACCAGGTGACAGGACAGCTTTCTGTTGGGCGGGCTTTAGATTTTGAAGCCGTGCAGAAATACGTGGTGTGGATTGAGGCCAGAGACACGGGCTTTCCCCCCTTTTCTTCATACAAGAAGTTGGAAGTATCGGTGATTGACGTCAACGATAACGTGCCAGAGTTTGAGCAAGATCCCTTCATTGCAGAAATAGCGGAGAACCTATCCCCGCGGAAGATACTGACGGTGGCTGCTGTCGACAGGGACAGCGGTCTAAATGGACAGCTAAATTATGAAATTATTGAGGGCAATACCGAGAACAGTTTCAGTATCAATCGAGCCACTGGTGAGATCAGAAGTGTCCGGCCCTTGGACAGGGAGAAACTGTCTCAGTGCACACTAACCATAAAAGCTTCAGATAAAGGCACTCCGCTCCAGAGCACGACTGTCAAAGTTATCATTAATATTTTAGATGAAAATGACAATGCTCCAAGGTTTTCACAGATATTCAGTGCTTCTGTGCCTGAAAATGCACCTCTGGGTTTTACAGTAACGCGAGTCACAACATCAGATGAGGACATTGGGGTGAACGCAGTCAGCAGGTACTCCATAAGGGATACGAGTCTCCCGTTTACCATAAACCCCAGCACCGGGGACATCACCGTCAGCAGACCACTGAACAGGGAGGACACCGACCGCTACAGAATCAGGGTCTCTGCGCATGACTCGGGCTGGACGGTGAGCACAGATGTCACCATCTTCGTCACAGATGTCAATGACAATGCCCCACGGTTTACAAAACCATCCTATTACCTGGAGTGTCCTGAGCTTCCTGGGATTGGGCTAAAGGTCACCCAGGTTTCAGCCACCGATCCAGATGAAGGGTTCAATGGTCAAGTCTTCTACTTCATAAAATCCCAGTCCGAGTTCTTCCGCATTAATGCAACCACGGGAGAGATTTTCAACAAGCAGTACTTAAGGTACCAAAACTCCAGCGGTTCCAGCAATGTCAACATCAACAGGCACAGCTTCATCGTGACATCGTCAGACCGGGGCAGTCCCCCTTTAGTGAGTGAGACCACTGTCACCATAAACATCGTAGATAGCAATGACAACACACCGCTCTTCCTTGCTCCTAAATATTTCACTCCCGTTACCAAGAACGTGAGGGTTGGCACAAATTTGATTAAAGTTACTGCGGTGGATGACAAGGACTTTGGCTTGAATTCTGAAGTGGAGTACTTCATCTCTGATGAGAGCAAAACTAATAAATTCAGGCTGGACAGGAGTACAGGCTGGATTTCTGTGTCATCTTCACTAATGGCTGATTTGAACAAAAACTTCCTTTTTAAAGTGAAGGCCAAGGACAAGGGTAATCCCCCACTCTCATCCGAGGTAGCTGTTGAAATAGTAGTGACAGAAGAAAATTACCATACACCTGAGTTTTCCCAGAGCCATATGAGTGTTACTGTCCCAGAGAGCTACTCTGTTGGAACAGTGGTCAGGACGGTTTCAGCACGAGACAGAGATGCTGCTATGAACGGATTAATCAGATACAATATTTCCTCTGGAAATGAAGCTGGAATCTTTACTATTAATACAACCACTGGTACGCTGACACTAGCCAAACCACTTGATTTTGAGTTACACCAAAAGCACGAGCTGGTTGTTGCTGCCACGGACGGAGGGTGGGTGTCCCGAACAGGCTACTGTGCTGTCACTGTTAATGTCATTGATGTCAATGATAACTCCCCAGCATTCAGCCCTGAGGAGTACTTCCCCACCGTGTTAGAAAACGCCCCCAGTGGGACAACTGTGATTTGTTTAAACGCCACTGATGCTGACTCTGGATCTAACGCTGTGATTGCCTATGCCATCCAGTCCTCAGACAGTGACCTCTTTGTCATTGACCCCAACACGGGAACCATCACCACCCAGGGATTTTTAGATTATGAAACAAAGCAGAGCTACCATTTAATGGTGAAGGCTTTTAATGTTCCAGATGAAGAGAGGTGCAGCTTTGCTACTGTCAACATCCAGTTAGAAGGGACAAATGAATATGTGCCCCGTTTTGTGTCCAAGCTTTATTATTTTGAGGTTTCAGAGGCAGCCTCCAAAGGTACTGTTATAGGTGAAGTTTTTGCAAGTGATCGTGATATGGGAATTGATGGAGAAGTCCACTACCTCATCTTTGGCAACAGCAGAAAGAAGGGCTTCCAGATAGATGAGAAAAGTGGCCAGATCTATGTTTCAGGACCTCTTGACAGAGAAAAAGAAGAACGAATCTCTTTGAAAGTCCTTGCAAAAAATTTGGGGAGCATTCGTGGTGCAGACATAGATGAAGTAACTGTTAATATCACAATCCTGGATGCCAATGATCCACCTGTTTTCACCTTGGGAACCTACAATGTACGGATCAGCGAGGGTGTTCCTCCAGGCACCCATGTCACATTTGTCAGTGCCTTTGATTCAGATTCTGTACCCAGCTGGAGCAGGTTTTCCTATTTCATCGGGTCTGGCAACGAGAACAGTGCCTTTTCCATCAACCCACAGACAGGACAGGTGACGGTCACGGCGGAGCTGGATCGAGAAACACTGCCTGTCTACAACCTGTCCGTGCTGGCCATAGATTCGGGAACACCATCTGCGACAGGAAGTGCCTCTCTGTTGGTAACTTTGGAAGATATCAATGACAACGGCCCTACCTTGTCCACCAGCCAAGGAGAAGTCCTGGAGAATAACCGCGCAGGAACTCTGGTGATGACGCTTCAGTCATCAGATCCCGATCTCCCTCCCAACCAAGGTCCTTTTACATATTACTTGCTCAGCACTGGCCCTGCCACCAGCTACTTCAGCCTCAGCACTGCTGGAGTCCTGACAACAACGAGGGAGATTGACAGGGAGCAAATCAGTGATTTCTACCTCTCAGTGATTACGAGAGACTCTGGTGTTCCTCAGATGTCTTCCACAGGAACTGTGCAGATCAAGGTAATAGACCAAAACGACAACCCGTCTCAGCCCAGAACAGTAGAAATCTTTGTTCATTATTACGGCAACCTCTTCCCAGGTGGAATTTTGGGCAACGTAAAGCCGCAGGATCCAGATGTGCTGGACAGCTTCCAGTGCTCCCTCACCTCAGGGGTCACCAGCCTTTTCAGCATTCCCGGAGACACCTGTGAGCTGCACTCGCAGGCGAGGTCTACGGATGGCACATTTGACCTGGCCGTCCTCAGCAATGATGGGCTGCACGCAGCCGTCACCAGCAGCGTCCGCATTTTCTTTGCGGGCTTCAGCAACGCCACCATTGACAACAGCGTCCTCCTTCGCCTGAGCGCCCACGGCGTGCGGGACTTCCTGACCAACCACTACCTGCACTTCCTGCGCATCGCCAGCTCCCAGCTGACAGGGCTGGGCACGGCCATCCAGCTCTACGGGCTCTACGAGGACAGCAACCACACCTTCCTGATGGCGGCCGTCAAGCGCGGCAACAACCAGTACGTTAACCCCAGCGGCGTGGCCACCTTCTTCGAGAGCATCAAGGACGTCCTCTTCCGCCAGAGCGGGGTACGGGTCGAGGCCGTGGACCATGACTGGTGCCTGCAGAGCCCCTGCCAGAATGGGGGGAGCTGCCTGAGGAGGCTGGCGGTGGGCCCGGCCCTGCAGACCCACGAGAGCATCCCTGTCATCATCGTGGCCAACGAGCCCCTGCGGCCCTTCGTGTGCAGGTGCCTGCCGGGCTACGAGGGGAGCCTGTGCGAGACCGACATTGACGAGTGCCTGCCGTCGCCCTGTCACAATGAGGGCACCTGCCACAACCTGGTGGGGGGCTTCTCCTGCAGCTGCCGGGAGGGTTTCACCGGCATGGCTTGCGAGAGGGACGTCAACGAGTGCCTTTCCAACCCCTGCAAAAATGGTGCTGCCTGCCAGAACTTCCCAGGGAGCTTCAACTGCGTCTGTAAAACCGGGTACACAGGTATGCTTTTACTCCTCTACACCTCACGGTCCAGAAAAGATGATGAGATGTGCCTTCTTAGCCTGAGATTGTCTGAGTGCAAGCATCCCCAGTAGATGAAGAGGTCATGCAAAATGAGGTATTAATAGTGTGAAAACTCAGAAGACCAGGTCCCTGCAATATTATTTTATTTTAGCTCTCTCCCAAGGCAAATATCACTTACCTGATTTGCATTAGAACAGAAAGATTTTTGCGAGAGCTATTTAAATTTTTTAAATGTGTGGAAACCATTTCTAATGCTTAAGTATGACTTTTCTGTACATGTTGTTGTTATGCATATTGTGGGAGCATTTCAAGTCTGCTAGAAGTGTGCCAAGCAAGAAAATCAGCCTCTGCCCCAAATTGCTTTCAGGACAGAAAACAGATGAAGGATGTGGGAAAAGCCAGATTTCAGGCAAAGTGGTCAACCTCTCTGTTCTGTATTTTGTCCTTTTGTCATTTATTTTTTTCATTAAGCTCAAAAATGTCTGCAGCATTCCTACTCCTGAGTATTTTTTCTCGGATATTTATTACACATTCAAACACAGCAGCACTGTAACTCTAGAAAAGCAGGCTGGTCTTCGCTTCTGCCATGAATAGGATATTTAAGGAAAGTCTGAACAATTTTAACCAGTGCTTATAGCCACTTTTTATAGAAATCTGAAAAAAAAAAAAGCATCTAACCAGAGAAGATTAGGTAAGGCTTTCAGTGCCTTTTCTAAGGAGTATTTCTGTATTGCAGAAGCCCCAGGGCAGCCCAGCTCAGCACAGCTGTGTCCATTCTGGTGTGGGACTTGCCACCACCACCACCACCACAGCTCACCTGTAACCCATGCAGGGATCAGGGGATCCACTGTTCCTCTGGGATTTTTTACTTAAAGTGGATCTGTGCAGGAGAGAATGGAGGAGAAAGTTAATTAATTTCAAAGTAAAGGTTTAACTACCTGATTTAAATCACAGCTGTAGCAGTGGATACATGTTCAGTGCAATATCAAGGATGCTGATGAGATCTTCTGCATGAACCTCACAAATATGCTTGTGAGCCTCAGGTCAGGAGCAGTTGTTGTTAATTGACAAGCAGTTCTAATTAAGTTACCAATCCAGGATTTTATCTCATGTTGTATTAGCACATCAAATTATTTTGCCAGGAGCATAGAAAAATAATTCTGGGCCACCTCTGCCCTGTAACTCTTGAGGTCATTAGCACCAGAGAGTACATGGGTTTGTGTTTGCTGTTGCAGTGAAGCAAAACGCTTCATTAGCTCCTGGAGCAAACTACAGTGTATGCCTCTAGACTGTAATTTGAAACATTTATGAAGCACCCAGCTGATTTCTTCTGGTGTTAAAGCTCGTACCTTAATGCTCAACCCTTATGTCAGCTAAAAATGAAGCTCTGCATGTGACAAGTTCAAAAAAAAGATGAGTATTTTTACTAAGAGAATGTGATGAGAGACTCTCACAGTTTGAAGTGTTGGATTTCTTTCATGCCATGAATTAAATGTGGCATCTGATAGGAGCTTTCTTAAACTCCTTGTCAACACAAATAACCTTAAAATAGACTGCCACTGAGGCAGACGTTTCTATTTGGGAGTCAGATGTTGTTTAATCAGTTGGCCATTGCAGAATCAAGAGTTATTAAAGTGTCCTGAGATTAATTGATCAAGACAGAAAACAAATGGCACCAGTGTAATTAAAAGACAAAATATCTTTGGAGTTTAATATCAACAGACCTTCTTAGATAAGATCACAATTAACATACAGTATATTTAGACATTTTATGTCTGCAAAAGCATATTTGAAATTCTGCAAATTAAATATTCAATAGGTTCTGCAAACAAATGTCAGTGTACTGATTGTTTGAGAATGCTTGACATAGAGGCTATTATGTCATTATTATACTGCCAACAGTAAGAGAACACAGCTGCCTGGGCTCTCAGTTTGCATTTATATGTGATTAAAGATAGCCACAGTGAACGTAAAAATAAAGCCCCAAACTGTTTCTTCATGAATATAAGCCTTGAGTGCTTCAACAACAACAACAAAGAAGCATCCAAAATAGTGGATTTCTAATTCAGTTCTCCATATACATAGCTTTGCTGCTTCTGTTGGAATGAAAATACAGTCTCATAATTGAATTTGCATCCTTGGTAAAAAAAGTAACGTTTACATGGTATTTTCTGGGACAGACTCTGTTCACTGTAAATTAGAGTACATGAGCTGTAGATCTTTATTGTGGTGTACCTGAAAACTGAGAGTCTTACTTTTCCTTGATTTATTATGTTTTGTCAGCTGCATTTCACTTCATCATACTGCAAAAGGTAATGGCATTCGTTTCACTGGATAGGATTATAAAGACTGATTACCTCAGAGCAACATCATTAGGGTTTGAACAATCTATTATAATTATATCTCTTAATGATGAACAGGTTTTGTTTTTAAAATAATCACTTTCTGGAGGGAATATGCTTGGTGATTTACAGTAGTTGTCTGCCCTTCCTTTGAACCCTTCATTTCCTGTTTTCCAGGATTCATTAAGATGAAGGAATGTAGGTTTGTGAAGTTGTTTCAAATGCAAGATTAGAATATTAGAACAACCACTTTAAAAGATGGACACAGAGAACCATAAAAACTAAAACTCTCCAATCAGCTGAAATCTTAGCTCAAGAGCATCCAGCTGGTATCTGTTCCTGTTACATTTTTCAATTAAAAAAAAAAAAAAAGTCTGAGGAACTTAGATTTGTGCATAAGCCCCTGCCTGTGATAGCATCAGCTGGAGGTGATGAATGATAAATGTTGACTGCTGTCTGTTACCAATTATCCAGCATACTCCTAATTTTCATGGTCTTCAGAAAAAGATCTTTCTGATGCAGAAATGAATACCTTGCATTTTTCAGAATTTCAGATGAGAATTGATCTATAAATTCAGCTAACTTCAATTTTCATCTAGGCCAATTTGGATGGGATTTTGAGCAACTTGGTCTTGTGGAATATGTCACTGCCCATGGTAGGGGGTTGGAACAAGATGGTTTTTAAGGCCTTTTCCAACACAAACCATTCTATGATGCCATAATTCTGTTATTCTAAACACACTTCTATTGGTTTCAAGAGCTCTTCAAACAATAGTTAAGCATAAAGAAGATGCTGTTATTTGTTGGGTAAAGTAAGTGCAGGTGAAATAAATATCCATATTCTCTTGCTGACTCAATAAATATGCCAGCTTTTATGTTTAGCTGAGAAAAAGAAGAGTATTTAGTTAGATTGAACTGCAAAAATCTGACTAAGCCTTTTTAGCTACACTTGATTTTTGTGAAAACTAAGCAACATCACTGAGCTATTTTAAGCATGTCTGTGTCACTCCTGCTATGTGCTCTCCTGCATAAGTCAAAGATCTCTACTATGGACCATAAATTGAAAACAAAGAAAACAGCAAAATCTCACATAAAAAGTTAGCTCATCCTTCAGTCATGCCCATTAGAGAATAAAACATAAATAAATACCCCCAAAGCATAATTAGATTCAGACACTGGAAAAGTTTCCTGGATTTATGGTGCATCTACAAGTGACGTATTAACCGCAGGAATCCTCCAGCGCTCCATTTCCATCCTGCTTGCAGTCACACATGGAGAGCTGCTGCTCACATGGAAGAGCTGCTTTGCAAACTGTAGGTTAAACAGAAAAGTATAAGAGGCAGAGGAAAAAAACAAGAGGTTTTCTTCATTAGGTGACTCAAGTTGTTAAACTCTGAAAAAGGTAGCAGAGTTCTTAAAGCACAGTCCTGGTTTTCTACAGTTTGAAGCTCCAGCAACCTCTGAGGACTGCCTATTGTGCATTCCTGTCATGGGAGATGTAAAATTACAAGATATATGTGACATACAAGGGCGGACACCCTCTGTGCAGGCTCATGTTGTACTTTTAGCTTAAACGTGTGCATATGGTGTAAGAAATAAAAGAAATAATTACCAGTGCATTAAAACAATCTTAGCCCATGCTTTGTGCATGTGACCTGGCTGAGATGAAGTTCAGGAAAAGTCTGGAAGACCGTGGCTGGTTTTGTGAATTTTTTGCAGTGAAACAGGGAGGACAAACGTAACAATACTTAGAAGTTTTTGCTGAGCACAGGCAGTGAAGGCTGGCACTGCTGGCGACAGGAAGACAGGTTTCAAGAATGGGATGTAGTTTGAAGTGTTGCTATACTCATCAAAGCCAACAAAACCTTAGAAAGGAAGACCAATATTTTTGTAGTTAAAGTTTCCGTACAAAGAAAGTTTTAGTTTCATATGAAGAATACACGTGTCCATATTTGGTGTCTGTTAAAATCTTCACTTTTTCCCTTCCTTGCTGAAATGAATTATGTGATTTCAGTTTGTTCTCTGGGGAATAATATTTACCACATGTGACAATGTCTGCTTAGGAAAGGACTGTATCCAGGGCAACTTGTTTTAGCTCCAGAGGACTGTGGTCTCTCCAAGTCAGGAAGGAGGTTGTAATTGATGAGGAAAAATAAGAAAAATCATATAATGTACAATAGCAGCCTCTGTTCAGCATGACCTGCTTGTGCAGGGTCCAGCAGGGGCTGTCTGTATCTCCTTTGCATTCACGAGTATGTTGCACTCAACAGGGAGAAAAGATGCATTTTTGCAGTTCTTTAGTTCAGCGCTGCCTTTAATTGCATGATCTCTCTTCTATAGACACCAGTTAATAAAATAAAAAATAAAATCCAATTCAATTAAAACAGCAGTACCTGTAATCACAATGAGACACTTGAAAAGTAAAGTTACTTTCTCTGGGCCACACCTTATGCCTATGACGGTGCTGGGGAAAGCCCAGAATCCTGTCTGTGATTCCTCTCTCCATCCCAGAGCCAGTCCCTGGCACTCTCTCTCCTGGCCATGAGTTCAGCATTGGTTCATAACCTCACTGCCTACAACACCAGCCTGCCTTTCCTATTTCCCTGAATAGTCTGACCTGGAAATTGCTTTTGTTCCCTCATCACAGGGAAAACATGTGACTCCACTGTCAACTACTGTGAGTGCAACCCCTGTTTCAATGGTGGGTCCTGCCAGAGTGGGCTGGAAGGATATTTCTGCCACTGTCCCTTCGGTGAGTACCCTTCTCTTCCTCCTTCTCTCCTCTTCATCTCCCCTTTCCCTATTCATATTTCTATTTATTTTTACCTGCCTAAATGATTTCTGGTTTGAAAATGATTCAAGGTTTGGAAAAATTGTATTTAGAGGTTCAATTAACTCATTTTTCTTAAAAGAAAATCAGAAATTTTACTACAAGTACATATTTGTCATCCCACCCAGTAGCAGATCCTTTCCCTCTCACACAAAAACATAAGACTTGGCCAAACAACTCTGTGCCTAAAAATTAGAAAGAATATTTCTTATTAGGTATATACCGATAACTGTCCAAAAGTAAAAATGGATGCTTGAAATACTTAAATCAAGACCATTGACTTCCTAAAGAAGAAACTTAGCTCAAGCACAGCTGGATCAGGGCTAAAGTACCTTCACCACCAAGAATATCCAAAGTTCAGTCTGAAGGAGGAGGTATGATGATAGCAAAGCTCTCCTGATGAATAACAGCCACTTTCAGTGCAGCTGAAGAGTAAGACCACTATATCATGTGTATTTTGATCAGAGAAGCATATACTAGTGCCAAAATAGTTTCATGATTTTTAGAATTTAATTATCCCAGATTTGGCTTGTGGAACGAACCCAACAAAAACATAGAACAACATGGATATTTTAAGGCATCATGACACAATTGCAGCAGGATTGATTCTGAATGCAGATTAATCCAAAATTGCCATTGTTCATATGGAAAAGTATGAAAGTAAATGTAACAGATTAATTAAAGAAACAGAAATGTACAGAAAACATCTACAGTGTTTTAAGGTTGCTGAACACCCTCTCATAAAAATATAGTTCTCAATATGCATTTGTAACTAATGCTGAGTAAGTTTTTCTATTAACATGTGGAATAATTTCTCTGTTCCCTTTTATTTCCTTTATTGTACATTTCCTCAGGGTTTATTAATTTCCATTGCAAGTGTAACTAATATTCATAAATTAAATCAGGAGGTTTTTTTCCCATTGTTGCTTCAGTAAAATAAAAATCAGGGGAAATTATGTGACAGAGATATGAAAAGAATTATGTAGAATGCACCAAAATATTCATATCAGTAAAAACATGCGAAGACAAATATTTTAATCACACATATGCTTATTTCATAAGTATAAAAAATTAACCCCCCAGTGAGAAACAGTTCAGATAACAGCTGCAGAGCGAAAAATAAACTCAACTTGCACATTTATTTCCATAGCTGGATTAATGGATTAATCACAGCCTGATGATAATTAACAACCAGGTCTTGTCAGAGCTGTCAAACTAGCTTGGTTTGGTGTTTTCCAAGGAAGCCACAGAGCTCGATGAAATGCTTTTTGATAGATGCATCTGTCCTTTGTAACTCAATTCTTAAGTTTAAATGTAATGTACCTCAGCACCCAGCTGTGGGTAATAGCTTTCTTCTGTTGGTTGTGTGGTTTCAATTCTACATTTAGAGGTTCCACAGCCATGTGGAGAGCACGTCCACACTTCGTTCCTGGGAGAATGCACGTTGAGGAAAACCTCCCCAGTTCCAGATTTTGCTTTTCGTTTTTCAGGTGTTTTTGGGAACCACTGCGAGCTCAACAGTTATGGTTTTGAAGAGCTGTCCTACATGGAGTTCCCCAGTATGGATCCCAACAACAATTACATCTACATAAAGTTTGCCACCATAAAGAGCAATGCCTTGCTGCTGTATAACTACGACAACCAGACCGGAGAGCGGGGGGAATTCCTGGCCCTGGAAATCATGGGAGGGAGGCTGAGGTTCTCCTACAACCTGGGCAGTGGCACCTACAAGCTCACCACAGCTAAGAGGGTGTCTGACGGGCAGTTCCACACCGCCATCGCCCGCCGGGCTGGAATGGTAAGAAATACTGAAAATGAGCATTTTGGGGCAAGTTCAGCCAAATCCATTTGGCTTCCAGGAGAACTCAGAGGAACATAAAATCAGTGACGTGGCGTTTGCTAGCAGAAACTCCAACTTTGGGAAAAACCTCCTTTGTTTCTGCCTCACTCCAAGTGACTTGAAGCCCTGTGGTGGTTTGTTTAGTATGATGATGATAAAGCGTAATGAAAAAAACATGTGCAAAGTGCCCCCGTCCTCTCAGTGTGAAAAATGAGAGCCAGGAATAATTAATGACATAGATGATTACGTACAAGGCTAATTAACTGGTGTAGATTACAGGGATGATTATCAGGGAATGCTAATTAACCACAGTAATTGCAAAAAGCCTCAAAATAATTTTTCTCAACATTTGGAAAATAGAAGTGGAAAAACTTAAAATTCTAGGCATCCATGACCTCCTTGAGCTAATTCAGTGATTTTACAAATCTCATCAGACTGGGAGTCTGATTTTCCTCTGTATCATACATGTAAAGAGTTAAAAGGTGCTACATTAAGAGAATTTTTTGAGGAGAAGGAGGGAAGTTACTTCTTTGTCGCCCAGTATGCAGCTGAGGTGAGGAGCACTGCCAAAAACTGGGACAACTGATTGCAATATGCCTGGCACTCTGACCCCTCTCCTGTCTTCATTTTTTTTCTCCAGTGAATGTTTTCTATTCCTCTTCTCTCATTTTTTAATAATATTTCCAAAGCAGAACATAAACCAAGAGCTTTTTGAATCCAAGCCAAGTTTTTTGACTCCACAGTGTTTGAGTTAGAAATGAAACCAAATCTATTTGCCATCCATAATCAGTAACTATTGCCCAACAGTTCCTTCTCAGGCAGAAATGGCCAGCATACCTGGAATTCCGTATTCTTCCCATGTTTGAAATTAAACTCAAAGAACAATAATACATGGTGAAGTTCCCCATTTTGTTTTGTATATTTCAAGCTGGAAGTGATGAGGGGAATAAAAGCAATAAACTCTTCTACCCATTGGGGCTCCCTTCTAGTCCTTGCAGAGTCTTTAGCCTGAAACTCCATTTCAGTTCATAGTGCAAGACCTGATACCTCCATTTATTCTGGGTGTTGGTCTCTTCTCCCAGGTTACAAGCAACAGGACAAGAGGAAATGGCCCCAAGTTGCAGCAGGGGAGGTTTAGATTGAATATTAGTAAAGAATTCTTCCCCAAAAGGATTGTCTATGCCTGGAACAGGCTGCCCAGGGAAGTGGTTGAGTCACCATCCCTGGAGGTATTAAAAATATGTGTAGATGTGACACCTGGGGACATGTTTTGGTGGTGGCCTTGTCAGTGTTGGCTTAGTGGTTGGATTCTTGCAGATCTTTTCCAACATTAAGGATTCTGTGGTTCTTTGAAATCCAGTCTTCAGCTGGATTTGCAAATCCCATTTGTGTGTGTTTTTAGGACTTATATATCCAAATAAGATGAAAGATAATTATGATACTGAGCAATGACTTTGGTTTAACGTTCTTTGATATCGGATATCAATTTGCATCTTGCAAATTTACTAATTTACATCACAGTTTCCTAATGGTAAAGCCCAAAGGTGTACTTTAATCTTAACATGCACCACGTTCCAATTTAGTCACTAAAGTAGAATGTTACTTCTATAAATAAGATGTAAATGGCTAAGTATAGGGGCACAGAGTAAAAAATGCAACAAATAAATGAAGTACACTGAAGAAAAAAAAACAGAGAAAGAAAATGTTTTACTTGTCAGTGTGCCAGAGAAGAGGAGAACATATAAAGGGCTATTTATAGAAATTTCAGCTGTGAGTGCTTCAGGCTAAAAGCAAACATTTAAGGCAACCTATACCTTTTTGTGATTTTGTTTGTTTGTTTTTAATGTTTAAACCTATTCAGTAATGTCAGCTGTTTACAAGCAGTATGTGAAGAGAATCGCCTTTGTCTTAGATATTTCTGCGGCAGGAAAAATGTCTCCCAGGTGTCCAAAACTGTATAAAATAGGCCCCCTTCAGGATTCCAAATCTGTCATTTCCTACAGCACAGTGGGATTTTATCGGAAACTGGTAAAATCATTAAGTTGTCGGTCCTGAGCTATTGCAAAGTGACAGGATAGAAAGGCTCATAATGTGGCAAGGTAACTGTGGAGTAATGCTTAAGTAACAAGCAGGAACATTTGACTAACATTAGAAAATAAATTGTATGAACTCTGGTCCAAGTAAAATATATTCTCAAATATCCAGCCCTTCAGCTGGGGTTGGAGCTTGGCTTGCAGAGCACATAGCGATGTAAGTTAGGGAGATTATGCTGATTGAGCTAAGAACAAAAAATTCATTTCAGTTTTTGTTGTTGATGTTCTGAAGAAAAATATGTATGCATGTGGTGGCATACAGAGCAGCTAGCTTATTATTCTTTCTCTGAATTGTTTCATTTACACAGGGCTATAATCTGCTTTGGAACTGCAGACTGACATTTCTTGGGAGAAGCACTTTGCTCATTTGTATGGAAAGAAATTCAAGATAAGCTTCCATTAAAAACAGCAGATTGAACAATTTAATCGTACTGTAGGGCATGATTTAGGGCTAAGAGCTCCGAATTTATTTGGTCATTGCAGTGTGTCAGCTTGCAGCGTGTGTTTGGAACTAGCATCGACAATCTGTGGGGATTTCAACAGGCTGTTGTTACCAAACTTATTTACAGGCAGTAGAAAAAAAACCTCTGCAGAGTAATGATGTACTGATAGCCAGTGCTGCTTGCTCAGCTCCCATAGAGCAATCTAAACCAAAATATAAGCCCAGGCATTTTTAAAGGTGGCGTTTGATTTAAATTTGCTGTAAAACTGTACCACACATCTAGCTGAAACATGAGGAGATGTACTATGTGGAGATTATGTTTATTTTTCTGAAAATTTGTTTTAAGGAATAACTAACCTTCAGGGTTGGTTGGGGTTTCTTTTTTTCAGCGCATCTGTTATTAATAAATCACTGTGGGGACAATTCTTTGCTAAATAAGGAATAAAATAAAAACTCCTTTTTAAATCAGCAGGATTTATTTCATGATTTTAGTGACAACTTCAGTTAGACTTTTGTAGATTACAAATAGAAGTGCTATGAGTAGCTTTAGTGTAAATCAGTTGGATGGGTAGTCTCAGAGTCACAGAGTGGTTTGGGTTGGAAAGAGCCTTAAAGATCATCTGGTTCCAACCCCCTGTCATGGGCAGGGACATCTGCCACTAGACCAGGTTGAGGCAACCTCGTTGTCTGGAACTTAATGGCTTGGGGATAAAAATAGTAATAGTAATAATAATACTAATAATGCTAATAATAAAGACTGCTCTACGTACTGATAATCCTTGGTACTTCTCTAAACATCAGCTCAGTCCCACTCCAGGTGTCCAGATGCTTCATTATCAAAGTTGACATCCCTCATGACCTCTTAGTCAAGGGATTACCTTAAGCAGGCCCATTTGGTTATTTTTTGAGTTTTGTTGAGTGGTTGGTTATTATTTTTAACTAGTAATCTCAGTGTTTCTACTCCCAGGGTCATTATTTTTAACTAGTAATCTCAATGTTTGTACTCCCAGCTTTTGTAACATGCTTTTTATCAAGTTCAATATGTTTAATGTCATGGTAAAGCCCCTGAAGGAACACCCTTTGTAATTGGAGGGGGCAGCTTTTTGCTCAGATTATCTGAACCATATCAGGAGCAGGATATGGTATGAGCCAAAATAACTTCAGTTTCAAGGAATAAAGCAAACAAATAGGAAAGAAACCCTGCCCAAATGTGAAAAACTGGTGTTTAACTGCTTCTCTGTATGAAGCAGACATTAGCTCCCTCTCTGTTTATATCCACACCTTGGTGGTGTCCATGGAGTTGAGGCAGTGGCTCTGAAGCACCCTGCAATCCTGAGAGACATCGTGACATACAAGTGCTCCTTTCTAGCCAAGTCCTTGATATAATACACTTAAGCATAAACAGTTAATGTGACTGGGGACTAAAGCCTTGTGATATTCAGCATATTTGTGTGTGTGCCTTTTGCAGGCAGCATCCCTGACAGTGGATTCCTGCTCTGAGGACCAAGAGCCAGGCTACTGCACTGTTAGCAGTGTTGCTGTTTCAACTGACTGGTAAGTATTTCTTCATTTTGTGGGTTTAGTTTGGGTGGGGTATTTTTTTTTTTTGGAATAAAATTAAAAGTAAAGTTAAGAAGAAATGTCCCTGTAAAACCAGAGAAAGTTGGAGTAATGATAAGGCTTCCAAGTGTCAGTTTCTTCCATCTTTGCAGAAGCAAATGAAATTTTCTGCATATGTTGCTGCTTGCTAGGTCAGGCTACATTTTTCATGGAACTGGATCACAGCAAGGAGTTTGCTCAGAAATCCCCAGTTCTCGACACCACCTCTGTCCCCAGGCTCTGGTGGCAGTCAGGAAACGCATGGTCATGGGTAGTCTGCACTGTGGTATAAATGAGGATAAGATCTATTGCCTAATGATTTGGAGTCATGTTTTTATTTAAACTGCACCTCTCATTGCTCAAAGACACGTAGGAAATAAAATCACCTGATTAGTGCTGTTGTTAAAAAAATTATTAACAGTAATAACTTTGACATTGTTTTCAGATGTTTCTGTTACAGTTTTGAGTCTATAAACAGAGTCCAGTAGAGAAAGCAAACATTATTTCTGGTGTTTACTGTAACTAACTCAGTAGCCTTTGGGTCACATCTTTGGAGATAACAGTAACTTTAATCCAAATCACTTTGGCTAATTTCTTACAATAATCACAATCATGTTTCCTGCCACACAGGGTTTCCCTGCTATCAGGCGTGTTACATCCTTGAAAAACAATGAGTCCATCTTCCTGCTGCTTAAGTGTCATCTACAATCTCAATTATAGTTGGGTAGAAAACCTTATTTGTTGTGATCTGAAGCACACTGCTCAGTCAAGTGAATAGAAATTTTGACATGCAAACCGAGTGTGAATTGAGAGTCATACCCATTATAGCTGTTAGTTCAAGTGCTGTTGATCTCTCTGTCTCCCCTTCTAAACAAAAAATACCAATTTGGGAAGAGGAATTTTAGCTGAAGGCTGTAGCTGATGGTTGCAGTTCCTGTGCTGTCATCACTGTCCTGATGTCTGGTACTGATCTATCTATTTTTTTTTTTTACAGGACTCTCGATGTACAACCAAATCGAGTTACTGTGGGTGGCATCAGGTCCATAGAGCCCATCCTTCAGAGGAGAGGACAGGTGGAAAGCCATGATTTTGTGGGCTGCATAATGGAGTTTGCAGTCAATGGACGTCCCCTGGAGCCCAGCCAGGCTTTGGCAGCCCAAGGAATCTTAGATCAGTACGTCTGCTATATATGGGATCAAGTGGACCCCACTTGCAATAGAGGAAGCTGTCATGAATGCTATTCCATTCAGACACCAACAGATATTTCATGTTAGAAGAAAACCCTACTGTAGAACCTACTGTAAAATGTCAAAAACGTAGGAAGAAAGTGAATTTGGATTAAACGTTCACTAAAGATTGCAGAGTTTTTAAAAAAGAGCAGCATCATTACATTTCTATTGTCAGTGATCATTCAAGTTGCTTTGCAGGCTGAAATTGAGTAGCCCCTGTTCTTGGGTTTCTTTATAAATTCCACCTGGTTTTGACTGTTCTCATACTGTTTGCTAACCCTCTACTCCCTTGTATTTCCTCTTAATCCACCATGTCTGTTCTCTCACTTTGCCTCTCAAGTATCACTGAATTTCCCTCACATCCTCTGAGTGGTCTTTCAGAAATGATGAACTATCCGATTCTATTTTTTTTTCCATCTCAGTATTTGGAGTCATAGTTGTAGCAATAATGTCAGTCTTCCATCCAGATTTCTTTGTTCACATTCTCTCAACCCCCCTGTTTGCACTGGTCATTGTAATATGAAGGCTGTGGCAGTCTGCAGCATAAAAAGTGCCTGAAAAGGTTTCTTCTCTCTTGCATAACAGATAGTAGGAGTTTGGCTGTCTCTGAATTCCTTCCTCTTTTGTAAGACTGTTAAAAATTGATGCTGAAAATTGGGATCTGCTTAGAAACTTGAGCTGTCTACAGAGATTCTTAGAATTACAGAATGGTTTGGGTTGGAAGTGACCTTGAAGATCATCCAGTTCCAGCCCCTCTGCCATGGGTAGGGACACCTTTCTACTAGACCAGTTTGCTCAGGGCCCCATCCAACCTTGCCTTGGACACTTCCAGGGATGGGGAGAGGAGCCATTTTTACATCTCTGAGGGAAAGAAAGGGAGTACCATTTAAACAGAGGACACATTCCCAGCACATTTGCCCTGCTTATTTGTGTGCACTTTCTTCAGCACCTACTCTTCTGATTTCTTTCAGGTGTCCCAGACTGGAAGGCGCTTGCACAGCCAGCCCCTGCCAGCATGGTGGCACTTGTGTCGATCAGTGGTCGTGGCAGCAGTGTCACTGCAAAGAAGGACTGACGGGAAAGCACTGTGAAAAATGTGAGGAGGAGGTTTCACTGTCTCTAACATACACCTAACTGTGGCTCAATCAAAGGCTGTTAAGAGTTTCTTTTCAGAGCCGTGGGATAATGAATTTTATAAAATATTGAAAACAAGCAGCATGTTGCCTCTTGAGTAGTTTAGAGAAGTCCACAATGGACTGTTGTCCTTTCATGAGCTAAAAATGGCAACAACTTGAATACATAATGTTTTCTGGTGTGTGTATTGCATTTCAGGTAACTTGCACTCGTTTAAAGCCCTGCTTCCCAATAACATATAATCCGTAACTAAAATAAAGGTATCCCATAGGAGGTATTTGTCTGCTGTGGGGAGGTAAGAGGGTAAGCGAAAACCCTTTCACGTAAACACTGAGTTCATGTGCGTATGGCTTCTCCAAACTAAAGTCCTTTTCATCAAATTGACTGTGGATTATATGCAAGAAAATATTGTAAATGTAAATGAAAACAAGGCATTTACACTTGGGGGTGATTAACTCTCATAGGAGCAGCCCTGTAAATCAAAATGGGATTGTCCTGGAGAGCAAAGTGATTTATTTCCGTGTAGTTGTAGTATAATGACTGGGCTTTGTTTTTTTACATGTCCCATTATTGTTTATTTTGATTTATATGCTTTTATTGCACCAGTATACAAAAGAATTTAGCCATAATTTTAACAGCATTTGGTAGTCAATGCTCTGCCTCTTTTATTCACTTTTTTTTAATGCCATAACAAATAGAAAGTCATTATCTCTGCCCTGAAGAGCTTAGAGTTCAATATATCATGAAACCCTGCTTGCAGTAATGGAAACAGTAACATCCCTGGGAAGGAATTACAGTTCTGAGAGCCAAATTTTTTTTTCCCTACTCCCTCACTTGTTCCCTAGCGAGTTTTAATTTACTATTGACTGATAGCGGCAGTAAATTACTCGCACACTCCCACTCTCAAACACACATTCTGGTGGAAGCCAAAGAATAGAGGGGCTGCAATTGCCATTCGCTCCTGCTCCCCCCCCCCGCCTTGACCTGCTCTGAACTTGATCTGTGCTCTGAGGGAAAGCGATGAGGCAGGTGATGGCCAGGGCTGTCACGGGCTGCGTGCTCAACGCGTCCCTGTCCTTGTCCCAGATATCACAGCTGACACGGCCCTGTCGCTGGAAGGCAAGGGGCGGCTTGACTACCACGTGAGCCCCAACCAGAAGCGCGACTACCTGATGAGACTCGGGGCTCGGGGCCGCCCGGGCGTGGAGCGCCTGGAAGTGAAGTTCATGACAAGGAGCGAGAACGGCGTTCTGCTGCATGTCCAAGAGAGCAGCAACTTCACTACCGTGAAGGTGAGATTACAGCAAATGCCGGGTTTGGTTTGATTGGGCTGCCCCGTGTGCAGTGATCAAAATCGCGTTTTTCCATTACTCTTTCTGTTTCCTTTATAAAATATTGGGTCTTTAACTGAGACTAGGCACTGCTCCAGTGTCATTCATCTTCTCAACAATTCTCTTCCTGTTTGCCAAGGTATCAGAAGATCTTGATGGTTTTATATCTAATCAGTTTTGTCTAGACTCCAAATAGTGACTGTTTCAAGGCGACGAGAACGGTGCTCATTGCCATGGTTATTATCATCATTACACTTTACAGAACAAATCATTTTGTTATTGGCCTTTTATCTTCTGATTTTTTGAGCCTTGAACCCAGACCCTCCTTAAGCTAGCAAACGATTGCCAAAAAGTTTTCATTAATTCCTACCAACATGGCTCAAGCTTATCAAACTAGGAAGTGAGGGATAACTTGAATTCATGAGGTTATTCGCAGACCAATGTCAATATCAAATTATTTTGGCATACATAGCTGCATTAATGCTTCAAGTGCCACACTGTTTTAGGGTTTTTTGTTGTTTTTTCTTTCCTCAAAGAGCTTATTGCTGCAGAAGTTACCTTCCTCAAGAGAAAGCGATGGTTCGGTTCCTGGCGATGACTCAGTCCATTTACTCATAACTCTAAATGAGTGCAGCAGTGATGTTGGCAAGCCCCTTTATTGGGTTGGTGTAAGCTCCAAGTTTCCTTGACTGCTGAAAAGCTTTCCAAGTTTTTCTTCCTTGACTTTTAGAGAAATTCATATAGAAATTCACACTTTCTAAGCTTCAGCCCCATGGATATCCTCCACCTGCCTGGTCAGAGATACGAAGCTTTCCTGACACACCGGCTGCATTTAAGAAGCAAGTCTGCACTACTTCCCTGGCATATACTTTTACCACATCATTTCATAGGAAGTCTCTGCCTCGCTTATATTAGCCGATAAGATCTCATTATTTTGACTTTTGGAGAGAAAAAAACCTTTTCTTCCCACTAGCAGATTTTACTAGGTGAGCTCTCCAAGCATTATTTAAAAAAAAAAAAAGAGAGAGGGTTGCCTTTCCTGGCTAAAAGCACTGGTGCTGTGTTTATGCAAACACTCTTGTTATTGTTAATATTGGTGAAGTTATACAAGCAAGCAGAGGGTGTCAAGTCCCAGCCCCAGCTGTGCAAGGGAAGAGAGCAGAGGTTTGCCTAATACCAGATGCAGAAGTTTGAGGAAGGAGAGCCATGCCGGTTGTTGCCAAGCAGTTCCCAGGTGATATTAGTTCGTAAAACTGTAGTAATTTAACTGTAGCTAGTGCAGTATGGCCTCTGCACTGCTCCTCATTCCCAGAGTAGGTATCACTATGAGTATTCCCCTCAGTGGTGGCCTGAGATGCCAGTGAAGCCAACCCAGCAAAGGTCTCCATGTCATCTCCATCCACTCCTCGGGCAGAAGTTGGGCTTTAGGGACCTATCTTTACAATTCTTGTCAGTCTTCAAAACAAGAAATTTTATAACTTGATTTTTGGGTCTTTTAATGTGCCTGTTATCCAAAGTATTAGCATTCAGAGAAAACCTGCCATGTGTTTTTAATATTAAACCATGCTAGGGAAAAGCTACAAGTCCTGTGGCTACTTCCATGCCTTCACATTTTTCCTCTTGTATCTGATTGGTTTTGGTGTGGCTGGGATTGGGGTAAAATTAGAGAAGTGGTAATATATAAGAGACACTGTGATTGTGAGCAGTTGATTCACTAAATGATGGATGATGTAAACTCCCTCCAAAGAACCTGAGAGGGGGCTTTATGATATAAAGGGATCCTTAATCCAGGAAAGATACAAACTTTTGCAGATTACATTAAATAATTGTCAAATTCAGATGGAAAATGCTTCCTCCAAAATCCACTACAACAAAGAGAGTGGGGGATTCCATATTACTAGGGCTTTTTGTCACCGTTTGTTTTCCTACAAATGCACATTGCAAGTAATTCAGTTAGAAGTAATGGGATAAATACAGCAGGTTAAAGGTGAAATTGCCTGTCTTGCTTTATCTAGAAATCTCATTTGCAGTCAGATTAAATTAGCATAAATGGAGGTCTAAGATCTCTGAATTGTACGGGTAGAGGATGTAGATTACATTTTACCTATATTAGCTAACATACTCCTGTGTGAGGGGTGGTTGGGCCCTAGAAAAGGTTGCTCAAAGAAGTTGTGGCTGCCCCATCCCTGGAAGTGCTCAAGGCCAGGTTGGGTGGGTCTCTGAGCAACCTGGTCTAGAGGAAGGTGTCCCTGCCCATGTCAGAGGGGTTGGAACTGGATCATCTTTAAGGTCACTTCAAACTCAAACCTTTCCATGGTTCTATGCATATATCAAGTTGTAGAAATTAATCAGATCATAGCCCTTTTAAATTAAATCCCATTCAATGGCTAGTTTTAAGACAAATAAAGCCCAATTTGTTCAGCAAATGAGACTTGGAATATTAGTAAAGTTGAATCAGCCCTGTAGTTAGGAATATGTTTGCTTTAGTGGTTCATTCTTTTCATTATATTCTACTTGTCATTTGCTCAGCCATTTAAATAAAACCCAGAAATTTGTTTTACTCAATTCTGTCAACTTTGTTTCAAATTTAGAAACATGTTCTGCTTCAAGGCACCAAGAACATTCCATATCTTTTCCTGATTGAAGCAGTCATGGACCAGCCTTGTCTCTGGAAATTTTGTTTTCCAAATGCCCCATCTATGTTACTTATAAGTCTGTTAGCATTAGTCACGTGTGATTTTAAAGATACAGAAATAAGGTTAAAGAATCATGAATTACTATGGAAAACATCAGTTGTTGACAGGTAAATAATTTTAGAGGTCTTTTCTAAGGTGAAATTAAAAATTTTGTTTCTGTGCTCAGACTTCCCTTAAGCTTGGAGGGTACTGTCTGGCACAGTGTATTTCTTTCTGTTTACATAAAGACAAAAATACAAGGCAGTATTTTTATAGGGCATCAAGGACAGAATTAGACATAACAAGCCAATTACAGGTTGCAGACATAAATATACGTACATATTCAGCTCAGTCAACTTTTTTATAACTGATTGTGGGAAATGGTGTTTAATATGTTTTAATAGTCTGTGGCCTGCATTTGTAAGCGTGGGATTTTCCTTGGGCTGTGTGATAGTTTAGACACATGCCACTTGTGTTTTATCAGTAACAAAAGCATCCTGTCTCTGAGGCAAGCTTTATCAAACAATACATTTTCAAACAGTCTAAATTACTGCCTTCGTAAATGAAGTGGATGCGCATATTAACTGTTGTACCCTCCATCCAAATGGAATACGTGCTAGATGCATTCATTCAGGCAGCTGCCAAGACATGAGCCTGCTCTTGCAGCCTCATTAAAGCTGGAGTGTCTGAACAAAGTCCTCAGCTTGCATCACTGGCGAAGCAAATCCAGAACATTTAACAGTTTCTGGAAACAAGAGGAGCATTCTTGTAGCCGGTGTGTCACCTCACAGTTCTTCCCAGGTGAACCTTGTTTTTCCTGGAACAGAGGATGCAAGGCTTTGAGAGATTTCAGCAAACCTGGGGCTGTGACCTTTTCTGGACTCTGCCCATGCACGTCCCGCACGCTCGGGATACCGATCTGGGACTGACCGAGCCGCTGTGGGGAACGCGGGATGGGGAGCAGTTGTTCCATTTGATATGCGTGACCAAACATGCAGGAATATGTGTGATCAAACATGCAGAGCACCGAAGGAAACTTGCAGCAAGTTCCAGACCCATCCCACATGAGTTTATGCAGTTCTGTACACCCTTAGGAGGTCAGCCAACATACCCGAATTAATGCAATATATGAGAAACTGGCACGGTTGGATGCTGGGGATTCTTTTTAAGCTCCTACATCTTAAGTGCAGAATTTGCACTGATCTCATTTTGGGATCATAATAAGAGGTTTGAAATCCTGCATCTCATGATTCAGTAGAATTGTGAGGCATTATTCTTAAGAGAAAAAGCCAAAATAGTCTTCCTTTTTTCCCTAGCTGTTCACAAGTTTTAAAGCAGTTTGATCAAGAAAGTACTATTTGAAAATTCTCACAGAATCATGCACTTCACAACTCTTCAGGAAATTTTCTGAAATACAATGGAAGTTTTTTGCAGAATACCAATTAGCAGAAAAAGCAGATATGAAAGGGGGCTCTTGCTCAAGCCCTGCCATGCCTTATGCATTCCTAGTGTGTCGTAATAAAAACTGGATGCAATTTTCTTGGGCAAGGAAAACATCTGTTCACTCTGCAAAGGATTTTCCACATTTGCCTTGAAGAAGGAGGAAGAATCATTCTTCCTCTGGTTAAAATGTGATGTCATATGCATGACCTATAGCTGGCTTCTCAGTAGGATTAGCCAGGGATTGAATGGGTGGCAGCCCTAAGATGCAGGTTTTCTGCTGAAGTTTCTACAATGTGATGTATTTAGTTCTGGCCAAATTTTTTGTACTAAATAGCTAATGCCTTTTTAATACAAAGCAATCATTAGGGGAAAAAATATGGCCACCTCAGCTTTCTATTATAACAAAGCTATATGTTACTGTAGCTGTACCGGAGTAGTCATCACACTGGTTACATGTGCATAGGAGTTACGTGACACCATTTTAAAACTACGCTTCATGTGTTCTTCTGACCAGATAAAAGGTGGGAAGGTGCACTACATATCTGATGCTGGAGTTGCTGGGAAAGTGGAAAGGAACATCCCTGAGGTGTATGCTGCAGATGGCCAGTGGCACTCAGTCCTCCTGGAGAAGAACGGCTCTGCCACCACCCTGTCAGTGGACAGGACTCACAGCCGGGACATTCTCCATGCCACCCAAGACTTCGGTGGGCTCAACGTCCTCACCATTTCTCTGGGAGGAATTCCATCCAGCCAACCTTTCAAGAGCACAGCTGCAGGTACTATGTTTTTTTCCTACCCCAAGTACTGTAATTCTTTATCAGTCATTAGTGTACATCCATCCTTTGCCAGAAGAAATGCAAATTGAATGAGAAAGGATTACAGACTTTGTTCATTTAGTACACACTGCAGGCTTCTTGTTTCCAAAAGCAGGCACTCCATCTGCAGGGCTTTTTGGAGACAGGGGGTTTGCTTGTCTGTACATCAGTTCCTATATTTTTGTTACTCCAACAGAGAAGAAAGGATGTATTCTTTACCTGAGTCATAATCTGGAAAATCAAGGCAAATCCTTTTTTTGGGGGGCAAAAATGCTAAACAAAAAATTTGTAGGGATTTGGTGAGTACTGCAGGATTTACCCTGTTATTAATATGATTGAAATAATTTCTGCAACTCCAAGGTCCTCCTGCTTTGTCCTGCTGTCAAATGAAGAATAGGATTTATTTCTGAGCAAGGACAATAAGGAACCACCCTCTGACTGATGTCTAGCTATTAAGGAGCAAATCAGTCTCCCTTTAAAGTAACTGTCTCAAACCCTGGCAAAAGAAGTAGATAGCACATATTTGATACCATTTCCCAAGTGCTAGGTAA
Source organism: Chamaea fasciata (assembly GCF_029207755.1). Lineage (NCBI taxonomy): Eukaryota > Metazoa > Chordata > Aves > Passeriformes > Sylviidae > Chamaea > Chamaea fasciata. The sequence continues at coordinate 66,921,183 of NW_027094091.1, read as the reverse complement.
AGATGGAAGTGATTTTGTAGCTGCATGACATGAGATACTCCAGACAATACAGATGTATTTTTTACATATTGAAATTTTTTTCTATATTGAAAAATCTTCCTGGCTTCATGAATTGTGACCAGAAGTATTTTTGAGTGGAGCAAATTTACGCTTTACACTTGTGCATTGTGAATATGTATGAAATGTGGTACGAAATCATGTGGATGCTGTGCTGACCTTTATCCTTTTTACATGTATGTTTTATGAGCAGCATGTGGATGGAAAAAGTAGAGGCTTGTAGGAAAGCTGGAACAAGGAAAATTGAGGACACTAACCTCTCACCACTGCCCAATGCTGTGGCAGACAAATTAGGAATGTCTGGCTTCCATTAAGCGCACACAGTCCAAAATCCCTTATTCATATGATTTTATTTTATTTTAATATTGGATTACATTGTGTACAACATACCAAGGATTTAGAAGGCGCTGGTATAAAACTCTGCATGAACTCAGAGTCAAAAATATCTGCAGTGCTGTTAAAGGCAGACAACGCATGAGGTGACAGGGCTGTGAAGTTGCTGTGTCCAATAAAATTTCCAAATCCAGGTAGATGTGACAAATTGCCATTGCTGTTTATCACATCATATCTGTGCAACAAAAAACCACCACGCATGCAGCAAGGTGATCACCACTTTTGGATGCTTGGGCTCCCAGCTGAACCTAAATCTTCAACTGTGAGGATTATAAACCTTTATATACCAGCTCATACAACTCAAGTATATTTGCTGTTTTGTGGCAGAGTGGTATCCATCTCAGTGTACCATTTTGCCACAGCTCCAAGCAGAGATCACTGTAAGGTTGCACAACCTCAAAACCTTTCCAGGAAAGATTTGTTCTGGGGAACACAGAGAATTATTAGGCTGGCGAAAGACTGTATTTTCCTGTGACCTCATTCAGCCACTGCACAGAGCCTGGGGATAATTCCATCTCCCTGGGCTCTCACAGCATTAAAATTTGTTGTGGAGTATTGCACTGCAACCAAGGTATGGGAAATTTGGAAAAAGGCCAGTCAAGATTCAGAGATACAAAAGCATTGCCGTGAATTTAGGGGAACAGGAGACTTAGCTGAAGGCAAACTTGAATGATGTTTGGTGCTAGCACAGCCAAGCCAGCTGCCCACAGGATTCTCTGTGGGAAATGATAAGAAGTTTTAAAAATATGGGAAAATCAGGAGACAAAAGCATTTCAGTATATAGAATGAAGTCATTAGAAGGCATATTTATTCAAATTCAATTTAAAGACATTAAGTACTGTTAGAATAGATGTTTCCCTATGGTAACCATGTCAGTTCTTGGCTTATTTAGTGAACAGCGGAGCCTGTACTGCGCTGTTGACAGCGCACACTCAGCCTTCAGCTCCCAAACAACTCTGTCCCTTTTTTCCCCTTCCTCAGGCTTCAACGGCTGCATTTCCTACATCAAGTACGGCGGGGAGAGCCTTCCCTTCACCGGCAAGCACAGCCTGGCCACGCTCTCCAAAACAGACCCCTCGGTGAAGATCGGCTGCCGCGGCCCCGACGTGTGCGCCAGTAATCCCTGCTGGGGCGAGCTGATGTGCATCAACCGCTGGTTCGCCTACCAGTGCGTGCCCCCGGGCGCCTGCGCCTCCAGCCCCTGCCACAACGGGGGCAGCTGCGAACCCGGGCCCCACGCCCCGGGCTTCACCTGCAGCTGCCCCGAGGCATACGCGGGACGGACGTGTGAGACCGTGGTGGCCTGCCTGGGAGTGCTGTGTGCCCCCGGACACGAGTGTAGGGCGGGCATCAACGGTGGCCACGTGTGCCTCCCAGCCCCGCACCCCACCGAGCTGTCCCTGCCGCTCTGGGCCGTGCCGGCCATCGTGGGCAGCTGTGCCACGGTGCTGGCGCTGCTGGTGCTCAGCCTCATCCTCTGCAACCAGTGCCGAGGGAAAAAGTCGAAGGGGCTGAAAGAGGTAAAGAAAACGAAGCAGAAGAAGAAGAAGAAAGGGAGCGAGAACGTGGCGTTCGATGACCCTGACAACATCCCACCCTATGGTGATGACATGACTGTCAGGAAGCAGCCCGAAGGGAACCCTAAACCCGACATCATCGAAAGGGAAAACCCTTACCTCATCTACGACGAGACGGACATCCCGCACGCCACAGAGACAATCCCCAGTGCCCCGCTGGCATCCCCCGAGCCCGAGATCGAGCACTACGACATCGACAACGCCAGCAGCATCGCCCCCTCTGACGCTGACATCATCCAGCACTACAAGCAGTTCCGGAGCCACACTCCCAAGTTCTCCATCCAGAGGCACAGCCCACTGGGCTTTGCACGGCAGTCCCCCATGCCCCTGGGAGCCAGCAGCCTGACCTACCAGCCCACCTACGGGCAGGGCTTGAGGACGACCTCCCTGAGCCACTCGGCGTGCCCCACTCCCAACCCCCTGTCTCGGCACAGCCCCGCGCCCTTCTCCAAATCCTCGACGTTCTACAGGCACAGCCCGGCCAGGGAGCTGCACCTCGCCATCCGGGAAGGGAGCCCGCTGGAGATGCACGGCGATGTCTGCCAGCCCGGCATCTTTAACTATGCCACTCGGCTGGGGAGGAGAAGCAAGAGCCCACAGACCATGGCAAGCCACAGCTCCCGCCCAGGAAGCCGCCTGAAGCAGCCCATCGGGCAGATCCCGCTGGAGACGTCTCCTCCGGTGGGGCTGTCCATCGAAGAGGTGGAAAGACTGAACACCCCTCGCCCCAGGAACCCCAGCATCTGCAGTGCAGACCACGGCCGCTCCTCTTCAGAGGAGGACTGCAGGAGGCCCCTGTCCCGGACGAGGAACCCGGCCGATGGCATTCCCGCTCCTGAGTCCTCCTCTGACAGCGACTCACACGAGTCCTTCACCTGCTCCGAGATGGAGTACGACCGGGACAAGCCCGTGGCCTACACCTCCAGGATGCCCAAGTTATCCCAGGTCAACGAGTCAGACGCAGATGACGAGGACAACTACGGCTCCAGGCTGAAGCCCCGACGGTACCCAGGGCGCCGCGGCGAGGGCGGGCCCGTGGGGGCACAGGCAGCCGGCACCGCTGCCGGGGAGAGCTCCCTGCCTGGGAAGCTAGGGCAACAGGCAGGAAGCTTCAACTGGGACAACCTGTTGAACTGGGGCCCAGGCTTTGGGCATTATGTGGATGTTTTCAAAGATTTGGCATCACTTCCTGAAAAAACAGCAGCAGCAGCAGCAGCAGCAGCAGCAGTGAGTGAAGACGGCAAAGGTGGTACAGCGAAGCCTGTTTCCAAGGAGAGGGAAGCAGAACAGTATGTATAGGCTTTGTCTCCTGGTATTGCCACAGCGCAAAGCCAAGGGGGCTGCTCAAACCATTATATGGTTATAGAAAAGCCAAGGTCAGCATCTGATCCCCAGGCCAGTCTGGTTGGAGGAGACTTTAAAAATAATAACCATTATGCTGCTGAAAGAGACTTAAGACATTTTTAATTTAATTATGCTTGGATGAATTTATTTCTCCTGCATGCATTGTATTTGCAAACCAGATATTCGGCATGCAGCCTTTGGAAAGGGTTTTCCTATTTACCATTGTTTGGTTCGTGATTCTTAAATTAATAATGCTTTGTTCTGAAAATGAACTAATTTTTTGTTTCAATTGTGAAGGATGTGCATATTGTCTCCAGCTACTAACATGTTTTACGATGCAAGAGTACTGAGGATTCCATTTTCCTTTAAGAAGTGCATGGAAGTGAGATGGTGAATGAAGGAATTACAGTAGTGAGGTGTCTCAGACAATGTAGTTACCATATCCTGCAGTTGCTCACATGTGACTTTATGGATGAAATCAGCTTGAATAATTGCTGGCGACAGTGCTTGCTGTAAGTCTTATTCCATACAAGAGGTGCTAGAAGCAGCTCAAGCCAGTCAGCACTTTAGGAGTTTTGTTTTTTCTTTTTCTTTTCCGTTTGTTTATTTGTTCATTTCAGGTTTCTCTATCTCTTTTGTTTTGTTTTCTTTTGTTTTGTTTTGTTTTTTTGTTTTTTTTTTTTTTTGACAAAGTCGTGTGAGAGCTTCTGAATCTCTAGGAAATGTTTTTGGGGATGCTTTCTTAATCCTGGTCCCTTCCTGCCCCCCCTCAGTGATTCCTGATGGTCATTTGGCAGCCCAGCCCCCTGGCTCACAGCAGCAAGGGACTAACTTGTCCATTCCCACATCTCCTGGCCTCTCAGTTTGGCTGTGCTGCTGCTGAAGCCTGTGCTTCTCCCCTGATTCCATTTTCCCATCTGTACCGTGGAAAGGTTGGGAAAACACTTGTTTCCCTGCCTCACAGGGGTGTTGTGAGGGCTAATTAGTTAACTCGTCTGAAGTGCTTCGACATTATAAAGCACTATAATAAGTACTATCATAATAATTATTAAAGCACTGCCTAGCCTCTGTGACCTTGGAGTGGCATTTTCTGCATTCTATTATTTTCTATGATGGAAACTTTGAAGAATTATTTATTGTATAGAAAAAATACTGCACTCTAGCATTTTGGAGCGGATATGAGGGAAACTACTTGTAGATTCATTAACGTAGCTTACCAGTTGTCCCCAATTCCCTAAAGTTGTAGGTGAAATAGAATCTCACAAAGTCCTTACATGTTCATGCAGATCTGATGAACCTATTGTACTGTGTAAAAAACTTCAATTTTTTTTTTTTTTTTTTACCTAAGCTGTGTTTTTATATCAATATTTTCCTATGCTGAATAGTTTTCTTACTTTCAGGGAAGGTAAGAAAAATACTTTTTTTACATTTGTTACTTATGTAACATCCATATTTTTCACATTTTGATAAAATTGTAACATACTGTATGCTTTCTACCTGTAAATGCCAATAATAGAATTAAAATATTTATTTAAAATCTTTAGTGGTGTTATTGGAAACCTTTTGTCTTTTCTCTTTAATTTCCACTCCTTGATCTTCACTTTTGGGGTTTAAGTTATAAGGTATTTAAGCTATATAAACTTTTTAATCAGAAAACAGGCTTTAAGAAGCAAGTATGTATCCCAGGAAGATGGAGAAGAGTATCATGAGGTTGTTGAGCCTAAGATAATGTCCAAAAGTGCCAAACCTACTTTCATATTTCTAATAAAACAATAAAAACTGTATTTTAGTCCATAGGGTTTTATTAGCAGCAACTGGTTTCACATTTGTCAACCACGATTTCCACCTCTGCTGCAAGCTAGAGCTTTCCAGTACACAGACGGTGAGGAGTGTGAGAGCAAGATCTTTCTGTCATAAAGCAGCAGCTGAACAATAAATAACTGCATTCTTTTATACTTACAAAGGGATAAATCACACTTGGACAACTTCTTGGAGAATGCAGAGAGTGAAAAAGTTAAGGCTGTGCAGGCAAGAGGTGAGTTCTGAGGTTACACTTTGAATTAGTGGTAATTGTAAAGAACTTGGAATAAGGAGGACAATTTGAGGGAGGGGGGGCTACGTGTTACTTTTTTGGTTTAGAGGGTTTTTTTTGTCTCAAAACTGGCAATTAGGAACCAGCTCTTTTTTGGCTAAAAGGGCTCCCAACTTCTTCATGCCCCACAAAAGTGAAAAGATAATGGGCCAAAGTAGCCCATATTGGTATGTAAGTAGTTTCATCTGAAATAACATGAGTTCCACAAGTGATTTCAGAGTTTGAGGAGCTGCTGTAATTAAACATCTGTTAAAAAGCTGTATGTTTAGTTTGAATATTCTCCTTTAATACAAACTGTACCACATCCAAGCAGTGATTTTAATAACACATGAAAACTTTACCAAATGCAAGCTTTTAAATGTAACGCCAAACATATTGAGGGCTGTGTTATGGCAGTTAAGCATTCTGAAATTATCAAAAAATTTTGCTAAAGGGGAATAATATGCAGTGTGGACTTACACAAAATACATGTCATAGCTTTAGCACAGTTTACAATTTATCGAGTGGTAGTGCGTTCCTCTAAATTTTGACACTTTATGGTAGACAAATGTATATTTTACTGGTTTCCTTGTTTCCCCGTTTCTGAAAGGCGTAGAGATGTTTTTGACACTTAAACATATGATCCATTCCTGCCCTGTTTTTTATAATTCTTTCATGATGAGGATCAGCAAGGGGTTCCAAGTGAATCATGCGGAGCAATCATCCAAAGTTACCAGTTGTGAGGGAGTGAGCTGCATAACTCCCCTGGTTCATCACCAGAACTGCACGGTCCCGTTTCAAGATCTGGGACGTATTATAAGTCATAAATATGTGGAAAAAAAAGCAGTCTGCACCGCTCGCTGCGGTGCACAGGAGCCTCCAAACACATCTCTTGTCAGCAATTTGTCTCTGACCTGTCTTTCTGCTGGTAGAGCACTGAACGTCCTTTGCCAGCTCAGGTGGAGATGTTTTCTCCTGATGATGTTACTGATTAGATGAAAGTGGACAGAAATGGCAGATTTACTTGGCATTCTCTTGCTTAGAGAACAAAAAAGAAAATGTGAAAAGCAAAATATAAGAATATTGTGATTTGCAGTAGATGAATAAATGAATAAAAGGAGTGAAATCCAGATTTATCTGATTCAAGACTTTTCAGTATTTTTCATTAAAGTTTTGTAACTTTAAAACCACGAAATAAGAGTAAAACGCGCTACATTGAAAAGTAACGTGAAGTCCCACATTTTGGTGAAAACATCCCCCATCAAGGATCAGACTGTGAGTCTGTGCTGCAGACCACAACCTGTGTCAGGGAGTATCAGTTAGCAGTGCAATATCCAGCTGGAGCCACATTACTCCAGTCTGGGAATGAGAAGGCTTGGGGCTGGAAGGGAGTGCGGGATCTCCCTGATGTCTTCAAAAGCAGGAGATGGAGCCAGCCAAAGGACTCGACCTGCCAGTGTTCATGAGGTAAATTAGATGTGGTGGAAGCTCTTTGAGAGTACTCTGTGTTTTTCTTGTAGACTGTTTTTGAAGCACAAAAATTCATGTTATAGTACTATTCTTCCATAGTGTTAGGATGTGTAAGTGGTGTTTTCTTAACTGAATTCTAGAAGAGGCTTGGAATTATGGATCCTTTGGAATTGGGAAGGACAGTTAGGAGAAGAAGATGATTAAGAGAAAAAGTTGCTATTTTATGAAGTAGGATTGAGGGAAGAAAGTGAAAATGTTGATATCTCTCCTTTATCATCCTAGCATTTTACTGTTCACCATTTTATCTCTTACTCTGGCCATCTATGTATTAATTCCATCATGCCTTCTTCTGCTCTGTGAAATTAATGTTTTGTTCATCCCAATGTACTCACGTTGGTTTCCTATAAAGAGCACTAAGTGAGGATGACTGACAGCTTGTGTTTTCGTTGTCAGCACCACAACCTGTCTTTTTTTTTAAATTTAGATATTTGCGCTCAGCTGGCCTTTCCTTCATTTTGCATGAACCTCACTTTGCATTCAGCCATCTTACAAGAGCTTTTTCCAGCAATAAATATGGTTGGATTCTTAGTAATTTTTACAGCCTTTTTCCAATGGCTTTCGGGTTTCATCATCCTGACCGGGATGGTCAACAGTGAATAGAGTCTAAGTTGCATTTTGAGTTTAAAAGCACCTTTATCTCTGGACTTCAAAATGTAGATTCTCAATAGTCTTGCTCTTCAATTTTAGGGCCACATGTATTTAATTTATGAGCAGGTACAAAAAAACAAACTAATTCCCCACATGGATGACAAATATCTATTCTAAGTTGTCATTTACTGGTGGGGAAGAAGACTACTCTCCATCTATCATTCCAAGGAATTATCTTCTTTTCCAAGGAATAATAGTTATTATTATTATTTATAAATGTTAAGCAGTTTTTGCAATTTGCAGAAGTGGCTTCCACCAAGCCCCTTTTCTGATGAGAGCCCTCAAAGGGAGGAGCCTGCATGATGCCTTGAGGCAGTCAAATGGCAGCATTCCACTGGCATGGGTAGGGATCACACTGTGCCTTCTTGGAGCTTGACTTCATCCCTATCTTACACAGTCTTCCCACTCCTCTGCTTCCAGTTTGGGACAAAATGAGGCTCCAGCAAGGTGTTGCTTTCCTTCCTCTCTTAAAGCTGGCAAGCACACCTGGCAAGAGATAGGGAATGAGTAGAAATGGCTCCTCCTAACCTCTGGAAAACAGGAATGCTAAACTACATTCATTTAACTTTAATTTACATCCTCTCAGAAGGAGCATTTTCAGGGAGTCACCAAACAGTGTCAGCTGGAAGAAAATAAGGACGAAAGCCCACATGAGAAAATTTGTGTCAGTCGGAGCAAACCGACAGCAAAGGGGTTAAAAACATTTCCGTCATTCTAGAGTGAGCCCCAAGGATGACGTGTGGTATCTCAGATAACTCGCATCGTGTGTCACCAGTCAGGAGAACAAAGTGCAGCAGACATTGGAACAGGCTTTCAAGGGAAGTGGTGGAATCATCATCCCTGGAAATGTTCAAAAAAGGATGTGTCACTTGGGGAGGTGGTTTAGTGGTGGACTTGGCTGTGCTGGGTTAATGGTTGGACTCGATGATCTTGGAAGTCTTTTCCAGGCTAAGTGATTCTGTGACACACATGCGTGGCAACACACACCCCGTACATTCATTCCACATGGCAATTAATACCCTGCAAATTCCCTGTCAAGACTCCAGGTTTGGAAAACAGATTAGCAACCTACCTCCCCCCAGTCATAAAAGCCCAAGCTGCTGTTCCGTGCGACTCCATGTGTTCCCTGGGACTCTTTGTGCAGCCCCTCAGACAAGGAGCAGGGAAAATAAACAGGTCCCTGTCTTCCCATTTGATGGTTTATTTCCCCTGAGCCTTCTAAAAGCCAGAGTCTGATTTAGTAATTAGTGTTTCTCCTTGCATCTCTTGTGCAGTTAGCTAGAACAGCAAATTAAGGAATAAGAAATAAACATTAATATAGAAAACAAACATTAATATAGAAGAACATAGGGGATGAGAAATGGATATTGATGAATCATTCAAAAAGCATATTGCAGTGCAATGATCTAGAATCCTTACAAATAAGCATTGTAATTTCCTTTAAAATACAACTCTTGTTCAATAATGCAAGTCTTTATTAAAACAATTTGTTAAACCTTGGCAAAGAAACTATGTGACAGCATCGTTTTACAAGAATTCCTTGTAGTTCGTAGAAAGCTAAATGAGAGCTGGAATGGTTTGTCTCTTAAAATAACTGATGTTAAGCATATTAAAAAGGAAAATGAATAATGTTTTATAATTTTTTTACACCTGTAGAATTTATCACAATCATCAGAACAGGCTGGACTTCGTAGAACTGCGTAACCCCATGTGGCAGGGAATGCCTTTTCTGTGATGGTGGCACCTCCCTGCTTTGCAGGAGGGGCTGTAATCAACATGACATGTTATTCTGAACTCCTGCCAGAGGCAGCCTGCTAGTTTTGAGAAAGAGCAGTGAGTTTTGATAAAGAAAACCCACCCTCAGCCTCGGAATGCTTGGGCCAGGCTGGTGTCCCAAGGCAGCCATGGCTTTTGATATTGCCAGGACAACATTCCTAACTGCCTGTGAATTTCTGCCTAAATGCTCTTTTACAAGGGAGAAAATGCTTTTGTGAGGGGAAATGGATTGGTATTTCAGTCTGAGCCCGTTACTGTCACCGGGAAAAAGGACAGGCAAAAGCTTTAGTTTAGGAGGGGCCTTAAAAAATCACCCAGTTCCAACACCCCTGCTGTGGGCAGGGACATTTTCCAGTAGACCAGGTTGCTCCTATCCCAATCCAACCAGCTTCCAGGGACATCCACAACATCACCCCTGTTTGGTTTCATCTGACTCCTGTTCTGGTCTTGAATTAGAGTCTATATAGGCAACATAGACTGGAAACTAAGGGGGCTTTTTTGAGATTTAATCAAAGCTGAAAGCACTCAATTGTAACAGCGTGTAAGAATGCAATCCTTTGAAAGCCAAAAATGGGTGTATTTAATCTACTGGAGCACCCCAACATTTCAACAACTGTTTTATGGAATTGCATTAAACGCTGGCTTCCCAGAAATGCCGCAGAAAATCCAAATAACCATATTATTTTATCCATGTCAAATACACTTCTATTAAAATTACCCACAGAGTCTCCAGTGCCCTGCCTGCATTTACAGCACCATCCAATCACTCAAAGCACAAGTAGAAAAGAGATCCTGATGGAACAAATAGGTCCCTGAGGATGACAATTGCTCTCCACTGCTACTGAGGGAGGTCATTCCTGGTACGTGCCAGCTATGCTTGAATCTTGTAGCCTTAGTTTTATTAGGAAATTCTGTTCCAGCTGGGGCAAATCATGCACTAGGTATGGGTGTCACTTGGAACTTTTCTAATCCTGTTATGTTTAGGGATTTGATCCATTTTTTTTCCCCAAAGTAGTTTGCAGATCGAGTCATGTGAAAGAGGTAAGAAATACTGTTGTTACTTCAAAAGAACTGATTTTTGATTGAAGTTTTTAATTACAGTGAGGTGGGAGTTTGTTATGAGGGATATTATATTCGGTTCGCTTTGACCCTTTTCCTGCTGTTACCAGAAATTCTGTTGTTTGTTGTTCTGTATCCAATTTAGTTTTTCAGTGTTGGTTTTATTCACCTGTTCTTAGCATTAAAACTGAGGGCAGGTTTTTATGAAGCTAATGCTGCAAACAGCATCCCCCTGAAACTTTTCAATGCTTTCTGTGGCAAAGGGGGCCCTACTTTTTCATTGATTTGAGTGCACTCACTGAATGATTGCATCTGACGAGGTCCTGAAGCTTTGTCAAAGTTTCCTCTGCCTTCTCATTTTGGTTGCTTCTGTTTTGACTTTAAGATGTCCCTGGATGTTTGTCACGGGAAATGAGCTTGGCTGTTTGCTTTGGTTTAAGTGACATTCAATACTCAGAAGAGAGAAGTGGAGTATGACAAGTCTGTAAATGGGTCAATTTTTCTTTTTCCATCCATGAAATAGCCAGGCAAGTACGTATCTAACTGTTCTGCTCTTGCAGTACACCATGTCCTGGATTTTTAATAGGGTTTGTCTGTAGCTATTTTTGTATATTTTAATTTTTTTAAACACTTAAAAATGAGTCTTGTAGAGCACTAAGAGTTTTTTATCTGGCAAATGTCAGTGACAAGAGAAAAGCTGTGGTATGACAACTAAGAGAACCTTTTCCAGTTTGTCTGATTAGCACTTCCCTGCCCTTTGGCAGGAGACATTCCCTTGGTGGAAAACAAATCTGCAGACTTTATTGTGCCTGGAAAACAAAGGCAATGGGCAGAACTGTGGGGCTCCTGAACAGCAAGAAACAGGTTGTGAAGCTAAAATCTGCCTTAGATAAATGGTTTTAATAGGATTAAATAGTGCAGATTCATAGGTCTAACTACCTTATGGTGGTTTTTGCTCTGAGAGTTTTTAGTCCTGGTGCAAAACTGGCCTCTTTTTGCAGAAAACAGGGGCACTTGGCTGGTTTATAGCAGCTGAGGAGCCTGGTTCTCTGTTGCTAGTTAAGAGCAGCAGCACAGATCTGCAGACATCTGTGAGTGGTTGCAGTAGGGGAAATCTGCATCAGTAGACAAAACTTCCCTGTGGGGGTGGTGAGCCCCAGGCACAGGGTGCCCAAAGAAGCTGTGGCTGGAAATGTTCAAGGCCAGGTTCGATGAGAAGACTGGGATAGGAGAAGGTATCCCTGCCCAGGGCAGGGAGGTTGGAATGGGATGGTCTTCAAGGCCCCTTCCAACCCAAACTGTTCTGTGGTTCTATGATTCTATTCTACCTACTCTCTTCTACCTAAAAATAGAAATTGATTCTCTAAAAATAATTACACCTCTTCTACATCTTTGGCTTAAAAAGATATTATGTGGGACATCAAGGGACAAGACAAACTGTGTTTAAGTCAGCTGTGGCCTGATATCCAGCTTGTGTGCTATTAGCTGACACTTCCACGGCACCACTGGATTGCCTTCTCAGCTGCCTGACTACAAGGAAGAGATTAATCCTCCCCTGCCTCCCCCAGCCCTGCTTTGAATTTTATACACCTACAGCTGTAGGACATCTGCTGAGACAGAAGATCCTACATAAATAAGATGTTAATGTAAAAAATGTTATTTACATTACCTAAAATGAGAACTGTTAGGGAAATGTCCAAGAGCCTGTGTATCTTTCCTGGGACGGCTGGATGGAGATTCCTAAACAAAAAGCAGCAGGAAACCTAATGTTTTTGAGGGGTCCTTTACAGTTTCCTAAACTCTTAAGGGTTCTGTGGAACAAAACTTCTGAGATTCCTTCTAAGTGGCCCTTTATGGTCTTAACTGCTGTATTGTGCTTTACTTTCTTTTGGTTCTAGTGGGCTCTATTCTCTGCTTATTGAGGATTAGGAAATGATTGGGAGGATCACACATGACTTGCAGATGACCTTCTGTACTGACATAACTCACATGGAGGAGAGAAATCCTTGTCCGCCTTGGAGAAAGCACCAGGGCCCAGCTTCCAGTGTGAGCCTTTCCTTTTGCTTTCCTTCCTTCTGGGCCAAATTTGCTGCTAAAATAGTCAGCCGTCACACAGATCTCTTCTGTTTCATCTTTTTACTTCATCCTGGGGTCCCTGTTCCTTGGTCATGGTGATCTCAGGTGCAGACACAAGTGACACAAAAGGAGTTGCCCATGGATTATGATCATTTTTGTTCTGGAGCAAGCAGCCTCCGAGTTTGCCAGGCCTCAGTGCCGATACGGCAAGCGCAGTCAGCAGGGGAGAACATGCCGTGTCAGCAGGATAATGTGGACAAATAAAACCAACAAATTATTTGTGGTTGGATGTTTGCTTCATGACTCTTTTGTCACTCAGCCTCCCTTCTCTTCATCACATTTTTTTTTTTTTTTTTTGTTGTTGTTGGTTTGTTTTTTTTTTTCCTTCCTGCTAAACTGCTCTGACATATTTTTCACTCCATACATCACTGAGGATTGCTGCCCTGGGAGCGGCTGCGGTGGCACAAATTCCTTCCTCTGTATTCCTGATTTCTGGCCTTTAGAGCAAGGAAATGGCCGTTCAGAGTGTGACTGGGTGCTCCTGGGGCTCAGGGATCACCTTGCAGCTCTTCAGCTGGCCATGTTAAACCAGCACTCCAAATCTACTTGCTCACCACAGAATTAAAGGGAATGATAATAAAGGTAATAGTAATACAGTTAATAGGAGTAATAATAAAGGTAATAGTAATAGCACAATAAGCGCAAGCCAAGTTGTGAAGTGTCCTGCTTCTGAGGGTCTGGTAAGGCCCTGCTATGTTTTGAAGATGTTCTGTCATTCTTATGAAATCTGGTCATCTCCAAACTATGTTGATCCCAAATGTTTAGCAGTTCCACGAGGCAGTCAGGTGTTTTAGGTTATCCCTGACATTTTGAGTCAGGCTGTCTAGAGCCTCTTTGATGCTTTGGAGCCAGTGCAGGACTTGTGTTTACAGCCCACTTGGAGCTGATTTACATGACCACATCCCCACTTCCCAGCTGGCTTACCAGGAGCAACTCAAGCAGAAGACGATCAAACCTGGCTTCTTGTACAACCCTAGGTGTTTAGTGGAGCTCACAGACTAGAACCAGCAGAGCTCCTCATTCCCAGACCCGGATTGCTCAGAACCATTACAGAGCAGTGTAAGAGGTGCCAGGTTGGTGGCAAGAGGCAGGCTGTGCTAGTGGGAGAATGGAACCTGCTGAGCAGAACAAGGAGTGAAATAAAGCAGAGGCGAGGCTGCTGCATGATAAACCACTGAAACTACCTAATGAGCACAGAGGTGCACACGCACTCAGACTCCACAGGGATCTCGTTCAGCCCAAGATACCACACAGTGTTCCTGAAGTTATGAGTTGTCTGCTGTCGCCAAAAATGGTGTCTGTGGAAGGGCTTCCAGCATTGGGAGTGGCAGCAAACACACTGCCTGTCTTGGGATGCTTTAGGGAGCACGTGTTTATGGCAGTTGCTGATCCCAGTTATAATGTTTCCACCGGGCCTGTGCTGAAAGACACACCACACTTAGCAAATATCTCTTTTGGACTCTCAGTGTTGCAGAACAGGCTAATGGGTGTCTCTGAGTGCTGCTTTTCATTTGGGGCTATTCCTCCATAAGCAGCTGCAATAGAAAGAGCTTGATCAAATGCTGTGTTCCAGGTTTGTGTGCATGAAGACAACATGCATGTGCAAAACAGGCAGAGGAGAACTTGTATTTTGGTTTTTAAAAGAAATCCAGATGCCATTGCCTTTTACCATAATGGAAATTCTGATTATTCCACTAACCAGCCTCTGCTTTATCCAGGTCTGCCTCTGATTATTTCACAAACCAATGCCTGCTCTACCAAGGTCTGCTTCTCTGGGGTGTGCTGAGGTGGCTGGGGGGTCTTTGCAGTGGGCAGCAGCTCTAACCCCCATCACAAATCCAGGCTCCTGGGCACAGAAAACAGAGATGCATTCCCATGATGGTGTTTGTAGGTGAATATAGGTGCTGAGACATCCTCCCTGGGATAAGAGAACCTACAGAAGTTCATAAGCTGAAGTGGAAGCACACGAGAAGTGACAGTGGGTTAAGCAGTAGGGTGCAGCTTATAGCACTGAAAGTTTCCCCTCTTCAAGTTCTGCACAAAAATACTGCAGTAACATTCATTAATACATCTAAATAGCTTTCCCTCAGGGCCCATGGGGATTTAGGGTCAAGAATAAACAACCAAGAGAAAAATATATATAAGCTATGTTTTACACCATAATGACCTGGTCACCCACTAACCAAAAATGCTGAAATAGCTCAGTAAATGGGTTTGTCTGGTGCAGAACCACATGAAAGACCCTTTTAAGAAGTTCCCCACTGCAGACTTGCCACTCTCTTTTTTTCCTCTGAGGACAGCAGCTGTGGTCTCTCCTCTCCTCTCCTCTCCTCTCCTCTCCTCTCCTCTCCTCTCCTCTCCTCTCCTCTCCTCTCCTCTCCTCTCCTCTCCTCTCCTCTCCTCTCCTCTCCTCTCCTCTCCTCTCCTCTCCTCTCCTCTCCTCTCCTCTCCTCTCCTCTCCTCTCCTCTCCTCTCCTCTCCTCTCCTCTCCTCTCCTCTCCTCTCCTCTCCTCTCCTCTCCTCTCCTCTCCTCTCCTCTCCTCTCCTCTCCTCTCCTCTCCTCTCCTCTCCTCTCCTCGCCTCGCCTCGCCTCGCCTCGCCTCTCCTCTCCTCGCCTCGCCTCGCCTCGCCTCGCCTCGCCTCGCCTCGCCTCGCCTCGCCTCGCCTCGCCTCGCCTCGCCTCGCCTCGCCTCGCCTCGCCTCGCCTCGCCTCGCCTCGCCTCGCCTCGCCTCACCTTGCCTCCCCTCTACATTCTTGCTGAAAACTCCATCCCCAAAGCAAAGGGAATCAGTGGTTCTTGACACTTAAAAAACTACCAAACTTCTTAACTTGGATCTCATCTTAGTAATGCATCAGGAGGACGTAGCAGCCTTTGCCAGTGAAAGTTTCGTTTGGAAGAACTCAGGCTACGGGGCCTTTTTGAGATATCCTTCTGGTTTCTCCTCAAATTAAAGAATTGTCCTCCAAATCATGGATATAAGCAGTGATATGTGGGTAACATTTAAGCCCATCTCCTAGTTCTACACTCTGCATAGAACTGGGGTAATTTCTCTACGTGTTATTGTTCAGTCTTTCCTGGCCTGGGATGACTTTTCCCCTGCATTAATATCACACTTCTTTCAGCAGTTTATAGCTCTTCTGGCTATAATGATCAATTACAGCCAGGAGCTGTACATCTGGGAAAAACTTCAGAGAACACGTAGCACTTACCAAAGTGGTGATGGAGGGACAGCCAAACTAAAATGTAACCCTCTCAGTGCAGCCCCACATGAACTCTATGCTCTGCCCACATGGACCCTGCAGAAAATCACAGAATGGTTTGGGTTGGAAGGCACCTTAAAGATCATCTTGTTCCAACACCTTCCACTAGACCAGGTTGCTCAAGAGCCTCATCCAGCCTGGCCTTGGACACTTCCAGGGATGGGGCACCCACAGCTTTGTGCATAAAGCAGGGTCCTTCCATGTTTTAGCAGTTATATTGTTCGTGGCTAAACTTCTTTCTATAAAATAAAAATCCTAATTCAGCATCCTGTGATTCCGGAGTGTGGAGTTATCAAGACCTAATTGCTTTAGTTTGCTTTCATAATAGCAGGAAGCGTAGCAGAGCATTGTCAAAGTGGCTTACTTCCATAAATACTGTTGGAAGAGTCTGCTGGCATTTATACGGTGAATGAGTTCATTGAAATAAAGATAGACTTATTATGGATTAAGTGGGAGCAAACACTCGACCTTAAAGCAGAAAAAATAGCAAAATTATTCTTGCTATCTGCACATTGTCTTTACAAGAACACTCCTCTTTGTGTTGCTGGGTGGTTCTTTTATTTGGAGGGGAAGGGTTGTTTTTAATATTCCATGATAAGAAGACCCTGAAAAAATAAATAAGCTTGCTGGGATTGGGGGGGAAGGGGGACTACCCTCAGTAAACCATTGTGTTTCCAAAGCTTTCCTCTATCAACAGCCTGGCTCTGGAGTCATGACTCTGGGTGTTTATTATTGTATTAGCATTGTATATATTGACAATCTGACCAGTAAAACTCTGCTAGAGTCGTTCCACAAAATGCTGGTGAGAGAAAATAACACTGAACCTTCCAAAATAGTATTTGCTGAAGCTGTTTTTTTTCTCTCGAGGAACTAGCAAACTGCAGTGAGTTTGTTCAGATGGTCCCTTTGTTTCCCATTTTCCCTTGCTTTTTGTGACTTTCTCCTCTCCTGTGTCCTTTTCTTTTTTTTTCTTTAACCCATGTTGCATCTGTTGGCATCGTGTCAGGCCACAGAACATTTGGTTGCATTTTTCAGGAGGGAGGAAGATAATCAAGCTAAAATAATCTCAAAGTTCCTTGCATTTCTATAGTCTTGAAATGCAAACAAAAGTGGAAAAATCCTTTTCAGAGAGACAAACTGATATCGGCACTGAATGAAAAGAACAATCTACTACCTACCCAGACCTCAGTGCTTTGGAAAATGTGTTTGCAGGTTTTCTTCTTAGGCTGGGTTATCTGGATGGCGTGAGGTGGTATTGATTTCTATATGCTTCCCAGCTGATAGCATCCATTTCCAGGTGTCCCCTGGCTGAGAGCATCCATTTCCAGGTGTCCCCTGGCTGGGAGCACCTTGGTGCAGGGGCAGGAGTGATGGCGCCATGGCTGCAGAGCCACACTGGTGCTCTCAGTGACAGAGACAAAACCCAGTGCTGCTGGTGTATGAAATCCACCTCAGGCTTGTAGCCTCATAAGGAAAAATATGCCCCAGTGGAAGGCAGTAATTGGCAGAAAATAAGGCAGAGGGAGAACTCAGCTCAAGGCCCCATTCTCATTAGTTTTAAATTAGTTGGACTCCATTGGCTTCACGGGAGTTATTTATGATTGACGCTCGGATAACTGAGCTCAGAATCAGATGCAAGATGTACTGAAACTTTTTTTTTTTTTTTTTTTTTTTTTTTTTTTTTGTCTTTTTTTTTTTTGTCTACAGTTTTGTGACATCCTGTGAAAATAGCCTGGAAAATGCTGTGCTTTGCTGGGCTGCCTGGCAGCACGATCCAACCCCACCACGGTACCCTGCCCACAAAAGAGAAGCGAAGAACTCACACATTTTGCATCACCCCAAACTCCCCTGGTTTGCTGGGCATCACCATCAAGCATATAATTCCTTTTTCACAGAGGTGAGGAAGGTCCATCACCAGAATTAATCTGTGCTTTGAGAGGTCTTCTACCCACAGGAAAAACTGCTGGTTCAGCTAAGTGCAGTTTGCTGATGGATAGTTTGTGATGAAGGTGCTGAAGGCCAGCATTGCCACGGTTATTTGTACTTTTTTTGGTTTATCTGCTATGCACAAGCTGCACTGCTGCTCCTGCAAGCTCTGTTTCTCCAAATGGCATCTTCACTCAGAAGCCAAGCTTATGCTCATGATTAACAACATTTAAAGTGACAGAGTCTCAGTTTTCCCCTACAACATTTTTTTCACAACAGTGTTTACTCTGCAGATTCATTGATTCCTCTCAGTCAGTACCAGTTAAACATGACCAAACAATACTACGGTTTTGACATACCTTTTTTTTTCTTCTTCTTGTTTTGTTTTTTGTTGTTGTTGTTGTTGTTTTGGTTTTTTGTTTTGGTTTGGGGGTTTTTTGTTTGTTTGTTTTGTTGTTTTGTTTTGTTTGTTTGTTTGTGGTTTTTTGGGGGTTTGGGGAGGGTTTTTGTGGGTTTTTTTAGGTTCCTTTTTTTTTTTTTTCTGATGCCTCAAATACCCTGATTGCATTTTAATCAGAGAGAAAACCAGCAGAATCTGAGGAAGCAGAAGAGCTGAAACCTGATAGAGTCAGTGTGTCACATCAAGCCAGGCAGCTCTGTGGCAGCTCCAAAATGTCTCAGCTGGCAGCCAAATTTTCACAGTGTGGGCTTTTCTGGGTTTAAATCTGTCCCTCTGTAGTTCTGTCTCAGACTGTGCTATCTCAGACATGCTCAGGGGTAACCAGGAGCAGAATCTGATTTTAAAATTAAGAGTGAAATAAAAATAGAGTTACAGTAGTGGAGCTATGAATGTAATTCAGAAACTTTTAATTATGCTAGAGGTAAAATTTGTGCTGTTTTGCTCATTCAATTTGTGCTCATTCAATGCTGTCAGAAGAAAACAGGTAACTTGAAGGAAAAAAGAAGTGATAAATATTTTAAGACCAGAATACCAGAAGTTATTATTTTATTTTTAAAATCTGCTCTTGCTTAATAGGCAGACATGTTCTAAAACCAAGTAACTGTACATTTACCTATATGTGTATATACTCTGAACAAGCATGGGTTTGCCTCTTGACCATTTGCAGTGTTTAAGGTTCTGGCATGACAGCATTACTTGAAATTACTTGAACTTATTGAAAATACTTGAAAATACAGTGAGAAAAGCCGTGTTTCATTAAGGCCTGAAGCTGTTGGACCTTTCCAAGCAGAATAAGATCTTCAAAGTCCCAGGAATCCATCATGAAAGTGTAGTCGCAAACTTACCTTTTAAGGAAGTTTATGATGTTTCAGATAAGACTGGAAAGAATTTCCCAACTTTCCAGCATTTACCCATTTCTATAAACAAATGTAAAGCCTAGACCTTTGACAAATCACTTGAAGGCTTACCCACTGCGTGTGCAATAGATCTGGATGCAGTGCCGAGGTGTTCTGCCCTGGGAGGGGGGGATTCAGAGATGCTGCAGTGATTTCATGACCAAAGTCACTCTTTTTGGTGCATTTCCACCACAGTCTCCACGCACCCAGCTGTGATTCAGCTGGGACTGGAGAGGGTTTGTTTGCAGTGGCATTTTGGGCAGCGTCAGAGCTGCCTTCCCCCAGGCTCAGCTGCATGAGCTCACTCTTAGCCTGCCCCGCGTGTGTGATCCAGCTGTTCCTGACCCCAAGTGCTTTCCCTGCTCTGCTCAGCCCTGCTTCTCTTCCCAGGCTTGGCTGTGCCCATCAAACTTTGACATGAGAAACATCACCTGATGACTCATAGCTTTAAAAGGAATGAAGAAAAAGAAAGCAGGAAATCAGAGCTTGGGTTTGGTCTGGCTGTTCCTGCTGGAGGGGCTCTGGGGATGGAGGGTCACAGATGGATTTGGACAAGAGCCCCTTTGATGGTTTGGGAAGGCTGACCTGGAACAGAGACTAGACAGAGCTACGAGAATAAAGTTGGTATTTATTAAAAGGCCTAAAAGGATACACCTTGGGCAGGACAAGAGCCTGGCCAGGGCTACACCCAAGATGAATCCAAAATGGTCACAAAATGGACGACTGGTCACGAGGTTTCATACTTTTATAATTTTTGGTCTATTTGCATATATTGCATAGTCTGTGATTGTCCAATAACAGCTTTGGGCTCTGAGGTCCCATCCTTCTTGTTTTGTCTCTTCAGTCCACTGTTGTTTATGCTTTTGGGCCTGAAAACTTCTAACAGTTGTCCTTAGTCTCCATCTAGAAAAGGATTTGTTTTGTCTACCTACTCTGTGAAAAGAGCTTACTGACACTTAATGTGAGGCTCAGAGCTACACCCCTAGGTGGCACAGAATCTGAAAAACATGAAAGCTAAAACTTAAGGCATCACCTTATGTCTCCAATGTTACTTTAATCCTGTGGAAAGTCCCTGCTTTGGACTACCTGCTTTGCAATAGGATCAAGGATATTGTGTAATGAGGTGTTTTGTGGCCATTTCACAAATACTAGAGTGGGTTTGCTAGGAAAGCAGAAGGAATTTCTGCTAATAGTGTCAAATACATTTTCAGCTGGGCACTCTTCTGAGAGGAAACAAACAAACAAACAAACAAAAGTTTTCAGTTTTGTTTGTTTTTTTGTTTTTTTTTTTAAATTGTGGCCCAACCCATTAACATCAGTTCAGCTGCTGGTGCTTTGATCTTCTGCAGAAGGAGCTTTAAAGCAAGTGGAAAAAGATTGAGAGAGTAGGAGAGAAGAGACAAAAGCTGTCAACAGTCCTAATGCTCCTCATGCTAATGCACTTCCCTCCCAGTCACCTCATCTTCCATTAAGGCTTTCCACAGATCAGTGGAAAACAAGTATCTGTGAATCTCGAGCCTAACAAAAATAATCCTTTGTTGTTTAGCACTAAATTGCAGGTCATCACTTAAATTCTAAACAGAATAAAAATGACTGTAACCTGTAGGGGAAAAGGAAAGCACATCCTACAGCCAATCTAGGAGAAATCACTGAAGTACACAGGAAGATCTGGGAACATATTTTTCTGGTAGTTGAAAATCAGAATTTTGCAGTTGTTGGATGAGATAAATTTGGTAATCATTGGATGAAAGTCTCTGTGTATGTCAGCTTCAGAATGGGCTGAAATTCCACTGAAAATTACTTACTGTTAAGTATATTCATCCTAGCTGTGTCCTGCTGATTTGGAAGACAAGGCACTGGGGCAATACAAACAAGAAGAGAGGTGATTCCCTCATGGAAGATACTGAAAAAGTAATTATTTCACAACAGAAAAATGTATTAATAAAATTTCAATAATTCATGCCTAATTCCAGAAATGGAGTTGCTGCTGGATGGTTTGAACATCTGGCAGTTAGAAAAAGTAAATTTTTTTTCTTGCTTCAATTTAGCAAGCCCATTGATTTTGGCAAGGCCAGGCTACGGGACCTCCTCAAGCTGTGGGATGGACTGTCATGAGGTTGGATTATCGATATCTTTCCTGAGCACGTCCAGCTCTGTAGGAAAAGGGAATACAGGTGGCCTTACCCACGATAGGTAACAGCTGTGTTCATTACCCAATACAGCCCTGTCCCGATGGATCACATCTATATCCAATAAAGGTAAGTGTGATAAAAGGGAGTGGGTTTGCTGGTGAGGGGGATCACAAACTGGGGAATCATAAAGAAGCAGGATCCTGAGGAGAGAGAATCCCTGCTGTGAGGTCAGTCTGGGGCTGCAGTCAGAGCCTGTTGTTGGAACCTGCAGTCACAGTCTAGCCAGGTAAAAGCTGCAGTCAGAGTCTGCACGGGAAACCTCCAGTAGGCGCTTGCTGCAGCCAGAGTCAGTGAATGGTTGGAGTCAGGATAACTGAATTGCAAGGAGTTTATCATACTGTGATAAACAGGAAGTCTGTGTCTCGGCTCATTTCTACTCTCTAACAAGAGGGCTGCTGCAACACAGCTCCATTTTAAAAGTGGTTTGGTAGGTTTTGTTTTTTTAACTGTTGCTTCTTTACAGCAAGTAAATTTAATGTAAAAATTGCTGGAAGATATTAAGGGTGGACCTTTACACTGCCACTGTGACAGACACTTCAGCCACAGCACAGCCACACTCTGATGTTGCTTAAATGCTACCTGTTCTTTTTTTGTCCTCTGATCTCATTCTGGTTTCCCCCTGATGGTCAAATAACACAGGTCTAATTAAAATCAGGCGAATATTTTGTGTTGTGTGTAATAGGTAATATAAAGTACATATGTAATGATTTAACTGAACATCTGAGTTTTGGATAAAGAGAAGTTTTCATCTGGCATTAACTTCCCAGTGGGCGGAGAGCAATGACTGTTTCCAGTCCCATCGGAGCTCTCTGATGGATGCTCATTCTATAGGAATTATTCAAGCACAGCAAATTCAAGTGGGTTTTTTTGGTGTTTTGGGGTGGATGATTTTGTGTTTGTTTGTTTGTTTTTGATTTTGTTTTTTTTTTTGGTGGAGTTTTTTTTTGGTAGCTTTAATTTGTATGAGAAAAGTGTTCCTCAAAGATAACAGAAGAAAACAGAACACCAGAAAATTTTTAGTGATATTTCTGTGAGAGTGTCCCAATCTAATCTCTGTTTGGTTATGGGAGTTGGATCAGTATGAAACATTAGCAAATTGGGTCTCTGGCCTCACAAAGCCAAACACAAATATTTAACCTGGCAAAGGATTTCTCAGTAACAATCCCCCCAAAGCCTTAGAGAAAGTAGTCCTTGAAATACTTTTAAACTGATAATATGCTGATGTGCCAGGCTTCAGCCACTGCTCAGGAATAGCAGTCAGGAATTCTCTCCAGCCAGGGCTATCTATTCAGAAACGGAGATCTGGGTGTTGTGCTCCCTTAGGGGTGTTGAGAAAGAGTCCACCTAAATTCCTACTTTTCTTCAGAATCTGAGAGTTGAAAAGTAAATGCAGGTAATTTTCTGTAGCTCTGGCTATGTCCACTGTACCCAAGTTTTAAAACAGTGCAGGGAGAAGAGATGGTTGATCAGTCACCATCAGAGGAATGGTAAAGGGAGAGTTACTTTACTGCTGAAAGGATGGTGTTAATACGTATATTCCCTCCAAGGTGTATGGCTCTGTAAATAGCAGCATAGAACTATAAATCCTTTCCTCTTGTTTTCCAGATTTATATATCAATGGTGTTTTTTCCTATTCTGTCCTTAAATAGCTGGTTGCTGCTAATTCTGTTTCTCTTGGCTTATTTAACGGACTCTACAGAACACAATGACAGCACTTTAAAAACTTAGAAAATATGCACACACAAACACACTCTTATGTGTATTGGCAGGTTGTAAGAAATGTGTGAATGTCATTCTCAGAAGTCATTACCCGATATAAAGGATCTAACAGGAATTGAGAAATTTATTTACATTCCCATCTGTAATGTGCAGGATTAAGCAGTACTGTGGGAATGAAAAGAGAAAAAGAATAAGAGATCTTCATGCTTTGTGTGATTAAACCAACTATTCACAGTGTTTTCCATGGGGACCTTTTTTTCCACTTTCATTCTCCTTTTGAGGTCTATCTTCTGAGAGAAAGGATAGTGTGGATCACCACTCTGAATTAGTATGGAAATTTCTATGCTTATATTTCAGATGTTTCTCCCATTCTCCACTTTGCTGATTTGCATGAGAATGGGAGGAGCCTACATGAGGAATCAACTCTAGTCAAACTTCCCAGAGTTTGGTCCCATTCCCTGCAATTTCAAAGGTGTTGGAATTTGTATTAGGAACAAGTGCCACAGCCTGAACAGACCCCTCAAGGCAAGACTGATTTTCATGAATGAGCCCCCTTCTCCACTTGCCCTGGAGCACTTGTACAGCACAGCAAAGGTGCAAACAAGTGGCAAGGACTTTGCTGTGGGCTGCATGATCCCTCAAATTACTCCAGACCAAACACATGCCAAACCTGCAGAGAAATACCATTGCCAAGAGCCCAGTTCTGTAAAGGCAAACGCTTTTATTTAAAAAAAAAAAAAAAAAAAAAAAAAAAAAAAAAAAAAAAATCACTGTGGACTTATAACCCACCTTGAGTAGGGTTTTGAACATTTCACTTGATTTTCAGGGGCTGTAAATTGCATTGGTTTGTATTTAACAAGGACTCCAGGCCTAAATTCCCAATATATTTGAAATGATGCTCACAAGCATGACCAGTCACTCCTGTCCTAATAATACACACTAATTTTTCTCTTATGTCCTGTCAGGAACTGCTGTTTCAGCATAGCTCTCCATATGAATTTTGAATACTATAAAAATAATTACTGGATTAAGGGATTGAATTGCCTTGATCTACCCTCCAGGCATGACACCTGCCTCATGGTGCTGCACTCCATCCTCTGGTGGTATAATTAATTTCATGTAAAGTGGAAAGGCCTTGTCCTGTTCTGGTTTCTGGTGGCTCAGTGTGAAAGCACTGCTGTCAGATAAGCTTTTGCTGCTGAGTTTATGGGACTATGGGAAGAATATTGGGATGCACGAATTGAGATGCCTGGTGATGTACGTGTTCAGCTGACTCCTGATGATTTTTCATCAATTACACCACCTGCTGACTGTGAGGAACCAGATTTGAAGTGCTGGATGTTATCAAAAAGGCGGTTTCCAGAGTCAGGAAAGGAGAAGAGTAAATTTGTCTAGGTGTTTCATAAGCTGGATGGGAGCTCCTCAGTTAATTGAGGAAAGGGAAAGTGGGCACAGCTGCCTTATTTCTCTAAATTAAAAATACCTTGGCTTTCTTCACCCCTGTAGGAGCCAGCCCAAACCTGGGAATTGTAACTGGATGGAAACAGCTTTGCACCTTAATGAATAAAGGGCTCTGAGTCCTGGTCAGATGTGCCCAAGTGATGGTACGTGGCATGGCCAAATTTAAAACCAGTCCATGAAGTCAGGGAAGGACAGAGATAAATCCTGCTGACACTTCCAGCCAGCTGGACCCTGCTGTCCCTGAGTGTCCCAAGGGAGCAGACCATGTTGTTCCAAGCCCTGTCCAACCTTGGCCTTGAACGTTTCCAGGGATGGGGCATCCCCAGTTTCTCTGGACAAACTGTTCTGGAACCTCACAATAAAGAATTTCTTCCTAATATCTAATCTAAACCCATCCCCTTTCAGTTAAAAGGGGTTTGTTTTTTGGTAATTTTTTGTCATTTTGTGGCCTTACTACTGAGGAGAGCAGCACAAACACTGAAAGGTACTTAACTGCAGTTTCTGCTTCCCCTTTCAGTGCTGTACATGGCTTCTAAGGAAGTGGTGGGCCAAATTCCTTTACAGAAGGATATGGCAGGGGCAGGGTTAAAAAATTAGTTATTCCCAGGCAAATTCCCCTTGCAACAACTGCCTGTAGCAAGGAGAAGAGCCACCTGCAGCCCATCAGCATGGGAGGGAAGGGGTGATGAAGGACAGTGGCTCCTCTGAGAAGTGTCAAAAAGCTGCACCTCCATGGAAATTCTGAAGCTCCAAGCCAGGAGGAGCTCAGAAGGGTGAGGCTCATGCTTAAGCTTTTATAAAGAATGAGGTTTTATTATTACTATTTTATTATCGTTTTTGAGTTATTATTATTATTATTATTATTATTATTATTATTATTATTATTATTATTTCTTTACATATATGTTTCTCTTGCTTATCTCCACTTTAGGAATTTTCTTGAAAACTCCAGCACTTTTCCTCCTCATTTCTTTCTTCTAGAATTCCTTTTGGGTTTTTTTTTTTTAATAACAAGTTTTTTAAAAAAAAAAGGATTTTTACCCCTGTAACTTGGACAAGGGGATATTTGAAGGGGAGCATGAATGTAGTCTTTCATGGTGCCTGACTTAATCTAAGCTTGTTTTTAATCTTAGCTACCAAGGTTGGTGTGTCTTTATCAAATCAAACAAAGGTGCTGATGAGGCCCTGCACTTGAATTTACAAGCACATCAGACACTTGTCTCAAAGCCATCACCTTGAAGGCTGTCTGAGGAATCAGGCCACAGAGGCAGCAATGTGCTGCTGCAGCAGGAGCACTGGCTGTGTCTAATCTGCTGGTGGGGGATGTGGTCCTTGCCAGAGCTGCAATTCCTGAGCTGGGAGAGAGCAAACCATCCGGATACCCTTTGGATAGACAAAATAGTACAAAAACTAAACCCAACAAAATGTTTGGCTGCCTTTCCTATTGCAAATAGCATAGTCTGAGATAGAGGGCTTTCCTAGAGGAAGGAAATTAAGTGTTTACTGACGCTGATTAATTTCTGAAAAGATTTAAAAAATCTGTTTATACATGGGCTGGACATGATATTTTGTCTGATGTCTGGGAAGAATGAAGACTTCTTCAATTTGCTTATTCAGACGTTAAGCTCTGAGAGGTGAACAGAGAAGGCACCACAGTGCCTCATCACATCAGTCAGAAAACTCACAAAGAGCATAAGCCCATGAAGTCTGGATTCAGTAAGAACAGCTGACTTTGAGAGAGAGAAAAACCCAGTTTGTGCCTCTCTTTTCAGGCAGGAGCCTTTGAGTAGATGTCTGTAACACGCCTGCTGATCAGAGCAAGGGAGCAGAAAGCTGTGCTGGGCCCTGCCTGGCATGGTGCTGTCTGCCTACCTTCCTCCTGTGCCTGCTGGGGAAGGGTTTTTAAAGCCAGTCCTTCAAAGTTCACATTTGAAAGAATGCCCAGAGAAGCTGTGGATGCCCCATCCCTGGAAGTATCCAAGGCCAGGCTGGATGGGGCCCTGAGGAACCTGGCCAAGAAGAAGGTGTCCCTGCCCATGGCAGGGGGGTGGAATGAGATGATCTTGAAGGTCCCTTCAATCCCAAACCATTCTGTTTCTTGATATTTATAAAGAGTATGAGCTGAAGAATGTATTTTACCCAGGAAAGTGAAGGCAGACACAAGGAAGTCAGGCCACAGTAAGTCAGGCTTAGCTCAAGGTGAGGATTATCTCAGAGCATGAGATGATTTCTTTCCAGAGCTGAGAGCCAATTGCTCCACGCTACAGGCACAGGGCCACACTGAGAGTGGTGGGAGGTGATGGTCACAGTGTAGGAGAAAATCCAAGAGATCCAGGGAGAAATGAGAATTTATGGATATGGTAGACTGCAAAAGGGGGTCTGATGGTGATACTTTAGAGTGACTTCCTAGAGTAATTTAGTACTGGGGACGCTATGATGGCTCTGGTTTGATCAGAAGGTAGTTAATGTTTCACTGCTCAAAATATCAGACGGATGTGAAATCCCAGCCAGTAGTGATGCAAAAAATCATTCATCAATGGAAACTGGAGAAATTTAAGAAAATGTTTAAGAGCACCAAGTACTATCCATTTTGAATGCAAATGGATGCAGCAGGCTAGGCTGTGGTTAAAACTGAAGGTTCAGACCTAATCCCAAAGAAATTCTGATTTGGAGTACAAGATGAAATATTTTTCCTTCACTATTGGGATCAGAAGCAGGCTGTTATTCTGTAAAGGAGAGTCTACTTTATTTTCCAAATCTTACTTGTTTACATGTAGTCTGTTGGTGTTATTAAGATTTTCTTTCTCAACTGTAGCATGAAACATGGGAGGAAGCACAAGTTACTGTTCTGGGGTAATGATCTAAAACACACTCACCCTCCTATGCCTGTCTGTAATAATTCCTTCGTTACATGATCATGGAATTCTCTTTCATTCACATAACATCCTGTTGGCAGCTCTCCTCTATGAACTTCAGGTAAGCAATTGTGTGAAGAGATCACAATAGGCTGTTGGATATGGAAAATGCAATGTCAGTATTTTCGGGAAGTTCAAGGCATAAGGCTTAGATTTGGAGGCGAAAAGGTGATCGAAGGAAGCCTGGGGCCTGAATACTTTTCTAATGCCAGCTGTGTCTGCTGCACTCCTAATTAAATCCTGCTCCCTCCCAGCCTTGTGCAGATGGTGGAGTGTCACTGAAGCCAAGGGGGTTTAAGAAGCCTCTGCTCAGCACACGACTTGCAGCACCACTCAGATTCTGCCTGAGTTGTTCAAGTAACATGGCATTAGTGAGGATCTGGGGAATGACATGTTTCAATGGTTTTTGTTGTTTTATAGCCTTCTCCAGTGAAGGCCATGATGAAATTTATATTGTCTGGAGGAAAACACCTTATCCAAATTGACATCTTCCATCTCCAGTGGAGTGCAGAGATGGGAGGGAACCAGCAAAAAATGAGAAAGTCTCTCTGTTTATTTTGCTGTTGTTGTTGCAGAATCAAGAACATACTGAGCACTTAAAGCAGAAGTCAAATGCAAGATAATAAACAACTAACAAATGGAAATTAGAGATACCACATCATTGCTATTTTTAAACTTTGTATTAGTAATCATGAGATTGATATGACTTTGACAAATTATTTTTATATAGCAAGGACCTTTGTGATTACTGTAAAGTTTAGTTTAGCCTTTATTTTACTGTTCTCCCTCATTTACTTATTTTTCATCCATTATTTAGCTTGTTTTTTTGGAGTTGATTTGTGTGCTTTTAAGTCTGATACATGTGTTTTTAATAAACTGGGAAGATAAAACATTACCTCTTGTCAGTCCAGTTGGAGTCTGTAGCCAAATCTCAGACACAGAATAACAGGGATTCATTCTTGTTCTGCAAGGTTATGGAATAATTTCGTTCTTATCAGTTTTTCTTCAGGTTTGAGTTAGTATGGGGGCTTCTCCTTTTATTTCCTTTCAACCTTCTGCTCCTGAGGGAAGGTGTGGCTGTCTGCTGGTATTTTTCATCTTTCTGGGGCCTGGGATACACTTGAGGGAATACAAAGAAAGAATGATTGAGGGATTAAACAAAACAAAAACAAACAAAAAACTCAAACAAAAATCATTATATGATTGGAGAAACTTTCTGCTTTTCACAGGGAGCACCCTGAGGATGATTCCTTCAATACCACCCATTTTTTTCTGCCTTGGAATCTGTTTATTCAGGCCATGGCTATTCTTGCTGTCACTATAAGCAGTTCCAAGGTCTCTATGTTATAAATAATATGCATTCCTGTCCAAAGCCACATGAACAATTACAGAGGTCATTACTCTAATAATGAGCTACTCTTTCCTTACCTCATGAAAGTACATATTCACCCTGATCTTTAAATTTAAAATATCTTACCAGAAAAGTCTTTCAAGGCTGATTTTTATTATTTCTTTTTTCTTAAAATGGTGTACTGGGAAAACCATGTTTTACAACCCTAGTGCCTAATTTCCAAAACAGTATATTCATGGGACAAATGCCAATAAGCTAGAATGTTACACAAACAAGAATGCTATAAATTGTGTGTGGACTATTTACATAAAAACTTCAGCTTGAGAATTTACACAATAATTCATTTTTAAGCATTTTATAACACATTCAGTAGGAAAGAGGAAGGTAATAGAGTTAAACCTTTTCCTTTGTAACTCAGAAGTTTAGAAAGGAAGATTTATCGGATGGCCAATCATAATTTGCATAGTCATGAACAATAAAACCTAAAGTTGCTACAGCTGTAGTTATTTGACAGAAAAGACTGTTAGAAAAGTTCTGTTAATATGTTGCTCCACAGAATTGACATTATTGTATATTACAGCTGAAACATAAACCCATCTGTGTACACAAAAATGAGATGTTTTTTGTTTATCCTCTGTTGTTTTCCCTCCCCTGATACAGGATGCTATAATAAAAAAAGAAAATTTGTGATTTACTTAAAATTGTTAAGACAAGGGAGAGAAAAGAACAAAGTTTCCCATTGTGATACACTCCTTTTTGAGAAAAAACTTCAAAACTTTTGATGCTCTGTCAAAGCATAAAACTCATTTTTCTTCCACAGACTGGCCACTGCAACACACACAAAGAATGTGAATCTAAATGCTGCAGTCAGATATGCTGTTTGAATATTCTCCTTCAGAGGGAAATGTTTTGTTTCCAACTCTAACAATATTTTTTTCTATTCTTTTTTGTTCAGCTTGAAAAATACCCTGAACAAAACCAAAACTATAAAAAAAAATCAGAAACTTTTTATTCTACCATTTCTTAGCTCTCATGGTGTCAAGTAGTCTGAAAAGATGCCTTGATCTCAATACCCGTTAGCACCTGGTATTCCTAGAGGTGTGGTAAATTCCTGGGCACTGCTTTTATTCAACACAGTCTTCACAGATTCAACAAGAAATGTAGGAATATGTTTTTAAAAGAATTCTTTACACTGAGGCCAAATCTAGACTGTATTTTAACAAAAACCTTTCTGAAGCCTCCCGTCTTGTATGGAAATGGGTGGTTGGGGAATTCCCCAGCTGAATTCCCCATTTCTCGCCTGGTTTTAGGTTTCCATTGTCTTCCTGGTGACCAGTTACACATTCAGTTGCATTCAATAACTTCTGGTTTTGTAAGCTGGAAAACAATGTCCTTCAGGGCAGCATCCCAATTCCATTTGTTTCTTTGGGGACAACGTGATGCTTGGGAAGAGCATTTCAAACAATTAAGGTTAAATTAATCCTGGTACTCAGAGGCATTTCTTTCATTTGGCCCTTTGAAAGGAGAATACTCTTTTATCTTCTTTTGTTTCTTCTGTCATCTTTGCCAGAATTAAAGGCAGAAATGTAGAAGCACCAGTGAATCTGTGCCGGTATAATTTTTTTAAATGGAGCAGGGTTTTTGAGTCTATGCATATAGGTAGAGACAGTGAAATTAACAAATTGTTTTGAATGTGTGACTGACTGAAAGTTGGGGATTTTGTGTTTACACACATCTGATTTGATATTGTGTTTAGGTTTATGTACCTCAAACTGACTGGAAAACTCGTGGGAGCTGGAAGCTGAGTCCTGCTGGAGTCATGCATAGGAAGGAAAGGCCAATTGAACTCAAAGATAGACTTTTTGTAATATTAGACTGAATTGATGGACTAGTAATCCCTCATCGCTTTTTCCTTCCACAGTGAATCCTGATGTTGGCCACTGTTTTGTAGCCTGACCTCTTGATTTAATGTACAAACTGCCTGAGCTGTTGGATATGCATGTAGCTTTTTTTAATCTCAGTTTCAGGTTTTAAATTTTATGTCAGTAATAAGCACCTACATTTCATTACAAGTTAACAG
Source organism: Chamaea fasciata (assembly GCF_029207755.1). Lineage (NCBI taxonomy): Eukaryota > Metazoa > Chordata > Aves > Passeriformes > Sylviidae > Chamaea > Chamaea fasciata. The sequence continues at coordinate 66,890,330 of NW_027094091.1, read as the reverse complement.
GACTGTCTGGTCATAAATCATTGCAAATCTTTTTCCTTCCTTAGTAGAGGAGTAAACTTCATTTTTTTTCCACGTGGCTCAAGTGCAGTAATAGGATGAGAGAGAAAACAGTTTACTTGAGCCTTGGATATAAATACAAATTCATCCTCTTCAGGATAAACTTTAGTCAGGGTTAATCCAAATTTAAATTTAAGTCTTGCTTTGGCCAGCACTTCAGAGTGCTTTTAAGTACAGCAGTCATAAATAAAATTCCAGGAGAACAAATCATGTTGAGTGACGTCTCTTAGCCTGTTCCCTGGAGTTCATTGTCCTGCCTATGGTGATGTATAACCTCATCTAACAGACATATCAATATATTTCTTTTAAGCTGATAAGCATGCCCAGGTACAGCTGTATTTGGTTGGGTCCCTGCTGTCACATGTTCTGTGCAGTGTCCAAACTCCAGCAGGGATGAAACCTTACGGTGTTGGAAGCCTCCATGCAGCTCTGTCTGAAGATGTCCATCATGAGGCATGGGGACATCTATGTTTGATTTACCATATTTCAGGGCTTTCTTTTTTCTCTCAGCTTTGTCCATTCTTTTCCAGTGTTTTACTGCTGTGTCAGTCAGTCTGATAAAAAATGTTGCATCTTCTTACTAGTGATTCCTATGCCTTTAGACAGTTACAGCTGCAACAATACTGCTGCTATTAAAATATTTACATCAATCTCTTTTGTTGTTCTTACTAGTTTTTCTCAAAAGGAATTAGAGTTTACTCTGGTAAGCACACTTTTCTTTAGAAAAGTGTAATTCTGTGGATAGGTAGTAGCTTAACTGTTATTTCATGCAATTTAACTCCTTGATTTTTTTGCTATTCTAGGAAGGGCTAATGAATTTCATACCAATTTATGGAAGCAAAGGTAGGTGGTCTTTAAGAAATGTTAATGAAACACCCTATAAATATTAAATTATAAATGTTAAGCTCTATAAAGTTAAAGCTTTAATATGAAAAACCCAAATGCTACAAAATTAAACAAGGGCAGCAGATATTCTCTCTGCTCCAGATATCCTAAAGCTCTGCCTGAAATGATCCAAGTTAGCAACTTCACCATTGAAAGGCAGAGCTCAGGTTTTCAAAATATATCCTGTTTGGCACAGGGGTCACTGGCAGAGCTCCAGATGTTAGTGTGATTTGGGGCAAGAGGGGGAAGTTCAGTGTCTTCTTCATCAGCGGAGCTGATGGTTCATCCCTCCCTCCTCTGGGTGGCCAAACCCCAAATTTTTTTTTGCCCTGACCTCATGTAGGGATGGCTCAGCATGCTGGAATTATTTTATGGCACTACAGTGACATGATAAAACTCAGAGGAATCCAAGCACAAGTGCTGACACCACTATGACAGACAAGCCTTGGGTGACAAAAGGTTTTGGGGTACTTGCAAATATATTTGAGTTTTGCCAGAAAATATCATAAACAGACTTTCTGTTTGGCTGTGGGTTCAGAGCAGTCAGATTTACACTTTGATTATTCATTATTAAAAATGACAGCTTTCCTGCTAGGAAAATGTCTGTTCCACTCTTGGATTGCCAGCAGAGAGCAGGTTAGATGGCAGGCTTTTTTTCTGGCACGAAAAGAGAAACAGCAAGAAACAGCAAGATGGTCCTTTATTATCATAGTTTGGAGTGAGGAAAGAAGAGATCAGTGTGTCAGGCTATTACTCAGCCGTGGTGTGACTGATGATCAAGGGCTATAGCTTTCTGTAAAGCTATGATGTCTTTCATGTCTGCACAAGTAACACAGCAAAAACCAAGACAGTTGGTTGGCTGGAGTGATGGGTATTAAAAAGAATCTGAAAAATTAACTTGTTTAATAGAGAAAATGTTAAAGGCAATTATTTTTCCTTTAGGTTTTCAAGACCTTGCTAATGTTTTACAAACAATAGTCAAGGAGTAATTGTATGCAAAAGATGTCTTTATTCAGTCAGGCTGAACTATAGTTCAGCTGAGAGGCAAACTTTGAGATTTTGGTGTTCCATATGAACTTCTCATAATGTTTTTCAATGGCTTGCACCTCTTTTATTTCAACTTTTCTTGTTTCAGTTTCCTCCCTCTCCCTTTCTGGTTTCCTCATCAGGACTGGTCATTTAGATACTGTATTTTTACCTGAATTTTACCAAAACTGTCCCATGGTTTAAATAGCTTCTTAAAAAAAGATACATTATTTTATGATGTCAAGAGTCTGAGCAAGCTACTAAACACAGCATCACTGCCAATGCCTATGTCTTGCAACACTGAAAATATTCAGCTTTATGAATCTGTTTCATTAGCCTTATTGAGAAAAAATACTATAAAATCACTGTGGAGAGTTTCATCTCTGCAATTGTTATCACAAGGAATTCCCTTTTAATGGGGAAAATATTATTAAGCTCAGACTGTTATGAGCAATCTAACTTGTCTGGGCATGTGATATCCATGAGGAACAGATAAAAGAAAAGATTTAATAGTTTCAGTCCCTGGCAGTATATTTTGTTCCAGTAACCACATAGAATTTAAGCTGTTTGTGTTAAACTTGAACAAAGTTAGAAGAAAAGAGAGATCATGCTGATTTTCACAGCCAGTCAGAAGAATCCTTTTGGAAAGTTACAAAAGGGTGAAATATTCCCTTTCCCCCCAAAAAAATTCTTTAGGATGAGTAAGCTCCCATTTGTGGGGTTCCTCTGAGGTTGTTCAGAATGAGAGAGTATCTTTCTTCTTGATCACTTGAGTGGCTGCCAGGTGCTGAATGTCACTAAAGCAAAAATGTGGTGCCTGCTGCAATCTGAGTTTCCTGCAAATTACTTTATAAATGTCTTTTTACCACCTTTTGTGTGAACATTAGATGAATTCCCAAGGTCAAACTTTCTGGTGCACCACCCATTTTACATCTTTTGCCAAATTTTTAATCAGACTGAGCACAAGTTATCTGCTAGTGAAGCAGAGAGAATGATAATTTATGAAGGTTTTGGCACCACTAAAGTGCAGCTTAGGGGGTGTGTTAGGGCTCCTGGACATACCTGAGTGTAGAGGAAGAAAATGTGGACAATCAGAAGAGGATTAATGGTTGAGAAATAAGTCCATGCTGTCTTGAAACACCTTTGCCTTGATGGCTGGCTGTGGCCAACCACACAGGAAGAAATAGTCTGAGCAGCTCTGTTTCTCGCCTCATCTGACTTCCCTGGCTCTGCTCTGTGTGTAACAAAATTCACATTTTGTGCAGAAAAGAGCAGAGGAGAGGTTTTACAGAAACTCTGGGATCAACCATGTAAGTGGGGAATAAAGAGATGATTCGCTCCCCATCTTTCCTGTGCTTCCTACTAGCAACCCACCTTGTCAGAGCTGAAAAAGCCATGAACCATGGCAGAGATCCAGGTGAAGGTTTTCCAGCAAAGAAAAAGAAATTAGAGGACAAATATAATATTCAGTTAAGTGTTGGTAAAGAAATATTTTGAGAGTTTGCTAAACTTCTCCTCAGCGCCCATGCATTATTAAAGTCACTTGGAATTAATAACTTTCCAGTACTGGCTGGCAGCTGAAGAACTTCCATAAAGATGAATTAACTAAGAAACGAGGGAAAAGCTCGCATCAGAACATAATGGCATTATAATTTGCACAAGAACATTTGTCAGAGAGGAAATTATTACTAAATGCTACAAAAGGGTCCTATAACAAAGGAATCTTATGGGAGGAAATGTTCAGAGTTTTTTTTATGGTCTGTTCTCTATTTCAGTGCCTGATGTAACAACTAGCTCTAATGTGCACAGTCAAGGTCATTCAGTGGAACTGGAGCCAGCAGCCATTTGTTCCAGCAGTCCCTCTATTTCTTCTCAGGTCTTACTGAATTCCTGGAAGATTTTCTCCCCATTGTTTAACAGAGGCTGTGTGAGGTCTAGGACTTGTCTCCTATTCTTTTCTTTTTATTGCCTTCTTTATAATTTCTCATTCTCTGTTTTTGCTAGCCCTCCACAGTTCATTTTCTCCCAGAGAGGCTATATGCAAATTCTGTCCCAAGAGGACAAAATCTGCAGATACAGGTACAAAAATCTTGTCTTTGCTTTCACAGCTTTATGTGTCTTCAAGATGTATGGTTCCTGTTTGAATTCCTGTAGCATGCTCCAGAGTCAGAGGAACTTTCTCTCACTGGGAAATTTTCTCAAGCCAAGAAATCTGGCTAGAAGTCATGATGCATTTTGCCTCCTGCTTGTGTGTCTCCATACTTGTGAGGTCTTGCAGTGTTTTGCAAGTGGTAATACTTGGAGCATAGCTTGGGACTATTCGGCATTACTCGGTTGTAAAGGCTGACTCTTCAGACTGTGCTGCCTTGTGTAAAACATGAATCCTTGAGCTTTATATCCATGTGTTGTATAAAAATTCCTCTCAGACGTGCCACTGCTGCTCATTGGAGGCATCTGAGCACCCTGCTATGTCATCTTGGAAACATGCCACAGATCCTAAAACCAGACCACCGGTTGTAAACTCAGTATGGAGTAGGGCTTGTCCTTTGGCAGGAGGAAGGGAGCAAGAGCCCAGTCCTATCCTAGGGAAGATGGGAATGCGACTCTTGACTACACATCCAGAGAGTATTTCCTGTCCATGGCCATTGGGATCTACAAGTGTCTGCCTCTCCAAGTTTACATTAATTTAAAAAAGCAAGATCTTTAAGTCATTAAAAATATTTGGATCAAATAAATTAATCCAAGCTCTTTCTCAGACTAGGCTGTGCTAGAGTAACTCTGTTCAGCAAAATACCTAGTTTTTTTTTCTAGTTGCTATGATTTTATACTGACAGCATTTTCCTAGTTATTTCTGGATTATAATGTAGCTCTATTTGAGCTCAATGAAATTCAAATTTTCAATGTGGAGTTTGGAGTTTAGCTAGAAAAATTACTAAAACTTTTCTATTTATTCAGATCAGCCCGATCCTTAACCCAGAATTTAAAACCAGATTATCTTCTGTTTCATTTTCATTTTCCCTCAGAAATGGTCATGTAACTAAGGGATCTTTCAAGACCTCGATGTTACAAGCAACTACACAAGGAAAATAGGTAATTTATAAAAGGTCTCTCCCCCATCACCAAAAATTAAGTGCACCAGTTCTTATTCAGGAAAGCAAGTGCCATTAAATCATGAAATTGCTTATGATAAAACCAAAGAAAGTGTGAGTGAAAATGTAAACACAATGACGACTTGTTGGTGCCAAAATTAAAGCTTATATTATACCAGCTGATAGCTAGCTGCAAGTCAGAAATACGATACATTAAAATAAACAGTTTGAGATTAATCTTCAGCTATCTGGCAGAGCATGAATTAAAGTGCATTTCAAATAATGTCAACATCAGTTTAATTCTCCTTCCCTTACACTCTCTTCCATCATCCAGCCTCATACACATGTTTTTAGTTGAAGCTCAAGGTTGGAGATGGACTTTTAGCTGGTGGACCCACTTCACACACCCAGACGTCTGGGATCACAGTAATTTAGCAGGAAATCCCCCAGGTCATCTGGGAGGAGAGTGGGACTCTCCATTACTTGCTTTTGGAATAGGTCACAGTGAGACCTTGGAGTAGTTTTGGGTTTATTATTTATCTCAATTTGTAGAAGAAATCCATCTGATGTTTGAAATTCTAGTTTGTCTTAGGGCTCTCATTACTGTGTATCACCTACAAGAAAACTTTAGGGTCTCATTGCAAAGAGCTGCATGCCAAGGAAAATTGAGTAGTGTTTGAATTTAATATTGGAGCAAGGGCAGATCATAGGGAAAATAAAAACCACTCCCCTGTAGTGCAAGATATACTTATATGGCTCTGTTCACTTGGAAATCTGTTCTCGTTGATCTTAGTATGACTCTCTGCAGGGTTTCCTTGGTCAAGGAGGCTAAAATTGATTCAAGGCCCAAAGCTCTTCAGTTCGGTGTTAACAAAACCTAGAATCCAACATCCTTGTGTCAACATGCTCTGACTTTCTTGGATCTTCAAACCACATTCTGCTGTATGACCAAAAATGGAAGGTGGATCACAATGAGAAACATATGGCTGGGAATGGAATTTCAGACTGGAGGAGAAGAAAGGAGGAGGAGTAGGATGGAGACTGAGAGGAAAAGAGCAGAGTAAAGTAGAAAAAGAGAAGAGAAATTAAATTTAGGCTCCTCTGTAAGGGAAAAAACCAACCCTCTCAGCTCTTCTGGTGACCTTACATGGGAACCTCCTAGAGCTTTGTTTCTATGTCTTCTCTCTCTCTTGCATTTACTTCCCTGCACTGTTATTTCTATAAGGTGCTAGAAATTAGATTTGGGGTAAGCTGGAGAGCTACAAATTTTGAGTTATTTACCTTCTTTCCAGGGCATTCCAAAGGCGTGTGCAATATGTCTGAGTTTAGAGGCAGGAGCAGCTTTTAAAATGAAGATGTTTGGCTGTGGCTCTGTAGTTCGAGGTTGTTCACAGTAATGTCTGAGGCAAAAACTCATTGAATTAGTTCATAATTAGAGCTGACTGAAGGGCAACAACAGCTCTGCTGTGTGGCAACTTGTGAGGTCCAGCAGTTTGGGTTTGCTCAAACACGGCCTTATCTACTGGGAATTTAAAAATGTCCACTTTTCATTCTGACGCTGAGCAAAGTTTGGGGCTTTTTGTTTGCTTTTGCAAAACGCTGATATATTTTTACAGGGTACGGGAAACAGCCTCTCAGTGAGCCGTGCTTCATTCCTTTCAGGAAAGGACAATGCATGGATCATGCTGTCCTTGGTGACACTGTTGGCCCTGCCTTGTGGCTGCAGAGGGACTTGTGTCCAGGGAAGGAAGAGCTGCCTGGCTCCTGCTGGTACAGGTTTCACTGTGACTGACACTGCTTGTATCATATAGAGCTGCTCTTATCATGTTTTAAACAGTCTTTTCATTCTAAAATGACCAGAGAAAATGGGGCTTTCCTGGCTGGATGAAGATGTTTCTTGCTGTAGCTTTCCAAACTGTGTCATACAAAGAAATAGGGAAAGACAATACCAGAAAAGAGATGCACATGATTCATACCTAATCCTCGGTTTCTAAAAATGATGATGCAGTGCAGATGATGCAATTACACTGCTTCAGAGCTAAAAAGACTTGATAACCAAAATCTCGCCCCTGATTTTGACAGAATTCTCTGTGGACATCATAGGAGCAATGGCTCAGAGGTAAAATTTTTAAATGTAGTGTCTGCAATCGGATCCTGCTTCTAAATTCACTGTACATCAACTCTCCCCTCATCTAAATCCTTAACAGAGTTCCTACTGATTGCACCAAGTGCAATACATATACATATAATTATATTTTATATATGTTACAAATAGTAAAGTGCAGCTTATTTTATGTGATTCTTGATGCATCAACTGAGATTTTAGGGTTGGAACAGAAAATCAGGCTCCTTTGACTGGTGATTTTTTTTGCATGTTCCTCAGAGTGTAAAAAGATTTTTCATATGGGTAAAGAGCCTGGTTAAACACTGATGTGTCAATCTGTGCTGAGATTTCCAATAGGGAGCCAGATTATATCTTTAATGAGTAGCCCTACAAGATGTAATAAACACACTTCAGATTTTGGTTTATAAAATTAACTTGATATGATATTGGTCAAGTCTTTGTGACTGCTAACTGCTTTATACAAATGGATGTCTTGGAGCATTCTAAATTTGTTTGCTTTTCAAACAACAACAGCAAAAATCTGGTTTCGGACAGCCTATTAGACACTACACAGTGCAGACTGCTTCAAAAATAGTAGAAGCTAAACACTGATGGTTTTTAATAAACCAGACTTAAACACTGAGTAAGTTTAATAGAGCAGATACTTAAGACAAGCATAATGAAAGGTGAAGGTCTGTTTTCTTTTTATTTCATTTCTTAACCTTTACTCTTCGATCCTATGTTTGGTTTGGGGTTTAAAATAAATCATTCTCTTAAATGAAGTAATAAGAGAAGTAGAGTGAAGAGCCGACCTGTGCAAAGAAATTTATTGCAGAGGAACTAGCAGGCAGGGAGAAAAAAGTTCCTATATTAACTACAAAACAGTAAGTGCTAAGACTTTAATAACTTCATTGCAATGAAAATGTTTTTCATAGAGTCAAAACAGATTAGTTGCAAGAAAAAATATTTGGTTCTTCTACTTGAAGCCAAATGGTGAAAATTTCAGTTAATCTAAATAGATTTATGGCTCTCATCATAGTCTGTTCCCTCTGATGATTTGGCACGTTTTTTGCTGTAACCGAACACCTTGGGACTGTGCTCAGACTAGAGAGAAATGTGATCATGCTTCCTTTTTATAACCTCATGTCTCCCCTCTCCCTTGGGTCTGTGTGACTGTGATGCCCTCGCACCTCTCTCAGAGCTGGTCTGGAGGAGGTGAGGGTAAATTGCTGTCTCTCCTCAACTTCGACAAGTTGAGGGGGCATTTGACTTCATACTTTAGGATGCATTGCCTCTTTTTGCATTAGTAGGGGTTTTTTTGCAGTAGTTTTTGCAGCTGCTCCTAATTTCTTTTGCCAGCCCTACCAGGCTTCAGTAAAGGCAGAGAATTCCCCCCAAAGCTTCTGTCAATCTATTGAAAACAGCCTTGTGCTTTGAATATTTCAAGCAGAATTGTTTCTAGACACAGTAAAAATAATGATAATAAAAAACCAAAGCCAGTTTCAACATAAAGTGGAGAGGAATAAATTTCAGTTTTCATTTCAAAGAGAGACATACATGTGTGAAATCTACTTTAAATTTATTTACATGTGAATATTGGCAGAAGGGGTTTATTAGTCACATCGCAATATGAGGATGCTGTGGATAGAGGCTTTCCTTTGGAGACAACATTTTGAAAAGTGTCTTGGTTTAGATAGACAACCCTCCTGCCAGGGAGGGTTGGAGTCTTCCTTAAAATGTAAGCCGCTCCCTCCCTTTTCCAAATTATCATAAATTTGCCATTAAAAGGCTGTCAGGCAAAGATTTTGGGAATAAGTAGAGCAGTTCTTTACTATGGATATAAAAATACAGATGTTGTAGTACAGAAGAATGAGCAAACAAATAAACAAACAAGAAATCCTAGAAAAACCCTGACAGAGTCAGAAATTCAACCTGACACCCCATTGGTCAGGGTGTTGGAAGCAGTCCAAAGTAAGCCCTCCTGGAGTGGCAGACGTGGTTCTGTTGGAGTAGAGATGGTCCCGTTGAAAAAAAAGGGGTCCAGTAATGGTGAGATGGGTCCGGTCTTCCTCCAGGGATCCGGTGGAAAAACTGGATACTTAATGGGACTGTGGGTCCTTTTTATCTAGGTTAGGATGGTTTGACTCCTCCTCCTTGTGTGGAGCAGCTTACAATAGTGCACTGTAATGTGTAATGTCACTGATGAGCTCTTAATGGTCCAGTAGCAGAAGACATTCCCATGGAAGTAGTGAAACAATGAAGAGACATAAGTAGCACTCCACCATCTGAGAAGTGACACTGACCCATTTGGGCAAAGATAAGCAATTCTGCTACACCCAGATGGAATAGAATAATATGCTCTTTACAAAACCCATGACAAAGAGACATTGGCAAGTGGAGGGAAAGGAGAAGGTTGTCTGGTTTGTGTGCTTATGTACAGATGAGCATTTAGTTGTGATTATTAAAAACCTCTAACAAATTTATCAGGAGGTGCCTCTGTACACCACAGTTGTACAAGATATAATCTGAAGCAAGATGATAGCACTGTAGTAACACATTACTTTAACAGTATATTTTTTGTATAATTTTGTTTCTAAAAGTTGCCTTCTAAGGATAAAAATCAAACTTTTCCTAATAATGACATTTAAACTAGGAGCACTGGGTTAATGGAAGGAGATGTTTATAGTGGACTCAGACAGCTGTGAGCTGGTAACTGGAAAAGATGCCTAAGACATTTGTGGGTTTTGCTTTATTCAAGAGAAATTTTGGAACTGGAGTTTCTTTTCCAAGTTTAAGAATGATGTGTTGCTAAAGCAGAGGCATGGCAGTGTAGGTAAGAAAGAGATAACTCTTCTGACAAAAGTGTTAGTGAGGTTAATTAGCAAAGTTATCCAACAAGTTTTTCTAACCAACACATTATTTAGAGATTCTATTGAGCTTTTATTTAGTCTGTTTTTTAGGTAGGCATTCCAGATGAAAGCAAATCAGATAATTCTGTAAGCTTCATATGACTTCCCTAAAGAAGATCTCTTTTAAGTGAGTTTAAAATTTACAGATAGACAATGAAAACAATGATTGGTATATCTTTGTTAGTAAGGCAATCCAGATATCGTGAGATTTCCACTTGTTTTTGTTTTCCTGCAAGTGGGTATGAAATTCCCTTATTAGATAACCTACACAGGGTTAGGATTCAATGGATGATGATCTGAGAAAAAACTTAATCAAGATTTTGAAAAAATATAGTCAACAATTAACAAGGTTTTTGCTTTTAGTTATATTGGTGTCAGTACTGTATTTGACTATAAGCTGCATTCTTTTTCTCCTGAGTGAGTGGAAAGCCATTGTCCTAAGCTCCTACTGTCACCAACATGCTTCAATATTCTAAGCAGGAAAAATGTGTAGTCAGAGAGGCTGCACTGTCTTTCCTGAGACATTTTGCGTGTCCATTCTGTTAGTCTGAATTCATTAAAAAATTCACAGAAACAGAAAGAGAACCTCATTTTAAGAAGGATAACCACGCTTGTCAGGCTGATGCAGATGGGAGGTGGGGCAGCTGTATGTTCAGCAGCTGAGGTGGCACCATTCCCAGCTTTCTTTAGCACCATACAGAGATGAAAAAAAACCCAAAAACTTTCATGTTTCACCACCCCCAATGCTGATAGGTAACACTGGGAAATACTGGTTACAAGGCAGTGGCAATCTGGAGAGTTTTGTTTAGGTTTCTTAGTGGTTTACTGTGACAACAATTTTAGTTCCTCTGGGAGCTGTCCTTGTGGGAGAGGGGGATTTTTGGAACTGTGAAAATGTACAAGTCCTGTATAACATCATTGTAGTAGTTCAGACACTTCTTCTGACAAGACTGACAGTGATAGCATGCAGAGATGAATCTCAAGTGACTGTTTATGCAAGATAAACTCGTTGCAGGACATCAGAACACTTCTTACCCCCTCGGCAGCCATGCACACCTTCCTGGCCTCATTCTGGGGGGGTACTCATGGATAATTTCATGTGAGCCCCACTTTCTGCTGGGTGGATCAGGTTTTTTTGCCACTTCAGCTGCAAATCCTGACTTTTTCGTGTGGCATGTTAAGTAACTCCACTTCTGACCCCAAAGCCATTAACTGTGCAGAACAGCACAGAGCTGTAGTAGCTCTGAGAAACCAAATCCTATCCTTTTAATTGGGTCCCAGGCTTCTCTGAGAGGGGAGGATCAGTCTCTTCCTTCAAGTAACAACTGACAGGATAAGAGGAAACAGCCTCAAACTGCAACAGGAAGGCTGAGATTGGATATTAGGAAAAATCTCCTCACTGGAAGGATTGCCAAGCACTGGAACAGGCTGCCCAGGGAAGGAGCTGGTGTCAGCAAACCTGGAGGTGATGAAAAGATCTGTGGACGTGCCACATAAACTGTACATCTGCTGCATGAGGGATCCTGGTCCTTCACTAGCTGTAGAGGATGCTGTTGGCTTGATCTAATTAAGGTATTTTGAATCTTTCTCTTGAGGTGTTTTTACACAATCTAGGCTTAGCAGCTGAGTTATTTTCTTCCTGGTGGTAGGAGAAAAAATTTGTACCAAATGTCTTACACCTTTTGAAGGACTGCTCCGAGCTACTCTGAGAGCTCCTGAGGAAGAAGCACAATGCCTGTTCAGTGCAGGCACACACACATTTCCTGGATGGTGATGCTGGGACCATTCACTCACAGAGCTGGGCTGTGGGGAGCGCACAGCTGTGCTGACTCCGCACCGGCACTGAAGCCCAGCTGTGACAGTCACACTCTGCTTTTCGTTTCCTCACTGCTCTCAGGGGGATACTGGCACCTGGCAGAGAGGTGTGGGTGCCTCTGCCTCCCCACAGCACCTGTAAACCTCCAGAAAGTCCCAGGATTTTCCACCCATTCACGCAGGAGTGTGGTAGTATCCCATAAGGGCATGGACAGTCTCCTGATGGGGGGTTTATCCACCACACAGAACCTTGCTTAGAGAGGTTGGAGACAGCTCTGAAGAAGGTTGTGTGCAGATGCGGACTTGGGGTTCTAAATCATCTAAATCATAAATCATGGGCATTTCGGACCGGGAAACCTGCAGAGTTTGTCATTCTTAGCTCACACCTTTGGCTCTGCAGAAGCACGTGGCACAGAGGGTGCAAAATTTTGGTAGCCTCATGTGTTTTATACACCAGCATTGACACACTTGGCTCCCTGGTCATTCAGTTTTCTTCTCTGTCCACCTCATTTCTTTGATCCCATGGGGTTTTTTATCTCAATATTATTATTATTATTATTATTATTATTATTATTATTATTATTATTATTATTATTATTATTATTTTACCTAGGCAAGGTTTGTGGTGGGCATAATGGAATGAGTTAAAAGGTGCCAAATTAAATTGGTTCACAAATTTGGAAGGCAGCCAGTCAGGAAATAGCAACTGTTTTTATAGGAAAGTGTGAGAGAGGGAGGGAGACAGGGAGGATCTGTCTGCCTGTGTACAAGTGCAAATGTAAATCATATGCCCAATACCCAGAGTCAAATGATTATAAATGTTTTGGATCGATGCGGCACATTTGTGAGTGATTTCCAATAGTTCTTCCTGGAATAAAATCCCCTTGTTTGCTCACAGAAACAGCCAGATGTACAGGACTCATTGGGAACTCATGCACCAGCATTTTGGACATTTCAGGCTTACCTTTGCTGTGCTGATGAGTGAGGGAGCCCCATCTATACCTTATTAACTTGGTGTAAGAGTGCAGCACGGTAGAAAATGAGGGTGATGTGCTCACTAACTTCACAGGAATGGTCTACACGGCTTTAGCTCTCCTCTGAGCTTACCAAGGCAGCAGCCATGAGGAAATCTTTCCAGCCACAGCTTGCCTCCGCTTTACAAGTTGATCTCATTTCATCTGCTCATGTGACTTCCAGCAAAAGTCAAATCTGCGGAGGCTTCCTCTCACTTCATTCTGCCCCGAACTTAAAATAGTCAAAAAGCTTTTATATGGCTTGCAGCAGAAAACAGCCGTGGTGGCTTTCCACCAATTACATCATGATTATGCGGTAATCTGTGTTTTCTATGTGTTCAGAAATGTATTTTTTGCCACAAGTGCCTATTATAGTAGATTTATGGAAGAGCATGGGGCACACTTTCTGCTTTGTAAACTGAATATTTTATTATATTAGACGCTTGCCAAAGTTCTCCTAATACATTTTGTGTCAGACTGTTGTGGGAAACAGCACAAAATGGAATACATTTCTTAGTTTCTCATGAATACTAATCTCTGAAGGGAAGTACAGACTATATTCCACCAGTTTATTCTTGGTGCAACACTAAACCAAACCTATGAGATTTCTATACGACATTACAACTCCTGAGAAATTTTACTGTACTCCTTTAATTCTCTGTTATCCATGGCACACAATGCATTGAAGTACACTGATGAGCTACTGAAATTGTGGTTGTTAAATATAAGATTTATGCACCTCTACTGAAGGTCTTCAGAGTTCTTTACAATGTCTACCTTGTGTGTTTATTTACTCTATGTTTATAAAGTGTATAATACATGCTGCATAATAGATATATTACACACCTTACATCAATGTAATGTTTGAAATCAGGAGAAACTAAGTAAATGACTTCCCAAAGCCAGAGAACAACTGCATGGAAATATTAGCAATAAAAATCAGAAACTGTGACTCTTGGACCTTTATTCTAACCATTAAGCACTAGTTTGGAATTCTACATGGGCATTGTTTTGGGTAGGGAATACATAGTCAAACTGCATTGAGGAAGTCTTTTTCAGCTTCCCAAGTCTGAGGTGTTTTGGTTGAAAAAAACATATAATTACCAGATACATATATAACTAGTTGATAAAGGTGAGAAAATTGATAGGTGGGGAATCTTTAATGCCTTCTGCATTTGACCGGGCAGAGGAGAACTTGTTTCACTCAGAGGAGAGGTCAGAACTTTTCTCACAAGAAAAATACTTTTGGAGTTCAGTATGGGACCTGTAACCACTGGATTCATTTTGGATCTTGGCTTTCCACTCCTGTTTCTCCTCATCTTCCTTCTCAAGTGCTTTTATTTTCACATATGAAGGTTATTAATAGAACTAAATGCTTTACAATTTTTTCATCTCTAATTAAGCCCCTGTCCTGGCACTTTTTTACAATGATTGCAGCTAAAATCCTCTAAGGTATTGTTCCTGAGCTCATAGTTCTTTGTGCTTAACCAAGAAAAATCCATAGAACACTGTGTAAGGATATCAAATGAGACACCTTTCATGTGTTTTCAAACTGAGACTCTTTTTCATCTACTTGGATTTGAAAACATTGTTCACCTGCTTCACACATCTGAATGACAAAGTTCTGGGCACTTTGAGATGCTTTGCTGGTAACAGCACCTTCCCTCACTGAGACCAAAATGATAAAATAATTAATTTGCATTTCATGACGTTGATGAGGGGTTTCTTTAGCCACAGCAAAGTAAGATTTTGTGAACAGCATGGAATATTTCTGGTTTCCTTTTAGTTACAATGCTGTACTGACTATTCTGTTGCACTCACCCAGAGCTGTTTTCAGTCGGTGTCACCAATCTCAAAAGTCCTTCTAATGCAGTCTGGAGATATATCAGAGCATTTTCTTCCAGTAGATTCCTTGAGGGCATCCTGGTGATGAATAAAAATCAGATAAAATATGATACATCATCCATGATGTGTTAAAATGGGCCTCAGAGTTTTTGAGGCTGGTACATAGCTTGCATTTCATTTAAGTGTACACTTTGCCTCATTACTTAAGTGGGCAACCTGGGGGGAACCTCATATTATGAGCTTTATTTCAAGCTTAAGTTAATTATTCATATGATTATTTTTCTTTCCTAGGTACCACCTTTCTCCTTTTCATAATCTGCCAATAAAGAATGTACCTAACATGCCTGTATTTTTGGACCAAGAAAAACACCCTCAACAGCGAACTTATTTTGTGTATAGCAATCAAAGTTCAATAAATATAAAAAATTAATCTGTTTTTCATTTGTGTAAGCACAAAAATATATTTAAGAAAATTTAGTCCCCTTCATATTTTACACTCTTTAAACTCCAACTTGGCTTTAGTGACTTTTTTTCCAACTTAAAACCTTGTTTGCCAAGATTCAAACTGCGTGAATTTTTATTGCACAGTTATAAACCATTGGCGGGGTGGGGGGGAGGGGGAGAATTATATAATGGAAAAAAGTTGAAATAGCCTTTGCTCTAAAAGTGCAAATAGCATACAGCACCCATTAGAGAGGGAAAAAAAAAAAAGAAAAAAAAAGGGGTCATTGCTAATATTTTCATTAAAATACTTCTATAATGCTTTAAAATGCACCCAGGGTGCTTTTCACAGATGGAACCACTGAACATAATTAAGGAGTAATGACCAATGGGGAGGGCAGCTAGTGACAAGTTGGGGCAAAAGCTGTGGTAAAACCACTAACCCTCAGCTTCACTGGTCTTTATCAGCCAGGAAACACCAAACCTGTGGAGAAAGAGGAGTATTCTGGTCCTGATGCCGTACAGGTGACCAGGTGGGGATCCTGGCACTCCTGTCTATACCAGAGGAGAAAGAGGGGGTAGAAGTACCCAGGGATGTGTCAGTTTTATAATAATCACTCAGGAAAATATTCAGTTTTATAATAATTGCTCAGGAAAAGCTGGAAAATATTCAGATTCTGTTAACAATAGTTTGGATATGCTTCCATATTTTTTATTTTTTTTCTTTTCTTTTCAGGGCTGGCAGCTGCCAAGGCCTTTGCTGGTTGTTACTTTGCATACTGGAGTGCAGCTCTCAGTGATTACGTATCCCAGCCAACCACAGCCTCCAGTATTTTTCAGCATGACCTGGATGGTCAAATCTTTGGCTAGTTCAGTGATTTAAACTGAAATACCATCTGGCAGCAGTATAAAACCCAGCCTGGTAGGAGGCGAAATGGAAGAGTAGGAAAGGACTGGTAAAAAAAGATATGACCGGGGAACAAAAACATGTATCAGCAACAGCATCAGGATCAGTGTAAGAAATTCCATGGTATGTCTTGGTGCCATCTTATGGTTATGTTTTATGAGGCTCGTCTTCATGAAGGAAAAGACACTGACTTGGGGGAAAGAACCAGGGGTCTCCTATGGTAGGAAACTCTTTTCCTTTGGTGGAATATAACTACTGGCATTTACAAATGCATAATAACAAAGGGGAGCAAATAACATTTGTTATAATGCTCTTGAACCAACAATCAGAGTCTGTTTTAACGTCAAGTGTCTCACAGTACATGAATTAACTTGACAGAATTAGGAAAATACTATGGAAACTGGAAAATGTACTGCATAAAGCTGACTCTGTTTTGCCAATTCATACTCCAGTGCATTTGTATAATTTTTATTCATAAGTGAAGCATTGTGTAATCTGTGTAAATCATTTGTAAGTACTGGGAGCTGCAGTATCTAGAGCATGAAGTGTATGGAGCCAGAGAAAAAGCTCTGAAGGAACAGTAATGTTAATGTGATGACTGAGAAGTAACTGCATGTTTAACTGTCTGTGAAACAGAAAAAGGTTAACTGCTACATGAGAAGCATAATTATTATAGTACAGCTTTCCCATAGCTTTTGAGGACACTATATATAGATATGTGTATGTATATATATATTCATGATTTCATACAAATTTGTGCATCAATCTATGCACTAATTTCAGAGCAAACAAAACCTTTGGCTTTTTTTTTTATCCCTTATTCTTCTATTATTATTTTTCTATTATCCTCTCTATGAATGGGAGAGCAAAATGTTCTCAATTCATGTAGCTTCATGTGATTTTTATTAATGTTTGGGCTTTAATTTGGTGAAATTCCATTTGAAATACATCATTCCCATGAATATTAATTAAATCAATTTCTTCAAGTTTCACTGACATGAAGCTTTAAAGAGAAGTTTGTTAATGCTTTCTCTATGCTGAAAGACAGTGATCAGGACAGCAGAAGCCTTAGGTTTTAGTCTTTAAAAATAAATTCTTTAGAGGCCTCAGATGCAGGGTATGTTCAAAAAGCAAATACTCAAAAGCTCCATACTCAACACCTGGGGGAAAAAGATAATGGCAAACTGTGTCAAGGTGCAGTGCACAAAATCTTTTGCTTATTCAAGGGAAATCTCCCAATTTAAAACTGTGGAGTCTTTATCTTCCATTGTTCAGTAGTTCTGAATAACTCCTATTTGTTACAAATGTGATTTTTTGCTAGGGCCTTCAAATACTCTGAAAGTAAAAAGTGTAAGTACAGCTGCAACAATCTCGCACAGGAACAGGGATGGATGTTCAGCAAGCTTCAACATGAGATTATCCAGAAGCATAAAAATAAGTGGATATTCATATTCAGTAAATAGAACCAGGCTTGTAGGTTGCAGAAAGAATGGGATCTAAAGTGTTAAAAAAAAAAAAAAGGATGAAATGGCTTTTTAATTAACTGAAAGGGGGTCAACAGAAAAAATAGGTAGAGATGATTAGAGAACAGGTGAAATTTCTGTGGGAGGCCAGCCAGAATAGGGAAGGAATAATCAGTTCATAAATTCAATTTAATAGTTTCTAGGTAAAAGTTCAATTATGCTATTAAAGGGCTTTCAGATGGTCCCACAGGATAGCACATTTCTTTTTTTCCCTTGGATGACTGGAGTCCACCCTTCCTAGACTGCAATTCCTTGGGTCTGACATGAGCAGTGGCCCACATCTCCAGCACAAACCATTCTCCAACAGAGAAACCATTCTTAACATGAGTAGGTCAGTAGACACACCTGACATGAATTTCCTTGAAATGAGCTGGCATGTGAGTTTTGTTCAGGCGACATTATGGTGTTTTAGTCCCTAGTATGGATCACCAAAGGGTCTTTCCTGTTGGGTTTCAAGCACAAACCTTTTCAAAACCTTGTCTTCCTGGGTGTTTTCACAGTAAATGCAAAGACCAACTGCTTTCCTCCGGTTTTTGGCAAAGTATGAAGTACCACTACTCATTTCTAGGCCAAGAATATTTGAAGCTTAGTTGTTAACAGCCTAATGAAAAGATCTTTCTTGAAAAATATATATTAAAAAAAATTGCAAATTGTAATCCATATTTGTCCACTAAGCATGATTCCAAGACCATCATTTCAATGCTCTGTCATGACCGTAGAAAAGTGCCTCCCTGTGATGAAAGTCTTGCTAGATTTTCCTAGGGTGTAGCTATGAACCTGGCTCTCTCCCTTGCTCCTTTTTCAGATCAGAAGGAACAAAAAAATTCATGTCAGCAGCTGATTCAGAACTGTTTTCCACAGCTGCTGGAAGAATAGCCACCCACCTATTCCCTGACACAGGTATCAGATTAATCAAAGACTCGTTGGGAACTATTTTTCCTTGACATATGGCTACAAAATCTTGGCCTCCAAGAATTAGATGGGTCAAAGAACCTTTTCATGGTTAAGCTTTTTGGTTGGAAATGGGATTACCACGGGACAGAGTGGTCCTCGGGCAAGTAGGCAAAGACTTCAAAGGCAAAGTTGGCATTAGAGGTTTGGCAAATAAAACACTTGGAGCTTCTGCCAAGCATCCCATGTCCAACACTGCCCAGCATCCTACACCGAGGGAAGCTGAGGGAGACTTTTGATACCTTAATGAGCTAAAGAGACTGTAAAAAAGCAGTGTTTATAACATGTGTGTTGTGCCAGACCAAAAAGAATCCACTTTTTCTCTCTCTGTGAAGAGGATAAAGAGGTAATTCATGGCAGAGAAGTAAGTAAAAATTACCTCAGGCTTGCAAGAACGTATTTTTGTTTTGTTTTAAACTTTTTTTTAATCTGCCTTATCAATTAATTACCATAAAATAATGTTTATCTTTGTTGCATTTCAGTGCCAGCTCTGGCTCTTTATGATTTCTTTCCAAAGTAAATGTTTGAGCTTTTTCGGCTGAAATGGCAGAATATACCATTTCCATTAAAAACCAAAGCCATGAAAGCCATGTAAATGGCTTTTTTTTTTTTTTTTTTTTTTTTTTTTTTTTTTTTTTTTTTACTGGCCCTGTAATCACCTATCTATGTTTCTATAAATAGACCAGGGGGAAAAAAAAATTAGCTGGTTATTTAGACTGCCTCTGGCACTGCAGCCAGGTGTCTGTGGGCAGGTGCCTCTGTTGCTGGCTCTGCCATTGGCAGGAAGAAGATGGCTGATGTCACTCCTCTCTGAGAGCCCATGGAGGGCTCTTCTCCACACTTCTCCAAGTCCCCTGGATGCAGCCATCCTCTCCTGGAGTGCTGCTCATCCAGCAAGTCTGGGTCAACTTCCACCGTAAGCCAAAGTTGGTGGGAATGTTTTTTTGTGAACTTAGCAGCACAGTGAGACACTTGATGTGAAAATTTTTCCTTAATAGGCTGAAAGGGCCATTGAGAAAGCATATTATAGAGTGATGCAATGATTCTACAATGAACTAATAATATAGGTGATTATTATTAGAAAGCCCACACATTATTATTAGAGTATATGATAATATATATTATTATTAGAGAGCTCATATAATACAGATTATGTTAGAAGGCCCATTGAGAAAACCTGAGATCATATAAAATCACTTGTTACATAATGAATAAGTGAATCTAGAACACTTTCACTTTGCACTGAGGTATCCTGCTATCTGTGGCATATCCTTTCCTTTTCAACAGTATTTTAACAGTATTTAAAATATACTTATATATTTTACTTTATTTCATTTTTTTATTTAATGTATTTTATTTTATCTTAATTTTTGTTTTGTTTTATATTTTATCTTTTTTTATATATATTTGTGTATTCAATTTGCTTTAATGGAAGTGTGTCTTGAAACTTGCTGTATAAGCCATTCCCCAGTGAGAAATGCAAACTTCTTAAAATGCATGCACTTGTGGCATTTTGAAGTAAAGTTGCAAATTGACTCATCAACTTTGCCTCACTTCTCCTTCCCCTTTTCTTCCCATTAACGCAATGCTGAAGGTCTGATAGGCTGAGCTTGTCATCTTCAGGAGGATTAAATGTCCCCCTGCAAAGGAAGTTGAGAAAACAAATAATAGTGTAAATCATCACATTTTGTTGCTTTTTTGTGCATTATTTGTTCATTAAGTTGCAAACTGCTTTTGTGTTACTTGGATGGAAGATCTTTCCCTGTAGGAGAAGAGAATACAGGTGACCTTACCCGCGATAAGTAACAGCTGTGTTAATTACCGAATACAGCTTCCCCCTGATGAGTCACAGCTGTACCCAATAAAGAAAAGTGTGATAAAAGGGAGTGGGTTAGCCGGTGGGGGGAATTATAAAGAAGAAGGATCCTGAGGGGAGAGAATCCCTGCTGTGAGGTCAGTCTGGGGCTGCAGTTAGAGCCTGTTGTTGGAACCTGCAGTCACAGTCTAGCCAGGAAAAAGCTGCAGTCAGAGTCTGCAAACTGACCCCTGCAGTCAGAGTTCAACAGGAAATAACCAGCAGTCAGAGGCTGCAAGGTAAACCTAAAGCAGGACCTTGATGTAGCCAGAGTCAGTGAATGGTTGGAGTCAGGATGGCTGAGCTGTAAAGAGGAATAAACCAGGATCCTTTTCATGCTGTGATAAAGAAGAAGTCTGTGCCTCAGCTTATATTTACCCTCTAACAAAAGGACTGCTGCAGCATTTCCCCATTGCACTAATGTCTATTCTGACTTCAGTAGCTCAGTTTAGTTGATTTCTACAGGCCTTACCCCAGTTTTCCTCCTTTATTTATCCCTAATGTCCAACAAATAGCTTTAGGAAAAATGCTCCATTGCTTTTTGTTATTGTTGTTCTTTCAGTTAAAAACATCCGCTGGAATCGATGCTGCGGCTGAGAAATGAATTGTGGGCATTTGTCTGTGTAACCACCCACAAACCCTTATCCCTGGCACCCACTGAGCAGCACTGCCCTTTGGAGTCCAAAATTTTGCTCACTGACATGAGGTTCATCATTGCTACGTTGAATGTCACTCTCCTTTCTAGGGATTCCTGACACAAGGGATTTGTGCCTGGGATTTTGCTCTGAGAAGTCCCAAGTGCCATGCAGGCAACTCTTGACATCGGGCATGTGAGCCCTGAGAGGACAAAACTCCGGTGGTCTGAGCCTGTTTAAAGCCTTAGGTCAGAGTTTCCATCTGTAAACATTCTCTTGCGTGTTTATGCTTTCATACAGCTTGATTTATTGGAGGTGAAACCCACTGTATACTAACTAACTGTATACTAACTCTTTCAGTGAAACTGATTAATTACTGTTGATTGTAGAATATGCTCATCAGCAATCATAACTGAGATGATCAGCTCATAGCCCCGTACTGTTAAGTTCATCTGCATGATGAGCTCATTGGTTAAATGTCAGAAAAGTGACTGTGGATTATCCCACCTTTTGAAAAAAAATAAATTCATAATTATAATGTTGCTCTTTTACAACATGTCTCCAGAACAGATGAAAAGTGTCCATTACATTTCTGTCTGGGTGACATCACAGACCTCTGGTACACTCAATGCATGTTTGTTAACAGATTTTCAGAGTCAAAAGAACTTTATATTGGGAGCTGAGGGTCATTCATGATATTTAGACACACAGGCCTACTTAATATATATCTTTATATTTCCTGGTTTTGTTGCACTGACATGCAGTGGAATCTTCTCAAAAGGCTGGATTTTCCAGGAACAGCGCTTTAGGAAAGGCAGTACATCTTCTGCTAAAAGCACAATTTTCCCTTTCCTTTGTAAAACAAAGTTTAACAATTTTTGTGCATGTTCTTGTCTTATCATTGCTTGCTCTTAAAGCAGCACAAGCAAGACCTTTCAACTTTCTGAGGGGTTTCTCTCAGCAAAATAACTATTCTTTTGTCCAACTTTCCTTTTTTCTCATAAGCCAGATTCACTCCCTTCAAATCCAGAATGTCCCAACTTTATAGCTAAGTTGAAATGTGGAGCAGAGAGTACCATTACTGCTGTTCAATCCTGCCTATTCAAGCTAAGCTCCAAGTACATAAATGTAATGAAGTGATAATACAGGGATGAAAAAGATTTTGTTGGGAATATCCAGCAACCCTGTGTTTGCTATCAAAAATAAAATCACCACAAAACATTGTGGCGAAATGAAATCTAAAATCAGTAAATGTTTTTTAATTATTCTCCTATTTTGATAAAAAATTAACGGTGTTGTTCCATTTTTTTCCTTTTTCTCATGCATTTGTGTGTAGAAGAGTGTGTTGGCTATTTTACAATGTGCGATCTGATCGCAGGTACAAACAGTTTATGGCACTGCAGTCATACCTAGAAACATCCAACATCAAAAAGAGAACAGCCTCTCTGGCTTTTACTGTTACACTGTTCAGAAGAAATTTAGTTCCTGGACCTGAAGTAGCAAGCAGGCATGAAATGTGATATTGTTTAATGGTGAATTTGAAACCTTTCACAGGGGGAATCCAAGAGAGAAATGACCTCTGAGCAGCCAGAAATCACTGGCTGCCAACTGCTGACATCTGTACTCCTGGTGATGCTCTGAGATTCCTGACATATGAGGTCGAGTAAAGCAGAGTAAATTGATAAACCAAACATCATAGCTCTGGATTTCAGCTCAGTTTCTTCATATTAAAAATAGTGAACAGAAAGCTTCAGTGGGGCAACTGGTTTTGAAGAGGAGACGTTTGGCTTTGATGTTAGTGCAGCCTCACTCCAGCTCTGTGTTTGAATTGGTTAATGCTTCCAGATTCAACCTTTTGTGCCATGTGAGGAAATGCTCCCTCACTGACCTGATCTTCCATTCTTTCAGTGTGAGATTTTTTTTCTCAGTCTCAGAATAATAACAACCCAGAATTTTGGGGCCCAAATCAAAATTTTCAGTGCAGTCAATCCAGATCCAAAGGTTACAGCTCAGTTTCTTTCTGTTCATGACTTTCCTACTGATACTCAAACAGCTACAGGAAAATCCAGTATATTACCCCCATTTTCCACTTTCTGCTACAAAGTTTTTATCTTTCTGCGTTTGTTTTTATGGTAGGACAGTTTCTGGTTTGAATTTTATCTAGCATAAAAACTGCCTAAAGGCGCAAACCTCGATACTAGCCTATTATTCCTTTCAGGTTTTGGCTGAAACTGAAACATGGAGGGAAACCAATTGTCCTCCTTTTCCTGTTCTGAAAGATAAGTGTGACAAGAAGCACATGCCTCTCTTAAATGCTCTCGCATGTGCCTAGAATTTTAGGTCAATAAACCCAGCTCTGGAACACGGCTGAGGCAAGCATTATGGATTAAAGATTTGTTATGAGGGCCAGATCCCAGGCAGAGGTTTCTTTGTTCCTCCAGAAGGGTTTGTTCATGCATATTACTCTTTGTTTTATGTCTCTGCTTTTCAGTGCTTGGCCACCAGATCCTAACAGGATGCAGCCATGCTTCCCCACTGCCTTCGTGCCTTCCCCACACTCTTCATCCTCACGATGCACATGTTCAGAATATGTAGATATGGGTGTCCATGTTGAGACTCCCTTGGCAGACTGGAGGATGTCATCACTTCTGTGTGTCCAGGACTCCCAGCAACCCAGAATTTGCAGATTATTTGTTGTCTTCTGCACATACATAGATGTCAACAGGCACCTGAGCTTTTAGACAGAGTTGTAGCACCTGGAACACCCACACAAATCAGCCCATGGGTTCATCCATTCGAAGCAAATTAACTTGATATCAGGCAGACAAAGGTGTAACATGGCTGGTAAATTACATCCACTTTCTGCTGCTCCGTTTTCAAGCACCCTGTTCTCTTTTCCTTCATCTGGTGTGATTTTTGTGCCTGGAAGTGAAGTGGCAATACCTGTACAAGTCCTGTTCAGAGAAGGTCAGGAATGCTCATGTGAAAACAGTCTGTTTTGCCTTCCAGTGCCTCCACTCCTGGGGTTTTCCTGTTACTAAATAATGCTCTTAATGTTATTTAAGTCTCCCATAAAAATAATTAAATTAACTCTGTCGAAAGACTGTTTTCCTTCCTGACAGTAAGACGGGAGATTAATGATCAATTGATTGCCTGTTCCTTGCTCTCACCCTTACAAAAAAATTACAAATATAGATTTTAAAAGATATGAGAGAGGTGAGAAATGAAAATTAAGGACAAACTGAGGATTGTTCTTGCTCTGAAGAGTCTCAAGGATTGCCTGTGGCCCACCATAGGAGAAGCTGAGTGGTCAGGGTGATTGCCTTGCTCACTTCTCTGCAGTTTGACTTAGCCCCTCTTCCCCCAGTATTTTTGCCTTTCCTCACCCTTGAAATCTACATTATTTTTTACTTGTCCTCTGCTGACATTCAGGCAAAAAGTTTCTCCTTGATTTCAGGTTCCTGAACTGCTGCGAGTTGGTTGAGGAAGAGTGTGCCAGAGACAGGGACTTGGACAACCTTCTCCAAGCAGAGAGTTTGGGGAGCATGTAACCCTGGGTGAACCAGCCCTAGAGGGATTGAAATGGAGAGATACCCTCACACAAGGACAAGGAAAAGTGAATAAAGGACTCAGAAATAAAATGTCTCTCTTAAGGCTTGAGTGCCAGCTTAGCACCCAGGTGCTGAAGTAACACTTCCAGGTAGAGAGAAAATGATAAAAGAACATCCGGATAAAAGCATGGCTTAGTAGCCAAACCTGAAATTCCAGCCTTCCAAAAGCAGACTTGACTGCCTAACAGTCCTTTAAACCTCTGCAATCCAGATGTACTTTGGTTTTAGAAGCTTCTGTTGTGATTTCACCTTCCAAGTATTTGATACTTCTTTTCCTTAAATTATTGTGCCTGGGTGGATGTGCAAATATGTACCCACATATCTTCCACATTTAGTGGGTAAAAAGGACAAATTGAACACTAAATAGGGATTGAGGCTGAAGAGGAATTTCTTTATCCCAGGTACTGTCCTAATATCTAAAACTTCATTTCTTTCTTACTGACTCAGCCCTTCAATGAAAAGGGGTTTCTTTTAACTTCAGAGTTGAAGAATATCTTTGAATATGTCTTCTATAAGAAGAAGAAGAAAATATGTTTCTGCAACTTCTGCCCCCTCTGCTTAGCTAGAACCTCTTCCTCCATGAGGAAAACATGATGAATTGTATGATCTTAAAGGTAAAAAAAAGCCCAATGAAGTATAGGGGTCCTTGTTTGCCTTTGCATTCTTTTGTGATATAAAATATTATTTGGCCCCAAGGTTTCTAATATATTTATTTTGGCCCTAATGTAAAGAAGGCAAATGAAGTTAATTTCTGAGAGGAAATAATGTTATTTCTGCATAGAAGAAAGGAAGTTACATCCACTCCAAGAAGCTTTCTAGGAGCTAATTATGTCAGCAATAATAACTACAGTCTTAATGGCCAGGTCTTGCTTCTGGTCATTTAGGAGAAACCTTTAATAACACTATTCTTTGAAGAATTTTCTGTACAGTTTTATTATCACAGTTAGGATTGCCTTCTGGTTATTTTTAGCTGTCCTTTGAAGAACTCCTATGTCTCCTGTGCCAATTCCTAGGAATTGCTTCATATGGGTTCTGACACTTGTTTAATAAATGACTATAGAGATGTGGTTTTGCCCAATGTTCAATAAAGGTATATTCTGAAAAAAAGAAATAAATGGAGGGTTGATTCTAATGTTTCCTGTACCAACCATAAGTCCATCAAAATCAGTCATTTCACTGACAGAATCCAGAACTAAAAAGAATAGTTTTTTTCTTGCTTTTAATATTTCTGATAGGAAAGGTATGCTTTTGAATGAAATATAAAATGATTATTGGAGTTGCTGAGAAAAATGCCTTGTAATTCTTATAACTAACATGCAAATTTAATATTCAAAACCTAAAACAAAATTTCTTTTCTCCAAAATAATACCTCTATAATTTCTCTTTGAGTAAAGGCAGCAGCAAGGGAGAAAGTGTCATGTATTTAATAGTCCCTCTGTTGCAGTTGACATTTTCAAATTGAAAATTCCTAGAAAGTTCATGTCTTATTCCTGGTATCATCTGGTTTGTCCCAAGGCGTTGACTCTTTCATTTTTAGCACCTAAGGTCTGATTTCTAACAGTGGGCATGCAAGAAGGCAGTGTTTTATACCTAGAATATCAAATATAAACTTATAACCAGCCTTTGCTTGCATCAGTTACTCTCTGAAATGGCAGTCATGGAAAAGGCACAGAGATAACTGCTATACACCTCTGAAAACCATACCAGCATTGTTGAAGGAAAAATTGCATTTATTCCAGGTTTTTCTGCACCAGCCTGGAACTGAGCAGAAGGACTGAGAGGCATCACAATTCCCATGTAAGTCAGCCTTGGCTATAAAACCTGGGAATAAGGCATGTCAGTTTGCTCTGTAGCAGTCTGCTGAGCTTTAAATAAACATGGAGGGATAAACTGCATGTCAATAATTCGGAAATATCTAAACATTAACATTTCAGCTCCTTCAGTTCTTGTATTGTGTTTTTTATTCTCCTGCTATGTTTTGAGCTGCATACCTACAGCACAGGCTCTTCCAATGGAACTGATTGCACACTCCTGGCTGGCCTGTCAGCACTGTCACACAGCCCTGTGTCCCGGCAATCCCCTCAGGTCCCCACTGCTGATCCTGCACCTCCTCCTAGCCCTGCAGCTGGCAAGGATGAGCTCATGGGAGCAACAGCACTAACTTTATTTTAGAAGGACTTCCAAGATCAGTCTCCTTCTCAAGTGAGTATTTCCATAGCTGATGTAGCCTTGTCATGGTATTTTCTGTTTATCTACAGCTGAGAAGAGGGTGTATTAAATTACTTGGTAGCAGCTAGGGTAGACAGTTCCATTTTGTCTTTATTAAATCACACGTCGCTGAGAGTTTAAACTATTTGAGCAAAACAGTGAATCAAAGTTCAGGGCTGTTCCTCTGATTTCAGCTGACTTACATCACTTTCACTGGAGTTGAATTATTTGTGAAAGCAAACCCTTCAAGGCTATTATTGTGGTAAAAGGAATGGAATCCTACATTATTTTATATGTGATATCTGTTTTTTTCCACTTCACATCCTGTTCTTTCCAAAAATCTTCAGTTTAATTGGCTTCAAAGAAGAATTTGCCTGCATTTAAGTTATCAAAACTTTAGGCAGAGCAGATAGGAGTAAAGCCAGTTATTTATACTTTGTTTTTAGTGCATCAAAATGATGCTAATATAAAAGGCAAAAAGATTAACCCAAACTCTCTAACATTTTTAGGTCTCAAAATACCCCAAGATTAAGACTTTGAAAAGCATCCAAGTAATAAATCCACAGAACCAAAACATGCAGTTTTAATAACTTTATTACAAAGGAACACAGGAGCTGATGGGCACAGATGTAAGCTGGAAAAACTTTAGCAGCCCTTCATGTTTGTGAACTTTTAAAAATCAAGGGGTCAAGTGTAATAAGATGATGATGCAGTTTGATTCTCTCATGCCAAAACCCAGCGAGGTGCAGGGGAAAGGGTAAAAAAGGGGTGGGGGAAAAATGTTCCCAGCCTCCTGCCTGGTGTCTTTGGCAAAGCCAGTGGTGTTCCCCTCTTTAGATAAAGCAAACACCGAAACTATGGAGTCATGAAATCCCTCTGACTTGAGTGCTGTGAAGTTGCAGAGGACTCAGGCTTGATGGGCTGCTTGGGCAAGACTGTGATGATCTTCCCTGCCCCAGAGAGGGGTCAAGGTCTGAGTTGCTCCAGATGGGGTGCAGACCTTGTGTGGAAGGCTCAATGTCCATGGGGTATGAAGAGTGCACCTCAGTGAAGTGTGACTACCGTTTTCAGACACAAATCTAGTTACAAATGTAAACATCCTGAGCTTTATTGAGGTTTTTTTCCGCAGATTCGCTCCTGGGTTTTGTTCAAAATCAGCTGCTGTCTTTTGGGGGAGGGAGGTGTGACATTTATTCCCCGTATAGCCTTGTGGATTTTGCTGAAAAGCAGAGGAGATGATTCTAATTCTTCTGGATACCAATAAAGCCACTTACAGATGTCGAGTAAGCTATTCCTCTGCAAATCCACTGAAGACTTAATTTAGTCTGCTGTACTCACTAGGGAAAATAAACTCAGCTTTACTTTGAAATTTCTGGATGCACCTCAGGACTGACAGGAAGTACTGCTCCAGAAATCAGCAATTTTGACACAGTAATGAATGGCAGATAGGAACAGTTTTGAGTGTAATGCTTACTCGCAAGGCATTCCATTTGCAGTCACTTTTCAAAGTAAAATATATTTTGTTTTTGTATCAGGCCTGGATATGTGGGTTCTTTTGTTTTCCTGCTTTTCCTCAAATCACAGATCTGTACTTTCATTTCATGTAGTGAAATAAAAGGAATCAAGCTCCTTTCCATCTTTTTCTTGCAGCCTTTTACTGTGTTTCTTGCTGCCTGTAAGAATCTGGGCATGAGGCTCACAGGTAGACAAAAGGAGCTCTGTCCATCTTTCTGTGGTTGCAACCAACGAATGCCAAACGATGCTTCTTTTTCTTCCTCTGTGTTCTTTCGTTTCTTCCAACTTCTCTGCTACTTCATCCTTTGTCATGATCACAGTTATTTTGGGAAGTAACTGGATGGAAGAGCTTAGAAATGAGGGACCTGTTCAGACCCGAGTGAGACATAGCTGAACGTGGCATCACATTTTCCTGTAAATGTATATTTAGCCCCTGTACTTGAACATCCCACCAAAGTTATGTGGGCAGCACAAACTGACTAAGGTGTTAAGCGATTGATTGGCGCGGCGGAGAAACTTCTGTTTCATCCGCGGCCTCCATCAGCTCCACATTTTCCGTGCAGCTGGGCTGCCAATTCTCACACCTCACGGGTCAGTCATGTTTTCTCTCGCTTGAGCAAAATTCCATCGGCATTTCCAAACTGATGCTTGCACCCAGGCATTTCCTAGCTTGCTGAGCAAGGCCCTGGATGGTGATGGCTCTCCAGTGTGGCACAGTCTCAGCAATTATTCTTGGAGGGGCTTCTTGCTGCCTTTCCAGGCAATCCCAGTGCTCCTTGTCTGCCATAGCCTTTGACTGCTCTACTCAATTTCTGTTTAATTCCTTCTGTTCTTATAGCAACAGTGATGGCAGAAACGCATAGATCCTTTCTTCTGACAAGTCACCAGCTTTATTAGGACCTCCTGCATGGGCTATTTCCAGGCATTGCTGCCAACAGCAGTGTTTTGGATAGTGTTTTCAAGATCAAAGTTGTTCAGTGCAAATCCTTCAGGCATCTGGCGTTATCTGCACTGTATTGTTGACAGATGAAAATATAAATTCAATTCTATGGTGAAGGTGAGAAAAAGAATGGCTCCAAAGTAAGAAGAGGATGTTCTGTCTGCTCTGATCCAAGTTTGGAGGAGGCATGTTTCCTCACTCATGGGCACAGCACACGGGTGATGATTATTAAGTTAGAATCTTTGGGATTGGTGTTTGTGAGAATAATTTTCCATCCCAGCAACTCAGCCACTTTGGGGATGCGCCTGTGTATCCCATCACAGCTCTCTGCTGCCAGCAGCAGCAGGGAAGGCAGGCCTCAGGATTGCTGCCTGGCCCTCCATTTGACTTTTGCTCATTGATCTGGGGGGAAGAATCGGGGCTTCTCAGTCAGAGGAAGGATGCAAGGGACCAGAGTGCTTGTAATTTTGTCTGCTCCACTCAGACTGAGAAATCTGAGATACAAAACTGTAGGGTGCAAAGACTTTAAAAAGTTTGGCAAAGCCTGGAAAAGACAGAGAGGTTAATACATTCCTGTGCTAGGCTGTAGCCTTAAGTGGTTTTCAAGTATTGATGGAATTAAGGAGGGAAAACATGTTTCCAGATTTTTTTTTAATAACAGTTGAGGAGCACAAGGTAAGAAATCTGCTTCTTATCCCCAATTTTTTCTCTTTTGTTCTCTGCATTGAGAGGCAACTTTTACCTCAAATTACCAACCCTGTGGATGGTCTTTTCTAAGCATAAACTCCTACAGAGGCTGTAACATCATACAGTTTATACATGCAAAAATCATTCCTAAAATGTATTTTCCAGGTGCAAATCCAATCATCTGTTCAGCCAGGTGTGAAAATCTATCAGCTGTGCGCGCAGGTGTCAACACTTGAAAAATGACCCAGTTTACTCCTCCACAAAGGGTTTGAACATGGATCTGTGTCACTCAAGTCTGTTTTTGGGCTATGTTTTGAGGAGTTAAGTGGAATTTGGATGGTGGTTTCTGTGCTGAAGGCTCTCTGTGCAGGGCAAATGCTTCACAGTGTATATGCACAGATGGGCAAATTTGGCGGCCCCCGAGTGAGTCTGGGCTGGGTTCCCAAATTGATGATTTTGTCCCAGATGTGCCTCCTCCTAAAAAGTGTCTACCTCTTGTCAGGATCATTAGAGGGAGGTGGTTTTGGCTAGTTTGTCTCTCTTTTTTTTGAGTGAAAACAGCATTTCTCAGTGTTTCAGTGCTCCCAAATTCAAATATTTACTAACCCCTGCTACATAATACCTGACTTGGCTTTGCATTAGAAACAATTGCTTGCAAAATGTTTACCTGTTGAATGAAAATGATTAAAAGAAAATACTAAGTCCTTCATATACTATTTTTGGGCAATGAAATGAACTTGCTGCTATTTTAAATATTTCAGTATAATTTATATTAGCTATAATACCATCAATGAGGCTGCTCGAAAATTAAGTGTCATTCTTGGCCCGAGCCACTGGGTGTGTTGTGGGACCAAATGCCATGTGCCAGAAAAAAAATTAAAACCAAAACTATGGTCAAGTAGCTGAATTTATGGGGAGAGCAAGCAATATGGGCCTGAACAACACAGCTATTTTGGACAAACAGCAATGTTTCCACATGGGGAAAACTTGGAGTTCTCCTCCACTTTACCAGGAGCTGTGGCATGGAGGGGAGAGCTGCAGCAAGCCACAGCTGTCACTGGTGGTGATGCTGTCACTCTCCAGATGGGCAAAGCAGGTGATGCTGGAAAGCTCTGAGGAGTAAGTGGGTGGGAATTAGCTGGTGTTTATGTCCCCAAGTGTCAAAATATAGTTATTATTTCTCCTTTATGGGGAAACTAAACCACCCAGCTCTGTCTTTCACTGATTTCTTCAGTCTCTCCTTTCCCCAGGCAGCTCCT
Source organism: Chamaea fasciata (assembly GCF_029207755.1). NCBI lineage: Eukaryota > Metazoa > Chordata > Aves > Passeriformes > Sylviidae > Chamaea > Chamaea fasciata. Next base: position 66,859,055 of record NW_027094091.1, on the reverse strand, counting down.
GACTCCACATCTTCCTGCGCAAGTCAGTTTTCCTCCAAAGTGGAGGACACTAAGTACACTGTGCCAGACAAGGGCCTTCTGAGGCATTAATGCTTCCTTATCTCTGCTGAAAATCCCTCCCCTGCTCCATCCCAGGAGAGCTCTTTGCCTCTCTCACAGCTGCATCTCACTGATGGTTTCATGATCCTCCTGCACTCTGCTAAGATGATGTGAATATGGTGGGATTTGGCAGTGCTTCCCGGCTTCTGGGTCCAAGTGCAGGTCCTGGACACATCCCAGATCTGTGCTGGGATGGGATCTGGATGTGCAGTTGAGGTCTTTTCCTCCTACCTGTCCATTCCAGAGTTTCCATGGAGTTAAGCGCAGGAATACTGGCCAAATAGGAGCCTCAGTACAGTACATTTTGGCCAGGTCTCCTGTCCAGATAATCAGTGAACAGAATCTTGGAGAAGTCTGCTCCTTCTGTCAGTTGTTGAGACACAGACAAATAAAACATATATTTTTTTTTTTGTTTTCTCTCAAGTGCTTAGAATGGACTCCACTATTCCCAGCTGATCCCATTTGACGTCTGCTTTTTTTTTTTTTTTTTTTACCCATCCTGCATGACATAGAATATTTTGTCATTGCTTTTTCTACAGAGCAGGAAAATCCATATTCTCCTTCCATTTAATCTATTTATCTCCTGGGCATCTCCCACTCTGCTTTTTGTGACCTTCTCTTTTCTGAGCCTTCCTGAAGAACCATCTGTTAAAATTATTCTCCCTACTTTTGTGTAGCCACTTTGCTTCACATTTTGACTAAACCTACCAGCTCTTTTTTCACACACTATCAAATTTCAGCTACCTCCGTTGTCTCTTATGCAATCTAGACTGACATGGTATGGCTGCCTGCCTTCCTTGTACAGCAACCTCTTCATAATCATCTGAGGGTGACAGACTGCTTGAAGTGATTTCTAAATTCAGTTCACTCACTGATTCCCCTCTCTTTTAAGGGCACTGACTGAAAAACTTACTGCTTTTGTAGGATCTCCAAAATCAGAGGCAATTAGAGTACTAGGAAGAACAGTGGTGCTGCTAAAATGTCCTCGTGAGAAAAGCGATGTGCTCTTTGAGCTGATCCGCTCACACACTGAAGTGTCAAGTCCAAAATTAAGATCTAAATCTTTTGACAGAAAAAGAGATGTGCTGCAATATGTTTAGCTTCCACAGGATTGTTCTAACAGGCATACCTAATTGCCTATAAATATTCAGTGCTAATGCTGTTGTTTCCTTGCAGATTTATCCCATTAAGGCATAATTTTGGGCATTTTTTTTCTTCCTAAAATCTCAGAAACAATCTGTTTTTGTAGCTTTGCAGTTATGCGTGGTTTTGCTGAGTTGGTGAACCTCTTTAACTTTTTAGTATGCACATAAGACCCATGACACTGAGATTTATGGCACAAGCCAATAAAAAAAATACCTCTGGTGGAATGCTAAATATTCAGAGGGGTTAGAAAAATAACAGCCTCTATCTATATGTGGCAAACCAGTACTAAAAGTTTAACTCCCCTCAAAGAAAACTTTAAGAAGTAGTATAGCATTTTACCTTCAGAAGTAAGAAGGAATTCTTTTTCCCTTGTATCCTCATATTTACAAAGACTTGTGATATACTGCAGGGGAAACTCGGGACTCTTCAGACATGTGGAAATAAGACAGCATGTAAAACCTCATACCAGAGCTCTGGAATCATGGCATCCCCAATCCACTCAGACACTCAAGAGTAAAATAAGATCTGAGCCGTGCTGTCATGACATCACGGAGTTTTTCCATTAGCTTGAACCTCCCAAGACATTTTGCTTCTCTAAAACTTTCTCTAGTGGCAGTGAATGTACAGATTACCAATACCCTGCAAACAGATCTTGTATCAAAACTCCAGTTAAAGTCAATGGGAGCCCTGTGGCCAACCTGTCTGTGTAACACACTTCAAGTCTGGGGCTGGATGGCTGGCTGCTTTTATGTATTCAGGTCTTTTAAGAGCATTTTTTAAAACAAAGCAACATTATTTTGCCAGGAATGTAAGCAGGGTTGGACAGACTGGGTTTCTTCTTTCATCTTCAGTGTCCTTGCTGCCTGGATCAAGCAGGCAACACTACAGAGGGGTCTCAGGCTCACACTGCTTGGAGGACTGAGTCGCCCTAAGGGACAGAAAACAGAATCCAGCTACAAAGTTTTGGGCTCCATCCCAGATACTTAGTCGATTAAAATGAGTCAGGAGGCTATGACTGAGAAGAAATAAGCCCCTCTGCAGAAGTGTGTTTTGCAATCTGCCCTCCTTGGAAAGGTGCTGACACAGAGGCAGGCTGCCAGGGAGGGGAGATGCACTGGTGGCTGTTGAACCAGGTGGGACAGGGGGAAGGGAAGGGGAAAACAGGCATTTTCAGGCTTGTTGTTGAGGGCAAAAGTCATTCTTTTCTACACCTTTAGATACTGACTTCCCCCTCCAGACACTGTTTCAGTGAGACATGACTTGAGGCAGCAACACTTTAGGCACAGGCTGTTGAATTTCTGTGACATGGCTGAGGAGCATGGGAGGTCTAGGACCTGGGAGCAGAGGTCTAGGAGCCACTCAGTCACTCTGTCACTTAGGGCAAGTTGCTTGACCTTTCTGCATGGGCTTGAGCCGTGTCAGATAAAGAAAATGGCTCCAGACCAGCATTTCACGCTGTATCTGAAACCTAACCTGAAAAAAACTTCCTGCAGTTCACTGAAGAGGTCATCTGTAGCATCTTGAAATGTCACCCTTGCCAGCTGCCTGGAAAAAGTGAAAAAATTATCAGTTCACCTTCCAAATACCATCCTGTCTCTACATTTATGTCAAAAATTAAGTGTTTGTAGCAGACAAAGAGCGTTTGTGGGCCTAGAGTAGGGAACTGAGTTGTGACTATGCTACAATGGTATGCTACAATTCCTGGTTAAAATCTGTTAAATTATACTCATGTAAATCAAAAATTAGATGCTGTTTCTGAAAGCATGGGCCTCTGTAGGTTCTTCATATTAAATCAAGTAGCTTTTTAAGCTGAAACAAGGCATAGGATGAATAAACCTTCCTTTCCCACTTCATTGTTATCCTTAGACTGCATCAGCATGTAGTGAACCTAGTCTGAAACAAAATATTGGAGCATTTGAATAATTAATGGACATAAAAATATTGCAGTTCTTGTTTGTCTTTGCTCCTTAGGTAGTAGAGAAAATCATAGAGTCCTCAAACATCATTTCTACTTGCACTGCTTTCCCTCTGCTCTGACTGAAAGGCTGGATATTTACACACTAGAGCTTGCAGCTGAAACTGCTCACAAGAATCAAACAGAAATCATTTGAGGACACTGAGTAAGTAGAAATAACTCCTGTAGCTTCATGGAGATCTTTGTGAAAAAGGAGTTTTCAAATCAAGTTACCAAGTGTTAACTTAGGGGGATGAAAGACAAATAATTAGAGAATTTCTGAAGACAAAAGGGAAATTCATTACATATGAAGATTGGGGAAACAGACTTCATGTCCTGAGGTCTATACTAGGCACAGAGCTCACTTTAAAAGTGATTTTCTCATTATTCAAGGAGAAATCACACTTGGTGATCACGTGAGGAGTCCAATCAAATGAGTTGAGCTGATTAATATATTTGCTGCACCCTAATCCCTTAAAATCAAAACTCTTCACACACAAATAAGTGTGAAGTCTCTCCTATTTCAACGTTTGAAATGGATTCCTTGTGACTATGCTCTTGTGCCAGCCCTCCACACCTGAGACTGTTTTTAAACATGCAGTGCTTCTCCTCTGGGTTGGCCACTGGAGCAGGGGAGAGCATGCTAAAACACCCATGTTGTTGCAGAGCAGAGGGAAGTACTGCATGCATGCCTTTTAAAAAACACGAGATGTGCATGCAGCTTGGCTCTGAACATTTTCCATGAGCTTGAGCAGTCAGCAATTACTGTGCAGCTGAAGAGCAGAGGCACCGTGTACCTTGCGGTTACATAAAGCACCGCCTGGGTTTATTTTTTAGTAACGATCCCCTCGCCTCTTTTTTTAGGTTCAAACTCTTTGTAAAGATTGGAAAAAACTGTGTCGGTGATGTTTTCAGATTGCTGGAAGCCTCATAAAGAGCAAGTGCCTGAGGTATTTCTGCTCGCAGCGCCTAGGTCACTGGAGGAGGTTTGTGTTGGGCAGTCGGTGGGTTTTCTTACCTAAATATTTGCTCCTCAGGCCAAGGAGAGATCAAAAGATCACCTTACACAGACTTGTAAAACACACCATCATGCATCTGTCAAGTACTCTGTGTCAAGACCAAAGACTTCAGTCAGTCTGTGTGTTAGTGTGCAAAGCATAAAACATGACTCTGCAGGCAAAGACCCCTCTGGGAGGATGACCGGATGGCTACAGGGATCCTCTGCAGGGTTTTCTTCCGCCCTCATGCTGTAGAGAAACCTGAAAGCCAGAAATCTTTCCCTGTCTCTGGTGGGAAAGTTTCTTGTGTCCCCAGATAGGTGGGGTCCTGAGAAAGAGGCACTGGATGTTCAGTGCACCAAGGGGATTTCTTTGTGATGGCAGGGCACCCTGTCCCCTGGGCCCAGCATCTCATCTCCTGCTGCTGTCTGCTGCAGATGCTGGGGAAGAAAGGACAAAGCAGGCTCATTCGTCCAGCTAAAATAACTCTCACCCTCAGTAGGGAACTCTCATGAACAAGATTCAATCACAGTTGTTGAACAGGCATGTACAGAGAGGAACCATCCTTTACATTTCTAGTTTACCACCACCTTAAACATCCCTCTCTGGGAATGCCTGTATAGGTATGCTTCTCCACTATCAGGATAATCTAAATTTCTGCCTTGCATTCTCAATCAAGGTCTTTCAATTATACAAAATATTTCATATATAACAGCAACAACAACAACAACAAAAATATCATCTCCCATGGCTGAAGCTTGGAGTTCTGCTTTACAGGTATTTTTCAAGATCTTTTTCTTAAAAACCTATGGTGAGTTTTCTTTCTCAGCCTTCTCCAATAGAAAGAACGTGAGGAATTTGACAATTCTGTAATCCTTTCCTTACTCAGTAGGTAATGGAAAAGGATAAAAAAAAAAAAAAAAAAAAAAGAAAAAAACCAACTTGCTTCCCAGAATACTGAATAAGATTTCTAGGAATAGATCAAACCGTAGAGTTAAATAATTTGCAGCCTTTATGAGCTGCAATTGGGTCACCATAATAATGTTCAACCAGATCTGATTATCCACAGAGTTCAAGGCCAGAACATCACAGATGACCTCTGAGCTCACTTCCTTGCCTCATGGTGGCCTGGTGAAAATTAAATTTACTTTCATCCCAATCGAGGAACCAGCTGGGGCAGGAGACCAGTGTTATTTAGAATAGCAAGGGTGTAGGGAATCATCTGAGGTGGCCACCTTCCCTTCCCTGGAGCCCCAGCACTGCCCCCTACACCAACTGGAATCCCAGCCCAGGATTAGCAGCATGGCTGGAGCCTGGAGGGTGCTCTGGGACAGCAAAAGCAAAGCAGGAATAGTGTTTCTACTTTCAGCATTAAATTCAATACTTGGAAGATTCAGTGCTGTCAGCTGACAGAAAATAATAGATGCTGGAAAATAGTTCTGCAGCCAGACGAAGTGTCTAAATGCATGTTTGTCTCCAAACTGGTGATGAATGTAGTTTAAACAAGGCAAACTTAGGGGACTGTAACCTTTTTTAGCTTACTGTAAAAACAGTTTACTGGGTTTTCTAATGACTTTAATACATTTTGGCTATTAAACTTGTAACTTGAATGAGGACTATGAGATTGTTTCTGGTCTAGTGGGCTTCCTTTCTGTTCCATGGATGTCATAAATAACAATTTTTAAATAAAAAGGCTGATTTTTTTTTCAGCATTCATTAGAAATGGAAGTAGAATTTAATAGCAACTCTAAATCATCAGGAAAAATATGGCTAATTTTCTGTTCCATGTGTTTTCTGGAAACCATGCAAATATCACACACTGAAATTAACTCCTTGAAAACAGAACATGCCCAGTGATATTCACTGGACACAGGAGCTCCGTGGTAAAGAGACATGAAGGAAAAGCCCATGGAGAGTAGTTTGGTGTCCAAGCAGAACTGATGGAAAACAGCTGCCAGGTGAAGGATTGGCAAAGGATTAATTTTCTGTCGTGGTTATCTTGCTCCAAAAGCCATTCCCAGGTTCAAGCACTTTCCAGTGACTCAGGGAGGAGGCAAAGTGGGGAAATAATGGTAGAAAGGCAAAAATAGTTCAAATACTGCACCTGTGGTCCTTTTGGGGGTTGTATGTCAAGTCAGATAGTGCACAAAAGGCTCCCAGCGTGGTGTCTCAGTGAGTTGGTGAAGCTGCCCACCATTTCTAGACAGAGGTTGGCTTTAATTTCTCCCTGTGAGGTTGTTACTGAGGCAGCAATAACAAAAGGATTACAGGGATATGTGATTGGATATTGGAAAAGGGCCTTTGTAACCAAGCAGAGAAGGAGGTACTTAATTTGTTTAAAAACAAAAGCTCCCATTTTGAGGGAATCTACATCACAATCTGTGTGAAGCCCTAATTCCCCAAATCCATCTGTGCTTCCACTGGTATAGGGAATTACTGACCCCAGCAATGCCCAGATGGCAGATAAGGAGGCAGAAAAGGATTGCTTATTTTATTAACTCTAGCTACCTGGGGGAGGGGCTAAGCCCCCCATTTCAGATTGGGGACACAGATAATATACTGTGACAATTAAATCCAATTAAAATATCTTTCACAGGAAATCATGACAGAACGGTGCTTCTAATGTCTTTTTCTCTAGATGTGGCAGAGGAATGTGTATAAAGCTGGAAGAGTGAGTCCTGCCTCACAAATGGGAGATGACGAATTAACAAATTTTGCAGCTGTGGTGGGGGTAGAAATCTGTTTCTGTTGTGATATTTATCTGGGAGCTAAGGATTTCCATGAAGTCTAATTCTCAGAGTCTAATTTAAATGCCTGGTCTCTCTGTGTAATTATGGCAGACACAAAGGCTTCTGCATATGCACATGGAGTCCTCTGAGGAGGGCTTTTTGATTGAATTGGGAGCATCAGTTCCCAGTCAGCATTCACATAAGACATGAAAAGCTTGAGAGCAAATGCCCTGAAAGGTCTTTTAAGGTCCTCCATTCCACTTCTTGGAAAAAGGACTGGAAGTCTTGTACATCTGAGATGAAGGGTGCCATTTACTACAACAAGCACAAAGCTTGTATCACCTGTCAGCATTATATGGAGTAGCATATCTGCAATTTTGTTTAATCAAACACTTTAGTACATATATAAATCAATCCTTCCACATATAAACCTTCTTTTCCATGCTTTTTACCATTTTGTTTTCCAGTAGTTGGAAAACTGTACGAATCACTGATGTGAATTCCTCAGTTTTGCCATTGACAAGACAGATGTAGAGCTGGCTCATCAGGCTTTATTTATTTATTTATTTATTTATTTATTTTTTTTTTGTAATTGTTTCGGTGGTAGAAAGGAAAGCAAATTATATGATGGCAAACATTATTTTGGATCTTCATGAAAGTGCGTTTTGAGTAAGAGGAAGGTGCAGACACACCATGTCTTCTAAAATCAATAAGGGGACACTAAGTCTAGAAATTAAAATAAAATTTTAAGAGGGGGTACAAAAAATATAGAGGGTAAGATAAAATCTGTTGAAAAGCTGTACTTTCCATTTAGTAGCCTCTGAAATGAACCCATGGTATTTTCACTATAGAGTTTAAAATGGGCCAGGCTGTGTTAAGTTTACAACATACATCAACACATAAAAAGGCTCTTACAAAAACATCAGGGAGTGAACAGTGGAGTACTTGTTTACCCACCAGGCAAACCCAAAGCACCACAGAAATGTTAGCAATAAAGTGATTAAAATTTCTGTCATTTTATGAGGGGCAATAGCAGTGATGAGACGAATCTAAATGAGACTGAATCTCATTGCTGTGCTGACTTTTTAAAAAAGATAATTTCCAATCTTCATCTTACAGTGATTTTTCCTAGCATATCTGCCCTAGAACTGTGTACTTTAGGCATGAGTGACACTCTGTAGAAACCAGCACCCTGCATTAAGATTGATGTTGACCCGTCAAAACAAGGCAGATTGGCCCATGTAAATCTCTTGGGCGACTACAAGTCCAGCTGATGCAGGATGGATGCCAAATGTCTATTAACACTGGGCTCTGTGAATATTTTAGCATTTGCCTGATGTTCCAACACCCACCCCCGCCCCCTCCCCCCCCCCCCCAGAAAAAAAAAGATATATGAAGCAAACAAAACCGATGCACTTTAGCCTCCCTTTACTTTTGTGGATAATGGTTAGTTTTGCTGGAAAGGTTTTATCTTAGTTTACTCTCTTAGCAGAAAGCAGATATTTCAGCTGATGCTTTCCTTGCTTATTGAAAACAACTGTGCCGAGTCGGGGCAGAACGTCAGAGTTTAACTCCCTGGTGGTGTTTCACAGCTCCTTGCCTGCAGTTGTGGCTGTGTGTCTGATGCCTTGGGAAGGATGACCTGAAACAGAGACCAGACAGAGCTAAAGTAGGTATTTATCCAAAAAAAGGCTTTAACGATACACCTTGGGCCAGACAGGAGCCTGACCAGGGTTACACCCAAGGTGGACTTAGAATGGTCACCAAAACGTGACTGACCAGTCATGAGATCTTACATTTTTATAAGTTTTGGTCCATTTGCATATTGGGGTTTAATTACAGCTTCAAGTTGTGAGGTCCCATCCTTCTTGTTCCTCCCTTCAGCCTGCCGTTGTTTGTGCTTTTGGGCCTGAAAGTTGTCCTTGGTCTTCAGCAGGAAAAGGATCTGTTTTGTCTCCCTACTCTGTGAAGAGAGCTGACTGACACTTAATATGAGGCTTAGAACTACACACCTAAGCAGCACAGAATCTGAAAAACGTGAAAGCTAAAACTTAAGTCATCATGTCCATCAGCACTTCACTTGGGCCTGGCAGCCCCCAGAAGAGCAGCCACGGTGGAAAGCACAGACCTCTTGAGACCCCTGTTGAGAGGGAACAGTTTGGAAAGCTGGAGAACCACACATCTCTCTGTGCACTGTTTACGTAGACAGACCACAGAGCAGAAGGGATCCGTAAGATCTCCAGGAGTGAGGAGGACATCCCAGCAGAACTTTGGGTAGAACCCCTGGAGATTGGGAAATGCATCCAGGGTGCTGTGGGTGCAGAAACATCCCTAGGCTGGAAGGGATTCAGTGTTTCAAGGGAAAAATACTGCAGTGAACAAAACCAAGAAAATTTCTGGTGGATAAAAGCTGTTTAAACTTTGCACTATTGTTTAAACTTTGCTTGCATAATGCAGTGCAATCTCTTTCATTGGTGATAACAGGAGATGCTCTGAGACCAAAATTGTAAATGCCTTGTTGCCAGGAGAACATGGCACATAGCCATTAGACAGAAATGTTACTGGGAATATCAGGATGAAATAAGGAGAAGGATATAGAGCCTAACAGAAAAACAAAATGATAAATCTGTTTTGTTAAGTGAGCTGTGAAAAATCTGCTGAGGAAAAAAGTGGAAGGGTAATAGGATGCTGTCTGGTCAAAACTGGCCTCAGTTTTGATCCCAAAATACTCTTTAAGGCAACTTTGGGATTGCAGTCAAAAACTTGGTAAGAAAATATTAACTTTGTAGGACATAAAGGGGCTGTGCATGTACCTTACTGGGCAAATAAAACAGGAAGGAAAAGCAATGGTGGGTCCTGGGCATCAGTGTTTAAACAGCTTGAAGACTTTGGAGCAATTCATTCTGAGAGACACCAAATAAATAAAAAAAAAGTGAAGGTAGAATTATAAATACATGACTTGTAAACAATCCTGGAAGGAGAAGAATGCACAGGGAAAATATTTGCCTGCATGAATGTATATGATGATTTGATATTTCATCTCCTGACCACTACTGAAAACTGAGCTGTCAGCACTGACTGGTAAACCTTGTTCCTGGGTGTTAATGAGCAGATCAGAGCCAAACATTTTATACATCACTTTAGGAATGTGTTTTCCCACATGAATTACTTTATGTTTGTGTAAAAGGGTTCATTTCATTAAATAAAAGTGGCACAGTTTTTTCCAAAATCCCCGTGGGAGTGCGGAACAAGGCATGATGTAGATCATCAAAGGTTTCTGAAATCAAATATCCTCCTTTGCCATGTGTACAAGAAACCTTACAACAGACACTTAGGAAATCATAAACCAGCTTAACCAATGTATAATTTAACAGCTAGTGATTCTACTTCTCCCCAAAATAGGAGGAAATATAGAGTCTTTTAGTTTGTTGGGGGTTTTTTTATTATTATTTTTGTTATTATTAGCCTTACCTAAAAATGTGCGTCATGTACACCAATGTCTAATCCAGATGAGTGAGATAAACCTGTTCATCTTTTCTCACTCTTTAATTGTGCATTGTTGAAGGATGGCTCAGGAAAGCTTCAAAAAAAAGCTACAGGAAAAGGTCTTTCCAGGTAGTTTATTTCCCATGTTATTTAGTCATTGCTGAAACCACCCATTATCTATTCAGGAATTTCTATCTCTTTTAGGGAGGAAAGGAGGGGATAAAACACTCTGTGTCTCACTGAATACACCCTGTTCTCCTGCAGTGTGTGCAGGGAGACTGCAGGTAGAAAGGCCTGCGCAGGGCATGAGGAACATGGGAACATTATGGATGGTGCTATCACTACTCCCCAAAAGTTAAACAAAAGAGAGTACTCTGGCTGGAACCTGCGGTCACCTACAGAGGAACAAAGGCAGGCTGTAATTGCACCACTGAGCTATGCTGATAAAGCTACCTTTCAAACACAGGCCTGGATATTTTTTTTTCTCTACCACTGAAATCTCTGGAAAGCCCTAAATAATTGACTGTTCAGGAGCCAGCAGCCAAAATAGAAGTTGGAAGTGCTGTTTGCACAGGTGGCTGGCCTACCAGGAGACTAAATGCTTACCCCCTTGCCCATATCAATTATTCTGAGACTGTCTGTTTAATGTCTGCCAGTTTTGATAACAACAAAATCCTTTTAGAAAACTGCTGATGCAACATTTATTGTGTTATCTTTATAGGATTTAATTTTTCTTTTTATTCTCATTTTCTTTCCTGTTTTCCTTTTTGCTATAGTGAGCAAACGTACTGAAGGAGCTGCCAGGAGAGTAAGGTAACAAGTCAATTAAACCACCACCCCAAATTTTCCAGGAGTTTAAAAGTAAACAGTCTGAGAGACCCTGTGGGGGTCTAGGCTGGTTTACTTTTAAAGTGTGGGTATGGGCTTCTGTACAAACAATGAAATTCAACCACTCCTCCTTGCAGTTACCAGGGGACTTACCTGTCTCTTGGAAAAGCCTGACTAAGATGAAATTTTGCTTTCTGGTCCAGACACTGCAGCAGGTCTCATACCACACACCAAGATTTGCTTGGTGAAATGAAATCTGTACCTTTTATTAGTTTTTCCCTGTGCAAAGCAATAACTGGGATAAATCCTGTGAGATTCCCCCAGATAAGCAGATGGTGAGATCAGAGCAGTCCTGAAAACAAGGCAATGCCTCATCTTTCCATGGAGTTCTATCCAAGCAATGAGTGGAAAGTCCTCTTCAGAACAGACTGAGATTTTGGTGGCATCACAGGCAGATCACATGTTATGCACTGGGTGTTTCTATCCAAGCCTTGACTTGCAAAGCCAAATATTTGTAAGAAAAGCAGATCTGCTTAAGAAAGAAAAACAAAAAGCAACAGTAAATTCCTAGATCTCCCATCTAAGGAGGAAAGCAATAAAAAAAGACCCAACCCAAAATTTAAGTTGTGGCCTCAGCGCTAAAACTGCACAGGATTTTGGTCCTGATTCCTGACTGCAAAACACTTGGGTTGCCAATTCCGTGCAATTCGGAGCAGCAACAGTGAAGCAAGCAAATGCCACCCACCAAGTGTTTGGGCTCAGCAGCAGCTCTGTTCCTTCCTCTTGTTACCTCAGTTAACCTAGACCTGTTCCCTACCCAAACTGTTTGTTTAACCTAAAGAATAATAATGATCCAGTGCTGCCAATTTGTCATGTGGGAAACGTTATTCAGTCCCTTTAAAGGAGCTTGTGGGCCAAAGCAGAGAAGAAAGTGTGAAAGCCAGCAGCAAGAAACAGGAAAGCTCCAGTAAAGGAGAAGTGGTGGCTGAAAACTGCTATAAAATCCATGAACATCTCAGAGGAGAAACCCAACCTGCCATTTTAAGGTGTGTGAGTCTCAGTAGTTGTCTTAACCCTGCCCGATGAGAGATTTTTGGATAAGGAGCCGCTTGCAGGAGGACATGGTTTGGTGATTAACTTTATTAACAGCCCGTGCCTTTGGATGCACCTCTGGCACTGGGTGAGCGACCTCAGGATTAGGGGGGTCACAGGAGACAGCACTGCTTGTCAGGGCTCCTTTGTGCTGGAGCTTTCACTGCTGGCACTGCAGTGCATTGGATCCTCTTACTCTGACCCCAAACGCCTGTTTGCTTGGCTGTGCAGAGTTGAGACTACTCAGCTGTGGGATGGAGAATGTGTATGAGCAGAAGAAAAAGCTGGAAAATATAGGTGAGGAGCAGAGAAGCCCTGTGTAGTGGAAAAAAAAAAAAACCACTTAAAAGTAATTTGAGTGTGGATGCTTCTCTCATACAATGAAGCTGAAGGAGTGGCACTGTGAGTTTTTGAGGCCAGTGGTATGTACCCAGCATACAGAGATAACCAAAAATTCAGAGAATAACTGTTTTTATTAACTCCAAATTATATTACCCAAACACAGTCAAAGTGAAAAAATCTGGGGGCTGTGCTAATCCAATTAATGTATTGATGGATTTTCTTCCCCATTAACAGGAAACTTGGATGAGACAAAGTAGACACTAAAAACGCACTTAGGAACTCAAAGTAATTTCATGGCTAGTTATTATTTCCTGATTTATCAGTTTCAATGTTAATGAGAATGTGATGAAATATAGATTACTAAGAAGATCATCAAACTCAAAGTCACGTAATAACAGTTGAAGGAGGGAATGTTGCTTCCACTGATGCCAATTCTGCATCCTGCCTAAATATGTGGTCTTGCTTTTAGACAGAAAGTATGAGGGAGCTCAAACGGTTATGTTCCCACTGTAATATTTTGTTTTGAAGCCAAGTCCCTCTAGACAAGGACCCATCTTTGACAGGCTGTCATCAGGCTCCTGCAAGGTGGGGTTGAGAGCCCACCTACCAGCGACTAATATTTTCCTTTTTGGACAGGGCTGAGCGTGTGGTTTCCAGGTCAGACAAAGTGTACCCCCCAAGGAGAAAGATCTGACTTACGGATTTCCTGTACTTTCCTATTGTCTAGCAGTGTCTGGGACCTCATGTCAGTACTGTGCCTAGCTATCATCAATCCACAAATTACACTCATTTAGAGGCCAAAACGTCCTCTCTGAGAGCTCTGCTTGGTTCAGATTTCTGAAGCAAACATTCTCACTTGTCTGTGATCGTCTGGGTAGCGATGACTTTTCTCTGTGCAAATCACATTTGAAAGTTCAGCCTGTAATCAAACGAAATGAAAATAATGTCTTCCAAAGTTTCTTTGGATTAGTGGGTTTTATGCAACTCGGTGGCATCTGGTAATTTCTTACCATTATTGTCCAATTGCTTTGTAAAAGAAAAGCACATTCATTAAGTTGGCAAAATGACTGAGAGCTGAAAGCGGAGTGCACATTTTCCTTTCAAAATCCCCTCTCTTGGAATGTTGTGGGGTAAACAGACATTATCAATCCACAATTGCACATCCCTGGAAGTGTTTAAGGCCAAATTTGATGGAGCTCTGAACAACCTACTCCAGCAGAAGGTGTCCCTGCCCGTGGCAGGAGGTTGGAAATAGGTGATCTTTAAGGTCCCTTTCAACCCAGGGCATTCTGTGATTCTGTGATGATCTGAGATGTATTATGGAAAAAAATGGCTTCTCAGTCTTGGAGGCCTGAGACAAAGAGCCAAAAGGAGAATCTCAGTTCCAGTTATGCTTGTGAACACAGATGCTTTAATACAAACTGGGAGAAACATGCATGGCCTCAGGCAATCTAAGAATACTGTGAAATCACAATCAATTTACTTATTTTCTTGATGTTCCAACTGGATATATACACAAACATTGCCAGTGCCTGTTGTGTGCTCGATCTAAGTGATTCTGGAAGAAGAAACAGAAAAAGACCAGAATCCTCCCTGTGAGTCTGTCTCTAAGTTTATTAAGCATGCACATACAGTGCAAAATACTGGGGGGTAAAATCACTGCCTGTAGATGTGTTATATACAGTACAGCCAGGGTTTAAAACAGATGTAGTGGGGTAACAATGTCACTGTGACAAATTGCAGAGTCACTTGATAAACTGAGCCCTCCTCTGTTAAAGGGCACCCCACTTTTGACCTCTTCACCTACAAAATGTTTTTGCACCAGGATGCTTCCCAGGGCACTCAGAGTCTCTGTCTAACAACAGCTGCCTTGGAATAATAACCAAAACACATGCATTGCCCCCTCCCACACAAGGTATTTATTTAAGATAAGTGTATTGCTCCAGATTGGAGTCTGCTGCAACAGTTGGCGCTGGGTTTATTACAGGTTTTGGATCCAACAAGCCATTGCTTTCAATGCTAGGAATGTGTTACATCCTGACCTGGTTCTCATCCACATAATATGGGTCTTTCCATGATGGTCCTTTGCAATCTCAGTCATTGTTCTAATGGTCAGTGCAGTGGTGCTCCTAATTACTAAGTACTTCTTGGAAAGGAGGCTTGTTCACATCAGCTCTGCGTGTTTTTCTGAAGTCTGTTCATATGGTTTTGTGGTGCCGGACTTCACAAAAGAAGGATTGGAGAGCAGGAGCCTATAAAATGTATTTTGAGTTCTCTAAGGAACATCCAAAATAAAGGTTCTATAAAATAAGTGCCATTTACAGAAGGCAGAGTGATCTCATTTGCTTTCAGTTTTACTGGCAGTTGTTTTAGCCAGTTTGTACAAACTCGTTGTGGATGTCTACTCTTCAGAGTAACTTCACAGATTCTACCAAAAAAGTATTTTTAAGCTGTTGTCCCATTCCACGGTGCATAAAGTACCCATTCCCCATTCCAAGGTTATTTTGAGACAACAGAAACTCTTACTGGAAAGCTTTTCAAAAATCTGGCTATTCACAAATATGGGGTTCAAGTGAAGATCCCAGTAAATCTTTTTTGCCCATGAGATCCACAGAATCACAAAATTCACTGCAAGGAATACAAAACCTTGAGCTGTTTTGTCTTTTCATCTCTCATATCCTTATGCTTTCCCCCATTTTTTCCAGTTGTCAGAGTTATCCATCTCCAGTGGTGCAATAATTAGTAGTTCTAAAGGGAAGGTAGGATGGATGGATGGATGGATGGATGGATGGATGGATGGATGGATGGATGGAGGGATGGAAGGTGTATTCTTCCCAAAGATGTCTGGTGGTCAGTGTCCTAATTGTTTCTTAATTAGATTGTAGGAGTTGAATTTTCACCTTTGAAAGGACCATCAGGAAACTGTCTCCATTGTTAGTGTAGCAAAAATAAGTATTTATCATGTGGTTTTCTCTTTATTTGTACTAACACATATATGAGTACTTCTTTCAGTTTTGGGTTGTGTATCAAGTTTCCTCTAAACAGGGTGTAACTGGGACCTGATCTCCCACAGATTAAAGTACAAAATACTTACCTTCAGCTTGTAAATCTTGGTATCAAAGAGAGTTTTTACTTGCAATGTAAGAGGTGTCAGATGGGACTGGGCTACCAGGGACCCGTTCACCTTTCCACATTTTTCAGTAGCAAGAGGTGAGCTTCTTTCAGGCCTTCTCACACAGCTTGGTGTCAGTTCTTTATGAGCCTGTCACAAAGATGAAGGTTTGATTTTTCTGATTCACAGAAATACCTTTTTTTTAAAATGAAGTTGCCCAGCATGCCCTGTACAGAGGCAGCAGTTGCAGATACTACAAATGAAATATAAGTGAAATTCATGATATCTGTGACTAAAATCCAAGGCCAGTCATAATACTAAAAATAATAAAAATGTGACATTTTATAATGACCTTTATAATTTAGGCATTTATTTCACACTGCATCTGTTAAGTGAAATTGTCTGGGGCAGGCAGAAGGATCTAAGAAACCTTTCTTACAACCTGAACCTCCACTCTTCTGGTACTAAACTAGATGCAGAAGCATTTTCTCTTATTGGAGTGCACATCTAGCATAGCCAGGACCCTTCCTGCTGGGCCTTAGCCCCTGCAAAGTCTTCATGGGGCAGCCACTGGAGCAACACTTCTCTGAGGATCTCTTCTTGTACAGCACATTGACTCTGACTATCTGAGGTTGTTTGTAGCACCAGGAACATAATTAAGAACTGATCTTCAAGACAAGGCCTGTCATGGCAGTTTTGAGGTGTTACCTTTTATCCTGACAGAAATGCATAAACAGTGAGCATCACTTTCCTTCAGCCTCTGTGATGTGCTTGGTTAACATTGCTTTCCCAGGCATGGAGAAAATCAGTCAGCCGCCTACTCATTTGTGCATCCCCTAATTGCACACGCAGCTGAAGTACAAATTGCACAGAACTGGGTTCCTGGAGCATTTCGAGAAGCCTTCCTAATGAGCAGCCCTGATGCTGATCACATAACGAGCATGAAGACAGAAGTGTGACCGTGACACTTGTGCAAACACACTTGGCTCGGCTCCTTTTTAATTAGCGCCTGGAAGCCGGGCTTGCCAAATTCTGGGGGCTGCCTTGAAGAGGCAGTTTGATTTGGGTCAGCATCCAGTCGTGTGTGCTGCTGAGCACTCGCTGCTGCTTGATCCTCACTGAAAGCTTGCAAGTCTGCAAGTTTTCCCCGTCCTCATCCAGCTGAACAAAAGTGCCTTGTCAGGCAGCTGAGGAAAATGAAAGCAGTGTGAGGGAGGCAGAGAGTTTCTCATCTCTGCCATCCTTCCACGAAAATGGTACCTTTTAACTTGCTGAGAGTCACAGCCTTTCTTCCCTGGTGTTAAGTCAGTGAGGGCCCTTTTGATATCTCAGCAAATGAAAATGATTTAGTGCTGTTTCCTCATACATTATCATAACTGAGAATATCAACCACAGAACGCTGTGTGGAACTTGCTTCCTACTGTGCACAAAACACAGAAAACAACTTAAATTGTACATAACATTATGCCTAGAGGGTAAACTCCTTTCAATATACACATGTGCTATTTATAACTTCTAAATGTATTTTCTGGCAGAAAGTTTAAGGAAAGCCTGTGCAACATCCCAAAATTGCTTACACTACAACACTGTTTTTAGAAAAGGGTCTGAGGAAGAAAAAGGGGCTGATCTTCAGTTTTTATCCTTTAAAGAGGTCATGACCAGTTGAGGAATAAGGAGTGAAATGAACAGACATCGAATGAGATGTTTTCTGAAGCCTCACTTTTTACAGTTCTTTTGACATGTCTTCTTGAGAGACTTTGAAGGACTTCAGAGCTGTCACATGATTTGTGTGTGTCAAAAACAATCAGAAAGCCTTGGGAATAAAATCTTGGAACAATGTTTTTTATTTCTACAGTGTGGTGTGGTTGATGCAGAATAATTAATGTTTGTG
Organism: Chamaea fasciata; assembly: GCF_029207755.1. Classification (NCBI taxonomy): domain Eukaryota; kingdom Metazoa; phylum Chordata; class Aves; order Passeriformes; family Sylviidae; genus Chamaea; species Chamaea fasciata. The sequence continues at coordinate 66,841,378 of NW_027094091.1, read as the reverse complement.
AGATTCCTGAAGAACAAGGTACACATTTTGGGCCATATTTACAAAGTATGTTTCTTTTACATTATTTCACAGAGAATTATATGCATAACTCATCAAGTTTAAGTGATAAAGCAAATTAGACTGCTGGGAAACACACAGTAGCAAGGCTGTTGATACAAGAAATTAGTGAAGGAAATTACGTAAAATAATTTTTTGCTCTAAACTGAAGGAAACTGTACAAGAATTTAAGTCTGGAAACATCTGAATATGTCTTCATGTATTGTTCTACTTGCAGGCCTGAGGGCTCGAATACCAAACATAATGGGAAAAGCTCTGAAGTTTCTGTAACTAAAAGCTTTCAAAAAGTGCATTGGAAATCGAACTAAATAAAATAGTTTCAGAGAAACAAGAGTGGGCAGCATCTAAGAGGCCAGATATCTCTTAGAAGATATTTTGTAAGAATCTGGAAGAGTCGGTCAGATAAAGAACTTCAAAGAACTTGCAAAAGTATGGAGAATTTGAGGAATGGCCTGTTAGGTAGAAAGTGTTGAGGGCTAAATTGATAGAGATGGCGGGTGATGTTTAGTTTATTCAAAACTAAACAGATGGGAGGAAGCAATAAGCATTTGGGAACGGGGTGGAAAGAAAAGGAAGATCTATTGAGTCAGTGCTCACTAACCACTGGGACCAGAACTCACTGCCTGGCAGGTTCCAGCTCTAATTTTCAGCTTGTTGGCCCTTTCTTTTTTGCAAGGTTTTTGTTGTTGTGATTTGCAGATGGAAACCAGCCAGACTCAAGGTGTTCTGAAAAAAGGATTCATAACCTTGGCACTTAGTTACTTTGACAGAGGAAAGGACCAGCAGAAGATACTCTTTTAGAAAGTGAGCTGTATTTTGAATCCTGTTTTACAGCCTGTCTTCCTTCTCTGTTTAGCCAAGGAAAAGTTCTTTTTTGACCAAGTAACATTTCACAAAACAGGTTACTAAACAGTTGAGAGCTGCTTTCATGGGTCTGTGCTTTATCCATCCCCTCACAGCACTGCTGGCATGGAATGCACAAAGCTCTGGCTCCTCATGGAGATCGAAGAGGGCGGTGGTGCAGGTAATGGCAAACTAAGGAGAAATGGAGCCTTGAAAGCCATGCAAGACTGGCATCATTTTGAAAACCTTGGTGTTGGGCAGCCACACTGCCTATAAGATCTTGCCTGCTTAAATCAACCAGGAATTTATGACAGAAAAAGAAACAAGCTACTATACGAGATACTTTGTCAGAAAGACCCCATCCTTTTATGAAAAATATTTTTCTGTGAGTATGGTTTATTAAACTTCACATAATCTGACAACTGTGATCTTAAAGTAAAAGATTTTCCCCTTTCTACCTCTTATAAATATATTTTGACCCTTTTTTTTTTTTGCCTCTCTTTAAGGAACAAATGAGTTCATGAACTTTATTGATAAACAACATTGCTCCTATCTGGACTTTTGTTTTCCTTTCAAGAGTTCTGCTGAGACATCTGTAGTTAAATCTTCATTATTTTGAACATATACTTTTCGAACTATTCCCTTTTCCTAGCTCCTAATATGGAAAAGCCATTCCTACTCAGTCATGCTCATAAACATTTGCATAAAGTGAGTTGTGTACTTGAATTGGGGCCTCCAACATATCCTGTTTGATATAGTAGACCTCATAAAAACAAAGACAAGACAGATGCAATTTGTGCCTGTCTGGAAGTGAAGTGCTTCTCTGCTTCACTCACATAAGCATCACAGTCTGGCAGGGAGCAGAACATCTGGGCACGGCCTGCTTTTCAACCAGCCCTGACAGAAAAAGAATCCTTTTATAATGCAATTAAGCAGTAAGTGTGTGAAAACCATATCTATAAAATATAAATAGTTTCTGAACAGTCTGAAGCATTTTTGGCCTTGTTTGTTGATATGAAGTGCTATATGCATATTCTGAAAGTTCTCTGTCAGTAACGCAAACTCTGCCAAAGTTAAAATGTGAAGAGTGACCTGAGATTATTTTAATTTTTTTTCTTTTTTTATTAACAAGCAAGCCAGAAATGCCTGCAAAAGGGAAAGGACATACAAAATTGCCTTATTTTTTTCCTAGCACATGGGTGTAGAACCACTTAAACTAAGGTCAATGTATTTTTCCATTAAAATCTCAGTTAAAATGTAAATGCTTCTTAGGGTAACAACTACTGTTCTTGACTCTGGTCTCTCTAGTGAGCGTGCTTTGAGGCCATATTAAGTCTTACTCTCATTTCTGGGTACAAACCTTTCCTATGATGAAAAACCTGCCCAATAGTAAGGTGAAGAAAGCCCAGAAGCCAATTTCTTACTGCTAGCAAAAACACCTGGACATCTGATAAGAGCTTGGACAACATCAGCCAGAGGATCTTCCACATGCTGGGAAATTGCTGAGGGCTTTGCCTTGAGATGTACATACCTTTGTTCAGTACTATCTTCTTATCCACTGCTGAAGAGTGTGGATGGTCAAACGGGTTGGGAATCTCTGATAGAAATTGATTTAATACATTGAACACCTCCCTGCAGTCCAGTCCAGTGCAGTCCAGACATCAGTGTTGGAGGACACTGCTCAGATGTGTCCTTGCTCATCAGATCCTTTTTGGGTCTTGTGCATGCCCTGGGAGGTAAAAACGCTCCATCTTCTCATTGCTGAGTCACCAGTGCCAAAATTCAGGTTAGCCCTTTCCAGGGAATACAGACCCAAACATATGAAAAAGGCAAATTCTGTCATTCTGCCTTCCAGTAAAATTTGTGTTCGGGCAGAGAATTGAGCCTGGATCTCTGGAAATCAGCTTATATTGCTGGGCCTTCCTGCCTTTACAGACACGGAAGATCTTAGACAAGAAAATTTATAGTTTATGCATAAGAAAAAAAAATAAAAATCTCGGGTCGTATTTCTTGTGTGATGTGCAGCAGTACTCACGAGGAAACACTGAACTCCCATCATTATGGATTAACTATGTAAATACGACCTATCAGAGAGATTCAGTGAAGACAGTAGTGCTCTGTGGAGAACTGAATCATTTAGGTCAGGGGATTTTTTTTTTATTATTATTTTTAAAGGAGAAAAACACTTGCAAGGTGGCCAGCCAGAAAGCCTAGGGGGACCATTTATGCTCAAGGTGTTAGTACTAAAAGGCACAATAGGAAGCAGATGTGCAGAAAAACAAAATAAAACTGCAGGCAGGAAGGACTACCTCAGGCTACGACTGTTCCTACTGTTACTAGTTAATGAGAACTCCACAAGGAATTACTGATTTAATTACAGCTCACGGGCAACATGCTAGCTTATCCTTTTTAAATTATGCATTAGAAGTGTGCGTCGCAAATGTAGGCTTTTGCGTGGTTCGACATCTCATGAGGAGGAGGAGGTCTTTGATATTAAAAATATTCAGTGTGCAGGGGGCAGGCATGGTGCCAGCTGTCCAGAGAAGAGCAATATGCCATGTGGGAAGAACATCTTCCATGATACCAGGTGGGAGCTGGATCTGGCTCAGAGGCTTGCCCCATGCTGTAAGGTCAAGTGCTTGGGCTGAATTAGGGTGACCCTAATTAATTTCTCTATCATATTTCAGCAAATATGGCAGGTTCTAGGTTGAGATACACTGAAATTATTATCAGACCCGATAAAACGGCTTTGAGTGAAATTTCAGATCATTCCCAAGGTTACATGAATCAGCAATTGCTCCTAAAATAGGACTAATCCTTTTAGACTGAAGAATGGAGGCTAAATCCAGGTTTCTAAGCTATTTTAGAGTCCATTTCCCTATTCAGATAACAAAATAATTTTAAATTTTTAGTTTGCAAGGGTATTAGAGGAAATGTAACCCAGAGATTTACCATAGTTTCTGCTCCTCTCACTGACCTGGTCCAAAAAGGAGAAGGCAGAAGAGTCAAAATAAAAGAAGCCCGCTGATATTAAATGGTCTCCTGAATGCAAAAGATGCCGTTAGGAACATTAAAGGAAATTTATGTACAGCTCCTGTGTGTCAGGGCTCAAATTTTTCCAAAAACTTTATTGTTCAACCGGATGTGTCAGAAACTAGAGTGCAATTCTATGCCAAGAAACTGATGGTAAAGAGCATCTAGCACCATATATCACCGAGAAATCATTCCGGAGGGGATAAAGATATGCAACGATTGGAAACAAAAAAGTAAGTTTCCCCATAAAATGGGCTTAGGAAGCACTTTTCTGTTATTTCTTACAAAACTACTTCTTAGTGAAAGATTATGGGCTCTCAGTATGAATAAATATATAGAAGAAAAAGGGGAATGTTAGATAGATTTTGATAGCAGGCAGTGTGTCACATCAGTAGCAAAGGGTTGGACACGTACCTGGGCAGGCACTCCTGGCAGGGACGAACATTGATCCACAGATTTCTGCCAGTTAGGGAACACCCATATTGATTCATGTATCAGATACTTGGGTTTTTTCCCCCCATGTGCAGACAGATTTTAGAGCATGGCTAAGAGATTTCCGTGTCAGGATTATTCTGACATTTGTTCCACATGAGATGGAAAAGGGCCAGGCTGGAAAAGCTGGAGGGAAGAAACATCCTTCCAGGCGGGAGGCATTTGGGGCGGTGTAGGGGCTGCCCTCCCTGCGCTTTGCTTTGTTCCCTCAACATGAAAAGGAGGAGGGACAGCTCAGACCCACTCATCTCATTTGTCACCCTAATTCAATATTTGTTGCCTGGGTAATATGCAAATCAAAGAGTCCCTTGGGTGTTTTCCACATGTGTGCTGGGCTGGGTGGGGGAGCTGGCTGCTCTCCTGCCCTCCTACACATTCCAGAAGCCCCAGACGTGTGAGTGGTTTGTATAATTCTGTACATGCAGTATGGAATCAGCTTTGGCAGCAACAAATAGGCTTTAGTTAAGGCAGCAGCATCATATTAATACGTGTATGTGTGTAAGTTTAGAAATATAAGTATACGTTGGCGGTTTATGGAGCTGTCTCAGGCGATTGCAAAGTCTTCATTTCTTCTCACTGGTCACAGAATGGTTTGGGTAGGAAGGAACCACTGGAGGCCATCTAGTCCAACATCACTGAAATGAGCAGGGATATCTTCAGCTAGACCAGACGGCTCTCACACAGGTCTTTTCATGCTGAACAAGCCCCAGGTATTTTCTCAGGACCACTGAATAAATGTATAGCAAAGGTCGTGGAAAGCTGTAACTGAGCAGCCTGTTTCATAGAACACACTGGAGATAATCATCATTTTGGCCAACAGCAGCAGGTCAAAATGCCTTCCTGAGTTTGTTTTTTGTTGATGCTTTGAATTATGTTTATTTAGAAGAGAAAGGATCCTAAGTGATATTTCCATTGCCACATGTTAGGCATGATAATCCACAAACAACCACCTAGACAGCCAGATTTTTGTCCAATTTTCAAAACTTGAACAATAAACTGCTCCATCTCTACAGGTGACTAATGAAGAATTGAACTGGGATTGCTGTGTTGCTCTCAATTTACTTTTGCAGATCCCTCCTGAAAACCCAAGTGAGCTCCAAAGGACAAAGTTCCCCAGACAGCTGATGCTCTCTGTGGATGTTGAACTGTACAGTTCAGCCTGCGGTACTGAGTGGGGCGGTATTTATTTCTCCCCCTTCTTAAACTGACTAAATGAATTAAGGTTCAAACTGTATATTTGCTCTCGAATTTCATCTAATTCCACTCTCATTGCAGCACAACATTTAAACATAAAATAAAATAGTAAACTCAATCTTTTCTGAGTCTGTGGCTTGTTGACATTGAACCTCACACAGTCCTTACACCGTCTGCTTGGGACGACATGGCGCTATTAGATCAACAATACCAGCTGGTTTTTTAATTCTCTTGGGAGCCAAATTTTAAATAAAGCTAAATATTAGGTCTGCGCTTAGATCTGTTCTATAAATATTGTCATTAATTTAGGAGACATTTGTTTTGAGGGTTTTTTTACGTTTAATTTTTATTGTTGATCTTTGCAATCTTGCATTTGTCATTGTTTTTTAAGGTATTCATAATAAGTGTTTTGTTTAGCATACTTCTGTGGTGCAATTTTTCTGTCATGATTAGATGTTTCTAATCTGCTCCAGGGTTTGTTTGCTTTGTCTCTGTAGTAATTTTAATTAGAGGACCACATTCTATTTGTCACTGAGTGTCAGAAAGAGTAGGAGGCTGAGACTTGAAAGTATTTGGAATAATTTTCTTTGTTCTGGGTATTTCAGTGATGCTTTTTTGACCCCCTCCCCCATCAAATCACTTTCATCTGTGATGTGAAGTGTTGTGACAGCAAGAATCATGGGATGATTTGGGCTGGGAGGGACATTAGGGATGTTTAGTTCCAAGCCCCTGCTGTGGGCAGGGACACCTTCCACTAGACCAGGTTGCTCAGAGCCCCATCCAAACTGGCCTTGAACTTTCCCAGGGAATGTTCTCTGGGCAGCCTGTGCCAGGGCCTCACCACCCTCACTGTGATGAATTTCTTCCTGATGTCCAATCTAAATCTGCTGTCTGTCAGTTTAAAGCCATTCCCCTCTGTCCTACCACTCCAGGCCCTTGTAAAAAGGCACTCTCTAACAATCCTGTTGCCCCTTCAGGTACTGGAGGGACTCTCAGGTTTCCCTGGAGCCTTCTCTTCTCCAGCATTAACACCCCCAGCTCTCTCAGCCATGGTGTGTGTTCTCTCAGAAGCAGGCAGAGTTGTTCAGCATGACGACACATGAGGGGAGGTAGAAACCCATAAATACCTAAGACTAATGGTCAGTTGCTAAAGGTAAATGGCTTTCATGCATGAAGATGCTGAGGAGTAATCAACATTTGCCACCAGCAGATGAGATATTTTCGTAGCACAGCTGCTACATCTCCAGAATTATCTGAATTGAGAATTACCTGATTTATTTAACACAGAGCTTGTGCGTTGTACGTGGGTTTGCCTGTGCACTTGCTGTATTTCTTTGGCAGAATTGTATCAGGTCACGCAGGCCCCAGAGAAACCATAGCAGTGCCTTCCTGCCATTGTGCACCAGGAAAGGGCGGCTGAATGCCTGCAATTTCCCTCCCCCAGTCCTGGGATGTATTATTTTTAAACAGCCAGAGTAGCAGGAACAGAAAGCTGCTCCTCCACAGTGTAGGAACCACTGCTGAATTTTGGGACAAACAGATCCCTGCCGCAGCCTCCTCAAGCTGGTACCAACACCTGCTTCACCAGAGCTGTAATCCAACATTCTTAGTGCACCAAAAGTGGAAAAATGACCACAAATTTGTGTTAGAGAAATCATCAAGACTGAAAATCTGAGGCCAGATGCATTAAGACCCTTCTGTGCCTGAAAATCAACATGAAAATCAGAATCAAAATTATTCAGTCCTTGCATCCCTTTCACATTATCTTTTGGTCCAGGACATGTGAAGGGATGAAGCTCTGGCTTCACATGCCACAGTGAACTACTATTCTCTCAAAGCTCAAATACTCTCTGTCTGTGCTGTTTCCTGGAAGATTAAGTTATCATTTTGGGCTGGAAGGTTGTAATTTGCGAGGCTTCACCAGAGATAACTGGGTTTTGTTTGCTTCTGCCTCAAATGGGAACATGGATAAGACTTAACCACAGAAAATAGTATAATTTCCAAAGTATTAGGGAGGATGAAGGACAGTAGCTTGAGAAAAGATGGTGGTGTTCTAAGCCTGATATTCCCACCATTTATACCACAGTAAATCCACAGGAATTGTGATTTTCTCTCAAATGCAGGGAGACACACCATCTTTAACAAACTATGAAACTGTAGGAGGAAAAATGTCAGGGAAAGGGCACCAAAAAAGAGATGTGAAGGGTTTTATGTTGGGAAAAAAGTGAAGAAATAAAGCCTGTATGTTGGATGATCTGAAATGTCAAATAGCTCAGTTTATACCATTGATTAAAAGTACACTCAGTATACCCCAAATACATGTGAGAGTCATCTGGAATTAGTGATGTGTTCCAGTGCACAAAGCAACTGTGGAAAGAACTTGATATCAGATTTTTGAGGCAAATTAGAAAAATAAGGGATTTTCTGCTTGTGATTTGACTAGCTGCCAAATAATTTTGAATATATGCAGCTTCACAGTCCAGACAGAGAAATAAGTTTATCGAGTTAATTTTTGCTTGTTATGAAAAATAGAATTAAAAATAAATAGGTGTTTTGTTCCATTTTGTTATATAAAATCATGATTAAAACAAATGGAGGAAATTCTGAATACACCCTAATACAGAAAAATGCAATTGACCACTTATGTGTCAGGCAACATTTTTTCATGCGCATGTTTTGGTCTCATTTTCTTTATAAGCATTTGAAGTACAAAAAGAAATGAGACAGTGACAAAAATGTTTTAACCAGATTGCTTTGCAGAGGTATGTGCTAAGAGAGAAGTTTTCCCACTAGGAAGATGGTGGTGAAAGCCTCTCAGACAGATACAGTGGGTCTCTGAGCAGGAGCTGCACACTCCTGCCTTGGAAAAACACCTCCAACACTGTGGACACTGCAGAAAAAAAATATACTTCCTTTGCTAATTGGTCAGGCTGTTTGGGCTAAAAGCATCTCATGTCCTGTACCTTTTGTTTCTCAGTCTCTTTCAGTCACATCTTTCTGTTTGTCACGTTTGTAGAAAGAAGTTCCAAAGAGCTTTGGCAAAGATTCCTGGAAGCACTGTTTTCAGGTTTTAAAGGTCCCCTCTAGGTGCACCCTTGTCCCCCTGAGCTGCCTAGAGCGGGATTTTGAGGCTCCAGCCTTATAGAGTCTTGTTTTTGTGATGCTTAACTTTTGAAAAAAAGAAGCAGAAAATATCTGTCTAATGAACTGCACCCAAGACTTAAAGACAACTCAGATTAGACATTGTAATTAAATCCTTAGCCTGAAAAATCCATCCTAAGCCTCTGCGCAGTATCAGAAACAACAGGAAAAAGCTTTTCCTCTCTGTACCCCCAGCACTTAAACTTGGGAAAGGCTTTTACTGGTGAGGCTGAAGGGGGATTTAGCACTAAAGGCCTGAGCAAAAAGGGTGTCGTGAAGGTAGGCTGATAAATCTGACAATTTATTCCAGCTGTGGATTTGGCTCCTAATAAATTGTTAGTTTTACAGAGACATATTAAAATAATAAAAGTCAGTGAATCAGCAATCTTCACAGCAAACCAAGTTACAGAAAGTTCAACCCCCACAAGAAGCTTTCTTTCTCCAAACATTTGGACATCATCTCTGTCTGCTGTGTCTTTTTGAGTTTCCCCTTTCTAATTCTGAGCAAATTACTGCATGGAGCTACTTCCATGTGTCAGAGCCAGTGCTGAGCAGCAGCTGCAGCCAGGATACACCAGTACTGCACCAGCCTGATGCAGCCAGGGAAGAAGCAAGTTGCTGTCAAGAGGATCCTCTTCTCTGGCTGTTTGCACAAAAAAAAAATCTCTACCTTCTGAAAAGTGCAATGCTTCCGTCCCTCTTACTCACCCCCAAACATCATAATTTAACCAAATAAATGGCTTTTGCTGTAGGAATTATCTTCTTTCTTTTGCAGGAATTGTCTGCAAGTAAAGAACAATGTGTAAGTCAAGAAAGGTGGAAAGAGTGGGAGAATTCTGATTATGAGCATAGTCCCTTACTTTCCCTAATACATCCGTATTGTTACTTCCAATTTCTAATTAAGAGCTTTTTCTCCCAAGACCTACATATGTATATTATCAAGCATAAAAAGCACTGGAGAAAGCACTGGGAAGAAGAAGGGGGTCTGTCAGCCATGAACACAGGCAGTATTAGCAGGGAGCAGTCCTGGGTATCCCAGTGTTCTGCTGGGGCTGCCTGAAAGGTGCCTTCAAACTGACGTCTCTATTTTCTCCTGAGTAAGATTTGTCCAGGGGAAACAAAAACAAAAAAGAATCTCCAGTGTCTTTTATGCTTGGTAATACAGATATGTAGGTCTTGGGAGAAAAAGCTCTTAATTAGAATTTGAAATTTGCTACAGATGTATCGGGAAAGTAAGGGACTATGCTCATAATCAGGATTTTTCTCCCACTCTTTCCACTTTTTTTGGCTTATACATAATGGTTGGGTTCTGCTTTTGAAATGGAAGTAAAGAGTTGGGAGTGAAGTCACACACATGACACATCAGTGAAAATAAATAATTTTAAAAAGCACCTAATTTTAGAATAAAAATCGTTGGTGTCCCCTTTCACTGTGTTTTCAGCAGCTAATCACTTTTAATGAGAACATCTTTGATGGACAGGGGAAAGTAGCTGGCAACTAAACTAGAGGAAGTTGACAGTGAATACATTAGCTGGGGAGAGTCATCTGTTCTGTAGCTCTTTAGCAAGTGACCATATATTTTAAATTTGTGTTACATCAGAGCTGGTAAAATTGTTGAACAGCTCTGCTGAGTGTATTGAAGTTGACTCATGAACATTGCACGCAGAGATATTTGTTCATGTTAACCAGACAGAAACATTATATTTAGTGTTGCTGTGACTTAAATCCATCTGTCCTGTCATACAGAAAGGAAGCTTAAATATGGCCTGTGTTTATAACAGCAAAACTCTGTGCGTGTGTGTATTTACATGCATATATTAAACAGAAAAAAGTAGGGATTATGACTGCTAAATCCAGGTATTATATTGGCTTTTGGACCTGCAGTAATACATGCATTTGAGAGAGCCTGTGTGGGATTTTTTTTTAATACATGTTTCTGAAGTCAACTAAAATAATAGTCATGACAGTGGGTTTTCCCACAAAAAGTGACCTGTCATGCTCCTGACATATTTCTGTTACCAAATGATGCACTAAGCCTTATCTAGATCTTCTCCTGCCCACATGTTTCATTCTCCCCCTCCCCACCCTCCCCCCCCCCCAAAATAATCTACTCTGAATGAATGTGAGCTATGAGTTTTAGTTACGCCTAATGAATGGAGGGGGAAGAAACCAAGTGTTCCTTTTCCATAATTTCTTCACATATTTAAATTTTTTAGAGAAAATCAAAACATTGTCTTGTTAGGTATAGGTGAAGAAAAGTCAGTATTGGGTTCTCCTGAAAATGGAAAGATTTGTTGCAGGTTTCCTTACAGTTTGCTGCTTTGCAGAAGTTCTCATACATGATTAGAGGACAGATGATTCTCAGGCTGAACTGTGACACACAGAACAGAAACAGAAGTCCCTGTTTTGGTTAAATAAAATTGCATATCATGGTGAGCCAGGTGACTGAGTTCTCATGATGTTATTTAATTTTAAGTATAATTGGTGGAGGAATATCACAGGAAGAACTGTTTAGAAGCAGCAATCTGGTGCAATGCTATATATTACTCTTCAACTAATGAAGAAGTTATTAAAAGCTGAAGATCACTCCTTTTCCAACCCAGCTCCAAAGCTCACACCAGCAGCAACAGAGATACCAGCCATCCCCACAGCATCCCCTGACCCACATCATTAATCAGGGCCATAATATTGAAATAAACCTCTATTTGGAGACCTGCCAGCCACACCAGAGCCCGTCTCTGTGGCTGTGTCAGTGCAGCACTAGGATTGCAAATGCCAGATGGGAATGAAGCAGACAGCAAGCAGTCAGGGAGATGTGATGGCTGGCCAGTCCCTTCCTGGAGGACTCTAAGTGCATTCAATATGCTACAGAGCCAAGGGATTCATCTTGGGATTTATTGGCTTTGCAGTGACGAGTGGATGCAGTAGGGAAATGATGAGCGGAAAAAACCCGGAGCAATTAAAGCCATGAAATATGACTGCAACTTCCCCGCCTGCACCTTCCCCCAGATAAATAAAACTGACTTCCAAGTCAGATGGAAGCCAAGGAGTTGTGGAGAGGGTAGGGGAAAAAAAATTTTAAAAAAGCATCCCTTCCATCTGGGCATGGGATTTATATCCATAATCTCAGAGGAAACCAAATAAGAGAAGGATGCATTTTTCATCCCTCTCCCACCCCGAGAACGGCTATTGTGGTAGAGGTTCCTACCCACTTTCACGTGGGAACGAAGAGCGAGTTCCACCAACGAGTGAGGAGCCTTGTCTTCAGGATTCCCTGGAGGACACAAAAATGGAACCAGTAAACCCCCATCAGGTTTCTTTATTTCTGTTGGAATGTGGGAAACTGAGCTTTTAGGTATTGTGAAATCTCAGCTCCTTCTACCCAATGAACTTAGAAGAATTTATTGCAAGAAGAGATGATATTGAGGTTCAGTTTTATTTGTATTCAAAGATCTGGTTTTGAACTTGGCAGGACAAATTTTTTGCAGGGTTTGGCTGCTCTTGCAGAACCTAATCCAAAGCCCATTGAAGTCAGGACAAATCTCTCCCTAGACTCCAGTGAATTCTGGGTCATACCCCTACAGTAACATTGATTCTGATGGTTGCAGAGGTTGAGATTTTATTACTGCAATCAACATAAAATATGTCTGGCTTTCATTTTAGAAATTTCCCTCTTTCTTTTGCGTAGAGTTCAAGAAATAATAATATTTACTTTTTCTGGGGAAAATATTTATTTATCACTATACAAAATTATGAAGTATAATTATTGTTATATGAAGTTTCAGGGAATTCCATGAAAAAATGTACTCAAAGTTCTGTACACTTCTCTTGCTTAATTTCCTTGTGTCTTCTGATGTTTATTCCATTTTTACAGTACAAGACATGAAGTCTTTAATTCCTTTCCCACATGAAGATTTTCCCCCAGAAAAGAAAATAACATAAGCAGAGACTACAACAGACTTCATCCAGGCTGGAGCCCTAACTCTGCAAATGATTCTTGCTATAGTTTTACTGACATTAGTACTGGTGAATTTTGCACTCAATACATGGCTATCATTGAATATAAATTAGGGTCTGCTGAGCCATTTTGAGGCCGTTGTAGAGTTTACACCATGGCAAAGAGCACAAGCAGGTGGTACTTCCCTCATAGGAGGTCTGGGAAAATAACAGGATTTAAATTTTGCTGTTTATGGACACATTTATTTTTAAGGAGCTTTGTTAAGCTCTAACAACTTACAGTATAACTTTTAAAAATTTTATTTAACTTGATCTCAAAAAAAAAATTTAGTCTTTTTTTTTTCTTTTGCATCTTTCTTTTTAAATTCCTGTATTTGACAGTTAATTATCAAGCTAGAATTCTACTAAAATTATTCTTTCCTTTTTTAAATTTAATTAATATTTTTTCATTTTTAATTGGGATATAAAATCACTTTCTTCATTTAGGGTTTAAATCTTCTTGGGTCACATTCAAAACCCTGTGCCTTCTACTCAGGTGACTCCAGTAAACAGTGCCTTAACATTCTGAGGTTTGCAATTTAAAAACCAAAAATCATTAAACAGGGAATTCTGGGAGGTGTGAGAGGTTGTGAAAACTGCAAATGTTCTTTTGTGTTACAGTCTCAAAATCTGTATCATGCAAATAATGGGTGGAAGCATTCTGTGTCTGGAATGACAAATTCATGTTGGTGAAATTGCCATATTGTGAATACTTTTGGTAAGAAAGGTGAGGTGATTTTATACCCAGTAGTACTTAATCCCCAAGGTTACTTTCAGATGGAAGAAAGACAGAGCATTTTTATAAAAAACGTTGTGCAGCTCAAGGAGTGATGGATAGTGCTGTTATAAATTCATATCACCCAGCCCTTGATTTATTCAGGAATTTTCAAGTGTATGGCAATATACATTTCTAATTTCCACTGAGGATGAATTTGGTGAAAGGAAAGAGAAATTATTTGCTAAAATACAAGCTGGAATGAGGTAGTGGATGCCAATGTTAACACTCCTAAAGAAGAGTTGTTTCCTGAATTAGGCTGCAGAGCAAGGAGCACTTTCGGCGCTGAATTGCCAGAGCTGCTGACAGACAGTCCCCTTACAGGAGTGCTGGTGGGTTTGATTAAAAGCTGGTGATGAGAGCTTTCACTGCCAGTCCTACCAGAGCTCCTGCCCTCCACAGCAGCCTCCTGGCTGAGGAGAGAGACAGCAGCCAGCAGGGAAAGAGGCTGTGGGTATTCCTCTACCCCTTCTGGTTCCTCATAGGATTATGGAAATTATGAATTGCAGCTGCATCAATATGAAAAGTGACAGTCACTTTGATGGAAGGTGTTCAGTTAGCTCAGAGCTCTACATTTCAAGCAAGGAATAAAAAGCCACCTAAGTTACAGACAGCCCAGACAGCTGAATATCCCCATTATCCCCAGCTGCAAATAGAATAATCTGGGCGTGAATAGCACTTTTCAGCTGAGAAGCTGAAGTGGCATGAAGATATTAACAAATTCCCTCCGTCAGTTATGGAGACAGGAAGCACTATTATTGCATTTGGGATCTGGGGAAGATTGAGATACCTCAGAGTTAGTTTGTTCAGCCTGGCAGGGGGAATCAGTGGCAGAGCAGGATAAAGCCGTGAGGGCTGTGCCGAACTCTTCCTGGCCATTCTTTCTTATTCTTTCTTGGTCTACCACAGCACGTCCCTGATTTAAAAAAAAAAAAAAAAAAAAAAAAAAAAAAAAACACCAAAAAAAACCCCACCTCACTTTCTCACATGTCAGACTGTAGTAAGGGTCATGTGAGGCATGAGGTGACCCTGGCTGACCAGCAGACAAGGGCTGTGTATGACCATGACTGAATTCAATGTATTCAATTTACAACTCTGTACAGTGAGTACAAACTGAGTGTAAGGCACTGTGACCACAGTGTGTTCTCTTATTACTCAAAGAGGTGGAAGACAAGGTCAAGCTCTTAGAATTGCAGTCATGTTTTTAGAAATTGTTTTGTTTTTTATTGCTGCTGTGAGGGATACCAATAAAGCCAGCCTAAGCATACAGGAATTTCAGCTCTGCCTCTACCCTAAAATATTTAAATTTCCTTTAAACTCTCACTCATAAGGAACAGAAAGCCCACACTGTGGTGAACTTTCTAGACTGTTGAAGGGTACTATTAGGTTTCTCTCAAGCCTGGTCAGCAAAGGGGCTCTGGAGCTGATCTCTGCATATAAAGAAAAGAAAATATCTGGTGTCAGGGCCGGGTTCAATGTGCCTTAACCTTAGGGAAAAGACTAGTAAAGCAGAAATGCAGTGAGGGAAAAGCCTGTTGCTGTCAGCATTTAAAGTGCATAAATCATAGCCACGCCCTCTGCCAAAACATCATGTCCACAGCTTGTTGTTTCTTTTAAAAATTTCTAAACAGACCAATTGGTCTAAATTTCTGGATCACCCACAGTTTGTTACAGTATTCATCAGTAAATGGAGGGCCTGGAGCACAAGTCTGGTGAGGAGCAGCTGAGGGATCTGGGGCTATTTAGCCTGGATAAGAGTAGTCTCAGAACAATGTTCTCACTCTCTGCAAGGAGGGTGTAGCCAGGTGGGGTTGGTCTCTTCTCCCAGGTGACAAGAGACAGGATGAGAGGAAACAACTGCAAGTTGTGCTGGGGAGGTTTAGATTGGATATTAGGAAAAAATTCTTTAGTGAAAGGGGTCGTCAGGTGATGGAACAGAGAAATTGTGGAGTGGCCATCCCTGGAAGTGTTCATCATGCTGAGGACATGCTTTAGTGGTGGGTTTGGCAGTGCTGGGTTAGTTTGACTCATTGATCTTCAGAGTTGTTTCAAAGCTCTCCAATTCTATTCTCTGAGTTTGTGAGCCATTTACAATGCAGAGGGAGGTGGTGGAAAACACTGTTTTCTTGATGGAAAAATCCAAATAGTTTGGGAAAATATGAACTTCCAAACTTTGAGAATCTGTTAACAGACTGTGGGGAATATGAAATAACATACATTTATTGAAAAGGTCTTGATGAAGTCTTTTTGAAAGCCTCTGCATTTAAGAAGCAGAGTCTTTTGTGATTTGACCTCCCAACAGCAACTTTTTTTTTTTTTGCAGAGGGAAAGAAATGTTAAATGCTGTGACTGCTAGACTGGGAATTTAGTTCAGCTAACATCAGGTTTATGACCCAGGATGGAGGTAAATGGCCAAACCCGATCAACACCCCATTAATCCAAGGATGATCAAGTAACATTGCATTTGGCAAAGCCACAAATAACCATGTAATAACATTGTAATTCTATGGTAATTTCTTACACATGGTTATTGATGCCCTGTAAAATAATGTGTTACCAATATTCCCATATTACTCTCTGCTCTTAAATATAAGGTCACTGACAGACCATGACTGTTTAATGTACTTTCAGTCTCAAACAGAAAACTTATACAACGGTTATAAAAATGAACCTTAGTGGGTGACCCTCTTTGCTCTTCTTTAATTTTTTTCCTCAGAATATGTCACACATACATCAGTGCTACTCTAGATGGTTTGCAGGGTATTGGATTTCATTTACATTTAGCATTTCCTCTCCACTTTTCACCTACCTACTTAAAATTAGGAGCTTTATCAAAGATTTGGATTATACAGGTAGTGTTCCCACTTTCAAGAGTGGAGACTGAGGACCTAGTTGAGAGGCAAGTGACTCCTGCACTAGGATTCAAACCATTCCAAAACCAACCAAATACCACAGTATTTGTGCCATGCACCTATGGCTTATTTTGAGCATTAGTCATTGGTGAATAGGTAAGAAAAACTGGATGCTCCCATTCCAACCTCCTACTCTGAAGATACCTAGAAACCAGTTGAGAGCCAGAAAAACTTGTCAGTGCAGGGAGAACAGCCAGGGAGACTTGCGTAAGAGATAAACTAGTGTCATGCTAGATTTGTGTCTCTCAAACCTAGACCTTATTTGACTCAAAATTACCACAATGACATAATCTTTTCCACCTGTGTGCAGAGAATTCCATATCCCTCCATATGCTACTTTTTTTACATAGAAGAAGTTTTGGGTCTTTATAGAAGGTCTCACTCATAGTCTAGGCTTTTTTATCATAGAATCGTGGAATGGTTTAAGTTGGAAGGAACCTTAAAAATCATCTCTTTCCAAATCTTCTGCCATGTGCAGGCACACCTTCCACTTGACTAGGGTGCTCAAAGTCCATTTTCCCCCCCTTTATTCTTTTCAGGAAAGATTGAAAAAAAGATATTAATTCTAACTTTAAACTTTGGTCTTGAATACTCTTTAAATTATGAAAGATTTTGAACTGAATTTACCCTGTATTTTAGGGCTAACCCTCTTTTGGTAAACCAGACATTAGAAAATCCTTACCTGAATCAAATTGTGTTTTGGCAATTTATATGTAGCTTTAATTAGGAATATGTAATGAATTAGTAGTCTGGGCACAAAAACCTTGATCAGGCACACAAGAAAGAACACATTCTTCTCCCACAGCTGAGGCACCTCAGAGCCTGTCCTGCTGCTTAGCTTTGCCTGGGCTTCCACCTTCCACAAATCTACAGTCTGAGGCAAGGGAGTGTTCGCACACTTTAAAGCCCCATTTTGTTCTTTTGCTTATGCACAGCCCTGGGATTGTGAGAGTTAGTTTTATGTCTGCAGTTCATCAGGGCTGGTATGTTTTGTGCAGTGGGGTAGCAAAATTTAACAGCAGTTATTATCATTCCTACGCAGGGGAGATGGGTAACTGGGGGTTTATAACATTCTCCAAGAAGCTGTCGAGGACAAGACCGGGTCAGGCTTTTGAGAAAAAACAAACAATAACAAAAAAGCGCTGCAAGATGGAAGAGGAATCTCGAGAATGGTAACTGCCCTCTATGCAGAAAAGAGTGGAGAATCCAACAATCCAGCAATCTCACCAATTTCATATTCCTGACTGGAATTAGCATCTAACTGGGCTTCCTTTCACCAGTGATTGTCAGGTAAACAGACCAAGGGGAAAATAGAGACATCTGTGCCTGGAAATGGCAGAGCTCCCCCGGCCCGTAAACCCGCTGGAATTCATGTCTACTGGGCTATGCTGGGCGCTAACGAATGAGAGCAGCATCTCTGTCCCTGACACAATGTTCTGCAAACTGCACTGCTGAATTCAATTAGTTCTTAGGAGACTATTTTTGTGTTCTCCATACAGCTGTGGAGCACAAGGAACCGTGTGGTTTCTGTGACCTTTCGTTGCTCCTCGTGGCGTTCTCTCTGATGCTGCCTCTCAGCCATTCCTTCCATCCCATCGTGCTATCCTGTGCAGCATTCACATTCCTCAAACACAAAGCTCAGGGTACTAACATGATTCATGTGCCTCACAAGGTCTTCTGTTTCTTCTGTGCCAGTAAGAAAACCATAAGGCTCCTTTCCAGTGTTGCTGGCTGGGACTTAGCTGGTGCTGTCCATGGCCTGGAAACCCCTGCTGATCTTCAGAGATGTGAACAGTACTCGCTCCTCACACAGACCCTCATGAGCCAGGTTTACACCTGGGCATTGGCAGATCAAAGGATGTCCCACATCCTGTAAGCTCTGTTCTGAAATGCCCTACTGCAGTCATTGGGTGAGGCAATTCTGGTCATCAGAGCCAGGCTGGAAATTAGGGGTGAGCCTCAAGGCTGCTCTAACCTGCTCTAATTTGATCTCCAATGAGCAAAGCACAGCTTTGCCGGTGTCAATTCTGGTCTTTTGAAATCAGATTCTGACTGGCTTTGTACAAATATCTCATGTAAAAACAATGTCCCTGTGAAGCTAAATCATGAAGATATGATTCCTCTAACTTTTAAAACAAAGTTTCCTTATTTACTGAGTCAAGAGGAGTATTTTAAACTCTAAGTTTTAATTAATTATTTGTTTCTATTAAGAGATTGGATAAAGAGAGATACTGTATGTCTCAAGATTAAATGCCAAACTTTTGAACCTGCAATGAAGATGTAAAGTTAAAAAGCTACTTTTAATGCTAATTAGAAGGCTTATAGAATTTTTAGGATTTGCTAAGCCCATTTGTGTGTCCAGTAGTCACTAGGATCATTTACTGGCAAGATTACTACAGGCAGCAGCTCTTCCCTTTTTTTCTGCAGCTTCCATCCCTCTTCCATAATAATCCTTGGTCCTGCCACTGAAATTTAGACTTTTCACAAACAGAAATACAGATACTCTTCTCTCACAGAGTGCAATAATGCATATTCTGTTTGCTGATTAGCTGAAAGTTGCAAACTATTCTTTTTAAAAATTTTGTTTAATGAGGCGAGAAAATAACCATAAGTGTGTGGTTTAGGCTCCTAAGCCACCTTACTCTGAAGGGTGTACCTGGGCATAAGGGTATAGAAAAGGTTCTTAGCCCTCTAGGATTTAGCATTAACTTCCAGGCACTTGCCAGCAGTGAAGTGCTAATTTAAAGCCTTTTGATTTGGCACAATTCGCTTCAACATGCAGAGGCGAGCGCAGAAAGAAAGAGCGTCAGCCCCCTTGGAAGGGACAGCGTTCCAGCACCAACAAAGCCTCATTGTTCTCCTGCCCAGAGAGCCTGGAAGCTGTGGTGACCCCAAAGCAGTCCCTTTGGAAAGGGAGAACTGCTTTGCAATAATAATTATTCCTAGAGTTCAAAAGACTAAGCCGTTCCCCGAAAGAAATCAAATGATTAAAAATTCGCACAACAGCTGGCTGGGGTTGAATGAAGATGTCAATTACACTGATAAGGAAGAAAGAAATGGTGCCTTCAAATGCTTCAAAGGAACAGCAATGTATAAATGTGTTTGGGCTTTGTTAAAATAGATCTACAGTGCTATGATCGGCCTAATTAATGTTTCTCTTTTGTGTGGCATTCCTGCCTTAAATGCTTTCAGTTACCCGAATAACCACAGATTTCTCTGAGTGAATAAAGCCTCCTGTTACCTTTTCAAAGCGCCTGAAAGTGTGATCTAAAACATTTCTTGATCCTCTCTCCCCTTCTCAGCCAAATCAGCTGTTCACAGATAGATCAGTGTGTTGTGCTTACTTTATGAGCAGCAAGAATAGGCTCATCCACCATTTTCCCTGAGAAGACTCAACTTATTTATTCAGTTATACAACAGACCTTCCGTCCTGTAGTAAAAGGCATGGTCCATGCTCCACTTCATGGGCACAAAACTTGGCCACAATGCTCAAGACACAGCTGAAACTTGAAATAAAGGATGGCTTTCTGAACACAATTTAAAATAAAACAGCAAAAGACCAGGAGAAGTTCGGTTTTGGTATTTTTTTTTCCTTGCAAGACTTTATGATTCTTCAATCAACGAATGTGTGAAGTGTGCATTTCCAGGAAGAATTAAAATTGATCTTGTGTTTCTTACCACTGCTTACAACTCTGAGTGTGGCAAAGTTACCATGCAGAATACATTGAATCATCAGCACTTACTCACTGGGGACAAAGCTGTGCCTGAGAAAGGGGAAAAGAAACTTTTCAGGCTACTTAGACAAAGTGTTCCACATATTAACGCTCTTCCCCTTATCAGTGTGGGTTTTGTCTGTGACACAGAATGAGTTTAACATTGCAGGACCATGCAGTCACTCAAGGGTCAGTGATTTTTCTGTGAGAGCATTTCCAAGGGTAAAGCACAGGAACCATGAATGGTATATGATATCCAAAAGAGACTGTGTTCTCAGTGTCACTTCATAGAAGATTTTTTTTTTCTTTTTTCTTCTTTGGTGGAAGGGCACTGGCTTTGAGCTGTCTGTCTTGCAGCTCATGTAAAGGGAAGAGGTCTACACTGAATAAATATATGGATTCTCTGCAGCCCTGACTTCCCAAATGAGAAACCGACCTTCAAGTCATACATGCAGTTACCAGCTGGCAAATTATGCTCTCACCTAATGTAATCCAGTTGAGATTTTGTATCTTAGGTTTTTTTTCTTAGTGCATTTTCACAGATGAATGATCTTGCCTATGAAGGGGTAGGGAATAGTTTCCAGAGGGAAACTATTTGTCTTCCATGGGTTATCTATGTATTTTATTGACTCGGACATTTTCTTTCAAGAGTGTGATGCTGGGAAATGTTAAAATGCCTTTTAGGCTCTTTTCCCTCTTTTTGGCTTCTCCACTTCTGCATATAAAATTCCCAAAATGATGGCTGTGCAGCTCCAAGCTGTGCTTGCATCCAGCTAGATGGAATAGGTGTACAAAATAGGAAAAGGTTTGAGGTTAAAGCTCAAGACCTTTGGGAGTCATGATCTCTCCAGGTGTCTCCAGCCCAGCTGTCACCACTGTCCTTGGTCATCCTGAATTGCTCATGTCTTTTTTGGTGCTTCCACAGAATTTCCAGTGAACAAATTCTCGTCACTGATGTGATGACATGTGGGACAGAGCAGCAGAGCCTACTCCCGAAACCTATCTGTGAGTTTCACTGAGCTCATGAAGTTCATAGCAAACAGGTAATCCTTCAAATGGCCATGTCTTCACAAGACTGCTAGCTGGATTTATTTCTCTTTTGTTTTCTTTTCAAAATGCACTATGAGTGCCATATGCTTTTCTGGGCTGGTACAAATATCCAGGGCTTTCACCATCACTGTCATTGCCATCAATCAACAGGCAATATCTTTCCTGGATTGCGTTCTTCCACTCCCTGCTGGGAAAATGACTTTTTGGATTTTATTCATGTTGTTATTTGCCTTGTGAAGGATCTGTTCCTGAAACAGACTGCGGCCTCAAGAAACTGTGACAGACATTCAGATCTTATACCCATCAAATGATAGGTAAAATATGTGGGTTTCTTCTCATTTTTCACCTTCTTCTTTTGTGCACTTCTTACAAAGCTGCTAAATACCAGAAGTACCTTGTGCCCAAGCCTTGCTAGCCAAGCATGACTTGGCTTGGAAATTCCTAAAACTTTGCTGAAATATTACCTGTACTGATACTCAAGCAAATTCTGCACAGGGATGGTCTTCAACTGACACGGAAAATGAAGTCTGTGTGAATGGCAGAGGTGGGTGTATGGAAAATAAGTTCATCTGGGAAATTTAGAGAATAGAGTTCGGTTTCATATTGGTTATCAGCTAGAAATGTTATCAGACTATCCAACTTATCCAATAAGTGCTGCTGTCTCTAGAAAACTAACGCACTGACTCAGAGTAGATGGGGGTGATGGAATAGTAATTCTTGATTGGGTTCATGCTCCTAAATGTGTATACAGGACAGCATTTTTTCTTTTTGTGTGCATGGCACATTCCTAAGCTGTAATTGCTAGACTCTCCAAGTTTCTCTGGCTGCCAAATCCCCCCACTCTGACTCTAGCAGTGTTTTGCATTAGCTGTACTGAACAGTAAATATTATAAAGAAAATAACCAGCGTTTAAAATTCTGTTAATGCATTTAAACCACCAGCCCCCTGAAATTACTTTTGACCAGTTGTGTACGGCCCCAGATTTCAAGGCTATTTATGACAGAACCCAATTTATCTTTTATAGTTGCAGTCATTACTCTTAGTCCAGAAAGCACTGCAAACTCTGATAGCCTCTTTATCTTCCTGTACCCTACCTGCAGTATTTAATATGTTAAAATCTCTCCTTTGTTACTGGTTCAGCACATTGAATATTGAAGCTGTTCTTGAAAATGCTGAAAACTTCGGAATGTGATACAAAAGAGAAAAAAAATATTTCCTGTTCTGCAGGATAAAATGAGGACAACAGAAATCTGTTGACATAGTCGCCACTGAAAGAATACACTGCATAAAAGGAAGTTCAGCAAAATGAATGGGCACCAATGCTTGGCAGCATCCCAGGCTTTAAAATTAAATAGCAACCTAATTTTTTTCAGAAAGAATGGAGAGATAAAACTGAAGTTAGTCTTCCTGCAGTTAAGAACACTGGACTTCTCATGTGCTCTTAAGACTTCAAAAATCCCATTTGAAGAATAAATATTTCTTGTAATACCTTTTTTAAAATAAGGAGATGGCATGTACAGCATTACTTTCTTGGAATGTTTCTATTTTTATTTTATTTAGGGGTGAGTTCTAATGCTCATATAAGTTACAGTGGCACAAGTCATTGTCCAGAAGTTGAAATAAAGGTACCAGAGGCGCAAATAAAGCAAATTAAGAAACACTGCAAAGAAAATTGCCTAAAAACGTATGGGATGATAGATTGCTTCAGAATTGCTAATAACACTGAGGTGACCTAGAAAAGTCCAAAGGCTAAGATACTAAACACCAAAGGCCTCCTCATGATCAGCTGTGACAAAATCAAATACTCTTGACTGAGAAAGTCAGAGTGAGTGTTGGGGATGGTTAAACTAACCTATCTCTGTGTGACTGGTGGAAGGGACACTGGTTAAGCTCAGGCAACAAATTTCTCAGGTTTTGAAGTAGGGAGTAAATTTTCTCAGTAAAAATGCCTCTTTTCTGTGCTCTTTAAATCAGCTCGCTGCAGAGACCAGGAAGCATTCTGTGGATACACAAAATGAGCTTGGGAAAATTATTTTGGATTAGGAAGATTGATTTGGTAATGATAGAGCTTGCTGGGAATCAGAGAAGTGGTTTTACTAGTGAAGACGGGCTTGGGGTTCGAGAAAGGATACAGGGCAGTAAAGTTATAATCAGAGGAGGAGGGAAAATGAGAAGGATTACACCTGCACAATGGGAATGGGGTTCCCTCTGTGGGGTTGCTTCCAACATGCTCTGTAAATGTCCTGTGAAATGCCTGTCTGATCATGCACGACCTTTTCCTCTCAGTTATATGGGCTGCATCTTTCCAGAGAGCTGCAAGGAGCACTCTTGCTGTGAGGGCCTGCGGCTCAGGAAGAGTCTGCAGTTCCCATGCTTGAAACAGAAAGTCAGGTTGGAAGAGGCAATTTGCCAAGAACAATTAAAAAAATGTGTTCTCGCTCACCTCGGAGGCACCTCATGGAAGTTTTATTTCATCTTTTGGATCCTTCCGCAACAGACAGAGATGATAACTGTTTCTAAAACTCATTTCAGAAAGATAACTCTTTCTGGAATGCAGTTTTTGTCCCACAAAAAAACCCAAAACCCCACAAACAAAATAACCTAAAACCTTCCCCTGTTGACTGTGACACAGGAACAGACCTTCCACTGTTCAGAAGGCAAAAAGCAAGAAGGGCTCTTTATTTGTTCTACTGTATTTGGAACTACAAATCTTAGTGGATACTTGGAAAGGCAGAGCAGAGCATCCATGATGCAGCATACTTATTTTCCTCAACTGTGAATTCATCCCTATTGTCTGAAATTACATTTCTTTCCTGCTGGGTTGAAGCAGTAAGGAATGGAACTGAACTTCATCAGCTGAAGTGAGAAACGGTTTGCAGTTCTGCTGGGAATTGGCAATCCTCAGTTTCTACTCTCTTTCAAGATATACTAAGTTTAGGAGAGCTACTTCATATTTGTGTAATGCTCTACTAACACTACACTTTTTCAACAAATCCAGTCAGTTAAGCATTCTCTTTGCAGGCTGAGGATGTCAGGTTCCGCAGAACAATATATAAATAATTTTCATCATCCAGGCACGGAGAATTGTGGTTGCAGCTCTCTCTCCTTGCTTTTTTTTATTGACTAAATGTTGTGTTGCCCCACTCAAGTGACGTGCCAAGTGACTGTAGGCAAAGCTTATGGTCAAAATGCTGTGCTTTGTCAGCTAAAACTCCCTCTCTCTTTTAAAACAATGTTACATCTTTAATTTATTACCACTTTTCTGTGCTCTGGGAAAGCTCCTGTGAAGGAGGGTGTTGATTTCCAGGCTCAGTTCCTGAGGAGTTTGCTTTTTAAGGTGAACTCAAGCAGCGCTGTGAATATCTCAGAGTCTTCCTTCATTTCCTCAAGGGTCAGGGAAGTGTAGGAAAAGCTTTTCCCTGCCATTGGAGTCTCTGATTCCCTCGTGTTTAGTGATGCACCACATCCTGGGGAGCTTCTCTTCTGAGACTGATGTCCACTCGTGCCATGTACTGCACCACTGTTTTCTGCAATCTTCAGAGAATTTAGCCTGGTTTAACCAGATTGTCTATTCTTTATCTATGTTCTCAATTATGCCCAGATGGCAGTGAGACTTTACACACCAATACCTGCTGGTGATGGAGCAATGTTTGAAAAGAAAATGGCAAAGTTAAATACTGTAGCAGAAGCTGAATAAAAAAATAAAGCTTCTGTAACATATTACAAATATTTGTGGTTTGCAAAGCAGCAAGAAAAAGACAGAACTGCCATTTAAGAAAACATTCATAATGCAACTGGATGACTCTGTGACAGATTAAACGTTTTCATCCTGGAAGAAAACATGGCTAGCTGGCCAGAATTTAATAAAGATGAGGAAATCCTTTGCTTATATATAAGTGTTATACTTTATGGGAAATTCAGGTGTTAGATATGATTTAAAGTGGCTCTGATATCACACAAATGTAATGGGGCAAGTGACAGAGGAATTTTTTTAATTGTGCAGTAAAAACTAGAAGAAACTGGAAAATGACATACCAGTTTTATTTGATGTCCTTTCCAGTTATTTCTGCAATACTTACAGCTACGCTAAAATACCTTGGAGAAAAAGAAAAAAAGGTTTGCTTAGAGCAGAGTTTTAATATTTTGATTTCTTGGCTCAGGTGCTGAAATTCATTTGACTTCATAAATTTCTTTCTGATGTAGCGACCGGTCATGAGCTTTTCACAACTTGGAACACTACATCAAAATAATGAACACAGCTGAATTATCTGATGGCATTGCCCAGCTCAGTCTGTCTTTTGCCATTATGCTCAGAGGGGCAGCAGGGCATGTGTGTGCAAACACCAGCCTGGCCAGGAAGTGTGACTGAGGGGAGCACTGGTGGCTTCTTTCTGGGGAAGGCAAAGCCAGAGATGTCATTCTGGAGTACTTGAATATGATCCTGCTGCTTCACGTTCTGGATTGTGGTCTAACATGGCAATCACCAGTGAATCTGGGCATTTTTTTGCAGACAATTTTTATATTAAACATTGCACGTTTAATGCTTTCATTCCTATGCATAAGGGGGGATTTAAATATGAAGTTGGGAGAGTTTTACTGTGTATATTCTCTTCTTATGTCCAAAACAACCCTCTTTTCAAAAGCAGGGTCCTTCATGCTCTGTTCCACTTCTTTACTTGTTCATCTTTCACCAAAGGTCAGAGAGCTTCAGGTTTGAGTACAGTCCTCAAACCAAAGGCAGATTTAGTCTTCCGGAAGCACAAAGATATTCCTGCAGATTCGCAGCCACCACAGAAATCACAGACAGCAGGACTCTCCCACTGCTGAGAGGACACTCAGTGAACTCCAATGTATTTTTCTTTTAATTATGTCATCCACAAAAGGTCTGGAGAAATCTTAACAAGGTTCGGTGTTGCTAGAAAAATTTCTTTTTGGCTCACTGGAGATGAAAGGTGTGTGAGTGGATGTATTAAACATATGCCTCCCCTTTAGCCAACTGTCAAGAACCATTACAGAGAAACCCTGTTTTCTATACTTCATGTTTATTCTATACGAAAATCTTGAAGAGATTTGGGTGGGGGGAGGTCTAGGAATTTGAATTCCTCTCAAAATGAAAATGAAAGGTGGGAAGGTTGCACAAGCACATTCCACACCTTGGTAAGCACTTGAGGGACATTTTGAAAGTCTGAAAGGGACACATGAAATAACTTTTCCCTCATATTCAGTAAGAACTTAGAAATGGTTTGTGGAAACTCAAATGCCTTGTTAAATTCACAGAGTGGAGACCAAGCACACACATGACATGAAGAAGTTCTTTCCAGCACCCTCACTGTTCTTGTTCACACTCAAATTACTGACAAGAGACCTAATAATTTCAGGAAGAAAGAGCCTGAAATATTCTGAGACTACAAACAGAGGCTGAAATTTGGGGCTTGGTCATTAAACAAATAGGTTAGTCAGGAGATCTGAAAGGGAAGATGTAAACAATTTACATTCCTAGAGAAACTGGAAGCCTTTCCATAATGTTTGCCTTTTTTTTTTTCACGGCTCATTTGAGCTCACTGGAATCCCACCCAGTAAAACATAAGTTCCCTAAATGAGTTTGGTATGTGTCAGACATGCAACAGCTTTGAGTGCTGAAGGTCTGTGGTGCAAGGCTCATCACTGAGAGTGTGCACCTTTGTGTTCCAGCCCCTTGATGTATAGCAGGAATGCTTCCAGTAGGACTGATTTGCTTTTTTTTGCCAACAAAAGGCCCATAAAGATTTGCAAATTTAGCAAACGGTTGCTCTCATAACAAATATTTTGGCTTGTACCCTGCGTAATCTGTGAAACACCACAGTGCAGTGATTTCCCTCAAATCCACACAGCACAACAATAAATCAGCTAAAATCTAATACATTGTCTGCTAAGATGGAATGTGCCTGGTTTTGGTTTGTTTTGGGGGTTTTTTGGTTTTTTTTCTTTTTTTGTAAGAGGTATACATAAATCTTAGGTCTTCAACCTAATACGCAGTAAAACTCACAAAAGATATCTTCAGATATCTTTAGCTGTATTTCTACTGCTTTCATTGAGCTTTGTTTCCCTGACTCTGGTAGCTCTAAAACCATGGTGACAGTACAGAAAGGAGCAAAACCTCTGCTGTATCTCACTGTAAACTGTATTTGAAGCGTTTGTTAGGTCTGAATTCTTTTAGAAGAACTTATCTTTTAGGGTTTCTTTTCCCTTTGAAGAGAATGGAACTACTTAATGGTTTGGCTATGATAGCATGTGTAGAATTTTTCAGTTACACACCTTTATTTCAGCAACACCCAGCATTTTTTCCTACTTAACAGAGAACACAGAGGCAAAGACCTCAGCATTGAGTGGCTAACTGACTTGAATTTCTAGAGTTCTGACTCTTCTCTGATCCAAAAAGTGCTTCAGTTACCAGTCCCTCCAGTCCAAAAATTTTAAAGCCAATTCACTGCTGTGTTTGAGTAGTCATACGGAAGTGCCAACTCAGTCAGAGTTACGATTTTGCTAAGAAGAAATACTGGCTAATCCCATTTATTTCAGCATGACTTTTTCTCTCACACAGTAAATCTTACTCTTAGCTTCCCCAGATGGGATCAAGAGAACACAGAATCATGGAATAGTTAAGGTTGGAAAAGACCTCTGAGACTGTCAAGTCCAAGCTATAAACCCAGCATTATGTGCACTATGCACTAAACCACGTGCCCAGGGGTCACATCTGCATGGTTTTTGAACAATACATGTGTTCAAAGGGTTTGTGAATGGTCCCATTGCCCCTGGAGAGGTACATTGCCCACTGCAGAAGCTGCATGTGGTCCCACCTTACCATAGTCTGCTCTTCCTACGTCCTCCCACTTGCTGAAATTTTCCTCTAGGTAAGTGGAAGGGAATATTTTTAGAGGTGATCTTCTTCTTTCAAAGGGAATGGCCCTCTGAGACCACATAAAATTGGTGTTGAGATGCCTAATTGGAAGCGATTTGTTCTTGCTAATTACTTGCTTGGGTGTTTTGTTTTCAGCAGTCTGTCCCCAGTGTTCAACAGCCATCATCATCGGGGCATTGTTTTTACAGGTCCCACAAATTCCCTTTTAAAGTGATGCCTAAACTTCAAACTGTTTTCCTTGCAGGCAGGTCTACAGAGATTTACTGGAATCATGGGAACCACAACTAGTGAGCAGGCGAGAGGAAAAGGCCCCATTATTGGCTCTGTCAGGAAAATTCTGCTCGTAATTAAATTCTGCTTAAGATTTATGAACCCGGTGCAGTGGGCTTGATTGGGCTGCTTATCAGTTTGGGGGAACCTCATTATTTCAATTTTCAAGTGAAATCTGTTTCAGAACAGACAAAACTCAGCAGGATCTTTTATTGAAATATTTGGTCTGCTTAATAACGGGTGGCTACTTGTTAATTATTGGGGTGGGGAAGCTGGGCTCATTATTGGGATGAGTAGTCATGTCATCCCAATATTTTTCACCTCAGTTCTTTGAAAAAGTCAAGTAAGACGTGAACAATAACAAGGGAGTTCATGCACGCTCTGAACTTTCAAGTGAAATAAGTAGTTCTTCCCTCCAGAGTAAGAAAAAAAAAATCTCTTTTTTTTTTAATTACAAAAGAATTAAATTTTCTTTTTTCTGTATAATCTATATAAGGGCATTAACACTTCTAATGGCTACACCAACAATAAAAAGAGAGTAGCAATTGCTTCACATTTGGAATCAATCTATTAAAACCTAAAAACATATCTCTGGTCACTTGTTAAGGCAAATACAAGTAAAAGATTAACCATTTTGAAAACACAGTGAGATTTGGTTCAAAAACAGGAAAAAAGTGAACATCATTGGGGCAAATCCCTGGTGTTCCTTGAGAGCTTTGTTAAGGCTTTGCAGCCAAAACTGAAAGGAATATTGGGACAGTTTTCTAACAGCACTGGAGCTGTGGCACCCCTAAGGTACTTGTTAAATCAGGGTATTTCTTTTCATCCTCTTGTAACTATATTATCT
Source organism: Chamaea fasciata (assembly GCF_029207755.1). Lineage (NCBI taxonomy): Eukaryota > Metazoa > Chordata > Aves > Passeriformes > Sylviidae > Chamaea > Chamaea fasciata. Next base: position 66,812,157 of record NW_027094091.1, on the reverse strand, counting down.
ACTGACCAGCCCTTGTACAAAATCAAGAGCAGAATTATTTCCACTTAAAAATACAGTCTGGTCTGGAGCCTGTTATGGTTTCTTAGTTCTATGTTCCTCCACTCCACTGGAATGGCTGGAATTGCTCAGTACAGTCAGGTGGTGATCACTTGAAGAATCTCTCCCCCTCCACCCAGCTAGTTGCTGTACTTGCCTTACTTGACAATGCCAGTTTTGTTGCTTTTCAGACTTTTTTAAAGGGTACTTTTCCTGAGTTCTCCAGTTTTTCACAGAAGGTAACTCCATATCTTTGCTGCTACCAAGTCTGATATCAAAAGTAAAACACCACTTTATAAGTGCCCCAGCTTTTTTTTCCCCCGTTTTCTTTTTTTTTCTTATTTTTTTTTCTTTTTTTTTTTTTACAGGAATGAAGTGAAGTATAAACATTTCCTGCAAAAGTACATATAATAGAGGTTTGTTTGCCAAGTGGTTTTATTTTCCTCCTTGGCTGTGACTCTCAGAAAATGTTTAAACAGCAATGTAAAAATAAATGAATAGATTTTCTTCATTACTATTTTCTTTCCCTGCAAGAATGTATGCCTCAGGGACACAGGGGTATAGAACAGATTAATAGGGAAATTTTAGTGGGAGCCCCATGTTAAATATTGGCAGTACATCACTGTACTGAAGAAAAATGAAAGTTGGTGCCCATGGAGCTCTGCCTGATAACTGATTGCAAGACGCCTTCAAGGCTGCAATTTATCTTCAAGAAATAAAATAATTAGAACTGTGTAAGCTTGGTCTGTCTCTCTTCAGTAAAGAGGCAGATATGATTTCATTATTCAACTCCTGTGAGGTCATTAGTGAACCTGGGAATCTATTCAGCCTGTCTGTGTTAGCTTGGCTTCAAAGAATGAGAAGAAAGAATAAATCTATCCCTACCAGTGAAGCCCTACAGTTTATTTGGACACACCTAGGAAGGAAAAATGGGAATTCCTTGGTGCTGCCATGCCATCAGGAATCTCAGCAAAGTGCCTACTGTGCTGCCCACACAGGGCTGTCTGCTTCCTAAATCTGAACTCCTCTCCTACTCACAAAAGTAACTTCTAGGATCCTGCAAGTTCTGTGATATTAACACATACTTCTTGACTCCTGGGCATCATCAGCACCTACACTGGCCAGGTATTTCTAAAGTAAAAATGAGTACTTACCCAACGTTTTCCAAATACCTTTTTTTTTTTTTTTTTTTTTTTTTTTTTTTTAAATAAGAAAAGCTTTTACTGAGAGAAAACTCTTCCCATGGGGGAAATGGGATAAAAACACACGGTTTGGGTTTTTTTTTTAAAGTATACTTTTACATGTAAAAGGTTATCATCTGTCACCATCTCAAAGTGTTAGCTCCTGTTTCAATGCAACAAGGTGTTACATAAGGCTTAAATCACTTTGCCAGCCACAGAGAGGAAAATCAGATGGTGTATATTTGATCTATCCAAACTACCTCACATTTATTACACATGGGCAGCACCTACACCTTCACCCAGCCACAGAGCAGCCAAGGAACGAGTTGTCTTTTTGCATTACACCACCACCAGGTATTGTAGGAGGTTTTTTTGTCATACCCAGGAATACCTGTTAGGAGATGGCAACAGGAGGTAGGAGCATAATTAAGGACTGAAACATCTAAGGGGGAATTTATTCTGTGCTCATAGGAGCAACTGTAGGCTAACCCAATCCAGCTCTCCTGATCTCAAAGTGGCAGCAGAGGAATGAGCGTGTTTTCATTGAAAATGCCAGGAAAGGAAATAGAAGGAAGAACTGCAGAGTGGGATCCAAACCAAGAGCAGGAAGATCAGAGCAATAACAATGAAAAAATGTTTCAAAAATATAAAAGGGAAGGCAGGAGGAAAGCAGAAGAATCATGTTGGGGTTATCATAGCAGAATTTGGAGTTCCGTCCCTTTTGTATTTTTTTCCTGGAGGCTGCAGACACAGTGAATAGGAAAGCAGAGCATTAATTCAGTCTAAAAAAATCCATTTGTCCACAGTGAGCTGTAGGAACCCTTTCTATTGTTTTTTCAGCTTGAATTCTCAGAAATGTTAAAAGTTACTTTTTAAGTAACTCTCAAATCTTTCTTTTTCCCCTCTTTCGACGTCTATGCTTCCAAGTGTTATATGTTTATTTGTTTGTTTGCTTATTTATTTATTTGCATCGATACAAATGAAAATTACAGCCCTGAATACAATTAGGTATTGATTGCACGGCTAAGGGGAAATCTTTCCTTCCGTCATCCCCTTCCCCTTGTTCAAGTGCTGTGCTGCGTTTCTTGCCAGCTGCATCACAAATGGAAACAGCCAGAGGAGCCATTTACGTGTCGTTATGAGGTTGTGAAACAAGTCTACCAAGTGCCTCGTTCTCGAAAAAGTCACTGGGATGTCACTGCTTAGGGCAGTATTAATGGCTAAGCGGGTTTGGGGATGCCTTTGCAACCAGCTCAGGAAGGAGCAGAGGCTGTGCAGAGGACAGTGTGCAGAGCAGCGTTTGCTCACATTCCGTGTTCCCTGGTTTTGATTAGGCAGCACAGGCTGAAACCCACTGACATAGCCTGTCTCCTGCCTAGGAGCTGGCTGTTGTGTGCATGGCTGTGCCAGTTTCCCAGCCTCCTCTTTGGACACATAATTTAATCAGATGTCTGTACTGTAGGTCCTGCAGTTGCCTCGGCTGTAGGGGGAGGGCTACACAACCAGCACAGAGCTGTTCACTTACCAGCCTCGAAAGGGCAGGAATTATGAAGGAAGTGACAGCAGCAGCAAGGATTTTTATGGTAAGATTGGAGAGAGCTCAGGTGTGAAATCCCACTGCAGCATCTGAAGGGGCTTGTGCCCCGAGCAGACAAGAGTGACCCACGTGAATTTTCTCGATAACCCCCTTCTGTGAGAGAAACGTGAAGCGCTGGTGGCAGCAGCAAGAAGGGAGCTGATGAAGGCAGAGAACAGCTCTGCTGGTCTGTGTGGAAGAGCTCCCTTGCATCAGCCCAGATGCTGGAGCAGACGGTAACCACACATAGCCTGGAATACCGAATTTCTGCACTAACCAGCAGATTTTGTGTTATGACTGGCCACCGAACAACAAAGCGATCCAACTCTACGTTTCCCTTAATCATCACAAGTGCTTACTTTGTATTAAAATGAAATGCCTGCAGGACTAGATCATAACAAGAGAAATGATAAATCTTGTCAGAAATCCTGCTTGCCCTGGCAGGATGCAGGCTCTGTGGTTTTGGCTATAGCGCATCCGTGCCCTTTGCGGCACCGAGGGCATCACACGTGCCTATTTAAGGTTCAGGTTTGGCTCTCCCCCAGCTGCCCTGGAACCTGTTTAACTTTCTCTTTGGAGACCAAAAAGTTCATCTTTCCAGGGGCAAAGTGGGGGCCAAAGGAGTTGCTACAGCAGGATGGTCTAATCCACTATTTTTGTCAACTGTAAATGCTTTTGAGAGGCTGGTGCCGAACTCTGCACACGTGGTGGGTACCTGTCCCTTGATGTCCTGAAGTCTTGCCTGCTGCTGGAAGTCCACCCCCATCTCCACATCTCCCTCCTGCACACCTGGGTTTCCTTCCCAGGGAAGGCAAAGCACAGGCGAAAAAGTAATATTTGTGGACAAAACTCATCCTGATGCAAGTTCAGAGCCCAGCTGGGCTTAGCAGAATTCCTTCTAGCCTGTATGTTTTTGAAATGGCCAGTGTGTGAAGCTTGCCACTAAAGACAACCTCCTAAGTGCCAGAACTGTTTCTGGGAAAATAAACTGTGTTGCACTCTGGATGTGTTCTAGTTTTTATCTTTTTTGTAGCAAAATGCTTCTTGGAGGCTTGTGTCTTCTTGATATTTTATCAGGGGATTTCATACTGTCCTTGGAGTTATTTTGGTTTGCAGGGTAGAGAACAATGGAGGAATGATAATATCAATTGCTTCCTCATATTGTTTTTATTTATTTTTTTTCCTCCTATGTTTTGTGAAATAGTTGAATTTTACATGAGGCAGCACACTAAATAGTCATCTGTTGTCCTGGGTCAGTTCATGCCAGACAAATTACTCTGGGAAACAATTCTCTTCTGACCTTCATTTTTATGGATACTTGTATTAGTTGCTCATGTGGATTATGTGGAGCAGTTTCATAAACATATTTTCGCCCTGTGCTTTTCATCACATATTTTGTGAAGTGCAGTAAAAGGACAGCACATCTTTGTAGAGTTTGGGGGTATTTTTGCATGATGAACTGGTAATGAATCTGCAAGTTAGATTAAGGCTTGATGTAAATTTACCACAGATTGCAATATAGGCTCTATTCAAATGACATAATTTTCCCCAGATTTTTGTTACTCATAGTATTTTACTGAGATTATTCAGTAAGTAGGAATGATAATTCCACAGCATTTCATAAAATTAGTTGCATTTCATTTATTGGTAAGAAATGCTGGCCACCAAATTCCAGATGTCAGACCGTAAAAGAACAGAGTACCAAAATCATCCCTCCAGGGACTGCATTCTTTTTTTTTCCAGAAGAATAGCTATTTACTGATCTCAGAAATCATGAGAAGGTGCACACCAAAAAGTTGGAGGGATTTCTGATTGCATCCATTTGTACCCACTTCTCTTCCCTTTTTTTTTTTTTTTTCTTTTGGTTTTGCCAGTTTTTAAGCAAGATGACAAAAAAATTCCTTCACTGCTTTTGAAAGTTTATGAAACAATTGCACAAACAGGGTTTACTCCTACAGCTCTGCCATGGTTCAGTGGGTCTTTTCTGGTCTTAGGGAAACAACCCCAGCACATGTTTTTCATCACTGCTACAGTACCAGGAATGTGACCAGGAAAGAAGGTAGTGTGCCCAGAGAATTCAGATTCCAGGCTGGGTGCTGCAGTGGCTTGGGGAATATGCAGAATGTCCCCTGGCAATAAACAAAGGATGACCTGACTGGCACCAGAATTACAGAGGAATTTAAGTGCCTTATCCTAACTTTGCACTCCCTCTCTCACACTGGTCTGCGAGCATAAACACCAGAACAAACTCTGCGGGCCATTGTGTTAGGAAAGTAAATCTCTTAGCAGGGATGTCCCTGGTTAGTCATTTTGTGGTTTGATAACAATTTTCTCCACTAATCCGTCTTCCCTAAATAAAGTGAACTGCTTTGTTGTTCAGATTGAGATGGCCCAGACTCGCTGTGAGTAATTTATTTTTTCAATTAAGACATTTTTATGATTTTCTACATTTGTTGACTGGGCTATGAAGGCAAGTTCCCAGAAAACCTTTGAGATGCCGGGGGGAGGACAGGGTGGGTAGAGAGAGAGAAAGAGATTGTTTCCTCCAGCATGTTGGTTTCCTTGTGATAGACACAAACCAAAGCCAAAAACCCCTTTCTGAGATGCTCTTTGTTTGTTTGTTGGATTTTGTTGTTTGCTTGTAGGATGAGATCCAGAAGGTGTGTTACAGAGATTTTCTTTGATATCAAATATCCTTTTCATTTTTCCAGCAGCAATCAGGCCTGCCTGATCAGAGAACCTGTATATGGCACACAGAGTTGTATACAGCTATAGAGCTGCTTCAGTATGCAGCTCTGATGGAATCTCATGGTGCAGGATATGCCTCTTCCAAAATTCTGCTTCTTCATGCACCCCTGTGCCCGGGACTTTGACAGCCTTTTCTGTTCCTATCCAACCAGCCACATTACTGTTCCTTACCTTAAAATGAATGCAGGGAGCAGACTATGTCCTGTATGTCAATATTTTAAAGTCAAATCAGGCAAAATTGTCTCAAGCAAAAGACAAAGGGACAGGAACCAGGATGGGCAGGTGTTTAAGGTATCAGGCTGAGACTTGGCAGATCTGGTTTCAGTTTCCAAACCTGTCAAAGAACTTTTGTACCATCTCCAACAAGCTGCTAAGTCTTTTGGGCATCGGTTCTCCAGCTATAAAGCGGAGGATGATATCATCTCTCCTTGAAGAATAATTGTGGGGATGAAGTTGTTTGCTACGGCTCCACGGTAAGATGGCAAGGGCTATTGCTTGCAGCCTGATCTCACAGAAATGATCTCATTGCTTTAGTGGTTTAGGTTCCAAATCTGCCAAGTGGGAGCAATAACTTTGCTACCTCTTCTGGTCTGTTATGAAACTTACTTCAGGAATATTTGAAAAAAAATCCCCACTTTCCTTTACATTCAACTTTTCCTCAAGGGATTCCAGGGTAAAACGGCAGCTTCCTCACAGTCACCAGAGAATTTTATGCTGAAGGGGCTTGGCTCAAATATCTGAGACAGTTAAGGCTTTCCAATGTAAACCCTCAAAGAAAGGATCATTTAATGATTACTATCTTCATTTAGATTCCTCTTAGTCTTTTGCCTTGCACATTGTAACTCTGGCTCTTAAGTTCCCCTAGCAATTTTCTCATGTTGAATTTGTTATTCCAAGAGCAGGAGAACTGGATTCATTAGTTAAACTCCTGTACAGCAGGAAGAATGATGCCAACAGCAACTGATTGTCAGTGCTTTTCTCTTCAAGACTGCACTTGGTCTCTGCTGTCATTTGAGCACTAAATCACTTTCAAAAAGGAATAGAGAAGTGATTCCCAATTAAAGAAGTAATTAATAGAAAAGGTGATGATACCTCTCCCAGTTTCTTCAAGCTAGAATCTTGGAAATTAAGATGGTGCAATAAGTTTGAGAGATGCAATCTGATGGCTTGTGTGCACTACAGGAATATTTCCTCTCCCAGTATAAATTACACATAGGTGTGTTTTTATACACTTTTCCTCTTCCTTGTCAAGCCTCATTTTGTTGCATCTTTTGGATGTCCAGCTGTTTTTCTCAAAACCTTAAACCAAATCACAGTAATGGGAGTGAGATTTGCATTTTGAGGCAAGATAGGAATCCTCACCTCGAATTCTCCTGAAATTCCAAAGTCAATTCTACCATTATTGATGGCAATACAAAACTGCAGCTGTGATGATAAACAATCCCTGCACAGAGATGTCATATCTTACACAAAGATCTATGGACTCTAGATCTATGGATCTATGAGTTTGCTTTAGTAATCAGAATATGCTCACTGTATGACTGAAAGAGACAAATGTTGCACTGTGACAACCCCAAACTTTTGGAAGCTGCCTTGGTAGCAACACACACATGCAAGCTATGTTTTTATTAATATTATTTATTGATCACTGGTTAGAAATCATCTGTGTTAAGTTCAGCTAAAAAATGCTGTGTCCTGAGCCTTCAATCCCTATTATGGAGTGCCTTGTTGTGCTGTATCAACCTTTTCTTCCTCAGCAAAATTCCTAAAAAAAGGAAATCATGTTATTCTAGAATGAGGGAGGGTTAACAGAATGCACATTTCTTTAAATTTTTTTTTCACATTTTCTAAGCTTTCTTTTATATTGGCACCTCTTTTCCTGTGTTTTTCAGTTTTTCCAATAAATAAAGATCTGTCTATTGTTTTTATTAATCTGGTTCATATGAGGGGTCTCCTAAACAAGTTATTACTCTGCAGGGGAAGAGAGAATAAATTTCTTAAAGATTTTTGGAATGTGAGGATGTCAGCCAAGTCTCAGGCAATTTGCTGGGGGTTAACAGCAGTTCCAACTGTGTTTTCTGATATGATATGTTTTAGAGGGATTTCCCTTCTAGAGACCCAAGGAATTGTTCATGAGTCAGGCTCTTCTTCACTGCACATCAGGAAAACAGAAGGAATTGGCCCTCCTCAGTCCTATCTCAAGGCTAAACAAGTTTGCACAAATGTACAAGGGGAGCTCAGTGTGACAAAAAAATGCCAGTGGTGCTCATGCTTACAGTGCTTCAAGATCGAAAAATTAATGCAAAAGAAACATCAGTCTCAAAAGCAAGTTGTGGAAATCTTTTATGTTTTTAAGAAAAATAAAGCCAAAAAGATAAGAAGTCTGAAGTCTTATCTGGTTTAACAGGAACCAAGTAGGACAGTAATGTTTTGTTGTCCAAACATATTTGAAAAGTGAATATATGGGAAAGGGAATCCCCCCAAATTAATTTCGTTTCTTTGTTTGATTGGTGGTTTTTGGTTTGCCTTTTTTTAAATAACTATTTGGTTGAGGTTTTTTTTTGGAAAATGATGCTTAAAATGTTAGAAAGTGTCTAAGATTCTCCTCCTTTTAAACAAAAATATTTACCTCAGCTTATAAGTTAAATTCAGGGACAGAAATAACCAGGCTTAAAAGTCAGAAAAGGTGTAGAAGTTACTGAGGTTTCCTTTGCACTTTTCTTAAAAATAAGAGCTAATTAGTGAAATCACACATAACTAATGAGAAGGAAAAAAAAGATATTTGTTAAAAAAAAAACTGTCTGCAAGATTTTTAAAATATGAAAACAGATATGGAGCTGTCTCAGGTTTTTAAAAAATACTGCCCAATTTAATTTTTTTGTTATAGAAAAAGCAATGATGAAGATTGTATTTTTAAGTCCATGTGAAAAAAAAGACACAACATAAAGTAATTTCTGTCGCAGATGCACATGGTTTTGGCAGACAAATAGTCACGTATTTTACAAATCTCTCTGGCAAATAATGAGAAGAAGAAAAGTCTTCTCATTGCATCCGCATTAAATTATTTTCAGTTCTGGTTTAAATGCCAAAAGTTTACACTGCATTTAGATATTATTTCTTCTCTGTGTACTTCTGACCTCGCCACTCTGAAGAGCCAGAAAATCGCCTCCCTTTCCAGAGCAGAGCAATAACTCAGGATGGAGCAGAAGGAGCTGTTTTAAATGGCTGGACTTCATTACGCCTTATCCAAAGCTGACCTCACCTAGACTGGCCACTATGTGGGATCTTAGCTATTCCTTCAAATATTCATTTATACTCCAGAGGTGTTAAGACCTAAGTTTGCTTAAAACTTCGGGCTCCATTGAGCAGGACTGGCAAGTCCCCAGTGCAGCTGGTCCTCATGGAGTGCCCTAATCCACTCCCTTCAGGATTTTGTGCTGCTTTCCTGCTCCCTGTGTGCGTGTGCCCTTGTCCCAACACAGTTAGGAGTCAGAAAAGAGCTGAAGGATACACCTTTCCACTGGAAATGAGAAATATCCTGGGTCTTACAACATTGTCATTGTCCTTTGGGGGTCCAGCAACCAACAGGGTCACGCTGCAACAGAAATGCTTGAAACCTCACTCTAAGACTGAAAACCAAAACCAGCCATTTGTATAAATGTTTTGTTTTTCTCCTCAGAAAATATTGTATTTCAATCCTCTCTAACCCTGCTAATATCACAGAATGACACAATTTTGGCCTAGTTTCAGTTCTGCTAGTATTAATCAGAAGGGTGTCTCTACCTCTTCCTTCTTCTTGAAATATATTTTCCTTGTAAGAACCAATGCTCTACTTTATCCTAAATAAATCCTGTTGAAAATTATGCAGTATGAAGTATTTCAATATATCTTTTGTGGTGCTCAATTTAACCATAAGGCATCAGTAGAAACAGATCTTTAAAAAGCTTTCTGAAGAAATTTGCTGCATTTTACTAACTAACTCTTTCTCAAGGCCAGCATTACAACTTGCAAGAAGAACACTGCCCTGACTTCTAAATAATTTTAGTGAGACAAACAGCAAATTCTGTCTGTCTGGTTCTCACTTATATGAATGTAACCTTCTTTCTCTCTTTTTTTTTTTTTTTTTTTTTGTCTGCTCCCAGGAGAAATCTAATTTTCTCTCCCTTCTTTTAGAAGCCCTGATAGTGCTGGGTTTAATCGTGTTCTGATCTTACGGGGTGTTTGATACTGTATTAGAAAGCTGGCACGCAGTAATTTAATGGATTACACAAGTGTTGCACCATGTGTTTTCCCTTCCTTATATGCATTCATATTCCCTCTGTATTCTTTGGGGTATTAAAAGCAGCAGTTTATTTTGGCTTTGGATTTGTTTGTGGCCGTGTTTGCTCCAGCCATGGAGGCCTGCAGATGACTCCCTCTCTTAGAGTCTCACTTCTTTCTTTGATGTGCTCTAACGCGCATGACTTCACTGAGTGTGGGTAAGGACAAGATTGAAATGGGCTCTTCTTTGCAATCAACAGGTGGAGGAATTAAATGAACAAATTTTTGATGAACAATTTAACAATTTTTTTTAAATGAACAAAAACGTTTCTCTGATTGTGACTGATGCTCTGGTGAATTGCAGTCCAGCTCCTCAGATTGAGGGTCTCATACCTCAGTCATTCATTGCCACTTCCTTGAGGTTGCCTTTAAGATATCACAGTTGTCTACAGCCTAATATTAATACAAAAGTCAAAACAACACAGCTTTCAAATTACTCCCCCTATTCTCACTGGGGAGGCAATATCCAAATACTAAATAAAATACAGGATTTTGTGACTTTAGGTGGATTTAGAAATGTTAAACCAATAAATGGATCAAATCCCCTTGCAAAATATCTCCTCCAAATTCCTCTGAAGTAAACTATGAAAAAAAATTCCCATGTGACTCCTGAGGGATAACAGTTGTTAGCATTCACAACCAATACTAGCTAGATATTAGTTTTAATGTCATGCCTGCTGGGTTTTAGCCATCACTCCAAAAGCCCTGTGAAAAGCTTGATGGCTTTTCTTAACAAAGCCCTACTTTCCTTCCACCATTCCCCTTGAATTCCAATCCTGCACTGCCACAGATGTCAGGGCAAAATCCTTTCCCCTTCAAATTGCTATGATTACAGGCTGAAATCTCTAGCTCCTCATTTTATCTCCACAGATAATCTACGCTAGATAATGCTCGAGTAAAACAGTCTAATGATCATCTGATCGCTTTCTAAAGTCAGATTCATCTCCAGAGAAAAAAGGATAGAGCAATTATGAAGTGGAAAGGGCATGTTCAACAGATCTAAACTAACCTTTCAGGCTAAAGTCACACGTTGAGGGCTTATGTGCAATGCAGATATAAAGCCTGGGGCCTTGCAAGAGCATTTACTCACATGAGTGCTCAGAATTTCTTAAAATGAGTGTGAGTTTGGGCATAAAAAAGATGGAACACATGGTCAGCAGCTGGAATTTATGAAGACCTCTATTTAATAAAACAGTAGTAACCACTTTGCGCTGCTGCTGCATTCTTTTCTTGGCGGCAAAATGGTGGCACACCAGAAGAAAAAATCTGTGGTTTTCAGTAGAAAAAGCATTTCCCAGAGGCTAAGGGGATGGAGAGAACAATGTTGTGACAAAGGGCTGATTTCCTGATAGTGTTCTATAAGTTCTATAAGTTGTTGGGTGGTTTTGGTTTGGTTTTTTTTTTCTTTTTTTTAAATTTTTTGGGTGATACCCACCATCCCCACTTGTGGCTGCTCACACACCCTCCCCCCCCCCCCCCTTCCTCTAAAGTTTACAAGGCTTGTTTGGGCAAAGTCACCACTGACTCAGTTTAAGGCTGGTTTTAATCCTGTTTAGGACAGGGCGCTGGAATAGATGGTGGCCAGAAGTCCCTTCCAAGCAGTATTTCTATGATCCATTAATTTTGTGCTGAATTTGAAATTTTTTATCATGTAATAAGAAACTTCTCAACACAAAAATTGCAATTGGACCTTCTGCCATAGGGAAAAAAGTCCCCAAAAGCTACGTATTCCCCATTTCAAATAAAACTAGCTAACCAGTGTGTATTTTCCCAGATGTTGGGGCTTTCTTGACAAACACTGCCTTTCTCATTTCGTTTCTTTGTGGGAAACCATTTGTTTCAAATCCTACTCCAGCTTGCACCCAGAACCAATCAAAAACATCCATTTGGAGCTCAGGAGTCAGACCACTTAAAAAATGAAGTCAGCAGTGCCAGCTCTGTTGTGTGCAGCAGGCATGCATAAGCAGTTTGAAGGACATTTGTCATGGCTTCAGCACTGGCCTCACACTAAAGACCAATAAACATTTTAAAAAATGCAGTTCTGTGGGCTGGGTTGTTCAGGGAGGCATTTTCTGACTGGGGCAGCATAGAGGTAAAGAGGGTCAGTTCTCAAGCCCTATATATGGATTTGTGTCTGGATAAGTTCAATAACTCATGTTTGAAATAACACATAGATTTATATTGGAACAGAGAAGGTTTTCCAACAGAGAAGGTAATATTGGAAAATCCCTAATTACCTAATATCAACACTATTTTCAGCATACCACATTTGCTTGGTCTTCATGATAGCGTACAACAGAACAAAAATTGTATAAATTTATAAACAGTAAGAGGAAAATAGAATGCCAGGTTCTCAAGACAGAAACGTGAAAAACAGCGAAAGAGATCCAGTAAGAAAAATAATAAAAAACTACTGGAGAGGGGAGTAATAATATAGAGCCAACAGAAGTCAATCTGAGAACACCTTTGGAAATTAAAGGAAAATTGTATGTAGGTTTTAAAAAGTTAGAAGAGAATAAGGAAAATCAGTTTTTAGGGGGATTGTAGTGCCCCCCGCAGTTAAAAATACCATCACCTGCCAATTTCAGAAGTGATAGCAGATTCTTGAAAGAGCAGGTATTGTGTTACTCCATGTCTAAAATCCAGACAGGCCCAACACCTTCAAGGCTTTCAAAACTAATAATCTCAATTGAAGGCCAAGCAACCACATTATAGCAGGCTGATGGAAAGAACATAAGGGGAGCATAATGTGGTTACAACAGCTCAGAGCAGTACTTGCACACTGATTGCATTCTGGGCAAGGCCCAATCCTTGACATATCCCCATCAAAGGTTTGGAAGGAGGAAAAATTCTCTCAAACAAGTACACTCATTAAAAAAAAAAAAAAAAAAAAAAAAAAAAAAAAAAAAGAAACAAAAGAAACAGTGGGAATCAACAAACTTGCCTCAGTGCGTTTCCTAAAGTTTCCCTGTGGTGGAGGGTATTGCTGATGTATTTTTCATCCCTCCTGTTTTGACTGGGAGGTTCTGGTTTGCTGCTGCTTTCAGCAAAGGAGTTACAAATTTGCCTACCAGTGATATGGGTTGTGCCAGCTGTTTCATTGCTGTTAGTGAGAGCTGATTAATGACATTAAGGGGTATTTCTAATCTGCAGCAACCAGGAATTCTGCTAGGAGCAGCTTTCACTGGAGAAACCTTAACTGTGATTCAAATGCATAGGGCAATTTACAGAAAATTTGGTTGTCTAGAGTTGTGAAAACAAGGAACCCAAAAAGTTGCACTATTTACTCAACATTTTGCTCATGCTTGTTTTTCTTTTCACAGCTGTTTCCCATTAATACACCACAGAAAAAAACTGAGAGACAGAAATGATCACAGAAACAATTTTGCCGATCAGAGATGAATTCATATAAGACATAAGTCACACATTTGTGAACCAGTGCTCACAATAAATCTGTCATTTGTAGAGTGTAGCCATGCTGCAGTGACAGGAGTGACTTCCAGTAATGCAGGTAGCCAAGGTAAGTTCAAATTAATTGGTTTTGGAGCGCACTAATTTACCTCTTTCTTGGCTGTCTAGCAGAGATAAACTATGAATCCCTGGAAGTGTCCAAGGCCATGTTGGATGGGGCTCTGAGCAACCTGCTCAAGGGAAAAGTGTCCCTGGCTATGGCAGAGGAATTGGAATGAGATCCTCTTTAAGGTCCCTTCCAACCCCAACCATTCCATGATTCTGTGAAAGCCTGGACCCGATCTATGTCCTAATGTATATTTCTATAAAAATAAATATGGATGTATGCAGAGTGTAAGTTGCATGTACGCCTATAAATCCATGGATACTCGGCCAGGAAATGCAACTGCTTCCCAAGATGAAAGCCAGCAGAAGCAGGACTGCCTGTGATAGTTATGTTTGCCAGGCCCATGAACTGTTTGACATTTCTCCAATGAAAAATGATAACCACAGACACCCCACCAATGGGGCACAGCATTAAAGGCCACCACCAAGTCAATTGTCCAATATGCATTGCTTCTTTTCAGTAATGTGTCACAGCTTGTGCATTCTGTTTAAGATTTAGCTGGTGAGTTAAATGGAAATGGTATTAATTATATGCTAGAACTATGTCAAGCTTCAAAACAGCTGTAGGCTTTTAGTCCAAGAGTAAAAAACCATAAAAGCATTCAAAGCTTTTTTCTGCAAAGGGACGGGGTTAAGATATGACCACAAGACCTTTCATTATCTCATGAGGAAAGCTTCAGTGAGTCCATCTTCATCCCCTTTTTCACCCCTAATGGGTCTCAATTCTCCCCTCCAGAAGACAAACCTCCAGAAGGAAAGGGAATACAGGGAGTAAATTTGGGTCCAGATCCTTTCTGCTGCCTGTGCCTGACTTTGTTTTCATGGAGAAGCTGATTAAAGCCGCCAAATTTCTTATTCTTTTCTTAATTCTGCCTGTGTGCTGCTACATGAGCTTCATCTGCTGGTAAACTTGGCTGGAGCATGTGTGCATACCCTGTCTAGAAAGGACTCAATGGTCACTCTGTGTTTAGGTTTTCTGTTCACCCTGGGCTTATCCTTATGATATAATGAGGCTCTTGAGGCCACTGGCACTGGCAGAACACTGTTTTTATAATAGCCTTTCAATAGGGAAGGAAAGTGTTGACAGCCAGGAACACAACCATAAAGACACTGAATTTGAGGAATGGAAAGAGCTTTTTTCTCCCCTTCCCTTCCCTTCCCTTCCCTTCCCTTCCCTTCCCTTCCCTTCCCTTTTTTTTTTTTTTTTTAATTTATTTTGCTGGTGGGCTGCTTTTCCAGGCCAAAGCACATATTTTGATGATGACTGTGTGATAATGAAAAACTTGTAACTATTTTACAGGCAACTGCATCGCTTCAGAAAAACACACTTGGTTCCTTGTCTGCTATTTTATTTTACAAAGTCAGTGATATTTGGTCCAGATATCACCCAGAGTTTGGTTCTGCCCTGACACTGTTTTTAGGAGAGTCTTGTTATCATTTTTTACTAAGCCCACAGCCTGTTGCCACTAAATAAGGGATCATTTTAAAGTGGAGTTGGGCAGCCATTGTAGCAGGCACGGATCTGAATGAGCTACCAACCCAAGGGAGGTGGCAAACATGAACCCAGTGCAAGTTCTAAGCCAGCGTCTAATCACATTTGCCATGTTTGATTGGGAGGCCTCTGCAGTGATAACCCCACATTAATTCCCCACCGTTCTCTCCCAGTCACTACTGGTGGGGTTTTTCTGTCTTCTACCCTGATTGTCTGCTCTGAGTAGCTCAAAATCTGCAATTCTCTGTGTGTGTATGGCATTTCTGATGTGGCACAAAGATGCTTTTGTGAATGTTCAGCATGGTCAGTCACAAGGGCAGCATCTAGTGCAGATAATAAACGCAAGTGTAGAGATGAATTTGCTGAAATACAAATCTATATTTTATATTTTACATTTAGGCAGGCATAGTTTGGTTCAGTTATCTTTAAAGATACATTGGTTTAATTTTTTTAAATGCTGGAGTAATTTATCCTGATGTCTCTATATAAATTCTACAAAAATCTGCATATCTTGGCCACATGCTTGTTAACCACATGCTTGTTAACCCTCGTTGTTCCTTCAAAATAGTATCAGCATTACCTGATGTTGGAGCATCTCAGTAGTGTTCCTTATGCATTTCATATTTTATCATTTCATGAAAAAAAATCTACCAGCTTTGCTGTACCTGTGGTCGAACCTTTCAAGATTTTCACCCAAAACAATTCAAAGATCACTTCTGTTACTTGGGGGAATTACTGGTTTCAAATAGTTTTATAGTAATCTGTCTGTGGACTCAAGCTCCTGCAGAAGATGTGAAAATTCAGGAGGTTTTAGCTTCTGTTAGGGGTAAATTGTGAGGAAAAAAGAGTCAATTCTCTGTTATTTTCTTTATCTCATAAATTTAATTTATAATAAACAGGAGGATATATTAGAATTAATGTGAAACTGGGATTTGGTTTCACAAAAGAGGGAAACCTTTTTAGAGGTAATTTTTTTACCTCAGAACAATTAATCTGCCCAGGGAATCAACCAGGGGTGTTGAATGTCACGGCTGAACCTCCTAAGGGAAGGTTCAAAATCAATCACACCTTTAAAATCTTTTCATCCATGTGGCAACTTGTGAAGAAAAAATTCTGTCCTCTTTGTAGCCACAGACCTACATTAGGGATGTCTAGCTCCCAGTGAAAACTCTTTATGGAATTTTCTAGCCATTCCTAGGAAAGAAATTTTCTAACCACAAAGAAAGTACATATGAAAAATGTGAGTAACTTGCATCTGCAAAGCTACACTGAAATATCCTCCCTTCTGTGATATCAAGCTGGAAGGGAATTTCTGGGAAGTAAATTCAAGTGCTGTCCTTTTTCTCTCACTGCATAGAACTGATTTACTAGGATGGACTGCTAAAGGCTCGTTTAAAATCAAGCAATTACTCTGTTTTCCTTGCACATCTTAAGAATTATCAGCATCTGCAGATAAATGCAGGTATCAGGCCTTGTATTCCCATGAATTCAAAGTTTAAAACACTTCTAAGTAAACCACCATGATTTAATACTCTCTGTGCATTTGATAACTTAAATTATCATGCAGATTTAAAGCCAGAGATCCTGGAAAGTATGTGTATGTATTTCCATCTTACTTCTCTGATCTGCTCTTTCTCATTTAAAAACTCCCAGGGGTGATGATTTCTATTCTCTTGCTCTAATTCATAGATATGTTTTGAAACTGACAGATATACAGCTTTTGATCATGGTTTGGAGATTAAGAAAAAAAAAAAAAAAAGAGAGAGAGAACATAAAATGAAAGAATATTTTTCTCCATGGAGGATAAAATGTCATGTGAGGCTTACCATTACTGATGGTAATTATAACACGATCTAGTTATGATATCAAGTCAAAAGTTTTTTATGCCCTTAACATGGTACAAGATTTTTTTCCTCTTTCTTAAGTTTATTATGTCTTTTTCCAAAGCTTCCCAAGGTGTTTTTTGGGGAGTTTTGTTTGTTTGGTTGGTTGGTTTTTGGGTTTTTGTTAGTTTGTTTTTGTTTGTTTTTCCGGGGTTTTTGTTTGTTTGCTTTGTTTTTAATGCTTTTGGACCATGAATTGATGACTGTATATCATTCTTACATAAGTTTACAGTGTACGGAAGCTTTGACAAACAGCCATATGGGATGAAATGTTGAGATTCATTGTTGTTGGGGTTTTTTTCCCCCTATTCCTTTTTTTTTTTTCTTTATTCCTTCTTTAGAATAGAAGAAGCAGAGATTAATTTGTGAAGCTGAGCTGGAGATATTAAAAAAGAAAAAGTTAAACCTGATGAGATACGCTTCAGTAGTTTTCAGTGTTACAAATGGCCTCTGACTTTGAGACTTTATTTCTATCAAGGCAGGGAGAACCATTTTCCTCTCCTTTCTTTTGAATGTGATGCATTAAAAAGCAACTGGACCCATTCAGACAGGGCCAGCAATCCTGGAATGTTCAATCTGACAGCTAAAAGGGGGACCGGGGGGATCTGTCCTGTTGTGTTTGGGTTTTTTTGTTTTAGTTTTTGGGGATTTTTTTGTGGGTTTTTTTTGTTTGTTTGTTTGTTTGTTTTGTTTATTATCTTTTACTACACAGAGATGGGCTAAACCCGTAAGCTGTTTATCCTGTCTCCAGCTCTTGAAACTTCTTTTCAAATTAAATGAAACTCATTGAATTATTCCCTGATCTGGATTCCAAATTCAAATCCAGCCAAAAAATGCTGTAAACTACAGGTTACTTCATTGCTATTAGGTTGCTACTTTTCAACATACATGCTGTTTAGTAAGTTATTTTTGGGCGTGTGGCAGAAGTGAACAGATTTGAGCCAGCAGTGCCCTGGTGGCCTGGAAGGTCAGTGGCATCCTGGGCTCCCTTCCAGCCTGACCCATCCTGTGATTTTGTGATTTCGGTCAAATTCAGCTTGAACTTTTACATGCTTTATTGACAGGCTTATTATCAGCAGCTGTCAGAGCAGTGGCTAAGAGTCACAGCAGTAAAAAGCTTCAGTGTAAAATTTGGGAAAATGAATGCTTTTCATCTCTTTTCAGCTGTATCTAGAGAGAGGGACTAATGAAATTACTTGGAAAACTCCTCCTTAAATTAATCCTGATAGGAATGAAGCCAGCAAGTGCTGTAGCTGAAACTCTTTTGTTGCATTGATAAAGTAGATGCGAGCTGAATTTTCCTGTAAAACTTCCTTAAAATGGAACTACACTGCAAATTAGGAAGAAAATTTGCTAGCCTCATGCCACTTACCTGAGTCTCCAGATAAAAAGACCCACCTGAAGAACTATTTTAACCAAGGAAGAGACTTTATATCTAAATTTTTCCCTGGTCTTGGTGGCACAAGTAGTGGCCATTTCAACAGTCCATTGAAACCAGAAAATACAAGAATGAGGGAGTAAGCCGTAGAAGGGGTTGAGCTTTTTTGGATGTCACCTTGCTGTAAAACCTGATTTTCTAGAGGTTTTCAGATGCTCAAAAATCCGCCTTATACTTTTTTTTTTTTTTTTTTCCCCTGGAAGGAAAATATAAGAAAATAATTGTTTTTTAAATTATGAAAAGGAAAAACAACAAAAACAAAAACAAACAAACAAACAACAACAAAAAACCCACCCCCCCAAAAACCCCCAAAATCATAGAGAAAATCTCCAAATTAATTTAAGGTTTGAAACTCAGGCTTTAGAATCCTATGTCCAAAATGCTCTAATAAAGATAAGAAGGCATAAAGAAGGCAACAGCTATGACCAAAGCCTAAAAATGTCTTCCACTAAAGAAAGTCTTGTAGGTAACTAGGTTCTAACTAAAATAAATGAAATTCAGAGGAAGCACTTGAAATGGAAATCTGCTGAGAAAGAGGAAACAAAGCAGGGAGGTGGGATAGAAGGCTGTACATTCATGAGTGCTATTAAGATGCTGAGTTTCTGGATATTAGCTATTTTTCATAACTGAGAAAGAAATCCTCTTGTGGAAAAGAACAGATGGAGAAGAAGAGGAAATATCAAGGTTTGAATACTATATGAAGGTGTTTCTCCACTTCCTGCTTTCCCAAACCTGAGCTGGTCATCCTCTCCGGGAGAAGGAGCACAAAGAATGCCTTCAGTGAAAAACAGTCGCTATTTCTGCTCTGCTATTCTCACTTGGACAGTTTTGGGTTTTTTTTTTTTGCATACCCCACACACTTGGCAAGGGATATGTTGTTTTCCACACAAACTTCCCAACTTTTGCTGTGGTGATTCCCCAAAGTCACCATTAGTGTAAAGGGGGTGTGAAAGGAGAGCACTCTTTTTCAGTTTCATTTTGAAAATTAAGCATGGTGGGAATTAATTTCTTTTTAATTTAACTAGAATATCAAATGCTGGAGGAGAAAAAAATACACATTTTATGCGGGATACCAAAGCAACATTAGAAGAGAAAATAAAATGGAATAAGCTACCTTAGTTAAATCAGCCAAAATTCCTGCATATCATTAAATACTATGGTTAAAAGGGTGACTATAGTGGCTGCTCTGGGATGGCCAGAGAGAGCTCAGCAGAAAATTTGTAAACTCTGTATCTCTTCAATTTATTTTCTAACCAATTGTTAGTCAGATATTCTGCCTTCCCAGGCAACTGTTAAAAGGATCTTCTTTGTTTTAAAAAAGGAAAGGTCACTAATATTTTTGAGCATATTTTCATCTGATTATGTCAGCAGTGTGAGGGCTAAAAATCTTAGTATTAGATTCCCTGAATGATTAAAAGACGTGGGACAAAGCACAGTGAAAAAGATAATTTACCTAGAGATGCATGATAATCTTTATCTGTAATGGTTATTTGAGATCTGTCACTGGTCTGGGTTGATTTTGTAGCTATTATGGAGGTTGTTTTTTTTTTTTTTTTTTACCTTGATATATGTATGAATGTCAGCCATAAATATTTGATACCTTGCTTGAAAATCAGTTATGCCTATTTACATATATATATGTGTGTGTATATATATATGTGTGTGTGCGTGTATATATATATGTGTATTTCCCCAGTTTTCTTATTGTGGTTTGAGAAAATTAACTTGTTCTTCATCTGAAGAAACACCTTGAAAGACAAAACACAGAAAGAGAGGAATTTACTTGTGTTCAGTGGGGAAAATTTGTATTTTCCATTCCTTTTGTGTATACAACAATGTAATCTACCAACAAAGATGACAAGGCTTACATTGCCTGTAGCCAAAGAAATTGACAACAATATTAGTTATACACTTACTGAGTTACAATACTACTGAAAATTAATTCAAATAAGCACAAATTTGCCAAGCACATCAGTGGATTTGGGATTAATTCCGTAATTGATAATATATCTGAGATGATTGTTTACAGAGATTATAAAATCATAAATGGAAAATGGGCAGAATGGTTGAAAATAATGAGAGGAAATATACCAAAGCCTGATGAGGTATGTTGATTTAGGTTTTCAGCACATCATCAAGCACACTGTTCCCCCTTTTTGATCAAATTTAAATGGCATACATGATTTTATTTGCAGTTTTATGTGCTGAGATAATCTTGGAATAGGCCTAAAATATCTAATATTTTCATACACAAGCAAACAAGAGTTTTAGGGATGAGATCATTTCTGCCCACTGTGAAGACATGCAGAAAGTAAAACACGGAGGAAGAAAAATGTAGGTTTTAAGGGTATCAGACTTGTTAAAGATTTCATACCTTCATTCATGTGTGTGTTTCAGCAGAATTGAACTGCCACAGGACCCCATAAAGTCAAGCCTTGGTCCTTCTCTTGTGAAAAGCAGCTCTCCATAATTTTCTCCCTGTGAAACAGAGCTCAAAGGTTTATTTACAGAATCGCTGGGGGAATACTCAGAAGTGTTTGAAAGCCTCCTGAAGTAAATGGATAGATTTATACTATTCCTTGAGTGTGATCTGATATCCATACTTGCTCTGTGGTCAGGCTGTTTGGATTAGAGTTTTTAGATTATTCTGGGCTGTGCCAAAGGAGAAAGGTTGTAAACTGCATGATCTCTGTCAGAGCCCTTCCTCTTCGAATAATTTCTGCTGGTACAGGAGAGAAAGTAACCAGCAGACATCACCACGTGTTGTAACAGTGCCATTGCCAACCAGGCACTGAGGGTAAAAAGATACTTTTATTTTTAAGAGCATTTTTGGTCAGTTTAAAATAAACATATATCTGTATCAGTATGCTAACTGCAAATAGACATTTGCATGGTTTTGAGGAGTTTTCTGAGACATCTAACCCAGGCTGAGCAGAACAGCAGTGGTGTGACAGACAATTGTACTCGTGACTGTAGTATTTATTCACCTTTGTCAGAATTATTGCCACTTTTAGGACTCTTCTATTTAGATGGACTGCAATTTTCACTGTACATTTCAGTGAAAAAAACCCAATTGGCTCTTTGTGGGTCTCTGATTATTTCAGTTTCTTCTGTCTTTCATGCAGTTTTCCAGGGTTCCTATTGTTGCTCTTGCCTCTCAAGGCTCTCAAGTTCTTTTCTTCTTTGGAAATTACCTCATTTCTCCTTTGTCACTTTGGTATGAGTATGCATTTCATCTCCTCTCCATCCTTTTTATTCTCATTTTTCTTCTGCTATTCTTTAGAAACTCCTTCCTGCACCAAGTATTAGACTACAGCTCTCTCCATTACCTTTTCAAAATTCTCTTCTGTTAATCCAACTCCACCAAGCTACTCAAGAAACTGATTTGTGGATTACATACTTATTCATCCCTTATGCAGGGAGCTCACATTCAGGAAACATGTCATCTTGTATGGCTTATATACACTATCCTCTATTGTTGGATAAAAATATTTTAGCCTTGAAAAATGCTGCTAGTGTAGGGTGACCGGGCATAAAATTCAATAAAATTCTGCTAATCTTCTGGTAAGTGAACTTTTTATAAGCAGATATATATTCATGACAACTCTTCACAGCTGTGATAATCATAAAAAAATAGTGTGTGAGGGTTATTCTTTCTTACTGCTTGGGATAAAATAAGGATAGCCAACTTTTGGGGATAAAAATATATATAAAGGCCCAAATTACTAAGTATATTGGACAATTTTCTCTTTATTTCTGCCCTTTCAAATGATTTCATTAAAATTTATATCAGGCTTTCAGCTGGGGAACTGCAATGACAAAAAGGGGCAATTTTTTCTACCTTGACTTACTGTGGGATTTCAAAGACAGCCCCCTGAGAATGAAACTAATCACCCCTTCGTTGTTTCTTCTCTTACCAACATCATCTAGGTTGCTGAACTTGATTTGCTTAAAGTTTTAGCAAATTAGAAGTATCACTTTTAAACTTTGGAGAGACTTCTCACTTAATATTAACTTGCAGTATTTTTTCAAGAGTAAAAATTTTCCTTGTGGATCAAAAAGCAGCGAAATTATAGAGTATATGACAAAGAAACTGCAGAAAATTCCATTGAAAAAATAAATAGTAAGATGATTGAATTAATAATGAACTATAGAATATGTGATTTATGCATGCTCAAGAAAAATGTGCTAAACTCTAAAACAAATATGTTCTGTGGTCTTCAGGAATTTTGTTAAACTTCTGTACTTCTATGTGTGTCCTATTCCTTCTCCCAGCAGAGTTTATGTCAACATTTATGTTGATGTCAGCAGGAAAGGATCAAAACAAATTGGTAAAGCTGATGATTTGTGTCTCGTTTAATTGGCAGCTTTTAAAATCTATGGTCTTGTAATATTAACTTCTTGGTTTTCCCCTCAAAATTGTATTTCATACATAATTTAATGAATACATGTAACATAAAAACTGGGTTTGTATTTCAATGATCAGGCTTTTCTGTCATTTTCATTTTAAAGCCTTTAAAGCTTGTTTTATTTCACTACTGTGGGATTTACGTTTTAAAAGGATTCAGTCTCACCCCCTATTTTTCCATGGAAAGTTTCTCTCAAATTCCAACTGCAATGAAGCCTATTCAGGGAAATGCTCATTCTCAGGAGTTATTTTTTGCCATTTTGCCAGTGCTATTGTAGAGCTACAGTTGAGAGAAAACATCATAAATACACCAAAGGTAAAATTGGCAACCTCTGCTGCTGCTTGAAGAGCTAAGAGTGTGTGATATTTCTGTTACTGTGTGGGTATATCCTTCCAAGTTCTAACAAACACATTTAAATCTCTAAAATATTTCTTGTTTCCAGTGATGTGAATTTAATTTTTCCCCACATGTATTTCTTTCCTTGTGCTTCATTCTGGTTTTGCTCACTTTGTCCTCTACCTATCTGTAAAACTTCTGGCCACGTGACTGGCTCAGCTACGAAATGGAGCAATACTTTCAAAGCACAAAATGAAAATGGCCTGAGTAAAAACATACTTGTCTTTGACCAGTCTGGAGAGGGTCCGAGGTTCAGAGGGGCTAATTTGAGTGGCAGCAGGCACATGAGCCTGGTTATCACATTGACACTGCTACCGTGATCAGTGACTCGTGTGTCAGTGCAAACTCAAGAGATACAGAGAGTGCATCATGTACTCCACTGATTTTTTTCCTAGAAAAATAAACTCAGACCTTTGTTTTCATTTGTTGGTTTGGTTATTTTGGAGTTTTTTTTCCCTGCCCTTTTTTTTTTTTTTTTTTTTTTTTTTTTTTTTTTTTTTTTTTTTTGTCTTGTACAATCTCCAAAAATTCTGTTCATATGGGAGGTGCACGCTCTTGCAGCTTTACAGCAAGGCTTCCCACTGGCATAGACAGCTGTAATTAGCCAGAGAAACAATGATCACATTATAACACAGACAGTTTTGCAAGGAGGGTGGTGGTTTTGTGTTGTTTTTTTTTTTTTATATATAAAAATGCTCAGTTAGAGCTGTTAGTTACATACAGTGCTTTATCAGACAGTCTATTCAGTCTCTGCAATCTACTTTAACTTTAAACAGTTATTTAGAGCACTTGGGAATTTCTGTGTGGTTGATAAATAGTTATTATAATATGGGTAATACTCCCTAACCCTTACAAATAAATTTGAAATAAAAAGAATTCATGACATTAACAACCCAGTTCAGTCTCATGTTTTACCATGGGTTGAACTCACAGTTCAAATGAAGAGCAAATTAACCTATGCAAGCCATAAAATTCCTTCAAATTTAACAATGCCCATCAAAATTCTTCGAGTTCAGACATTCATGATTTGTTTTTTAATGGATTTCAAAGTCTGTTTAATGTTAGGCTTCTTTTCTTCTTTCCTCTCTCCTTTGTCCTTTCCTTTCCTCTCCTCTCTTGTCTCTGGTTTCTATTCCCGGCACAAATGAATCTTAATTTTTCCTGACTTCATCTGAGGTTTATTAGCATGTAGGAAACCTTAGAAAAAATTAAATTTTTAAATTTCTGCTTTCCTTAAATTAGTCAAAGTATTCCTAAAGCCACAAGCAACTTAAATTTACTTCCTTTCCCTGAAAATTTGAATAAACCAGATTAAATTGATTATTATTCTGATCAACCAGTGACTTTTTAAAACTCCCTTTCTGAGTAGATAAATATATATATATATATATATATATATATATATATATATATATATACACACACATCAGAGCTGTTTCAAGTTTTGGCAGTTTCATTTTGCTGAGGTTTGTGCCAATATTTCCTTCAGTTTTAGTCCAGATGGGTTCACACCCCTAAATTTAACTTTGACTTTCAGAATTGAGAAAACTCAGACTCTCAACTGAAATTTAAGGAAAATGACTTGCACTTGAGAGACATATGAAACCACTTAAATCCAAAGCTTGAGCTGCCTCGTATTTGTTTGAAATGTAGGCCAAAGGTATGTATCAAAGCCACAAAGATTACCTGTCTTTTGTCAGACTGACCCAAGTTTCAACTAAAATCCAGATCTCTTTTCTTTGCAAGTATTGAAAATGGTGCCTGTGGTAGCATCAGTCTATGCCCACTTTTTAGCACCATGATGGAGCAATTCAAATCCCTTGTTTTTTACATTGGCAGAGTAAAAATATTGCGGTGAGGTTGATTTCAGCTTCCTGTTGGAAATTAAGAAATGTAAACCCAGCCCAAATCACAATTTTTTAACTCAAGCAGTAAGCTTAAGCCATGCTGAATGAAAAATCATGGGATATTTTTTCCCAGTTTGTTTGTTTAACTCTGAATGACGAGTTGAGTCCTTTGGAATGAAGTGTGAATTAAGAAAATATATATTGAATTTACAATCCCATTATCAGAATTAATCTCATTATCAAGCTCTTTCTCTGTGGTATATCTTGCCTTTCCCAAGCTTGGCTATAAACAGACTTATACACACACTTTCCTCTGTACCTGAGAGAGTAGAAGGACTGATCAGTAAATCTGGCATACAACACTGTGAGTTTCATTCTATGATAAATATTCCCCTCCCAGAGGAGTCATTTGTTATCTTGAGTAAATGTTGGACAAAACCTTCAGGCCTGTTATGAGATTTGGGTTAATTCCTTTTCTCCAGCAGTGAGTTCACTGGTAGCCTGTGGCTCACCTTAAGAACGATGGGTTTGTCTTGAGATGCCCTGACTCAAAATGTCTCCAGGCAGGGATTAGATAAGTACCCCATGTTTACCTTGCAGAAATCCCCAGTAGTGAATTGTCCAGCACTTTGGAATATTGCTCCATGAAACGTGTGAACTTCCCAGCTTTGTTCAAGATGTGTGTCTTGACCCAGAAAGCTATTAGACTCAAATGAATAAATTATAGTTAAGAACTGCTCTTTTCCTTTCAACAAATAATTCTCACATTTCCCTCTCTCTCACTACTGGTACTTGGGAGCACTGCAGATCAAGTTTGTGTTTCCTTAAATCCACTCCCAATTCCTAACATTATTTCCTTGGTCTGTGCTTCTGTTCTTAGCTACCAGCTCAGAAAACTCAAGCTTCCCAAATCTGCACATTAAGCAGACAGAAAAATAGTGAATTCATGTTCCTCTAGAGGAGCAGAGCTCTATGTACACTCATAAATCCTGGTGCACACCCATGCATGGAGGGAGAAAGTTGAGGCATTGGGGGAAACAAGAAATGTCTCACTGCTGTGCTCACTGATCCCATCACACATGAGAGAAAGGAGAAAGTGGCTTTCCCTGTCTCTAATTACCTCATACACCCCTCCTCCCACTGCCCATGCAGCAGCCACAGATCCTCTGTGTATCCAAGAATATCTCGGAAATCCATATTCTGTCAATCAAGTGAAATCAAGGCTGGATGCCTGAAAGAGTGGATTTTCTGGTGGATGCTTGGATAATACTCAGAGGGTCAATGCATAAATCAAATCTGAGACTGCAGAACTGACAAGGCAAGGTACACTTAAATTCCCTTCTGCAGTTGCAGTTGCCTTTGGATGGCAGTTTTGCCATGTGTTTGATTGTCCTGTAAACTGAATTTCCCTAAGGGGGCAAAGGGGCATGGAGGGCTGGGGGGTGAGTAGAGTTAGTATTTTATTTCAATTAAGTGCTGTTTAACAGCTGCTCCAAGACTCACTACCCTGAGCATTGGAGGAGGTTGGTATACTTTTGCTCATGCTGGAGGATGGAAGGAACAAACAGATCTCAAGTTTTCACAGGTATTCAGGGACACCTGTGTAGTTTGCAATAACATTCTGATGATGAGTGAGATATGCCTGTCAGTGTTAAAATAGGGAACTCCATTGAGTTAATTAAAAATAGCTTTAAAATCTAAATTGCCAAGATGGAAGTAGGAGTTGTGTTCTCCTTTTTATTTACTTATCTGTTCATATCGATTTATAGGTTATTTAGAGGAATGCAAGAAAATAAGTTATTCAGCTAAGAACTCTGATTTATAAATCACTACCTTTAGAGTAGAAGGAGAAAAAAACAAATTAACTCCCTCCTTTATCCCAGTAGAGACATATGAGGTGTTCCTGCCCATGGCAGGGGGCTTGGAACTACACGATCATTAAGTTCCCTTCTAACCCAAACCATTCTGTGATTCTATGAAGGGGAAAGTGGCATTCCTCACTCATTCCTCCTTTAAGCTACGTCCACGTAGCTGCATCGTCATGATGAATGTTCTCTTCACACCAGTAAGAACATGAGAAGGATGGCTATTCCTCAGCCTGGTAAAAATGAATCTTTATGCCCCTTACCAGAGCAGCAATCTGTAGTTCCATCCTGGTGGAGTTTCAGGCTGTTCCAGTGAGTCTGAAGGAGAAGCTACCCCTCCTGATAAAGCTCTGGAATGTTTAGTGTGCTGCTTGGCCCCAAAGTACACATTGGGAAATACAGTGTCCAGCGAATGTTTTCAAGATCCAGGGGGAGATAAAGGCTCCTCTAAACCAATGGCAAATTTCCCAGTGCATCTGTGGGGCCAGGATTCCACACCTTCAGTTCTCCACAGAGCACTCAGACCTGCTCATGTGAGATGTGAGCAGTGCTTAAACTGAAACAGGATCTGCCTGTGGCAGCTTTAATGCACATAATGCCGTAGTTACTTGCTGCTTAATTCTGGCTATTACATAAATGTTGTGGACAGATAATCCGCAGCCACTGAATTCTGTGTTCCTTTTTGCTTTGGTACGCGCTGGGGCTCAGTTAAGTGCATGAAATTGGCTGTGCTGGGACAGAGAGATCCCACGTGGTACCTGCCCATGCTGTGTCCTAATTAGGGGCATAATTAGCACGATGCATGCGCACACCTTCCTGGTAATTCTTTTCACTGTTGAAAAAGTTGACTTTGTGTCATCTGAAAGCCACAGAAGTGTTCTGAAAACTCTTATCTTGTGAGAGACTGAACAGATTTAAAGCCACTTTAAAGATGAGTTGGCTTCAAGCCTCGAACAACTACAATAATTCTCTGAAGCTCTTCACTGCCTTTTTGCTTTCTTCAGAAGCTTGAACACAGATTCAGTCCAAAAGTACATTCTCAGATTTAGCTTCACATCAGCTATATTTATATGGACAAACTGTACAGTTCTCAAACTCCTTTGATTTTCAAGTGGCTTTCATGTACATCTACATCATCATGTATAAAGTCCAGGAGATTTTCTAGTGCTGACAGCAGTTTGGTGGCTACTTGACATGCCACAAAACATGGCATGTTTTACAAATTCCTCTAGAAGTTAGTTATGAGGATTTGGTTTTTTTGATTTGAGTTGATATAAAGTAAACTTTAAATATTCTTTTATTTTTCTTTTTTTTATTTTAAGGTTAGTTCTTGGAGCAGAGTTCAGTAAAAGAAACAGTCAGGATTTCTGCCAGCAACCTTAAAAAAACAAAGATTTTTTTTTTACTTTTTTTAGCAGTCTGAGAAGAACAAAGAGTAAGTTGTTATTGTTTATTGAAGACCTTACACATTTGTACAGGGAAGTAGCTGGTGACTTATATAGTCTGAGGGCACAGCCACTGTACTCAGGTTCTGAGTGATCTTTTTCACCAAGTATAACATTTTTTAACATACTTGTTCAAGTTTGAAAGTAAGCTGGTTAGCTGCCACAGTGCCTAAATGGACTAAGAGAGCTACACAATAAACTAATATATTGTTCTTCAAATGTATTCCAGTACCAGAAGGGCCTCCAGGAAAAACGTTGTTATCAATATTATTTGATAGGACTATCCAAATATGTCTATTTTACCTGTAGGCTTCCAGTTGCTGCAGTCTCACAACCTCTCTGACTTATGTGAGACGAAGTGAAAGAGAAGAAGCAAAACGGCTTATGGCAGCTGAGAGATGAGTACTTAGTTGTTTTAATCTACTCACATGAGGCCAAATTTACTATGATTACAGTGCTGAAGAACAAGCCCATGTGGTTGAAAATCAGCTGAATTGTCCAGGTTTTCTTTATCTGTTGACTTTCTTTGTGTAGCAAGTCATCAAAGAGCAAGACAAATCAGACTTGGGTTAAAGTCCTTGTTCTGCTAACGAGTCCTACCCCTAGGATATGTCTTCTTTGCATAACTCATTGATGTGTAAAGGTCATTTTCCAGTCCTCAAGAGACATCACATAGGTTTTATGGCAGAGTGTCTCGTGTCCTCAGGCAGCATGCCCACTTGTTCCCTTCGAAGTTTGACTTTTAACTGGTGTGATGTTAATTTCTTTCATTTTTATACTGCAGAGTGCTAGTGAACTGTGAAACCATGCTCATCATCACGCTCAGTTAACGTGTTCTTCCCACAGCAGCATGTTCCAGAAGATCCGCAGGTGGCCTGCTCAGCGGCGGTCAGCAGCAAATAAAAATCCAAATGCTGTAAGCACACATTTATTCCCACCCAGTGGTTTGAGTACCTGTAGGCTTAGTTGGGAGCCAATTCCTAATGGCTTCAAGGCTCATCTAAGGTTTTTGGAACTTCACTCGTGACAGTTTGAAAAAATGTTCAGTGCTATTGTCAAAAACATTGGTCATTCACCACCCCAATCCTGCAGCTCCTCCACTGAGCAGAATTAGTACCTTGTAAGATCATCTGCATTATTTTCTCCCCAAAGACTAGAAAATTCACTGAGTGGAAAAAAAGTTTGGGAAGGGCTATTTTATATAATAGCCCTGTAGTCAAATTCTTATTGATGCTGAAGACTCTTTTCCTGTATGCAATCCAAGAGGAACAAAATAATTTTACAGCTGTATGAGACAAGAAATATGATTTAAAAGACTTTTCTGAGTATTACAAGAACTTCTGGAGAAGTTAAAAAAAGACCTAGAGAAATGTGTCTTAAGGGTCCTTCACATAAATATTTTCCCTTAAATTTCAGCCCCAAGATTAATTGTCTCCAGTCTCCAGCCTCAGCCTTACTTCCCCTGCATCAGAGAACAGTCCAGAAGCAAGATCAGCATTTTTTTTTTTTTTTTGCCTTCTTAGTGGAGCATTAATCTGTAATTTTTGTGATTTAAAAACATGCCTAAAGAAGTTTTCTTGGCTAAAATCTGATACACAGTGCTGGCGACCTCCAATGCCCTTCCTTTCTCTGAACCAGAGGCTTTAATTGTTCATCCTCTCATATGTACAGAGGGGCCACTCGAACGGATGGAATCCAATGTAAATAAATGACATTTGCTGATGAGGTCAACTTTCAATTTAAGATTTATTTTACCCAGATGCCTGAAATGAGTGGCCAGACTACATCCAAGGGGAAACTCAGTAGGAATTTATCAGTGAATTTAAGGGGTAACATGTTGAAAGCATCTGAGCTAAACTACGTTTTAGGAAGGCTAATTTATCTATCTTCAGCATCTCCAGGCCTTATGATGCCATCTTTCATGCTGATTATGTCAGACCTGAGAAAATGGAGAGCTGGTAGCCAAAGATAAAAAGAGATTATGATAAACAGTATCCAAGCTGTATGTGTATATTTGACTTCTGCAGGATGTCTACCAGGTCACTTCTCTGCTCCTATTAATGTCAGAGGGATGTAGGCTGACATTTCTGTGGGAATGTACTCAGGTTCTCACTCAATCTACCCTTAAGTGAACTCATTTAGCATGAAGATCATGTTCATATAAGTACCTTTGAATCTTCCTCCTTCCCACCCTTACACAGCATCCAACCAAATAGCATTCAGATGTCCTGGAGATCTAAACCCAAATGGCAAACTAAGGGACCATCCAGTTGTATGAGAGTTAAATGCATATTAAACTGTATTTGTATAGTGACTGGGGTTTTGGTCTCCGTTCTTGCATTCCTTTCCCTTGCATTTCTGGTAAACATAAAAAAATCTTTTCTTTTTCATAAACGATATCAGTAATCCTATTATATTCTAATTTAATTCATGCTACTTATGACATGTTTATTCTCTGTAATTCACTTGGCTTTAGTACTCAGGAAAGTACTTTAGTAAAGTTCACTTTGTTTTATTTTCAGTTCTTGCTGTAGATCTTTCATTCCAAAACTTCATTGCAATGTTTACAGAAAATAAAAAAAAATCCCACAACTTTACATTTATATGTTAAACACATCATTATACATGAAATACCAGAGATATTTATAGGTAATATCCCTTAACAAATCCGTCTTTTCTTTGTGGTCCTACATTAGGACCTGAGAGTATCCATTGGAAGTGTCTGGGATGCTCTTGGATCTTCACAAGTGGAATAATTAAGGCTCAACATCTGCAGGACACCGAGCTCACACAGAACTGTCCTTCCCCATCAGCATCCTGGCTGACATCTCTGACCTCTCCCAAGGCAAATGGAACACTTTTGCTGGCATCTCCATATCCCAGTTTGCTGGAGGAGGAACTGCCAACACTTGGATAT
Organism: Chamaea fasciata; assembly: GCF_029207755.1. Lineage (NCBI taxonomy): Eukaryota > Metazoa > Chordata > Aves > Passeriformes > Sylviidae > Chamaea > Chamaea fasciata. Next base: position 66,781,028 of record NW_027094091.1, on the reverse strand, counting down.
CCATCACATATCCAGCCAATGCCATGTTTGATCTTTATCAAGCAGAACATCTTGACAAATGGGTGGGGAAGTGAAACACATTCTAATTGCTAGAGAGGCACTCTAGAGAGTCAAAACATTCCCACAAGAAGACATAATGAGTCCCAAGAATTACTGAGAACTCTTGAGGGGGGTTTTCTGTAGTACTGGTGCTTCATTCTTCTTAAAGAATTACTTCCTCTGTAAGGACGTATTTACAAGGTGTCCGGTTCTACAGATCTGCTTGTACAAAACTTACATTTCTGCCACTTCACTCAGAAGAGAGATTGTAAAATTAACTAAGAATAACACAGAAGCTGCTTAACTCTATCCTACTTTAACTAACTGGCTTCTAGTATGATATCAATTATTTCAAGCGAGCTCAGCTATACAATGTGCACTATCAGAGATCCTATTCACAGTAGAAGTCACTGAACCTGCTATTTGAGAGTTGGGTTTTTCTTTGATGTTGTGGGGGTTTTTTAATTGGTTTTTTAGGGTTTTTTTTGTGGTTTGATTTGGGTGGGGGTTTTTGTTTGTTTGGTTGGTTTTTTTGGTTTTGTTTTTGGGTTTTTTTTTTTTTTTTTGCCATGTGGTGTTGAACTCTAATAACCAGGCTCTTGATATTTTGGAATATGTTTTTCAGAGCCTATGTCCTAAATTATCAACCCTGACATTCTTAATTCTGCACATCCAGCTTCTGAGAACAAATTGAGAATAATGGGTCCTGTGAGAATGAATGCACTGAAAAAATGACTAGTGCCATGATAAAAATTCTGAGGAAATAAATAGTTCTCTCAACTGCATTTAAATAGCATTAGAGATGGCAGGGACATTGGAGTCCACACAGTGATATACTGAGCAACTTGCCATTCTGTCAGAGTTCCTGTGATTCCGTGAGGTCTGAGGGAAAACAAAAATTCCCCAGGAACCAACAGGTTTGACTACCAAAGCACACAAAAGGGGCTGAAATGAAGCTAAGTGGAGAATCTCCTTTCTGGCATTTCCCATATTCCGAGTGCTTGAGTTAGGCTGCTATTGTTCTTCCAAATTTGTTTAAAAGAGGAGTGTATCCACACGTCCTGTGTATAAAATATTACTGCCCACAGAGGGCTGGTTTAGTTGGGCTTTCTCATGAGAACAACTCCTGTTACGGCCGTGTGGAGATCTGGATGAGAAATCCCAAGGCTCTTAAAGTCATTTCAGGTTCGCTACTGATTTGCACAGTGGATCAGAATTTCACCTTTAATACTGCTCAGGGTCAGAGCACAACTGAAGGAAATGGAAGCAAACGGTAGTAAAACATCAGCAGTAAACCTGTCCCACAAATTTCTTGTGGTTTTACAAGGAGGTAGTTAAGACATGAAGTTGTTGTTACCTAATTAGGTGACTTTTATTGTGCCGTCAAACGGAAAACTGATACCAAACGGCATGTGCATATGAATGAGTGAGGGAATGGAAACAGCGTTATCAGGGCGGAAAATAGTCCTCATCCGAGCCGTGGGAGCAGAGACTTTCTGAAGGACAGTACATTTATACGGAGGAAGTAATTAGTGAATGCTAATTATCAAGTTATTGGGGGTTTTTGTCTTTATAGAAATAAAGGAAACTGGTCAAAAACTCATACTTGTAGCATTAAATAATACCTGCATCACTACCATGGTTTACGTCTCCTCTTTCTCCAAAAGTCACACCAAAAGCATCCTGACACCCTTTGAGGATTCTGCATCTCTTACTCATTTTCATAGAGGATAAATCAGAACAACTCTGTCAGGGTACAAGGTTTTCTCACATTGTCCCTGCTCTCTTTCCCATTGGGGTCACCAGGACTTTACTGGAAAAAGAATTAGACACGGCAGTAAAGAAAAATATTCACAAGTTTGGTGAAGGCAACAGAATTGAGAGGTAAATGCTGAGCAGATCTTTAAGCAGATCTTTTAGCACTCTCTGGGTCATCACTGAAAGTCCCTACCTTCATTGAAAAATGCACCTTTTTAAAACCAAGCATGTACAAATACAGAATCACTGAATTGCTAAGGTTGGAAAAGACCTTTATGATCACTGACTGCAACCACTTACCCATCACCCGTGTGCTCACCACTAGCCCTGTCTCAAAGTGCCACATCCACATGACCTTTGAACATTTCCAGGAATGACAATTTCATCATTTCCCTGGGCAACCTACTCCTGACTTAGTCTGTGACACTAGATCCACTGACAAATGCAGCAGCAACAGATGCAAGGAGAGCTTTTGGAAGGTCAGGGTGCCAACAACAAAAAAAAAGCCCAAACTGAGCAGTCCTGGATCCCCACTTCACTGCCTCCCTCTGTGCTCACAGGAGCCTGGTCTCAGGAAACTAGAGCCACGTTCCCAGGCATGGCAACGGCAACTCCAACCCCAGGGAGACTCAGGCTGATGTGGCACCTGAAGCACGTGCTGGCCTAACTTTTAGGTGTTTAAATCCTAACCAGCTGCTCAGCTGAGCCCTGTTCCTCCTCCAACAGTAGCTGTTCCCCTCTGTGAGCTGTCCATTTCAGCTCATGAAACCTGAGACTGGCTGTGAGCTGCCGTCCATCCCTGCATGGCCAGAGAGCCTCTTTATACTGATGGGCTGCCATGGGAGAGGACTCAGCTCTGCGCCTCAGCAGTTTAACTCTGCTCACAGGTGGCTACAACAAATCACAGAAGGGGATTTTTAATGTCATAACAATGCTGGAAGTAGCAGGTTCTTTTCTGCTGGCAGCCTGGCTGCACAGGATGGTGTGGGGAAGTGCAGTTGAGGCAGGAGAGCATCCTCAGCAAGGGTTTCCAAGCCTGATGATAGCTTTGGGGAAGTTCTCTTTAAGTTGAGTGATTTTTTTATTTTTTTTTTTTCAAATTTACTTGATTAACATTGCCATTCACAGATGACCAAGAAATGCTGTGAGGGCGTTGGTCTAGTGATTTATTTGAACAGACCATTTTTACAAGACCTTTGTCATTTTCTTTTGAAGCTGAGCATTCTCCACAGTGGGGAAACATCTCAGTAGTTACCTGCTGTTGAGTTTCTACTGTAACAGCAGAAAAGGGAAAAAAAATTTGCCATTTGCTTTTTCAGCAAAAAATCAGTGGAAAACATCAAAGGAAGATTTCCTTGTGGAGGTTACTTGAAAGTTGAATCACAAGTCATCATTCTGCATTGTGGGTTATAAGAATCAGATATAAACTACTTTTGCAACGGTGATCTTTCTAGGAGACATTTACAAGGAGGAATCAATCCAAACTCTCAAATGAAAAAAATGTACTTACAGCAATTTATCAATCTTTAATAGCTGTCCTGCTATTTAATATCGTGTTTGAGGAGACTCACCATGGCTTTGTGGATAAACATTTGTTAAACACAGTTTTCTTCTTCTTTCAAACAATCAAGTTTCAAATGCAGCCAGAGTGTTTAATTTCCCAAGAAGCATTTCCATTTGTTTGTACAATGATTCACTCCTCTATCCTATTTCTGTATATTTTTGAATTAAAGCACTTTTTTCTTTTTGTTTTTCTAGTTATGGGAATAACATTATGTGGAAGGCAACAGTCTTAGGAATTTTTCTCTGGCTATGGTACTGCATATGCCTCACCCTTTCAGTTCTTAATTTCTAATGCCACAAAACATTATGTCATACACGTAAGAAATAAGGTCAGAATAGCCAACCGAAAGTTTGTGTGAGAAATTTTTTCATTAATTACTGCTATTTAAAGGCTCTTGTTTTAAACAGAAAGTTATACTAGTACAAAGAAAATAAATACCAGTAGCATGTTTTAACCATGTTTTTCAGAGAAGTACAAAAGAACCCATGTGGGGAAAGTGAGTAGTTGTTAGTAGATAAATTAAAATATTTTTGAAAAAAGGGTAAAGTTGTTGGTTGGATGAGGCTGATGTTGGCCTTGACATACAGAAATATATTATCAATTTTACTATAAAACTTTTTAAACACCATCTGTAATTAGAAGATTGAAAAAAGCCTTTACTCCTCAGCTAAACCCTAAATGTAGTGTTGAACATACCCGTTGGAAGGGAGAAGTGAACTGTTGCATACATGGAGAAAGCTGTTGCTGAAAAAGGGACCAAGTCATGTGGTACATGTTTATTTCTGAATTTCCTTGAGCACAGCTGAAATTCCTTCTCGGAACAAAATGATCTGTAATTCCTACTGGGCACGAGATTTCTGTTAGGGGCTACCTAAAGGGCAAGTGCATTAGTTTGTAAGTGTCACACCGCTGCAGACTTGGAGAAAGAGAATTAGGCTCTGAGAACAAAGCTCTCCTAATGCCACATGACACAAAGCTCAACAAAGAGTATCTTGACAGGTAGGGGGTGGAGGAGGGAAAAATCCCATAGCCTGTCTGTCTCAGCAGGGGCGTGCAAGTAATGTGGCATGGGGCTTAACAGGGAAAAGTACTGAAAGTCTGAAAAATGTCTGCTACACAAACTACATACTACCTAACCCATGCTGTGTTAGCTCCTTTAGCACAGGATCTTACATAAGAGACACCCTTAGAAACATTTCATAACTTTTTGCAGCAGAATCTGCCACGCAGAGGTGTGAGACTGCCTGAGGATAATTCAATCCATCAGCAAATTCTGCTGTCTCTCATTAAATTCAAGACATAATTCTGCATTCACCTGATGTCAATCTGGCCCAAATTAAGGATTACAGGAGTGGAATTTCGGGAGTGAGGGGAGTGAGAAGGAACATTTATTAGCAAAGACATCCCTCAGAGTTGTGTTTAGGGAAAAAAAAAAGCCTTAGCTTGGAAAAAAAATAGACATTAACTTCTCCTTCATATCACCTTTAAAAATTTCTTTTTATGCGTGTGTTTCAAGCAATGTTAATGCAGACTTTGCATCAACGGTTGTTTTACAGAATCTTTTCCTTCTGTCATCTGAGACTGCAAAAGGCTGTAGTGATATAGCCAAAGAGGATATATATATATATCCTGTGTTAGGTACTCCAACTGCTCAGACATTCTGCCCTTTGAAGCTTAGTTACATTCCAATAATCAGTTTTAAAATTGTATGAGAGAAGCCACACAGCACTTTCACTGGTGTGACTGGACCTGTTGAATTTCAACTACTCTAAGTACTAACAAAAAGAAACCTAAAAAGTTTTGACTTTTGAATTGGTTCAAACACTAAAGGATTTCTTACATTTTTTTTGTACATATGTCAGCATTTTTCTATCACTGCTGAAGGATGCATCTTTGTGTTTTGATGATAAAATGCCATTGGCATGGTTAAACCATCTTAAAAAAAAATTAAATATCTATCAGTACTTTAATTTGTGTGCCTGTGTAAGACATTTAATGCCAAAAAGTCCCAGGCATGAATTTTGTCTTTCCTTCCTCTCTATTCCTGGCTGCACTCCATAAGCATAACCTGGAGCTTTAGTGTTTTTGCTGTAAACAAAGAATGGCCCTCAAATTGAGTAGTGTAAATGTGGAGAGAAAGTTTGGGAAAGTGAGGAAGGCAGTTAATCATGAGCTTCCCTATCTTAGAGCTGGAAGAACCACAACACTTCAGACATTTTCACACTTTTTGAGAGAAACTTCTGGAAAACGTGATAATGAACAGATAATCAGCTGCAGCTTTTTGAAACCACCCCGTTTCTCGAATATTCTCTATTCCGCCTCCTTGTAGCACAAGTCTAACTTCACAGTCCATAAAAATATTTCTGTTTGTTTGAGCAGCCGCCATTAGCCTGCACAGCAGGGGGGTGATGGAAAACCAGGGTTACTGTAAAGGTGTTTTCGTGTCTCAGAGGGGCAGTTCACAGCTTTGCAAGCTTTCTCTGCTCCTGCTGTCACACTGCAGTGACTGGTGGCCAAGAGCAGCTCCATGGGTGGGGTCTGCCTCCTGCCAGACAGTCTGTTTAACTTCATCTCCCACATGCAGCCTATTTATTGTTAGCTGTTTACTGTTGTTAGATATTGCTTGTTTTTGAATACCTGTTATTAATAGATATTTAGAATAGAGACTCAAAAAGGAAAAGGGGGGAAATGATGTCTTAAGTTTTAGTTTTCATGTTTTTCAGATTCTGTGCTGCCTAGGGGTGTAGTTCTGAGCCTCATACTAAGTGTTAGTGAGTTCTCTTCACAGAGCAGGTAGACAAAACAAATCCTTTTCCTGCTGAAGATCAAGGACAACCAGTACAACTTTCAGGCCCAAAAGCACAAACAGTTGTGGGCTGAAGAGAGAAAACAAGAAGGATGGGACCTCACAACCTGAAGCTGTAAATGGACAATTAACCCCAATATGCAAATGAGCCAAAACTTATAAAAGAGTGAAACCTTGTGACTGGTCATCCATTTTGTGACCATTTTGGGTCCACCTTGGGTGTAGCCCTGGTCAGGCCCTGTCCTGCCCAAGGTGTACCCTAAAAGCCTTTTAGTAAATATCTACTTTATTCTCTAGCTCTGTCCAGTCTCTGTTCCAGGTCAACCTTCCCAAAGCATCAAAGGCAGTGCAGAGCCCCAGTGCAGGGACCAGGCAATCATCCAAAAGTTCCACTGAAAAGCCAGCTATCAGGATGCCAAGGGGCAGTGCATGGCCACAGGTTGGCTGCCTCTCTTTTTGCACCAAAGAGGAGGCTGACATATATAGGAGGCCTTTCCAGTTTTAGTTTCTAATAGATTTATTGTTAGGAAACTGAGAACTTCTTCCATAACAAGAAATTACTGTTTTTCAAGCATCAATTTCATTCCATTTGAGGATTGAGAGACCTCCAAATTTTCCTTCTGAAAATGTGAGGATAAAGGCATTTCAATCCTATCTTGCTCTCTAACCCTCTGTTTCTCCTACTAGTCTGGGAGTATCTATTATAATTATTTACAGAAAGCTATTGTTTGATGACTTATATGGATAGCATCACCTTTTCACGTTCATGAAAGAAATTCTTGTTGCACTGCTGTAGTTTAATGATTCTCTGTGCTGCTGCTGCTATTTTAAAGGCAGTGGCTTAGGAATAGAATATAGTATATATAGAGAGAAGATTAAACTTAGCATGGTTCTCCTTCAGATATACACTGGCAGCTTGTCTGTCATAGTTTTTTCACGTGGAATTGCCACTATGGGGCATGACAGTCTGTCACCATACAATCTGCCTGAAAACTTTGTATGCCCCACAGCTGTAGTGTTCACTCACACCATCTTTTCTCCCTGAAGCCTGGGTTTGGTGCATCCATAAAAGAATATTGTTCAGAATAAATAAATGAATATGTTGTACAGGTTTAGCATTTTCTAATCTTCTTTGGGCTGCTCCCTGAGCAAGACTCGGCCAAATACGGATAAGAGATTTAACTGAGGGATTTTAGCAAGGGAGCACGTTTTGAATGGAAAGTAAACCAGGGAAAAAAACTGTTAATTTTTAAACTCTTTGGGGTGAACTATTGCCCATTTTTGTATGTTCACGTGTACATGCACACACCAATTTAATTTGTATGGATTTGTGGACAATTCCAGTTATCTGGTATCCAGGTAGTGACTGATGTTGTGCCCATGTTATCAAAAGTCAGGGTTGCAGCTATCTTAAGCAGACATAATTCCTGACAAAGCACTTCCCTTCCCTGGAGTTCCTCGTGGTTGAAGGACTTTTCAAAATGAGTCAGGCACTGTGAAATAAGGTCTGTTTAACATGAGTCATTTTGGCCCTGATATCTTCTGATTATGCTTTGCCAAATTAGTTCAAAAATCCCTAGAAATAGGGAAGAATGTTTTTACAGTAACTTTTCTGAACTTCTTCACCATCAATGGCAGGTAAGAGGGACTTCAGGAAGGGAGTTAGACGAGCTTTTTTAGTGAAGTTTGTTGAACGTACTAAAACAGCAGTCAAGGCAAGAAGTAATTTGTGGATCTTCACAATGTCTTACTGCATTACCAGGGAAATAAATACACCCTAATTTAATGCCATGGACTGCAGCACTCTGATTAATCCTAGATGGATTTGTCACATTAGAGCAAAAGATGCTATCTTATTAAAAATGTAAGTAGAGATTTTAAGAGCTCTGTTGAAAGTAATTAAGGAAAATCATGTTCTTTAAACATGAAAGAAAAAATGGAATCTCACCCTGTTGCTTTGGCATAAAATATATTTCTAGGTGGCAGTTTGTGGGCTTTTTTTCCCATTTCTTTCACAGACTTCATTCAAAAGTAAAGTGATCCATTGATTAAGAGGGGGCTTTTATAACATCTTTGTCCTCTTATGCTCTTACAGTGCCTGCCTGCATTGAGCTCCCACATCCTTATTTGTGTTGTCAGTGGCACAGATTTGTTCTAACCCATCCCATCACTTCTCTCTCTGCTGTTGTATTTAAAAAACCCTCTTATTTGTTATTGTAATCTACACGTTCTCAGAACCCATAATAAAGAGGAACATTTGGTAATGTTGTGCTTATTCAGAAAATAGATATGATCTAAAAAAACATGACTCTGGTTTTAAGGGGAAAACAACCCAACAGTGAACAAAAGCAAACTGTTCCTAAAGGAATGCATGACAGAGAGGAGCATTTGATGATCTTGGGCTTACTTAGCAAATAGAGTGCTACAGGCTGTTTTGGACTCAACACCCAATGGCTGCTGCCCCTCTGCAAAAGTAGGGTTATCAGGTATTGACAGCAAAACATTGCTGTTTATTTATATTTCTTGATTTTCACCTTGTTTTTAAGGCGTCCTTAGACATGGAAAGGCTGCCTGAAGATAGCAAAGGCTTTGAAACAATAAGTACTGAATGCATGAAGTAACCAGCTGAGGTCATCTAAATAACTTCAAAGTGACAGCCAAGAAATAATTATTCAAATCTCATCAGTTTTACACAAAACCATACTCAATACCAAGGACTGTGTATTTCTGAGAATGGAAGTATTTTCCATTAATTAGGAGTTCTCAAAAAGTGTATCATGAAATACAAAACACATGCCATTAATCTTCCCTTGGGGCTAAAGAACAACTCCGATTATATCTGTGCTCATTAAATTTTTCATTCCGAATAATGTTTATCATACAAATCTCTCACATCATGAGTTTTCTATCTGCTCAAATAAGCAGACAGAAAACCTACTTCTCCATGGAAAAGTTCTCCTTGGAATGAAAAATTACTCTTTTTTCATCCAGAAGAGAGATGAAATGGAGAAACAAGATTCCACATGCTTGAGGGAAGTCTCTGGCATGTCAGGATCCAGGAGGAAAATGTACCTCTTCGAGTAAATAAGATGAAAAAGTGCAATTGTCTACAGAGGATAAAATGAGAAAACCAGCTATTTTATCTTGTAGATCAGTAATAGGTTTTATACTCAACCAATCTTTTATATTGTGTACTACACTAAAGCTCTAAACAAAGGAATACTGCTCATATGATTAATGAAATGCAATATTTCGTTACAATAAACCTTTTCCATGCTACCCTCTGCTTTCTCTTGGAAGTCAGTTGCACTGAACAGATGGTGAGTGAGTCCATGATAAGGCTTTCATGACTATTGTGTAATTATTTAATCTTTTAAAACACGCAAGTTCCACTGTAAATGTGCAAGACAATGCATAAATACACATAAACACACAAATATGTATAAAAACGAACACATATAAATGCATGTAGAAATATATATATCAAATCAAATATCCATTATCAAGACCTTTCTGTAGAATTTAATGGAGAAAAAGTCTTTAGAGTTTCATAGATATCCTTGTAAAATGTGCGAATAGTAATAATTGTGAATATTTTTTCTGTGATTTTTTAAAAAATCATTCTTCAGAATTTTACCATACATATGCAGCAACTTACTACATTCTATATGAAGGTCACCAAAAGAAGATAAAAGAAGCAATTTGTTGCTTGGTTAATTTTTAAAATATTTTTTACGTTTCTTTTTAAATTTTTAAAATATTTTTAGGAGTGATGTAGGACTTTCTTACAAATATATATCTGCTCTTTGTTTCTCCACTGCTATGATCTAATGACATTTTTTGCTAGAATAAATAGAATTGGTATTGAAATGAATATTTAAATTTAATCTGTAGCACTATTAAAGACATAAATTTTAAGCAACACAAGAGGTTGGAACTGTCATGGCTATAGCTGAGCAAATAATTGGATATATTAGTCACAAATTATTGTTTCAATAGATCTTTGAGTGAGTCATTGTGACAGCCCTACTCTGTTCCTCTAAAAGAAATTAATAAAGCAGCTTCTATCCCCTTAAACAGGAGTGAAGAGAGAAAGCAAGAGTCAAAATCTATGAAAAAGCAACATTTACACTTTTTGAGCATGAAAAAGTAAAAGGCTCCCTATTTCACTGACTGATCTGTATTACTACATTCACAATTGATTCATTAAATCTGTTCACAGCCATGGTAGAAGTAGATATTATTTTTAGAGTTTTGATCCTAAAAAGTCATTACTTTATGCTTTATTGAAGATGCTTTGGTTCAAAATTGTCTTATAAAATTCTTTTAGGGACTCATAAAACATCAGTAAAAACTTTCCTCTCAGTATAACCTGCTAAACTGCAAAAAGCTTTAAAGTGAAAATAATTCGTAAGGTTTGGGTTGTTGTCTTAGTGGGAAAGAAAAAAAAAATCAGGAAAACTTTTATGCATAGGACTATGCTAGAACATTCTATGTTTCCAGGATGCAAGGCACCCAAAATCCGCCTATGTACTGTTCCTTACAATTTCAAGGAGGTAATTCAACATCTTTTAATATTGTCAAGGACATTCCTAAACTCTTTTTTTCCTAGCTTATTACTTCTTAGTATTTCACAAACTAAATTATACTCCAACTTTGTCCAGATTTGGGGTGGTTGTTTGACAGTGTAATTCTACTCTTCTCCTTTTTTTCTATTTTTTAAGAAAAAAAAAAAGGACATTTGCTTCCAAAGGATTTTCCTAATTCCTCCCTTTTCCACATAAATCCTTTACTTGTCAGAGAATTACTATCAGTACAGGTTTACCTCTGAATAGGGACATTGATGATGTTAGTAATAGAAAGAATAACAAGTAAAAGGCTAATGAGAGGAAGAATCACTATTGAGAGAGTATTTCAAGGCTAATGAGAGGAACACTCACTGCTGAGAGAGTATTTCACACAGTTTGAAAATATTGTTCAGATGTTGAACTACTTTCATCTCTGGAATAAATGTTTCTTTTTCACTTTTATTGCATCAGGGAGCTATATCCCTGACGAGATATTTTTATGTCTTGGATAATAAAGCTTGATGGCTCTCCTTTCAGGTATCCACAGTAGCTTCTCCATCCCACAGCCATCAATCATCTCCAACTTTATCTCCCCTTTTATTTACACTGGCAGGAACACTTGTTTTGTAATTTTGCAGTGTTACTTTACATGTTGTATTGTGGTACTAAAAGAGCAAGCAGGAATGAAACCTTCAATTTCTGTTAGACATGAAGACATCCCTATAAAGAATTGGCATTTTTTTCTTGGCTCTCCAATACTGTTTCTTAAGAACAGCAGATGAGGAGGCAACAAGGAGGCAGAAAAGGAGGTGTTTCAGAGTTTTGTATGTGACTTAAGATCTTCATAATGCTGGAGCAACCACAGCCTCCAAAAGGACAGAGATGCTGAAGGGGCTGGAGCATTTTTCCCATGAGTGGCTGAGAGAGCTGGAACTGATCAGTCTGGAGGAGAGAAGGCTCAAGGGACCTTATCAATACCTAATAGAGCAAAGAAGACAGGCCCAGATTCTTCACTCTGGTTCCCAGTGACAGGCCAAGAGGCAATGGGCACAAAATGAAACACACAAGGTTCCTTCTGAACAGAAGAAAAATCTGTCCTGCTGTGAGGGTGTTCAAACAGTGGCACAGATTTTCCAGTGAGTTGGTAGGGTCTCCATCCTTGGACACATTCAAACCCCAGGTGGACAAGGCTCTCAGCAATCTGCTCTACCTGGTTCTGCTTGAGCAGGAGGCTGGACTAGACAACCTCAGCTACTCTGTGATTCTGACAGTCTGTGGGAGAAAACACTGCTCAGGCCACAAACATTTTTTAGAAATGCCCCCATGAATCTATTGGCTTTGTTAGTTCTTCTCGGTGCTGATGGGATGGGAACAGGTGTGGAAGTCACTTTTCTCCCCTGATCATGGTTTATTGGCAGCTTCATCCCAGAGATATGTAACTGAATCTCCATCCTGGAAGTTCTTATGCCTGTGATAAACTATCAGAGGAGATATTCCCTTAATGCCAGCAGTGCCACTGATGTGGTTAGAGCCCAAACATACACAAAACATGTCTGGAAGATAAGATCTCTAAACAGCTTTTTCTTTGAGCCCTGTTGGTGTTTTTGGTTGTAGAAGCTCTCCACCTCTGGAATGCAGAAATTACCATCTCATTTTACTGCTCAGCAGCCATTAGATGACGATAGCACCACCACTCCAAGGAACCCAGCATCACTGCAAGCTTCTGTAACTTCAGCCCTTTGGAAGCTTTGAGTTTCAGGCCAGCTATAAATCTCCAGTCAAACAATCACCATCAGGTGCTGAAGAAACAGGAGAAGGTTTCAAAGGCTCTCTGGTGCCAGGGCATCCGGCACACTGAAAGGAAAGGAGAATGTAGAAATGCTCTGGACTTCCTGCCATTATTTTAAAAAGCCGTTTCACTGTCAAGCATGAGAGAAGTAAGGTATTGTAACTCTCAACTCCCAGGGGAAAGAATACTTCAATGCTTCATTACATCTCCAGATATACCATTAGCTGAGCCCCCACTAAAATACCTGCCATTCTTAATTTAGTCCTTCAAGCAATCAAAATTGAAAATGATGCAAAAGATTTTTTTTAAAATAAAAATGAGAAAAAAAGAAGAGTCCATTCATCTCTAAAATCATTGACTGTTTCTTTCTGGTTATTAAATGAAGAGCAATACAAAGCATTGTAGTTGTATGTTGCATAAATTTGGGGATGCATTATAAAGGAACTTCCTGTGAGAGCATTGGATGATTTCATGATCACTGAATGCCTGAGCAGTGGCTAGAAGCAGTTACCACATCCAACCTATTGCAGCATTTCAGCACCTTCATGTGCTTCAAATAAGATGTGGATCTGATATTTCATACACCTGAGATATTCATATCTTACTTACTGAGCTATATGATAAAGGAAGTAAAATATAACCTAAGGAAATTCTGTAGAATGTCAATCTGGGAACAAGGAAGACTTCTCCAGCCACAGTCATTTGAGTGGTAATAGCTCCTCTTAAATACTACTCATTTAGGTTTAGTTTCATTTTGGGCAGCAGGGAAAGCTAGATTGCAGGCTTTTTCAACATACCACAAAAACTGAGTGTTAAAAAAAAAAATTAGATTTGGGGTGCCAGCCAAGATCAGATAATAAATTATGGGCAAAACTAAATATGGTGCCCAAATGCAATCCATTTTAGTTACTAGCTCACAAAGGAAGACTGGCTGGAGGCATGCAGAATTCCCCTTATCACACCACTGAATCATTCTTGGTCTTGTGTGTCACCTCTGGGGAGGACTTAGAATAAAGACAGTGAATTTATCTTTTTATGCAGATGGATACAAATATCTCATTATATTACCACTTCTTTTAATTTCAATTGTCATCATATCTGGTCACTTTGCAATGTGTGGAAGATAAACTAAAAGGACGAAAGGACTTCTAACAAGCTTTTCTTAACCTAAAGATTTATTCTATAGAAAATTAATAACATGCAAGAAGAGTCATGCCAATTACCAACACAAATATGTCTGTCTAATTTTTCCCGTACTGTTGCAAACTCTAACAGAATTTCTTGCAGGAAAAAATATGTCAGTTTAAGTTCCAAAATAAGAAAAAAATTACTGATTCAGTCCATCTCCTTCAGAGATCATTGCTCTCCTGTTGTAAGTAATTTTCAGAAACAAAAATGAATGTGAAGTCATAACTAAGTCAGTAAACTCTCTCTGAAAAAGGAAGAGGTCATCAGCTACTATTTAAGAATTTAAATAACCCATCAACTAAGTTGCTTTATTTGCAGTTTTTTGGCTTTCCTTCAGCCACTTGCTGCTAAAAGTCCTGTAAATGTTTGCATATGTTTGATTTTTTATTTTTAATTTTTAAAGAAACACCTCCACTGAAATAGTGCTGTTTGATGGTTTATGAATTATTCATGTGTTAAATTATGATACCTGTATTTAACTGCAAATCCCAGATTAATTGGAAAAACTCCACAACAGTGCTTTTTTATCTGCTGTACTGCCTAGTAGTGATGTTAAACTAACTCAAAAGCTCCTTTAAAAAGATCAAGACCTGCTTCCAATATAAAAAATACAGGAGTAAAGGAAAAACAGCCTGATAGCTATATGACACTAAGAGTTAAATCACTGTTAAACAGAATTAAAATTATGGGTTCCAGTTCTCCAGGCAATCACACATGTGTTTTACTTTAAACATGCCAGTAGTTCTGTTGACTTGCATCACTTAGAGGTACTGAAATATTTTACACGTGCTTGAGAGAAATTCTTACTGAGCTTTGTCCTCAAGAATGTGTCCATCCATTTCTACACTTGCTCATGGATCAAAATCTGGGGAATTCAGGATTGGAGGCATTGTTAAAGACCCTCACTGCCAGCTGAAAGCAGTGAACAGCCACTGCAAAACTTCAATTCTGCTGCAGTAGACAGGAGCATCTTCTTTCAAAATGAGCTTTTCTGCCCAGAAGGCTACAGAGATGAGTAAAGAATTTCCCAGAGTTTTTTGTTGCACATGCACTTTCTATTATTTATGATACTAATTCATTGCGATATTTCATGCTAATGCAAAGGTATTAGTTTCTCTGTGTATAATAGAATCACAAATATTAAGTATAAAAGTATAATAGAATCATAAACATTTGTACATAATTTTATATATATTAGACATCTTGTAGGTAGAGACTTACACTTTCTTAGGTCAATATGGCACACACATGTACTTTTCTATTTTTTTTCAAGGTAATGTGAAAATATTGGGCAATTAAACTGACTGAAACATTCTCAGTCATGTCTGATTGAATGGCTGCCCACCTCTTCATGTGGAAATAAAAGCTTTTGTTAAAGTACAGATGAGTTACTTCACTTTAACCCTGGGAAAAAAAATAAAAAAGGATATTTTGGCTGTGTATTTGTTCATTAAATCCAGATGTACATTATTAACTGTCCATAGTTGCCTTTACTAATAAATCATGCCTGAAGGATTTTGTTTTGCAAGATGGAGAGAGGAGAGTGCTCTTGTTATGTTGTTGTTGTTGTTGTTGTTTATCACAGTTGATTTATTTGGTTTGGTTTGTTTTGTTTCCCATTTAGGACCTCCTGGCAACAATGGTACAATATTGTAGCAGCTTTCAGAAGAGAAGTGCGAGTCGTCCTGAGAGCCACGGCTGAAATGTCGGCAGTGCACAGAACAGAATGTGCAGACCTTGTACGAGGGAGAGCTAAAAATAGACAAGAAACAATCCCATACACGGTTCAGCTGTTTTGTTAACACCTACCTAGTAACTGAGACAAAAATGTACGTATGTGTGTTCTCCAATGCACATGCAAAAGCAGCAGTGTTCCAGCCCGCCTGCAGCTGCATTTAGTAGAAAACCCAAATGTCATCAGCTGCTCACTCCTCTCCCATGCATCTCCTGTGCAAAATGAGCCCTCCCTTAATTTTACATTTTTCCTAGCTTTTCTATAAAGAGAACTCATCTATCCTGCTGTCCTACATGAACCCCAAACACAATTAGCTATGTTGTCCATGGAAATACACCCTCATATCCCATTTCTAAAAATGTTAAGGATGTAAGGAGCACTTATCTCCTGCAAAGTGCTCAAGTGACTGTTTCAGGGACTTTGCAGTCCATGTGATAGCATGATAGAATGCTCTGTGACATCTTGCAGAACTGGACTTTATGTCATTCTGTTGTACCTATCTTGACTTCTCAATGATAAACTTTCTCAGAGGATGGAGTGGGTTTCTAACAGAGGAACGCACACACAAAGCTCCTTATGTTTACAGCGTTTTTTATATGTGTAGTAACATTCCACAAACATCATGTGGTTATACAGCATATTTCTTACCCAAGTTTATTAAATAAAACCTGACATTTGAGATGCTTAGAGGGTATTATTCCTATTTTGAAACAGACAACAGTGATTTTTCCTAATATACACAATTTTTATGACAACCACTTGTGCTCTAACTGAATTATTTTCCAGACCTAAAGTCACAATTTTATTCTCCCCTGGAAACATATTTTTTCTGAACATTTTGTAATGCTTTGGAGGTATTTCTTTTCCTTCTCTTTGACTGCCCTTTCAGACAGACTGACAGTTTTTCACTCTCTTGCCTCTGTTGTACTGGCACCAGCAATTAATAGGCCACTTAATGGATTCTATAAACCTGGAAGATAATTACTGTTATAAATGATCAGAGCCAATTTCCAAAATCAAAGATTTATTGAACAAATTTGAAAAGTAATTTCGGGAAACGCCATGATAAATCAGGACAACATCGATCAAATGTTGGGTGGACAATCCGGGAGCAGCAAAGGGTGCTTCTCCGGAGTACTGCCCACAAATTCGGGGTCTCAGGGTAGGTGTTTTACACCATTTTTCTACCCTGAGGCGAAAACAAGACGGTAACAAAAGAACCCGAAGAACATGACATCAGGTACATAACACAATCATTGAAATGTCTGGTGTCTGCAAGGGATATCTGAAAGAGTTTCCTGAGAAATTGAAAAGACGTCTGAATGAAAAGTCTCCGAATCTTCAGTCAGAAGGTTTCTGCCGCCCTACGCCTAGATTGGTATCAGATCTCCTGATGAACTGTGAAGATGTGGTCAGCCCATGCTTAATGGACCGTTTCCCGGTTATCTCTCTGGCAGATGTCGAGGTAACACCTTTGGACTGTGAAAAGACTGTGGTATGCAAAGAGATGCCCTGGAACTGTTTCCAGGAATTCAGGGGTTTTTACATTCCACTGTAAAGTTTTAATACACACAATTTTAATCCACGAATTTAATACTATGTATCTATTACATTACTATGACAACTATTTCTACTGCCCTGCATTTCTCAGCTCCCAAGCTTCTTCCTTCACACATGTTGTTTAAAGACCCTGGGAATATAGAAGCATGATCTGAGCAAAGGTGCTTTATTTACCATTTTCCTTTGCTGAAGGCATTTATACTTGGACACAAGTAATTCCATAGTGTTAAATTGATTTTTACCAGCAGCATTTGGCTGCAGAGCTGCCATGACATAATGTGAAGTTCTGCTTCTGAAATTTGTCCTCATAGTCACTTGTAAAAACTAAGTAGCATCAGCAGTGATGGAGATCTGTGTAGATCCTGGATGTCCTTGCTTGAATCAGCTGTGCCAGGCTCACACTGGAAAAAGCCAAAACCTGCCATCACACTGAGTGTTTCATGTACAGAAGTGTTGAAGTTTTCCTGTTGGTGAGAAAGATGAGTATTCAGGAACAGTCATACATGTTTCATCATTTTTAATGAGAAACATTCAAACTAAAGAGAAGCTAAGAGGATAGAGTTACTTTAGACATAATTTAGGAGCTTTGGTATGGCATAAATTATGGCACATTCAAGTAGTCCAAAGATTAAGGCTTTAATCCAGAATAGCCAAAGGACCTGGCCTCACTTCTCTCCATGCCTTTTCTAACAGGATGATAAACTTCCTAAGGAGAAAGGACTCTCCTGAAGGCAGCCTTGCAAAAGCCAAATCTTCCCAGAGGGTCCTCTCAAGGGTTCTGCAGTGCCACTTTTACAAAGCCCATCACACTTGGGATTAATGGTGAGCAAAGTCTTTGCACACAAGCAACTGTGAAAGAAAGGGAGCTAAATTGGTTAAGCTACAAGTACAACTTGCAGAAATTGAGCAGCATAAATGCAGCCTGCATTTTTATTAAAAAAAAAAAAAAGGCAATGCCCCACAAAACTTAAAAAACATTATTGGAATCCAGGTCTATGTGAAATTAAAGAGGAATAAAGTCTGCTTTGCATAAGTTGGCTAAGGATGGAGATAACAATAATACAGAGATATTTTCTGATGGAAAATTCTTCAGTTTTCCCTTTCCCTGAACACGCTGATTACAACAGTAAAAAGAAATAAAAGTATGTCAACTCATTGAGATAATTTGAAAACAACTATTTTTTCTGAGAATTATAGCATACTCCTAGTATGCTTTTATAGTCCTGTATTTTAGGACTGTTTCCCTGTCTTTTCTATAAATTACAGGTGCTGACTACTCCTGCAGCTTGTGTCAAATACTCAGACAGGTATAGCCATTAACAGTTTCCCAGGTTGTTGAGGGAGTGTGGTTGATATGTCAAACAAGAGTTATTGGTTTTCATGCTGTAGAAATAAAAACATGTAGGCAGGGCAGAGAAAAGTGAGACTTGTTGGATATCATGTTTGACCCCAACTTTTTTTTTTTCCCAGGTCTTTTGACATGTCACTGTTTATCACCCTATTTTCTGCAGCAAGGAAACATATTTACAGCCTCCTAACCCTCTGCATCATGTCTCTAAGTACAACATATAAATTTATGTGCATACCAGGAATCTCTCTGCATCTAGTGAAATCCGCATGGAAATTTCTGTGCTCATATTCCATCACATTTTGACATGAGCACACGGCTTTTAGAACAGATCCTGCTCATAATTCGGGGCCCTCCTTTTTCTGTGATCCAGCCATCAGATGGATTTTTCATTAATAGGGCCCTAAGATTTTACACTTGACTTTGGAAAAAGAGGAGGCATTAGTGCCAGTTTTTGAACTGTCCAGTCACTGCGATGCAGTTTGTTGTGCTACACACATTCAGACACATAATTTGGGGAGAAACCAGCACCCAGATCTAAAACTGGGCCTCTGTGGGCAGCAGGCTTTACTGTGCATGTGGCAGCACCAGTCCTGGGCACATTGCTGCAGATAATTGATGACTCAGGGCCGAGCTGTCAGTGTGCTGGAAGTGGAAATGCTGGGGCATTTCTTCACCCAAATAAGTAGTGGGTTATGATGCACTCATGCCTTGGCAAAGTGCCTTAGTTTTAGTCACTTAGCACAAAAAAACCCTTCCTTTTTTTCTAAGGTTTCATTCAGCTGCCTTCTAGCTCCCTTTATGGTAACAGATTCCTACCCATCAATGCCTAGCCTTAGTAGGAAGACACATTTCCGTACCAGAATTTAATTTCAAATAGAACTTCATTGGCTGTAACTCAAAGATACCAGGAAAATTGGGAATACTGCCAAGTGACTATCGCTAATACCTTGAAATGTCATTACACCTTCCATCACAGGATCTTTGGGCCTCACTGAGAATGTCAATAAAGTTTATGGTCAAGTGCATCACATGCTCATGAAACACTGATTGGTCATCTTTAACATTATATAGGTACTGATACACCTCAGTGGAAACTCTGTCCTCTATAATTTCAGAGTAACAGATAAATTTTCTTACAGAAGTAACTCAAAATATGGAGATCTAAGAAACACACAGGAAGTCCTTTGGCACAGCCAAAATAATTCTTACCGTGCAGTTGCCTTGCATTTCTTTCCTTATTACTAAACTGGTTTTTATAAATGAATTTTAGTTGAACAGAGTTTAAAAGCTTTTTCCAGGGTTGATGTCTTAGAGATTGGCCTGTGCAGTGCCTGAGATGTGGGACATCATGCAATAAATAAACACATTGAAGATAAATTAGGAGGATGCTCTATATCTCCTGTTAGGTACCTAGTAGAGCTGCCCCTGAGGTTTGTGTTGGAACTGGCCATCCTTCTGCAATTATTTTCTGACAAAAACATTCAAACAAACCTTTCTCTCCTCTACATTTGGAAAGAAAAGGCTGAACTGCCACCCACTAAAGATGAAATCGTCAAATCAAAGAAGGTTTGGGCACTACGCATTAAAACTTGTACCAACCTGTCAGTGCTTTGAAATGCTGCCCCAGAGGGACCATTCCCAGAAGTGAGAACCAATATCCTGAATGTCCTTGGAACTGGTAGAGAACCAACCAGTGCTAATTGTGGAAATGATTTATTTCATGTACACTCCAAAACTTGCAGTCAGCAAGGCCAAAACCATTGACTTGTTTAATTCAACCTTTATTATCTGTTTATCATTATAAGCATTTACAAGATACGCATCCTTGCAGCATCTGGACACACTTTGCAATTCCATGGACTGGAACTGCATGCCCTGGCACTGTTAATTCCACTAGGAATTTTTTATATTCCTGCATTGTTTCTATTGACTTGTACACGGTCTGAAACCATTGGAAAGACAGACTTTGTCACAGGGAACTTAAAGTATGGACAAGCAAATTTTTCCAAGTGGTACAACAAGGCATTATGGAGTTTAACCCTAGCTTTTTTTTTTTCCCTGACTTTTATCATTAATAAAAACACAATTCAAACTAATGACTTTACTCTGTGAAGACCAAGGCTGATAACAGACTCATCCTTTGCATAAATCTGAGAATGGAACAATTTTTTAATACTTACTGATTCCCCAAAAGAAAACCATATGTCAGGTATCAGGGGTATCTGTCTGTAATGTATATTCTTTTAGAGTAGACAAATCTTGATATATGCAACTAATGGATATTTCACTTTACCCCCAGGAATTGCAGTTTATGTTTCTGAGTAACTCCTGAGTTACACATATTCTGAGAACTATGAAATTATACTGCCTGCAGCCACGGCAGCGTGGAGCTCTGAAATCAAGTGTCCACTGTTCTTGGCTCACTAGGATCTAATTTCATTGTCTGATTGAGAAATTACATCAGGACTTCTAGTATTTCCCAGTGAATAGAAGGGATGCTCGATATGAAGCGTTTCAGGGTGTTGGTATGGCTGATGCAGACTGGGAAGGCAAAGCCAAGATGCTGTTCTGTGGTAGAAAAATAAGTAAAAAAGAAATGGCCAACTGTCAGATTTAAGATTTCAAGGCTGAAGTCAGGCAGCAGAGGTGAGGTAAAGACTTTCTGAATGTATTTTAAAACTTCTGTTAAACTGAACAGCTTTATTAGATTTCACTGTTTCATGGTGTGTGATGTCACTAGAAATTTTGGATGTGAGTAGAAACTGATTCCTTTAAATTTTGAGAACAACTTTTTCTTTTTGCCTTAGCCATTTTTGACTGGATATCATGCTGGACTACTTTTCACACCCCAGTAAAGCATTTGTACATTTCAATTTTAGAACCTCACATACAGCAGAATTTCACATTTACAGCAGTGAACTGCAAAGGTTCACTTGCTGTCCTCAGAAAGCACTTAAATGTGTTCCCTTTAAATATATTGGTATTTCTCACAATTCTCTTTAAGCCAAAACAAACAGTATCTTTAGATTAAAAAGCAAAACAAAATTCAAACCTGCTGTGGTTTTCCTTAACTCACAAGAATCTAAAATAAGGATAGTGGAATTAAGCCAATGCATAGGATCTGCTTTTGTCCTGTGAAATTTCCAGCTAATGTCATGAATTGCAAATGGAAAGATGATATTCGAGGCTTAAAGGTCCCAAAAGAGACAACTAACAATAAAGTGGAAAAGACAGGAATTATCTGCAAGAATACTGTGTCCAGATTTCCAGGAGTCTGCTCACAATGAACAAAAATCTTGAAAGCAAGTGAGCTGGATCAGCTGGAGTCTCTGTGGATATCCAGCAGGGCTGGTGTGTCCACCACAGGTTAATGGTGCCTCTGTTGTGAAAGCAGTAAAGCAATTAAACAAAATAGAGATTTGGGGCTGCTTCTTCCATTAGGTGCAGAAGCAGTTTCCATTTATCTCCTAAGGAAAACAAACTCCTCAACATCTGTAGAAATGTGTGGAGAGACATGGATTATCTCACCTGTTCTACTGCTTGTTAGCTACAGGGCTTGAGATTTCAACTTGCTTTCAAAAATAGTAACAAATAGCTGGCTTTCTCCTTATTTTCATTGTCACTGGAATCATAGGAAATAATTTGTAAAGAAGGTGAGAAGATTGTCCCGTTTAATACAGTTCTTTTCTTATGCCAGACACATGTGGCTGAACCTCTTCCAACTCTGATTTGGATAAAAAATAAAAGGATGCGCATCAGTCCTATAAAACTGATATCTTCAACAGAAAACCTCATGTGTGCTTAGGATAAATCTTGTCAGCAATATGTACCTGAGAATAACAGGAAGGAAAGTGAAATGGATGTGAAACTCCCAAGAGCTTTATATCACACACCATCAGCAGACACACAGGTTCTCACACACAAACATTTACAACCACATGAGACTTTCAAAGTCGCAGTTAAACAAGCATTATTTTGCATAACTTAAGCAAAATTTCTGGATGCATTCTGCTTTCCAGAAATCCAGCTGATTCTGGTATTTTGTTAGTGGGTAGTGACTGCAAGCAGGGGATTTGAATAAATATTTATTTATGTACAACTGTGTCATCTGCTGGACTCTTCATTATTTTTCTGGCAAAAGGGCTGAATAAATGGAAAGAGTAAAATGCATGAACGAATGTACGACTTGTCACTGTTCTGCTTTTCTTACAGTGAAAAAACAAGGCAGTGACACAGAAATTCTTACCCACATCATGTCCCACATTGGTCTTATTGTTGCCATTATGTTCCCGGTGTTAACATTTCCCTGAAAAATTGATTATGCTGAAATAGTTCATTTTATATATACATATTTAGAAGATTTTTTTTTTGTAATTGCAATCTTTTCTTATAAAATGTACTCTAAGAGTTGGAGAAAATGTGTTGTTTATTAAAGCCATGTTTTGCTTATAGCGTTTTGCAAGACTTCAGGTTGCACAATGCACTCTTCTTTACTCCTTTTTAAGGAGGTGCTGAAATTTGGGGAAGCAACCTAGGCCCCATTTGAAGCCTGGGTTGCTATGGCAAATTCACGTTTTGCTTCTATGATATTGTAAATAATAACATGGAATTGAGTGCAAATAGCCAGAATGAAGGTTAAATACCTTTCAAATACCCTTAACTTGGGGTAAGATGCTTTGCTCCTGTCACGACTTACAGCGCCTGAGACTTCCTCCTGTGCAACATCCATGTGCACTTTTAATTACATTTTCATGCTGTCGCTTGTTCTGAACTTCTTGGCTCATGGACAGTTTCTGGATAAACAACACAGGAAGATTCTTTGGCCTTGTTGAAGATGAGTTTTAAGAAGAGGTGGGTTCCAGACACCATCTGAATCAGCTGAATACTTTCAGGTACTACCTAATATCTGAGTATGTAGTCAGCTCTTCCTGACACGTGAACCCAAAAGATGAGTGATGCAGGGTAGAAGAAAGTCCTCCAACAGCCATCAGCTCCAGTAGAACCTGAGCTGCTATCAACACAGCTAGCCTGACTCACCTCTTCATGGATTTCTCAGTCTGGACAAGCACATGGCTGTTGGTCCTGCCCCCAGTCTAATGCAGCACTGGAGGGGTCTTTGTCTCCCAAACTGAGAGGAGACTCGTGGTGTTTAAAAAACTATTAGCAATAATAAAAGGCATGTCCCAGGGCATTCACTTATTTGCACTTCTGGTGCCAGAGGTCGGCTTGTTTCAACACGTGTATTTTCTTTGTTTCTTTGTCAATATTTAGCCCATATCAGATAGAGCAATGATGGTTTGCGGATAGTGTTGTATCCAAAGAATAATGAAAAGATGTGTATTGTTGCAGAGGAAATATAAATATACTCTGAAGAAAGAACAGATCATCCTAATCACTATTGCCCTGCCTGTGAGATAGCAGGGAAGAGGGCAAAAATTTGACTCTGAAAAACTTGGCTCCAGATCTCCAGTGCATTCACCCCCGGGAGATTTTGTGCTCCTTGTGAATTGCTGCTTTTTTATTTAACAGCTGAAATGTAGAAAGGGAGGAGTATTTTTTCAAAAACATAAAGGTATCAAGTTAAAAACAGATTATAGGAATAAAACTGGCAAATCAAACAAAAGCAAAATGATTCTAAATTAGCAGAAAAATGAATTAGTTTATCTAATTTATCTAATTTCCAAAGCTGAGATCACCTCATGCCCTTCAGTGCAGCAGAAGGTTGAGACTGAAGGGCTCTTTTCAGGAGGCCAGGAAGCCCTAGGCTACACTCTTTGCTCTCCCTGCTTTTCTCTCTATCTCACTTTTTCTCTCTCTTTTAGGTTCCTGTTCCCAAGAGGGACCCAGAGCTGCAGAAGCTTTTTCATCACAAGAGCAGCCTGCAAGGGAAAGCCAGGAGGGATGAGCTGGAGGCAAAGCTCGACCTCCCACCTCCTCCCATCTGGCCCCAAGGGAGCTGCCCTGAGATCCTGCTCCTTCACAGAGGTTTCCCAGGATAAATAAACAATGAAGATATTGGCTACAGAGCTAGAGATGGTGGTAGCTCAGAACTTCTGCCTTTTAAAAATGATGCTGTTTTCAGACCTATGTGTAAGGTATGCTGGAATTAAACATCATGTTGAACTTCCATACATCTTCAATAGTGTTTTGAAAGTTGCATTTCTAGAGGAATTAAATTGTCATTTTATTGTCTTCCTACAGTTTTCCTTTTCTCTTATTTTTTTTTACCCTGCCACAGCTAGTCTGTATCATCAATGGGAATAAAAGTAAAAAAATACGTTTTTCCAAATAAATGTAATTATTTGAATGGTTTAAATTCATTCAAATAATTTCAGATATGATGTGGCACGTGATTTAGAACACCATAGCTTATAGCTTCTCTTTTCTTTTTAATCAAATTGCAGTTACAGTACTGCTTAATGCTAACTGAAATATGAGTTATTTTCAGCTCTTGTTGCAATTTGAAGGAAATAAACAAAATAAGAAAACCAAATTATAATAGTGTAGTCAATCTTGACAGTACACATTGCCCTTCAGTCTGGTTTTCCTCCCGAGTTTTTCCCAGAAACTTCTGTAGTCCTGGTGTTTGGTTACTTTTGCTGTCATTCCCAACTGCCAAACAACACAACTCCAGTTATACTGGGGGTGTTTCCCAACAAAAATTACAGATTACTACTTCTGCCATCCCTTCTTCCCCGTGCTTGTGATGACACTGATTTACTTAAGGAAAGGAGGAAAATTGTGTCTGAGGAAAACTGCCTCTGATCTGAGCATTGCCTCAAGAAATAAGAATAAAATGTTGGGTTTTTGCCAGCTTGACTGTTCTTGGAGCAACTCTCTCTATGAGAGCTCACACCTCTATTATTTCTGCAAAAAAAACAAAAAAATTATTTTCTTAATATCGTCAAGCCTTTTTCTGAAATCTTACTGATTTCCTGCCAACTGCTTTTTCTTTACCAACAATGTTGTTTAAATCTCTGCAGGTCTGACCACCTGCAGAAGCCACTGGCTCTTGAAATTGGGAAAAATAACAACAAGTAGACTACATTTCCCAGGCTTTAATTCCAAAAACCTTGCACATGTGCCTAATTTAAAGTGCATGTGTACTCTCGGTGGATTCAATGGGAATACACAGATGACTAAAGGTAAGCAGATGTGTGACTGGTGGGATTCGAGTCTGAAATTAAGACAAGCTACAAGAAGTGAAATCTGCAGCAGAAGGGGAAATCAAATATGACAGGAGCAATAAACAGCAATAATATCGTGTAGTCAACCTCAGGCGTGTGTGTATCATGACCATCGTCACATTGCATTTCAAATTTAAAAAATAAAAACAACAATGTATTCCAAATTAAAAACTATTTTCTCTTAGAGGGGGATGGGGCAAGGGGATATGTCATAAGGATGGAGTCAAATGAAGAGAAATCAGGTTTCTAGAAAGCCTGTTGAAAAATAACCCTTCAAATATGATGCTCACTACAAAATATAGAAATAACAACTCAAAAATTTTAGCAACTCCATAGCAAAGGTGTTATGAAAGTAAAGAGCAATTGTGTGAAAGATGACCTAACAATCAAGAGGTGAATTTGAATTTGTCTTTTGAAACAAGACAAGAAGCAAGCTGCTCTAGTGCTTCAAATGATGAACAAATGTGCAGATTCAGTGGAGAGATGCCCTTAACCACAGTGGTGAGGAAGAAATGTCACCTGTGGCATCTGAATCTGAATGAGCATTAGAGAGGGCAGAGAACAGGAGGTGACCATTGTTAAAGCCAGAGACAATAAGGGCACAGGTGAGCATCTCAGCTCTCTCAGCACAGAAGGATCACACTCAAGAGTACTTGAAAACAAATACAGCAGTGTAAGACTGAGGATGAATACAACAAGAAATCGCCAAAATCTTTTCTTTCATTTTGATTGATTGGAAAATTCTTCCTTGCCACTCATCTACTTTGCACTTTCAATCAACATATAATATAATATCCGAAGGGAATTTTTTTTAAAAAAAGAAAGAAAACAAGGACTGAAAATGTTGTTACAATATACCCTGATTCACAGTATCATTTTGGAGGATGATACTGGTCTGACTGTTTTGTATAAACATTCCTGGTACCATACTGGTGTTTCAGAGCTGATGCTGTACCTCCCATTGATTTCTTTACAGCAAGAACTCCTCCTCTCAAATGTCCAGTCTCTGGTGTCATTCCTTTGTTGTTACACATATATTCAACATCCAAACACTTAGCAGGAAGTAAACACGTAGATGTCAATGTTCATTCCAATCATATTCTAATGATATGAATTGTGTGTTTGACATTAAACACCTGTTTGAACTTATTTTTCTGACTGAGCACCTATGCTCTCAGGATTAAGATAGTGAGAATGACAGATGACCTCTAAAGACCATGGGGTGACTGGTCTGTGGGTGGTATCTGCGGGTGGTCTGGAAGGGGAAGAGATAGGAGCTCAGTAAGATTTTTTCAAAGGAAAAACACTTAA
Source organism: Chamaea fasciata (assembly GCF_029207755.1). Classification (NCBI taxonomy): domain Eukaryota; kingdom Metazoa; phylum Chordata; class Aves; order Passeriformes; family Sylviidae; genus Chamaea; species Chamaea fasciata. The sequence continues at coordinate 66,754,172 of NW_027094091.1, read as the reverse complement.
AGGAGAATTTCTTAGCTCAAATTTATGATGTACAATACCTGTGTCTTGGAAGAGTTATGCCAACAGAGTCAGACTGATTTCTCATGTCTGGCACTGAGTGGGAGCTCTCAGTACAACTTAGAATGGGGCTTTTGCTTAGATATTCATTTTGACATTCACTCCAGCACAGAGATGGAGCTGAGTCACAGCTTTTGGAGTCATAGCCACATCAGAAAATCCCTGCAGCTTGAGGGCACTTGGACTGATAGTTTTGGCTCAAATCATGGCTGATCTTCTTGTAAACAACTTGGCATCCTTCCTATTTGTACATACTCAGTGAATGATGTGAACTAGGAAAGAAAATAAGTAGGCTAAAATAATCCTTTCCCCCCTGTTGTGCATATGAATGAATCTGAGTCCGCCAGAAAGGCAGATATCTGCCAGTACCAGCAGGGAGGTTATTATCTTTGCATATGTTGTTTCCTAAGAAAATCCCTGTTAAGGATTGTGGTGATATACAGAATTGTGTTACGATGCATTTGCCCTCTACCCATTGGCATCCATCTGACTTTTTAATTTCCTGGGTCTCTAAACCCTTCCTAAGGGAGTGACGTGACTCCCCTGAAGAGATTACCTTGAACTGCATTCCATTTCATCAGTACAGGACAGTATTCATCCCAAAACAATGCTGCCAAGCTGTTCCCAGATCAGTGCACCCATGACCAGGACCCACATGATGAGGTTGCTGCTGATAGCAAAGTTAACCAAAGCTGGAGCGCTGGGGACTGTGCTTTCCATCTGCCTGTTTTATGTCCCTGTGTTGCCCCTGACTTGTTTTTGTACAGAATTCTGTCAGGAAAAAAAAGGGCAAGAAAAACAAAAAGGAGTCATGATCTCTGTGTTTTCTGAACTGCCTTATGTCTTAAATTTATCAGAGGACAGCAAATGGCGAACAGGTGAGAGAGAGACAGAGGGAGGGAGTTGGCATCATCTTCTTGTGTCTGTGCTTGTTTGGCCACATCTGTTCCCAAACTCCTGCACAAACCACCAAAAACTGCTGAAGGCTAGAGGAGGGGCAGCACAAAATTAGGGCACATGAAATCAAGATCAGTCCTTAATATGAGACAGAGCAGAAGAATACACCAAAACAAAAGAAACAGCTTGAAAAAAGAATTTTTTAAAAAGTCAATATTGGCAAGGTTTGGGTTTTTTTAAGAAAAAGCAGGATCCCAAAATAAAAACCACTCCACTGGTGGTCACTAGTGCTGTGCTTAAGCTGTCATCTGTTGAATCTGGCAGTCTGCACGTCATTCAACAGATAAATGCCTTTACCAGAACCCTCCGGACAAGGAGAATGTACAGCACACACATTTAAACCAGACTGCTAGGGCTGGGGGAAACTCTGTTGGTGGCCACAGACACCAAAGAATCAGGTATAGGAAACTCTGAGTAAAGCAGATGAATGCTCAGAGGAAAAAATAATGAGAAGCAAACCTTTCTTCCCCCCTCTTATCCCACATTTCGGTAATCCAGACTAATTGCACAGTAATTCAGCCACTCATAAATCTAAGAATACACACGGGTTACGTCTGTGTGGCTAAACTGGAAGTGGTCTTTCCTTTCAGGTAGCCACAGAGCCATACAATCTGCTTTGGGAAAGCAGGACATATTTTATCTTCCCTCATCCCAGTTGCTCTAAGGAGCCACATACTGCCTACTCTGCAACCTATTAAACATGCCACAGCAAAGTGTTTTCCACTCTGTGCCATGTGGGAGTCTCAGCAAAGCAAAAAAAGTGGGATCTTTCTGCAGATTATTACATGGGCTCAGAAAACCCAAGCCTGTGCAAACATTAAAGAATACTCATAATATTTGAACTGGAAAACACACTCATTTGCTGTAAGGCCTGTGGATTTCTTAAAAAAATAGAGGATCTCCTTGTCCAGTCATCCCCTCAAATGTGAAGTGGGATAATGAAGAAGAGTCCTGAACTGTTTTATTGTAGCATGTTTTCATAAGCTATTTACAGACATTTCAGTTTTTTAATTTATGTACACTTTGTCTCAGTTTTCATACAAAACCAAATATTTCTTGGGAGGGTAGCTTCATCCAAGTTTTGTCTTCTTCTCCATTGCTCTTCGATGTACTCCATGGAAATGGGCATATTGCCAGAATCTCCTCCACTCACATCAGCACTGGCACAATGCTTCGAGGGCAACAATTATGCCTGGGGCTTTTAAAGGGTATTTCTGGGGCACTGCAGCCCCTGGCACTCCAGAAGGAATGCTAAGCTTTGGAAAAAAACCACCATGTCTTTTATTTTCTGTGTGATGCAATACAGATTGAACACCCTCTCTCCTGGGCATCTGCTGCCGTCACTGTGCCAATGCTCTTTGAGTATGTGATCCAGATTTATTACTTTGGTCTCGCTCCTTTTCTTCCCCTCTCACCAGCCTACAACTGGGATTAGCATTTTCTGTGTTATCTGTTGAGTACATGTGTAAGGGGAAAAGAGAATGAACATTTTTACAGCAAAAAGGCAGAGGATCCTCTGCAGACTATTCACTTTTCACAAGGTATTTTCCACCATATAATGTGGAAGCAGTTATTAAAATGTTACCTTTACAGAATTTTCCAATTCCTTTTGTTTATTCCTAATCTACATTATCCGGGCCTCCTGTGCTTTTGGGTGAGCAGTTGGTTTGTAGTCCAACATATGAATTATCTTCACATGCCAAAGAAAGCTTAGGAACTGCCCAGTATATTTCAAAACCTTGAAAAAGTAGGAGGTTGTATCTGGCAGCAGCAATAAGCATTAAACATTCTCAAAGAAAGCTTTGTTATTAAAGAGAGGTAACCCATTTGGACCAAGAAAGACCAACATAAATCTTCATTCAGAGCTTTAAGTATACCAAGAACTATTCTGAAATCAAATAAGCTTTTTTCTTTCTTCTTTTTCTTTCTCCCCTAAATGTTTTGTTTGGAGGGGTTTTTTTCTGTATTTCCTAGTTCTCTGCCCTGCTAAATTTTAACCTCTTAGGAAATAAAAGACCTCTCTGATTGCCATTTGGACTGCATGTATTGAGTAAAGCATAATAAAAAAACCCGCATTTTAATTATGCATGATATTGTTCCTGAAAGCACTACACACTTCAAGGGTTCTTTCAGACTGACTTTCCTGAAGCAGCCAACCTCTTCACCCCTACTGCAAAGGTAGCAGGATAATTTCTGTTCTCATGGAATATCCTGAGTGAGAAGTGACCCATGGAGTCCTGTCGCTCTGATTTTTCAGCTTTCTGATGTTTTACATTTCTACTGGAGCTTTCTCATGCATTGTAAAATAAACAAAGAGTGATGTTTGGTAAATAATACATTCCTTTTCAGGGGGAAAAACAAATTGATGGACTTCTGGTTTGGCTAGTGGGGTCCAAGGAGTGTTAACCTCGTCCCCCAGTTGCTGGTCAAAGTCCAAACCCAATTTAAACCCTGAACCAAAAATAAACTACCTTCTTTCTCATCTCACAACTTGAAGGTGTGAGTGTAATCTTTTTGTATCTGTCTGGCGACATCGTCCAACTCCTGGTGGTGCACAGGACCATCCCCAAGAGTCACACCCTGTGCTTGAGAGTGTTGCACAAACACTTCTTGAACTCTATCAGGTGTTCAACAACACCTGGGTGATGTTGTGACCACTTCCCTGAGGAGCTTGTTGCAGTGCCCATACACCCTCTGTGTGAAAATCTTTTCCTGATATCCAACCTAAACCTCCCCTGACTCAGCTTCCTGCCATTTCCTTGGTTCCTGTCACTACACTAATCAACAGAATTTGAGTCCATCAGCATCTTTCAGGCTGCCTGCAAGCAGAACTTAGTCCTTCCCTTTGCCAAATGGCACAGACAGGGCTACAAACCATGGCAGTGGGTCAGACCAGACCTGACTGCACCTTCTTTGGGATGTGAAATGACGCCGTGCGATCATTCCCCTCGTAGTTTCTCCACTTCTGTTTCTTTCCATTCCTTTCTCTCCTTGCTGTACTGGATGTTTGGAATCTGTGTTGGAAAGTTGAGCCCTACAGGCCATAGAGTGAGAGTGAATAAGAAGTTCTCATGGCCAAAGGCTTGCCCCTGAAAATATTTTGGGTAGCAATCTGCTGTTTCATTAGCTGTATGAAGAGGAATGATGCGGTAGGGAAGAGAAGCATGAATTGGGAGATGGTGCCTCACAACTGCCTAAGAATCTGAAATCTATGGAATATTTTGAACCTCTGTGGTTGCAAGGATCTGGAATGTGGTTAAAATAATATGCAAATTGAAAAATAAAAATCCTGCTGAAACATTTGACTGAATGTACCTTCACTGAGCTGAGGCCAGCTGGGAATTTGCTTAAGGCCCAGAATAAAGTGAGGTTTCTGATGCAGATAGCCCACAGTGGAGCAACAATGTTCCATGGATTTTATGAGTTTCAATAACTCTGCTTTAATCAGAAAATTAGAAGTAACCAAGAAACCCCCCTAAGGCCCGATTTGTGACTCTATTAAACCAGTACAGCACCAGAGTAATATCATGGTTTTCAATGGAGTTATGCTGGCGTAAATTTGATGTCAGGGACGGGTGAATCAAGCCCCAAGACAGCTGTGAATTATTTTCTTCCTGTCTGACGTGTTAATGCTCAAGTGAAAAAAACATGGTGCAGTTGGGAATGAATCCCAAATGCTTACAACCTGAAAGTCTTGATAGAGATAGAGATGTGATTTTTAGTGCTGGTTTAATTACTCAAATACACAGAATATGTCTTTAAAAAAACCACCAGCTAAACAACCAGGCTGCCACAGTTCTTAATAAATTAACAACTTGCATTTATACAGTGACATTAGTAAAACTTTGTAGGGTATTACAATGGACAAATCCAAATATTAGTGTAAGATTTACTGATGATTGCTATTTCAGTTTTTCTGAACACAAAGTTGAAATATTTACCCTATGGCATTAGGAATAATCTTGTAAACTCTAATGGAAGCAAAAAAAAAAAAAATAGCAGTTCTTTTTCTGTGCAATTTATCTGCAAGAAAATATATAATTGCATTAAATTGAAGGGCATTATGGTAATTAAAAACAACAAGAAGGAATGCACTTTACAGTGCAGTAAGATTTTAACGTAAGAGACCCATTTCAGTTTTGCCCCACTTGTAAAATCCCAGTATTGTAATGTTTAGTAAATATTTGCAAAATTACACAAAATCACTTAAAAATGGAAATCTGCTAAATAAGCAAAAAGAAAGCATCTGTAAGTAATCTAACATCTGCACATAAAAATATTATTCAGGAGACAAATGTTGCCAAACATACACATAATTATTTTCGTTCGTTAGACCCAAGTCTGATGAGTCTCAATGAAATTTGCAAATGCATTTGAGATTCAATCCATTCTTGCACTACTTTTGCATCAACAGAATCCTATTAATTGGAGGTCAGTGGAGACCTTCTGGTGGTGTACGAAAAAGGGGAAATTGGGCACTTGGCTTACAGTTTTCCAGGCGAGACATAACCACTTATGATTTCAGTTGCTTAAGTAGAATTAATAAAAAAAAAAAAAAAAAAAACCAACCCAAAGTGCAATTTTTACCGCCAGGAATTGTACAACTCAAGCATGCAAAATGAAGCAATATAGCATTCTAGTGCCAAAGTAAGTTCACTTAAAAATTTTGAAAAACTGCAGTTTGCCAACTCAATGTCTGCTGCACACAACCAGGCAGTAACGAGGGATAAACATAGGAAGGTAAATGGCCAGCTTCCTGTACAAATACTTGACTTCATCTTAAATATTAAGCTGAAATCCCCCTACAGCCTTAATTCAAAACTGAATCTATCACTTTTATGCCCTATGCTTACACGGGGTGTTGGCATCACAAAAGGAGCTGAAGTCAGAACTGATCCTCCATGAGTATCAACATGCCTTGGGCAGGTCTAAAGTGGTGGGACTTACAGAATTTCTCTGCTCCATGCCACCGTCAGAACAGCTCAAGTTCTTCTACCTAGATGAGGTCTGGGTAATTATTTTGAATCACATACCTGTGCCAGTGCAAACTTTACACTTTTTTCCTAGAGTTGTCTAAAAGCCACCTGAGGTACCAAATGCCTTGTATGTGACACACAATGTTCTCTTTCCTGTCACATTTACTGACCCAAACAGGTGAGTAACCCCCAGTGAATTTTGGTGCTTTACTCCCAGCTCAGTTTCACACATTCATCAGCCAGATAAGCTGCAGTCTTTTGAAAATTCTAAGGGAGTAGTCGCTTAAAGAGAAAGAAGAAAAGTCCAAGCATCAAACTCATTTTATATCTACATTCCTAACCACTCTCTTCAGAGCCAGGCAATGAACTTCCAGGAGGAAATGAAGCAACGCAGGACAAGAAATGAAAGGAACAGAATTGTGATTCTACTGAACAGATTATGCACCAGTACACAACCTTGGATGTTTTTTCTAATCATGCATTTATGTGCAAGGAATGGTCCAAAATAACTGGGAGGGCAGCGTTTGAAGGAGAGAGAAAGGAGAGAAGACTGAAAATTCTACATTGCCTAATAATGACAATAAACCATTGATTCGTGTGGAAATATATCTGGCAAAATTTCAAGTTATAATACTACAGCAGACAAACAATACTATTATATGAACAGAAAAGATGCTAAAAAATGTTATAATCTGTTTCAAAAACCACTGAGGCTGTCTTGTTATGGTGGTTATTCAGCCTGTGTAGCAGAGGTCTAGATCTTAAAAAAAAAAGTCTTCTTCAATTAAGATATTTTCACTAAAAACAAATGATTAAACTGTACATTGTTTATCTTACTTTGATCTACATAGAATGAGTGTTACATTCTTGAAAGCAATGTTTACAATCTACTGTACCATCTCCTGGAATGCAATCCTAGTGTGTCTTGCAGAATAAGGCTTTTACTACAATTTTCAATGCTGCAGGAAGTGATGTCTCAATCTAATTGTCACTGAGAAGATAATTTTCAAAATGTCCATGTCCATTTCTTTGTTAATCATTGAGCCTGCTGGTTAAATTAATTATTTCTCCAGTTAAAACTTGAATGCATCACTATAAAAGAAAGTTATCCTAGTCTTTTTTAGAGCATTCTTCATGTCCTTTGTTCAGATGCCATTTTTCAAAGACAGCAAGGGTATCAAAGGTGTTTGAATTTCCTTTTCCTTAGTCACCTACCAAATTCTACAGTTTTCCTGACCTGTACATCCAGAATGATGCTGCTAGGTTTTGCAATACCCATTTCACCATCACTATTGCTTGAACAGAGGAAGCTCATGGCTGCTGAGAGGAAACCATGGTTCACCTGCTTTTTGTGCTTCAGTGTCCAAAAAGGAAAAAAATGTTCTTTTTACATCCTTATGAGCCACTAAACACATAAGCTTTGATTAATGCTTGTATGCTCAGTGGTTCATGTTTTTGGACTGGATTGAGAAGACCGACTGATCTCGTCAAGCCAGATACCTAAACTGGAAACAAAATATCCCTTAACAACTTCAATCCACAGGTTTCATTACAAAAAGATTTTTCAAGTTGTCCAGAAAACTCATGTTCCGTTCTCTGGAAACCATTTCCCATGCTTCAGGATTGTTTATAGTAAATAAATCATGTGCTGGATTAACAGAAAACTCAAGTCAGATTTTAGCTTGAGTCTTTAAGCTTGAGACTTTACAAAGAGATTCAGCAAACTTTTTTTTTTTTCCCCCCTCATTGCTACCCAAGACCAACTGAAAGAAATCAAACCTCCAGCAAAGACATGATGGGTAAATTCATCTTGTCACATGATGGATATTACCCAAAAGATGACTTAATCAATTATTCTAGAGAAAAACCTCTGTTTCTCTTACTTCAGGTCTAATTCAGCAAGGGATTAGGATGTTAATAGGATGTTTCTTAACATCCTGATTTCAATTAACCTTGAATATGATTTTCAGTATATCCGTAGCATTATTTCAATAATATATTGACACAAACTCTTTTCTCACAGCACTCTATGATACATATGACGCTGTAACAAATATTTTTCTCAGTATCAACAGCCATTCCTCCCCAAGAGCTTTAATACCTTGTCCAATAACAACATGAAGACCACTCATGAAGAACAGTTTCATGAGTCCTCTGGGCCCAGGGTTTATTGAGCGTAGTTTAGCCAGCCTGGCAGTAACTACTCATGAAAACAGTATCTTTATGGCACATATAATTGTGATAACAATTCCACCCCATTTCCAATTTCTTCCAATTTAGAAGGATCAGTTGGTGTTGGAATCTGGCAGCTCCTCATATTCCTGAGTTTTTGAGTTGTTGAAGGTGTACAAGTTTGCCATAGATTCATCACAAGATCTGTAAGAAAATACACTGGTAAAAAGTATATGTGCTAATGTATAATAATAAAAAAAAAATCTAGCAACATATTAACTTTATCTGGATCTATTTTGACTTCCAATTTTCAGCCATTGAAAAAAATTCATGTGTTGAGGTATTGAAATTATTAACATCAGCCAGACCACCAAATCAAACTTCCATTCCATTCAATAGAATTGAATCACCATTCCCTCAAATTCCAAATCAAAGTCTAATGTACATTAGCATTTCTCATTCTATTTCCTGAAAAAAATTACTTTTTCTTTTCTTTTTTTGGAGAAAGAGCAAGAAATATTCCTTCCAGTGAAACTACAGGACTTTAATTCCCTAGCCAAAATTAGGGTTTTCCCACAATGCAATGTGCACATAGCACAAAGGTTTAGGGAAGACAGAGCTGTCCTACGATTCCGTTTGTGTTCTCAAGAGTCAAACCAGAAAGCTTTCCCCCAAAATTCTGGATTAAGAGTCCCACTTAATTAAAAAACTACTTTGTTAATTGTGTCTGAAAACTGCTCTACCTAACGCAGAGTTGCCATTTCCAAGAGAGAGTACCTAAAATTTCAGCTCTGCGATATCATTCTGATGGCCAAAGTCATGAACTTTAAATCCCTGACTTGTTACTGCTGTTTCCAAATCAGTAAATGGATGGGAAAATCTAAAATGTAGCCTGATTTTGCTAATTAGGGCACAATAAGAGCAAGTTATGGCATGTGATCTCTTTTCCCTGCTGTACAAACTTAAGTCTTCCCCTGACAACCAGAGCAATACCAAAGAAGCCAGCACAAACCCTTTCCCCTTCTGAGGTGTTGGGTGTGTCTCTGCTTGTGTCTGGGCATCCATACAAATCATTTCTCCATACTTTGTGTACATTTAGACTGGAGAGTGTATTTGTTGCAGTAGAGGGCAGTAGCATTCATTCACAAACCAGACAGAGCTGTGTACAGTACATATAAACACCAGTGCAGTTGTCAGACAATTTAGGCAAAGGGAGTAGAGTGTGTTGAAGGAAAAACAGTTCTTCTCTGGAAATTAATTCTATTTTTAATACCTTGATCAGAGAGCATAATGAACCCACATCACACTCTTTACAGATAAAGGCAGGTAATCAAATTTTGTAATCCCTATATTAAAATCATCCTCCACATGTTAAAATTAGTAATCTCTTAGGAAATCAGTCCAAATTTATGAGTGAACAGAGACTGGAACCACTTGTGCTTCATGCAACAATATGTGTAATTTAAAAATCTGCAATATTGAACTTGGGGCCATCCCTACCCCATTAAAAAGAAAACTCTCCTCCAAGCCAGTGGAAACTGGCAATCTTCGCTGAGTAGCAACAGCTTACAGAAATATATCTCCATTTGTAATCATTTTAGTGTATGGATGATGACATTTGCAAACATCTGGATCTGATGATGTCCACAGGAGATTCCAAAATGGTAGTGTCTAAATGTGATGATACAATAAATACAAGATGTTTTATTTTAGATTGAAATAGCAGAATAAAGACAAGGGCAGATTTAGATAAGGCGTTCAAGCTTGGGACATCAGGTGGCAAGGTCTCCTTACTCTGGAGAACACCTCCAGCTACAGCCACCTCCTGAGATCTCAGAGCAGCCCTGCAGCTGCTCTCCAGCCAAAATTCTTAACAGCTCTGTGCTCACCAAACTATGCGCCTGTAATTTAAACCATTCACTGCTCAACATAATTAAGAACCAATCTCTGAGTCCAGAACAATAGTCTGCTCAAGCACTAGCACATGGGAGCAAAATGAGACTTTATGTTTTGGCTCAAGCTTGCTTTCATCATCTTTTTTTTTTTTTTTTCCTCTTCCAAACCTTGACTTTCCCTCTCCTCCCTGCAGCACACCCGTGGGCAGTTTTCAGATTACTGTAGCCTCCTCCAGGTTTTCTTCAACACTGAAACAGGGCTGCAAAGTTACCCCAAATGTACTGTCACTTAGGAGTGCTAAAGCAATAAATTTTGTGTGTCTAATTTAGCAATAGCACACTTGGAGACCTAGTGGAGACACACAGAAAACCAACCTGGCACTTCTTTCTGGCCCACTCCACCTTCAGTGTGGAACAGAGGGGAAATGGTGGGCTTTACACAAACTTTGCTTCTTCTCAAACCCCTGGTGACTGAAGCACTGCTTTATGCCTCAGCCTGACCAAGGGCAGCCACAGGGACATCTCTGACAGCCAAGAACAGCTCGTACGAAGAAGCCCTGGGAGACTTCTGGTTTCCCACTGCATTCCCTGCTCCGCCACACAAGGCCTGGGAAGGTTGAGAGAAGTAAAGTCGGTTTTATGACACAATTTTCCTCTGTCAGGAAAATTTTCCTCTGGACAGGGCGGGCACTGCTCTGCTTTGTGGCCAGGAGGTTTCCAGTGACCAGAAGAAGGCTTGGGAGCAGGTCTTCCTGATCCCTGAGGTGTGTGACACTGCTCAGACAGCTGTGCACAAAGGCTTTTGTCGTGGGCTACACAAGGCCACTGTTAACAGCAGGCAACTTCAGCATTGGTTAAAGGTTTAAACAAAGAAATAGAGCAATGAAGGAAAACAATTAACACAGACAAAAGTGTGAGGCTTTGTGGCCCACAAGCAGAGAGAAGAGACATGCTATCATGGAAAACAATAAGAAAGGAGCTGTTCTTCCTACGAATGCCAGGCTTTTTGAAAAGGACTTTCCTCACTTCAAGCTACTGACAAAGACATACACTCAGGGAGTATTTTCTGTTTTGCATAGCTAAGTCTTGCAAAGAAGGCCAGGGAAGGAACTCCAGATATATTTTGAAGATCTCAAATCAAAGCCATGAGGAGACTCATGAAAACACACAGCAGACAAGGGTTAACAAAGATGAAATCCACACGAGGTTCGTATTCTGCTTTTTCTCAGTGTATTCCTGACAAATGACCCAGAGTCCTTCCCCACAGAAAGGCCACCACTATGCTCCCTAGGCCTGGAGACCAAAAAAATTGTATGTTTAGTTCAAACCCTCTACCCTCACCATGGGGCACTGCTCATTAAACCATCTCTCTAACTCCAGCTGACTAAATTTGCATTATTTAAACTCAGAATAATAGGTAGTTCAAATTCCAGCAGGGCCTTTCTATCCCCTAATTAACCTTTGCTATCATTAAATTAGACACCTCTGAGGTTGTCTTTGTGAGACATACCCACTGAAGCTGAGCAGTAATTGTGCCTGCTTACTTTGCTAATCAAAAATATTGTATGTGCACAGTTTGTGCCACCTTCCAAGGAAACATGGAAGGAACTGGAAGCCAGGAAGAACTGGAGCCATCCACTTCCCAGCCCATAGCTCATTTCCATTAGGGAAGCAAAAATTTGTGACTTTAGGAGCTTAGACTCTATTGTCATTTCATTAAAATTGTTCCCAGGGTTTCCAGATTCTGTGGTGCGTAATGGGGTGTGCATGCTGCTCACTCATGGCCCGACACTTCAGCACAAGACTCCACATATGAAAAGGAGGAGAAAATCACCACTGTTAATGTCAGTCTCTATTACTATTGGCACCAGAACTACTACTTTTTAAAATTAACATTTGGCATCAGAGCTGCTTCTCCTCAAAGCTGACATTTGTCTGCTGAAGGCATGTACACCACTTGTGTGCACAGTTAAGTACAGCATTTCAAAGTCCAGAGCCATCAGGGCAGTCTTTGTTTCAGACCTTGAATTCAATTGCCTGATGCTTCTGCACATTTGAGCCAGAGAAACTACTTCAAATAATTCTCAGGTCTGAGAGCACAAAGCTCTTCACAGGTTCCCTTCTGCCTTCAGAATACATGTTACATAAATTTGTCATTCTCCTCGCTTCTTTCCTTCAGAATCTTAAGCATCATGTGTTTGCCCCAAATTCCACACCATTATGCATGTTTTAGCACACACAGTCTGAATCACATCAGTTTATCCTGCAACATTTTCTCTTCATGCATTAACCATGTGATAAACTGTGAATGAAAGAGGGGTCTTCTTTCTAGTCCTCTTATCTATGGATTGTAACAATTATCAGGAAAATGGTGAGCCCGTTCCTTCTGTTTCCCATGATAACTTTATTGGATTTGTTTAAACAAACTTGTGTCCCAGTCCTCTGATACACTAACATGTTTGTTGTAAAATCACTGCAGCTGTTGGTAAATCATATATTTGACAAGAGGACCACTATCAAATGTTTTAGATTTGGCTCTGTGTCCCAGTCAGATTGAGCAATGATCACCTAGCCATGGTAATGAAGGAGGGTAAACTTTAAAGTGGGGAAAAAATCTCTGTTGTATGGGTTTGCAACAGGAGGGAAAAGAAAGAGAGGTCCAGTGCAATCTTGACATGCTGCTATTTAAAAGGTGAAAGTCACCAATCCTGCCCCTCCTTTCCCTTTTCCTCCCCTGACTCCAGAGGCTGTTTTCCCCTTGCTACTCTTATCAGTTCCCAGGCTCCACCCTGCTGAGATGGAGGGACTCTTTTCTTAGAGAGAGAGCATTTTCGACATGAAAATCTCCTTGCAGCTCCCCTTGACTCACAGGCTATGCCTCCCTGGTGCTGAGGCCTGGAGTTTTCATGAAGGGTGATGGAAATACTCTTTTACAGAACACAGCTCTTTTTGGAGCCCTGCTTAATTTACTGGTGTGACATTTCCTGGGAGAAAGCAGCCATGCTTCTCTCCCCTGTGATTTGCTAAACAGCATGAACTATGTTAAAACCCAAAATCCTGAAAATACCTGAAAAGCCCTTGTTGGTGGATTCTTGACCAATTATTTCATTGGAAGTGGCTTTTGTTAACGAAGCAATTAATGGAAACCTAAAGAAAACAAGAAATTTGGAAAAAGCAAACACTGAATAGCTGGCAGTCAAGTGAATGTTGGTTCTTTTCTGTTCTTGGGCAATTTTAATTCCAATTTTGTGCACTTAGTCAAACACTAAATCTAGGTACGCTGTCAATCTCCTTTTTTAAAATTCTGGCTAATTTACAGTTTCTCACTGAACAATTTATAAATAATATATGCCGATCTGTTTTTGTAAAACTGTCTAAATCTAATGCCTGCCCCTCTTTTGGTATTTGGCATGGAAACTGAGAGGAGGAAAGAGCAGTGAAATGAGTGCAGAAAGTAAAAATCCACTAAGGTAACACCCTTCCTCTCAAGACAACAAAGTGGGAGTGGAGAGCACTTTTCACTATCTTGACTCTGGAGCTAGGAAGTATTCAGATAGCCATAACCTTTAGCAGAAATTGTGCTCAGGCTTCTCCAGGGGTGAGGAGAGCTGGAATCACAGCCCCAGCCCCTTAGGAAACGCCAAGCCTTTATCCGCTTCTTGTGCAGAGATTTATTTCTCTGTGGGACTTGGCTGGATGGTGCTGGAGATGAGCCTGTTGGGTTGACTCCCACTGCCCTTTTAACCTATGCAGTGATGCAGCACCTCCCTCCAAGGCAATTGGAGAAGAGAGAATCTGTGCTTATCAGCTAAAACTGGTCACCTCTTCCTATGAACGTGAACGGGATACCTTGCCCAATGGTTTAAAGCACACCCTCCCTGCCAGCACTGAAGGCTATGAAAAATGGACAATGCCTGAAAGCTGTGAGGCTTTGATTTTTATTTTATTGGTTGTGTCTGCTGTACAGCTGTGACCTAGTGTAAAAGTCTGTTGGGGGTGGAATGGGTCCCTGTGAATTCCCACAGGCAGAGTCACATGCTAAAAAAATAAGACTCTCCTGGGCTTTTGCCAAAATAATTAGAAATCTCAATTTATAAGAGTTTTAAAACCTGGTACCAGCTGACAGCTACTGTTTGTAGGAGGCCCACTTTGGTTGCAGTAACAAATAACTACTTTCTTTTGAGATAATAGCAAACTCTAGTTTCAAGTTGAAATCCAATCAGGTAAAACAACCCTGCTACAAAATATCTGCTACTAAAGTATCTAGGGAAGAAAGGTAACTATTCCTACATGGTTATTCTTAGGCCAACACCATGGAAGAGATCAGCATGCCTAGAGTTTGCAACTTTTACAGTTAAATGCCATTAAGTAAAACTATCCTATAAATACAGCAGAGAATTAAGTGTGCTCTGCCAGAGCTTTGCATTTAAAATGAAACTTTAACTCTTGTCCATCAGTGCCAATGGCAAAGATTAATATTCTGTACAGAAGGAAATTTGCATAAAGAAAATATTGTCTCAAGATCACTGGATACGCCAGAAATAAAAGAGTGTGAAAGCATGAAATAAAGAACTAAAAGTATGGGATGAAGCTTAAAATGCCACATCAGCAGAGTATGCCCTTTACCCTTTCCCAGACTGAACTCCCCTCTCTGCTGTGTGTCATTTGGCCCTGACCCCCCTCCAGCACTAAGAATACATGTGAGGAACTGTGGTATCAAGTGAAACCACTGTCAGGATGGCCAGCAGTAAAACCCTCAGCAGGCTTATGTCACCATCAAACCTTACTGAGTCACTAAAAAAATCTTTGTGACTTTGCATCACTTGTAGAAAATGACCTGGTAGATGTCTGAAATAATACCTAGTTTTCCCCTGAGTCAGTGGTTCTGAGGAAAAGTAAACTGAATGAATCACTGTATGAATGCTTTTCACTCCTCACTGGACCTCAGTAGGAGTCAGGAGCCTGAATAAGGTGAAATACTGGCACACAGACCACCTGCCTTTTTTTATCAGGGCTGGACATGAGCCTGATGAGAAAATGAGGGGATCAGTTCCAATGTCCTGAGTATGGATGGCTGAAAAACATGGCATTCTGAGAATTGGGGAGATAATACAAATGACAACAATTACAGGGGCTGAACTAGTATGGAGGAATAAAAATAAAATACTGCAGCTGCCTACACTTGAAATTCAGACTAAGAGGTGGGAAGAAGAAGAGGAGAAGGACAGGGAAAGCACAGATCCTGTTTAGGGAACCTAAGTTCCAGAGTGGAATCATATTAAGAGTATCACCCTCTTAATATTCTTACTATTCTCTTTATCTGTAGGCAATTTCTTGCTGATCATTAAAGGGGTTTTGTGAACACAGTTTAAAATTACTCCTATGATGGCTTTTATGCACTACTTTAGGACCATAATTAATCATTTCCTTGGGGCAAATTCTTGATGCTTCACTAAATATATGCCCTGGAACTTGGAAACAATACCACAAACAACGTTGGGTACCAAGATAAATATTTCATCAACTACATCAAAGATTAGAGACCTTTTCAGAGTATATGCCCATCTCTTTAATAAACTAAAATGGATGCAGCATAGGCATCTGTATGTCTGGATCAAACACAAGGTTTAAAAGTGAGTAAACAAATACTCCCATGGTTGAAACTTCAAGAGACCCCGCAGTCACCAAAGAAACTCTTTACTTCACCTCTTTGTGGTGCAGTAGATATTTTCCACATGAAACAGGGTCATGAGCTACCATAATGCTAAATAAAGCTGTGGATGCAGTAGGAAAACTGAGAAGCAGATTGCAAGGAAAATGTTCTCAGACTTTCACAGAGTAAGAGTGCTCAGCTGAGTGCTGTCTCCCCAAGATTCTGCAATCACAACACGAAACCTTTCACCTTTTGTTGCAGTAAATGGGCTACACCTGCCAGGCAAAACGAATTCTGACAAGGGGAGGAGATGATTAGAGGAAATGCATTACTTGTTGTCACTGATGTTTTAATGAAACCGGTTTTGTCCACTTTACAAAGACCATGTGTTGAAATAGAGACAATATATCACGATAAGACCCTGAAAGCTATTGTTTATTATCTCTTCATACTAAAACATAGTTTTCAATGCTTCTCAAGCTGTTTCTGTCTTTTCTCTGTTTGGCTTTGTTTTTTGAGTACCTTGTCTGAGACTTGCCTTTTAACTTTCCTCAGGAAATCTTGTAGAGTAGAGATTTCACAAAACTCTTGCAACTGTGAACTTGAAATCTTTAACAAAATTTTAAACTGAAAGCATTACAAGAAGCTAATGCTCCAGTAACATTTTGTGAAGCATAAGAATCCTACAATCAAACATGCAAACCTGGAAGAATTGGCATGTCTGGGCAGAGCTGTATGCCCAAGAGGAGACAAAGAAATAGAGCAACGGGAGAAGAAGGAGCCTTGCTGACTGAAGCAGCAGTGAAGATTCTTGGTTCTTTCTATCTTTATTTGCATTTATCCCAGGCTTATGTCATCATGGACACATAATTCCACGTTTTTAAAAGAAAAAAAATTGTTCTGTGACCTCATGTTGACTCCCCATCCTGGGGGTAAGTGCTTTTTCCTTGATGATTTGGAGATTCTTCACAAGAAGAGGCAGCACACTCACCAGTATCACTGGGATAATTTATTTGTGGGTACCACTCAGAGCCACATCTCACATCTTAGTACTGGTAAATGTGCATGACTGTGGCACAAATTTCTGACAGGACTTTTGTGTAAGATTTGGAGAACAAAAAAGATTTTGTGGTATCCCAGCGATGCGACTGAAAAAAAAATTGTTTTTCTTTTATTTCTGTGTTACTACTTTAATTAGGACACCACAAAAGCCATTGTAATGAACTGAACATCTGAAAGAGAAAGGTACAATTAAATCTGAATGTCCTTGATGGGAGTGCTTTGATGTAATGTTTAGTTTATGAGAGATAGAAGTGTAGAAAAGAGGGGTAGGATGGTTAATGTCTGTCAAGTCTCCTACCATAGCTGAAAAGAATGATCTGAACAGCCTGTTGTTAAAACATCTGAGGCAGATGTTACTTTTACCACCACAGTCAAAGCAAGGGGCTTCAGTGTTTGACTTTCGAAATCCCCTCTAAGTTCCTTACAGAGACATAAAATGGTTTGTTTATTAAAAATGTAATTTTACGAAACTTGTGAGGTCCCGAATGAGATGCTGAATTCTCTGCAGTCTCTGGTGGGACACGTATTTCCCATAATCTCTTCAGGAACATACCTCCTTCAGCTCACACCGAGTGCCACATTAATAATCTAAGAAGGCCCTAAATATCCTTTTTTCTTTCATTATAATTTCTTCTATATTCATCTTTAATACTTTCCAATTTAGTCATTTTATTCTTGTGAGCACATGGTGAAACTCCACTTTATGTCAATTTCCAGTGCCTGAATATATTCCTGCTTACTTGCTGCTTTTTTTTCTCTCAAAAGATTTCTGAGGTGTTTTCAAACCTCATTTAGGAAAGATTAATTTTAACAGCAACAAGAGATTGATCATTGCTCAGCAGCAGAGTGCAGTAAAGCTAAACGCTGAGGAAGAGCTCATGTCAAGAAACACAAGGAGAAGCTTTCCTGAAATCTCTGTTCAGTTAGGATTTTTTTTTTTTTCTTAAGCAGTCTGATCAGTACTAGAAATCAAAAATGGAAAAACACCCCAGTGACAACACTGGGAAACAATGCAGCTAAATGGGTCTATTGTCTGCATTTCCATTTCTCAATAGTTAGATAAAAGTGATTAATTCACATCAAACTCTGAGCAGCTGAATACAGGCAGACTTCAGGCAGGGAAAGGAGCTGTGGATCCAGAAGAGACCATATTTTGACCCTGAGACACTGATTACTACTTAAAGACATGGAGTTTTCTCTACTGGGAAAAGGAAACAGTAATGGGCCTCCTCAAGATGGGAATTTTGTTTCTTTCCAAATTTTATACACATTTTTATATGCCTTGGGAGAAAAGAAATCAGTGCACAGATGCCTCAGTTAATGCTCTTGACATGTTTAGACAGCAACAAGAAGATTCAGAATAGAAAGAGGAGATAGAGTGCCACTCCAATATCAAAGCTTCCCCAGAAATATTTTTTTCACCACTGATGATTTCCCATATTCTAAAAGTATAAATATATGTATGTTAAAGTATAGAAGTATAAATAGGAATTCCTGTCACTGTACATCCATGACTTATTAGAAATCAATAGAGGAGGTCCTCTGCTGATTGCAGGAACAAAAACACATTGATAACAAGAACAGAACTTCTGTAGTGATGTAAGTAAAATCCATGTTTTATGAGAAGGATCAGTAATTCCATGTATAAATACCACATGACTTGCATCCTTTGTTACACCAACTGGGAACAAGCACAACCTCAGATGGCATAAACTATATCTGAACACCTTTAAGGAGTGGATTAAATCCCTTGACTTAATCCGCCGAAATCAGTGGGATGAGCTGTTGCCTCCGGTCACACCTCATGGCCTTTGTAATTAAAACAAAAAACTGACTTTTATGTGGTACAGCGAAGCCAGAGAATCAAATGTGCATCCAAAATAAAGTCAAATCTCCCCATGATAAATACTGTTACTTTTTACTCAGGAAACGCTAATGTTAGTCTTAAAATACTTCATGATACTTTATTTTTAACTTGACAATATCCTTCCTGAATACTTTCCACATTATTTTGTCAATCTTCATCACACTTCAAAATTGAGGCATCATATCTAGATTACTGAGCTTCTTTTTCTTCTTCCTTTTAAATGTGCATTATTTTCAGAGAAAAAAAAAAAAAAAGTCTTATGCCAGTTGCCTGTTTTATTTCGACTCAAGCAGCCAGAAACATTTTGATGTTGGTGTACCCAGTCAGACCCATTCAAGTGTAACTGACTCCAAAGACCAGCAAAGATAAGCAGGAGGTTTTGTAAACCCCATAAGTGTTACCAAAGCAGCCACCCTGTGATTCCACTGCCTGCGTGAGGGCCCAGGTCCTGGTGTGTAGTGAGTTTATCAGGAGCATCCTGCAGCAGAAAACAGACCTTAAGTCAAAGGTGAACTTTACAGCAAGGCAGCTCAGGCCTTCTGACACCCCATCCATCCTTGGGTGATTTGAAAGGAAGGAAAGAAATAACGGAAGGGTAGAGAAAGGAAAATGGGAAAAGAGAAAATAAAGGGAAAAGGGAAAAAGGTAAAGGGAAAGAAGAAATACTTTAGTGAACCAATTCTCATAGCCTCTAGTCAAATTACATTAAATTTTTGAAAGCCCACCAGGTGAACTCAGAGTATCATGAAGTCCTTTGGAAGGCTCATCCTGTGCAGGTGCCAGGAGAGGCACAGAGATGTTTTGCTGCTGGTAGTTCTGCTAATTTTATCCCATACTTTCTTTGTCTCCTCCTGTTTCTGCCTTCTGCTGGTCTCCCAGTGCTTCTGCTAGAGACCTGCTCCAGAAGGCTGCAGCAGTGGGAGCAAGGAAAACAGCACTGAGGTTCCCACATTCCCTGCTGTGGGAAGCCATCCTGAGGGCTCCTTTTAAGTTGTTAGCATTAGGTTACCAAGCAAAACAAAAGTACATTCCTGAAAATCCGTTCAGTAGAGTTACCAGTACCTTATCTGTTTCTGTCAGTACATCTGAATATCAGTACTTGAAAACTCTTGCCAATGTGTTGCTCTCTCTCTTTCTGCACAGCTCTTTTTAATATCTGGTCACAAAACGTTGTACTTCCACACTAGTTGATCTCATTTCACTCTTCATAAAATACATTTATTCAGGGATGTATGAAAAGCCCAACACCAAATGCTTAAGAAAGAGTCTATAAACAAATCAAGTGTGCAGCGGCAGTTCCTCAGAAAGCCCATTCTATTTCCTGTCCTCTAGTCCTTCATCTGCTGTATTCTGAAGAGAGTAATTTCCCTGCTGAACACAAGCCATAATTCTTGATGGTGATCTCCAAACATTCCTAGAGACAAGGATATAACATGAGTAGAGAGCAATTCTTTGGAACACAGTGCTGGCACTGGATGCTCTGACACCCTTGGACACATCGCAGTGCTCTTCCTCCCCAGCCTGCAGAATTTCAGCACAAGCCTAACACAGATTGTCACACCAAACAAGAAGAACCTCCAAAACTCTGCATTTCTGTGGGCCTCCAAGTAAACTACATGAAATGTGAAAAGAGGGTTTTGAAAAATAACATGGCTTTACAATAGCTGTTATCTCTTTAGGTAGACTATAAGCAAGACATAAAAATTTTCCCATTCAGGTCTAAACCATGGCAATTTTTGTTCCCGTTCCAGATCCATTTTACTTTTCTAGATGCAAAAAAATTTATTTCCACTAGTCTCAGCAAACAGGGGAGCTCAGAAAACATCAGAGAGGAACCTACTGTTGACGGAATCACAGCAGTTTTTATGGCTGGGCTTACATTTACAAGCAGGAGTATCAGCGGGGTCACAGCCCTGCTTCATGTCATGTGACAACTGAGCAGAGCTGAACACACACAGTCAGACATTTAGGTGGCCAGCTGGCACGGGAGGTAAGCACTGCAGTATCACTTTGCCCACCCACATAGACTGTGTTTTAAAACCAGTAAATAGAAATACAACAGTAGTTTTATAGGAAGGTCAGACCATAAATAATTAATCCATGGAATAAATATGCTTACATCAGACAGAAAGGCAGAAACTCACCAGCCAAACTTTACCTTATATAAAATTTTCTGGAGCATGTGCTGTTTTCAAGTGTCATTTATACAAAAAGTACAGCACTGAAATTTATTCCAAACTTTTTGTTGTTCCATGCTACCAGCTACTCTAGCAGAAACCCTTCTCAAGGGGCATGCTATATTTTAATACACAACCACCTCTGCACCATGGAAACAACCCTGATATCTGTCACACAGACAGTTTCCCTCAGGACTCAGCTCATTCTGCAGCTATCTCATTAAAGTGACGATGATTACAATCATATTAGTGAATATGAAAGCTGCCTGTGTTACAAAGTTATCTCTGGGAACTGAGCATTTAAGGGAATTTAGAACACAATACAGGTAAGACATCAGGAAGCGTGCTCTTCTTTCTATTCTTCTCAATAATTTCTCTCTCCAGGTGTATCAGTTGGAAAAAGCCATACAATTCTTCTTCATTATTAAATGTAAAATAATTTTAATTCTATGCTTTAAAAGTAATGTGCATTTATCATTTGCATTAACCAGGTGATCTAGGCAAGTACCCTTGGGACTATCAAAAATTTAAGTTATAAAAAGTTAATAAAAATTATATTAAAAGTGGATTTTGCCACTTAAATATAAAAATAATGATTCAGCTTAATGCTCTTGAGGACAGTTATGAGAGGTTTAAATATATGAGAGCTATTCAACAATACATTCACTTTTTTTGCAAGAAGAAACATGATTTCAATAATTTGAACTTTATTTTATGTACCTTTCCTACATAACTACTATGTTAACCCTAGGTAAGTGCAATGTTCCACTATTCTGGCACTAAGGGTAAGGAGGGGCCAAGGAAAGCTGATTTTCTTTCCATACTACTCTGAGATGAAATACAAAAATTTTAACTAAATTTTCCCCAATATTCTGGAGTGAGGTAATCAAACTTCTGGTCTTCTAATTCCTTCTCAGGGAAGCTACAAGGTTCACAAATGGTGTTCTGGGCCACCATGAGCTCCAGGAGGAGACAAGCAAAGAAACAAACTGGAATTAGAGATGCAAATATCAACACCTACCAATAAATCTAGTTGTTTTTTTCTGTATTTTGAGGTTGATATATTGAAAATACAATCCATAGTATAAAATTTCCTAAGCAATTCCCCTATATGCTTCCATAACTTTTTTCTTAGCTATTTTCCTACAGATCGTAAAAGAGCAAAGTAAACCGAAACCCCAATAACTAGTTTTTCTTTCAAATCAAATTGTTTTGGAGACAGAACTTTATTAGTCTGCCCATATGATGTAGCTTTACAGACAAAAGCAAACACTTCTTAAAGCAGTGCACAACCGGTCTTTATTTGCAGCCAGATAGCATCAAAACTAAGAATTTAAGAGCATTCCAGAAAAGACTGGAGAGTTAAAAGATACCAAGAGTCACCTTCATAATGAACAACAAAAAACAAAATTGGCTAGGGCTGTAAAAGAAACCATAAGTCTCAGAACATGATCCAATCTGTACCACATCAGGGAATTAAGGAACTCTCGGTCTCACATGAGAACTAATATTGACTTTTACGCAAAATTTCTCTTCTGACTGGTACAAGTCAATGGGCAGGATTTTATCCTTGCCAGATTGATGCACCAGGTACTCACACTGCTGATCTAAGTGTAAAATGAGGTCTGCATTTTATGTGTGCTGGGGACACCAGGCCCAGCAAGCCTGCAGTATGCTTTTTTCCAGCTGCTCCATCAATTCCGCTCGTCAGATTTGCTGCATGTTCCTCGAGGGATTTTAAACTAAAGTTCAACTCTCCCAATTCCCAGGCTGAATCAGGAAGACTACCACTTGTAACTCTGATGGGAAAATAACAGAGGTAATAAGAGGGGGGAGACACAGAGTATCCCTCCATATGCCTCTCCTTTTGAGAGAGAAATACATTTTCACGTGCCTCGACCTTTCAGGTTTAGGCACAATTTCACTTTAGTCCTCGTTTCATCCTTTCTTAGTTTTCACCTGGTTTTACTGGAATTCCTGAAGCTTTACCTCATGCATGTGCTCCCTTGCAGTTTATCTCTCCAAGATCCCAGGTAGGGTTTCACTCCTGGCATGCTGTGCGCAGCTACTGGAGCGTGTTAGCAATTAGGGCAGCCCACGGGCTGGCTGTGAGGGGTGGGAGCCGCAGATCTCCACGTGGGATGAAAACAGAGTGCTGTTGTAGCTGGCACCTGGCTCTCCAGTACCATTTTCCCACTGGGTGTTTTGCCATACGGAAGGAAATCCTCTGCAGAGGCGCGAGGCTGTCGCTGATCGCAGTCACTGGTCCGTGAAAAATCACTGCCAGCTTCAAAAAGGGCTTTGAAGTGCAGGGACACGTATACCAATAACAATCTGATAACATCTTTCACTTTCCCTTCCTGAGTTCCCTCCTGGGCCCTTTCCCTCAGCTTTTTTCTCTTTCTCTCACTCCATTCCTCACCAAAGACCCAGACTTATGGTTGGACTCGATGATCTTAGATGTCTTTTCCAACCTTAACAATATGGTGATTCTGTGATTTTTTACCACTGCACTGCTTTCCTCTCTACTTTATGCCACACATGTGAAAAACTCATGCCTCCACCTGCTTTACAGTTAGATTACGCATTTCTTTCTCATTAGTACCCTTCAGATACAATCATGCTTTTCAACAGAATGTGAAAATAATGTGAATGGGATCCATATGTAAAATAAAGCTCAATGTTTTGTTTATGTGTTTCATGAATTAAGGCACTCTTTTCTTTCCTCAGCTGCTGGCAGGTTGTGTTGATAACCATCACGTATGTTAGGTACTATTTGTTGTATATTATATTAAATTATCACACATGCAATCCAGTTGGTGGTTTTCTCTGCAAGAGATATACATCGAAGGAAAAGAATATTTATTAAAAATCTCTCCACTTTCATGGAGGCAATAAAAGTATCTGACTATAATTCCACCTGTAATAGTAACAAGCTGAGAATGAATAATAAAAAATCTGAACCCTCTACCAGTGACATGATTTTCAATACCAACCTCTTTATAGAAACATGGTGGATTGGGTAACACAAGAAGATGCTTAGGAATAGAAAATCTTGAGAAAATGTGCTTATAAAAGGATGTTTACAATTAATATTTCAACATGAGTAGAAACTTCAGCAAGTAGGACTTTTTACTGTAACAGCACATCCAGGTTTTTCTCTCAAATTTCACTTCAATTTAAAAATGTATACCTGCTAATTACCTACCTAATAAAATATCTGAAAAGTCGAAAAAGACCATTAGGTCCTATAGAAAAACCAGTGATGAATACTATCTTGCTTTACTTCTTAGAATTCTTTATTATACTTATTTTTGCTGGTTTTGTCCTGATAACAAAATGCATTTTGAATTAGGCATCTGATATCAAGTAAAGGCTAAACTACACATAGCTGAAGACATACTTGGTGAAAAAGTGTTTTAGTAGTTAAAATACACCTTAATAACTGGGTTGTCCTACATTTCACGTCATACAAAATTATTTCAAGTTCAACACCTACATTGTTTGCAGTAATCCTTTCAATTTTTTGGCATGGAGAGAGTCAAGAGGTCACAGAAGTGTCTTTCCCCTCTACTGTGAAATTTCATTTGGGTCTGAAAGAAATCCCTGAGCTCATGGGGCTGTGACCTCAGTCAGGAAGTCCACAATTTCTTGTATGCATCAGCAGGAGGGCAATGTGCTCCCCCGTCTCTCGGCCAATCTCAGCAACAGCCACTTCCCTTGAGACTGATCTTTAGAAAGGGCAACTTTAGAGACCAGTTGATTAACACCTATGTAAAAATTCTTCACAGCCAAATCCCTCATGGTGTGGTACAGTGAGATTGTTACTTTTGCAGATGATGGCATTTTGTCCAACCTGAGTTGCCTTTTTTGTACTCGAACCACACACCTCTAAATAGATGCTGTTTCAACCCAGGAAATGAAGATCAGTCCTGAATTTAAGATACTCTGCCCACTAAGCTTCTTCTCTCCCTTTCTCTTTTTGTTGTTGGGTTGGTATTTTTTTGTTTGTTTTTCTGGTTTTTTTAGTCAGGTTAAATCCAGCTTGATATCATTAAACACCTCTTTTAAAGTTCTCCCCCTTGTAAGATGGAAATAGCAGCCCTGTATGTCAAGAGGAGATAAATGCCTTAATATTCTCCAGGTACTTTTCTGGTTCATTGATGGATGCCCTAAATGAGGCTAAAAGTAAATGTACAATTCCACATTTAATTCCAGCCTTAAAGACAGAAAGTTCTGTGCAGTGAATAATGAACAGAAACGCAAAAGTAGGAAACTGTCTGGAGTACGTGTGAACATGGAATTAAAGACTGGACCTTAATGCAAAAGGAAGATGAATTAGAACTGCAAATCCACTTAGTGTTAACACTCTTTGCTTCATAGAACTTCACAGATTAATATCCTTTTAATGTATTTATGAGCAATGATGTACAAACCCATATATATTTAAGCATTGAATGTGCAATGGGTCAAGTCTGACTCAGGAGAGATTTACTGTGTTACAACTACAGGAAATAAAATATGGATAAGAAATGTCATTTGTACTGGAAATTAATTTTAAAACAGTCATCAATTTATTCGTGGAGCTCTAATGAAAAGGATAAATTTTGCTTTCCTAGTTAAAATTAGAAAAGTCATTATAAAATAAACCCCTCACCATTACCTTAAACCCATTTTTACCAACTCAGTCAATAATTCCATTTATTACAAACTAACTTTGCAGTCATCGTTATTTCCCCACTATTGTGATAATTTACACAGCTCCCTGCCCACACCATGCATTCCCTCTGGGTTCATTTCCCTTTTCCTCTTGGTGATGTCCTGATGGCACAGTTCAGACCTGGTCCACCACTCACTACCCACCCTGCACAGTGATGCACATTTGAGTCCTGCTCTGAGCCTCACTGCAGGCAGGGTTGAGAAACCCACAGGGAAGGGAAAACCACCTGATTTTTGTGTTTTTAGGGAGTGTGGCTGTGACCCCACCTACTTTATTTGATGGCTTGCTTGCCTTCCCTGAAGGTGTGGTGCTCTGGTGCACCCTCTTACCCACACCAACAAGTCTTCCCTCTCAGGGAACTTACACATGGGGGGAAAAAGGTGAAAAGGAGACAAACAAAAAATGAACGTGGGAGTATGCACAGCTATAGTCTTGGTACACACTGCCTCTTCTCTCTGAAAGGCTTCCTCAGAAGCTGCCCACCCTGTCCCTTCCCTCTCCCCACAGACCCATAACAGGATGCACACCAGGGCTGCTCTCCAGCTGATGTTAATTCTGCTCAGTTGACTCAAAGCTCAAATGAAGGGAGGGAACAAAGGGTAAAATAAGTAAAAAATAATGAAGCGGTTGCTAAGTTAGTGTAATTGCATAGGCTTCAATAGGACTAAGCTAATTTCCAGCAGCTGGAGTTCTGGCTCTATATTTTTATTTACTTTACCTCCTGCACTTAATTTCCTACCCTCCCATTTGTTTGTTATTTTCCTGTCCTATGGTGGCTTCATTTGGAGTGCAAATTTCTTGAGGAATCATGGGGGTGGTTTTAAACAACCACCCAAGTCTAGGACATAAAATAAATGTATTCCACTAAAAGATAGATAGGAGAGATGTGGTAGGTATAGAGGCAGTATAGAACTGGAGTAAAAAATTATATCTATATCCAGCTCCACAGAATTTTCTACCTTGGACAAGATCTTCTTTCACACACAATGTTCGTTGTTCCATTTTACAATTCATAATTTAGGAATAATATTTTCTTGGTCAGGTTTTGTGTGAAATAATCTGCATATGTTTTTGGACAGGCATGCTTTGGTTCCTTGAAAATATGGTAACTTAACAGATGTGTTTCTTAATGACCATCATGTAAATTGACTGTATAACCCACTTCCCCGCCAACTGTTTGAGAAAGAGCAGGGTGGATGACATACAAAGTGATGTTTGGAAAGTATTACAGGACTCTGTGTAGCTTAAGCTACTGTTAGTGAGCAGGCAGACCAAAAAACACAACAATTTGATCTTCCACTTTCAGAGCTTTTCCCTACTTCCTAAAAGAAGGGGCTTTGAGAGAACTGGTGGCTATTTTGCAGCTGGTGCATCTCATTTGGCAATCTCTTCTTCTTGTACTTGTATCCCTACCGAAGCAACCAAAGGTCTAAATCAGCCAAGTTGTGTGTTTAGGTGAGAACTTTTTACAGAGAAAACCCTAATTCGAGCTCTCAAAAGTTTAAATCTGTTGAGTCACAAACCAATCAAGGTACAACAAGACTAATGACACAAACAGGTACAGAGATGCAGTGGGATGCAGTATAATACCCTCACTTCTGTAACAGATCCCCAGAGGCCTTGCTGTTGCTGACAAGCAAAAAAAAAAAATATTGCTGAAGATTATTAGGACCAACCTGTGACAAAAGTCCACAAAATGTTCAACTTGATAAACTGAACTGTACTTCAAATTTCTTTCTGAATAGGCAAGGTGAGGTTGATAAAAATGTTTTCATTTGTGTTCTCATTTTTTTTTCTTAGCAATTATAATACCTCAGATAGAAGAGATTTAGTTATCATTAAATATTGTATAAATATCATTGCAAATTACTAGCTTATTTTCTGCTTCTGTAATATTTAATAAATTATGTGGAATCAGTTTTATCCGTTTGTAGTAACAGTAAAGCAGTAACAATCCCTAGTCAAATAGTTCTCTTGGTACCAGCTGCACAAAATGCTTAGGATTAGGACTGAAAGAACATAAATCCTGCAATCCTGTAATGAAACTGTGATTAGGCCCTGACTGTTCCCAAGGGGAGGAAAGGCTTTTCTAATACAAAGCATCCCTGTACACATGCAGGGGGCTGGGTGTCAGCCTGTGCCATTCCTCCAAGGAAATACAAGGTTTAATGTTCTTTAATGTTACAATTATCTTTATGCAGCTAGTCACACAGGTTACAAATACAGCTTTGACTTTTTACTCTCTCTTTCTGGCAATTTTTCTACCATATTCCTCAGATCTACCTATGAGCAACTAATACTGACACATAATAATGTAAAAAACAAAACAGTGCTTTACTCACCCCTACATTCATCCATTCTGTACAGCGCTTCCACTAGTAAAAAAGAAACTTCTGGTCACAATCTCTGAAGATGTTTTAAAGATATAAGTTTTTACCTTCGAGTTCTATTATGAACCCAACTTAATGGTATAAAATACCATGTGTTTATTTCCTAACAATGGGTAGAGATGAGGCCTTGAACAATAATTCAGGTCAAAGTAATCTCGTTTCACGGTTTCTGTAGCAAAAGTTACAATCATTTTCTACAAGCCAAATCCGTTATCAAAGTCCTGTTATTCTACACTAACAATGAAATTTTAAATACAGATAACAAAACATTTTTTACATTTTAGTGCTTAAGTTGGACTTGTTAGGCAAACCTGCTCCTAACTTTCACATAACTTTCAAAGTAACATATTTTCAGTTAGCTGGAAATATCAATGTATCCATTAAAAAACAAACAAACAAAAAAAATATATAGATAAAGACTATAAATCATTCTGTCACCCACGTTCAAAGATTTTGCTTATAGTTTTTTTTGTAGACCATTTTCATATAAATATGCCATAAACATTTTCCCATTGGGTTTCCATTTCCTAAGGTACAAATGCCTTTCTGAGATGTAATTTACAGAATATTATCACGATAATTTGCACTGGTGTGGCAATGTAGATGGAGGCAAGCATGAAAGAAACTGGTTTGTGGAAGAAGGACTGATTGCCAAGGAATCTGGTGCTACAGTGTTTTAATAAGAAGAGTCTAACATCAGAAACTGGGCTATATAAATGCTGGGTCTGGATTAGATTTTTGGCAGGAGAGTATTGCTCTTGTTTTCCCAGGAATCTGTTGTTTCTGAGATTTTGCTTAAATACTCATGGATGACGTAAGGCTGATAAAATAATGCAAAACTTACCCCCACCTTGTCCAGATCAAAAGCCCCAGTATTCCCCCTGAAATTAAGCCAGCACTCCTGAAAGGGTTTAACAAGGACAGTGGGTCAAACTCTGAGCTGAAGAAAGGAAACTGAGATGGAAGTTGTAAAATTTGGTCAGGGGACTATTACAGAGCCAGTAGTTAATGAGTTTAGTCCAGCAGTAAATCAGGAAAGGACTAACAGTGAAGGGACTAAAGAGCTCAGTGGTGTCTATGGTGTTTTTCCTATACTTCATGAGATTTCACTTTCAGAGTCATTACACGAGATGAATTTGTTCAAACAAAGCCTTAAGGGATTTGCTCTATTATTCCTAGACAGGAAGAAGAGTATAATTTCTCTAGTACAGACTTTATCCAGTTTACGATTCCTCTGAAATGTCTTTGCATACACATATTTACATCTATTTACTGTGAGAACCCTTTCCTTGAGAAAACATATAAACAGCTTATGCCAATGATTCATTGCAATTTAAAGTATCTTTATACTGTAAATATCTGTATTAAATGGTTACTAAAAATAAGTGACTTTATTACTGGAGTAAAAATTACTATCGGTTTTTGAAAGTTATTGCTCGTGTCTTGGTTGTTTTGTGTTGCCTGCATGTACATCTATATGAGATATATATGTCATATGTAGATGTACATATATATATATATATGTACATCTATATATGATTGATGTATATATATATATATATATATATTTTAATATATATATATATTTATTTATTTATTTATTTATATATGGTAGCAGTCATGAGCATCTTAGTCTTAAAATCCTTGGTGAGACAGACGTTTTTTCCTGGGACAAAGCCCACCTAAATGAGAACAGAGAGATCTGGTGAAGCAGGAGACAAGGGACATAGAAGTTGAGGGGTCTGTTTTGTTTGTTTTGCTCATCTACTGTTTTCTTGTTAAACCTTTCAAATATTGCATCTTCCTGATCATCAGAAAAAACTCAGTTACATGTTCATCTTGGTACAGCCTGGCACAAGACCTCTAAATGAAGTCTTTTATATGGAAAAGTTTTATTCTATTTCATACTTTTAGTTTTTTATCAGAAAAAAACAAATTATAAAGAAGTCTGTAGTTCCTGAAACCCTATTAAACCAATAATGTGCATTTTTTTTCTTCTTTTCAAATTATCAACTTGACTTTTACATCAGTGGCAAACTGAACTGTCTTGAGTAAAATTTATAGATGACTTTTCAGCTCAAGTACAGGTTATGACATGTTTATTACATTTTTAGTTGAAATATATATTAATAGTCCACTATAAGTATCATTAAATGCAAACAGTCCACTTTACCAAGAGACTAAAGAGCTTATTCATAAGTTATTTATCCCATTGTCAGCAATATTTGTCCTACAATGCACTTATTTTTGCTGTTCCCTAAATCTGTGAAACAAAAATAGAACAAAAACTTTAAAAAAATCATTTCCTCTAGAAAGAATTTATCACACAGTAAATTTGTATCACATGTATAAACCCTGGAAGTATCATTTAAAATGTGTATTTCCCAATTATTAATTTTTACTGTCATCATGAATTATTTGGTCCTGTTGGCTAAGAAGTGAAGTAATCAATTAAAGTGAAATGGGAACTCATCCTTTTCAACTCAGTCTGGTCACATAATTAGTAGTCATTTATAGACTCGCCCATTCATGGTGTTATCCCATTTACAGATTATAATAGTGAGGGAAAATTAATGTCTCAAATGGTTTTAGGCTGATACAATGTGCAATTTACAGTTCCAAGTATAGTGATAATGTCATTTATGGGACAATTCTGTGGGAAAAGAAAATTGTTATATTTTTATAAATCTTTTACTGCAAGTAGAATCAAGACAGAAGTCTTTGGATATTGAAGCTTTTCCAATTTTAGGAAATTATTCTTTTCCTCTAATGATAAAAACTGAGGGAACTCGGACTGCTTCTTTAGAACAATTAAAGTATGTTTTAAATGCCATCAAATACAGACTGTGGGCTATTTTACTATAGCCCACAACATTTTTCTTGTCCTGCTAAAAGCTGAAAATAGATTCCTCAGAGAAAAGTTTTTAGTGCAAATTCTTACTTCTCAATGATACAAAAAGACAGAAATGCTAAAATTTTTAGGTCTTTTTTCTGCTTTTCTCAAATATAAAGACTTTTTCTATGGCTTTTTCCATATAGATTACTCGCTCAGCACTGCATGAATTTTGGCCCATCTCAGAGGCCAGGGATGGCATAAATATATCTAAATAACAGTTTAAATGTCTTTTAAATGTCTTTTATTTCCTCAGAGAGTGAAAAAGCATTAGAAGTAGATTGCTGAACTTCAATAG
Organism: Chamaea fasciata; assembly: GCF_029207755.1. Taxonomy (NCBI): domain Eukaryota; kingdom Metazoa; phylum Chordata; class Aves; order Passeriformes; family Sylviidae; genus Chamaea; species Chamaea fasciata. Next base: position 66,723,055 of record NW_027094091.1, on the reverse strand, counting down.
GTAGATTTTGCCATATGTTAGCATTTCAAAAAGTTAATTAAAAATATGTTCTGCTAAAGAAGCTCATCTGAATAAATATTTAAAACTTCAGAATTTTGAAACTCAAGCCCATATTCCTTATGTTTATACACTAAATGTAGCATAAGTGGCATTTTATCAAAGATCAATTTACATTTGAAAAGGGTTAAATAAAGCAAAAAACCCCCCAAAAACTGAAAGGCGAAATATATTTATGAACCCTGAACTGTACTTTTTTAAAGTTCAGATTTTTGACTGTAAGACTATGACATGATTTTTAAAAACAAACAGGGAAACATCCAAATATAAGTATTTTTCTTCCCCTTCAGATGGTATGGGGAAACCCTCCAACAAATACATCCCTGCATTTGCACAACAGCTTCGAATTACAAACTGCGTTCCCTAGCTTTTACAGGAAACCACTGAGCTTGGTGGCAGCATTAAGTTATTTTTTTTATTGGCCTAGGATGTGTACTGGTTAGAGCAGAGCTATTTGGTGAACCACACGTACAGGGCTGTTTACCCACAATTAGTAGAGCACGCATTAATCACGTGCAAGTGGGACGTGCAGACAGACTCGGGGCTGACTGGAAGCCCCAAGTTTACCTCCACCATCTGTAAATTTTCTCCAGCCAGCCACACAAATGCTTCCTCTAGGCACAAAGAGATGGAAGGGCAGATCGGCTCTCAACACCAAAGAACCAGCTCCCCAGAGTTTTAAGCCATTTTTGACACCTTCTCCTTCCCCAGCTGTGTTGATCTTGCTGCTGCCTGAGTGGGCCAAAGGATGCAAAATTTTCTGTGTTCACTTAGTGACTACATAAAGCAGAAGAAACTTGGCAACATAATCTCAAAGCACTCTGGAAAAAGTGCCAGTTACATTTAACTCTAAATCAATAGATCTTCCAAATTATTGTTGAAAGCCCATGAAAAACCACAAAAAAAAAAAAAAAAAAAAAAAAAGGAGAAATTCTTCAGAAACTGGAAAAAACAGTAGGCAGAAGATTTTTACATTATGCACCCAAATATCCTTTTTTTTTTCCCTCCTGTCACTGTCTGCAACATAGTCAGGAGCTGGATGGAAATGAAAGAAACCCTCCACTGATTGAAGTAACTGCTACAAAGTGCATGGGGACAAGACACACATGAACCTGGGAACACATCTCCACCCTGTTTTGCAAGCACCACCCTTTTGTTGCTGTTATTTTTCTCTGTGGAGAAACAATGGAAAGTCTTTCAACGTCCAACATGCCTTTATATGAAATTTATAAATATTTATATGTTTGTCCTTGGGTTCACTCAAACAGTAATTCTTAATTTAAGGGTCATGTTCAGAGATAAAATACTGTAAATAGTAACAGTGTGTTTATTCATTACAACAGCCTGCATCACCACAGTCCTTGATGGTTTTAAGATAAAACATAATCTACGACATAATACACTCTAAAGTGATGCAAGACACACTGAAATTGGTGTAGTCATAAAATAACCCAAAACAAGGGAAATACTGAATCTCTTGTGTTATCTTGCAGCAATTAAAGAATGTGGAGTGGCAGATATATCCTGTAAAGCTTCCTGGAACATCTTCAGTGGGTTAATTCTATGTGGAATCCTACTTTGCATTTCTTACATGAATATTCACATCTTTGGAAATCATTTTTTGCTGTTTGGAAACGTTGGTCTAGTGGCAGACTGTGAGGGACAGGCAAATTTTTCTAAGCACCCTGAATGCTAAATTCTAGATGTGGCACTTTGAAATAGCTCATTAAAAGCCATCCTATTTCAAATTCAAGATATAAAAGCTTTCATTTCTGCAATGCCTGGGAAACTCTCCAAATAAAACCCAAGGTTGTACCATCCACATTTTGCAAACATTTCTCAATGTTCTATGCTTTTTTCCACAAGTATGGCAGCCAAATAATTCCTCTACAAATTAGCAACAGCCACTCATCCAGAAAAATAAAGTCAACCTTTTGACATGTCTAATGTTCCCTTTAGTGTGAAGCTTGGATAATTTCTGGATTTTTTTATCCCAGTTTCTTGTCCTCTAAGGTATGACGCAATCAGGCTTTTGGGCAACCTTGTGTGTGTTTGGGTCACATAAAAAGAAAATTAGACCCTCTGTTTTTCATTTTATTGAGAGCTTGGGAGTGCAGTCCATGCTGGTAATCTTGACGTTCCAGGATGTACAGCTATTGTTCTATGAATTTTTCTAGTTACTAGCCAGGGCAACTTGTATTTGGACTTCTTCATGGACTTTAAAAAAAGAATACTCCCAGGCTGGTTCCCATTCTCCTTCAAGCTAACAAAACATTTGCCATGACTTCGGTAAAGTGCCAGGCCCTCAAGGAGGTCTTTCTCAACATTCAGCTTCAACTTTTGAAGTTCCACATGGCTCAACCCAAAAGCTGAGTCACTGAGGAGGAGCAATTTCCTGAACTGTTTGCACGCTGAAATACACATTCCAAAAATTGTAGCAGCCAGATTAAAATAGAAATAACTTTGGCAAACATGCCACACTTTTTCTTCCATTTTTTCCATGGTACCTTGAGCTTTACTGTGACCTTGGCAAGTTCAGGTGTAGCTTGCTGTTATCACAAGAGCATACATTTAAAGAAGTGTGGATGGAGGTTTATGATGCCTGGAGAAGTCACTTTCAGGCAAAAGTCGTTTGTTCAACCATTTCCACTTCAGTGCAGGAACAGGGTGATGTCCTCCTGTGATGCCAAGGAAGAGTATGGCTGCTGTGGCAAGGGTGAAACTGCTTTCCCAGGGGAAGCTGACATGCTATTTCTTTTGTAAAAAACCCTCAGTACTTTCTGAAGAGGGACTCAGTATTTGGTGAAGCGTTAAGGATTCCTTGGAAAGCGTGCTTTGTTTCGTAAGAAGTTACCCAGAATGTGGTTCAAAATGTGTTTTTCTTACTAAAGAGAAACGTGTGGAGCATATGAAAAAATACAGAAACCCATGAAAGATATCTTTGTTAAATGTCAGTGATATGTGTCTGTTATTTTTCTGTCTTGCAAGCTAATAAACTTAAGACCAGTTGCTTTACAGACAGCGCAGTTATTAGCTCTCAGTAGAAAATAATGTACCGTGGGGAATTTACAGTATAAGAAAAACGCTCTTAAATATTTGGGGCCATCTGAGCCACCCAGGTTAAGTGTTTGCTGGGAGTAGAGGTGTTATTGTTGCCATAGTCCTGCCACATGATGTTATTATCCCAAATAGAACATAGTTTTCCTATTAAAGACCTCTGCTTAAGTCCATGACTTCCTTCTCATACCCAGGATGGAAGAGATGTTTTTGAGGATTGTTCAAAAAAACCAAAAAAACCAAAGTTGCCATCAGTATTTTAAATAAAGCAGGTGGACTCCAATAAAAAGGCATTTAATTTCTGACTGCTGTCACAGCAAATAGAATTGTTGAAGGACTCCATTATTGAGTAGAGTGACTGTAAACTTGTTGCTTCTGTCTTTCAGGAAAAGCAGAAGACACCCAAACCCCAAACTAAGGCACTACAAAAACAGCTCTGTGAGGAGCTAACCTTAATGGTTTTATTTTTCTGTAACCTTCTTTCTGCTGTTCGATGTCTTCTGTTTTTTCTTAATTGTAACTTGAACCTAGCTAATGAAGAACTAGTTTGGCAATAAGAACAACTACTATTGCAAACCCAACAGCCAGACTGTGTGGTGATTGTCAGGATTATCAACCACCTTCCAGACAGAAAAATAAACATGAAATTATGTTTTCAAACACCTAAAACAATGTCTGGCTATACACACTCTTGGCCTTATACTCTGCTTTTAATAACGTAAATATAAATTTTTTCTGCATTAAAACCTGACAAAATTGCTTCATCGCTTATTCCAGGGCACCTATGGCAAAGCTGAGGTTTTATGAGTGTAAGTAGATTAGACCTCCAATGTTATTTTTAGCCGTGTAGTTATTCATGAGCAAAGGGTTTTTTAGATGCAAACCAGGTGCAGACCAGCTGCTTTGTGTATCTGTGAAAGTGGCCTCAAACGGAACAAAAACACTGCAGATACCTATCTTTGAATAACAGTGTTTCTGTGACACACAATTCCTCCATGCTATCCTTGCACAACATTTTTTCCATAACTAAATAATTGGTGGGCTCCTCAGCTGAGGTCAAACCATGAGTATCTGCCTCAGCACCTCATGGCCAGGCTGGGAAGGCAGAGGGTGCAGACTGTTCCTTCCCAGGCCCATGGACCATCCTGGGATAGGAGCCCCCTCCCAGCCCCTGCTACATGCTGACAGAGCCATACAATAGCAGCACAGATAGAAAAACAGCAAATCCTGCCAAACAAAACAGGCTGTTGCAGACAAGGACTGTAAATCCCAGCGGAGGTCAGTGTCTCCTTGACCATAAACAAACCATAATGATTAATATTAACACGTAAATTCATTTGGGGAAGGGAAGAGATGCCTTAAGGAAAGTCATGATGCTTTGTAATAACCTAAACTTCATTTCACATCTCTCACAGTGATTTGCGTTTAGCTTCTGAATAAAGGCCGGAAGCAATGTTTGATTGGAAAAATATTATGCAGCCAGAAAGCAAGAGCTGAGAGAAAGGAGCCTACAGCACTTGAGACTAGGGGCTGAAAGTTCCATCTGATAGAAAAATGAATGCCTGTTGATCTGGAGCAAACATAATGCAGAACATGTTTGCTGAGTGAGAAAAAAGTTGGTTGGGCAATATCAAAAGCAGCTGTGGTGCGACGATCAAAAACCAATTAAGCAAATGTGACATGGCAGCAAAAGAGTCCGTGTGGATTTGGGTCTGTGACGTTACAAGAGGAGACAGTGATGTAGAACTGTCTCACTGAGCTGTAGCTGTGACGACAGCGTGGGGGACCTGCCAAGGGGGGAGAGAAACGTGTATTTCTCAGATTCTATGTACCTTCCTTGTATAATTATTCACTAAATCTCTCAGATTTCCAGTTGGTCAGACACATCTCATGCTATAGTGAGGGTAAGTTAACAACACATGTAGCTACGCTCGCCTGACATTTACCCAAAAGTCTCCATTCCTGGATTTCTTGTTCTTCTTTACAACAATCTTGAAAAAAAACCTCAAACAAACAATCAAACCACATAACTAAAATAAAAACCACACTGATATGGAATTTATTCTGCAGAAAAGTGTTGGACAGACTGTGCTGTGATTTTCAAATCTGCAAGAACAGAAAAAAATATCTATACATTTTTACTGTCAAGAGAAGATCTAAAGCCACCATTATTCTGCTTTGCAGGAATATGCAGTACATGCAATGGAATGGGCTTCACTGCTTTTTGAGGTACTACTAAAAGAAAAAATCACTGGTTTGTCTAAAAAGACCAGATATTGGTACACTGATCGAAGACTGGGTGGGTAAGATGCACTGTATATCAATATTTTGTAAAGTGGCATGCAATGAAAAAATGCTTTTTGTACTTGAAAATACTGGAAAGCCAAAATTCAAGCACAGACAACAAGGCTTATGTTCTCTCTGTCTTTTTCGTGGGTTTCTTCTTGAACAAAGAAACTAGTATTCAAATTTTTCTGGTTATTTGAATCACATAAAATGTTTCGCCACTGAGTCACTGTCAAGAGACTAGATGAAAAACCTTAATCACCAAGAGATAATGCAACAAAGCAATGCAAGTTTATGTTGCAGATTATCATGTAGGAATTTCAACACACTAGGACTCGCTTCCAAAGTCTGCTTACAATAATTCAGTCAAACATGGGCTTTTTCTATGTCCCACATGGTGTTAGCAGTTCTTTTTCCTGAAACTTCCTACATTTCCATAGAACAGAAGCAACTTTTTTTCAAGCTTCCCCAACATCCTCCCACCTTTTCCATAAGGGAGCACTTTGGGATGAATGGATGGTTTAGTCTCCATGACCCCCTCAGTCGGTGGTGCCACTGTGACTGCCAAGAAGTGACTGATGTTGGCTTTAAGTGCCAAGTGAAGGCCAGGAGCAGACAGATAGACACCAGGAATTCACCCCACGCTTAGTGTGCCTTTCTGCTGCTGTTCATCTGCCTCAGACGCTGACCTACAGCTGATGGATCCAATAGGCTCTCTGCTTCAGCCTAACAAAGCTATTACTAACATAGCTGGGTGGAAAAAAAAAGTACAAAAATTAGTTTCACTATGAATATGATCTTTTAATGACCTCCTCTACTGCTAATGCCTTCAGCCCACTTGCTTCCAGGTAAGACTAATGCCTAAAGCAATCAACCCAAGCAGCAATGGGTTATCTTCGGCACCTACAAATCATTCCACATGGTGAGCTTCCCTTTTTTTTTTTTTTTTTTCCCCCAACAGGAGCTGGGAAAGTAATTGCTGGTGGAAAGACGTGGACACAGTGAGCTTCAGCACCGCCAGGACTGCATGAGGCCATGTGGTTAACTTGAACTGCACGCGTTTGGATTCCCTGCCTTCATTCTGAACCCACAACATAAGGGGAGCATATTTCCCTGCTCCCACATCATTATCTGCAATCACTGTTATCCAAATAATCTGGTTCATAAATAAAAACCGTTTAAAAAAAATGTTGGAAGAAAGACAATAGATCAGCTAACAATAGACTGGCTAATCATTTAGGAAAACTAATAAAATAATAGAGACATATTAATAAACCATTCAGACTCCCAGATCATCAAGCATTTTGTCCATAAACTACAACAAATCCAAAATCCATCTGCTAAATTCTACTGACACTGAAATCTATAGGAACTCTTGGTTCTTGTGTAGGGTGATGGGTAAGTTCAGTGAGTTCAGCCAAGCACTAAGGTCTGAATTTGGCTTCAGGAATTCTGACATGCCTCCATCTCCAAGGGATTGCACAGGTTTACCAAGCACTATAAATACCCCAAGCACAAGGCTCTGAGTGAGCAAACAACACAAGAAGAAGCTGCATTAGGTTTTAGCAATAAAAACATTGTTACCTTCTGCCTTACATAGATTTTCTACGTGACAAACATCAGAATTAAACAGTTGCAATATTCAGCACATTTTTATCCAGATAAATATTGAAAACATATTTAATGCAATATTGAAGGGATTACAGAATTCAGAAAAGGGAAAGTCTGACTAATGCTGCAGCTGTGCAGCATTCCAGTGAATCCAAGCCATTGCCAGCATTTATTAGCCACTCAGCCTCTGACAATAAACAATCTCCAGCTCATGATCATATATCCAGACAGATAGATGTACAGTATTGCCTACACAGACACATTAACACTGTCCTGTCTATGTGATTACTTTCCAGCATTAGCTTTAGTACAGTGAGCCTCCTACAAAAGGTGCAGTTCAATTTTAGTTTTATTTTCTTTAATGATTGTAGACAATTACAGTATAATGTGTCCTGTTGAGCATTTACTTTTGTTTTCTGGAAGAATTACTGTGGCCCGAAGTATGTGAAGACTGTTTATTCTGCATATTAAAATGAAGACTTGAGCCATTTTACAAAATCAAATTTTAGGTTGGAAAAAGGTTTTTCCCCATAATACTTGGAATCAAACTACTAAAAATTATGGTAGTAACTTCAATAGGCAGCAGGTTTTTATCCACCAGAGTAGGGCTGATTTGGAAAAGAAAATACCAGTGGAAATGTCCAGGCACGCATTTCTCAGGGAAAGGTACAGTATTAGAAATACCAAGTAAATAATCACAATACTATCCCATTAAATCAGATGATGAAAAAACTCAGGGATTTTTTCCCACCCTTTTGTGGGACAAGTAACATAAGTTTTGTGAAGTCTCATCCATTTCGGCATGCATTCCACATTGGATTCAGATAACCAGGCACACGTGGGATGGACTCAAAGCTGCCTCTCTTATCTTTGGCCACCACCACATTATAAACTTCAGTTAAGAGCTTTATTTATGTTTGGTGTCTGGTGTAGGTTCAGGAGAGGAAGCAAAGAGGAGACTGTCATTAGCTAAACAGAACTTTGCAACATGGAAGGGTTTTGGTTTCTTGCAGTACCTGCTTTGCCAAGGACATGCTCAAGGGTTTATCTCACACGAGCCAGGACACTTGCCTCGACACACAGCATTAAAACTGGACTAATACCAGCCAAGATGAATCTCCGGTCTGAGAGGCTGTTCTGAGAATGGTCTAAACAAGAAAACAAGAATGCTTTGCAGAGGAAAAGCCAGGGAAATGATTCAATGCTTCTGATAATACAAAGCAGAAAGTCACACGAGAGAGCCTCTCATATAAAAATATGTATTGTTTCAAAACACAAGATAAAATAATTACTTGGCCCCCTTTCTCTGCTCTTTCTTTTAGTAGATGAAGAATTAAATATCATCAGTATTATTCAGTTATGGTCCTGTCAAAGTTCAACATATCAGAGAAAATCTCCAATAATACTGAGAATGATATTGTTGTCAGTTGGAGAGTGTTTTATTGTGGTACCTTGCTATGATAGTTTTATAAATATTGTCCAAGAACAAGTGGAAAAAGCAACAGATTCCTTGCAATATGTGGAAGGATTAGGGGAAGAATAATACATCTATTTTCATTTTTCCTCAGTGCTGAACATTCCAACATTTAGCACAATGGGAAATCATTTTAGAAGAGTATTTTTCATTAAAATAAAATTTTCCCTTCAGCGCAATCATGTCCAGGGTTGCATTTAAATTTATCACTTAAAATGATAGTCCTCAAAGTAGCTTTAGGTGGTGAGGATGCAAACCGGCACCCAGGTAGGGACCCAACTAACAAGAATTCCTTCATGACCCCATCACACTGGTCTAGGCTGCCAGTCATGCAGATTCCAAACTTGTTGCAGTTTGCATTTTAGGACAAATATTTGGAAGCAAAACAAACTGGATGAAGTTACACACTGTACCTTATGGCTGCAATAGACAGGCAGCTCCAACAGGTCTAACTCAGGAACAGGATAGGCAGGTCTAACACTTTCATCAGTCATCCCAAACTGCCAATATTTGTGAGTCATTACATTTCAAAACCTCTCTCCTGGAAAAAATGATGGATCCATACATCCTGGTCCATACTCCAGATTTACAAAAATTGCATGCATATGGACTTTGGCCCTCTGACCACTCAGCCAGCAGAGCAGGGATGCCAGGGAACTGCCCCAGGGAGGTGAGAGACAATTCTGATCACACTGAGCCATTGCTGAACTTTCCCTGAGGCTCAGCGAGGGAGCAAGAGTTCTGGGCATGGAACTGGATCCAGCTGGCATGAGACAATTAGACACTGTGGTTGTTACGCTGTTCCTAGATATTTTTGGTAAAACAAGCATTTTTAAGACACCACTTCAATCCAGACTTGCTCAGGTGGTCAACCAAAAATGGTCAATGTTACAGAATCATAAGAAGTTGTTCCATTGACAGCCCTTGTACCTTCCTTTTGTTGATGACGGAAGAACACTGGAGAATTACTGAACGTTAATTAGTTTGGGAAGTCCCAACATAGCTAATGACTCGCATTTACTAGAATTTCACTATTTCAAATAGAATTCCACCTAAAAGAAGCAGGATATCACCCCTGAGTTCACATCAAGGTCAACTTGCAAAGCACCATAGTAGAGTAAGTGCCGCTGGATATAACAAAATAAAGAAAATGACTGCAGCTAAACTGAGATTATCAAACCTGAGAGAGTTGCTGGAATCAATGATATCCAACTGAAAGCTTACCACGGTGGTCTGATCCAGAGGACATTTATTACTGTATAAGGAGCACAAGCCCAACAGACTAGACAAAACTCAATAAATACATTTTTCATTTATGAGCACAGTGATAACCTGGACAGTCAACTAAGATCCTTTAACAGCAACAACAAAAAATCACTCATTTCTCTGGCCTTTTGTTAAATCTTTTTGATGCTTCACAGAGGTTTAGGAGAAGCTGTGGTCAGGGATCAGGAGCTCAGATGCAACTGCCTGCAGGTGATAGTCATATAAAAGATAAAAGGGCTATAATACCATATGGCATCCAAGCAATCAAAAAGAACATGGGTAGAGAAGAGAAGTAAGGAAAAAAAGCCTGAGGTACACAATACAAGTTGTATGTTTCCTTTAGAAAGAGATACAGAATAAATCCAACTTCTTTACCATTAGAAATTACTTTTCCTTTTAAATAACACATGAAATTTTGACAATTAATGTAACATCTATGGGTCAAAATGAAAACAGCAACAACTTCTAGGTTGTCTTCTCCAGAAAATAAAAAGGATAATATTTGTAACTACAACTTTTAGTAGAATCTGCCTAAAAAGTCGTATCCTAAATAAATGCTGTTATCCTGAAACACTGTTGGGTTCTTTCCACTCCTGAAACCAATCCAAGTATTTAAGCATATAATATAGTTTTGTCATAGTCATTCTAAAAACCCATTTTTTTGCATTAGGCCTTTCTTAATGAAATGCTGCAGAGATTCTCAGCTTGATCTTCTGATTATTTGGTTATGAGCAGAGTTCATTGTGGTTTAAATACCAATACTAGTTTAAATCAAAATTCTGTCAGATTCTCAGCATAGTCCTTAATTATTGAATGAAAAAACTATAGGTTGACCAGGACTGTTGCAAGGAGCTGATATTTTGTCATCTACTGCTCAGTGATTGTTTCAACTCTTTTTTTGCATCTGCAGGATAACACACTTTTGTAGTCCTGTGGCAATAAATTGTTTGCACTTCTATATAATATCAGACAAGGTTTGCACAGACTTCATCCTTCCTTCTTCCCACCTCAGACTGGGCACCTGCATTGGAAGACAAGCCACTCCAAGCCCTTTCTTATGGTGACAACTTGTATTGCAAGACCTTTTAGAAACTTCTGCATCTTTCCAATTCATGGGCTTCAAGTTGTTACATCCTAGGTCAATGGTCTGGCTAAAATCAGATGGAATTAAACAAGGCCAAAGGGCTGCTACAATAAAAACCCTCTCCTATTTATTTGAAAAGTAGCCTAACATTACAATTCTTTTTCTTTCTCATCCCCCTTCTCAATTGAGATGAAAATTCTTCTCTAGCTAGCAGAATTAATTATTGAGATAATTTCTTTAGTGATTTAAAACTATGTCTTACAGTAAACAAGCATTTAGGCAGGAATATATTACCAGTCATCTTATCAGCTTGTATTTTCTGTGAAATTCAGTTCATTGGGGAAAATTCCTTGTTTGAATTTTGAGCACTTTGCAGGATTTGGAGTGAATTTGAAGATCTAAACCAAGATACAAGTAGCAATGAATTTCTATGAATTTCTTATGTCATTATAAGAAATTAAATGCCCTGCTATGGTACTTTTTGTATATTCTGAATAAAGAAATCTTCCTAGACTGAGATAAAAAATAAACCAAAAATCAAAATGCCTAGACACTGAAATGTGTTTCCAAACATAATAAGGAACATTAAGCATATATATATATGACTTGGTGTCAGTGGAAAACTTTAAGAACATTGCTGTTGGAATGTCTGTTTATAGCTCTGAGGGAAGCAAGAAATATTTTTACAGGTCAAATAAAACAATATTATGCACCCACTTTTGTGCCTACAAAATGGGTGTCAAATTGAAAGACTGTATTTTTTCTGATTTAGCCATTAATTTCTTTATTTAACAAAAACTGAGGAAGCCTCACACTTCCATATCTACATTCTATTAGGCAAAAAAAAAAATTCTAGATCATAGGTTTCCTTTCTATTGCCAGTTTTAAAGTAATATTAAGGAATATTAAATGAATTAAAGTGAATGAAAGGCATATAACATTATATAGTACTTCAAACAGAAGATTACTTATGTCTGCCATGGAAATGCCAATGGAAGGTAAATGCAAGGAGAAGATGTCAGCTGGGGTAGCTGATGAAGAACAGATAGAGTCACTTCAGCAGCTTGTGTCATTGCAGTCAAAAGGGAATTCTAGAAAATCCTGCTGCTCCAGACAATTTCTCCATAGGTTAGCAGGCTAAGTCCCCAGCAAGTAGTCATCTCAACGCAATGTGGGAATCTCTGAAACAAATCATGTCTGTGGTATTAATTCTTTGGGAAAAAAAAAACCAAAAAACAAATCTATTTTGTCTGCAAAATAAAGGATCATGTCTGTGGTATTAATTCTTTAGGGGAAAAAAGGTTACTTTGTCTGCAAAGTGACGTATTGAGCCATGCTGAAATGTTGCATCAAAGACAAGTGATTTCTGTCAAGTTAAACACTGAAGGAGACATCTCTAAAGCCTCATAAGGACCACAGATAACCCCGTCCCATTACTGGGCTTTAAGGCATCCAGTCCCCAAGTTAGCTTTGAAAATTTCAGAGTTGATGAGGGATATTTGTTCAAATTCCTGTTTCATTTTTGGAGGGTCTCTTCTGCTACAGTTGAGTAAAAACAGATTTTGTGTACTCTTCAGCAGGATTAGTTTCCTTCATGGGGGGGGACTAACCAGGATTCATGTCTTCCTATTGTTCTCTGTTCAAACTTTATCAAAAAGTGTATCCTCAGAGTACTGACACCTGATGTATCCAAAACAGGGAGACAGATTCTGCTGCTCTGACCTCACCACATCCTGCTGAGAACCACCAGGTTAATCCAGGCTAAGTGAGACTCTGATGTTTAGAGCAGGTCTGGTTCACAGCAGAATATTCATCCCCAAAAGGGATGGGAAGAAGTGTCCAGAAGCATTATTTATAAATGAAGATAAGTGCTGGCTGACTTTCCTGCCTTATGCTTATATCATCTAATTACTTTGGCACAGCGTTGCACTCTTTCATGTTCCAAGTCTGGTTTGTGCTCGAGCAATTCACATCATTCTCCTTCCTATCTCTTAAATTTTCTTTCCCCTCCCTTTAGATACACCATTAATAGCCTAAGTAAACTGATCTTCAGCGGGTTATATGCTCAGTGTTACATAATTTCAGCTCCCAGTTTCCAAAAAATTTCTTTTCAGCTGCAAGGCTTTATGCTACAACTGGCACTCTTTTAATAGGATCTCCCAGACCCCCAAATTAATCTCAAAGCACCCCAAAACCACTGAGAGCTATGAATCTTAAGGCCTCAGTTCCACAATTTGGAGAGAGGGCCATCTAGAACCCTTCAAGTCTTTAAACAACAATGAAAACCAAGTGAATCAAGACCTAAGATACCGGACTTATCTGGCATGTCTAAGTGTTCTCTTTTACAGCACATTAAGTTAAATGTTCAAACATCAACGTGGTGCTGTTAAAAAGGGTTTGTATGTGACACAGCCCTCTCAGCCTCTGCATCTGCAAATCTGAAGCCAAACAGGACTTCTAAATGCCTCTTTTCTTTGATCTTCCTAACATGAGCAAACAATTCTTTCAACCTCACTACCTACATATCTTGCTTTTTTCAGTTAGCTTTGAGTTCTAGTGAGCTGGTAAAGTTTCATTGGTGTACCTTATGTAAAGGGCATTTCTCAATCCCAAGTTGAGGTAATGGAATATAATTCCTCGTGCGTATTGTCTAATTACAGAGTATTAAAAAATGACAAATCACTCTCTTCAAGAATTAAAACATCAGCAGGTAGCTGACAGAATAAATTATGTTTAATTACAAATATTTGCACTCCACTGTCAATAACATGATTTAGGAAATAGATTAAAAATGTAAAGTAAATCTTTTTCGCATCTATTTTAAAACAAATCTTTACTTCTTCTATACACAAATACATATCTCATCCTAGCACTAGTTTGTAGAAACTAGATCAGTACCAGGGGAATCTTTGATCTGCACAATTATCAATTACATAATTAAAATCAGAAGAGTGGAGATGCTTTGAAGATTTATTAGTAACTTAATTTATTCTCAGTTATTAATTTTCATTTCCTAAGATTGAAAAAAATGAAACAACAAAGTGTGCATGTTGGCTCTGTAGTGGTCTTTGAACTAACAAGCCTCCTATGAGTTCCAAGAAGTATATTTTGGGTTATTTAATAATGTAGTACATAGGTTCCTAGGAACACGTAGGCAGAGTCTATGAAGAGTGGATTTGTGATTTGTCATAAACATTTATGTCTATATTTTATGAAAAAAAGGGAAGTTCTTGAAGATTTTAATTATATTATCTCTTCACATTTACTCTAAAGATGCATTTTTTCTGAAGTAAGAGCAGGGTGGATAGCATCATTCCAGTGCAGTCTTTTTTCACTACAATCCTTTGCATTGAGAGGAATTAAATATTAAATATCAAGCAACTCAGATCATCTTATGATAACACGCAGTAGCCTACTGTTTAAAATGAAATCACAGCACCTCAATCTTTCTTACATGGAATAAAGATTTTTAAACTTACGTAGTTTTTTTTGTATTTGCCAAAGATGCTACACAGTGATGTTGTGCTCTCACAGGCAAAGGTAAATCTTGTGCCACGCAATTTTCCTCTAGCTAGGCAAAATGATTACTCTAGAATTACTCCTTCTGCAGCTGAGTAATATTAGTTAACCAAGTGGTTACTTGGAAATTCAAAGATCTGTGGAAATCTCTGGACTGGAATCACCAGAAAAAGGAATATACAGGTGGTAAAAATATATCTTGTTTATTGAAATAGCTACAAGCCAAAACAAAAACTCAGACACATAAAAAAGCTCTTTCGGTATGAATGTTCTCAAGACACACCAGTTTTGAGGGTAACATGTTTTTTTAAGAGGAGATGGTGTGCAAATCAAAACAGTGGAGATGAATATTGCATCTGCACACTATAAACTCTAGAAGGAGGCAAAAAAATTCAGTTCGGAAATCGTGTTCTGGATTTTAGAAGAAACCAACTTATTTGAGGGAGTTTGAGAAGAAAAAGAAGGAAGTGTGCCAGAGCATTTCATCAGCAAGGCTCCAGCCTGATACCAACAGACTGCTTTTTATCATTTAAATATCACAGAAAACTGCCAGAAACAGAGCTATGCATCATGCCAGCCACATAAATCTACCTCCTTAAGGAAGGATTTAAAGAGTTTTGTCATTCAAGGTCTGTTTATGAGCCTGAAGGCTCATGTAAAGTATTCTGCTCCTTTATCTCATGTACTCAAACAGGGAGATAGCTTTTGTAACTATTACATACAAAGAAAACAAGAAAAAAAGCAACAGAAATTCAGAGGATGAGCACTCTGCCTCCCAGCCCATGGAGATTCACTATATGCATGTAATTTTGATTTATGTGTAAAGGGTGAGTAATTGAAGATGAAATCCCAGAAGCTACTCTATACAGCCGCATACATCTGCAGTGATTTCTTCTAGGAATCAGGCTTTCCAACACCACCTCATACACGTGATATTTTTAGTATTTCCTGGATTCAGTTAGGAGAGAAATCACAGAAACATAGCTTTTAAAATGTATTTTCCCATGTATTTCTCTTGCCATGGTACCTTAGAAGTAAACCATAGCAGAGGAGCAGAGCACAGCAGTATAATAAACATCTGGACCATAAACAAGGGTGAGTTACTTCTTCCATTTCAGTGAGTATTTATGTAAATGTAACTTTAATCAGATGTGATCAACATGCTTTTCTTTAAAAAGCTAAATGCAAAACCCAGCCCAGTGAACTGTTTTTGCAACTGGGAAATAGCATCAGCTCTGTCAGAAGCTCTTTCTAATGCCATGGAGCTGAGTGAAGACAGAGTTACAACTTCTACTTAAAGCTGACAGAAATAACAAAATGGCACAATTCCTGGCATTGATCTCCATTTTGCTAAGTTAATTAAATGGCTTTTTAACCAAAATATGGATCACTTATTGTTCAGAGGAGTCAGACACTGTGGCAAGAAAGCAACATCATGAGCTACCCCTCCATGCCCTAATTTGTTTCAACAAAGCCTAGAGTATCCTCCTTTTTATTTTGTAATTAACAGTCTGAAAGGAAGTGCACAATGCTGTGTCCTGCCTTGAGAGGAAGTTGGGGAAGACCCTGGCAGCAGCAGCCACTTCCTCATTCCATGGCTCAGCCTTTTTTCTGTGGCTGACCACTGGTTTGGCCACCTCTGCAGCCTGGGCAAAGAGCTTTTTCTCACATTTACCTCCTACACCATGTATTTCCTACACTGCTTCTGTTTCATTACAAATGAAATTTCACTGCTTTGAAGGCAAATAAAATAGTTTTAATATGGTCAATGGTTTACTTGAAAACTCAATTTTCACACCAGCCTTTCCATTGCAGAACATGGCCTGATCATTTAAAAAATGCGGGAAATATACCTCAGATTTGAACACAGTTACTTTGAATTACTTTCCAAAGACTCAGAATGCAAGGCAGCCTTTCCAGTGACTTGTGCCATTCTGATAACTTATAATAGTCAGGAACTGAGTTCATGGCTGCTTTACATTCCCAAAGGGGCAGAAAATGAATGGGTTGTACCAGGGAATTCATCCTTTCTCTAAAGTGCTCTTCTCATGTCTATATAGTAAATAACTTACCCACAAAAAAAAAAAAAAACAAACCCAACAACCAACAACCAAAAAAAAAAAAAACCACTTAAACTTTTACTGAAGAATTAAGGTATCCTTACATAAAAGTTGCAATGCTGCTTCACTACCCATCCACTTACACAGAAGCTCAGCAGAGAGGGAAGAGCTCTGAGACCTAGGAGAGAAAATGAGAATGGGAGTAACAGTTTTCCGAGGACCTCTAAGCCAGCACACCATTAAATGTACCGTCTAACATTGTTCTATTCTTCCACTCTTGCAGCTACCACATGTGATGGACAAAATCCAAGTTAAACACTCTCAGCAGAGCATGCTCCAAGACAGACGACCGCGCCTCGCCAAAACAATGCAGTTCTATTCTCTATTTATTTTTGTAGTTCAAAGACCTGGCAGTAGCCCATTTGATGCCTGCCATAAGGACCAGAGTGCTCCTGATTACTGCCATGAGATTTCCAAGCCCACAGAGGCATGTATTCCAGCCTATGCCAGTCACCAAGATGGACTATGTACAAACAGCAGCAGGATCCTCTGAAAGAAAGAAAAAAGCCAGCTCCCATTTCCACTTTGAACCCACCCATGATAGGCTGCCAACTTGAGGACCTTGCTTTAATCACAGCAACCACATGAAAGGGTTTATTCTGTTTATCTTGGTTCATTGAGGAAACCAGTGATAAGTCTGCCATGAAAAAAATTCCTTCTTCTCCTGGAAGCTGGCATATTTGTCCCAAGATACAGTCTTTGATTTCATTGTAAGTGTGGTTATTTAGAGTCATATCACTGAGTGTATGAGTTTTCTCATTCTACCAGATGAGTTCTTTTCCCTAAAAACCAAGCTGTGGTCGGTTCAAAAACCTTCTCAAGTAGAGTGGCATCTCCGGGGGGAGGCAATGGGGACAGGGCAGCAGATCCTCCTAGAGCCGTGTCCACAAGTGTGCAGGATGCATCCTTGATGCACACAGCCAGCCAGGAGGCAAGAGGTGATGGAAGAGCTGTGCCTCTTCACACACAGGAGGGGATGAGATGTGCATTGAGACCAACTTTCCCTCCTTGCACTAAATTCTGTGCGAAGAAAATAGGACAAATGCAGTCTTAAATGAAGATACAAGACTGGGCCCAATTACTGAATATGAAGATGGAGTGAAAAACAACAGGCATTCAGGCTCATGGAAGATAAAGCAATACAGCTCTCCTCTGCATGGGCTAGATGTGAGTTTCCTGGCTGTGGAGAATTAAGGATAAGCAGATAGGTTCTCTTGTCCCTGTAAACCAGATTAGTGTATGTACAACATGGTTTAACCTCGCTACAGGCTGCTGGCTGACTCCAGTGGTGTGGGTGCTGTAGCCAGACATCATTCCATTGGTTTTCCAGGCCCATGAGGTACCTCATAGGGCTGAAGAGTCAATGAACATGGTTCTCTCAACGGACACTGATGGTAGCAGCTTTCTGTAACCAACTGAAAGACATTTATGGGCATATTGGAGTCCTGGAATCTACATGAAGCCTCAGCATCTGGCAAAGACATAAATGAGAATGAACAGGAAAACTCCTCTCATATTTGCTGAAAGGTTCATAGTTTTCAGATTCTGAGGCATCATTATCTTCAGCGAGACCATTTTTCCTCTTATGAAGTAGGTTATATTACTGCATTTACTTCTGGCTTCTCAGCCCTTGGCACCTATAATTCAACTTCCCCATTTAAAAAATTGCTGAGGTCTCTACGCTGATATCTCAGCAAACACAATATTTCATTCCTAAGTGTACTCTGTTAAGTCTGGATTTGCTCGTGTTCACAAGCAGTAGATTTGAAATACAGCCTTGCAGAATAATCAGTAATAAACATACAAACATGACAGGCAATAATCTCATAGTTTTCATGTGAGATAACATGTGATATTTTGCAAAACTTTGCTCTATCGTGTGATTGTGCCAATTTACCTCTCACA
Source organism: Chamaea fasciata (assembly GCF_029207755.1). NCBI lineage: Eukaryota > Metazoa > Chordata > Aves > Passeriformes > Sylviidae > Chamaea > Chamaea fasciata. Next base: position 66,704,676 of record NW_027094091.1, on the reverse strand, counting down.
GTAAGATAGAGTTATTCATGTTGCAAGATATTAGGAGATGCTACTATAAATCTTGTAGTATCTTGCAAATGGTGCAATTACTCTTTGCAAGTGCCCAGATGGGGATTATATCTCATTGTATCAAGTGCTATGCAAAAAACATGTCTGGCTGTAATTAATGGGGTAGGAAACTTCAAGAAGAACAGATCTGCTGATGAAAAAAACACAAGTGTTCAGAGGTTTGGTTTGAATAACAGCTCCAGTGAGTGGATGTTTATGTTAACCTTGTCCAAAGTACGTAATCACCCTGAGAATGAGGAACTGGACTGAATCTCAGGAGTGACCTTCCTTGTAGAGCTTTCCACTGCATCCTTTATCTGTGTGTCTATGCCTTAGAAGCATGTCCAAAATTTTTCCCCTCTGATGCTACAGTAGCATTTGGATTTCTGATCTGTTTTTTTAGAGACAGAAATAACAGACCTCTGAAGAAAAAAAACAAAAAAACTCAAAAAAACACCATTAAAACAAAACCAAAAACGGTTTTATATACCATTAAGATTAGAAAAAGGCCCTTTTTGTTGGAAGCTACAATGAGTTCCTATTTCATGTGGGAAGTGATTCACTCCAGCACCTAGATTGTGGTTTGCTCACATAGGTGTAACATGATGTTGCCAAATTCCCAATTACAAGACCTAACCAAATATTCCAGCACAAAACATTCCCATTCCTCCTGCCTGGAACCTTAAAACGTGTCTCTGAATTCTCACCTCCCTTCATGTTAAATCTGTAAATAGACAGTATCCCTGGACTGTCCTACTCAAGAAATGCTTGTGGCAAATCCACACACTTTGTAGGATTTCTGTTTCATTTGCCCCAAAAACAGATTTCCCCAAAGAAACATCTTTGGATGATCTCACATGCAGGTCAGAGACAGTCAGCTTGGGGTTTTCCCTAAAGTTCTCTGTAACATTATTAGCTGAACAGGCTCCACTGAGTCTGTATTCAGATACTCTTCTGTTAAAATTTACTTTTAATATTAGACATGAACAGATCTTCATACTTTTACATTTATTTTCCCTGAGAGCCAGGATGGTTAAAGAAAACTGCATCTGAATAAAGTTATTCTGAATAAAGCTATTCTCATTGTATAATAAATATTCTGATTAAGCACACCAAGTGATCCATCTCTAAAATATTTTTAAATACTTTGAGACGTGAGCTTTCAGTTTTCCCTGAAAATTAAATATTACTTCTATTCCAAAGGAAGAATGGGACAAGTCAGATCAGATTTTTAAGGTGAACAGTGAAAACAGTGTGAAATTTTTCATTCAAGAAAAATGACTTTCTGAAATTTATGGTTCTACGAAGGAAAACTGAAAATAATTCTTTTTCCTTGCAATTGCAAAAGGAGTCAAAAAGCAGGGATGGGTGAATTTCACTTACCTACCTCTAATTTCTCCTTAGCAATGTCATTTGTCAGACAGAACCAATGTCAGGGTTGTGCAGTTATTAACTGAGCTCCTTTTACTGAATCCTTGCTTCTCTTACTACTGCTCAGGCCATGAAACATGAAAGTTCACATTCATTTTTAGGACAGTCTGTAGAACAAATAGCGGGGAAAACCAGCTCTCCTGCTTGCCTCTCCCTCCAGCTCCCAAAACCTATCTTGAAAATTTTCAGTGACCCCAACCCTGCCAAACCACAGTGTAAATGGATGCTGCTTTTTAAACAGACCGTCATAAACACATGATGAACAAGAGGAGCTGTAATGGCTATTTTTGGATGGATGGCACCAGTTTCAGAGCAAACTGATTTTTTTTTATGAAGGCTTTCAGATCACCCTATCTTGTATGCAGCTACATCAATTTAACTCGGTTTCCTCTACAACAAAAGCAAACAAACAAACAAAACAAAAACCAGTAAGTGATGTCCAGCATCATCCCTGGGCTTTCTGTTGGATGAAGAGGAATTGTGCTGCTGGTTCCATGGACCAGCAATTCTCACTTAGCAAGGACTTGGCTGACAGGGGGAAACTCCAATCCACACATTTATTCTCCTGGCTTTCTAACTCACTCTTCAGACTTCTCCTTCTGGTTTCTTCTATCCAGTTTGTGCATAACCACCTCTTTTAGCGCTTGGGATATGAACCTCAGGTTTTCTTCTTGCTGGAATTCCTTCTTCCTTAGTCCTACTCACTGTAATTTTGTACTTGTTATATCTGTATAACACTGTGCTCTGACTAGAGAACTGGCATGCCTGCAGTAATTGGCAATGAAAGTTGCCCTTGAAGGACCACTGCTGTTTTATGTTTGGAAATACAAACCCTGACAAGACATGCCAACACTTAATTTGTACTTGAACCATTGGTAGGTGAATTGACTTTGATCACCGTAGCTAAAAAGACCCCCCCCAAAAACCCTAACAAAAATAACATAAAATGGGAACAAATATGCTGGAATATCTCTGCATTCTTGAATTCTCTTGGTCTCTTTTCTGATCTGTGCAACTCTGAACAGCAAAAGAGGCTTTTTTATATGTAGCCTGTTCAGGAGAATGAATCTCCCTGCATCTGGGAGAAAATGATGGTCTGTACTTACCACAAAATACACAATACTGAAAGGTTGCTCTGAATTTTTTATGGGTAGGAAGTTAACAAGGGAGAGCTCTGCCTACAGATTAACTAAGAAAGTCTTACCTGGATGTAATGATATGCTCTTGCTTTCAGCAAAATAGGATAATGCAAACCAGAATAAAACTCTGGCTGTGTATCCACAAAATATATTTTTTTCCACGAGAAACTAGAATAGTTTAATGTGTTGATTTTTACATCCTACTACAGCTCTTTAATAAAATCAGCCTGGAGTTTGGAGTGTTCAATTATTGTATTCAAAACGCATTGTTGTCCAGATTGCAAACTTGACCATTTCTCCTTCTCTTCTGCCCATAACAGTATTACAACAGAAAGGAATGAACCAAACTGTGCTTGTTAAGCTAATCACATGATTTTCATCCTAATAAATTCATGGGCTTATATGTTCTGCTAATTCTTGTAGTAAAGCCAGAAGAAGTTATTTCTAGCAGTTAACTGAGGGTTGTAACCCAACAAAATCCAACATTACATATATTCAATTTTTAGCACCCGAGTTGGTGCCTTGTCACCAAATGAAATACCACGGAGCAGACCTAGTAAGAAATAGTAGTCATAGAATAAAGAATGGTTTGGGTTGGAAGGGGCCTTTAAAGGCTGTCTAGGCTAACCCCCTGCCGTAAGCAGAGACATCTTCACCTAGATCAAGTTGCTTAGAGTCCTGTCCAACCTGACCTTGAACATTTTTAGGGATGGGGCACCTGCTTCCTGCCAGAAAAAAATCCTAAAACCCACCAAAACCCAAGAACACCTTTCCTCCACAGGAAAAAAAACCCCAAATTAAATTTCTAAGAAATTAATCCCAAATCTGTATTCACAGAAATCCCTAAAAATATTTATTTTTTTTCACTGAAATGAGAAACAAACAGAAAGTTCTGGCCTTCTGAATGTGTTCCAGGAAAGCTCCTGTCATTTGCCAGAAAGTGAACTTACAGCAGGAGAAAAGGTGGCTTCAATAAGCACAAGAAGGGAGCAATAAAAGCAATGAAATTATTATAAACAGCCTGGTAGGTAGTAATTGCTGCCATAAAACCATTGCTATTTACTTACTTTTGTTTTTATAGCTATTGTGGAAAAAAAAAATGGGAAAATGTTGAAGAGATGGTTTTGAGAAGCTTTAATTGTTGGAGAAGTTCACGATGCTCCAAAGAGCTACCAAGAATGCAACACAAAAAGATTCAGAAAACATGATAAATGGGACATCTCCACATCTCTTGTTTTTGAGGAAACCTGATAAAGACAATTTTATGCATGGGGGGGGTGTGTGAGGAAAGTTCAGTGTCATTTTTTCAGAGTTATGAATTTAGAGACACCTCTTAAATTAATATAAACCTCAGTAACTATGGGATAGTTACATAACTGAACTCGATATTTGTGTTAGCTCTTTAGACATGTCATTGTCAATGCCTGTTGAACAGTTTGCTGCAAGTATCTTCACTGGGGTGGGGCAGAAAGAATATTTAAACACTTATAATGGAAAGGTAAACATAAATTTTCTTTGATCCTGCATTACAGAAACTATAAACCCTAAGATCAAATTTTAAAATGCAGGTTTTGAAATCGAAACAAGTGCCCGAGGACCTCAAGGTTTCTGCTTGGTGTTTCACCTTTTACTTGGCATAACTGAGATACTGACATAGAAGGAAAAAACCATAGTTTGTTGTTTCAGAAAGCAATTTTAAAGAGCTGTTGTGGTTTGTGCCCAGAGGTGCTGAGAAAAAGAAGGATTAACATTTTCCAAAGGAAGTTAAAGTAACATGTGCAAATAGCATACATTTGTAAGGCATTTGGTTGAAAAAAGAATTGAAGGTTCAAGGTTTCGTTTATAAAAAAAAACTTAAAGACAAAATGCACACTTGACTATCTGATTTGACACAAGTAATCCTTTCATTCTTGCTGCAATGTCACTTTAGAATTCAATGCCACAATACAAGAATAAGCCATAACAGCCATACCCATTCACCAGGAGCTTTCCATGACGCAGTAGAAGACTGAGGTGGGCTTGAGTGCTTTGCCAGTGGGTGCAAAGATGAAGACCAGGAAACATGGTGCCTTCAAAGTCTACGTTGAGGACTTCTTGCAGCATTTTTCCTATATTTTTGCTCATCACCAGCTAGATAGTGACAGGAGAAACTATCCCTAACTAGTTTAGCTTTGAATTAGTCAAGAAACTAGAGCCAGCAGTGACATTAATATCCAATAACTAGGTCACATTATCCACAATTTCTATAGACACTATAGAGTTCCTTGTGGGAAACAACTTCCTGAAGTATCACAGGACATGAACAAAATCTGGGATGCATCTAGACCAATAATGGACCCAGCCAAGCAGAAAATTAACCAACACATGGTCTAACCACTAATCCCATAGCTCTAAAATTCCTGCAGGATGTTAGGTATCTGTTTCAATCAAACCAGTAGTGAGAAAAAGTCCAGAGTTGTCTCACAGAATGTTCCCAGGGAAAGAGAATTTTGTTCAGAAGTGAAAGACTGGATGCTTTCACCTACAGATCAGTACTTGGTGCAGCAGGTAGGTGGGAAGGACACTGGGGACACTTGGCTCTAATGATTCCTTCAGGTAAGAGTGGATTTGCTGTGTGTACCTGATGCCCATTTGCTGGGCACATCCTCCAAAACAGTTCCTCAACCTGGCACAGGGAGTCTTGGCAATCAGCAGGGGAGCGCTCACTGGCAAGGAATTCTGCACGTGGCCTAAGCAAACACAAGAAAATCCAGATCACAGGATTCCTTGTTAGCTCAAATGCCTTCCAGCTGTTTCCTGTCAATCACAGTACTTCTGAATGCTTGAAAGTGCCATGCTGCTGAGGACACCTGCTAATGCAAAATATTGTCAGATGATGCACAGCAATAAACGATCAGAAAGGATATATATTCTTACCTCCTAGGGAAAATGAGACAACAAGGCTATGCCTAATCTGTCTGATCTGCACACAAAAGGGTATTAAGTTCCTGATGTCATAAATTTCCAACATAAAGCATTAGTTTAACCCATTCAACTCAACAAACTCTAAGCCTGTTTGATTTCACGTTCCTCAAAAATTCTGAGAAAAGGAAATTAGGAGAAGGAAAAAGAGATGAGAGAAAGACTGAAAAGGTACAGAAAAGCTCACATACAGCTCTCAACTCTTGGTTTCCAACAGTTTTCTGCTGATAGAAATGAAGGCATGGACAGGTATAGGTTAAACTAAGAAGCTGACACAGGACTCCCAGGTACCATATCCTTAAGTCCCAACTAAGTATATAGTAATCAACCATAAAAGAGAGAAGGGATTTTTTTCAGTTTATTAATTTTTTTCAGTTTGTCAGTTGTATTAAATTCTCTCACATGAAAAGAAAAAAAAACAAAATAACAACAATACCCAAAGCCAGCCATAAGTGAGTGATCAGTAAGTGCAGACAACATAGCACACTTAGCTTTCACTGATTTATGCAGTAGATAAGGCACCAACTTTTCCCTTATGTGAATTACTTGGGTTTTTACACTAAATTAAGACACTAATCGGCTTTAAGAAATACTTTGCATTTTAAAGTGTGCTATCCCACCCTTTAAAAATAATTGTAATGAACAAAAAACAAAGAAAAAAAGGCATAACTGAAATTTTTCATCTTTAACTGATTTAATTTTTTTCAAACCCTAGACCATGCCATGTTAAAATGTGCTACTCTGATATATGTGATCTGACATTGGCATGCTCGCTCACTTTTTCTAGGAGATTATGTGGTTATACACCAGACAAATGTCAAGGTCCTTAAATTTTCTCTGAGGTACATTCCCTGTGGTTTCGTTGCAGAGGTCAAGATTTTAATTCCTAGGGGTAATTGTGTTTTTAAGGTGGGAGTATGTATTTATAATGTTTTCCATTGTGGGTTACTCTTTCTTGTAATAAGAATTGCTAAGAGCATGAGTAATGTATAATTTATTAAAAATAGGAGGTTTTCTTCCTCAGTCATCTTTGAAAATAAGTGTATTTTGTTTTGTAACTATAACTTGCCTTCATAAAGTGACGGCAAGTAAGAATGAGGTGCATCAACAGCCTTTATAAATAAAAGTTTCCAAAACTGCTTCCCTCATACTAAAACAGAGTTTGAGAGAGGTGTAGTGTTCAATTTGCATGGTAAAAATGCAGAAAGCAATTGGAAGGCAGTCACTGCCAGGAACATTTGGTGTCAATTACAGCAGAGATGAAGGAAAAAAATATATATATACATATATATATATATACATATATATATATATATATGGGAGAGGTAGTTCTTGTGCTTTTCAGAAGTGAGAATTTCCTGTATTTTCTCTTCCATCAAAAGGCAGCTTGTCCCAGCAAAAAATGTCAAGATATCTTTATCTAAGTAATTGCTCCACTTGCATTCTCAGTAGACCAGAAAGTTGTACTATTTTCATGAGTAATAATGAGAATACTAGAACGTGATTATTAAATGCAGACATCTGAGGGGCAGAAATTGTAAAAATGGAGGACAATTTTCCACTTATTTAAATGACTCCCACTATTATTCCTGGAACTGTCCCATGACTGCTGCTATTGGTGGCCACATACCTTGGAGACCAGGTCTGTCTCTGTGCCATGAGTAACTCACCCCATGTGGAGTCCCACTGATTTCATTCCCTACTCTTCCAATGGGACAGAATCAGGTCCCTTTGGTCTAAGAAAAAAGTTCTCACAGTGGATATGTAGAGGTGCTGCACTTTTCTGAAAAGCCCTTTTTAAGAAAACTATAAAATTCCATGCACCCTCGTTTTCAGTTCATAAAGAAAACTAGTGCTTTCTGGGTTGAAAAAATGACCCCAAATGAATAATAATGTCCTTGCTTGTGGCTTCAGAACTTAACACCCATAGGTTTTCCCCATTTTCATCCCAAAGTGCAATTCCTTTCCCCATAAACTAAAGCTCCAGCCCACATCAATTTTATTACGTACCTTTAAAATGTCATTTCAGTCCAAAAATGTGCAAAATTAATTTTAAGTGTGTTCTACCAATCATAAAAAGCACATGTAGACCTCCACAGACAATGTGCAGAAATTGTGTCACGTTGGGAAAGGAAACAGCCGTGGCTGCTCACAGACTGCTGGTGAACCAGCAGTGAGTCAGTTGAGCTACTCTTGGTTCCTCCAAAGAAATCCTTGATTTTTCCTTTCATTCTTTGTGTCCCTAGCACACGGATGTTCCCTTGGGGTGCTTACAGCCAAAAGAACCACACCTGACCTCTGGGCGTGCTGGGTCACCTGTTGTCTATGGCCCGGCATGAGCAAATCCTACGAGGACAATTGTTGAGAAAAAAAAAACTAAAACCAACCAACCAATTAAAAAACACAACAAAGCAAAACAAATAAACACAAAAAACCCCCAACAAACAAGAGAAAGGCAGATTTTTGAGCTGGCGTGTAAGTTTAGCAATCTTGTATCTCACCAGACCTAGAAAAGGAGGCCCAGTCCGTGATCTCATTTCCACCACATCTGGAATTATCCCACTGGAGTCACTTAAAATCCCTCTCATGCCTCCAGAAGAAAAGGCTGCAATTGCTTCCAAACCTGTTAGCCACCAGAAAGGGTGGTAGGAATTCTCCTGATTTAGGGCCACATTTGGCTACAGCATGCAAACCCATGCCCCATACCTTAGACTTCTATGTACTAGAGCAGGGCACCAGCTTTTGGAGTTGCTGTAGATCCCATATGCTGTTTTGCTCCACTAAAAATTCACAAAATTTAGTTTTTAGAAGCCTCATGGACAGATTACAAGGTCATTGAAATTTTTAGCTCTTGCTTGTAGGCATAAGGTGATCAATATTGGTGCAAAACTTAATTACAAATGAAAATCTACTGGAATTAACTCACATTTTTTCCTTCCCTCTCGGACAATACATTGCAATATATAATATTGCAATATGCCCCCATAGCAAAGAGGACAATTCACACTTATAAGTGCAGTGCAACAAAAATTACTTCAAAATTTTTTTTTCAAAAGTCCCTAAAATTTTCCTTAGAGGAAAAGTGTATTTTCTGTAAATCTGTGTTAGTCCTGATTATTAGGTTTTCCACTACTTTTAAAAGTAATTGCTGCATTTATTTGAGAGGGTGGCTGCCAGGTTACATTCTCTCGCGGTCCTATGAACATTAAAATTAAAACAGTATCCTAGTCTGGTTTCTTACTGTCACAAACCAAGCACTACCAGTGTAACTCATGAAACAGCCATCTCAAAATAAAGGCCACCATTTATTCACACTTCTTTATTTATGCGAATTTCAAGGAAAACTTCACATATTTCTCTGTGCCAGACACATTTCTTGGCCTAATTAGCATCCCTTTAATTTTTTTCTTTTCTAGGCAAGATTTTATCAAAAATGTGTGACAAAAACCTTATTTTTTACTTTCATGTCTTAATTAAACAAAAGGTGTGAATTCCATTTATAGAGATAAATATTCAGATTTAAGGGAACAGACATGGCAATTTCGCTGCTGCTGCCACTGCCAATATTGCTTCTAATTTTACTCTGGTGAAGCCTCGGAAATATATTGTTTGCACTCCTCTGTCTCCTTTCCTTAGCATTATCAGGGAAGAATTGGCATAGTCTCGTTTTATTTATTTCATTCAAAGACCTCCTCACCTTCCTTTGGCTTATTTTTTTCCCCTTCTTTCTCCTCCCACCCACCCCCAGTCATAAAGCTTTCTGCAAATTATGGTAAATTTCACAGTTCTGTGGATTTAGAAAATCATAAAATAACAACTTTTTGCCTTTTTTTTTTTTCCTCTCTTTTTAAAGCAGAACACCTGCAGGGTGCTTAAGAGAGATGTGAAAACTCTCTTGTTTGACTACCCTCATTTGAGGGCAATTTTTGGCAAGCTACAAAATTCATAAAGAACACGAGGAATAAATTAGCAGGTCATCAACTTCTTTGCAGCCACGGAACATAAAGAGAAAGTTAATGAGGAATAGTTAGGTCAGGTGAATCGATGGAAAAGTATATGTAAAAGAAGAAGACAAAAGGGACACTGTTCTTTTGATCTCATGAAACTATTAAGTTGATTTGCTTTTGTTTAAGTTTTACTTTTTTTCTTTCCTATATCTCATCGCTGAATACTTGCCTTGGGTCTTCCAGAGCCTGCTCTCAGAGCTGAATATTTACAGTTCCAAACAAAGTGCTGTGTCACAGCCAGGTTTGATACACCTCAGGCAGCCACCCACACAAGGGATGTTACCCAGTGTTAGAGGAAACACATGGAAACAAGAGTCTAAGTGCAGAATGCTGTGTGAAAAAAAAATAATCGGAAACTTTTACCTAGACAAAATTCTACTATAGGTAAACTAAGTATTTTATAAGCATTGTTATATCAGATTACCTAGATTACTTAGAAATGTGGAGGAGTTGTCCTTTTTTGAGTAGAAAGCAATTTTTTCTGTTTTCAACTATTTTACTGTCACCAGATTTACTGCTGCTGCTCCAGAAACAAAGTAAATACATCAACCAAACAACAAGGGGAGATTTCTTCTTCTTAATAGGCTAAATGAGTAGAGAGCAACCCATCTACAGTGTTCTCATGCCACAGCTGGCAGTTAAAAACAATTACATACGAATATAGCACCTTGCTGATACAATTTCAGCATTCAGAAACTCACCATATGCTTGACATATGCTGAAGGTCACAGACAGCAAATGGCAAAGCATAAGAGAGTTTTCTAAATGTTATAAATTATCATCTTGCAGCTAAAAAGGCACCGAACCCAACACATAATAGATTTTAACACTGGAACGACCTGAAGTATGATTATCTCCAAGTCTGATCATCTGCAGTAAGTATTTGGACTGCTTGTAACTGATAAAAGACGAATTACCCGGTTTTCCATATATCATCCACCCCGGGATAAACCAGCATCCCCTGGAAGAACAGTGTGGAGATAAACCCCAGAAAACTGCGAGCTGAAGCAGAGAGCATCTGGCTCCAGGCAGCAGGCAAGAGCTGTGGCAGATTTCCTCCCTCTCAGCTTCTCCACAGGACCCTCTTCCCCACCCTCCACTCCACTACCACCACTTACAGTTCCATAAATCAGCTCAGCACAGAGAATCCTGCTGGAGGCACAAGGAAGCCAGGAGCCTGGGAAGAGGGAGGAGAGTCCAGGAGAACATGAAGGGAGGCAGCACTGAACATCAACTGGGACAGCAAGACCCATAGGAAAGGGAAAAGGCTTTTCCTTACAGGGCAACACATGACATGTAGGAAAAATCACACTAACTTTACTTTTATGGCTTGACAGCTCACTCTCCTTGCTGGGGTCAGGCTGGCATATGAAAGGAAATCATGGAGTTTTAAAAAGTTCCTTGGTATTGTGCAGCAGAGTAATTCCTCAGTACACAAAATACACAGGCATGTGTGACCAAGTTAATGTATAAAAGTAAATGTCTATAAATTTTGGAATTCCATGGTAAATGAAAGTTCACATTTCCATAATGAAATAAATCCAAAAATGAGCCTTGATTTACTGTGCATTTGTGTGTAATAGTCTTCAGCCCTTGACCTCAACCTCAGCTAATTTTTTTCACAGCATTTTTAGGTTTTTCCCCCTAATTTTATCCTTTCCATACACCCAGATTATTTATTAATTAAAAAATGAATGGGAACTTTCTTCCACTTTAAAATGTCCCTGAAATTGCCAGCCAGGTCGTAGACAGATGAAGACAGAGTTTCCAACAGCATCATATCATAAACTTTGTTTCCCTGAGCCCTCAGTTTATGCTCAACGCAAAAATACTGTCGTTCTGTTTTCTCTTTTTTCCTTTTGATCTTTGGAACCCATACCATCTTTGCAGTCAGGAAAAAAAAAAACCACAAAACACCACCACCACCAAAAAAACAAACAAAAAATCCCACAAAAAAGCCCCAAACAAAAACAGAACAAAACAAAACACAAACAAATGAACAAAAAACCCCAACCATTTTTGCACATGCTTTGGTCTACATTTTGGTTTAGCTCATCCTTATTTGATGCAACACCAAGGTTACACTACAGTTGTAGGATATGATTTCATGTATGATTAAACTTTAGAGCCCATTAAATGAGTCTAAGTGCATTAGAATATTTTCTAGTGTATTTTTCTGCAGGACGCAGACATAAAAGCAAGAGGTGGGAATAAATAAAAAAAATAAGTCTGGCTTCGGCCACTGCGTCAATGAATTAATTTAGGAAGAGATTTGTAAACATTTTAGCTACTGAAGATTGACTTAGCCCCGCATGAAGAGAGAAATTTGGTTAGACTTTGACATGAAAGTCACTCTCTTTGTGGGTCCCAGCCCCCAATACATCGTCAGTAATTCTATTCAGCTTATCAATCAACAGACTACTAATCAATTACTACAGTCCTGACCTTGGGCTGATAGAACACAACACATTAGTGACTTCCTTGTAATTGGTTTTTACTCCCTAAGCCAATGGACTTCTTTCCAGTGGCAATGGTTACCATGCAAATGACATTTTCCTCTTTCAGCCTTTGGCAGGTCCAGACAAAATACTGCTGGATAGAGCAGTGCTCAGGAGGTTTCACTTTGCTTTGACGAAAAAAAATAGGCTGCCCATTTAAAATTCTTAGAGTTCCAAGATTTCCATAGGATGCAAATGCTTATCTCTTGCTTTAGAATGTAGCATCTTTTAACAAAATAATTCAGTGATAGTAGGAACAGTCACTTTTAATTATCTGGTTTGGGGCAAGACCACATCTTACATAAAACAGGATAGTTACACATAAACTTTCAAGTCAGGTTTTTTCGTGGTTTGTTGGGGTTTTTTTCACACAGAAAAAATTTCTATTTACTGAAGATGAAAATCATATAAAGGCCTTTGATTATAAGTAATTTTAGCAATTTTGAAAGGAAATCTTCTGAACTTAAATGGAATACACTTATTTTTCCACATCTTACTTTCCAGTAAGATCACAGAAGGAAGAAGAAAAACAAACATATGACAAAAGAAAAGATCCATTTTTTCCCAAAAATTTCTTAAAATTTTTAGGATTTTTGGGCAATTATAGCTTTGTGTTCCAGTAGATTTTTTAAACAATATTTTTATCCTTGCAATCCAAAGCAGAAGTGAACTTATATCAAAAATAACCTTCTAGAAATTGTAAAAGAAGGATTTTCAAAAGGGATTGCTCATCTGCTGTTCAATTGTCTTTAATTATAGCCCAGAGTAAGAGATAACAATTTCTTGCTCTTTCCACTCTTTTTATGGGAATATGGACTGAATTATTTACAGTTACACTCAGCAAAATAACCAAGTCATTAAAGTAAAATTGGGCCACCTGCATGTAAACACTGAGATCAACGACAAAACAAAACTGCTTTGGCTGCCATCTAGCACTGAAAATGTCCGATCTCTCCACTCACAGCCACATTTGACTAGAAAGCACCAAAAAAAAAAAAAAAAAAAAAAAAAAAAAAAAAAAAAAAAAAAAGCTTGACATTTGCTCAAGCTCTGTGGGTTGATCTTTATCCACAAGGCACCCAAAAGATATTTTTCGTGGTGTAACAACAAGATAAAAGCATCCTCAAGTAAAATTTTTGCTGATGCTGCCACACCAGAGGTGTAATGCCAGGGCCTGGAGAGGTGGATGCTTCACAGTTTCAGTACATTTGGAAGCTCAGGTTGGAAAGGAGGGAGTGAAAGGATGAAGGAGAAGTGTGCAAAGGGGTATCTTTGAGTACTCTTGTCCTGGGTTTACCCTACTGTGGCAAATCACCAAGAAAAAGAAAGAATGTTGCTGGGATGGGGAATATCAGCTCAAAGACAATTTTTTACCTTATCTAAAACCAGCTAAACTCAGAAACAGGCTTCAGTAGAGCAGGGACATAACCTTCCCACCCCAAACAGGATGCCACAATCACCAAGATACAGAGCTATGGCCCCCATTGGATGCACTTGCACACAGATGTATTCCCTGCTCTGCCCAAACCGAAATAAGAGGATCAACAGGGATTTCACTCTTTAAAAGTAAATCAATACCTAAAAGAACATTTAGGACAGGATTCTAACTTTTGACAGAGTTCTAGGTGTCTGAGCCTGAAGGGGAAGGTTCAGGGTCTTTACAGGTGAAAGGAAATATCTTCATATGTTCCACAGAAGAAATCACAGGGATCCATGCCAAATTCTGCAGTATCCCACCAACATGATGGAGTGACACAGCCCTCAGGGCTGGCTCTGCTGTCCCTTTAGCCCATTCTCAGCTGCCCTGCTCTGCTGATCACTGAACAGAGAGCTCTCCCTGCAGTGGGACCCTGCTCACCTAACACCTCTGTACAGAGCTGCTTTGGCACAGGCATCTTGGAATTCCTCTACTGGGGCACCCCGCCAGTGGCTTTGCCTGCTTTGTCTGCAGTGAGGCTTATAAATCCCCAGCCACCTTTGCTTTCTCTTCAGATGCTAACTCTGTTATTCATCTGTGAGAGAAATAAATAAGGGACTCTCTGCCATCCAGTAAGATCTGAGCTACTTTTCGAAACAGCAAACATTTCTTTCAAAAAAACCTCACATCAGAGTTCCCCAGAATGTGTCAGAACTGCATTTCACATCATAGGCAAAATGTTTCTTATTTACGCTACTACATGTGCTTTGACACTGTGCTGCCCACAAGGATCAGCTCCCCTACAGAACCCCAGGGATATCGCCTTACATGTGGCTTTCTGATTTTTTATTTATTTATTGATGTTTTAATGATTGAAATTCTTTCTACTTGATGTTGTTGCATTAATTTAACCCAATTATGATTTTAACATAACAGCCAGCAGCTATCCAGACTCTTTAGATGGTTATCTCTTTACTTTTAAAGATCAGTTATCATTTTTTAATTAATCTCCTTTCTTTTGGATTTCTTTTCTCCAAAGTAAACAAAAACAAAGTAATTAATCATTTCCTGGTTGATTTCTAGAACATGGGCATCTTTTCATCGCCTAAAATGAAAAGGTAAAGAAAAAAAGCTTATTTTATTTATATTACGAGTATCTTCCCACCAGCCACCCCCATTCTGACTTTTCGGGTGAGTTTTATTGCTCCTCTTTTCTACAAATTAGAGTAAGTGCTTTAGCAGTACAATCAACTTTGTGTGTTATGGAGAGAGGCCTGAAATACTGCCAATTTGATACTTCCCTACAAAAGCAAAAAGACTTGTACAAATACTTGCCCCTCATGAAATCTGAAAATTAAACCCACAACAGCCTTTTAATACTAAGCCCTATTTATTTCCCACTATAACTTGTTTAAGCTGAATACAAGGCCACATTTTGGCACTACTTTTCTGTTTTGTTTCATTTCATCACATATGCAACAAGCAATCATCCAAAGCTATGAAATGGTCAAAGACATATTACTGAAGCTTTTAAACAGTGGCTTTAAATACAGAGACAAATCAAACCTCCTTGTAAAACACTACATTCAGTGAAGAATTGCATGGCAGATACGCCAGCAGCCAATATGCTACAATGAAATTAAAATCTACTGGAAATCTACTGCATTTCTCACTTTTTGATCTTATTTTTTGCAATCTCTATCACAGTCACATCCAGCTCTCTGTGTACTCTGCCATGGATTAGGTCTGTCTGCTCCTCACATCATGGAAACTTTAGGCATTTTTCGGGCTAAGAATGTGGTTAAGGGCAATTTGTTCCTTTTCTTTGGTGTACCTACATTTTTTTCCCTCATGATAAAAGCAGTACAAGTCTAGATCAGATCTGTAATGGTGTTTTCCAAAGAAAACATGCTATTACCCTAATTTTGCCCACCAAGGATAGCTGCTCTCCCACAAAGATCTTGCTAATTGACTCCCTTTTAGGCTGCCAATTACAGCACGGCTATTTCCTGAAGATAATTGATCAGAGCACAAAATCTTCGTTAAGCCCTATAAGAGTTCTCCAGATTTGCATGGGAAAAGTCTGCCAGTAGCAAGGCTCAGGTAATTGCACTATTATCTCCCCAAAGTAGACAAAACAGAGCTTTATTTCTCAGTTAAATCTATACTAGCCTTTTAAAGGAAAGGACTGCATTCTGAGCCACACACAAGCAGCACCCTTCTCTGAGTGCCTTCTCCAGAAGGTCACCAAAGCACAGAAATTGGAGTAGAGACTTATACCAGAAATAATACTGTACAAGTCCTTTTGTGGAAGCAAAAGTGTAAATAAAATCCTAGATTATCTTTCCTACTAGCCGACACTCGTTATGTTGCAAACTATTTTCATCTTCACCATTATGAAAAAAAATTCTTTCAAAAATGCAGAATTATAGGTATTGCAAGAAGATCCCTCAGCATATTAGGTTTGCTTGGTTTTTAAAATGGAAGGTATTTTTTCTCCATCTTGCATGCATCTTATTAATCACTGTATGTGCAAACATAACACCTTGAACTTTTACTTGGTTGCCACCCTTCTAAATCACTTTTAGCATTTATTTTTGAAAGCCACTTACAAGTTTTCAATCCTCAGAAAGCTTCTTGACAACAACAATGTGATGGAGGCAACAGTAAAGGATCTCTGTCTTCCACAAAGCAATTAATTACCCATCTTGGAGAACGATTTTCTTATTCTATTTAAGAAGAAAGAAAATAGAAACCAAAAGGTTGAATATATCATGGCCCAGTGGACTAGTGTTGTTTACATAGCTGAATAAAAATCAAATCCATAATGTATCAGTATTTCTTTTTTCTTTTACCCCGAGGTAACACAGTTCCACTGAGGCTGGGGGAATCATCCTTGATGTTCAACACTGTCACAACAGGGCTGCTCTAACCCTGCATTATGCACAAGATTTATTAGCAATACAATTTTTCCCTCATTCTCTTCAAACACTTCACAGTCATTAATTCTGTTTTCTAATCAAACAACACTCTGCAAGGAAGTCTGGAAGTGCCAGGGGTCAGATTTTCAGCTGGTATGAATGAAAGCAGATCTGCTGAAGCATCAGGGACCCGTGTCTACACACACATCTGAAGCTGTGCCTTCTTTGTGGCTCCTCTCCCCAACACATTCTCTGCCACTTAAATTGTGAAAGCACTTCAAGACCCATAAAAAGATACTGTTCTTTCACTTGGCATATCTAAATTTTACTCCAGATTTAGTTCAATTATTACTTTGCCTTTAGACAGCTCTGCCAGACGGACATTTTGGCAGGTATCACAAAAGACATTCGTTATCAGAAATCTGTGTGGCTTTCTGTTTCCTAAACTAGATATTTATTATCTGTGAGCAGCTGATTCTCCATCATTAATTCATGCCCTCATGGTTTCTTGCATTTGTTACTGTGGTCTTTCTTAAATCTTCTTCCAATCCCATATTTTTATTAGGGAAGATTGTTAAACTAGTAATCTAATCTAGGTTTGTTTTATTTGCATTCTCTATATGCTTTCTTCTACTGTTTCAATACAGAGGCATTCTAAGGAGAAAAAAAAAAAAGGTTTTAGGGGTTTTATCGGGATTTTATCCTCACAATCCCTGGTTTATCAAAGTCAGTGCTGGTTGATAGCCAGTTCTTCAAACAATTAGTTTCCCTTTGACTCACCACACAGATCAGAGAAATAAAACCAAACCCTCACCACTTTGTAAATTCAACTAAAGCTCATTTAACTGCTGAACAGCTGGTTTGGAATGTAACTCTTTCACAAAGTGAATGGTGGTTTGTGTTATTTAGCATTAAACAATGGGCCTATGTTACATCAAACACATGCATTAAAAACCTGAGTACAAAGAACTCATTTAAGAAATCATGCACAAGGTAAGCTGTGCTTGTTTCTAGTAGAGAAGGCTTCAAATACAAAGTGGGATTCCAAGGTTTACCAAGCTCTTCTCTTAACATCTAATATTTACAGTAAGCAGCTTGCTGTATATTCAAAGAATGTAAACTTTAAACTGCAGCTACAAATATTTACTATAGATTAGATGTATAAGGAGGATGATCTAGACACGTTAGTACCATTCCCTGCATTCGTGTAACACAGGGCACGAACATAACCCCACAAAAAATGTCAGAGTTGCTGTCACTGCCTCTTCACTGCTGTAACATGGAGCTTTCTTGTCCATTGTGTTCATAGAACACAGAAGGAGCTATTGAGAGCTCATTGACCCATCACGACTTTTCACCTTTCCCTTCCACTGATAAGCTTCAGCTGTAGCAAAATAAAAACTTCAAGCTCAAGAAAAATTATACTCTTCTTGCAAGTTCTACTGCCCAAGTATGAAATATAATAAAACAGGAAAGAAGAAGACAGGAGCAGGAAAATTTACAAAGACTTTAGAAATTCTCTTATTAATAGGATTGGCCATGCCAAATGACAGTCCTCTCCCCCTCCCCACCACCTCTTTCCAAAAGCTGTTTATAGCCATTTCCAAAGCTATTTAATGGATTTCTTTTATCATGTCTACAATTACACTGCTCTTCCGAAATGGAAAGTTTGATTTTAAACTTTCCTGCTTTCATTTAGTGGATTTTCTCATTTGTATAATCCAACTGCTTCTGCTCCTTGGAAAGTATCCTGTTGTTTTTTTAATTTAATATCTCTCTCTTTTGCCAGATATTAGCTGAGACAAAAACTTGCAGCTGCATTTGAAACTAAAAATAAAAAACCAATATATGCTGGAATAATTGTGGTACAGAGGAGTTTGGTCTTGTTCCTAGATTCTGTTCGAGACATTGACACATGGATTGCCATATCATGACACACACCTGCTCAGGGAAATTTTCATCACTAGCAGCCAAAAATAACAAATATTGGACCACTCCAAAGCTTTCATTATGTCTGGTCTCACACCCTGGCTATTCAAGTCAGACCAAAAATTGGACCCATAGGGCACAAGAGATTCTTGGGCTTCTTAAAAAATTTATCCAGAGACAAAGAATTCATAATGCAGATGGATGGGTGGGGTTTTTTTATTTTGCTCCATTCATTCTCCTGCACACAAGCAAGCCTAGAAGCGTGCCCCACTGCTTCTGTGTTTGAGGATGGGTTTATCTTTCTGAGTGCTTCTAGGTCTAGATATTTCTGGGAAAGGCTGAGGGGAATGCAAGACTGGAAGAGGAACCTCTAATGGCTGTTCATCCCTTTTTAAAATGGTTTCTGAATGAAGACAATGTAGTCTCTAAAATGTGCCTGTCTCTTTCCTTTGAGTAAAAAAAGTAAGATTTGATATATACCTTAAATAAAGTAGCTATTTGGGCTGATAAAAATACATGAAATGCACTGCAAATTAAAGCAATACTATTGGTCTCTATGCGGGATAAAATTCATTTCTATGAAGCAAATATAGCTCTTAAAACCCATTTACACACAAACATTTCAGGATTTCCTGGGTGATTTTTCTTACGCTATAACATCACACTACACCATTCTTTATACTGTGATATGCATATAAGCGTTCAACAGTTCCAGTAGAATTTATATAATGCAGAGATACTTTGACATAAATTGTACCAACAGAGTAATCACTATCCCATAAATTATTTCAGACCAGTTGCAGGGCAACACTTTTCCTCCACACCTAATCCAGTGGGACATATTTCTTTAAAAACCCCAGTAAAGCTTTTTATCTTGTATTCTAAAAATAGTCTGACGGCTTTCACGGACGGGACAACCAAAAGTACTCCCTTCAAATTCCA
The DNA here is from genome assembly GCF_029207755.1 of Chamaea fasciata. Classification (NCBI taxonomy): domain Eukaryota; kingdom Metazoa; phylum Chordata; class Aves; order Passeriformes; family Sylviidae; genus Chamaea; species Chamaea fasciata. Next base: position 66,685,392 of record NW_027094091.1, on the reverse strand, counting down.
ACCACAATTTAGAAGGGTGCAAAAGAGAAAAATGGAGTCCTATTTTAAATAAACACATACCTTTGAAGTCTGTGAAGAATTTCCTTCTTTTTAGCAATTTCATGCACAGTGCCAGCAGTCATCTCTTGTACAGCAACTTCTCTGAAGTAGCTCCAGTTCCAGTAGATGTAACTTCCTCCATGTATCTCTGCCTGGAAAATCCAACTAGGATGTCAGCAGAAAACCTCAAAAACCAAGGTCCAGATCCTCATAGGTGGATAAGAGGGAGTAAGACATCCTAGTAAGAATTGGGTGTTTTTGCAGATATGTGTCTCAATTGTTTATTGTTTATGGCAACCACTTCTTGTGAAAACACCAAACATTTTCACTGATTTGAAAACTGTCTGTTTGTCTAGAGAGTGTGTGGATGTCCCATCTCTGGAAGTGTTCAAAGCAAGGTTGGATCAGTAACCTGATCTAGTGAGTGGCATCCCTGCCCAGGGCAGGTGGCTTGGAACTAGGGGACTTTTAAGGTCCTTTCCAGTTCAATAATTCTGATTCTATTTCAAGTTACCTTTTACTTCATTCAATGCTCATATTACAAAAAAAACTCCTTTGTGAAGCATCACTAAAACAGAATATTTAATAAAATCAGGTTTGGTGATTTGCAATGTTTTTAGCATGGAGCCATTAATCAAATAAAGTTTCCACGTTTAAATTCTTGTATACGAGCAGAAGGCTAAATTTCTCAACTTTGGTAGCTGGTCATGATATTAAGCAGGTAGAAGACACGTAGAATTAATTCATCTCAGGAGTTAACATTTCCTATACATAAATATGCCTAGAGAGGAGAGAGGAACACAACTGCAGTTGTACAAGGGAAAATTCTGTCCCTGCCTGCCACCAGTTTATACCTACCTGACATATATATTGCACCATTTCCTATGGATGAAGTCCCGTATCTAAAACACCATCATCTTGCACTTGAAGAACAGGCTGGTTTTAAATCACTGCTGAAGTTCTGAACTGAATTTCATCAACCCCAGCAACAATAGCAATATTGATTTCTGCGCAATCTAAATTTCATTATATTAGAGGGTCCTTGTGCAAAAACCTCAGCAGACAGTTGAAAAAAAAAGGGAGAGGGTTGTGATGGTGGCAGGCGTGTTGCATGCTGTGCTTTGTTTCCAGGTTTTTGCAGAAGAATGTAGAAAATACTACTACATCTCCTACTATCTCAAGGGAACAAGCTTCTCCAGGAGCAGCTGCAACAGATCAAAGTAGTGGAAGCCTCTAACTCTCATCCTTTTTGGAAGAGCTAAAAAGATAACTCCTGTCTCCCACCCTTGTAATTTACAAATTAATTTCAGCAGAAAAAAAGAATTAATCTGAAGGGCCTTCCCCTCTGCCTCGTGTAATTTAATTCTCACTTCAGATGTAAAGGGTCTGTGGCAAAACTCCACACTTGTTTACAGAAGTTAAGCCCCATGTTTACCCAGTTATAACTAAATAAAGTTTTCTTCCACAGCATTCTGTTTACTCGACTCACTTGGCTCCCTCCACAGTGCCTTTAGTGACACATCCAAACATTTTGTGGTTGGTAGCTGTTGTCTCCTAATCTTTAGTGACAGCTCAGCTCAATCTCTGCTGTTTTCCAGGCTTGGATAGAAGACAGAAAAATAAATATATTTTTTTGTTATACTCACTGACATTTTTCCTCTTTCCTCTTTTCTTTTTTCCTTTCCTTTTTCTTTTCTTTTCTTTTCTTTTCTTTTCTTTTCTTTTCTTTTCTTTTCTTTTCTTTTCTTTTCTTTTCTTTTCTTTTCTTTTCTTTTCTTTTCTTTTCTTTTCTTTTCTTTTCTTTTCTTCAAACACTCTCTTCAACAAAAGTTTTCTGCTTTTTACTTTTAATGACTGAACTTTCAGATTCTGAATTTTAATTGATCTCTGTGGCCTAAGATGTTTCTCACCATGTACTCATGCTCAGGAAAAGAGGTTCCTAGTGACAAAGACTTTAAAGAAATTGTTAATTTATTTGATTTTCAGCATCAATTTTGTACAGCAAAATTTCTGTATAAAGAAAGAACTTCCCCCCCCCTCCCCCCCTTGTTTTTTCCTCACCTCCTTTGCCTTTCATTTTAGAAAGGAAACTCAGCTGGAGATGAGGGGGCAACACTGAAAGAAAAACATGATGAAGAGCAGTCTCAGAAGGCACTTTCTGCCTGTGAGACAGAAAGTCAGTAGTTTTGAACAGATCTGGTCACTTGCAGTCACACAAGCGAGAAGAAAGGGAGAATTTATCAAGCCGACACTGTCTCCCTGCTCCGAGTGCAGAGACCGATCATTTTCTGTCTCTTGGCTAGTCTTTGTAATAAATATAGGCTTGGTGTGTAATGAAAACCAGCTGAGTGTTTCTCAAGGTACAGATGCTTTCTTTTCTTCTGATTCCAGCTAAGATTGTTCTTACTCTTCATAATCTCCCACAGCTGCCAAAAATCCATCTTATCGTTGCATGAGGTGAAGTTTCCATTAACAGCTATTATGGTAGCAGAGGTCAGGCATCCAGTGTCAAATGAGCTGCTAAAGAGAAACACTGTGCTAGAAAATCCTGTACTAGGGAAGAAAACCTCAACTGAGGTGTGTTTTATTATTAATCTGAATCACTGTTATATGCAGATGTGGCTGGGCCGTGCTGCTGACAGACCAGTTTCAGATGTCAGGGAAAAAGACAGGGAAATTTGGGGTGTGGATGAGGTGGGAATACACATCCCCTTGGCTGGTTGAAGAGGAATTTTAATAGTTTTGATGATGTTCATCCTGTCAGCCAAGCAGACTGGCTGCTCCTTAGGCTGAAGGGCTCTAATGAAGGAAGCTTTGGCCATAACATCACTTGCCATTTCAGCACTCACGTTGCTGCAGGTGTGGTTCCTGACTCCCAGTCATGGCTGGGGAATAAAATGAAAGCAATAACCATAATAGCCCTTAGTTTCCAATCACCTAATGGAAAATGAGAAGTTTCCCTCAAGAAAGAAACAGAGCCATCTCAAACATTTTCTTTTTGAGAAGACCTTTCTCTAGTTAAGGCATCTGGATTGAACACATTCTTTGTTGATGGTGAATAACAATATTTTAATGCCCTTCTAGTATGGTGACATAATTTCTTTTGGAATTACCTGCCTGAAACACATTCTGCCTGGAAGACATTTTGACTAGGAACACCCTGAATGTGTCTTTATTAATCTCTATCTACGTGATAAGTGCACCAAATCTATAACATGGGTGGACACACTGTGCAGTGCCAAATGTTAATTGTTAGTGTGCTACACAGTGAACAAAGACAGAAGTAAGGAAATAAAAAATAAGTTTCAATAAATGAAGGAATTGTTTTGCAAACTCCCTCAATTTTAAATTAATGAAATGTGGTTATTTGGAAAAGCCTCACCAAAATATGGAGTACCACAATGTATTTTAAAAATTACTTTTGACATTTGAAAGTATAAAGGAATAAAATATTCTCAGAAAATACTGGCTATTTTTCAAAGAATCACAACATTATTCTTTCTACAATACCTCAATATTGAAGACCCTAAATTCTAAATACAAACTCCACCAAAAATGCCACAGCTGTCAGAAACCAACATTATTGCAATATCTCAGCAACATCCTGCTGAGACGTGGCCACCCTTCTCTTCCAAAAAGCCATCTTGTGAATTTATGTGTTAGGCTGTGTGGAGAATTAGACTTGGTTTGTCAGCCAGCAGCATTTTTGTGTGACATGGAAAACCATTTCCCACACAGAGGTGTGAAGACCCTGCACTGAATTTAGTCCCATGTTTTGCAGCATTAAAAAATCCCTGCTGTAATTAAATCATAACAAAGCTCTTACAAAATTACTCACAGCAAAGCACATGGAACCCCATCTTTGCTGACCTGTTGGAGTAAGTCCAGAGGAGGCCACCAAGATGATCAGAGGGATGGGATGGAGCACCTCTCCTGTGAGGAAAGGCTGGGAGGAGTGGGGTTCTTTGATCTGGAAAAGTGACAGCTTCGGGGTGACCTAATTGCAGCCTTCCAGGACCAGGGAGCCTACAAGAAAGATGGAGAGACACTGTTTACAAGGGCCTAGAGTGACAGGACAAGAAGGAATGGTTTCAAGCTGAAAGAGGGAAGACTTAGATATCAGGAAAAAATTCTTTACAGTGAGGGTGACAATACGCTGGAAGATGTTTCCCAAAGAAGCTGTGGATGCACCATCCCTGGAAACATTCCAGACCAGACTGATGAGGATCTAAACAACCTGGTCTAGTGAAAATCATCCCTGGCCATGGCAGGGAATTTGGAATGAGGTGATCTTAAAGGTCCCTTCCAAGCCAAACTATGGCCTGCAACTTTGGCAGTCAATTGGAGCAAATCCAACACCCAAAACTCTACCACCAGAACCTGGGGAGAAGCTTTCTCCCAAGAGGAAATACACACGAAATACACATTGCTCCGTGGCAATGCCATCACCACAGCCACCTTGACCCCGGGGTCCCCAGGGCCCCACAGGGGCTGGCAGAGAGGGAGCAGTACACGCTCTGTACTGCTGGGGATAAATGGGAAGCACAGGGCATTATCTGCTGTGTCTTCAAAGAGCCCCACAAACAACACAACACTCTTAATCTGTACCTTCTATCACAAAAAAATACAATAGGAGCAGAAAAATGCAGTTCTAAGTAGCTTTTTCTACTCTCCTCCCCTGCTGAAAGCAGAGGTGGACATTTCAGTGATGAGGCCAAATGACCTGAAATAGTCTGCAGCCACTCAGTTCACACAGAGATATACTGTCCTCCTTAGTGCTAAAATGTCAAGAAAGGCATTAAGTCATAGGTTTGAACCAAAGGTATGTTGAATTAAAGAAGCCACTATCTTTTAAATGGATTGATGAAAATGTTTTTCACTTGTCTCAACTACACAGTACCTTGTTCTATGGAACATACAGCCCATAGACACCAAAGTGTTTTGGGTTTTTTAATTTCCTAACTGGGAAAAGACTTATATATATGTCATGATTTCTGGTGGAAATCTGGTGTGTTTCAAAGCATGATGATAATAAGAATACCAGATTAATGCTCATCTCAGTCAGATTAATGGCATGAAAATGTACGTTACTGAATAAAGCAGACATATTCTGCTTTTTAGAATTACACTTTGAGCAACTGTAAGAGACCAACAGATTACAAAAAACATTTCTCAAGATGTTGTTTATGTTGAAACAAATCTTTTGCAACCTGTATTCTGCTCCTTAATGCTGGAGTCCTCCTTAAATATGACTGAGATTACACAAGGAAAAAATGCTTTAACAGTTAAAACCGTAAAACAGATACAACAGGTCTTAAAGGTCTTTTCCAACTTAAATGACTCTCTGATTCTACAACATCAGCACTTCTATTGTCCTCTCAATATTACAAGCAAAAAGAGCAGTCTGCATCCACAAATCTCTGACAAAATGATTTTCAAGGCTCCTGTAGTTTAGCACATTTCTATCTTCCAAGCAAAATGGGAAGAGAACCCAGACTGAAAGCAGAACAAGGTGGGTTGGCTGAGGAAGGCTGCCACATCTTGCTGCAGGGCTGGCAATCTTTTAAGCTGCCCTTTACATGTCAACTCCCTCTCTTTCCTTCATAAAGAAGGGAGGATTTTACCACCCTACTTGCAAATACATGCAGAGGAAGATATAGGAAGTGGCATCTAAGATGGACAGGACTCCTGAGAAATTGTCACACAAATCACTGATGGATGAGATCAGCAACAATATAAGTATGATAAATTTGAGACAGGAACTGAAATACGAAAAATAAGCAAAACCAAACTAAAATCTGTTTCTACCATCAAGATGCAGCTGTAGACATTAGTGCAACGGGAAGATGTGGAGACAAAACCTGATAGTAAAAAGTTATTGCAGGATACATGGACATAAAAAAATATAGATTTGAAAGCAATGTTAAAAATGCTTGGCTTTTATCAGCATCACACTCAGTGTAGCTCATGATTCTTTTGCTTCCTTAGTATTACAGATTTCTTTGTGGACTACCACCAAACACCAGCAGCTGCAAGGACAGGGAAGGGGCTGATTTAATGTAGCAGCTCCCTTACTTCCTCTTGTTTCTGTCTTCCTCACAGTAGGAATCCATCACATTTATATGCACCAGAGCAGAAATAACAGTATTTCCAGTTAAAACTCTAACACAAATTAAGCTCTGCTTTGTTGGTTACTATTAAGTCAGGAAATACTTTTTTTCCTGAGAATTTTTTTATAAAAGTCAGATGTTTTAATCTGTGTTTCTCAGACACACTTCTGATTTCATTAAAAATTGACTGCATTAAAAATTGAAAGTATGACATTTGTTTAAAAAAAAAAATAGATTGAGAAAATATTAGCACAATCATGGCACAAATGCCTTTTGTCACTGTACCATACTCTCTTGATTAAGGTCCTTGATCAAACAATGTGTTTTTTGATGCTTTACAATCCCTTGCCTTGTTGAACCTGGTGCTTCATGAGAGGTGGCTGAGCCCTAGCCTGCAGGGGAACAGGGGTGCATAAAAAAATCCAATGTAGTTTTCACTTGTCATCATATCCACACTCCCAGACAGATTTTTCATTGGGGCACCTTTTGGGTTTCTTTCCACAGATAATTGAATTTCCAAGTAAAACATGAAATGAACAGTTTTACATTAAAAAAATAGATTTGATAAATAACTTTCAACCTGTCCTACTCATTATTATACACTTAGTATTTCCATGTGTGCTGAGGAGATGATATTACACCTGGGTTAATCATACATGCCCTGAAATACATAACTGCACCTTCAGCATCTGCAGGAGAGTTGTGACAGGCTGGCAAATAACCCAGGAGCTGCACCAGACCCTGTTTCCGAGTTTAGCAGCAGGAAAATAAAAGTATCAGAGGCAACAGGGCAGTGGAGCACAGCAGTGTGTAGTTGCAAGTTGGGCTGGTTTTATTCTCTGCACAAGCAGAATGGTGCATGGCTTATTTTTCTGTCAGTGAGCCAGGAGTTGATAGGTAGTGGGGCTGAGTCAATCCAGAGGTAACTGGAGGGAGTTTCGCCCACACTCCAGCAGTGTCCTCTCAGCACAGTGGTGGCTACTTCCAGCAGCAACTCTCTTCTCCCCTCCACCTCCTCTGCCCTTTTCATTGTTACTGCAGCACTCAATAAGGTAGCAACATATGTGCTGTTTTTTCCCAGTCCAGCAATAGTAAGTGTTAAGTAGATGATAGCTCCAAAATGCAATGTGTATATCATATTTTGTGACTAACACGGTCTCCCAATCAGGACATTTTGATCTTCCAGCTATAGCTAGGGACTTTGGCAGGAAATTATCTTTTTACATGCTCTCATAAACTCTGAAAAAGTCTGGTTTTGTTTCGCTCTTTCTGCTAAAGAACACCAATAGTTTGTCTTTGGTTTCCCAGCGCATGTTTACCAAGCTGATAAAGACTGCAAGACGGATCGAAAGAAACACTTGGTTTATTTTCTTTTCTTTTGGCAGTGATAAGAGTGTGGAATCCATCTTAAAACCAGGAGAAAAATAATTGGCGTGTCCCAGTTATTTTTTATACACAGGCACACATGAATGCATGCACACACACAGATTTTAGGGGTTTTTATGGGTACCTTCTTGACTTGCAGCCAAGCCATGTCAATGCGAGCCAGCTCATGTATTTAATTGTATCAGCATATAATGGCAGACAGATTTTCTTCCTTTCTGTCCTGCAGCACGAGAAGCTTTTCTAGGAAAGCTTGCTTTTTCACTAGGAAAGAGGAGAGTGCATGGTAAGGGAAGTAAACCCCTTGTTTCAATTGTTCAACAGAGATTAAAAACACAGACACATCTAGATGATAAACTGAAACACAGTATCGTGCCCTCTGTGTAATTTATGAAATACATGCCTGAAGTAATAAACACCTCAGGGAATAGTTAGTGGTGAGTTGAAGCCTTAAGTGTGGTGGTTACATTAAAATCAGGCTAGACTAGCTTAATGTTTTGCTTTTAGGTACAGGCAACAAAACAGAAGCTGCAGTCCAAAATTCAGAAAAATCTGTTGAACTTTCAGCCCTCTGTGTCTCTGTCTCCCTTTCCACAAACACACAATCCTCTCAGTAAATTCTAGCCAGAAAATAACAAAAAAAAAAAAAAAAAAAAAAAAAAAAAAAAAAAAAAAAAAAAAAAAAAAAAAAAAGCTTGGAAAACACAGATATTACTATTTGGTTCTTATGGTCAACATTCAGCAAAAATGATTATGTGCAAAAAAATATGCTTTAAGCCTTTTAGGCTTAAAAATTACATTAGAGAACTAAAAGGACTGCAAGTGTGTTGGGTTGAAGGTAAGGTCATTGCTTGCCAGCAGGCTATGACTGACTCTAATTAAACATTTTTTATACCACTCATCTGCGGCTGGGGAACATGTCATTAAAACACAGGAAACATTAATCTGCAGATTAATGCTATAAAAAGGAAAACTTTTACACAAACTTTACCCAACAATTAAAAGAAGCTTACAAAAACATTAACCCCTGGAATGCTACAACACCACCACTGAGTAACAGCCCCAAGTGGATGTTACTCTGGTAATTACCTGTTTCTTCTTCAAGTCACACCAGTTTTGCACCAGTGTAAGGGTACTTCTCCCAATTCTGTTCCACTCTTTTGCATTCATACTCAAAGACCTTAAATTAGGGAATTGGTTATGTGTGTTTTTACTGCATTTTGACTATTTGAAACAAACTTCAAATGCTTTCCAGAAAAATGGTGGGTGATCACTCTATAAATCCCTATGTCTCAGACTAGTCAAGAGCCCAGCATATACTGTTATTTATTCATTATTTATTTTTATCAAGCACTGTGGTCCATCTTGAAGCAATTGCATTGCTGTGTGAAGGCATCTCCATGCTAGCTCCATCTGCTTACGAAACCAAGTAATGTTTTGGGGTAGGAGGATAGAGAGAGAAGGGGATTTATGGATGGACACAGATTTCTATGCCCTTGTCTGTTTACGAGAAGTATGCAAAATTTGCTGTTGCTTCTGAGGTGATATTTAGTTCTTGCACTGAATCCCCTCATTTATTCTCTTTCCTTTCCGTAAGGAGTTATATTTAAGTTCAAACCCCTTGAAAAGGGGTTTATAGAGATTAGAAATGGTAACATTAATTTTGTCTTGGATTTTATAAGTCTATATATACCTACAGAGAGCACATTCAGTATTTTTTGTAGATATGCAACTAAATTTGAGGACATATTCCTTCTATTGGAACCTGTATATGCATATGTATAGATGAAGAAAGAGAACATTTATATTTAACTTTTCAATCTGCACTTTTAGAAATGTAGCACTTAGTTTCACCAGTAGCATATTATCACTGCTTTTGCTTTTCAGGTTTTTTCATAACAAAAGGTCTGTCATCCAGTCCTCACTGTTACAAAAGCATTTAGTTAAACTAGTTAAACAAGTTCAGATTGTTGCTGGAACCAGGGTGGAAATATTTACAGTCAAACTCACCTGGCTTCAAGTATTGTTCAAAAGTTGAAACCCAGCCCAGTCTTGGAAGTTCACGAAGGTTCATTAGCTTATTTGAGCAAAACTCAGGCTCGTTTTCAAGTAAACTTTGGCTGATATTTAGTTCTAGATAAAGGGCACAGTATGATAGTGATATGATTAAAATGGCTCGAATGAAAACCCTCTGTTCCCTCTTGTGAAGTGGAAGAGAAACATTATTGTTTTGGTTACCCATTCAACACTCGTAAAATCGGCCACTCACTTTTGGAGCGAGGTTTACTGCTTGTGCTCACAAATACTCATCAAGCAGCCAAAGGATTTACACAGTCAGCTAAGAAAATACATAATGTGGGCAAGTGAAAGCATGGCTGGTTATTTAAGGAGTTAAAATGGCTCCAAAACTGGAATGAGCCAAGTGTGTTCTACCTTAGCAAGAGACAAAAAGGGAAAACAGCATCCTCTAAATCCTTACAGACTTAAAACTCTATTCCACATCATTATCAACACTTGACACATTTAAAAATTAATTGTTTCTTATTGTCCATTAACCCAGTGACCCAGATTTTACTGCAGCTCAGATCAAAACAAAAATCTTTTAATCAGACGGGAATGGAAGATCCTTAATGAAGTTTAAGGACACACTGAGACCTGGTCTGTCCTACCATGCCATACTGCATGTCACTAATCTGCAGAGAGCTACAGCTAGTTTGTCAGGATTAAACAAGGGAGGAATGAGAAAGTATTATTACCTCCTCTGAGGCTTCAAATCAGTTGTCAGTCTGCTGTGATGACCCTGGCCACCTCCAAGGCTCCCTGGAGAAAGAAGGAAAGGAAATTAATAAATAGGGGTTCCTAAAGAGGGCTGCAGCTCTAAAGAGCATCCACTGCTCTCTTTTTTCATCCCATAGTATATTGTGAAGAAAGACTGCCTAAACCATATGAAAATATAATAAAATGCATATGTTTCTTTTATATATGGAAAAGGTATGTAATTAGTTTTAGCTTAAAATAAGAAAAAAAAGGGCTGGATGAATGTGTGCTCACTATAAAAGAAAAAAGAGGACTTTTATCTTTCCTTTTTTTTTTTTTTAAGAAAGCCTCTTCTTAAAAATTCCCAGTAAAACAAGCAGATGGACTAATTTCACTTAAGCTAAAAATAATACACAATTGGAGAAAGCCAAACTTGAGTCTCCCTTTGTAGGGAGTGTCAGGTATATTAAGAGGGATCCACATTTTCTTTGGTGGCTTGAGACAGGAGTCAAAGGCATACCTTTGCTGCTTAACAAATCATTATCTTTACCTTTACTACTTAAGAAAAGAGGACCAGAAGTCTCAGCTGAGTATTGAACCTTCTGGTTGTCCACATAGTTTTTAGTTCATTCCCTGGCTCCGCTTTGGAGTCTTCCAGCCAGCTCTCTTCAAGGTGAATGTGGAATGAAGAATTTTAATCCTGATGCAATGTGGATTCAAGGAGGGACATGCTCCATGACTCTGGATCTAGCTCTACCTTGGTTTGTGCTTAATGATATAAGTACAACTGAATGGATTTTTCAGAGGCATGGTAATGTTTTCAAGAGGCAAGAAAGGCTTTCAGGAAACAGCCTTGCCCTGTGCTCTTATGGGATGTTAGAAAATCTAGTGCAAGTTTAATTAGCATATATTCAGATATGACCAAGTCCCAGTATTACTTCTCTGTACTGCCCCTCTTTTCAAGAAGTATGCCAGGAAATCAAGGCAATTTCACAAAATTCCAGGTTTGATTGTGGACACTGTTTGATACAGTGTGAAAATAACAGACCTTCTATTTAAAGCATAGATCTGCTCTTCCTAAAAAAGTGGAGTATACCAGATCTTGGGTTTCTCCTGATCAGCTACTTGTAATTTTTCTACTTAACCAAGGGAATTTTCCTTCTTTCAGCTCAGTCTGAGCTTTTTCTTACATTTTCTCTCCCCTGACCTGCTGAGGAGGGGAGTGACAGAGCGGATTTTGTGGGCACCTGGCGTCCAGCTCAGGGTCAACCCACCACACAAACCAAGCAACCAAAATCACAGGGTTAAGCATGAGGAGTAAAGGTAGAGGGAAAGGGCAAAGAGAGAAAGGGGAAGGGAGAAGTAGGAAAGGAGATGGATCTTTTTGAGAGGTGGTAAAAAACAACTTAAACAATACTTTCACTCATAAAAACTAAACCAAAATTAATCACAACCTCAAAAATATAGATCTTCCATATTTATACCAGGTTGCCCTTTGGAATACAATCACATTTGATATCATGGCTATGCAGGGTAAATAGTACTAGGTAGTCTAATTTCTATTTACAATTTAAAGTATTTCTGAAGAGGGCAATCCCTGAGTGAAGAAAGAATGTAAACTCAGAATACGTGTTCAGTAACATTTGCTTAGTGAAAAAAATCTTTAGAGTTGCTACTGTGGCTCACTATTAAATCTGAGTAGCTGGGTCTGAATGATTTATGTGCTAAGTTATTAAAAGTAAATCAAATAAACGCATGGGAACACCAGTCAGACCGTTTGCTCCCACTAAATCCCCCTCAGGTTATTTCTCATATATCAGCAGTGTGGCCAAGCAGACTGCAGGACTGTTCAAGTGTCATGATAATATTTTGGCATCTTCAATAAGCAGTGACAAAGGGGAAGACTTCTGACACTTTCAAAAAAGGGTTTTGGAAGTATTTAGTCATATAATTATGACAAGTTGTGTTAATTAATGCTGAGGACCCTTCTCGTGTCACTTTCCTTAATTTGCATTTATCTTGGTGTCTTGAACATTTTTGGGACATATTTGAGACCCTATGAAATATATTTATGTACATGAAACATAAAATACATTTCCAGAGTATCAAGCCTGCAGTCTTACTGTATTTTCTTCTTCCAAGTTTCACAGTGATTAAGTTTCAACATCAGTTTTCCTAATGAGTCATAATATCTGAAAATGATTTTACTATAATTCATTTTGAATCATAGAATGAATCACAGAATGGTTTGGGTTAGAAGGCACCTTAAAGATCAGCCAGTTCCAGGCTCTCTGCCATGGGCAGGGACACCTTCCTCTAGATCAGGTTTGCTCTGATGGTAGGGACAAATTAAAGCTAAGTTAAGCAAGGTAAAAAAGATGTAAAATATATCTTCAATCAAAAAGACTTACAGGCATCGTCTCGGGCTTTTTCCCAGTGTGACTATTCTGCACAGAATATTGCAAACCATATATAAATTACATTCATTTTTATAAGGATATCTTTCAAATTATGTTCTCTGTTGTGGAAACTTTCCCATACACTAAGAACTCCCATCATATTTTACTTTATTCTAATCCCAGTTATGCTTGTCAGGATTCATGAAAGCTCAGTGCACTCATTCAAGCTGTGAGAGAACAGACTTTAGAGGACTATGCCTTTTTGGACTGCTCTTCTTTCAGGTTCACCTATGATGAAATAAATAGTTTGGGCCCATGTTGTTCCTCAAGGAGGCTTACAAAGAAATTGTCCATATTTAGGATCTCAGCCAGTGAAACAATTTCCCTTTCATATTCTTTCTTACTGGAACACCAAGATGGAAAATTCATCATATTTGCTGAAGGAATGAAACATGTTTTTATGTATGAGCATGCTCCCCAATTAACCAGTTCCCATGGCTGTCATAGACACACATAAATGTCACTAGTTTATATCAGTAGATATATGTTCTGACCTGAAAAATTGTCACCATTTCTAAATTGGGGTGTATTTCTGAAACTGCCTTTGGAGAAGTCTACCCATCACTTCTGAAGACACATCTCACAGTGCTTTTCAGTGTGACATGTTTATCACACAGGACTTGAAAAAATGCACAATTAAAGTAATTTGTTTGGACATCATATTCCTACTTCTATCGTCGCTTCTCTCTAAATTCACAGCTAATCTTCATACTCTGAAACGGGTTATGAAGTTTCATGGAGCTACTTCTGAGGACCAACATTGCCAAGAATTTATATTTCCTGTTATTTATTAATAAAAACAGGAGTTTCACATAAAAACAGTGTTGGTACTCAGTGTTTTCTTTCCACATAAAATATTGGCTTTCTTAAAAACCAACAAAACCCATTAATATCCCAACATCATTTTCTTTCTAGAGAACCTCTCCTGGTGTCCAATGTAAGTTAAGTTGGTTGATTTGTATTCCCAAGGATTAGGTTCTCAGCTAGACTGCAAAATACAGGTTCTGGGAACCTTCATAAGGGGGCCACCATTCTTCTCTGATGGCCAAAAAAATGGCAGATGAAAATGGCAGTACATCTATGCCAGCACAAGTAGCACAGAAAGTTCTCTTAATGAATCCTCACATAAACTGCAGCCAAAAAAGAGATTTCAGCCAAACTTTTCAGTATTTGTATTGCCTCTTAATCAACAGACAACACAGAGGAAGCATTTCTTATGCTGGGAAAAAAACCCTTATTTTTAAATAGCTTCTATTTTCCTATTAAAGAATAACACTTTCATAAAATAAAATACTCATATTAATGAGCCTTCTGTACTGACCAACGGGGAAAGACCAAACAGTCAAATATGAAATTATTCTTATTGATTCTTATTTCATTACACTCGAGGAATAGTCTGCAAATATCATCTGCAGGTAAATCCTGGAATTAATTTGACACAAACTACAGCTCAAGACCACCTCTGAGTAAAAAAAATCAGTCCTATCCATTCCATTTTTTCCAAGCCATTTTCAAATTCCAGAAGAAATTTTAAAATCCTCAAAAAATAGTAATGCTATGATGGAGAAAAACAAATAACTATTTATTAGTGCTATAGCTCATTTAAGATGCCATTTCAGATTCTAAAAAAGCTGACTTGCATCAAAAAATAAGGAATTTTTTAAAAAACAAGTTACCATTGGGCATTAAAAATAGATATATAGATAATTCTGCAAGTCTTTGGAAGTTCTGAAGAAAAAAATGAGTTTTTGTCTCAAAGAACAGGCTGTGTATTCCCCTCCCTACAATCAGAAAAGGTTAAGCTATTCTCTGAGCCACTTATTTTTGGGTCAGCAAAGTAATAGCACTGCTAAAATGTAAGGTTTCATCTTTCAACAGGAAATGTCTGCCTGGAGAAGGATTTTCTTTCTCAGCAGTCCTGAGTTTATGGTAGCAATCACTTACAGTTCAGGGAAAGTGAAGGAGAGAACAAGCACCAGGCACTGTACACAAAACTTGACAGAAAAGCTGAACAACTTCTCGAAATGGGCTGTTTCTATCCCAGAGGAAAAGTGGTAGGTGTTCTCTGACACTGCCTAGTTTATTTACAGAAATCAATAAGGTGTTCTTTTCTCGAGCACAAGTAAAATCAAGAAACAAGAGACAGTTTTCCTCTCACTTTTCCAAACCTCTCTAAGTCCAAACGCTCTCCCAGCAGCAGTTTCCTCAGGGACACCTTCTCCATGCAACACTGAGCTCTGTCTCCTGTCCCTTTACCAGCTCCTACATCAGATTCTTTCATCTTTTCCTCATCTCTCCCACAGATAGGCAAACAATCAGAAAACAGAGGCTGGGAGAACTTTTTTTCCTTCCAATTGCCTTCAGTGATCCTTTCCTGTGTCCTGTGAGGAGACCCCGTATTGGTGACTGCATGACACCCTTTCGGGTGGCACCACAGGTTTTACAACTGTTTCATATCCTTTAAGGCCCTAAAATTGCACTGACCCACTAATTCGCTTACGTTTTCAGGAAACTTAGTCTCACTACAGAGTTTATTTTTCTCATTTTCTTTCTTCCATTTAAATAATTTTTACTATATTTTAATAATGCATTTTAAAGCAGTGATGATCAATACAAAGAGGGTATTCCCCAGAAAACAAGACTATATGAAATAAGCAGAATACCTGGAAAACAACATTAGATTAATATCTGTCACTGGT
The DNA here is from genome assembly GCF_029207755.1 of Chamaea fasciata. Classification (NCBI taxonomy): domain Eukaryota; kingdom Metazoa; phylum Chordata; class Aves; order Passeriformes; family Sylviidae; genus Chamaea; species Chamaea fasciata. The sequence goes on along the minus strand of NW_027094091.1, from coordinate 66,669,945 downwards.
TAACAGGGGAAAAAAATTACCCAGAAGGGAATGCTGTTATCTGAAAAATTCCAATGGTTAGCCAGGAAAAGCCAGGAAAAGAACCTTTTCAGAGTCACAAAGATGAATTGTAGATTTCTGAGGAGCTGCCGCTCTATTCATTGATTTAGTGTTTTCTCATGCTAACAAACCTCGGAGCATGAAAGATAAGGCTCTCATTTCATCAGTCGCCTCCAAAGCACAGGTACAACTGCTGCCTGTAGGAGCATAGAAGGAAATGAAAGTACACCATGGGTGATTTTCATGAGGCAATGGTACTTTTTCTTTTGGAGCCCCAAAAGCAACCAGTAGTGTCTTTATATGGATATCTCAAAGTTACAGCAGCAACAATAGCATTAGATAATTCTGACACAAAAAAAAAGCTGAGGTGGAGTAACCTCCACTTTCAGGATGGAGGTCCTGTTTAAGCCTAGCTGGACTACCAGCTCATTTCAAGCTTTCTGCTGAATTTATATTGAGTGCTAATGATCTCCAGCTAATTCCAGATTGGAGTTAAGAGCTTACAACAGAAACTGACCTTTGCTGTCCCCAGAGGAAAAGAGGGAGTGAAATGATTATCTGAGGCTATTTGTTAGCTCTGAAAACCCACTTAATGGATCAATAAATCAAACAGTGAATGAAGCTGGTTTAGAAAGCAGGTGTGTGGATTCTAGTGCTAAATAGGTGTTTCATGTGAGGGAACAGTGTGGGTTATGTTAGCCTGAATGAAATCAGCTGAACTGTGTCCTGTAAATCCCTAAAGCAGGATGACATTTGTTCTAACTTTACTATCCCTTCTTGTAAGAACACAGTAAAACACCCTTGGAAGTGTAGCTTGCACAAAACGTGTCAGCACACCATGCATGTAATATTTGGTGAGTTTTAATGCAGTACACTAGTAATAGACAAGTGCCTGAGTGTTTGTGAAGGTAGATCAGTCAAGGGCTGCCAGGAAACATCAAGGACTGCTTAGTGTCCACATTTAGTGTGTTTTCTAATTTAAGAAATAAATTCGGTGATAACTGAAGATATACTCAGTTGTCAAAGATAAATGATGGACAGGACAAAAAGAGGACCAGGTTGCTTAAGAAAATTAAAAGCAAGTGAAGTCCTAAACCTCATCTTTCCTGTCCTGCCCATGGCATGGCATAAGGGAACTCCAGAGACAAGTGCTTTTTCCAAGTGATATTCAGCTAACCAGCAGATGTAGAGAAAACTACCATAGGAAATGTTGCAAGAGCCACACTCATTATCCCAAGAGTGCTTCACTAGTCCATTGGTAAATCAATGGTTTTCAATGAAAGAGTGACATTTAAAAGGCTTTCAGAATATCTGTCCTGGAATATTTTGAGATTTTGTCAGTTTAGGGTTTTTTAATTGTTAAAATATGCCAGACTGGGATTTCTTTTACAAAAAATGGTAGAAATAGTAGAGAAACAGGTTTGCTCTCTGACAACACATAATACTTCAGTTTATGGAAATTTGAAAGGCACTATGTGTTACAATGTGCTGTAGTGCACCACAACACTCAGAGTGTTCACTCAACAGAAAGATTTACTCAGTAAAGTCACACTTTTTCCAACTTTTCTCATTACATGTTCATGTAATACAGTGGAATAAGTCCAGAGCCTTATTCCATTCTGTGTTAAATAAATAAACACAGAACAAGTAGATAGCACAAAAACTTATTTTTCACATCACGGATCTCTTAAGATAGAGTCCATATGAATGTCCCCTTGCCCCAAGAAAACTTTGTAGCAGCAGCCTGGACTATGATTCTTGTGATAAAGCCAATTCCAAACCAATACCCACTGATATTATCACTACAGCACCTTCCTCCATACAAATATTTCCCAGACAGTACATTTTTGAGCTAAATCCAACAATCATCCTGAAACAGCATTTTCCAAACGTTTTCCAGTCCTTAACAGGCAGTGTCTAGTAAAGCATTTAGTATAACCTCAGCAGAAGGAAACCTGTACTTCCAGTAAATCTTTCTAAGCATTCAGAGAATATTAAATTGGAAGGAACTGTTAGTCTGTTGGGATGTGATAAAAATTCAGTATCAACATAAACAGTTACAGAACTTGCTTAGCATCAAACAAAATCAGGGGCAAAATGCTTAGCTTAAATCAGGAAAATTGTATGCACAAAGCCAGAATGAAGAATGATTAAGCAGCAGCTGTTAAAAGGTTTTAAGGTGTACCATGAATCACAGGCTGAACACAAATCAAAGTTGTGTTCTGTAGAGAGAGGCAGGCATCACATCAGGGTGTGTTTTACAATATTGCCTGTGAAAGACTGGAGATGGAACCCTTCCTGTGACTCTGCCAGGAGGCTTCTGGATGCCTGCCCTGGAAACACCAAACTGGGAACAAAGTTCACCATTTAGAGAGTCTGCAAAGGGGTGGTGAGAATAAGTGATAAAACAAGGTGAAGGAGATGAGGAGACAGGGGAAGGAGAGAAAGGAGAAAGGAAAGGCTGAAGCTCCTTAATTAAGAGAAAACAAGATCAAGGTGAGTGTGGCGCTCAACTAAAAGAAATGAGAGCAGCTCTTAAACAATTTGGACTTCCAAGGAGTAAACGGACATAAAGGTATGGAATTAAACTTCAACAGCAAAGATAAGTTATGCACTGGGGGGAGGCTAATAAAGCTATCAGGCAGGCCCAGAGAAAGTGTGGGCCCTCCATCACTGGAAGCCCTGAAGACAAATGTGTTGAGACACAGATGTAGTTGATTCTCCCACTGGGGAAGGAGAGACCTCAGCAGGCACTTTCCAGCCTTACATCCAATTTTCCTGTGATTCTACAAAACTACTGCCATCACAGTATTATTCATCTCTTCAGAAACTATGCAGCCACTACTGAAATAAAATAAAGGGAGAAGAGGGGGTGATGAGGTTTTTCTTAATAAGTTTCTTGTGGTGGATGTGAGTCTTTGATAGGCTCCTGGATGCCTATTAAGGAAACCTCCAGATGGATACAAGTCTAATATTTCCCATTTTGCCTTCTTTTTTACCCTCACTACTACTATTTAGATTCCATTTTGTTTATACTAATCCTAGTGCATCACATCCTCCACAGCAATTTTCAAGTACATTCCCTCAGAATAGCCCAAGAGATCCCCTGCATGATAAAGAAGTGCCAAGAATCTTTTCTTCTTCTTCTTCTTCTTCGTTTTTGTTGTTTTTTTTTTTTTTTTTAATGAACATGTTTTTGAGTTAATAATATGCTGAGGGAGCAGCTGCACTCAGCAAAACTCCAGCTATAAAACCCTGAAAAGCTTGTGTTTCTTTCACATCATACTGCAGCCAAGCCAGCTGAGCCTACATCTGCCTCAAATCACTGGCAGGTAAAGTTTGTGTCTCACTACAGGGATGAAGTCCCACTGGGTTATTTTATTTATTTGACACAGAGCAAACTGAAACATTTGGTTTAGCTTGAAATCATGTTTCTCCCCAAAGTTCACATGAATTTCAACAGACCTTTTTTTTTTTTTCCCTTTTTTTCACTGTTTTGTTTTGATGTGTCTGTTTTTGCTGCCATGTGCTGCATACTTGCAGCCATGAACAAAAGCCATAAAAGTCATGGGGGATTGCCATGTGCTTCAAGGACCATGACAAAGGAACATGGTGTATTTGTATTTGTAAACTCTGAAACACAGAAACTCAGCGTGGGGAGCACCAAGGCAAATTTGAGTTCACAAACTCTAAAACTGGTGGGGTATACATACATTTAACAGCAATCCAAATAGCTCAGCTTTTCTCTTTATCTAAACCTGTTAGCTTTTCTAAATTTTGACGTTCCTCTTGCTATTTGTATCCACATTCCTTTAAATCATTTCTGTCCCCATAAATCCCTTCTGTATTGCGAACACTGCACTGTTTGTCTTTTCAGATTATCATTCCAAACAAATGCTGTGAAAAAGTGTTTTCCAAGCTCTTAAATCACGCGTGCACGTACCACCCCACTGATTTGGGGAGGACTGCTCAACCAAATCATAACATTAAAGGTTAACAATGCCAGTTAAAGAAAACATTGACCACAGGTTATAAGATCTTTCTTTGCTCTACAATCCTCCCTGCTCGTCCTTGGTGACCTTCCTGCCCCCACCTCCCCCTTTCACCTGCTCCTCCTCATGAATCAGGAACTTCAGTCACACAGATTTGAATGTTGGCTTAAATAAGTTTCTTTCAGTAGCCCTCTCCAGCATCAATGACTCTTTCTCCTACCTCAAGAGACATCAAATAAAGCTGTTTAAGGATTATTCTGATCTGTTTAGTTACAGTTTTGAAATTATACCTTGTGCTTAGCTTTCCACATAGGAGTTCTATATTCTGGAGTCACTGAGTCAAAGTATTTAGCCAGAAAAACTCATTTAATGTATGATTTTCAACAGTTATCCTGGAGGAAATAAACATCAGTAAGTTTGACCAGATCAGTCAATAACAAATATCAGAAGACACTGATGGCAAATATTTTGTTGCTTCTTAACTGCTTTGAGAGGATAAAGGGAATTATTTGGGAAAAATTTGAAATGGATGAATAAATTTCACTACATGAATGAAAGCAAGAAATTAGTGCCCAAGCCCAGTGGAAAGACACAAATAAAACACTTGCACATGGAAAGAGAATTCATTTTGCTTGTGCTTATAAATAAAGCATGTAAACAGTTGATTTTGGACTTTGTAACTCAGTGAAAATGTGAGTCAGAAAGTGTGAATTAATGTCACCAGATGTAGCCACTGACCTACTTAAATTAGAAAGATAACTTTGACATGTTATCAACAGCAACAGAGTACAAATGAAAGCCAACAAAAAAGAAATGTTCTACTCATTTTAAAGCACTCGTATCATCTCAGTTTTCAAAGCAGACCTGCTGCAGCTTTTATCTGACTTTCATGGCACAGTAATTCATGACACAGGGATGAATGACAGCTGCCACTTCTGCCCAGAGCACTGACAGTGGTTACCTGTAGGCCAGTGCACCTGTGACCCTGCAGTGAAAAAGTCACAGGGATCACAGCTCAATCTGCATTTGCTCCAGACGTTAGTAGAAAAAATAAACAACAACGTGAACTGCAACGTATAATTTGGCAAGCTTCAGCATAAAAGTGCCAAATGATCTTTCACTGTCATGGGCTCATAGACATGTTGAGAATTCAACCAGTCCTTTCCTTAGCTCAGGAATACTGTGAGGTGTATTTCGCTCATCCTTCACACATACTGATCCTCTGAAAAATTTCCAAGAGGTAAAATCCTATAGTCTCTCATTAAGTACTTTTGAAAATCTTAATTATGTACATGGTTGTCCACAGAAATCCAGGTGGGAGATACTTCGCATCATTTACTATCAGCTATACATGTGGCTGACATTTTGGCTCTTCCCCTCTTGCTCCTCATTAATATCCACTGCATTAACCATAGGGACACACTAATCCTTGCTGATAAAGTCAAGAAAAAGGTCTTTTTACCCTACTCTGTATCCCATATTATTCCTTCAATAAGAATCTGTTAGAAATATTAGACATAACCTTTTTTTTTTTAACTTCCACTACCTCACACTAACTCCTGAAATTTTATAGAATCATTGTTTTATGCCTTTTATGTACATTTTCCTGCTTAATTGACTTATGCTAGGGTGTCTGATTTCATTCCTATAACCCTGCACTTAAAACTTTTCCATGATTCCTTTTGGATTTTCAGGACCATGATCTACTACAGAGACACTTCCTCTTCTTGTCACTTTTGAGATCCAGGTTTGCTTGCCAGAGTGTTTGTGCTTTCTCCTGGTTTCTTTTCCTTATTTTCCTTTCATAGACCTGGAACACTGCAACCCAGATTTGCTAAAAGAGGCTTTCTTTAATCCCTGAACTGTCTGATTCTGATGATTTACATTTTCTTTTAGGATGGGGATAAATACCTATTAAGGATGGGGGTGGGTATTCGTTTTGGAAATAAAAACATTTCCAATATGACACATGCTGTCTTCTTTAGCGCAAGATGGTGACACGTATCTCACCACCTGATCCCCTGAGTTTGTAAAACTTCCTTTTTTGTGTTGTAACTCACATGTGCTGACATAAAAAAAACCAAACAAGCAAAGGCCAAGGATGTGTAAGAGACAGTTCTTGGAGATATAGAAGGAGAAAGGGCAAGGTAAATCTTGCCTGACAAATCCTTCGCTGACTACCACCAGTGGATTCACAGTGTGAATTATAGAGCACTTGCTGTAGCTTGCTTCTTAGCTTTCAAAAAAACTTCTTTTGAGACAGTCAAATTGACTGTACAGAAAGTTTATGGTATTTATTTGCCATCAAACACATGAAAATGTACAATTGCACAGATGGGCAGTTTCATGTGCTTTTCATTAACTTTTTTCTTTTTAAACACACCTTCTTTGCTCCAGCTAGTTTCTGCTGGTTTTGTTTTACGACATGATGGTTTATAAAATTTCTGTCAAACCGTGTTACTGTTTGATCATGTTAAGAACAATCAGGGTAAGTGTTGCCAGTTACAGTTTTCCATCCCAGCCAAGTCACAGTGTACATGTGGTGCAAGATATAAAGAAACACAAAGACTGATTAGCGTGCAAAGTGCAATGCAGCAGCCTTCACCATTCATCATTAATGTCAGGGAGGGTTTTCAGAACCAAGAGACTTCTCCCACAGCCATAGCAGTTTTGAAAGAACTTTTCCTTACAAAGAAAAGCCAACCAGAAATTATGCAACATGTGTGAGCATGGTCTTCAGCCATAGCTCCTTCTCAGAAAAAGATTGCTCCTATCACATTTTCTTGCTAACTGCTCCTAAAGGTCCAGGAAACACGTGTCAGAGCAGCATTCCTAAATTCAGAGCAGTGAACTTTCCCATGCATTTCCTGGAAAAGCTTTGCTTCCTGAAAATGCTGCTGCCTCTGCCCCAGAACACCTGAAGCCCTCTCTTTAAAGCTTGTCACAAAATAGATGAAGATGATCGCTGTCATCTTTGGACTTCATGTAATAAATGGAAGTGGATTTTAGGGAGAAAAAGAGGATCACAAAAAAATACCAAGGGCAGCAAACCAATCTCCTGAAGATCCTAGAGATCTCTTCTGTTTTCCATAGCCAAATGTCCAAGTATTCTTTCTGGTTATGCTTTGCCTTTTTATATGTAGAAAAATCTAAATTCAGACTAATGTCTACATTTAAAGACTTGTTTGACACTCACCCAAGAAATTCTTTATCTACCTAACCCATTCTGCATGTGCAGACATTAATGGAGCACACATGCTCAATGGCCTAAAAGGCATCTCTTCAGAAGGAACTCTCAGAAGGTGAATCCTCATGAAATTACTCACAGAATGACAAATTTAAAATACTTTTCTTGCCAGGCAAAAATCTCATTTCAAGCAGCCAACCCACTTGTATGCTTGACAGGAATGAGCAACAATTTATAGCACATTGCCTGCTTCACTGGTTAATATAAGAAACTGACACTTAGACACGTCAGAATTCATACAGAGCCATGTCACCAGAAGAATTGTATGGGAAACACTGCAGCAGGCACTATTCCATCACAATCTCCAAAAAGTGTGCATATCCACCCCTTCTGTAGGCAGTCTGGCTCCCTGAAATTACTTAGGACCCTCTCAAGAAGACCCATGACTTTTGGGAGGAGGTAGAAGACAGAAAGTTCATAGGCAACAAATTAATAAAGAAGGCTCTCAAATGACTTCTGTGCCAGACGAAGTTCTTGAAGTGCCCAATGAATCATAATCAAGGACATGTGATTAACAAAAGGTGGCTCCAAATAAATGGAAACCAAATAAATATAGTGGCTTGTAGCCTTGTCATTTTGCCTCATGAGCCAGTCAGACCTCCTAAGTTAAGCAATGCTGAGCCAAATGTGAATTTAAATAGGAGATCCTCCAAGAAAAACTGAGTGCATGTGCTGAAGGAAACAGTGCTGGTAGTCCTTGTCTGTCTGAGTTACTACTGAACTAAGGTGCTTGCATAATGCCAACAACACAGGACTGAGGCTGTAGAAGAAACTCAAATCTTTGAATCCTAGCTCCTAGAGCTTATTAAAAGTCCCTCAACAGAATTTTGAAAATTAATGATGTCCATGTAGCCAAATTTCATAGCAGATAATTATAATACAACAAATATTCTGGCAGTTTGGAGTGGATACAGCATTTTCTTTCATTTCCTTCCTATTAAGTTTCATGAAGTCTAACTATAAGGAATTGCAAAGTTCTACTCAAGAGGTGAGTTCACTCATGTTCTAGTGTTAAATAAAAATGATTTTAGCATATTGTTCTGGAATCACATTCATTATTTTTTTAAGCCCCATGTTACTTCTTCTTTGTAATTTGTTTATTTCTCACAAAGAGCCCAGTAAGCAAATCTCTTTGGAGAACTTCATAATGCATGAAGCTAACTGAGTAACTCGTTATTCTTAGAGCAGTTTAATCTGGAAGGATCCTCAGGAATTCATGTAGTCTAATGACCTGCTCAAAGTAGAGCCAATGCCAAAGTTAGGTCTGGGCGCCCAGGGCCTTGCAATTTACAGGCACAAATAATACTCTCCCAATTTCATAGGTCATGCGAAAAAAAAAAAAAATAGCTAGGGAGAAATTTTTGTTCTTTACTTGTTTTGGGAAAACCCTGTGCCATTCCACAAATTCCTATTTGAATGTTGCCCCATCCTGTTTGCACTTGAAAGTTTTTGTGCATTCACAGCCTAATTCAGTGTGATGATAGTTATCATTAACTCCAGCAGCTCAGAATGTTCACTGGCATGAGTCTGTGAAACCTACAGAACAATTCAGGATTAGAGATAAAGAAAACATAGAAAACACCCTAAAACTTCGAGGCATGGTCATATTGTCAAGAACAGCAAATGAGTTTTTGACGCTCTTCTGAAAACTGCTGGTAATTGATTCCCATGATGTAGGTGTTAAGTAAATACATTCATATTTCTGGTGCCAAGTGTAATGCCAATTACCAGTAGATTGAATTAGATTAGGAGATGTTCCTGTATAGAAGAGGCAATTTGCAGTGCCTCATGCAAAAAAAAAAAAAAGAAAAAAAAAAAAAAAAAAAAAAAAAAAAAAAAGAAAAAAAAGAAAAAAAAATACACTGAGAGAAAAAGGTGGGAGAGAATTTCGGATTTGTATACCAAACACTACCGAAATTACTTTTATTCGGTACTTTTGTCCTTTACATAGCTGCAGTACACGGATTATTCATTTGCTCATCCTTTATTAGTCCTAAAAGTGTTCTCCTCGCTGTGAAAGCACAGAGACAGTCTGGGCTGTAAGCTCTATCAGCCAGACTCAGAGGAGCCAGAACGCACCAGGAATCTGTGGGATGGGATCATTCAGACTGGTTTTGTGCACGGTTGCGTGCATTTGCTGCTTAATAGTGCTTCAGATTGCTGTTACCCTGGGACAAAGGGAACTTTTTTAGGAGCACTTTGAGTGAGAAAAGGATGATTCCTTTGGCTGTGACTAACATATGACCATTAATACCTAGCCAGAACCATTTCCTGACTTCATACTAGGGGAATGCCTAGGGTGCATCACCTCCCTGACCTTCCTGTCTTGGCTGCCATGGAAAGAAAGGGAGAAACGTAGGCCAGAAGCACTGTGGATGATGTGAGACCAGGAGGGTATGGCACACTGCAAACAGCACTAGCCCATACTCACATTTTGTGAAGACTGGGGCACTGATAGCCTTTCTCACCACATAGCCTTACAAGGAAAAAGAAAGGAAATTACTAAAAGTAGGTTACAACCAGCCCGTGGCATAGACACTCAGGCAGTCCAGCTCTTCCCATGCATAACCAAACCAACAGTGATGGAGGAGGCACGACTGACACCAAAGAAACCTTCAAGCATCAGGCCCTTGTTATTTAAAACTCTCTCATGTCTTCCCTTTGTAGCCTCCCATGGGCAGCTCCACACAGCTCTGACTCTTTCTTTCCTTCTCTCTTCCTTCTGCAATTCCAGCTGGCTCCTTCCTGTCCCCAGCACAGCCCACTACCCTCATCTGTCCATTCTACAGCATCTCACCCTTTCTGTCCCTCATACTACCTTCTGTCCCTCTCTCCTCACAGCACAACCAGCAGATCCCAACTAACCCCAACTAGCTCACTCACTCTTTTATCACACCCATGGCTGTGAGGGCCAGGCTGTTCCCACTCTTTGGTAATCAGCACAGCTGTGATATATCAGGGGCAAGATTGCCTTCAGCACTATATCTGTCCTCCCACACAACAGCAGCAACCAAAGTCTGCCTGGATCCAAATTTACTCAAGTGAACATATCTGATTCTATCTCAACTTCCTCACATCTGTGAAATTAGGCCTCTACTTCAGCTTGCTGAGTCCATGAAGTGTTATTTGCATGAGCTCAGCAAATCTTTGAGGCACACCTTCCTGACAGCAGCCACAGCTGACCATTATGCCTGCCAAGTGATGGCTGCCAATGCTTACTACTCCTTACCTTTTGTGCCATTTGGATCTTGTTCTCTTCTTCACTTCTGGTCTCCGGCTCTAAGAAGTAACCTGTAATTCATCAGCTTTGGGGAAAATATGTGTGATCTCATGGATCCTGGATGTTGTAAAATATTGTTTTGTTGGTGAGGAGACAGAGGTCTGTACACCATTAAACTAGTAAAACTCTCGGTTTTCCAGGGGTTTGCCAAGCAAGTCTTGAATGCCTCAAATCTTCCACAGTCTGTTTGATTTATCAGGAGGGAGAGACAGTAAACCGTCCATGAGGGTAGCTAGCACAGATCATAGCATCAACTGCATGACATTTATACACAATAAACTCACTTTAAATACCCTGCTACAACAAGTACTGTAACATTAGAGAGGGCAAAGTTGGAGAATACTGATTGTGACCATGTGTAGAACAGGGATAATTTATTTTTCACTTTGTATTTCTGTTCTAATGCAGTACTACCACCCAACACACATGCATATGGATTTCTAAAACATTATCTTATATTTTAAAAAGCTGCCATAAGCAAGAGACAGAAAATGAATAGGTGGATGTTTGGTTTATGTGATGTAAGAGGTATAAAATTCACTGAGGGTAAAGAAAACTTATATGCCCTTCATGGATTCATATGAATTCATGTTTTCCTCTCCAGCCCAGGGTGAAATTCCAAAATTTATTCTATTATAATACCAGGCTGTCAATACCTCTGTTTCAATATTGCAGAAATCGGCAGCCTTCAGAAAGAAACAATTAAATCACTGCCAGACCATCGGAGAGCTTCCACTCTTTGCTGCTATGGCACTGAATAGTCTGAGGAAAACAAAGTTACAGCAAGGATGGCAATGAGAAAGGAAAAAGACAACTTTCCCTTTACACCTGAGTTTAGTCACGTTATTTTATAGTTCTTTACTGATTCAAAGGCCTTGTGCAAGGGTTGTATACTATGGCTGTGAAATACTTGAAAGGCAGAAGTGGGACATTCACCTTTAAATCCCTGCATTTGGTATTTCCTTGCATCTTTGTAATTCCACTAAGAGGAGGGGCCTACTGGGAAGGAAACCTCACAATCATCTTTTGCTCAAACCTTTATGACAGAGACTCGTAGTCCTTCTCATCCATCATGTACAGCTCCAGCTAAAATCCCTGTCAAGACAACCATAGCATGCTTCAATCCAAATTGACTGTGTCCTGTTCTGCTTCTTAAATCTATATGCAATTAGATTTTCTATTCAAGTTACCAAGACCTTGGAGACCTTGTTATTTGGATGAGCTCAGCATATCTCTGAGGCTCACTTTCCTGACAGCAGCCACACTTGAATCTTACACCTATGAGAAAATAATGATTGACAACCTATGTAATTACTAAAGCATAACTCTACTGGTTGCACTTTCTCTCTCTGGCCTCCCCAAATAGTTATTCAAATAATTTTTTTTCAAAATAGTCCAAAGAGAAAATCTGAGCACAGCTGCCTGCCTACTGCAGAAGCTACCTACCTTGTGAAAATCCAGCTCCAAATGTGTCATTATTTCTGTTATTTGGACTAGTGATTATACTAAAACAGTGACTCTTGCATTGCCTGTTTAAGACTGCAAAGACCTCCTTGACATGCCTGGAAAGGAAAAAACAAATCTGCATGAGTTTCATCTCTTTTCTTCATTTGTTTTTATCCCTGTCATGGTTTAAGCCTAGCCAGCAACTAAGTACCATGCAGTCACCTGCTCACTCCCACCCCTCCCCTGGTGCAAAGGGGAGAAGAGTCAGAAAAAAGTAAAACCCACAGGTTGAGAAAAGAGTTTAATAATTGCAATAAATCAAGTAATAATCATAGTAATAGTAATGAAAAGGAAGATACCAAAAAGAAAGAGGGGATAAAACCCAAGGCAGACAAGTGATTCACAATACAATTGCTCACCACCTGCTGACTGATGCCCAGCCCATCCCCAAGCACTGATCAACAACTTCCAGCAAACTTCCCCAGTTTATATACTGAGTGTGATGATCTAAGGTGTGGGATAGCCTATGGAACAGCACTTTGGCCAGCTCAGGTCAGCTCTCCTGGCCATGCTCCCTCCCAAGTCTCAAAGTACCTGCTGGCTGGCAGAGCTAGGGAAAAGTCCTTGACTTGGCAACAATTAAAACAGTAATGTGCTATCAATGCCATTCTCATGCTGAATCGAAAATACAGCACCAGGAATAAAATTGTCTCCATCCCACCCTAAATCAGGACCACCTCCTATCCTATCCTGAATTTTTGTTCTCAGGCCAGACTTGGCACACAGTATCTGCAGTGTTGGCTCCATCCATACTGAAAATGTGCTCAAAAAGGACTGTTAAAAAGGTGGGAGGAGAGCAGCTTTTGGTCAGTAATGTATTGGTCAAAATGCTGAATTTCTACCTTAGGGAAAATGCCACAGGATCTTTCATCATGAGGCAGATATTTGCCTGTCTCCTTACCCAATTTTCTTACCTTCTGAACAAGGACGAGTTGTGTCAGAGCCAGAAACTTGTCTTTGAGTCCAGATATGGCATGTATTCCAAATTTGATGACTCTGTCTCAGAATTATTCCCTCTGGGCTTAGATTTTAAAAGGCCACTGTGGTCTCTGCCAGCTGGTAATGTCAGAAAAAAGAGTATTGCTGTTAGTGTTTAACTGGTAATACAGCTTATTTCGTGGAGTGGGGTTTGTTCCAGAGAGGGATTTAAATTTATTTGTTTTAATGATTTAACTTGTTGACAAATAAACATTTGACAAAAAAAAAAAGTACAAAATAATCCTGGCAAATTACACCATGCCTTTAGCTTTGCTTTAAGTTTGAATTCAGCTATTTATTACATCACCCTCTGCCAGAATTGGGCAGTAAACTACTTTCATATTCAGAAGAATGTTTCCATGTAAAATTTACATTTAAAATTGCAATAATATGCTGGATCTCATTCTTTTGGAGGAAATTGTATTACATTACATTAGCTACATTGCTAGAGAAATGCATTCTGCTTCCTGTATCAGTTTCAATTATCTGGGTGCATTACTCACCCATTTTTATCACGAAATGTTAAAGTTAGTGTAATTCCAAGTGTCATAAACCACAGTTACAAAACAGATTGGTTAGCTGTTAATTATTTAAATACTGCATCCTGTGCATAATGAATTTCTTACCTACAGTCATGATGTATTATTGACAGTTTGGAAGACTAAATCTATTGCTGCCCAGTATAATTCTGAAATATAATTTATAGTGGTTATTTGGAGAACTATATCAAGTACATTAAAGCCATATGGTGCTGTGGTTTCATCCCCAAGAGATGCCTCATCAGCTAAGAGAAGCATTATGATCAATATGTATATTACTCATTTTTAATAGAGTGTACTAAGCTGTAGAAGATTATTGTTCCTGCCAGTTACTTGAAAATATGAGGTGCAACAATTATTTTAAGATTGTTGGAGAGCTACAGTATTCTCAAGATAGAGAAAATATGTCTTTGTTTTGTTATGCTTAAGACCTGAAACATTTTCTAGCAGCTGAAATCCCCCAGAAAACAGTCTGTTTAACTAGAAAAGCTAAAACCTATAAAAGGTAAAAATCTTATTTGAGCTGTAATGCTCAAACAATTTGCTAAATATGGCTTCTCAGAGGGAAAAAAAAAATGAGTTATAGACAAAAAGATGAGAACATTGTCATTTCTCTTGGCAAAAGGATGTAGTATCTACCACAATTATGCCTGTTCCACTGTTAAAAATAAAAAGTGGCAAGTATTACAATGATCGTTGCAGTCTTAGCAATCAGAGAATGCTGGATCTTTACAAGATTCACGTTACATATTCCTCAGTTCATTAAGAAAAAATACCACATAATTATCAGGTATTTCCTTAGCCTCTGACCTGGTGGAAGCTTCTGCAGCTGAAGACAAAGAGTAAACTTCACTACCTAGCTAAGTGTGCAAAGCCACAGGCATGAAAGATGAGCATAAATTAAAAAAAAAAAAAAAAAAAAAAAAAAAAAAAAAAAAAAAAAGGCAAATTTCAGTTATTCCATCAGAAACAGAAGAACTGCAAACATTACAAAACTGAGTGTGAAGAGGATGAGACGAGGCCGTGTCAGGGGCTGGGAGCAGAGACAGCGGGAATAAGGAGTGGGAAAGTCTGTGCACCACTGATGACCCAGGAGGTAAATACTCAGACCACAGTTCAGGGCAATTCCTCCAACTCTGAAGACATGGCTAAGGGACAGGATTAGATGGGGTTTCAGCTGGAACAGGAAGCTAAGTACTAGATGGAGAATTTAGACTTAAAATTATGTCAAGAAGTGCATTTGTATGGTGCCCCACCCAAATTAATAAATCCTTCAGTGACAATTCAGGCCCAGCTCTTTGAATACTGTCTGGAACTTTCACTCATTTCTGCTTTAAAATCAGATTCAATGAAAAGCTTTTAAACTGAGTTACTTTTTCACCTTGCAGTGGGGAGGATTCAACACAGCTCAGCAGTCAGTTAAGCTTAATCAACTTTAAACGCCCTTTCTAAAAGAAGTAGCTCCTTACAATTAGATGAGACTGTGTGCTGATAGATTCATCTGTATTTTGTTCCAATAAATTTTCACTGTTTCTTTGAAATACTTGTTTCAATATTTTTTTAAAAACTAACTACATGAGAGGAAAACCACTTTCATTCTGAAATACTATCACAGAAGTATGCCACCAGGATACTGAGAAAACACCACAGAAGCACCATGATAGAAACCCTCATGTTCTTTTTACCCTATTAAAGGCTTCAGCTGCACTTCAGCTCTCAGGATGCATGATGGCCCCCAGGTTTTTCCCCATTTGTGTGTTCCTCATCAAAAACTTCAGCAGTCAGTGATCTGCCATTTATGAGTCACTCACCTGCCCTCTGATAAACTGAGTGCCTGTAGTTTTTCTGAGACATCTCTTTTACAGAGAAAAGCATTCTCCAAGTCATCTTATTTAGATGTCCCAGGAACCCATTAAAAAATGAAAAACCACCCTTACTTAGTGGGAGCTAAAGCTAGGAAGAGTTTCCAAGCATGCAAGTGGTTTTTTTTCAAACAATTTACATCTTCTTCCATAATCCTCAGTTTTATTTATTTCCAGGCCTTCTCTCCCATCTCTTCCCTCCTGCATGATCTATATGTGATGTTAAACAATTATCCCTAGCACATTTTTTTTTACTTCCCCTCTCAGTTCCAGTTACATTAATGATGCCAATGTTTTTAGTATATTCCTAATTTTTGTTCCGTTCATCATGAATCTAGCATTCATACAGATGCTTCCAAATACTTATCAATCCTCTTCACCCTCCCACGACAATGCTAGCTCTTGTTCCTATTTCACAAATGTTCCCTCTTAATAATTTTTCCTCCTTTAGACCCAGACTGCCAGTTTTAGTGCTGAATTCTAGTTCTTCTGGGACAGATTCCTTCCTTCCTTCCTTCCTTCCTTCCTTCCTTCCTTCCTTCCTTCCTTCCTTCCTTCCTTCCTTCCTTCCTTCCTTCCTTCCTTCCTTCCTTCCTTCCTTCCTTCCTTCCTTCCTTCCTTCCTTCCTTCCTTCCTTCCTTCCTTCCTTCCTTCCTTCCTCCCTCCCTCCCTCCCTCCCTCCCTCCCTCCCTCCTTCCCTTCAAAATTTA
This sequence comes from Chamaea fasciata, assembly GCF_029207755.1. Classification (NCBI taxonomy): domain Eukaryota; kingdom Metazoa; phylum Chordata; class Aves; order Passeriformes; family Sylviidae; genus Chamaea; species Chamaea fasciata. The sequence continues at coordinate 66,653,792 of NW_027094091.1, read as the reverse complement.
TTTCTGTGCCAGAGCTAGAGGTCCTTTTTCAAGACCTACCTCCTGAGACAGTTTAATGCATTAGTGCTTCTTTTCTTTTCTTGCAATGCTGTGTGCCCAGTGAACTATTCATTAAATGAGCTTAAGTAACTGTTGCATTAATTGCATCTGCAAACTATTTTGAAACACTTCAGGTTTTAATCTACCTCATATTCATGCTACCAAGTTTTCCTTGTGACACTAGAAGTGTTCCTGCAAAAAATGTTTCTGCTAATCTTTTTCAACATTAATTTAGGAGTAAAGGTATATTTTGGATTGGAACAAGTCCCGTACTGTTATTTTTAGTGATGGACAACACTTTCTTCCTCTGGGAGATAAAACAGTCAAATTATAACAAGCTGTTTTGCCTTGCTGCTTCAGGCTGCCTCTGGTCCAAAAGATGAAATCATAAGAAAGCAAATGCATCAGCTAACTAAATAATCAAGCACATCACTTCTTAGAGACAGGAGTAGAAAGCTGCAGGGTTGAAGAATCAGAGAGCTTGCAAAAATTAACCTGTGCACATATGGCAATAAGTCTTCTTGAAGTTTCCCTCTCTGTTTAAAAGAGAATCAACAAATCAGCGCTACAGACAAACAAAACCTGATGTACAAAACACACTGCAGACACCCATTTGGAGATACTTATGGGAAAAGAGAGAATTGTCATGAACAGACAAGGAAAACACCACAGAGAGACAGTTTATGCAGGCTCTGGGATCTCACCATTTCAGGACTCTAAACTACCAACCTCTTTTCCCTCTTCCCAAGTCTTTCAGTAGAGGCAACATTTGACTCTGTAGAGAGAAAGAGCCATGGGAAACACAGCTGATAAAACTAAAGGAAAGCCTTTGAACTGTTACACAGGAGAAAAAAAGGTGAGATAAGAAAGGCACAGTTGCCCAACAATGCCAACAGTGCAGCTCAATTTCATTTTGCTAACAGAGGACTATAATCAAATATGACATATTTGGTGAGTGGTCAGAGTCCAAACAAAGTGTTGAAATACACAGTCATGGCAGAAAATTAAGAAGTTTGCATAAAATTTGAAGAATGAAAGGGCATATCCCAAACACCACTACACTTACTATGATACATCTAGTCAAATTTCAAACTATAATTGAAATATTTTGCGCTACCAAATACAAGAAGGAATATCACTACAGCTGGCACAGTTGGCATAGATGTATCCCCTAGCATTCCTGGTTCAACAACTGAATATTGACAAGAGAGGGGTGGTCTTCAGAGGCTCACATGATCATCCTAAACAGAATTTCTTTCTCTACTTTTCTGATCCAACAAGGCCCTTCTTACGTTTTTACAGGTTTTAAGGGAGTGAGCATTTAAAATCAAATAAGCATCCTTGGAGATGAATTTGAATACATGAACAGTATCTTCCACCCCTAGTGACAAGGCTGTGCTCAAAAAAATCCTCTAAATACACTGGTCTGAATTAGCAAGTCAAAAGAATTCCAGCATATGAACAGGGCAGAGGAGAGCTGCTAAATTTGACAAAGCCAAAAATTAACTTATAGAGGTCAAAAGCAATATCACAAGCCTGATATTAGAATATGAAGTTCCTGAAAGTCTGTGAATGAAATACAGGACCTGGAATCACTCACCATCTCCTGCTCCCAGATGTATCCTAACTCCACTCTGCCCGGGATCCATGTCAGGATGAGGGTTGAGCACATGCCACCTGCCAAACATTATTTCCAAGGGAAAAAAAATTAACAAACCTTGCCTCGAGACTTCATACAGATCAGACCCACCGCTCCACCTAGACAGAGCCTTTAGGTTCTCTTAGTAATGAGCCTGTTAATTAAATCAGCACAGAGCCCTTTCACTGCTGTTAACCAGCTCAGACTGCTAGCACAGTCTCATTTTCCAACATGAGCAAACTCATGTCCTAGCTCCCGGGTGCCCTGAAATAAGAAAGGGTCCTGAGAGTCTGTAATTAACATTTTATCTCAGTTACACTTGCATGAATCTGGAGTAAATTCAGGGAAGAAAATGGAGATATTTCTGATTTCAAGCCATATAATTCAGGTGAGGGTCTGACCACCCAATACGTCTGCAGAGAAACTCTTATGCCCACTTAGGCAAGAGTTTCCTTCATTTAGCCAGCCAGCTCCCACCTGGCTGGTCTACAATTTCTACCATTTCCTTTTTTCCCCGTCAAATCTTCCTGCCCTCAATAGATGCAATTCATGTTCTTTTGATGGATGGCAAAGAGTAAGTTAAATTCATGTCCCAGTTTTGTGTATAGAGTTGTTAAGCATCAGAAAAGAGACTAGCCAAAAAAGCACTGCATATCATCCTGCAGATCATTAACTGGAAACGTAATCTGCCCCACTGCAGGTGTCACATCCAAGAAAAGACCACAGAATTAGAAGCACAGTGCTCTGAACTGGGGAGTACTCAGTGTTCCTCTCCTTGCCCCGTGTGCAAGGACTGCAGCCAGCAGCCGAGCACAAATCAGCATTTTACACAAACCTGATAGCAGATCCAAACAGCTATTCAGCATCACGCACTCTGAAGTGGTCATGTAATTTATATATTATGATAATCTGGTTTTCATCTAACCTCCTAATTCAACCGTTGTTTCATTTAAATAATTGGCAAACTGACTCCCCACCCATGTTGAGGAACATGCACACTGCTCTCTTGCAAGGATACCATTAACCTGGTCAAAATGTCATGAAAAAAGAACAAAGATAAATTTCCAAGGAAAAGAAACAATAGTCACTTTCAGGAGCCTATCTCCCATTATATATTTTAAAATAGGTAAAGTTTAACATTTAGAAGGAGAAATTATTTCTGACATTGCTTGAAAGGATCACTTTTAACACTTTATTTTAGGAAGAGTTTGGATTTTGTTTTCTGGATTTTGCTTGGGTTTTTTAAACATATCTAGAGTATATCTACAGTAATGAACCTCTTTCCTAAAAGTCTTACATACTGCTCTGGTGAGACCCCACCTGGAGCACCCTGTACAGTTCTGGTGTCCCCAATGTAAGAAGGACACAAAACTGTTGGAGCAAGTCCAGATGAGGGTAGCAAGGCTGATGAGAAGTGAAGCATCTGCCCTGTGAGGACAGGCTGAGAAAACTGGAGCTGTTCAGCCTGGAGAAGACTGAGTGGAGAACTCAAGAGTAACCTTCCAGTATCTGAAGGGAGCCTAAATGTAAGTGGGAGAGGGACTCTTCTTCAGGAGCTTCAAAGTGATAGGACAAGTGGGGATGGCTTCAAACTGAGAGAGGGGAAATTCAGGTTAGCTACACAGAAGTTGCTCACTGTGAGGCACTGGAACAGGCTGCCCAGAGAAGTTGCCCCATTCCTGGAAGTGTTAAAGCCAGGTTGAATGGAGCTCTGAGCAACTTGGTTTTGTAAAATGTGTTCATTGGAATGAAATGATCTTTAAGGTCCTTTCCAAACCAAAATATTCCTTGATTAATAAGGAATTAATGATAATCTGTCTGGCAGTGGCTATCAGACATCTACATTGGACTTTCTAATCAGCCACAATAAGGACAATGAGAATCACAATCACACAACACTGCTAGGGACATTTCTTCTGTCAAATATTCCTTGACCTGGCTCTGCAAGGCTGTGTCCAGCCTTGTCTTTAAACACTGTTCTTTCTCAGAGTGCTCTGCAAGCAGCATTCAGCATTTGCTCATTTTAGCCATGATTTGCCTGTCTCCTGCAAGGCTGGGGCAAGTGTCCTGTGTACCCAAACACTCCCAGCTCCAGGTTACTTCCTGGTACCCAAACACTCCCAGCTCCAGGTTACCTCCTGATGCAAGAGAGGTTACAGCAGGCAAACAGCCAGTGCTTTCAGCTTGGACAGCCATTTGCACAGAGGGGACACAACCCCTTCCACTTTAACAGCATTTCACACAGACAGCAAGTACAAGACAGTGAAGAACCCCATCCACAAGATGCTGTCAACCGTTCTCACCCTAATTACAAAGTTTGTGGGGTTTCTTTCAGTTTTCCACTTCAGTTTGGAGTAGTCAGCCACCCTCACAGTATTACAAGTAGAGTAAAACCTCTGTCCCTTTCAACATAGGAACTAGAGGGTATAAATTGCAATTAAAAGGCATACCCAAACCATTCTCCACTTCTCTTGTTCTGTACCAGTGCACAGTTATTCTGTGTTGGTCCTCACCAACAGATGAAGTGCCATGAAAGGAATCAAGAGACGTTAGTAATGACAAGTTCCTCATTCAGATATTCTATTAGGAATATTTTTAAAAATGCATATGTTGCAGGAAATTATTTACTTAGTTTATTAGGCAAGGGTATTGGATATGCCTGTGGTAATTTTCTTTATGCATTAATTAAAAGTTTTTAAAAATTGAAAGATGAATGAAATGAAAAGAGAAATAAATTGGGTCTTATTCCAGCAAAAGCCAGCCTGGATTTCCTAAGTGTTTGTTTAGCACAGTGCTATTTTCACAGCTCATTTCAAATTTTACAAATGGTCTTTTTCATTAAAAAATTTCAGGCCAATTCTGTTAAATATAATAACCGAAAAGTTTCCATAGACTCACAAATTTTAAGAAGTTTTTCTTTTCCTCATCAAAATTTTCTCTTTTCCCCTTGTTTCCTTTCCATCACGTAATTTAAACCAATGGGTGGAATTTCTACTCCAAATAAATCTCTGTTTTTCCCCATTGCTTCCAATACCACAGAGGTTTTCTATATAGTCGAGGTATTTGCATTTTAGATGGGTTTGTGAGGTTTGTCTTTAACTTAGATGTTAATTTCTTCAGCCTTCTCATCATTTTAGTCTTCCTCTCAAGACTTAGACTCAGATCTAAATAGACTTATAAGCCAATCTGGCTCTTCAGGGCTTTCTGAGTCTCGGACACAAGCAGAGAAGCACATTTGCTTGAGTCATAGAGGACTCAAAACAGGACAGCACAAGGAGCTGAGTTTTGTTGATCATTTTAGCAGGACTTCATCTAAACATGGAACTTATTTGAGGAAAGCCTTAAACTCAAGGGTGGTAGGTACACACAAATTGCATTGGTGTGGAAAGTAGTTCCTTACTTGACAAAGAAAGTAGAAAATACTTTCATTACAGGAGTTGGGTGCCAACACTGAAAGCATTTTACTCCTGAAAGGAGCCAGGCTGCTGTTTGGGCACAGAAGGAAATTCTTTATCTTGCTTCTTTGTAAATGCATCCAGTGGGATCTGGGTGTAGAGAGTGTAGATTAGTCAGTAGGGGCAACCGTGTGGACCTGCCTGAGCTGCCTGTGCCAGTTGTCAAAAATCACACACAAAGATCCTTCCCTGAAGAACTTTCTGACATGAAAAGAAACTTAGGGACACATGGGCTGAGACTGAGCTGAGATTGCCATGGAAAGCACTGTGAAAACCATGTGGCAAGCCTGCAGGAACACCAGAGCCTTTGATGTCTCCTGGGCACTGTCATTTAGAGTTTAACATAGCCTGAGTGCTTTTGGCTTGCTTTTCATGATGGTCCCCAACTGCTCTGTAGCCTTTCCATGGGGACTTCAACTTCCAGTGCCCTCATGGTTTGCACAGATTTCAAGCCTCAAAACTCACCAGATGTCAATACTGACAAACAAACCCATTTATCTCGGGAAGATGAACCAAAAGCAAACATGGAAATAACCCTGCATATTGGCTAAAAGTTCCCTCTGGCATCTCTCTTTAGAAATAAGAAATGCAAGGCAGAAATTCCGCTTTCTTATTCTTACAAGGTAAGCTAGTCTTTCTCAGTCACATAGAAAGGAGTTGAACAGGCTATCAATATAACTTAATAACACTGTCAACTCTTTGTTTTCTGCTGAAGCAGTTGGGATGAAAAACTGCTTCTTTCTTATCACAGAGATCTGCCTACAGCTCCTTGTTTGCTTTCCCCTCTGCAACACAACAGCTTGTTACTATGCGATTGTATCAAATAAGCACATATTATTTCTTAGTCCCTCAATTCCAAGCCCTCCACACACTCTGGCTGGGCTTGGTCCTGAACCACAACTGACAATTTCTGTAGAACTGCAAAGGCACTCACATTGTTCACTCAGCTCCTGTTCTCCTATTTCCTGAGCAAAAAGTCAGTGCCCAAGAGCTCAAATTCCTGATCTCTGTTCACCTGCAGGATGCCAAGAGAAAAAGCATAAACAATATTTGTTCTACCAACTGCCATACACTGCAAATTATGCACTGCAACTGTGTCATTAATAGGATTTGTTAAGGTTGGAGAGAATAACCAAAACAACCTATAATTTCCCTGACAACTCCAGCTGAAGGGCAAATTTCTTGAGCCTGTTCTGCTCTGTGGAGCTTTAATTGTATATTGTATTCCCAGAGGGCTAAATTATACTCTCAGTTACAACCATGATATAATTAAAGTTAATGGAGTTGCCCAGTTCTAATTGAGGGCGTAGTTTATTGCAGTAAATGTTACAGTACAATAAATCATTGAGAAGGATTCCAAGCTTTATATATTACTTAGTTTCCAGAAATCTGAGTTAAAAGTCTCTAAATAAAGCTCCACTGTACTGCATAATTGTCCTCACCAAAAAATCAGTGACTATACAGTAAGTAGATAAACACTGACTAGCACACTCAACATTTCTATCAGCTTCTATAACTATCCTAGGTTTTGGTAGTTTGTGTTTGGGCTGTGATTTTTTGGGTGATTTTTTTTTGTTGTTTGTGTGGTTGGGATCTTTTAATGCATTTTAAATTGTTATAATGCAAGGAATCCTATTTAGAAACAGAAATCTGATAAAGAAACAGTGCCATAAACATATCTGTTGTGTGCTACAGGAAGAGATGTTAATTCCTGCCTGTATGTGCGTGCACAGCAGAGAGAAAGGGCTTGTCCTCATCTCAAATACCTTACTGTGCAGCCAGCAAAGGCCTCAAAACACCTGTGAACAGAACCAACACAGTTGAGTTTTAACCCAGCTAGCCTGGGTGCCAGTAACAGTAAAACCAGGACAAATTTGCCCACTTAAAAGCCATCCTGAGGTAAAACGTGCCTTTGGATTCCAATATTAACTGCAGGAGCTTTGCAAGTATTCCCACAGTGCCCATAGCAAACCCAGTGCTTTATGTCTCTTTTCTGCTACTACACCTTTCAAAGTGGAGTGGATAAGATCTGGAACATGCAAAGTGAAAAGTTTTAATGTTAAATTGTCATCCCAGTTTAGTCTGCATGAACCTGACTGGAAACCTTTATCGCCTTGTTTTTACAGATAATCCCTTATCTCTACAAGAGTTCTACAGATCTGCCATTGTTACCCCTTCAATTCACCAGAGGCACTTTAATCTAAAACACCACGAAAATAAAAACGCTGTGTTTCAAACATTGACAGATAATGAGATTCGAGTCCTTAAATGTGGTTATTCAAATTAACTTTATTAAGTTAACATTAAAATTAGATGCTTGCATTCTTATAATCATGAAAGATAACAGAGTATTTTTAGTGTTCAGATTTTATAGCCAATGCTCAGAAAAGCCTCTCCCTTTTATTGAATTTTGCCTCCCATTAACTTTTTGCTTCACTCTATTTTAACACCTTTAGAGAACAGAGCATTTATTCTCTTTATCTTAAATTCCCTTGATGTGTTTCTGATTTGCACAAGCTGTTTCAGGAACTGCTGTTGTCAAAAACCACTTTCTCTCCTCTAGGATTGGTATTACCACAGGGAGTCTTAGGAGCCCAGACTTTGTCCCCAGCTATTTAATAACTCTTCTTTCTTTAGTTCACCGTTTTTATTCTGTAGGCATTGCTTAACCACACTGGAGTTTTTACAATACAGGCCTGAATGGATGAGTTATTAATTTTTTCCCCCCGTTTTCTGGGGAGAAACACACAGCATCGCCATTTAAAAGTTAAACTAGGATTACCTCCTGTGACTGCGAGTGATAATTGTGCCATTAGCAGTCGTTTATCCCTTTATCCAACCTAATTCAGTGCCTAAGGGTCTCCAGATTTCAAGCTCTGGCTCACTTGAAGTCTTCTGTTTTATTGACTGAGGCCTGGGAAAAAGTAGGTCAGGATGAAGGTGAGTGTCTTAAAAGCCGGGCTCCGGCTCAGGTCCCTGTGCCCCTAGAGGAGGAGGAGGACGCACGCAAAATATTTAAGGATCCTTTCACCAGGGATCTCTCCTCAGGTAGTCTGCTGGCCAGCAAATTGGAAAACATATCACATCTACTTATGTTTTTCCCTTGATATTTTGTACTGCCTCACATCACTGTATCTTTTGAAGATTTCTTATTTTAAGTAGAGCCAGCAGCTGGAGACTGCCTGTCTGGTTCTACCACCACTGAGCAAGCTTTCAGCCCTCAAAGGTATCTTAGATTAGTCTCTCTCTCTCTAGATATATATATAAATGTGTGTGTCTGTGTATATGGAAAAAAATATAAATAGATGAATGAAAATGTATATAAGCAAATAAACTGAGACATTACTTATTTAAAAGTTACAGGGTTTACACTGTTTGTGTCAGAGCTGATTTTTTTAAACTTCAATTCCTTCTTTCTTTCCAGGTCTGGACTACCACAGAATTATGTACCATTCGCCTTCAAGTCCTTCAGTGCTGGGGTTTGTTCAGCTTTTCACAGATCAGAAGTAGCTTTCCAGGGTTCCCTGCCAGCTTCCTTCGGTCTTCAGAAAATTGATTTGTGCAGCTCCAGTTATATTCTTGTTGGTAAAAACAAAAAAGCCCAATTTGTCTGTTTTAGGAAAGGAATATACTCATTTTTTTCCTGACAGGCTGAAGTACATGACCATTCTGTTGGCTGGATCCCTATCTGTCTTGGAATAGATAAAAATGGATATCTAAAATAGATAACAGATAATAATTATATAATATAGAATATGGATCAGATAATATAGAATAATTGATGATAATAATAAAAATAGATATAAATAGTTATAAACCTAACAGGGTCATCAGTTGCACAGGTGTAGCCAACACCCTTCTTGAACTGCAGGCACACCAAGAATGGCCCAGCAGAAATGGTTAAGCAGTGGCCCAAGTCAACAGCTGAATCACAAGGCCAGTCAGAAGACTGTGCTGGCAAAAAAGAAAGGAAGAGGAATTCAAATGTCTGGCCATGGAAGGAAAAGAGCCAGCAGCAGCTGCTAAAGCCAAAATCAATGGGCTGCTCAGGGATCCAGCAACACGGCTGGCATGAGCTAGACCTGCTCCACCATAAATTAATGAGTCCTCTGGGAGCTTTGTCAGCTACTGTCTGTGGATCACTCCAGGACCTCCCATTCCCCTCCACAGGGAGTCTGCATCTTCTGTGGCTTTTGATCACACGGAGATTTTGGGATGTGACTCAGGAAGAAGGAGAGTTAGGTTAACCCCACACTAACATTCAAACACCATGCGCATCTTGCAGCATGTCTTCCACACTCGATGGAATGAGTGAAATCAGATATTCCTGTGTTTAGATTATTTCAAGCAAAAGCATCTCTTGGGAAGATTTATCCCTCTTCCACTCTCTAATATCAACCACACAGTGATCATGACAGCAATCTTTATCTGAATACTTTTAGCAGCTGTTTCCACAGTTTGGGAAATGGAAAAGCATCTTTTAAACTGATTGTTTGTTTCAACACTTTTTTGAGGGACTATCTTCATTGCATGTCAGTGCTTCAGTGTACTTTACTGAAGATTGGCACGAAGCACAAAATATAAATACATGGAAATATTCCTGTTGGTCATTAAATTCAATTAAGTTGTCATAGTTTAAACTTAATTGGAGCTGTGGGGTTTTGCACACAACCATACAAGAGGTATGAAAAATTAAAGTCATAGGACATCATCAACTGCAGGTGCGTACTCAATTTCTGTGCATGCCATTATACAGCACTTTTAGGAGAAACACATGACATGAAATTACCATAGACACTGTTTACTGCCCAATGCACATTTGATTCATATTTTCTGGAAAGTTAATAAGCAATAATAATATATATAAATGGATTATAATGGGCTTGAGAGATCATATATGGCTTTAGAAATGTTTCAAAGTGCTCCCTTCCACTCCCACAGACAGGAAGGAATTATCTGCTTTATTTATTTTGTTAGTAACAATCTATTTATCCAGGACTGTATCAGACTGTTGCTGTAATGTCTAGCCATTTTCCAGGGAAATTATGTGTGAGCTTGCCTTTTTTAATTTTTTTTTTAACCTCTGAACATTTTTGAGCTTTTCCCAGTCTTATAACCAAAAGAGCACTTAGTCTAAGGATGCTTGAAAAGACTATCAAGGGAAAGCTACTCTGAATAATTGGGTTCCTGCATGGAGTGTTTAGAGTGGCACATGTGCTGGTCATTCTTATTTTGTCTGGCAGCAAGTTCCTCAACCTTAGTCCAGCTCCTGTGAACGTTTTGTTTCCTGTGGTTATGAGACTTTTCCTATGTTGTTGACAGCTTCATTTTTTCAGAGAAGCAAAGCTGTAGCATGAGGTCATCTTGGTTCATCTGCTATCCCACAAAAAAGAAAGACTGGGAAGAGCTAGTGTACTACAGAAAGTATTGCTGTAGGTTAGAGCATACTTAGACATATAATGTATGGCATATTATAACATATCAAAAACGCATTTATTCATTTCCCAGGAGAAAAATTATATTGCATTGATTTATAACTACAAAATTAATACCCATCATATTACGGGATTATTCTTTTCAGTTTTGTACAACATAACAGGCAGCAAGATCTAATCCTGCTCAGATGAAAAATCATACCATGAATGTACTAAAATGCATCTCTCATCTTTATTCTAAGGCATGGTGTCAGATATCCTAAAAGAACACTCTCAGGAAATTATTTCTCTTTTTCCAAGATTTTTTATCTTTAATTTTGTTTATGCAAGACCTGCCTTCTACAGACACAATATTAGCCACACTCCCTGCTAAAACTCTTAGACACCATAAAAGTTGGAGAAATTGTCATTATTGTTTTTATTATTATTCTCACTGGCAGTGTAGGAGTTTCCCACAAGCAGATGCTGCCTCCTTTCTTCAGCTGGGTTCATGAGCCTTTCCACTTTGACTGAAATACAAAAATGGGGCAAGATAAAAGCTGTAAGGCACAGGAAAGCATTCCAAAATTCTTAGACTGAGAAAAGTCCTAATCTCAGGGTATCAATGAAAACTTTGCATTCGACGAGCCAGGATTTCACTCTGTCAGTTTCCCCAGCCATATACAGGGTCTGTTCTAATGCAGCTTGTGCCAATTTCCATCTCAACATCTACAGTTTAACAGAGCATTTAAGGCATCATCTTCTGTGTTAGGAGTCAAGGGAAGGGCTGAGCCCATTCCCAGGAATGGATTCACTGGCTCCTCTTATCCATAATCAGAGAATCATAGAATATCCTGAGCTGGAATGGACCCATGAGGATCAAGTCCAGCTCCTGGCTCTGCAGAGGCTGGAGATGGAGGTTGTGTAGGCAGAGGGATGTACTCATCCCATGGCACTCTGTTCCCAGCTGAGCTTCCCAAGTCCAAGCTGAGCAGCCAAAATGAGTGTGGGTGAGATGAGGCTGCACTGTTCACAGCATCCTACCAGGCTGCACGGTGCCCTCTCAGCTACCATTTCAACCAAAACAAACCCTTACCAAATAACTGCATTGACTATTTAAAGTGGTAACCTTTCTTTAACATTGCTGCTTATAATTAGATTTCACAGAAAACCAGACTGGTGGGTTTCTCTGAGCCTGACATTTTTATCATGTGAAATATGTTGGATCAGGTAATCAAAAGGTCTTAAGGTCAGGTAGCATGACTGAATTGCTGTTAGTAATTAAATGTGCAATAAATAACAGTATCTGCTGCAGCTAGAAAAGACCGTGTAGGTAGCTTCGTGTTCTGTTTTATAAATCATATTAAAAAAAAAAAAGTGTAGGGGTTGTTTTATATTAAACATGGTAGTTACATGTGCCAAAGATTTATTAGTCCAGTCTGTCTTATGGTGAGTGGCTGCAGTCCAGATTCATGTGGTAGAATAATAAAAATTTTTAAATGGCTGTAGAAGCTGATGGACCAAAATGGAGTTAGTTACTCCATTGGCTGCCTGTGATGTCATAGCCATGGCTGCAGCCCCATATATGTTTACGAGAGGTTTATTCCCATTAATTTCCACCTATAACATAATAACAATCAGACATTCAAAAGGAGACTGTTCCTAAGAAATCAGTAAATTTCCCTGCTGACTGGAGTCTCTCAAGTCCCATCTACTTCACCCTGAACCCAGGGTCTGCAAATGTGCCCCTGAATTTCTCTGTTCCTTAAGGCTGATCAGGCTTTGCCTCCACACATTGCTGGAAAAGAACAGCTGCATTTAGGGTTAGGGTTTGGGCAGGCTATGGAAGAACTTTCTGTTCCAAGCACTTAGCATGAGACCCTGCAAATGCTTAAACACATATATAATTTCCCTTTTGCAAGTAGCCTCATTCACTTCAATGTCACCATTATGTGAACAAAGTCATAACCCTGCTTAAAAGTTTTCAGGGTTATGACTTACTACCTATATTTTCAGAGGCCAAGAATGCTGACGGCTCTTAAAAAAAATAAAATGAAATAGAGACACGCATGATTTGAACTGTGTTCAGAATTTTCTCCAATTGCTTTAATCAAATTCCCACTAGGCATTGAAATTAAATTGTCTACGTTAGCTGAATTCCACTGGTCATTACTGGCTGGCAGTGGTTGATGTATCAGATTTTCTATTTCTTGTTTTTCTTATGCATGGGTGTATTATACATAGACATTACTGGGGTGTCTGGCAGTCTCCCAGAGAAACTGCCTTGACTTCATGGCAGGATTTAAAAAAAATACACTCTTTGATGCTTCAAAATGGCTGCAAATTCAAATTTTGGCCAGCCTTTTTAAGACTTTCTATCCTGCAACCTGTTGCATGAATTTTGAATGGTACTTTGTGTTTCTGTCTGCCTGCCATGAGTAGGCAGGTAGGTGTACTTGCACCCTGCTCCATAGAGTGCAAGTAAATCAAATTAAGGGATTTCCTTTATAAACTCAAAATTGAAGGACTTGGTCTACACTAAGCAAAAACACTATACTGAAGGACACACCAAGATTCTAGTGCTAAAAACCCTAGATACAAAAAAAACCCCACACAAACCATCTTCCCCCCAAAAAAAAAAAAAAAAAATTGATAAGTAGTTAAATGAAAAAATACAAAAACAAAGACCCCCAGGGCAAGAGTAACTCAGGTTCACGTTTTGCTTTTCTTTTTTTTTTTAAACTTCTTTATTTTATAGATATGTCTTCCAATTAGCATTACTTGTTATAAGCAATACGCTACAGATTCTTTTCAATATTCTTTTTCTTAAAAATTTCTGAAATTATTTTGTGGGGTTGTTTTTCCAGTCAAAACTGTTTCCAACCACAGTAACTACAAAACAATAACATTCCTGTGCCCAAATAGTAAAGGCCTCTTGTGTCAATACCACATCTCCTCATCCCTGAGGAGCAGACTCTTTGTCTAAATTGAATTATAAATGATACTCTGGTGAAGGAAGCAATAGTTTAGTAGCACTTTAGTCTTAGTGCCACAGTTGTGTTTATTAGTTTTGGCTGTTTGATAAATAGAGAGAGGTTTTAATCTAACATAATAGTTCTTTGCCTAGATAGAGAGCCATTACTGCTACAGCCAAGTAATATCCCTTCCCTTGGGAGACCCTGTCAAAAAGGAAGCAATATCAATTTAATTATCTTGTTTTTTGAACATGCTGCAGCCTTGGGTATTGACTTCATGTTTTTTCTTCAGTAAACATAGCACATATTATGGCACCAATGAATTTTACTATAATTTCTTAAACTGAGAACCGAAAGATTCCTTATTAAACAGACATGCAAAGAATTGTGTTAGCTTTCTTCTATGCAGCTATGATTCTTCTTCCAGCTCTGTAATTTCATTGTAATTTTAAGCCATACTTCAGCAAAACTCCAGGGATTTTACATACAGGGGTGTTTAATGCTCCAAATGTCTTTAGCTGTGCATTACTAATCACAAAGGATTTGGTTTAAAAACTGTCCTTTTAAGCAGTGAGATATTTGCAGAAGTTACCAAATAGAATAGAAAAGAAAAAAAAAAGAAAACTGGGCAGGAAAGGAAAAAATACACTCTCCAAAATACATTTGAGAGGCCTAATTATCACGCATGAGCTCCTATTAGAAGGTTAGTAATAGCAGTAGAAAATTACTCTTGGATTATTGCTTCCTGTGCAAGGGAGAGTTACCCAGAGCGTAATGGAGACAAATCCAGTGCTCGGAGAGTGCTGAAATGTTTGTGACTGGAGCAGGCCAGGCCTTGGAGCTGACCCCACAGCCATTCAAAAGCCTCAGTGAGACCATGTGGTGGCTGTGTTTTCTGACAGCGCTGCAGAGGGACACGGCAGGGCTGGTATGCCAAGTATCTGCAAGATTAATCTTTATTTACGTTCACTGGGATTTCACATTACATTGATAAGAGGACAAATGACAGCCTGTGATGATATGGTAATCTCTGTGATACAAGTACTTACAGTTTGGAAATATTTGTGTTTTAAGTGGTAGCTGTATCTACCCTTCTGGCTGCGAGAGAATTCTTTTTATCTGTTTTCAGTTGCTCATGAGTTTTTTTCAAAATGGATATTTTAGCCTGATATGTTCCATGTCAGTTATGTTGCTTAGACTCAGACGTTCAGGATAGGCTGGTGAAATTTTTGAGACATATCTTGTCCAGAGTTATCTTTATTCTCTGTCCCAAGTCCTTTTTGAAAAGCTGTAGTGCTATTATGCTGAGAAGAAGAAATTTGATTTATAGACCAAGCTGCATAGTGTGCTCTAAGGTTTCTGCCTGACAATCCACCTGAATTGAATACATCAGTTCTGGCTTAAGACACATTCAGTAGAACTTCTTAGGGACTAGCTATGAGCAAGTTTTCACAGACAATTTGCTAAGAGCAAGCTGCAGCTGCCAGCAGCCACCAGTATGCTAAAAATGACAGGAGTGGACCTGGACTGTACTGCAAAACTTTCTATGAAAAAAAACAGCAGAAGGTTCTACTACTCACTCTCATTTCAGAATAAGGCACCAAACTGGGAGTAGGAGATGACCTTGAGCTGTAATCCAGCTCTTTCTAGTAATTATACTTGGAGTACTATGTAAAAAAACTCTCATGAAAAGATCTAACCAGCATTTTTTTATTACTATTGCCATTACTTGCCTACAGTTCTGCAAGCCCAGAAAATGACGACTTTCCACTTAGAAACCCTAGGGAAAGAGTGTGGGATGGGGCACTCAACTAAAGCAAAAAGATCAAACATTTTCACAGAAGGCAGACTTTCAGTGGAAATTCCATTTGGTCAAGAAAATCAATTTTCTCTCACACAGCCAACTGTAAAGGAAGCAATTTCAACCAACTCTACTTAATGCTAGAAATAGATAAATAGCAACTGCTCAATTTTATAAAAGAGGAAGCTGAAAGGCTGCACAGGAGAAAATGGCAGGACTGTAAGCTGAACTCATTTTTCTAATATGATTTGTGACTGCCACACTTCTTTTAAGCATCTATTCCCTCGGGGAGCCTCAAATATCATCTTCTCCATGTCCTTCTCCCAGGAAACAAGTGACAGGACAGGAGGACGTGACCGCAAGTTGCTGCCAGGAAAGGTTCAGGTTGGACATCAGGAAGAATTTCTTCCTGGAAAGGGTTTAGTCATCAGAACAGGCCACCCAGGGAGGTGCTGGAATCACCATCTCTAGAAGTGTTCAAGAAAAAACTGGACGTGGCACTCAGGGCTGTGGTTTATTTGACATGATGGTGAAGGGCCAGAGATTGGACTCAATGGTCTTGGAGGTCTTTTCCAACCTTTGTGATTCCATATGGAACTCTGTAGGCTCTGTGATTCTATATGTGCTCATCTAGTTCCAGAATACAAACCAGTATTTCTGCTCCCCAGCCATTATTTGCTGCCCAAAGGGGTCCACAGTTCTGGACTACAACCTCTCCCCTGCAGTACTTTACAAAACTTCATATTTACTACAAAGATCAAAAGTAAAAAAGAAATCTACAAAACAGAAGGGAATTCAGCTAATTTTCAGAGAGTTGGTGATTTTTTGCTTATTAAGCGCACATTACTAAATGTTATTATTTGGTTATTCCTAAAAGCTAGGAGCTCAGTTCTAAAAAAATATTCATTAAAAAAAGTGTTTCACTTGCAAAATCCAAACTTCAAAGCTTAAAGAAAAATCTGCAAATAACCTTCCCATGCATCCACTGGGAAAGATTCTGCAAAAATAAAATCTACCTTAGCAAACTCCGGAGGATGAAAAAGTAGGCATAAAGTCACCTAACCTTGAAATTTGGTTCAGTAGATAGAGAACATTAGGGATGCAGGCAGGGTAGAAGAATTTCTCTCCAGTGGAGTATCTTTCTCTTACTGACTGACTTAGGCTGGCTACTCTCAGAGATACAATGGATCCCACCAGACCTGTCACCGGGAAAACTAACTGGAAACATCAATCCACATGTACAGTACAAGTCATCATGTATTTCTCAGAATCTACTCGAGTTGCACTCAAACCGCTCTAAACCCTTCTACAGCACTCAGGCACTTCCAACATAATTTTTGGAAAGAGGTCTGTAAAATAAAGGGTCAATTGCAGACTGACAGATACAATCAGCTACGTGCATCAATCAATCCAGTGACTGGGTATTTTGAGCTATTAGCCAAAGCCTGCACCAAACCCTGGAGACAACTGCTTGAAAAACATTATCACAAAGGACAAGGAAACACCAGCCTCATTGTTTCTAAGTAAAATGGGTCATTTTGGAGACTATAATGAAAAAAGAAATACTCCCAGATGGTTTTGAAATGTCATCACGTTGCTCAGTTTAAATGCTCTGAAGGGGATAATGCCAGTCTGGCAATCCTTTTCCCCCTAACCAAGTAACCTTCATTTGAAATTACCTACAAGCTTTGCTTATACTGAAATGTTTAGAAAAGTAAGGGACAAATCTTATGACCCATTCTTCACTCATACAACCAACCAGCTTGGGTAGCCTGCCCCAAATAATAGCACCGGTTTCCTTTCCAATTAATCCAACTCCTTTGAAGACCAGATAATGAAAAGCATGGATCACTGTAGTGTTAGTGGAAAGATTACTGGGACAAGAGTTGGCCCTCAGAGTACCTACCCTCTTGTTTCATAGAGAGGCCCTTCTCCTGCAGCTGGTTTCTCATCTTACTGATTACCTGCTACATGAGAAATTTCAGTCTGGCCTCAGGGCTGGACCCAGCCCAGAGGCTTCTGTCGAGTTTGTTATAATTTATTTATTGTAACTCAGAATCCTATTAAACCAAGCCTCTCTCTGGCTTGCTGCACTGGCAGCGTTTGGACCTGTTGGTCAGTGAGTGCTGGACCACCTTCAACACCTTATGAAACTTTCAGCTTGGAAGTTAACATGAGGCAGGACCCGCTTCTCAGAGATGTGAGCATATGCTTAAGTCCTAGTGTAATGAATGGGACTTAATACCTGCTAAACGTTAAGCATGTGCTTATGTTTTTTTATATATAGGGTAGAACTCCCCTGCACCTAGAGAAATGGAAGTGCTCAAATGTTTTGAAGCCTTCTTTCTGAAAGAAAGGGGGTTTTGTGAGTTTTTAAAATGTTTCTGACACCTTTTTTGAGAAAAAATATATTTTCAATGAAAGAATTTTCACAGTAATGTGTCAGGCTTAGGAGTCTTTCAGGCCTTAATAATCTACTTCTTTTTTAACAGAACTGTGAAAAGTGCAAGTCAAACCAGATTTTTCTTCTAGGCTGGGTTTCAGGGGCTAGAATCAAATTGCTTTTGAGCACTTCCTAAAGATCCTGTTCATCTCTGTTATACTGGCACAACATCACTGGGTTCATCCAGAATCCACTTGCATTTTTCACTAGCCCATAATCCGGGATTTATTCTGTAATTTATCCTAATCAATGCAGTTCAGAAATGAGATCAGCAACAGAATGATCAGTTACTCCTCTGCTGCTTATTCTGTCTCAACACACACAGTTCAAATATGAACAAAGTAAAAGACATTTAAGCTCTTTTTCAGGAAAGAAATGGTTAGAAATTATGAACAACAACTCGGGATATAAATGTCAGAAAGAAACTGATACAAACTAGAAGCTCGCCTCATCGCTGTTAGTTCTAGTGACAATAAATATAGCGTCACAAAACTTTCACATTCCTCCTATGAAAGGGAAAATCAAGGGATGTAATTAATGCTATTAAAAGATTGTTCTCCTTCCGTGGAAGGAAGAACCAACACATTTCTTTTGCCAGTTCAGACTTCATCTGCAGAACAAGAGAACAGTTTTTCCTTTAGAAAACACATATGAGTAGGAATAAAGATCCCCAGAGCAGTGGGGAGAAATAGAACTACAATATTACATTTCAGTAATAAAACCAGCTAGGAGATTAGAGGTGGAGCTTTATAAAATACAAGAGCCAAAACCCAGCTTCCTGATTCTCCTAAAGGAAATATCAGTATGTTGGCCAGTCTACTTTTCATTATCACTTCATGGTTTAGAAGTTGTTGTTTCACCCCATGACCCTTCTCCATCCACCTTTTATGTGAAGTCTTGGGGTCCAAAATCTGTTAATGCATTTATCACACATTTTAGGGACATATTCAAATAGCAACAACTTGTATGAGCACTTTAAATTACCCTGACTAACGCCAGCACAATTCAAGATGCTTCTGGCCCAAGCCATTAATGATGTTACACACCATTAATGGTGGAATTCGCCCGCACAATTTGCTCCAAAGAAGCATGGAATACACATAAAAATGGATGTCCCGCCGTTTTGTTTTCCAGAGGAATGCCTGTTAGGCTGCAGTAAGCTCACCACTTCCGCAGCTTTAACAAAGATAGCACACATCTGAGAGAGAAGCTAAAGCAGCCAGCACCAAAGAACTGACTGAACACACAACCATTGCCTTATGGCTTCTTGCAGGTACGTGACACACAGAAACAAAAGTCAGTGACAATGTAGGAATTAAGCTGCATTCAAATATAACAATTCCTTTAGTTCTCTGGTTCCCCTCCTAACTCCTTACACCAAGTGCCTGTTAACTTATGCATTACTAATTATGCAATTCTAGAGTTAGAAGATCTAACTCAAACCCTTGTCAGTCATCAGCTACCTCAACCACACTGACACATCTACAAAAACATTCATTATTTTCAGAAGACTCTAGAAGAAAAAATTGACAACCTGTTCCTATTGAGTTAGCTACAGAACTTAATACATAAATTAAATAATACCAGTAAATAATGAGTAGCATCAAGTAAAGTACAAATTCTCCAACATGGAATGTACTATTACAGCAACTAAGTATAAAATGGAAAGAACTGATTGAATGCTGTTTGCTGCCCATAAAATTATTAACATAAAGTGAACAATTAGTCATTTTTAAACATACAGAAACAAAGGTTTTCTGTGTGATTACTCATCTGTGGTGCTGACAGGACAGTACCCCTCCAGAGCACCTGGCACCAGAGTTTGGGTTGTGCTGCAGTGCTGCCACGCCAGAGTGACGGCTACAGCCTGCAAGCACTAAAACATTTTGGGATAGGCAATAAACACCCTTCAAGTCCTCTAACGACACTCCTCCACATCTATCATGCACAGTGCTCTGGACTGTCAACATCTCATCTCCCATGCTGCAGCGAGAGGAGCACAGAGCAGTTTTCACTTAGGATGATTTTCAGCTGTCACGCATGAAGAGCAGGCGTGTGTTAGGGCTTGGGAAAACTACACAGGCCAAGGCTCCCCACTCTGAGAATATCTCCAGGATTATCACAAACAGAGGAGACAGCAAGAGAAGGTCTAGGGGAAAAAAGAAATGAATGAATAGTAGAAAATTGCCAGATCCAGACAGCATTACTTTGAGAGCTCTTCTGATAGTTACAATGTGAAATTGCTGAACTGTAGAATGCAACCTGATGCTTAAATTGGTCTCTTAAGTAAATTTCATAGCAAATGATCCACCTATAAACAAATAACAGAAGACATGCCTGTAGACTGCCTGTCATGTGGCAGTTATAGAAAATCACCCACCTCCTACCCCATATAATCCCATCCTTTTATTTGAATTCCTGTCAAAAACAGGGAAACTATAACTTCTAGATTTTCACAATAACGGAGCAAAGTTTTATTGTTTATGGTTAAAATGTTCATAGTAAAAACAAACATTGATTTGTCTGTGGTAAAACTCAGCTGTGTACTGTGCCATACTTGATTTTACCTTTCATTAAGTAAATTGCCAACCAATCCTTTCTTTTCCTTTTTCTGTGGTTTTCCAGACCTTACTGAAGAAGCCATTATTAAAGCACAAAGGAGATTTCCCTGTGTAAAGACTGAGCAGAGGTCTAGGGGATTTGGACTGTAACATGATAATGTTAGAAAGTTGTCAAGCTGTCAAAATGTAAAGCACTCCAAATACAAAAGTGTGAGGGTTTAGGTATTTGTTTCCACTGATATCAGGGAGAGTTACACAGGCTAAATTCTCTTGCTTCCTCTAACAAGTGCTCACCTCACGGCTCATCAGGAACTGGAGATGACTCGGCAAGAGATTTTGAACCCCAGCTCAAACCAGCAATTTCACTGACAGCAACTAAGTGCATGAAAGTGCATGAAAGTGGATAATGTCCAGCTCAATGTGATCCCAAAAACACTTTGGTTAGGGGAATACAAAAGCATTACTGTTCTCATCCTACAAGGCAAGAGAATAGTGGAGCAGAGATGACTTTCCTGAAGGTAAAAGGGAATACAAAGTAAAAGTACTATTGTGCCTTAATAGTTTCAGACTATACTGTCCATCAATTCCTTTGGCATCTTTCACTTGTATGAATCAGAAGATAAATAAACAGAAATGAGAAAACAAACCAGAGCCTTGGGCTAAATTTTCCAAATTTGGCCCAAAGTAGGTAAAATTTAGAAAAATACTGAAGAGTGTGGAAAAATCTATTCCTGTGACAAAAATTTCTCAAGAATATAAACTGGCAGAGCATTAAGACACTCCGGTGATATGACTGAAGTAGTGATGGAAACAATATGTGGAGAGACCATTGTCACACCAATGTGAGGAATGTAATCAGATCGGTATCTTGTGATCCTTTTGGATGCTGCCTCAGAGCTCAACACAACACAGATGCTTCTGTTGTTAAAACATTTAACATCTTGTAATATACACGATGCCAAGGCATATTTTGCTAAAGGCAGGGAGGGTTTGTCACTTACCACAGTAGTAAGTTTGTTGCCCTATGTGAAAGTGCAGGTGAATCAATGCGTAGGTGGGGCCCTGCCCTGACGAAGTAAATGAAAGTTAGTTTTAATTATTTCAGCAGGACTTGGACCTGGGACTTCCAATCACAGAAGTGGGAGAACAGCCAGAATAGACCTACACAAACTGCAGTTCATACATTTTATTAACTGTATGCATTCTCCCTTATGCCCTGCTGTGAATGTTCACATACACAAAGCACAAGGGCTGTTCCAGGGACAGTATGTGATGCACATGGGCCATGCACGTTCAGCACAACTGCTTCCTCAGCAGCTTCATTCTCCTCTTCTGCTTTCAAACACAATGACAAAGAATTTGCATGTGTGCCCAGGCTACTCTTCATGTACGTATATGGCTCCTTGCCTTTCATCTGCTCCTACATCTTATGCTGACAGATGAACAATGCACAGGATCATAAATGGAAGTAACACAGTTTAAAACTAATAAAGCCAAAAGTACAGTCCCAAAAATAAAAGCTTGAGTACAAAAATATATTTTTACCTTAGTATGCAACTCGTATAACAATAACAAGTCAACAACAACAATACTGAGGATCTCCTCCAATGTAGGCAAAGCGACATCTAAAACTGCAGATAAAATCCTAGGATTTACTTTTGACAGACCAGATCTTCAGCTGCTGCTAATTGCTTCAATTGCTACAATTCTGCAGTTGGAAGTTTGGCACAAACTTCATAAAATTGCAGGAAGGAGTGTTGAAGACAAGCTTGGCTCTATCACAATGCTGCCATTAAACTACCTGCAAGAGGTTTAGGTAGCAAATACCAAGGGTCAAAACTTTTTAGTCCCAGTCCAGCCCAGGGAAAAGTAAACTTGCTTCCAATTAAATAAAATTAATGTGTGGCAGACAGAGATCTTCAAATTCAATTCCAACAGAAACATCACTAAGTACTGTAAAGTACATGTCTGCATTTTGGAAAAAAGTAAAGCTTTGAAAACATCTGGACAGACTAGATTGAATATACAATCAAAAACCTATAGTTATCATTGCAAAAGTTCCCAACAGCAGTGAGTTCCACGGCCATTGGCTCAATTTAAATAGCGTTATAGCGAAAATTGCAGGGTTTGGATGTTCCTATGTTTCTTGCAGCCGTGGGATGAAAACTCTCCATGACTAAAATTTTTTTCCCCTAGAGAGCCTAGATTGTTCAGTACAAGAGTGATTCAGCTGAAGATCGAATTTGTATCTGTGTCATTAGGACTGTTTAATAATAATTTGAAAGAAACAAATATCATAGACTCTTACAATCACAGAGTGGTTTGTGCTGGAAGAGTCCTTAATGATCATCTAATTCTAAACCCCCGCAATGAGCAGGGACACCTTCCACTCAGATGGTCCCAGAGCTCTGTCCAGTCTGGTCTTGAACATTTCCAGGGATGGGACATTCACAATTTCTTTGTGCAGCTTGTTCTAATGCCTCACCACCCTCACAGTAAACCATTTTTTTCCTAATATCTAATCCCCAGACACGGGTCCCATACTGTGTTCGGGGTAAGTGCAGCTTAGATTAGGATATATTATAAATTGTTCTATAATAACTCATGGATTAGCAGGGGTTGTTTGAAACATAACATTCCCAAGGGGTAAAGTAAAGCTGCCTTTAACTTAGGCTTCTCTAGAAAAGAAAGAAGGAGCATTGAGCTGCTTAGCTGGCTTGCACTGCAGTATTTTTAAGCTCTTCTTCATCACCTTCTAACTATTTCAGCATAGGTCTGTAAGCCAACTGAATAGAAAATTTGGATAAAATATGCCCTTAAAGTGCAGTGACTGATGGTCAGTAAAATCTTGATTACAGAGGAACTATCTCTCCTTATTTTTTCAGGATACTTTGAGAAATATTTGGTTAGACAGTCATAGGAGTGAAGGCAAGAAACTTTCTTATGTGCTGACTCCTAAAAGTCATTCTTAAGTATAGTGAAAAATTAAAAGGCAAAATACTTCAAGATCGATTAAATTACAGATATCATCTCAAATTTACAAGGAATGTCTTCAATTTTCAATGTGAGGAGGATCAGACCTAAAGGAATAAAGAACACAGAATGTCATTTTTCCTACAATGCTCAGGTAACACCCTTTGAAAATACATTTTAATCAAAAAACAAAAGTGTTTTTTCATTTTTCCTGTCATCTTCTAAGCTTCAGTAGAATTAGATAATGATTAAAATCAGCTCTTCGAGGGAAAAATATTAAGGAAAAGATCAGCAAACTATCATCTGGCTTTTCAGCCTTGCCAGCTCCACATTCCCAATGCCTGGGTGAGGATCATGGTCTTGTGGCTACCTTGCCCTGCCACTGATATGAAGAAATTTTCAAAATGCACAATTCTGAAACAGAACACAGAAATTCTAAAACAGAAAGCAAGAGAAAGAGGTTATGAAAAGTTTTAAACTTTTGGGTACTGCTAAAGACATTTCTGTTTCCTTAAGCCAGAAAGCAAAGGGAACATCTCTGAATATTTCAAGCCAGATAAATGGGGTTTTGTCTGTACAGTGCCCAACACTTGAGAGAGAAATCCAACACAGGAAACTATCTCCTGGGTTAAATCCAATTCCTCACCTTGCCAGCCACTACATCACATAACCCATTCAAAACTGCACTAATTCCTTTCAATAAACTAAAGCACAGATATTTTGTCATCAAAACATGCAGTTTGAAAATACACTAACCCTTTTGCTTATTCATATAAATGTAACATTTGGACTTTTCAATTGCAGCTCAGTGGACACTGATGACAAATATGAATCAAGCAGTCTCCATATACCAGAGGGCATTGCATTGATTTTGTTTCAAGGTGACAAGGGAACAAATTATAATGATTAAGCCTGCATTAAAAAAGTAATGTTGAAAACTCATAGCCAGATGGAAATGCTGAAGAGAAGCATTCTGAAAAATAGCTGGGGACCAAGTATCTTCTGAGAAAGAGATCTGTGAAACCCAGTCAGTGGTTTAGATGCATATTTTCAGTATATCTGTGGATGTCATCCAACACTTTGCCAAGATTAAGCCACAAATTCACTCTTCTTCACCTTCTTTTCATCCTACCTGTAGGAATTTCACTTACCTATTCTGTCTAGGTCAGGAAAAAAAAACACAGAAGTGCAATGAAATAGCAATAGTGTGGAAGATTTCTTCAAGAAGGGGATATACATATATTTTCCAAAGATTTTTGGCACTGCAGTGGGATCCATTTCAGATTTCCTGCAGCAGTCTACTTCTTCAAAAACCTTTAATCATCTTAACTGCTGGCAAGACATCTGTTGGAAGCGTTGGAAAACCGAAAATGAAAAAGCTCATAACTCTACAGAAATCACTAATAGAAAGTGAGAAATAGAACCTGCACAGTATCACTTGAAATGACAAAATGTTCTGATAATAAATAGAATCTGGCTAGAAACAGTTTGGAGTTGAAGCCCTGCAGTAAGCATCTCCAGAGCTAGGCAAATCTGTTCTTACAGGGATGTAGGAATCTACCTACACTGCAACCTCTTTTTAAACCCAAAAAAAAGGTCAAAAGTTACTTTTTAATCATGGAAAGAACATACGTTCTTCTCCAAAACATACTTCTATTTATTTTCTCCTCTTGCCACAGTTCCTTTTTTAAATCCTCTTCAGTTACCACAGAACCTGTTACTGTGTCACCCTCGGGCACTTGCTGCCAAATGAAGGTCAGAATTCTCAGAAAATGCTATTCAAAATGGGTATTTTACAAGAGCAAAATCCCCAAATACGAGAATATCAAGGTCATCAAGGCTTAGGAACTTCACTGAAGTTCTTGCTCCTGCATCAGAAAAAAGTACAGCCCCTGGGGGTTGGGGACGTGCTGAGAACATCTGAAAATAAAAAAAAAAATCATATTGGGGCTTACTGAGGAAAGACTGTCTCAGTCCTTGCACATTTGAGAAAATTGACATTAAAATTCAAATTATTATCTCCATGCAAAAGGATCATATTTTAAGACCTTTGTGAGCAGTTCTGCTCTGTTGGGAGTGTCCACATTGTGAGACTGTCCTCAGTCCTCTCACCACTGCTGGTTTTATGCTCTGTAACTACAAAAAAACAATGGGTTTTGAAATTTTACCCACGTTATGCTTGCAACTAACATCTTACATTATTGATTGTTAGTTAAATAGAACCATAATTCCTATTCTCTAATAAAAAAGAGCTTAAAATCTATGTAGATCTTGACAAACTCAAATGCTGCAGTTGGCTCAAACAAGAAGCCT
This sequence comes from Chamaea fasciata, assembly GCF_029207755.1. Taxonomy (NCBI): domain Eukaryota; kingdom Metazoa; phylum Chordata; class Aves; order Passeriformes; family Sylviidae; genus Chamaea; species Chamaea fasciata. Next base: position 66,628,179 of record NW_027094091.1, on the reverse strand, counting down.
CTTGAACCTTGAGAACTAAGTCAAAACCAGGAAATATTCCAAGTACCATGTCTTCTATGAGGATAGCTGTCCAAAGAAGTGGTGGGTAAGGTCATGTTTTAAAATCTACCAAGAAAAACAAGAAACAGTTTCCCACCCCATTGGAACCAGCATGGATAGCATGAGGGAGAATACTCTTCTAAAGCCAGAAAAGTTAAAGAGAAAACTGCTATTTTTCTATACTATGTAAATCTAAAATTAAAAATCTAAATTTTTGTTTTAAAAAAATGCAATGGAAAAAAAAGGGACCAGTGGATCAAAAGTGCAGAGCCTTCTGAGCAGACTCAAAAAGGAATCTAAATAAGTATATATTTCTCTGCTTAAAAAATACCAAAAAAATTACTTAGATGGCATATTGGAATAGGAACATAAACTTGTATTTAGAATTTGCATTTTGTAAAATACACACAGGTATGTATAATAAACACACACACACTACAGACACAATAAACTGAAGTATTTTTCATGCAGATGATTACCAGACTTATCTTTATACGATGTGATTTATTGCAGAGGAATAAGACCAGGAAATCTGCAAACATGTAGTTATTTGCAGCAACACATGCAGAAACAGACACACATCAGCTGATTTGCAGTGTGCAGTCACCGTTATGCCTGAGAGGATCTAGAAACGAAAAGTTGGGCAAGAAGTAATTTGCTTGCTGTATGAAACTTTTAAATATTAGAGGACTGTTAACAATGTGCCAGGTTAAACCCAAACCCCTCAACAATAAAACAGAAGCTCTCTGGCACCTACAAGATGGCACAGAAGAAGGAACCAGGGTATCCATTCAGTTTTGACAATTCCTGACCTCCTGTGGTGAAAATTACTTGTTTCAGATGTGAAAAAGATGGGCAGCACACTTATCACAAGTATGAACGGGCAAATAAATAACTAGAGGTTTACTCACTCTCTTTCATGTGTGGAGCCAGTGAAAGTTACAGGCTGTACCCATTAATAGGTAATGACTTGGTTTCCCCATGAACCAGAAATAAGTCTTTTGTTCAACTGTTGTCTGATTAAAATATTATGACCAAACACCTAATGGGATCCTACTGTAAATGGAGTCTCCAAATTCGCTTTTGTGTGCCTCTCACCAGGTAAATCAACCTTCAGTTGTGCCTCAACCACGAGACACCAAAGCAATGTGTACAACTGCTATAGAAGAGCCCTTCCCAATCCCAAAGAAGACTGTGTCAACCCTCTGCTAAACTCCATGGGATAATGTAAAACATATGCAAATAGATGAATGGCTTAAAATTCTTTTGGATTCTATTATAAAGACAGCATGGCATCAATTGCAGTAACTGCTTTAACATGCAGAAAATGACAATAGATATGGTCCCTGAAGTAGAGCAGTGATTAATCATGCAGGGTTGGGGGAGTATTTTGTTATTTAAACTCGCTTCATTCCTTGAATTTGCCTTCCCCAGGCCACCAGTGTTTGAATGGTGATCACAAAGGAGAGGTAGTAAGTTGATAGAAAATACTAAAAAAGGGAAGTGTTCTCACAGTGTCTGGATTCCCAAGGCAAATCAAGTACATAACTTGACTTTACCTATAAAGTCTAACTCACTTTTGCTGGATGTTTCTGAGATACTGAACTGCATCTACTATCCACCCATTTGAGGTAGTAATCTAATATCAAAAAAACATTTTATAAGTAGGGATATTCCAAGACCTTGTTACTTTTATGAGTTTGAATGTTAAATAAATAAAGCTGACATATAAAAGCCCCAAATGTACTACTTTGCATTACATATGCCTAGTTTCTAAATTCAGACTCACTTCATGAACAGAAATCACAAATGTAAAATGTGCTACTCAGATATGGAAGGACAGATACATAGACAGGCAGCTGCAAACCCGCAGCAAGCAGTCATTTTGATTTGTGAAAGGCACTGCAATTAAAAGCAAAATAAATTTCACCCACAAGAGAGCCCCAAAAGTGCTACCTGGATTCAAGCAATAGCTGAGTGTTTGGGTGTTTTAACGTTGCAACATCTAACAAAGACCTTCATTCTGTCCACATTATAACTAATGTAGCCATGCTCAGAATGAAACAGCTTTACCATATTGACACTGTAAAGCAGGCTAAAGTGTTGGCAAAAGAAAAAAAATAATAAAAAGAATACAAAATGGTACATGTAGGTTTGAAATCAGTAATGTTTCAGAACCCTTAACTTTTTGAAAAATCAAAATACAGAATACATCATGCAATACAGTGTGTGACCCAATGCACAGATGCATTCATGTGTGAGCCATTGATCTAAAACAAACTCAGTTAGATAAAAACTGTTTCTCTCTACTAGCTCTCTATATTAAAGAACACAATAATGCATCTCTGAAGCTAGAAACCTCTTCCAAGCTCCAGGCTGACACTTAGTTATGAAATGGGTGGAGACTTCACTTTCAATATTGTGTAAAGAAAAACAATTTTTCACATAGACTGCTCTCTTATCACTTTGCATTACATAAAACAAATGCAAACTCTATTTCTATTCTGAATAAACAGACAGAAATGTTTCTGCCTCCAGAGAAGAAAGAAAGAAAATCCACATTAATCTTCTGGAAACAAGTGAACCTGTTTTCTTCTGAGTCAAAGCAATGTCCTTTGAGACCACATCTTTAGCAAGAACAGAATTCCAGTTTCAAAACAGCCCCAAACTGAGCAGGCTCTTGTTGGACTGGTATGGGGCTCCTAAAGGCAGAAATTAGTTCACTAGTGTGCACTGTCTCTCCTTCATCCCTTGCTGTACTCAGGACAGGAAGGATCCAGGACATGTCAGAGTAACCCTTACTGCAGCATTCATGATTCACAAGAAGACTTTGAAAAGAAAATTAAAAAGACCACGTGGACACATAATGTGAAGATAAATACCTTCATATTCAGTTTTACGTCTGTAGGTGGAGTCTTTTGTTTCATCTAGGCCAAAACATCAGACTGAATAAATATTGAATATTACCATTAAAAAAACCCAAACCTTGGGCTTGCACATCCACAGGAGGAAGAATTTTCCTGTACCTACTTATGCAATTAAAATTATTAAAGGTCCACAGCCTGTGTTTCATATGCAAATATTATGCTAAATATGCCAACATTTGCTTTAGTCCAAATTTCACAATCTTTTTCACACTTCTAGCAGAGGATAAAATTTGCCCTGCTCTATTTCTATAAAGAAAAAATGGAAAAAGAGATTACTGGAAGGCAGGCTTTTTAACAGACAACACTGACTTTATGAGCTATTTTATAATGGTGGTTAAATAAAAGTGACCTTTGCAGTAGCTTACCAAAAAAACTTGCATTTTTTCTTGTGTCAAAATGCTCAGTGGACATACCTGGCTTTGTCTCTGCATGCACAAGATTGCAGTATTCTCACACTCAGAACGAGTACATTATCCTGATGTAGGTATGTGCTTGGCCAGAAGCAGTAAAACAGTCATTTTGTGACTAGCTGGAATCAGGAAACACTTTTGAGGCTTGGCCATATCTGCAAAAACAATTTTTTTCAGACTAAAGGCTGTAATTAGAAAAGAGATATTCCAAAGGGATTTCCAAAGAGCATTAATCTAGGTCAGCATTAATCCAGTCTCAAATGGGATTCAGCTTTTTTTCCAGCATCTTTCCAGTGAAATGCTCATATTAGAGAGGCTTTGAGAAACCCATAAGATGGCATGAATAACCTTTGCAATTTAGAGAATGAGATTTAGAAAGAGTTGCTGTCAACCCTTTTTTTCTTTTGTACTTCTCATAGATGTCTCATGGACATTGAAGGTCACAGGACGGAAGAACACAGTGCAAATCTCTGTGAGACAAAAAAACCCCACAAAAACAAAAGCAAAAAAACAAAACCAAAACCAAAACCAAAACCAAACAAAAACAAAACCAAAAAAACCCCTGAAGCTTTTGACAGAGTATTTTTCTTAGCATGGAGTCCTGCTTTTCCAAGATAGCTGAAAAGCAAAACATGCAAGCATCAAAAATCGGCAAAAGGTTTAGTAACATTTATGTACTCCCACTGCATGCACCTGGAAGAGGCAACACACCAGAATTACTCTGTGCTTAGTACCTAAGCCTGACCTGAAAGCATTCCATGAAATTCCCAACAACTTCTTGTTTTGCTTATTCAGAAAAAGAAAGCCAAAACACAAAGACAATTTTATGCAATTGATTTTTAAGGTCTCAGCCCATATCTCGCCCAATTTACACTTTACTTACATTATCCCTTATCTTCGAGCTGGGCAATAGGGCTTCCTCAGTGGCCTGGTATAAAATTTCAGTTCTTCCCAACCCAAAAAAAGCACACTGCTCTCCCATATGGAAGCACCTAATTCCTCAGCGTTAACTATCAGATGTTTCCAAATGTTTCAGGCTGTGTCACAAGCATCTCTCATCAGCAAATATGATTTCTTTTTCTAGAAAATCATCTCAAGTTTTAAAAACCTGCACTTTAAAAGTCAACATCAAGACAGATTTTAAAACATTAATTTAATTGCAGTAAGTGTCATGGCAAGAATTAAGCAGAAATGTCTTTCTCTGTCACACTGTTTGGATTGTAAAAGCCACTCCTCTCTGGAAGTATCAGTGCCAGTAAAATCTAACCTTTTCTTTTGGACCCCCAAAACCCTGACTTCTCTCTATCAAATTTTAAAAGAAAATTCTAGAACATGCTCATGTGTTTCGGAAAGCTGCCATACTCGAGAGAAAGGTCATGAGGCTTAACATACAAGTGTATCATAAAATCGAGTTTGAAGGGGTTTTGGAAAAAGGAATATAGAATGCAATTTATGAGGCTCGTCTCCACTCAAATTTCTGTGATACAGACCATGACAAGTTGCCAATTCGCCAGCATAAATAGGAAAATGGCTATAATTACATTTCCCTGTGCTGTTATTCTGGAAAGTTTTGACCATTTAGGATGTTCCAGAGCCAGTGGTTATCCAAGAAGCACAAGAGGAAGGCCACAGCAGGAAGGAATTGTGCATCACTAAGTGCAAGGGTGCCAGTCCAAACGTGGAGTACCAGCAAATGCACTGAGATGTTTGTGAGGGGAAAAGAAACTGCTGAGAGGCCTTAAAAGGCTGAATTTACCACTGGGCTCTGATGAGAACCACATCCTATGGGACAATGCAAAAATGTGACTCAACTACACGACAACTTTCCAGAGAGATGCAATCAGGGTGATTACGTTAGAGAATTGTCTCATGCTTTTACCACAGACTGCACAGAAATGACCAGCAGAGTTTTGTTGTTGACTTCTGTGGATGATGACAGCATGAGAAGAATTTTCGAGATGGTTGGATTTACAATTTTCTTTTTTTGCTTTTTTGAGTAAGACTCTTAAGACATCTTTTATATAGATGTATCTGAAGGAAAATGGGAAAAAAATAATTTACACCTACTGACCCAGGCATCTAGCTTTCTGCATAGCATAGCTTTGTTAAAAAACCTGTTGTGAGTCAGAGTGGAAATGTGATTCAGTTCCCTATAATTAAAAGCTAATAATGTCTCTTTATGTGCCATACCACCTTCAGTTTCCACCCACATTAAATTAAAAAACAACACAAAACAAAAACAGGCCTTGATTATATGATTTGCTCCTGAAATTTGCGTCCAAAAGTGTATTTATGTGGTGAACACCATCTTTGTGTTAGGTGGCAAATATAAAGCAGACTTCATCCATTTACATATTTCTGGTTCATACAATATTTAACTGAGACTGGATAAAACAACCACGAATAACTGAGGCAAACCAAAACCATATCTGTATATTCAAAATCATAATTAAACACATTTCCATTGATACTTACTTTGTTTTCCCACAGTGAGCAACTTCACAGGGAAAAGACTTACAAAACTGTACCAGAGTAAGTACCAGGAAAACTGTCCTGCCTAGGAAATATTAGAGACAAATTCTATGGGTCATTTAGGGATCAAAGAAAATTGACAGAGAGGGCTAGCAACATTCATTTTGGTTTCTAATGTGCAGCAATAGAGAAACTGCCAAGGCTTCTCTGCTATGCCAGAAACACAAACCAGATCCTGTTCATGGACCAGGAAAAGCTAAGTCAGTGCGGCAAAGCTGGCCAATTAGCTCACCTTGGGCAGAAGCTCTAGACTGTAATTCTAGTTTTTTTGGGTTGGTTTAAAATACTTTAACCACCCCATGCATCTCTATGTAAAACCAGTTCTTCCTAAGAATTTTAAATTCAAAATGGGCTTCAGATGAACATGATTTCAAGCATTTTGCAGCAAAAAAAAACGGGTATAGAGCAGCAATTTCTACTCCACATCACCAAACTATGTCAAAATGATAAATCAATGACTGAAAATGCTATAGGTCATAATGCATAATTCAGCATTATCTGGTGTAAGAAGGCACCAAGGAAGGCTTGGCTGTCACCTATTGACATTTTTATTCAACTGAAAAGCAAGAAAACAAATGGTTTCATTGTCAGGAGCTGACATTATAGGACCTAGTGATTTGCAGATATAGAGAAAGCCTAGTTGGGCCAAGAAAGAAGAAACAACAACCTGATCTCAGGCCTCAGGAGTTACCATTACTTCAGACTGAGACAAAACATTTGGACTTGACGATTTGTTTTCCACCCTAAATGATTCTGTGATTCTCTGTCTGCAAAGGGGGCAATATGACAATCTGAAGCTGCAGTGCCAAAGCTTGTGTGCCTCGCTGAAGCTGCCATTTCACCTAAACTGAGGAGCTGGCAGTACATTTCACATCTCCCAGAAGTGAAGCAGGCAGCAGTGTGAAAATCTTCCTCTGGTCCAGGAGCCCTCCAAGAGGAAAAACAGACCAGCCCGAGACGGAGGCACTCACAAATCGTCCATCACCAGAAGGAACAAATGTCCTGCTCCTGCCAGCAGCCCCACTGGCTGCCAACAGCTATCACAGCAAGACTAGGAAACAGCTCAGAGATCACCGAGGCCACATTCAGAAGTGGAGGGATCCCTCTTGTGCAGCATGAAGGCAGCTGGAAGCAGACACCAAACACAGCAGCTGCACGTGGTGCCCCGTGTCCGAGCCTGTCCCCATCTCCTGGCTGTGGAGACATGCACACCAGCTGGCTCAGCAGAATGGAAGTCTGCATGAACCAGCCCAGACACTAAGGACTCCCTACAGGATTTGGAGAGAGGAAAAAGCAGTCAGAGGCCTCCATACAATCCTAAACATCATTGCTCACAAGAGGATGCAAGAGCACTGTCGCTTCCCTCCACCCGTGTGCATCACAACCTCCCTTGTATAGGTTAGCATAAAGGGTTAACTCCAAGTTTCACTATTATAGGCCTCTCAAAAGGATACAAAACTAATCTTATCAGGTCCAGAGTATGAGGGACACGTTTTTCCCCACTGCAGTAAGAAACATTTTCCAGAAATGTAATTTTAGGCTCTTTTTTGTGCTGCTTTTCCATAATTTCTCATCTAATTTTTTTTCCCTCTAAATCACTGACTTCACTTATCTTTTGCATATATATTTGTCTGAATGCATTTCAAATAAAAATTATATCAATGTATTGACCCACGAAAAAATCATTCCATAATTCAGTCAGGGATAATAATTGTTCTTAAAGCTGTGAAATGCCTCAACTGCAATTTTCCGTGTAATGAACTATAAACTTTTATATTCAATAATAATGATGTGTACATTCACTGAGGCATACATTTCTAACCACATAGTTTTGAGAGGAATGGCATGTTTTAAAGCAGTTACACTCCACACTAATTAATTCTGAGAACATAAACACTCTCCAAAGTTGCAAAATTAGGCAATTGTACAATAATATGTTACAATCATAACAGTTTTTCAGCTCTGAAGATTTTTTTTTAACTTATTTTCTCACCATTTCTAGGCTCTCAGCGCATATGTATGAGTACTACAAAGCCAATCAGCACTACAAAATGTATGCTTTGCATTTTAGCTTAGACTTCTGGTGTTTGCAGAACAGTGTGTGTCTAACTGCTGTTCCCACAGCTGTAAAGCTTTAAGACTTAAGAACGCATTGAACCAGAGTCTGTCCTCACATAATTGGAGTGGGGCAAAGTTTTGTCTGGGGGCGTTCATTTAAAGCACAAAGCCCCATCTGACGAACCCCAGGTTGTTCCCCACATGATAAAAGTGAGGGGTTATTCATTACCCTGTGACATGTAATTAACATGATGATTGGCTCTATACACCTTATAAACAATGAACACTTTTCTTATTTCCTTTTAACTACCACCATTTACAATCACTAGGAGAGAGGGGGGGGAAAAAAAAGATACAGCCACTGAGGGAATTTCCAAATTAAGAGGTCCTTGAGATTCCAAAACAAACCAGAAAAACATAACAGACACTCTTCTCTTCATAAAACCCTCACAATAGCAGAGGCCCAGCTTACAACTTTTGACTGCTGCAGTGCTCACACTTCAAGGCAGGATGCTGAGGTTGCACAAAGGGATCCCACAGCTACTGCACATCACGGGGTAATGAATCTTTTCCCATGACAGGTACAGACCTCGGGACTGGGGTGGGAGCCAGCCTGTCAGTGGAAAAGTTCAGAGAATCTGCAGTGGCAAAGGCTCAGTGTGCAGGATTCTGCAACAGCCTGGAAGATTTACCTCCATAAATTGGTGATTTACCAACTATTTTGTAAATCGCAGAGATCACCTACCAGTCATCATGTTTCAGTCAAACATCCACAAACCAAGATGCTGTCAATCTTGAAGTTACTTGCTGAAGACAAATATACCTATCAGAGCTGAGAAAATTTTCCTTTTGTTCTGTCAAAACCTTCCTTACTCTCTTGGGTAGTTCAATCCATTACAGCCATTTGAGGGAAACGTGGAGAAAACTTTCTTCAACTCTTTTTTTCTAGTTGCCGTTTATTAAACATAATGTAGTAATTCTGGCCAGTTCTTAGTAATTAGTGAATAATATTGTTAATTCTATTTGAAATGTAGCCGGGGACCGTGAACACTTTCTCCAGTTGTGTACAATGTAGCCTTCACTCTTATTTCTCAGAATCAGGGTACAAATCTTGTTGCTGGAACTAATGCACAGAGATGCAGCACAGATCTTGTCAGTCTCTACTTCCTCACAGAACACCAGGATTTCTCACACTCTTGCCACTGGCTTTTCCTGAGTGTGGGACCAATCTAAGCTAATACCTTTCCTTTGACAGCTTCAATCTAAGCTAATACCTTTCCTTTGACAGCTTTGCTTGTTTCTGAAACTGAGAAAGTCTCAAAAAGGTTTAAATGCAGGATTCTTCTTATACCATTTCAAATGTCACTGTAGACATGTCTGGTAATGAGCCAGTCATCAGAACCACCCCTTTAGCCAACAGGGGAGTAAACACTTACAGATCTGACCTATTTTAATTTAAGCAGAGACTAGTTATGTGCTAGATGCTCCTTTTTTTCCTATGCTGACCATGAGTACTGTTAAAATGACAGAGAAATTCTGGTTAATTTATCATTTAAAAGAACAGGATCCTTACAGACATTTTCTAAAAGCTGTTTAAGGGTCTCTCCATTAAGTCTTCCTTTCAGCCTCACTGGGAAGAAGAGATCTGAGTGAAACCTATTTTAGCCAAACTTGTCCTAAAAGAAATCACAGACTCTGGTTGACAAATACGCAATCAATCAACCAACCAACCAATCAATCACAAAACAGTTATGATTTCTATTACTTCTTTTGGTTAGGAAAATGAAATCTTTCTCTATTATTCTCCAAAGAGGACATTTCCATTTTAATGTTTTTCTAACTAAACCTTTTGTATTCAAAGACACACTTTATTTTGAAATTTGCTTGCATTTCAATCACAAAACAAATGCTATTGGAGTGAGCCAAGCAAAAAATCAACATCTCTAGTCGCAAGATCACGTTCCACATTTAGGGTGTTGTACTACCAGGGAACACAGTCTCTTTTGCAACTGTACCCTGCCCTCCTTCATCTTCTTACCTTCATGTCTCAGGCCTTACAAAGCTGGAAGATTTTGGCATTGCAATTTACCTTCCCCTTCAGCTTTTGGCTCATCCCTAGGGCATATCTGATGGGCGCTAATCCACCCTAATTAGCCTACTGGGAAAACAACAGATAGTTTGCAAGACTTGAAAGGCTTGTTCAGGAAAGTCGACATCTCTGGCAAAGAGCTTAATGTGTCTGCAATCAAGACAAAAGAAGAGATTGGATCACCATAATGAACTCTAATTTTGTATTGCTCTAGAAGGATAAAATGAGGGTGAATTGAGGCTCTGAAATCTTTTAGTGCACAAGAGCAAATAAAAGCTTTAAATTATGCATTTTTTTTCCTGTCAACTGAATAAGCACAACTTTATAAGCATGATTTAATCCAAAAAACAGATGCACTCTTCCCTTAAGACAGAAATCTAAGCCAACTGGCTTGCACAAGCATTTTCTGTGCGTGATTATTGGACGTGGCAGGTTGAAAGAACCAAGAAGCAGTATTTTGAGCCATGGCAGGAGATGCAAAGAACAGAGGTCCAAATCTTCACAGGAAATAAAAGCAGGCAAGGGAGAGAGAGAGAGTGAGGGAGAATAGTGGGGGAAGATATTCCCCAGCATTTAACCAGGGTTCAGGAATCAGGCTCTGAATGCAGCGATGACATGCACAAGTGCCGGTAGGTCCTCTTTGTGCGGTTCCACCGCACGAGCAGCATGGCAAGTTGTTGCGCATCACCCATAGCCATGGTTACAATTTTTACCTAGTAATGATTCCATTGTAATTAATGGATGTTCCCACTGCATAAGGCAGAATACTGATGAGGAATGAGAAGGGAAGACAATAGTTTAACTATCTTTGATTAAAGTCTCACTTTGCGCAGAGCAAGCTGCATTCATCATGCTGCGTCTCTCTGTTTTCCATTCTTCCCAGTTATCGATAAATTGAACTAACAGATTTCCACCCCAGCAGATTTTTCTTTATTCTGTTCTGTGCACAGTCTTTCCTGACTTTTCAAGACAGACCATGGATAGAAGTAGGAGCCCCTTACACTTCGAGTTAACTTTGCTTCTGTGACAGAATGGATGTAATTCTGTGTGTGCTGCTTTAACCATGTCTCAAGCTTATTAACAACAAATTACAGAATATCCTGGATAAAGCTGAAAAACATTGTTAGACTTAATACTAACATTTTGATGTACATTTTACTGTAAAATTTACTGCTGATTGAACTCCTCAGTCAGCAGCAAATAGCCTGAATATTTGGACTGTGAACACATATGACTGATAAATTGACAAAGTACAGAGGACAAATTCTGGCCCACAAAGCACCTACACAGCCGTCACTGCTTCAGTGAGAAGAGCAAAAATTCTCCCCTCAAACTTCTATTAATTACTGTAATTTTTCAGTTTTGGTATTTCAATGTCACTTAATTTTGTCCTGATGTTTCCAGCTGCTCTTGAGAGTTTCATGAAGTTTTTGACTTTGCTGCTTGGTTAATAAAACTAAACACATGTTGGTACTTTTCCTCTATTTGTTCCCAGGTCCCTTGTACCCAGTGGAAAGGAGAGAGGCCTGAGGAGCAGCAGATGAAGCAAGACCACAAAAAGCAGGAAAGTGTAAGCTGGCTGCTGCCAGCTCCCCACCAACACTCACTACATGAGAACTAGTGCCTGTAATCCCAAATACGTGCACATGCATATGCATGATTGTAGTGCCACTGATGAATAGAAACGTTTGTCTCGCTCATGTGAAAAGACATCAGCTGCTTTTGGCTTCAAAGTCAAGATGTCTGGTTTTAGCCTTTTTTCTGTCAGAGACACCTGATGGATCTGGACTGAATCCCACAAGGATGGATCAGGAGCATTTAGCTAACTTTTCTGTAGATCATGTAGAGTTAAGGGAAATGTCTAAAGTCGATATCAATGGTTTTAAAACTTTTGTCAGTCTCTCTTTTTTTCTCCCTTAAGGAAGATACCAATATGCTGGGAGCTGTTAACAGAGAATGGAAGATCTGAAATCCACATTTGTCAGACAGAGGAGATGAGCTAAATATTGTGCACAGAATAACAAAACCTCTTTAATGGGTATTTACAGGTAATCAAATAAATAAGAGAGAAGTTAACGTAAATATTAACTTAACATGAAAAAGAAAATCATAAAATCAGTGGGGTTTTCTCCATCCCAAAACAAAACTTTGAGTAATTGTCAGATTTTGTGAATCAGCAAATAAATTTATCTCCAGAGATCTTCCAGTTATGATGTGCCACACAGGGATACAAAACTGATGGATTACTCTTTAGACTTGTGTCCTGCCCTGTTTTCATATTGTAGGACTCAAAACTTGTATAAAGTACTTTTAAAGGCAGATATATATTTCTCAGAGCCAGTGACAAAACAATGTTTTTAACTAGCTACAGATCTAAACACAGAAACTCTGTTGAACAATTTTATTTCCCATTTTCTTCTTGTTCTTAAAAAGTAATTTAAAAACCCAACTTTACAGCCACAATCAACTCCTTGATTTGTTTTAAAAGAAAGAATGTAAACATTACCAGACCATTTATTTGGAACATGGTGAACGGAAAAGGAAACTCTAATTTGATAATATTTGTTAGTTTTAGGCAAGCCATTTCATACATTATTGGAGAGATCCAAGAGAATTGACAAAAAAAGTTGACCATTTGAACTATTTAAGTAAAACTTTAGAAATACACTATATGGAAAGTGTGCAGAGGTAATGGCAAAAGAACCAGATGTTTTTGTAGGGCTTTTCAGTCTTTAACTTCAGCATCAGCATGATAAAGAGCAACATAAAAACCTGTCACGGCTACAGCCAAGCAAGTACACATACATCCACTTTCAGTACAGCCAAGATATGACATTTTTAGGAACATGGAGTGCATCCATTTTGTTGTCATGTTTGTACATTTCTGTGAGCACAGCCAAGTTTTTGCAAGGCAGAACTCAAAAGAGAAAGACCAGGAGGCTGGATAATGCTGAGTGTAGCCTAACAGGATGTACCGGGCTATTGGTTTCCCTCCAGATGTTTTTCAATGGAACCAGTGTTTCAATGGCCAGGTTTCACTAAGCTCCATGATGTCAAACATAAGGTTGCCTACCACATGACTCAAGAAATTAAGGATAAAAGCGCTGACTTAAGTGTGATTGTGAATCTGGAAAAATTCCTAGGAATAAATTCTTGTTGCAGAATGCATAGATTGACTAAAGACACACAGGGGATGCTTAATGAAGATAAGTGAAAATTTTAAAAAGTAAAAATTCATGAACAGATATAAAAAAAAAAAAAATTAAAAGTTGTAACTATAATTAGGAAGTTTTCCAGAGGCATGTAAGCTTCCACTTAAATCAATGGATAAGTTTAGGTACACAGTTCAGCTGGAAAACCTTATTAATTACTATAATGGGCAAACTCCGGGGCCTAAATTTTTGTTATTTTTTGACATTATGATTTATATGATTGTCCTGTTCTGGTGACCAAAAAACTGCCAAAACACCTAAAAACCTTGCACCAATAAAAGAGACACTGCTTAGTGTCACATTCTCTTCTCCTCTTTGAAATTGAAATGAGGGATTCTTACATTATCAGATTCCAACAGAACCTCAGAAAGACACTAAAAGATCAGAAGTTGAAGGACACACAGAATTTTCCTCATCGAAACAGTGAAAGGCATAGGATGAAATGAAGGAAACAGCTCCTGTTCTATTGCTGCTCTGATTACTATTTATGTATCACTTACTGAAGGGATTTGTCATACTTGACACAAGTTGTGACTGCATCAGTGACAGTAACTGAAATACCAGCTGCTGATTCATGAGTCAGCCATCTATTATTGTCTCTGCAGGTTACAGAGGATGTAAAAAAAAGAAAAACCACAAATCCCACCAAACAGAACAGGTTTCTCATGGGGTCACAGCCTCTTTCAGGGGCATCCACCTGCTCCTACGTGGCAGCCTTCACAGGCTGCAGGTGGATCTTTGCTGCACTGTGAGACTTCCATGGGCTGCCAGGGCACAGCTCTATCACCATGGACCGCAATCACCACAGGGGCAATCTCAGCTCTGACACCTGGAACCTTCCCGCCCCTCCTTCTGCACTGCCCTTGGTGTCTGCAGAGCTGTTCCTCTCATGTATTCCTGCTCCTCTTCCTGACTGAATTGCTGTTGTGAAGTTTATTCCCCCTTTTTGAATCTGTTAGCCCAGAGGTGCTGCCAGAGCTGCTCCACCACCTTGGCCTGTGGCAGGTGTGTCCTGGAGCCAGCTGGAATTGTCTCCATCAGATACAGGGAAAGCCTCCAGCAGTTCCCCACAGAAGCCACCCCAAAACCTTGCCCTGCAAACCTAATTCATTCTCCTGTTCAAAACAGAGGCGTCCTCAAAGCCATTGCCAAACCCATGTCAAGGATATCTGTTCCCTTCTACACAGCACAGAGACAAATTTTAAGAACTGATAGATTGCGCTTCTTTTTTCCTAAGAATTTTCTTGGTTCACAGATGCTAATTTTCAAGAAGATGGCTTTGTATCAGTTCTTCAGGGAAAAAAAAAAAGAGGTTTTTTTAGAATGTCTGATAAGTTCCCACCACTCTTGTATCACATTGAGGCAACCTCAGCTAAAGGCCTTGCCACTGTTCCATCTATAATTCTAAACCACAGTATCACATCATTTCACAACTGGCTCTCATTATCTCCTACCACATAAAATCCTTGGGACGAATGTGCCTTACTTAGTTAACTCAGTACTTTTTTCCAGTTATGGAGAAATGAAGAACATCTACATACCAGGTTAAGATTCCTTGGAATGTTTGAGAAGAGGATGCAAGTCAATAAATCATTTGAAAATGGACACGCACAGATGGTTTTAATTGATATAAAGACATGATTCATAGCCAAATATAAGAAAAAATCTAGCAACTTTATTCTGGTGTAATGATTAACCCTCATGTGCAATCTCTGCATGCAACCAATGTTGGGACCTGGGGTTTCAAGCACTTTGCTGACAAACTGTCCAGAAGTACAAGTGTCTGACACCTTCAGACACTTCTTTTCTGACACCCTTGAAAATTTCATTATTTTTGAGGTAGACTTTACCAAAAAAAAAAGTTTTCTAGAGAATCAGTTTGCTAGAGCTCTATCTAATTTCAAAGCTACACCCAGAATTTCAAAAATGCTTCAGACATTACATTGCTCTGGGAAATACACTAGTACTGAGACCTGGAGCTCTTCTGAATGTTAAAGCTCAGTACTTCCTATGACAACGTCTCTCACTTGACTCTGCCAAATGTGACTTTTAGGCACTGATTATTCCCAGAGCAGAGGGTCTGCTTTGCAAAACTTTTGGAAGATTCAGCCAAAAGCATTTACCTGTTTCTAAGGAACAGAGAGGGGAAAATAAGGGATTTTTGCTCCTGCTAAAAAAAAAAAAAAAAAAAGCTTAGCTTATTAAATTGTGAAACAAAGCTTTGCATTTGTGTCAAGGATAGCCTTTCAACTACACCTGTTAAAAAATGCCTATACTTAGCCCACCCAGATTCCTTAAAAAAAAAAAAAAAAAAAAAAAAAAAAAAAAAAAAGTCTTTTTTAAGCAAGTCCGACATGAACTGGAAGTTGGAACTGAACTGCTCATTTCCCTGAAGACTCCTCAGCTCACTGGAACATGCAGCTGAACAAAACATTTCCTGCAATTAAAGAAGAGAACTTGTAATGACACTTTTTATCCTCCATGGCACTTTGGCTTAAGTCTGAAGGAGGAAAGATGTGACTGAATGCACAGTTTGGAAGTGTAAGGCTGGAGACCAGATAAAGGCTGAGGAGTGAAGACATTTTTAAAGAGAAATCAGGAGTGCAATTGGGCCTGCTTGGTGAGATCCCAAGGATGGAAACAGATACAACAGGCCGGAGAAATTGCCCAGTGGAAACATGTGGGAGTAGAGAAGGGAAGGCCAAAAAATGTTGATAGATCCCTTCAGGAACAAACAATATAAGTAGCATAAACCACAAGGTGGTATAAGACCTTGCAGACAATCGGAATTACATATGTTGAATTAGAGCCTTCTGGCATAATTGGGTTTAGGCTACTTGAATATTTTACAATTCAGCAACTGAGGTAGCGATAGAAGTAAATTTCTCTGGGCAATACATAAATTGGGTGAAATTAATTCTCCCTTCCAACCCGGCATCTTATGTCCTCCTGTAGCCATGAGCAGATATCTGGGGAGCATGAAGTGCGATTTTCCCCAATGCACCCACAATCTCCAGTGGTGAGAAACAGGATCTTCCTGACCAGAATCCAATCAGAGCAGTCTTTCTTCCTCTTCAGTGAGTTTACTTGATTACTTTTCAAAGCCAAGTCAATTTTAAGCATCCACAGCGTCCCAGGCCAGAATACTCCTCTGTGTGAAGCTGCTCCCTGTGGATGGTTTTGAGCCTGCTGCTGGCCAGTTGCATTGTAAGCCGTCTTTCTTGTATTAGAAGAGACAACAACCAATCTTTGCATCTTTTGCTCCCTTCTCCATCACAATTGTCAGTCTATAGGCCTTTACCCTTCAGTTTCCTGAACCATCTGCAGAGCTGTATAGATTTGACCATTCTTATACAAAAAAAATTACTCATTATTGCCTTTCTCTCTTCCACATCCTCTTTAGCAGACGCACAAGATCAGAACATCTATCAACAATAAAAAAAAAAATATACAAATGCAGATACAATGCACAAATATGACATTGAGGGGCTATTTTATGAATAACACTCTGTAAGTAAGAAAACATTGGTTGCTGTCATCTGTGCCTAATATTCAGTGGTTTCATATGGGTATTAGAGATGAGATTTCAAAAAGAGATATTTCTAAGGGAAGGGAAGACAAGAATCCTTCTGGAAAGGATAAGAGAAGATATTGAATGTATTGCTCAGGTCCACACAGTGAGGGAGCAAAGGAAGAGGTTGCTTTGATAAGGGAAACAAACAAGCAGTGGAACCTTCAAAAGGGAGAATAAGAAATTTTATTTTAGAGCCAGAAAACTCACTGAGAATATCAATGAGGAAGGAAGGACAATTACTCAAAGGTTAAAAACAGTATTCATTCTGGAGGTGAAATGGAGGCAGGGACACCAGAGGAGATAACAGGATAATAAATTAAGAGTGAATTGTAGAAAAACTTTGGTGTGTTTGAGGGTACAAAAATGAATGTTGAAAAATTTAATAAAAGACTCCAAAAATTTAAGAAATTGTGTCTGCAGGTATTTTCCTTTCTCTTTCTCCAAACAAATTTATCTTCAATCAAGACACGGGGTAAGAGCACACTGGGGTGACCTTGAGAGTAACAATCCATTCAGCAAACAGCAATATCATATAGTGAGATTTCAAATAATAGGGGAGTTTTTGACATATTCCAAAAACAAGATGAAGAGAGGGGGTATTAGACATGTTGAATCCAAACACGCTCAAACTGCTCTGTATTCCTGAACATCAGCCCTCACATCACCCTTGTGACCACGCAGGACCATCATCTTAACAAGAAAAAGCTTTAAAAAGTAGTGCTTAAAAGTATTTGAATGGGCTCCAGGGAGTCAGTACAACAGTTCTTAGAGAAAGCAGATCAAGCAAAACATCAAGATTATTACGGATTCCCTAAACAGAAATTAAACCTTAGCAGAATACCTCACAACCCTGAAAAAATAATGATCTCCAAAACAGGCAGCTTTTCACCAAAGGGGCAGCTCAGATCTTCATCTGTTTTCAAGAGAGTTACGTACATTTTCCACTGCTGGAAATCATGGAGATCAGCCTTGGGTTCCAAGTGTAGGTCCAGAAGCCATTACACCAAATGACAAAAACTGTCACACAAAAATTACACTGGAATGCATATTGTGAGGGCCAAATTTAACATCAGATATCTGGACAAAGTATTCTAGAGTGTATTTCCAAGTTACCGGAAGGAAAATACATTTTTGAAAGGACAGAAAACAAATACCAAATGCATCTTCTCTGGTATATGTATTTGTGGAAAAAAATATATCTGGACAAAGTATTCTGGAGTGTATTTCCAAGTTACCGTAAGGGAAATACATTTTTGAAAGGACAGAAAACAAATACCAAATGCATCTTCTCTGGTATAAGTATTTGTGGAAAAAAATCCAACAGTTCATGAAGTTCAGCTTAAAGAAATTTCAGTCTGTTTAAGCTGCTGATCTGAAATTTAAAACAAAAGAAACCAAACTTATTTTAAATCTTTTAGAAAGAAAAATGGATGAAAGAAAGTGGAAGCAGCATTTCAGCTGATGTTTTTACTGCAAAGGCCAGTGTTTGGGGAACGACTTACAAAAGTGCAAAGCAGGAAATACAAGCCATGGGCAGAGATCTTCTGCCACAAGACCAAGTCAAATACTAATGTGAAGGAGAACTGAGGGAACACACTGAAGGGAAAAATTAACAATCCCTGGCACTTGGCATTTACAAGCTCTATTAATACAGAAATTTTAAAGTGCATAATGTCCCTTTAAATCAGACATTCAATTTTATATAAACCTCAGCGTAGAACTTAAATCTTACCACAGGTCAAGTTACATAAACTGTGTAACAGATGCTTTGTATTCATTTTTTCATTCTTGTTTAAGGTTTTACTCATTCCTAATCAAATGTTTATATGACTAAAATTTAGGTTAACTTGAAATTATGTGTTTTATTTGAATTTTTGAAAGCATGCAATGCCCATAGTTGTCCTGGCAGTATTTAAAAACTGAAGTCATTAAAATATTTTCCAGTCCAACAGGGAAGGGAGCGAAGTTGAAAGTTCTGTATGGCAACATTTTTCTGCTGGATGTACTATGGTATCTGGCAATCAAAATCCAGTTTTCTCATGCCCCAGAGGAAACAACATTGATACTGTAAGTGGGATTATAAAATGCAAATCAATATACATCAATAACATAAGAAAATAAAATCATCAGGACTATATAATGATATATATCATGCATTTGTATTTCTTTTCTGCAAGAAAAGAAATTAAATGGGATAAGAGGAATTAAATAGATTTTATAGCTTTAAAAAGGGAAACCAAGGAATATGAGGATTCTTAATCTGAATTTAAAGTAAATGCATCAAATGATTGTGGCCTAGATTGCAGAAAAGGAACCTTTTCCCAACTCAACATGTCTTAAAACTTTAGAGTTCAGTTTATTTTGATAAATTCCAAACTTCCAAAATAATGTTTCCAATAAGTTTTTTAATAGCCATTAGTACCTGACGATGTAAAAAACTTATTTCAAGTATCAACTTGATACTTCAAGAACCCAGGCTAAAATGCCTATCAGTAGGTTAATCACCAAGTATAAACGTTGTTGCTTATACGGCAAGAGGACACCAGAGAAGAGAGAGTGTAGTGGTGACATTCTGTCTTCTACCATGTCTAAAGCTCGTTGAGGCCATAGCACCTGCAGCCAAGGGGCCTACATGGTAGATGTTATTTAAGCCATCTCAACTAAACATGTCCTTGTATACTTGGCTCTCAATTTTAGGGACCTGGACTTGTTGGCCCAGCCTCTATTATTCTCAGATCTTTTCTTGAGATGAAGATCTGTCAAGCAACGATTTTTTTCTAAATATTAGAAATATGACAAATTTTAGAGGAAGGAGTGCCCCAGTGAGGGAGAAGAATCTGTACGTGCATCTGTCAGGACGGCTGTTCATCCATTTTCCATGCTCCAGACTAGTTGAGTTTGTATCTCAGCTTCAAGCCTCTGAACATTCCTGCTCCACTTGCAACTGCCTTGACCACACCACTAAGGTCCTCTAAGTGTTGCTCTCATCAGTTGTTGACTGAAACAAATTTAGTTTAGTTGTAAACATAAACTTACAAAAAAAATTATATTTTTAGAGATAGTTCCTTCTCTGAGTATAAACGAAAGCTAGTAAAAGAAAGAAGATGATGTTTTGATGATATAAAAACATCAGTGAGTTATATCTGCCCTATGCTCTTTCTGAAGATGGTACCGATGTTTTGGAAATAAAGTGATAAATGTTTACAATGGTTAAATTCCATCATTTCAGCAAACAGAAGACTTTATCTCTTGCCAAAGTCAGTAACTATGTGGCATTTATAAAGCAGTACTCACCGTATATGCCTGCAATCCTGTGAGGGTAACACAGAAAAAACAGAAGCTTTGAAGCTATGAAGTTCAAATCCAAACTTTGCCCATATTTAAGGATAGCTGAAGCCAGATATTGTTACAACACAATAGAAAGTTTGGAGCCAGCTGCAAATTTTGGCTATGCAAATGACTGTTTTTGAAATTCAAGCATCTTCATGAGCTAAGCTTTGGTTCGAGCCATGAGCAAGATATGGACCAGCCACAAAAGTTCAGAAATTAACTTGGGCCCAAAGTCTGGATCAAAGCTTTCTGGATCCAAAGTGTGCAAAAACTAACATTAATTTTTGTCTTTGGTGCAGCTAATCCAAAGAACAAAACATACACTTTGGATGAATGCGAATATTCCAGTTCTCTTTTGTAAAAGTGCACAATTCTGATGTAAAAAATTAGCAGTGTGGTGAGCTCCCCACAGTCTTCAGAAAATTTCTCCTGTGGTGACTAAAACTGTCCATTTCCTTTACAATCTAAATTTATTGAGGTATCAACATGAAGTCCATGGATCTTCTGACAGCTTTCTTTGCTACACTGGTAACCCAAATTTTCAAGTTTTGTTCACCTTCAAAGTATGTGTCAGCACGGACTGAAAGACACATTAAGCTTCTCATAGGAAGGAAAAACAGTATAAATATAAATATAAAGCACACATATTTCCTAACCCCCCCTTGATCCTGACATTTTTTTTCTGACCAGCTTTTGACCATCCAAGTTGAATTCGTGCTGTTGGAGCACACTAAAACCCAATAGATACTGCATCAAGACCCTGGATTTCTTTGCTTATTTGTGCATGGATCAGATCAGCTTTTTTGGCCACAGCAGTAGTCCAGAAGGTAGCAATCAGGTATTATCCATTTTGATTCCCAAATCTTTATTTACTCTTTCCAAGTTGGAGACCCTTCTCCTGTAATTAGAGCTGTCCCCTTGGCTAGTGGATGTAAGATATATTTGGCCATATTCAGACACACTATTTGCTGCATCCAGATGACCAGATGATCTCGATTTTCCTTTCTCATTAATCACTCCCCAGACTTCATGCCACTATTACACCATCAGTAAAGCTTTTAAGTTTCATTCCAGCAGGTTAATACAGATCAGTGTTAAACACAATGTTAAGGCAAATTACCTAAGTCAATACCTTTTGCAGATACGATCCTGTTGATGGCTGTAGAGGAAGATGGTATTCTCACCAGAATTAGGACAATAACATGACCTTAGGAACTTCTTAAAAACTCCAAAATCCTCAAGCAATACAGTCTGCCAAGTTCTAAGGTCAGAGCTTCTTACTGAGAAGAAGATATGGAACAGGACAAAGCACTGAGAATTTTGTGAAGTTCTCAGGTTACTTTGTCAATATTCCAATTCTCCTTTTCCAACCCTCCATCCAACATTATGGGTTGAAACCATCTGAAGGAATGAGTTGGAAAAGTCCGAAGGATAACTTGAAACTCTTCTTGCCCTCTGGAAAATTCTGAAATCCCTCCTATTTAATTACAACACAGCTTGTATAACACTTTGGCTGCCTTTCCTCCTGTGCTTTGTTTTGTTTGCGTTACTAAGAATATTTGCATGAAAACAGGATATTTGTTTATTAAGAGCTCATCATCTCCCGCTGTGTATTCTCCAGTTTAAGTCATATTCCTTAACATTTATTACCAAAAGGAGACCATAAATCCTGTTTCCTGTAAAAGTGCCTAATAATAAAATGAGCAAAGAAACCAAAGTCAAGTAGAGAGATTCAGGAAGAAAGAAAGAATGAGAAGGAGACACTACATGATAAATGGTGTAACTTGTGTATTCCAGGGGAAATGGCCTAAAATGTTCCCCATGATGTGTGAAAGTTTTCTTTAGCACTTTTTATCCACCCTTCTATTTCCAAGCAGGCATTTCTCAAACTGGGCAAATGTGTTAAATTCTATCTTGCCCTCAGAAGACAAGACAATAACTCCCCCTCGTCCCTTTTGGTTCTCCTGATTTTCTCAACAAAGAATGCCAACCTACAGGAGGAATATACAATATGGAAAAGAAGGAGTCACACAGCTGGCACCATGGATATGGAACAGCAGAAGAAAAATCCAAGTGCTTGCCAAGTAAGGACTAAGCAAACCTCAAGTGCAATCTTAGCTTTAGCTTCATACTGTCTTCTCATTTATCATCTTCCTTCAAAATATGGTTTGCATTTCCAAGATGTACTAGATTGATAGATTCCCACATGACTGAATATGTTTACAGTTTTGCAGGCTTTTTTTAGCTCTAAAATCTGCAAAGATCTACAAGTAGTTGGCTAGAGAAAATCTGCAAGGAACTATTCTGAAGTGGTAAGCAAGAGTCCAATGCATTCACATACATAACACACCCCCAAAGGATCTCTACTTACCCCTTGCAGGATAAAAATGGAGACTACGTAGAGTCACTAACCCATTCCATGGCTATATATTTATAACATGGGAGGATATTTTTCTCCCAAATAGGAATCTAGGCATCAGAAAAAGATGTAAGGAAAGGAAGGACTGGGAATGATTCCACAGCTCTGGCATACAGAGCAACCAGTATTACACGATCATCTCTTCAGAGAAGTTATGCAAACAAAAATCTAAAAATAGGAGAAATATTTCCTTTTCAAAATTGGGTGATTACATTCATAGCATGTTAAAACGCATCTATCTAGACTGGTCACAGCTAGTATAAAGGCAAGGAGCCATTTACTTAATAGAAGTATTTTAAATGCTATCTAAGAATGGATAATTTTTATTGGTTTCACAAGAAATTGGCATGTCCGCTGTATCCTTTCTCTTTCCATTGTCTTTCTTGAAACATTACTTAGTTTTGCCTAAAGTTAGATTCGAGCTCTTCTGTCACATATTTTCATTGGTCTGCTGTTACAGCAAATTTCTCCTCAATATATGGTTTCACATACCCAAGGTGAGTCCTGAAATTCTGCCATTTAAAACTCTCCCTAGTACAGGGAGCTTGACAAGAGAAAACAAGAAACTTGGCAGTTCTCTATCAGCTCAAATATATCAGTAACATTCGTAGCACCTGCTTTCTTGTGATGTTTCTTAGTTTCTCAGATCTATCCAAAATATTATGATGGACCAAATCCCAGGTTAAGGTGCTCTCACAATATCCAGTACTAATTGCAAAAAACCGTGTTAGACAAACCTACTTCACAGAAAAGTCAAATAACAAAGATAACAAAGAACAGGCCAAGTGCCTGATATACATCAGAAATTTATATTTATGTGTGTGTGCATATATATGTATATATACGGCAACAGCTGCACATACACAAATACATACTACAAGACATACATATGGAACATACATACAACTACAATCCGTGGCCCAGGTATTTGGTTCTGTAGTACCCACTATTCAGCACCACACTCATTTCCTTTGTCTTGTTCAGTGAACCAAATATCCTTGCTGAGACATAAATCTCAAATCTCTTGTCTGGGAGAGTTGATGTCCCACACAGGGTGACAGCACCTGGGATGAACTCCCTTTAAGAAATCCAGATAAATGGACAGAGGTGGTGTTGCAGGGAATTCCAGAAGCTACCCCAGTAGAAGCAGCTGGGTCAAGACCATGCTCTTACTTTACAGCTTAAAAAGCTGGCAAAAAGTAACCAGGGATGCCTTCTCTTTTTCCATCTGCTTCCTTCAGGAGGGCTGAGGACAAGACCTCTACTGACAGTTTCTTACTTTTAGTGGTCTTTTCATTCTCACTAGGATATAAACAGAGGGGTATGGGCTAAAACATGGATTGCTCAAATTTTAATCAGAGACCTGACTACCTGCCAAACCATCACAGAATTGGTAAGGAATCAAAAGGTCTTAAATCATGTTTCAGACACCGGCTATAAATCATTTGGACTTTACATTTATAATAAACTAGATGCTTTATATTTTCGTATATAAAACCCCATCAGTAACAACTCAAGCCAACTGCTCGCTAAAACCAAATTATTCCCATGGCTAGAAGTGCAGAATCTTTAAATGTAGTTGAACAGAATTTGAACAAAAGAAGTTATAGCACTATTCCAAAATTGCAACTGGCAAAATTTAGAAGAAAAAAAACAACTTGTTAGTCTCAGATACCTGCTCTGAGACTCCTAATTCCATATTTATGCTACTAAAATACAATGTACTTACTTTCAGAAGCAACAAGACTCCACAAGTTCCTCTGCAGATAGAGATCTTAAGAGCTTGAATAATCATCATTTAGGATAATCTCATCTTTGGAGCTCTTGCGATTTTTCATTGTAAGGATATAAAGTGCTAACTATTACGTCTGATGCATCTTGTTGGGAATTTGGGACCCACACAACTTATGTTAAGTAATATTTGTATATTCCATGTTTTTGTTGGACTCATCAACACATTGCCTTGTGCCAGAATGGGGAGAAATTAAAAAAAAAAAAATATTTAAAGGGATCCCAGTTCTCATGCCATTTAATTTACAATCCTGCATATTTTCTCATTACTTGATTCCAGCAAAAGACGGCCAACATGGTGCATGGAGGCTTGGAAATACATACCATATTTTATTTTAGAGAGAATAACAGGCACCACAACCACAGAAAAGAGATCCCTTTGAATTGTGACATGAGCAGTAGAGATTACAAAAAGTCTGTGACATAGGCCAAGTGTGGAGGACACATATTTTTGTCTGGGTGCTCACCCACACCCCCTGCCTCAGCCTCTTCAGTATTTTAGGATCAGACCTTACAATAGGATCTGCCTGGGCAGGCTCCTGTTCCTGTGTGGGATCTCATGAAGTTCAGTGGGAATATGCATTGTTCCAGTACTTGGAAACACTATTCCAGTGTCTAGAGTTTTTATCTCTGAACAATATCTAATCAAGGTGTACACATATGTCTCAGATCAGATTCCACCAAAAAATATCACTTAAATATTTACTGGAGAGCAGAGTAATTTTGATTTTATATTTTTCTACAGATTTCTTTCTTGCGTCTTGCAAACCAGTGGCAAAACAGAGACAGATAAAATTGAAGGATTTTCCTTAAGATTGATTTTCTCCTTCAAGACAGCTTCAAGCTTCTTAATCATTCAAAATCACATTAGAAAGGAAAACAACACAGATCAAAAACTCTGAGTAGAAATATTCTCCAAAAAATTCTCAAAGTTGAAACTAGAGCTCTCTAAAAGTAACTTTACCTAAGCATAAGCATGTACAACCAACAGAAAGACTTCTCAAGGTAAAAATGTGCTTTTGAGAATCCAAAGTCCACACACTAAGCTCTTGAGGGGTAGGAATATGAGTCTTGAAGATCTTTTTTGTTTGGTTGGTTATTTGTTAAACTTTGGACCAGTCAGGTTCTGTGGCCTGAAAGCCCTTTGGCAGCTGGAGCGCATTAGCTGCAGTGCTGGAGTGTATCCTCCAGCATAGTTTCATTGGAGAGGAATCTCGTTCACCTCCTCCAAGACCTTTTGCCAACACGTATCAAAACAAG
The DNA here is from genome assembly GCF_029207755.1 of Chamaea fasciata. Lineage (NCBI taxonomy): Eukaryota > Metazoa > Chordata > Aves > Passeriformes > Sylviidae > Chamaea > Chamaea fasciata. The sequence goes on along the minus strand of NW_027094091.1, from coordinate 66,602,538 downwards.
GTAAGTGTGGACAACAGGTAGATTCTCTTCAAAAGTCCTGAGCTGGACCAAAATGTGCAGGTAGATGTTCCCTGTGTATACGCTTTGCAATGTGGAGACTGGCAGAGATCACTGACTCACAGTGTTTCAAGGAGACAATTCCATCACTGATATGGCTTTCCTATTGAAAAAAAAAACCAAACAAACAAACAAAAAAAACCAACCAAGCAAAACTAATAAATCATATAATCAGAAAACTAAGATAACCTTACTCCTTCTCTATAGCACAGGTTTTCCAAATACCAATTTGTGTGGTTTCACCAAGCCTGCTATGTAAACGTATATGAAAACTAGAGAAAGCCAAGCAACTATGAAACAAATAAACTGATCAGTTACATAATCCTTCTGTTAAGTTATGATCACATTATGGAAAAACCTGAGAAATCTAAGCGTTTCTTCTGCTGTTTTCTTTCAATTTTCCTTGCAAACAACACATATTGGCTCCACTGTCATGGCACGAGGCAACAAATTTACCTCAATTTATTTAGCCTATTGAGGAAAAAAAGCTAATTAAAAAAACCCATCATGTTCAAGATATCTGACATACTGAGCTAGATTGTCTCCCTGTAGGTGTTAGTATGTAAAACTAAAGGTAACAATGAACTTTCTTAAAACTAAAGGAAAACTGAAAATGTCTCCATACACCCTCCTCTGTAAAATCTAAACATCTGCTTAAGATCCTGATGCAGTAACACAATATGTCTGCAGCTTTCATAGTTATGAATAAATGCATCTTAAAACACAATACTGCAGAACCCATTCCTCCTCCATTTGCCTGCCAAATTCAGAGTTCACAAATCTCTGACCTGGGTCCTCTAATCAGTTCCTGGCCCTCTGGCCTCCCCCAGGAGCTGCAAAGGTGGAGGGAGCTGGCTGTGGCCAGCATCGTTCCCTCCTCTTGCAGGAGTGCCCTCTCTGTTTCTGGAGTGCCAGATCCAGAAACACTTTGTGCTTCTCACTGTCAGCCCTGACAGAGCCAGAGGTATTGGGGGAAATGGAAGACACTGTAGGGCTGTGGCCAAGGCAGCAGAGCCCAGGCAGGTGATGCCCTTGAAGAACTGGAATCTGTCTGCACAGCTCAAACCTGCCATGGATTTTATTTGTGAGAGTCACAGGCAGTAATGATGTCAAAATCACCTCACTGAAACACCACCTTCCACCTGTCATGTTCTGGTCAAAGATATCCCCTAAATACAACACCAAGGGCTTAACAGGTACGAAAGCCTAAACGTTATTTTCAGCATGCTTTCTTATATCAAAGAGTAAAATTGCAGCAAATAGAGCCTTGAATCCTTGAAATTAAAGAAAAAAAAAAAAAAACAAGAAATGGATTATATTTTTTTGTGAACTAGTCCCAGACGAGAAACAATTTAACTCACTGTTCTTACAGAGACAGGGACTGTGGTCTTTGTTGCCTGGGGCTGCAATGCAAGTTCTTGGAACTCTCTTGAAGCTCTTCTTTAGTTACGTCACGATTGCTTAATTCAGATTTGGCTTAGTCAGTGACTTTTCTGTGCATTACTTCATGGATCATAGCTGTGTACCAAGGTAAATGTATGGCAAGATTCTTTTTATTTGATGTTTAATATCAACACACCTTGTGACTATCACAGTATGGAAGCAGCTGCTCTAACAAGAAACACCTTTATGTTTGGAAGGCTTTTTAGCTGAGTCCAATTTGTTTATCCTTGAAAAATTATTTCTGATTTGTTACTTAGTTCAAGTTATAGAGTTATCAGCTCTTCATGAAAGGGCTAAACCCCCAAACCTGCTATTTTTCAAGGGGGCAGGGATATTTCATTATTGTGTTCCACTATACTCCCTTTTGTTTCATTTTTCTCCTGGTAGAAGACTCTGCCAAACATTTCAAAGCCCTTCTTGGCAAGTAATAAAATAATTTGGACAGAGCAAACTGCAATTAGAATTTTTTGGCATGTTTCATATTTTGGATGCTGATGAGAAGGATATCAGTGTTAGCGTATTTGACCAGTTCATTATTTCAGATAATTTCCTGCCACACAGCACCATTGCTACAGATTGTGTTTGGTTGAAAAACCAGCTAGGAAACACATCCCAATTTCTGGGTTTTTTGAGTGCAGATAGGGTTAAATAAATGTTTTTTTCTCCCCCATCTGTCATTCACCCTAACTTAACTCATAAAATCTTATTTCTCTCCTTAATACTGTGTATCCAAAAACTGTTTCTTATACTGCAGAATGTAATATCGTGTCACTTATTATACAAGAAAAGGTTGTAAAACACACAGAGGAACACATTTGCATTGCTGTTATTAGAGGCCAAATTCAATTATTCCCTCTTTTGCTTGGCTTTGGCACCACAAAAATCTACGTACATTCCAAAAAGATAAATTTTTGTTTGCTTGTTTTTTGGGGGTAGGGGGCTTTAGACAAGGGCTGTGACCTTCTGCACTTTTCAGCACACCAGAAGCCATAGGTTTTTATTGGATCCTGTTTTAAATATGTGTCAGCACTTCCTTTATAAATCCTTATTTTGATATGGATTATAAACTGTTCATAAAAAAACCCATCCCAGACTAAAATCATATTTTTTTGGTGTGGAGAGTGTTAAGCACCAGACTTGATGATTTGGTATTTCTAGACCCTAAGATTACAAACAAAACACACCTTGTGAGAGTTCAGAAACACTTTTTACCAGTCAGAGATTTGTCCACAGTATGCTTTAAAGATAAAGTATGAGTCAAGCTGTTTGCTGGAGTCTTTAAGCCCCCTACACAGCTTTTCCAATAAAAATTTGCAATGAAACTATAAATGACAGATCACAATGCAAGACATGTCATTATGCCCATTTCTCCCCCTGCTAGGAAAAGTCCTAGTGGTTTGTGTTATTTCTTCCTCACAGAGTTATCATGTTTGGAGAAAAATACTCATACTTAACCAGGGTCAGAGAGCACTGAAGGGAAAAAGGGGTCAGGATCCATGTCCTCATTGTCAGGGAGAGTTGTTTTTCTCAAACTTTCTGTCCACATTGTGGTATTTCACAATAGAGGAGAACTGAATTTTTTTACCTAGAGAACCTTGCTCAAGGATCAGCACCTGGCTTGCCAGCATTATCAGTTCTTCAGCTCCATCTCCAACACATGCCATGCCTGGTCCTGCAACTGAAGATGTATTGAAAAGATTTATAATATGGTTAGGGAACAATTGGGACACTTCTAAAAGTGTAGCTTTTCCCCCCACTTCTTTGTTCTCCTATCCTCAGAAAACGTGCATCTGCTTTGGGCAGGCAAAACCTGATCTGGTAACACCAAAATCAGTGATTTCTTCAAAATTGCTTCATTGCCAATGATCTCACATTGCAGGGCAACCTAAGGAAGCAAGATGGGCTTTCACAGTGCACTTCTCAATCACAGAGTAGCTTTGCTGTTTGCCTATCTGTCCTCCACACACTTTTAAAGCACCATTCAAAGAAAATGCACACATCCCTCTTTGTGATCTGTGTTCTCCCTGCCCAGCAAAATGTGTTTGACTGATAGCACAGCAATATACAGAAGTTGTGTGCAACACCTCCAGGAATGATCAGCTGCCTCTGAAAGGCCTCAAAGAGAAGGACAAGTACATCTTAACCATTTGAAAAGTTCAAGGCTAATTACAACTTAAAGGGCCAAAGCTCTTTATGGAAAATGTATGGAGAGCTGACACTGATCAGCACACACATTTTTGTAAGGAACAAGAAGAGAAACCCGCAGGAATTCACAGTGCTGTTCACAGGGTTGCTGTGAGTTCAGCTTTATGGAAGCACTGCTCTGGAGTCCCCATGTTGCAGGGAGAGCCATTCGTGTGGTCCCTGCTGGTGGTGTTTTCACAATTGTCATAATTAATTTGATATGAGCATTCCTGGCAGTGTTGGTGGCTGAGTACTGCAGAAGCTGGATAACACTTCACTGATGATTTGCAGAAACCCTTGTATGTTTATATCTTCAGCAGACCATCAAATCCACAAAACGCTTTGGTCAGTTTAATAATTATCCTGGGAAGCAAAGTAGGGCTGCCATTATCAAGATGCTAGCTTCTGCCTAATGATTTAAACCAGTTTTCACTCTTTGGGGTGACAGACGTGCTTGAACATTATGCAGAATGCATTACTTCCATAATGGGATTGTGACTAGTTATTGATCTCCATCGCTTTCATCACCACATTCACATCAGCTCTTTATGTCAATCTCAATAACTAGTCACATGTATGTTTATCTGCATGGCTACATGAAGACTTTCAAGAAAATTTGTGAATCTGTCTCATTTTATTCTGCCTTCTGTTTTGTTAACTCTGTTTTAAATTGTTTGCATGTTAAGGTAAAGCAAAGACTTTTCTTTTTCTTTTTTTCCCTGTTGTTGAATATTAACACCTTCATTGAAACACTCAGAATTGTTGACCTCCTGTAAGGGAGTGTTTTCCCTTAACAGCATTCAGATCTTAGGGAGTTGGTGGAATGTTAGATTTCAAATTAGTGTTATCACATACAATCAGCAGGGGAAGAAAATCCTTATATTTACAGTAGCTACATTCAGAAGAATTTAAAAAAATCTTAAATATGCATGGACATAATTGCCACAATTCCCACTGAAAATACTGCCCTAGTTAGACTCCATGGAATGCAGAGAATGGATAAAAACAATGAAAGGGAATATCAAATTAATTGCATGTCTTCCATCTATGTCTTCAGCTTTCTTGTTTAAATGAGGATAAGTCAGGCTCCTAACAAAATCCATGAGATTAACTTGTCCCATACCTACAAAGCCCTTGACCTCTCTTCTTTGCATAGTTTCAGCTCCTGATGTTTCACTTTTTCCTGCTTGCAATATGTTGATAGACAGAACAATAGAAATAGAGCTGGAACTGCAGAATTTTTCAAAGTTTTTCCCTTTTTCTTCAGTTTTCCTTAAACCCAAGGCCAAGTGAGTGATTGAAATAAAACAATTATACAAATTCCTCCATATTTTACTAAAGGAAAGGCAACATTCGTGCATACTAATGACAATTGGAAATATAAATCACTAACAATAGTGCATTCCCCAAAAAGACAAATTCTCCAGAAGACTGAGGATGGAGTCAAAACTGTAGCTTCCTCTCCTAAATGAAGGGAAAACTTGCTTTTTCTTTGTTTTATTTCATAAAGCATGTAAATGAACAGAGGTAATTTCTAGTGCTCACTTCACGCTTCAAGGAAAAGAATTTTCCTCTGCACAGAGTACTGCACACTTAGCATACTGAATCTAGCAAAACCTCACGATCTTCATAAAGACAATTACATATATTGTACATAATATAAAATAGAGAGAATGTCAAATCTATCATGGCCTGCTACACCAAACACACAAGGTGCCCCATACTTTAGTTTCTTTCAGACGACTGTATCATAATATTCCTGCTAAGTTATGATGAAGCTACACTGTGAGATGTACAAAGAAATGAGCTAAATGCTGGTTCACTGAACTCTGAGACATCGGGAAAATCTGGCATCGAACCCATGCTGGCTCAAAAGCAAACTTTCAAATTGAAAAGGGAAGGTACATGATTAGTCATCCTCTGTAATTAGGAGGATGATGATGCAGTCTACTGTAGATGACCTTCACTAAGCCACTCGCATGGTGAAACATTGTGTCTTTAGCTAAAAAAACACACAATTCTTGCCATAAAACCGTCTTTCCCAGGAATAACTTTTGTTTCTGCACCAGATGAGTATTTTTGGATGGAATCTATTTCAGTCTTCAAGTCTAGAAGGAGCTGGTTCAGCCTGGTCCTTATTCTTCCAACTGGATAATACCATTCTGCATTTTTAGGGTCAGATTGAAGCACTTTAGTGAAGGTACACCACAACACACCATGTCTCCTCCTGGCTCAAATCTCAAATCATGATCTGCCTCTCTTGCACTTTAAAGCGACAGGCTCCTATCTTAAACCTTCAAGTATTAACATAGATGAAATTTCCCTCCACTGGACTCATTTCACTGCAATTTTCTAGCTATTTCACCCCTCATGGTCTCTCTCTACACCCTCTAAAATGTGACCACGCTGTTCCAGTGCAGACCCTCTCCCTCACACTCCATCCAGAGGGTGAGGCATGCTGCAGAGGGCTGAAGAAATGCTCACCAGTGTCCAGTGTGCCAGGATTTGCAATCTCCTTCACCCCTGAGGGAGTCTAGCCCAAGGCCAGACTTGCATGCAAGTAATTTTTATGCATTCATACAGTACCAGACTTGTGTGGCAAAGGGCCAAACATAGCTGTGTCTCATTCCAGGCTCCATATAGATTATGGAATCAAACCCATTGACACTGTTTAAGAGGGTACATGTTAAAAGGTCCAAAGAGAAATCTAAAATAAAATGTGTGGCTTCCATATGCAACTCTGTCCCCCAAACAGGCGAGGATGTAAACTCTGGTTTCTCAGCAGTTGAAAGGAAAAGCCCGGGATCAGAAACCTGAAGTCCACTACATCCCAATGCCTGCTATTTTCCACTGGTTGGCTGTAAGTCTTCAAAGAACACCTTGCACTTGACAGGGATTAATTGGAGATTAGTCTTTCTGACCTGAAACAGAACTTCAGAGAAATACTGACTAATATCCCCTGCAGCTGTAACAGACTAATATGAAACTGCAGACCCTGGAAAAAAAAATGCTCAGGTGAGTAGAAGAAAAACTACAGAATGCTCTTCAACAAATCCTCTGTAGGAGGGAGTTTATATCTAGTCAGGCTCTTTAATAAATCTACTTGATTCCTTCTGTGACCTCAGTTGATCCAGTACCCAGAGTTGCCATCCCACTGGTGAAGAAAGTAAAATTTGTCACTTACACTCAAGACTGCCTCACCATAAAATGATGTGATCTACCTGTTGATTCAAGTAACCTACAAAATTCCTTTTCCAAAACACTGGACGTACTGGCTTCTGCTGAACAGAAAATAAGAAAGTATTTTTCTCTGTTCACATGTCGGTAAAAGAAGGCTGAAGCAATTTAGGTGTTTCTAGGTAGAAGCAAAAGGAAAAAGGAAATCAGTATATTTATGCTCCTCTTTGTCCTGAGCCTATTCTACCCGCTGCCATAGTAACACAAGCACCCTACAGATGTTTTTCTGCAGTGATAAAGAGAACCTTTCTGTGAGACACACACAGAGAGGCTTGGGCCATTTAGCAACTCCTGGAGTTACCCCATTTTCAGGGTGTTTATGGACTCTGGATGGCAGGCTGGCATCAGCTATAGCCAGTTGAAGTAAACTGAGCTAAGCATTTCCTGCAGAAGAATGAAAAATGAGTGATCTCATGGCAGTGAGTTCAGGGGCCCAAAGCACTCTTCTGCAAGGTCTCTGCTCCATTTTGGCCCCAGCCTGACCTGAGCTTGTGTTTGAGTCTGAAAACGCCCTATAATTGTTAGCCTGAGCAGCAGATGAGTTTATTTGACTCATACCATATGATGAAAAGACACTGAGCCAGATTAGATAGCTTAGTTTACAAACAATAAATGAGGTCATTTGACCCAGAAATCTCTGCTTAAATGTTTGCCTAAGTAGAACATATGGAATAAGCACATAAACATATAAAACATTAAAAAAAAAAGCTTTCCTGTGTGTTCTCAAAGGTGTTTCACAAATATGCCTCTTTTTTTTCACACAAATGCCATATTTATCTGAGCTCACACAAATAAAATTGGTAATATAGTTTGAAAGGTACCTGAAGGTGTCTGTGAGGGTTTTTGGTATTTTTGTAATTTCTACAGGTGTAGTTTAAGCACAACTGTTTGGAGGTCTGTTTACCCTGGATGTAATTGTATTCAATCAGAAAAGCTTCAGAGCAATGCAGATAATAGAAGCTTCTTTCACATTGGGAGGGAATTATGGAGGTTTTTACCTTATAATAAAACAGTCTATCTTAAGTCTCTTTCGGGAGTTTGCGTTTGTCTTCCAATATTCCTCCCTGAGAGAACATCCAGAACTAGAGGACAGCTCTGTATTATGTGTATGAATTATCTGAGAGCGTGCTGCAAGTTATTACAATTTTTACTATCTGAAATGATTTAATGGTCACCCACAAATTGTGCAACTGGTTACCTAATATGCATCACGTGACTTTCTCTCCCTTGATTAGATTAAGCAAATCTGAGCCAGAGGCTCAAAATGTGCTTTTCATGAATGTTCTTATGAACAAAAAGGTACTTTCACTAATATTCACAGAAGGAAAATAAAAGCCTCAGGTCAGGAAATCACTAAAGCATGTGTTTAATTCCTCCCCTCCTTAAGAGAGGAGTTATGCTGACACTTAAGTTGCATTGCTTAACTGCTGTCTGAATACTTTTCTGAACCAGAACTGACAAAAAGACAGCCACAGTTCAGTCATCCTTAAACACTAAAAGTGGTTTAAAGAGAATGAAGTCTAATGATTTATTACAGCAACGATGCCGTTTTAAAAGTTACTAATTTTGCATTTTTCTAACCTCCAATATTCAGTTAATATTGGCTTTCAGCCCTCTGTCCTCTAAATTCTTGTGCCCTCATGTGATTGAAACATGCTTAATAGAATAGCCTCCATATGTCCTATTAGACAAAATTTGTGTTTTAAGCCTAGATCCAAGAGTAATTGAAGTTAATGGAAAGACTTAATTGTTTTCAATGAGAGTTGGATAAAGAACTGATAGTTTAACTCTGGACACTCTCTTTTGAACATACTCACCAAGGTGCTGATCCAACTCCCAGTGAAGTCAAGAGAGGGATTTGTGTTGGGATTTGGATAATAACTCTGTTCTTCTTGGAGTCAGATCCCCTTTGTCAATATGCACATGCACAAATACAGAGATATAAATGAAAACAAATGTTTGGCAACTTGTGACAGAAAGTCCAAATCTGTATCTGCACATTTGGGCCAAACCAAAATTGTTACGCTTGACAAAAACATCATTATGCTGATCTGGTTTTGGTTTTTGCTTACTAGTAATTGTTTGGTGAGTATAAATCTAACTTCTCATATTTTATTTTTTTGCATAAATATATTCTACTGTCACTGTAGACAGTAAAATGAGAGGGATTTCTATGTAAAACTCTCTGTTCAGACTTGTCATAACTTTGACAAACATAATCCTCTCAGACCAGAATTTTCCATGCTTGGTCTCCATCAAGAGCAATTCTGTTTTTGCCAAGTATGAAGAAGTTTGCTTCAGCTCCTTCTTAGTTTCCAAAATACAAAAGGTTTCTCATTTAGGATCAATGCTACACTCAAAACAAAAGGGATGTGGGCTGGATTCCCAGAGGTGCAGCGCTCTTGCAGTTCTCATTGGCTTTAGTGTTTCTAAAATCAGCTTCTGTGTTTTTAAAACAAGAATTCCAAGCGGATGAGGGAATTCTGACTTGGACACAATGAGCTGAGCGTAGCCTTGGCTAGCAGAGTTGCAGGGAGTAGAGATGTTGCTGATTGCTTCATCTGCTGAGAGTGTGCGTTACGTGCCACACACTTGTGCTCTGTGCTTGTGGTAGCACACGAGGACAGGAACAAGCTGGACATTGAGGGGAAGACAAAGGGATGGGAAATCTCCCAAACCTTTGCAGACCTCTGTGTCCAACACAACTGAGGCAGCTTTTTCTGCTATCCAGATAAACAGTTTCACAATTCATGCCGATAACAACTCAGGCTGTTCCACACCCTGAAACAGATCGATTTTAAGACCTGGTGACAAAATAACTGGTTCAGCCCCTGGCATCTTTTCCAGAATGATGCAGGCACTCTGCCATTTTAGACTAAGTTGATCCTTTCTGGGTTGTGCTATCCCTCCAAATACCAGATCAGGCTACTCATTAAACATTGAGACCATCCTGCAGTTACTTGGCTTGTGTTCTCCAAGACACTGTATTGCTGTAATTTTTACTGCATGAAGCAAATATCATCAGATTATCAATCTCACTGTGTTCTCAGTGAGAATATAATATCTCAGGTTATTACAAGGCCACCTTTAGAGTACATCCATATCCCCTTATGGTGATAGAGACATGAGAAATATATAGATATTGAAAAGTAGTACCTAAACTCTAAAGCGCAGTGAACAAGCAACACAGAATTCAAGTGAGACTGGCATAGTAAGAATCCAATCCCTACAGTTTGAAAACAGTTTTATTAATTCATCATTAACATAACACAGAAAAGTTTCTGGCTGTTCTTTCTTTGGCTGACATAGGCATAAAATACTTCCGTCAATCGGCCCATTTGTTGCAGCAAGGGGGCTTGGGTTATTTTTTTTGTGTTTTGCCATGTTTGTTTTTAAACAAAGCCTGTGGAGCCTGGAAAACTTGTGAAATAATAATTATAAAATATGAAGTCGCAATGAGAATTTGGAATTAAGTTAAAAGGCATTTGGTAAATGGATACTAAAAGGGACTAAGGTGACTGACAATCAAATCCATTACTTGAGAGTGAAAAAGTCAGAGTCAAGAGAAGGAATTCCACCCCCATGGGAGAGAAGACAGTAGGAAAAGACCTACAATGATCAACTGCATATATGATAGGTCCAGCTGCAAAGGTGATAGTGATTTGAAGTCATTTGCAGCTGGAGAGAGAAAATTACATAATTCATACCAAAATCCTGTAGTCTGAGTAGCTACCTATAATTTATGGATGAAAACTGGGTCCCTGAAAGAGTTCACCAGCCTGCTGTGGTGTTTATCTAAGCTTTGCTTGTTTTATAGACCTCACTACTGCTTTTAATGACATAAAGAAAACAAATTAAAATAAATGAAAAGAAAAACGTCCCCTAGCAATAAATAGGCTGTGAATTACAGAACAGCAGTAGCTGCTTTCGAAGGCTAGAATGGCAAATGCACACATGCTGTAACAGCCCCAGGGGTTGACAGATGCCAAAGTGCCTGGATGATCTGTTCATTCATCTCCAGGCAGGTACTGACAACTGCTCCTCTCCAAAGGGGAGGCTGCATGTCGTGCTGACATCCACATCAGATGACTGAAATCCCACCAGGATTTCTCTGCCACACATTTTTTAGCCTGAAGATCAGAGAATGATTTCAAGGCATTTCTCCAATACCTGATTTACAAAAGGCAGTAAAAATGGAGAAGAAAGAGGGGATGCCCTTTTAAACACATCTCTAAATTCAGTTACTAAAGTCGTGCTCAGCTTTGTAGTTTTTCCAGACTGATCACTTTTTTCAAAAAGCAAAAAATATACCATTGAGCAAAAAACAAAAGGAAAGTAGTTTTCCAGAAAGAGTTTTTCTAGAAAGGACATGTTATCATGGTAAAGAGAATTTACATGTTATGTCTCTCAAATCTTGATTAACTTGATCACCTGCTGTGAAACTCTAACATCTACTGAATCAGGTGGGTAACTTAAGCCTAACTCCTAATTTAAGTCTGAAAACTCTTTTCTGTACTCACTGCGCATTTCAAGTGAACTCAAAACCAGGTATTAGAACTCAGTATATTTCTTGAGGAACCACCAGTGTTCTTTGTATTTAACCCTGCGACCTCTGCCTCTGTATGGGCTTAATTACACCAGCTGCTGTGGGAGGAAGATTTAAGCCCTGAGCCTCCTGAACTCACAGGAGAACTCACCCCTCCTGAGCCCTGAGCCTCACAGGACTGGAGGGGCCTGTCTTTAGAAGAGTGAAATTAGGCATACACAATATTTGAAAAAGTTCAGGTTGATAAACTTGGCAAGACAAAAGGACAAGTCTTCAAACTTGCTTTACTTAGCAAGATTCAGGAGAAATGCGCCGACTGTACATTCTCTACCCTCATTATATTCTTGGAGTTTTGACTTCCTCTGTTGCTCCCCAGCCACAGATAGGTATCTAAACACGGGGAAGGCAGAGTGTTTTCACAGCTGCTGGAACCGTGTTATACCTATGGACTGCAGGCCACACAGGGGGAGCGCAGTCGCTCCACTATTGAAATAATATGTTGCTTAAATCAGTAGGTATAAATTGTGTTGCCTTACATTCAGCTCTCTACCTAGACAAAAAAAAAAAAAAAAAAAAAAAAAAAAAAAAAAAAAAAAAAAAAAAAAAGTCGCTAGCAAAAGGAGAGTAGTTAGATTTCTTCACAGGAGTCAGAGCAGGAAAGAACACAATCTTATGAAACCACCTACACTTTGCAACTCTTTGTCTATACTTGACATTTTATACATGGCTCTGCATTTCAGAATGTACCAGTGCTTCTCAAAAATCTAAGCATCTGGTAGGGCAAAATAGAACTTCAGGATTTTTTTTTTTCTCTTCTGAAGTATCACTGAGAAGATGAAGAAGAAAGAGAGGATTCCAAACTCTGAGACTTCAGTTTTTCCAAATGGAAGATATCACCCGCTTTGCAACTGAATATTGCACTTTAAACATCTGAATTACAGTTGAAAAACAAACTACCAGTATTTGAAATAGGGATCAGCGTATTTTTATCATATTCAGTCTCTCTCTTCACTGTCTCATGTTGGCTTGTGTTGGCCAATGTCATTTGTCCAGTGGCACAAAAGAGCACTTATTGCCCTTTATCTATGGAGGGGAAGATTACCATCACAAAAATGATCTTGTAATAGGTACTGTTGGCAGTGCCAGAAGAAGGACAATGATTCTGAAACACTTAAGAAGCTATTGCCCAAATCTGCAACTTCTGGAAATTCATGTAGGTCCATTACAATGAATGGAGTTTTGCCAACAGGCCAACTGATGACCTGCCTGTTAAAACAAAAGAAACCCAGCCTTGATCATTCTTTTATTGTTCTGATTCTTTTGCAGATTTAGAAAATGTAACACAACTGCTTAAAATAACCCCACCATTTATTATTCCAGGAGCAATGTTTTCTTAATAGTACAGTCAAAGTGTGTCTGGAATTCTGAAACACAATTTATTTTCCCAGAACACGCCAGGCAATCAAAAAAGGTACATTCCATATCCAGAACAAAAAATCATGGCTGTTACAAAACAAGAAAAAGTAAATCATAAAAAAAAAAAAAAATGCTAAGGCTAAAAATCTATAAAATAACACTGACCTTTTTATATACCTCATAAACAGCACAGAGAAATTCCTGCTTCTGCCAAACACTCCAGTTTGCAGCAGTGTTCCAAATTTTCATTAGCACAGCAACCATGCTGCCTGATATCCAGTGGCTCAAACTGTTTTCTCAACCTTCTCTATGAGGAAAAAAAAAAAAAAAAAGAAAAAAAAAAAGAGAGAGAGAGAGAGAATAAAAGTAACTAAAAACCTACCAGACAGGTTTATTTTATATCAGTATGACACCTCTAGACAGTGAAATATCTACAAGTGACACAGTTAGAGCTGAAACGTGTCCAACCCAGAAGCCCAGGTTATATCTCAGATTTTGGAAAAGATTGTTTTAGGCATAAAGGGCATAAGCCCTTTCTTTTAAGGTTCTTCAGACATGGTACTTGTTGTTAGAGCAGCAAATGCATGGATTGGTAAACAAGGATGGTGTATTTAAGACCATTCCCAGAATAATTTGAAGAATAAATATGTTTGCAGATTATTATTTTCAGAAGACTGCAAGGAAACATTTGGAAGTTAATCTGTTATGTTAATTATGCCTTTTTTTTTTTTTTAATACTCAGTAAAAACACATTTAAAATTTTCTCAATTTCTCTACCATGACGTGAAAACAAAATGCCACAGAAAGTCTTTTAGTTTCTTACTATAAAGAGAAATTTATCGGGGAGCATAAGGAAGAGATAAAAATACTGATTGTATGAGATTCAAAAAGAGATTCTGATTGTACCAATCCCAAAATTCCAGATAATTTGATCCAGGATTTTCAACCAATAAGAAGATATCCCTTCCAAATATCAAATATCTACACCTTCAGTTTTGAAGGTCATGGTAATTACCTGTTTATCTCATGAGACATTTTGATATGTGAGATGTTCCAGAGCAAGAAAAGTAGTTGGTGGCTGTTCATCTTTTTCATGCTGTTCATATTGGAATAAAGAAGAGTGTGCTAGAATGATTATTACTTTAAAAAAAAACAAACAAAAAATCCAAACAAACAAAAAAAACAGGAATGAGATATAATTCCCTTATTCTTTCTCTGATGCAAAAAAATAAAAATCAATCTAAACCAATCAACAAAAAAAATAATCCAAGCAACCAATTAAAAACAACCCAAGAGATGGGAAATAGGAATAGAGAAGAAGACGAAAAGAAAAACTCGTTGGTTCAATGTTTTTCCAGTTCTCTTCCCTGTAATGTATAGATGGAAAACAAAACTAATGGACGGGGCTTTGGGTTGGTGCATGACATTTAGGTGTCACAAAAAAAGTCTGTTAAATCCTCACCAAATATTGTTTCAGCTGCTCCAGAGTACACTCTGCAGTCACATAATGTTGAAGGTACCTGATTCCTCATCAGAAATGTTCAGCACCTCTTGGGCCTGGGTCCTGTTACAAGAGAAACAGTTTAAAGGAACTGGAAGTGAAAATAATCTTTGTAACAGATGATGTGGACAACATAAGCTCATTGTCAGAAAATACTGGAAATTAACAGAGGGTGACCAAAACTGCTCCTTTGTATAAAGTACAGTAAGGATTATGTCAGAAGACAAAGAATGCCAAATAATGAAAAGGAAAAAGAATAATCAAATTTAATTAAAAGGTGCCGTTTTAAAGGAAAGAATTTAATCTATTAGACTAGTAAGAAAAAGCATGAAATCCATAATAACATATAAATTTATTCTAGTCAGAAACATATTTAACAATGCCATGTAAGTGAGTAGCAGGATAATTGCTAAGATGTGGCTAAATAGGCAAATTTTTATTCTTTTAATATTGAATACAATTATGATTTCTTGTGTTCTTAGTTCTTTCTTTCACAAGGGCAGTCATAATCCATCAAGCCCCAAATTTGGCATGTGTCTCTATGTGACTTTATGATTAAATTCCACACTCAAAATTCACAAAGAATAAACCTGATGAAGTGCACATGCATCTTAATAAGTGAAAGGGACAAATGAATTCATTGTCTATTGAAGCAGTTTTATAATATCTAAACATATGCTGAGCAAAGCTGCAAGCTATTAACACAAATCATACAGGCTTTAATTACAACCTAAATCCGCATTATTAAAGTAATAAAATGACCCTAAAATAAATGTTATGGAAGTCATGTTGTCCCTACAAATGAACACAGCATGAGAGTGATACAATAAAACACCCTAACATTAACATGTTGTATGTACCACTGGGCTTCCCACTGAGCTAAATCAACAGGAGCTAACTCTTCTCCTCCATAGCTGTGGGTAAAATCCTCCTCTCCCTTAATTTGCCTTTGTTGGCCACATTCATCAGTGTTTCAGGAGCCTGTGTGGGGCAGCATGACCTTGGCTGGGCCCAGCCTCCTCCCCAGGGTCCCTGGAGTTCTCCAGTTCTGGGGGATGTCAAAGCACAAATCCTACCAGGAGCCAGATGGGGCAATGCAGAGCTAGGGAACAACTCATCTTAACTGCAAAAAGAGTCCCAGTTTAAACAACTAATTTTGGCATTATTGTGCTGCAGCCAATTACAATGGAGGAGTCATTCCTGAGATTACCCATGTGAAGAACATTATTCATATGACATTTACATATGAGAATTTGGAGGGTCAGCCATAATTGTGGTGGTTTCTTTTTTTTTCTTCTGGGCAAGCACTGATCTCCAAACGCATGATCTGATATTATTTCCTAAAATAATCTGCTATTTTAGAATATTCGATATGCGATCATGACATTTATGATCTGTTGCAGAGCCTGTACTGAAGTCTAGAAACATTTCAACCACAGTATTTGCTGCCATTTCCTAAATCATTGCATCCCACATTGATTCTGACAATAGAGGAAAGGATGACAAGGGCACTGAAATAGTCGATTGTGAACAAAAGGCCACAGCTCTTACTTAACCATGTGTTTGCCATGGACTATGAGATAACACAGATAAAGACCTCCTTTCCCCTCTTCTGTAACCCAGACTGGGAAATGTCCAAATCCATCAGTCCAATTTAAGCACATTAGGACAACTCCTCAGGAGGGTGCCTTTATAAATAAACACTCACTAGCCTCTGTACCTTCTGCCAGACCCCACAAGATCCTTTCTGGATTCCTTCTGGACACTCATATTTTCACTTGAGACATGGCAAACAGGACCAAGCCTCACATATACCTTTGAAGTAGAAAGCCATAAGGTTCCCCCAGGGTTCCTTTTCTCCAGATTAACACCCACAGCTCCCTCAGCCACTCATCAGACATGCTCTCTAGATCCTTCACGACCTTCACTGCCCTTCTTGGGACAGGCTTCAGTACCTCAGTATCCTTTTTGAAGAGAGGAACCCAAAACTGAAGGCAGCACTCAAGGTGCAGCCTCACCAGCAACTGCAATAATGGTTCTAAGAAAGAGATTTCTGACTTCTCCACAGTTACCCCTCCCCTCCAAGGGCAAACACTTGAAAAACAGATCAGTAAACGAGCACATATCCTCTCTATCATAAAACATGAGATTTAAACAGACAGTAGACCAGTTAACCTTGTTGCACACATGGCAGAGATCAGCAGGGTTTTCTGCTGTATTGATGCCTTAGGAAGGCTGACCTGAAACAGAGACTGGACAGAGCTAGAGAATAAAGTAGATATTTATTGAAAGGCCTTTAAGGACACACCTTGGGCAGGACAGGAGCATGGCCAGGGCCACACCCAAGGTGGACTAAGAACGGTCACAAAATGGACAAGCGGTCATGAGGTCTCACACTTTTTTAAGTTTTGGTCCATTTGCATATTGGGGTTTAATTGTCCAGTTACAGCTTTGGGTTGTGAGGTCTCGTCCTTCTTGTTCCTCCCTTCAGTCCACCCTTTTTTACATTTTTGGCCCTGAAAGCTGTACTGACTGTCCTTGATCTTCAGCAGGAAAAGGATTTGTTTTGTCTACTACCTACTCTGTGAAGAGAGCTGACTAACACTTAATATGAGGCTCGGAACTACACCCCTAGGCAGCACAGAATCTGAAAAATATGAAAGCTAAAACTTAAGGCATCATTATCATAGTGGGCCTAATGTGTTCAGGCCTGAGTAGAACAGGAATCTGCTCATAGTTCCTGCATTAAGTATGGCAGCCTTAACTGCTAATTCCTCGAATTATGTTGGGCTCCCAGTGAGACAGGTGGGACACTACACATTCATTCTTCAGATGTGTTTATAAGAAAAACATGAGTGTATGAGAAAAGAAAGAGAGGAAAGGTAAGAGACTGTAAAACTGTGACCGGCTGAAAAACAGGTGAGTAAACTAGCAAAGCAGAATTAAAGACTGCTACATGGTAATGGTCCCAAAACTGCATGCCATGATGCAATTATACCCTATATCTTCATTATAATTTCAGGATATTGATTAAGGTTATTAATTATATCTGAGTGAGAGTGGAGACTGGTAAATATCTGTTCTAAAACAGCTAAAATTCTTAGCAGCTTCACTGAAGGCAAAATGATTAGGCATAATTAAAACATTTTAATTTCTCACAGTAGCATGTAAGTCTTTAAAGTTAAAACATATTAGAAGGCTGAATGCTTAACAGATGGCTTTTATAGCTACATTCATAAATGAATGACTTGCTAAATAACCAAGCCTTACATTTTGCACAACATGATCAGATAAGATTTTTTTTTCTATTGAAATTGCCATATTTGCTATATCATGGTAAAATGTTGATTTTTCTAGTTTCACTCAGGGAAAATGAAACCATTCCACAAGATTCAAACATTTTAATGTGCTCAGATTATCCTACTCGACCTTGCAATGAAAGAGGGCAGAAGAGCCCATTTCATCCCCACTGTACAGTTCTGGCTTTGGAAAATGCCTCTCAACAAACTCTCAGTCTTTTTCTGTGCAAAGCCAAAATGGTCTGCTCAAACCACACCGGTGACCACTTCAAACCAAAATGCAGCTTTACAAACTGCTACCTCTCTTCTTCTAAATTACCAGCTTCCATACCTGTGTTTCTTTATCGTTCTTCATAATCTGAAGGAGAGAAGGAATCACAAGTCCATCAATGCTAGCTGGCTTTCCTCTCGCTCAGGGGCGATGTAAGGGCAGGCAGAGTTTAATATGTTGGTCAGTAAATTACAGCTCCAGATCAGGTGCCAGCAGAAGCTCTGTGTGACAGGAGTGTGCAATGCAAGAGCCTCTGTAAAAGACACCTTACTGGAAACGAAATGAGTAAATTAATTCCCGTGTGAGAAGTTGGCTCGGGGTAGCAAGGATACTGCAAATTCACACTGCTCTTCACTGAATATTCATTTTTTTAGGTAGAGGACTCTAATTGAGTGCAATCTTAGAGCACACATACTGTAATGATTATAGCACCCTCCTAAGAAGGGGAGAGATCAGATTTCAGCTGGGAGCTGTAACAGGGGTCTCCTCCTTCCATGCAACTGTTCCAAAACGCCAAAATACAGACTTTGTGCGCAATTCAGTCATGCTCTGTGTGTGCCTGCCAGATGAACTCCTGAAGGTGAGGTGTGTGGAGTACCAAAGCTGTACACTGAGAGGCTCCTGCCACTTAGGCAGGAATTAGAGGCAGCAGCATTCAACTTAGGTGGCTGAGAGCACATCTAGGAACAGAAACAGAGGTACTGCTGGGACTTTCCTAGAAAGCCTTAGCACCTAAAAGCATTACACACTTCTGAGGGCATGTAGAATTGAATACTTTTTGCAGACAAAAGCACACGGAATTGTTGAACCTACCACCCTACATAGTTTTCTTTAATGTTGGCCCATCTATTAAGCCATGTATACAACAGTTAAAACCTCATTTCATACCTGATGCCCTTCCCACTAGTGTTAAGTTACAAAATCCTGCTCCTGTCAGGTCTGCAAATGCAGATTTTGGACAGAACAGATGACAGTGTCTAATTAAAGAGTGTCACCTAACATTTATGGACACAGTAGTAGAAAGAATTCATCCTTCTTTATAGTTTAACTCATTAAAGAGAAAACAATCATATAAAAATATGTCTGTCATACTGCAGAGACCACTTTTAAAGATGGCTCTGATTAACTTAATCCTTGTCACATTTTTATTTTTCAATATATTTACACAGCTTAGACATTTAGATTTTTTTTCATTTTAATCTCTAAGAAATGCTTTGCAACATTTCATAAATTCACAAAAGCATTCAGATTTTCTTTTCTTTCATTTCACTTACGATGTTGGCAAAAGTTATTCTTCATAACTGCAATGCTTCTATATAGTCCATCATTTTATTCTTTGGAGAAATTACTTCAGTGAGGCCTCAGCAGCTATAAAATATATTCTTTTATCATTTCAGGGTATCAGTGGGATTAATCACTCTCAACCAGCTATTTTATAGCCATGGTGTGAGAATGTCTAAGGTTTATTTGGAGTATTGCATTTTTTTTCAGGATAAGGCACAGTAGACCATGTCAGCCACAGAAAAATATTACTCACTTCCTTCTCGTCACTCTTAATTGGGATCAAGTGGTTTTGGGTCAATCACTTTGGTCAAGAAAATTTATGAAAAATACAGGTCTATTTATACATGATAGAGGAAATGAATGTTTTTTACGGACAGTCATTATAATAAAAGCTTTTCATTCCTCATCCCTCACTGCATCACTGTGAGAAATTCTGTGGAGGAGATGAATGGTTGGATTGTAATATTGATTTCCCTGGGTTTTCTGGCATATGCTCAGGGTAGCACACAGCTCAGTATCACTCACTTGTTAATCATCAAACACACACATACAACACAAAGCTTGTTTCTGTTTCTAAATTTGTGTGATTTGACCAGATGGTAATCTCAGCCTGACAGGTGTGTCCTGAAAACTCATTTAAATATTTGTAAATAGTGGCACCATTCCTGCTTTAGGTGATTAATAACTGCTGATTCTGTCACTCCCTTTAACATCATTTCTGTCTTAACAAATGTTGAACTTCATAACTCAAAGGAAACTTTAACAAATACCTTTTCAACCTTACTTACTTATCTTCATTAATTATTCAGCAACTTCTTTCCCACAAACAGTGAACAGCATATATTAGGTTGTGAAAATTCTAGCTCTTATTCACACAGCTACAGAAAGTCAGGTCTGGCTTATCAGTTTAGCAAACACGAGTCACTGGGCTGAAAGTTTTGGATATCTATCTGCCTCATGGTGAAATATCAGACACGGTTCATTAATTTAAAAATTTTAAATATATCTATTACCATGGACAGGGAAGGGAAGGGAAGGGAAGGGAAGGGAAGGGAAGGGAAGGGAAGGGAAGGGAAGGGAAGGGAAGGGAAGGGAAGGGAAGGGAAGGGAAGGGAAGGGAAGGGAAGGGAAGGGAAGGGAAGGGAAGGGAAGGGAAGGGAAGGGAAGGGAAGGGAAGGGAAGGGAAGGGAAGGGAAGGGAAGGGAAGGGATCATGCAGAACAGAATGACTTTGGGAGAACGAGGATTTGAGGACAGAAGGGTAGAAATGGAAGGGAAAAAAAATAGACACCAAAGGAAGGGTATGACAGATGATGCAAAAAGACAATTTGTGGGAATGAACAATAGTGCAATGAGAGATACTTTGGGACAGAAGTGGAGACCAAAGTTGAGGAGAATAAATGGGCAGGAAAGAGAAGGAACAGACAGAACTGTGAGAGAGCAGGCACTTCCAAGACCCAAGGCTGTAATCAGGACATCACTTTTCTAGGGGTAAAACATGTACTTCCATTCCCCTCTAGTGGCAGGTACACTTTAAAAAACCACCCATCAGCTAGCAATTTTACTCCTGTGGGGTTCAAGGTGACACAGTCACCTTCAACACCTGCCAATGACTTATGTAGGGTGATCATACTGCTTGCTTTACCCCCTCATCCTTACTTATTTTGTAACCTTTTAAAAACGTTGAAAACTACAATGAGAAAATCACATAGATATTAAATATGCAAAATGAAACAAGAGAAATTAAGGAAATTAAGCCTGTCTTTTGATACCTACCAAAGGGCATAGCTAGGGTAATGCACTTTTTAGTAATGCACACACATTTCCCAAAGAGTTACAAATCTATGTGGTTACAGACTGGTTGGTTCCCACTGAATGAGCAGATAATTATTACTGCTATCCCATAACCTATATTGGGAAATTGCCACTTGGCATTCTGGCACTATCCCTTCTGTGCAATGATATCTTTAATTTGCATGTTAATAAATGTCAAAGCATGCCTTCTGCTCTGATTTGATTTCTACTTTTTCTTTTTTTTGTGATCAAATTCATGTTTTTCCATATACTCATTTCCTGCATGACACCAACCAAAGTATTCATCTAGAAAAGTCATTAAAAATTAATTCATTTTACTCAATTTGGATTTTTTAAAGGAATAGGTATTCCAGTATACACAGGGATTCACATTACAGTAGGAATTAAAACACTGATCACATCACATACAAGATTTTTATATATCCTGCACATTCCAGAGAACCACACCTCTTCAATAAGTCCTTTTGTTTTCTTCTCATTCCAGATCCTATTTTCAGAATTATAATTGCTTAACTGAAAATTGCAGTGAAAGAGGAACTATGCTGCTTAATATTTCTATGCATTATGTTGATATCTTTATTGACATTGAATGGAGCACTTCAAAGTGAGTTAATTTTTGCCTTGGAGTTTTGTGTGAAATTAAACTGAAAGTAATTATTTGTCATCACTAAAAATTAGTAACTGTTGGCATTTTACAAATGACCTGATGCGAAAGTTAATCAAGAGCGGGTATTATTTGTAGGGTTTATCAAGTGACCCAAAATACAAGCTCAGCCTAATAGCCTCTGTAGGAACCCTTACTTCTTTTTCCTTTTCATGTTGTTTAAAGAAACTCGCCAGGGGGACTTATACTAAGAGTTAACAAACCATATTAATTCCTTTCACTGTAATTGTTCTTATCCTCAGTTTCATTACAGACTTCTAGAAACCTTACCTTCACATGTATGGGTAACATTCATTTGTGCTTTGATCCCAGAAACTTTTTTTAAGCAGTACTTTATACTTCAGAACACTGAGTCTTCTATTTGAAACCCTTATTTTCACTAAGCACACAAAATCACTGATGAAGGTTGCACCTGAAGCTGCAGCACACTCAGAAGGTCTAGCTAAGCAGTCTGATTTGTTAAGTTCAGGTTGCTAAGTCAACCAGAAGAGAGAGCTTCAAAGACAAGTGTGGTAAATGGTTTGGAAAGCCTGAAACCACCAAATGTCAGGGTTTTAAGAAAAGTAAATAGAAAAAAAGTTCATTTTTGCTGAAACTACTACAGCTTATTTTCAGTTGTAAGGCAGGGAAAACACTCTCTGCTCTTTAATTGCATGCTCATAAAGTTTTAATTAGCAAAGTTTCAAAACATGGCAATTGTACTGCTGAAAATCAACCACAGTTTTGATTTATAAGTCTGCAAAGGATTACTTGGTAGCAATCAGGATGGATTGCAGTGCTTAAGCCCAGAAAGCTCTAATATGTTATAAACACAAGCAAATGATGCAGTAATTGCCCTTGATTGCACTACTTAGAAGATTTTAAGAGGCAAGCCAAAGAAAAGTTGATAGTACCTATGTGCCTATGGCAAACAGTATGTGACAAGATCAAATCCATGCAGGAAATCCTGAAGCAGTATTTCCTTTTTATTAAACACAGGTGATACTCAGGAGACCCTAGAAAGCCAGCTCTGGGACAGAACATCATCAGGTCTGAGGTCATATGAAACTATCACCACGCAAAAGGGGCTGAGGAAGGAGAGTGTGGGTTTCCACAGGGTCTGACAAAATCAACACAACCATTAATGCAGATACCATACCCACAGAGAATTGGTTTTCTTCCCACCTTGTCTTTCTGATGGGAGCAAAATTTCCTTTTATAATATCCATAAACCATGTCATTAGCCAGCAAGAGGAAGGGGTTGGGGAAAATCAGGAGGAAGCTGTGAAATCTGTTAGGTTATGGCATTACATTATGAGGCAATTTCTGTAAAAGCAGTAAACAAAATAGTTCACACACCCACTATTTATCACTCAAAAAAATCCACGGTACTAAAGATCAATGTCCAATTCTTCCTTACCCCTTTAAAGATACCCATTTACAAAAACCTGAAGGACTTACAGAGTGCTGCCATTTCAAACTTACAAGTATAAACTTCCATAAGCTTACGCTGTGTGAAGATGATTACTAATTCTTCTCTGTATAATGACCTTTATAATTTATTTCCCAATTGAATTTCTAAGAGTAAAAGTTACCTGAAGCCTGGGGCTGGAGGCGACTCTGCTGAGGAACCTGAGGAAACTCCTTTTCCTCCCCTCCTTGAATATTATGTCAGAGGTGCCAAACAAAGAATTCACAGCAGTTCTGGAAGTACTGCAGGAGACCTGTGTCAAACAGCAATTAATTGCACATTAATTTGAAATTCCTTTAACTGCTGGTATTTCAGGTGGTTATGCTTCCAAATATTTTAAAAGTCATTACAAATATTGGATTTGACACATAACTGTCAGTACTAACTTGAGTGGTGACAATTCTGTCAAATTTGTTATCAGCATAATAAATCTCTGGGCATAAAACTTTAAGTTGATAACACAGTTCAGTCTGATGGAATTCCTAATGGGACCATAAGAAATTCTGATAGTTGCAAAAAAATTTTTACTTTGGATCCACATGGTACCACAGTCAGACAAAATGACTGTTCAATTTTACTGTCAGATTTGAGAATACTATTGCTTGAACTGATATTAGGATCCTTAATGCTTCTAAAGAATTATTTGAAATCAAGAAAGAGTTATACCCCAGCAAATTCCCAGAGAAGAGCTCCCTGTGGAGCTACAAGGATTTCCCTGCTACAAGAACTTCAAAATCTCATTAGAAAGCATTTCCACAGCTCTTTGAGCTCTAATCCCAAATGGAAAGAGCTAGATAAAAGGAATGTGGATTTAACAATTTTTGTGTCAGCCACATTCTTTTTTTATAGGTAGTTTACATTCACTCAAAAAAAGATTAAGGTGGCCAGTGAGCTCCTCAATTCTAAACTAGCAGCACTTCTCAGACGGCTTAGCTCTTGGCTAAGTTTGCAGATATCTACAGATTTATATATATTTTAGGACAAATCACAAGGAAAGAGTCAATTACATATTTCATTGTTTATTGTTCTCTTCAAAGCCTAAAGCAAAGCTTAAGATAATGCTTGTCTTCAAATCAAATGCAAAAGCACATATTTAAAAAAACAATTAAAATGTTGCTTTTAAAGAAGGACAATTATTTTCCTTCAGTTAGTATCTGCAACCATAAAACAAGATTAAACATGCTTCAAGTCCTGAGAATCCTGTTTAATATTTAATATAAAATATTTAAAGATGTGCCACTTTTACGGTCTCCTGACTTGTTTTCTTTCTTTTGGTTACCAACAATAAGTTACCATTTCAAGATCACAAACGTAGCACTCAAGCTTCAATTTGATTCATGTGTATACATAAAGCAGGCCACTTCCTGAGTACCTTTATTTAAGGATAACTGGATACAGTCACAGAAGGAAAATTAATGAGTCAAATTGTAACTGATGTCTTATGATCTTGTTTATGATGACTATGATCTTGGACAAGTGGCCTGGTGGTGCTGAACAAAAAGTAAGTGGGCATAGTTATTCACTTCAGTATTTATCTGGAAATGTCATAATCTTTTTCAAAAAATATAGTCACTTTATCCTTAAACTCTGCTTGATCTATATTACTCTACATGGACTCTACAAAGGGGAAAAAAAGAGAGAAGTTTTATGTTCTATAAATGTTATATGTTCTTATAGCACTATATCCCACTGAAGTTTAAAAAAATGATTGTAAATATTCCTGTGAAAAAAATTTAAGAACCCAGTCTTCAAAATAAATGGATACATGTTTATTTGCTCTTAAACACTGAAATTTATTTATGTCATATATATTGTGATTCCCATTTGATTTAAACGCAACTAAGACCTCCTCTCATTCTGAGGGAGTTCAAAGGGGCCACCACTTACCCCAAAAATGGCCAAAAAGTGTTCTTTGGACAGATTTGTACATTTCCAAGCCAGAAGTACACTTCTGACTATCTAGTCTGATTTCCTGCATAGTAATTAACATATAGCCCCCTGCGCAGACCCTCACCAAGTGATTTCTTCATCAAGCCTTTATTTTTCTGATTCAGCGAGACTGATTTTCTGATTGTTTATAAAAGAATAACCTTTATTTTGTTCAGTATTGACTTACTTTTAAAGCTATCACATGTAGGAAAGGGACCAGCTGACTTCTGTGAGTACTAGATTTGAAACGAGATGGCCAACACAAAGTACACCTTGGAGCTTTGCATTTTCCTGTTTCTTAAACTGCCAATTCATACCAGTTTACCTTCTTCTCCTAAATCTTTAAAGTCTTGATAGACTTCAGTCCTTTGATATTGCTGACAGGATTCAGAACCTTCTCAGAATATTAATACTCCTAGTTCAAACAGGCTGAAGAAGACTTGAACAACCTTGCAAATGCAGACTTACAATTGATTTCCATTCTTTTTTTTGCCTAAATGAGCATTGGAAATAGAGCCCTTACACTGAATCTGCTCTCTTTCTGCTCACAAGACCAGTGTGTTCCAATAAGTCTGAGGACATTTTGCCTCTGAAATCAGCACAAGAGAATTTCCTCAGTCCTAAGTCCATAAAAACTGCTGCTGATGGCAGTGCTAGACTCCAGCCTTTGCCTTCCTCTCCACTTCAAAGGCACCTGAACAACTCCAGGTCCTCAATCAGTCCTGATGCTAAGCTTTTATGAGGAAAAACACAACAAATGGGACAACTGATAGAGAATTTTTTTCTCTCCAACCTTAGAGAGTTTATTTGAATTCCCAGTGCCTACCACTTCAGCAGAGCTGTTTTATTGTACTGCTACACAAAACCAGACTAATACACCAGGTCCCACAGCTGACCTCTGGTTCAGAACATCTGCTCCAATGATATGAAAAAGTCCACTACATCTGTAGAGAGTAAATCAATTAGTCATAATGGGATTTGGCAGTCAGTAACATGAAAGTATGGCACACAGGATAAGTAATGATGGCCTTTAGTGAGTTAAAAGATACTTCAGGACACACATGGTTCAAGGGTCTTCTTTCCTAGGGTGTCACCATATGCGTAACATTAAAGACGAAGACAGATCCCAGGTCCTGCTTACACAAACAGAGCATATTTAACTTTTTAAAAAAACTTTTACTTTAGGAATCAGGTTGTTATGCTTTGATTATACTATCTCCTTTTGGCACTCCACCAGCAGCAATACAAAATCCTTCTACAACTACAGGCAACTCTCATGTTAACAGCCGGCACCTTATAAACCAAGGGTTGTAGAGCCAACCCCTTCTTTAATCCCTTGGATGACCCATTTATTTATTTTTTCTGTCTCATCTGAGGAGGTACCTTACCCCATGTCTGCATGGGAAGAGAGCTTACTCCTTTATTCTTCTAAAGTCTTCAGTGGAGAATTCAAGATGTAGAAGTGAAAACCAAAGGGGGACTTATTCAACTGAATTTTGTAGGGAAAGAACACCTGAGGTATTTTTAAAAGTAGTTTCTGATCAGAGCCTTTTGGAGACCTGACCTGCAGGAGCATCCCATTTGCAGGTTCAGGGTAACACACAAAATGGACACTGGGACATGTGCCATAGCTGAGTTCCTGCATGCAGTGAGGGGTAACTAAGAGGGTGCAGCCTTTGGTAGCTTTTCCTTGGAAGCCTGTCCTGCAATCCACTGTTTTTCTGTGACTGTGGTGCAGGAAAGTTGAGTTTGCTCATTAGACATGAAGGAATCCAGAATGGATTCTCTGTTGTGTAACAGGGCACAGCTCACAAAGAGTTTTTCTGTGGATAGGCTTTCACTCTGTGCTTCTTCCTTCACACTCATTCTGGGATGCCTGGATGAAGTACTCCTGATTTTTCCCCTCAAGGCAGGCATTAGTACAATATCTTTGCCGTATTTGGTCCCAGCTATCTTTTATTTTGTATAATAATATCTCTAGATCCCTAGTTCTCTGCCAAGAGTGGATAATTGGTTTAAAAGACTAGGAGGGAGAGCATTCTTGCATATTAGTTTTTGTGGGAGACCTACAAACAGACAGTAACCAAAAAAAAAAAAACAAAAAACCAAACCCAAACCAAAACAAACAAGGCTTTATCATCTTAAGATATTAGGCCAAAAAGCAAAGTATTAAAATTAAGATATTTATTTCTTAAATGGATTATTAAAATTAAAACAGGTCTCCTGAATCAGATGCTAGGCAAGCAGGAGACAGGTTCTAATCTTAATTCCTGCCTTTCCCTGTAGAGTCATCAGGATCATCAACACTGACACATCCACTTGATATGATTAGTGCTGACCATGAGCAAACCTTCAAAATAAAGCTGGGTTACTCCACAGTGTTGTAACCAGGCTTTGCACTCCCCAAGTGCTTTTCCTCTGACACCTCTCCTCTCTCATTTTTATTCACTGGCTACAATTGGTTTTACTTATTTTATCTTCCATTGCATCCCTCCAATTTCTCAGTTGGTAGAGTGTTTTTTGTTTCTCATTCTCTCCACATTTGGAGATAATTCTTCCTCTGTCTCTCTCCCTTATCTGTTACCCAAGCAGCAGTTCAATGCTTGTTTGTGGACAGCAGGGGCTCTACTGTTGCTCAAGGTAATATTTTAAAGTTGTTCAGTGCCCTCCCTGCACAAGCCCACCAGCAATAAATAGCACTCTCTAACCAGATCAAGCTCTCTGTTGCATTTACTTTTACTTATTTTGAGCCTTGAATTGAAAATAGGAGCTTTAAAGTCCCTCCTTGCTGAGTAGCTGATGTAGTTGAGCTAATGCAGTGGTCTTTCTTTTATGGTTCAGTAACGTTGTCATAAGATGAGAGGAAGGATCTAATTAATGCACCAAATATCAGTTCCAGCTGCAATATGGGGGTTTTTTTATTATTGCTTAGCACTTTCTAGTGCTGTGGTGTATTTACGGTTGGAAAAAAATAAATTACTATTTTAAAGAATGAGTATTTTAAAGAATATTAGTTGGAAAGCAAAAATGCCCACTATGTTTAATAGGTTGATCAAGAGGGGGAAAAAAAAAAGGCAGCTTGGGAACATTAGAATGAAAAGAGGCATATTAGCTCTACAGCATGAAAACAGGTAGATTTTTGGGAATGGAATTCAAAACATGGGGACCTACAGCAAGATTCCCCAACAGATATGAAAAATACAGAGCTCCAGTGTGAGCAGGACTTGTACTTAATTTTGAACTGTACAAATTGAAAAACTGCTCCAGGTGACCAAGCCACAATACCTGCAGAGTTTCATGCTGTTTGTGTTAGGAGGTGCAGCCGTCCATGGCATCAGGCTCCTCTTTTATAGCGTCCCACTAAAGCTACAACAAATGTGCACAAAGCCCTCTCTTCCCTCAGCCCTGCACAGATCCCTCAGGAAGAGACAGGGAGTGTTTGCTTGTACTTACAAGACTCTTTTCATCAGATCTTCCACCCTAAACTCTGCCCCTGGATGCCTCAGTCTCTGAGCATCTCACTCACGTGTATTGGTTCTCCTCTGAAGGAAGAACCAATGCTAAGAATTTCTTTGGCTTGGTTTCAGCTGCAACATTGGCTCCTCTGTCTATACACACATACTCCTCCACTAAAAATATTCCCTGGATGTACTCAGACCCCAGGGAAAACTTCAGAATCCAGCGTTCATGTGGCCTGGTGCTCTGGGCATTTGCAGGGAGAGGCTGCCTAAGTAATAGCAAGATAAAGTGCTTCTGACATTTTTCTAACTGACCTCTCATGCTTATCAGCTCCAATGAGATCTGCAGCTCCCAACGTCATAACAGGCAGATTCAGTCAAAAGTAAGAGTAAGACATGAAAATCTTAATTTTAGAATTTTTAACCAATATTATTAATCCCATTCCAAAGCTCATGCAATTACAAAAAGTTTTAGCAAAAGCATTGTTCTTTACTTTTAGTGCTTAAATAATACTGGATAATTATGGAATATACTTAAATACCGCAATAAAACAAAAAAAAATTCATTAATTAAAATAATGCATAAATATCTCCATCAGTAAGTTAAACAATGGTCTTGAGGCAGATATTCTGGTTTCCCAGAGTGAAAAAGTGATATCTTTCCTTGAAGACTAGTTCTGTCACTGAATTACAAGGGGAAAGATAGCACTTTGGTTAAAATATGATCTTTACCAGAGAACACTGATAACAGTCAGAGGGAAGTCAATAGCTGAGATTTGTTTCAGAGATCTTCCTAGCCAGAAATGGGAACACCACTGCACCACTAGAAACCAGGAGAAAACAAAATACACCCAGTGATGGGCACTGTGAGAGTGAATCTGAAGTTACAAAACTTTCTGAAGTGAATTTTTCTGAATTTCAGCATTCTCTGTGTAGCTTTATATTTTTTCTGACAGGTACCTTTTTCTCTTTGCCCACAGCTGCTGCACAAGTTACAGCTGCATAGATGACCCTCCATCTCGCTTACTTCTTAGGAGATAATACAGAGCTCTGTGAGGTGGGTCACAATGACTCCCATCACTGCACTATACTATTCCCAAATTTCAGACCTTCCAGCACACCCCAGGTATTCCCAGCTCCTTCCCCAGCCATGGACACTTCACCCAAACAAAGCATAATATCCTGAGGTGGAAGGATATATGGATCACTGTTATTCCAAGTCCTGGCTCTGCACAGGATAAGCACAAAAGCCAGTTTGGGTTCTCTGCTAAGGGCCTGACCTTTCACCAGACACTCAGCTTCCTTCACTACCAACTGTGACCTGACCCAACCCAACCAAAACTCACCTGCTCTTGTTCAGAACACTTTAGCAAACACTCTCCTTCCTGCTTTCAGTTCCTACCATCTGTACTCAGGTTGGCTATAAAGCAGATCAGCTGATTTTAAAAGTAATTTCTTCTCTCTGCTTATCTTGTATCTCCACAGAAGATTTAAATTATTTAAATAATTTAGAAGCCTTGCCTTGCTAGACTCTCTTATTAATTTCAGGCCTTGGCTATCAGCCTATAATAGCATCAACAACAGCCTCTTCCACAGCTTTTAAAGGATTTTTGTTCAGTTGTGCTGTAACATTAACTATTTTCTTCAAATGATGGGTATCTTCAAGTTACACTTTGCTAGTGTTTCTATCAACAGTGTTAAAGGCTCTCGTTCTGATTAGCAACCCAAATAAAACTTCAGCTCCGTGTTGTCGTTGTTCAGTTCTTGAATTTTTCCTCACACTTTTACACTTCAAAAAATAGAGATGGTGAACAGGAAAATACTTCAGGGGCTAGATGTTAGAAAGGTCAGCTGGCAAGTAGATTACTAGAAAAATCAAAGGCAGAGGAAGCATTAGAATTGAGTATCAGTAAGGCTTCAATGTCAACTCTAATGATTTTTGATATTCAAAACCCCCACTCCAAACCCCAAAAATCTTGTTTCTTTTCTTTGATACTTCACCTTAAAAAGGGTTTTTTTGTATTTTTCCCAAATGAGAACTGGAAAAAACCAGTCTGCTGCACAGGGTCCTCTCCCCAGATCTCCAACCCTGGGGGATCTTCTGGGACTGGTGACTCCCCCGGGCAGACAAGCACTTTTCCATCACCTATAAGTCTTTGAGGCAGCAAACTCTGGAAGAGCTTTCTATCAAAAATCTGGGGACCTGGACTGGGGGCAGTCAAACCCAGAATTAAAGTACTTAGGTGCCATTTCAAGAACACCACTGGGATGGCACCTGCTTACCTTAGCTTAGTCTATTTGTAACTTAATTCATCTGGATAGCAAACTTTGCTGCATGCAGATCTGTCTCCAGAAAAACCAACATAGCATTTACAAAAACAAGGTAATTTGAAATACTTCTCTGTCTGGTTATTTGCTGACTTAAAGTTATTTCCAAGGAGACATTCTGAAAGCTGTCCAATAGCCACTGGCATTTAGGAGGGAGGCCACACTTACTTTATATGGGTCATCTCTGCCCTCAGATATGTGATTTTAATTTCAGTGAGATTCCTATGCTCCGCTATCATCCAAGAACAAAATTAATTAAGCCCTTTGTGCCCAATTATTGGTTCTCTTAAGCTGTGCTGAATTTCCTTTCTTCTTCCCCAAGAATACCTGTACAGAAAATTAGGACCAAGTTCACTGTCAGGTGCTTCTCTGGGAAAAAACAAACAAGCAAACACATGAACAAAACAAACAAACAAAAACACCCACCCCCCCACAAAAAAATAAAAAGACCAACACCCCCTCACAAAAAGAACAACAACAAAAAAAAAACTACCAAAAAAAAAAGAGAAAAAACCTCCTCCCTTTAAACGCCTTATATTTCGATGTGAATGAGTGTTGGGGATTAGGTTTGTTCCTTCTTTCTCTAAAGAATTTTTTCCCCACAAGTTACCAAGGAGACCAAGTGTTGGATACTTGAGAGTACTTAACCGAAACAAAGAGGTGGACAAAGTTGGAAGGGGGAGATAATGCAGGTAAAAGACAAAGCTTGAGGCAGCGGCGTGCTTTTCTGCTTCCGGCGTTCGGGGAGACGCGTGTCTGCCGCTGCTCGAGGATCTCAGCCGCCGCAAGGCACGCCGAGCGGAGAACGGCTGTTGCTGGCTGGAGGAGTTTCACTGTGGCCAAAGGGATCCAGTCCTGGGAAATCTACTATCACCGGTTCGGCCTGAATCCGGAGTTTTCCCGGCCACTCGCGGGAGCTGGTCCAGGCCCTGCCTCGCCTTCGGCTTCTTCGGTGCTGCTCCTCTTGCTACAGCGTGACCCTGCACCCCCTGTGCTGCCAAAGCATCCTGCCCCTGCCTGCTGGGACACCCTGCCATCCCAGCTACCAGCCCAGGACTTTTCCACTGTTTCAACTTAGCGCTCTAAAAATCCTGCAGAAACACCGAAACCAAACTGCCCTGGGTTTTGTGAAACAAAGCCCTCAAGGTTCTTGGTACTGTTGTCGTTTGTCATTAATGCTGTAGTTGTTTGGTGGGGGGGGGGGGGAGGGGGGAGTTTTTTTGTGTTTGTTTGCTTTGTATTACATACCAGTAAAGAACTGCTATTCCTATTTCCCAAATCTTTGCCAAAGAGCCTCTGATTGTAATTTTACCTGGCAGATACCTGTCTTCCCAAACCAAGACAATGAGGACTAAACCCTCACTGTTTGTTCAAAATTGAACTCATTCTGATAAGAATAGCAGTCTTGTGGTTGCCACTCTTGAGTCTTATTTTGAATAATTTTATTGGTGGTCTGGTTGCTCTCTGTAAAGATGAGGCCACATCTGGTCAAGTGCACAGTCAGTAGGTTCAAGGCTTTGGTTCCCAAAGGAATATTGCAATATTCAGACACTTTACTGACCAGTTTCTCTTTTCATAGACCCAGGATGTAGAGAATTAAACAGCATTTACCTCCCAGAAACTGTTGCCTTCTTAGACCATCTGGGTAATGAGAGTATCATTTACACCACATAAAACTGTGACATCTGGAAAGGAAAAGGCCAGACTGATAAGATCACATGTACAAGTAGAGTGAACCAGCTTTTGGTCAGCCTTTCGCAGTTTGTGGGGTGGCTTGGGGTTTTTGTAGCTTGTTTTGTCTCTAAATAGAGGAGTTGAAG
Source organism: Chamaea fasciata (assembly GCF_029207755.1). NCBI lineage: Eukaryota > Metazoa > Chordata > Aves > Passeriformes > Sylviidae > Chamaea > Chamaea fasciata. Next base: position 66,569,837 of record NW_027094091.1, on the reverse strand, counting down.
TAAGTGAATGGGTTCTTTTTTTAAAAAAGAAGAGTTGAAAAATAGACAAACAAAGCATTTCCAACAAATAAAAGCATCTTCAGTTCACACAGCAAACAACTAAAAATGTGCGTGTGATGAACAACCACAGCCAGGGTTTCCTTAAAAAACAAGCATGAGCAACTTAAGAATATAATGCAGGCCTTACCTTCATAGGCATAGAGGAAAGATCTGAATTTCAGCATTATCTAAAGATGAATCTTGTCATGTCATTACCATTGTATAGGCTCCTACTTTTTAACACATATTTATTAAAGAATGCAAAGATGATCTTCAAAGTAATGTCATTTTACTAAGAGGATTACATCACTAAGAACTCCAAAAACTCACACAGTAATTCCAGTTCTGTTCTCCACAGCAAATTAACGTGCATACTCAGTTTCTTATGTGTATCAGTCCAAGAGTGGGCATTTTCTGCATGCCATATTTCCCCTCTTTATTTTCTTGGAGGTGACTCATCAGGGGCAGAGAAAAACCGTCTCATTGTGCCTACGTCCAGCATTGCCTCTCTGCAGTCAGACCATGGAAAATGCTTGAATTCTGGAAACTTGGATTTTGGGGTTTTAGGAATTTTTGGGTTCATTTGTTTTATGAACAAATTCATACAAGTGGCTCCTGGGGAGCTGCATTAAAGGACGAGACCAAGGGTGCAAGCATCTCCAAAGCTTCCCAAGACATACAAAAGCACACCTGCATTCTCTGCTCCCAGATATGATCCAGCCAAATCCCTAATCCTGTATTGTTTTCTCCCACGCAATCAAGGTGCTTTCTTCCAAACCTCTGTTCCCAGGAACGCTGGATGGAGTGCAGCTGTCCTTAGGTGTGGCATGGGATGAAGTTCCTTCCTGGCCTAGAATAATCACAACGCATTAAGTTCTTGGCCTTTTTCATTGTTTTAGGCTCCTGTTTTTCCAATAAAATGAACAAAATGCTACAAGCATCCTTAAGCCTAATTTTCACAACTTTAAGAGTCAGGACTCAAACCCAAATTCTGCTATGCTGGGATTCCACTGCCTGAACAAAAACACTCTTATTCCTCTGGAAATACCAGGTTAAGTACTACATAACTTTGCAAAGTCAAAACAGCTCTTGTACTTCCCAAATACAACTCTCTGTTATATTTTCTCCTCGGATACAATACTGGGAAGATTCCGTATTTAACCTGTTATCTCTTTTTTCCTCTGTGTATTTTTCTGAAGTTGTCTTTCAAATATTAAAATGTCTACATAGCCATGCTAAAATTCTGATCTTCCTTATCTGATGACAAGCACCATACCAGAAATCTTACAGGAAATGCCATCACCTCTATCATTTTGTTTCTACTTCTGTCCAGTATCTTATTTGCATCAATACAATGTAATGAAAATCAAAATTCTTAATTAATTAGGTTTATTTCAAATCTATTTTATTTTTTTTGTTGAAACACCGTCCCTGAAGACTTCTTCTTAATATATTTAAGGGCATGAAATAACCCAAATAAATAGTCCTAGGGGCATCAGAGAGACACGTGATTTCAGTTAAATACAGCCTGAAACAAGACAGGAACCAAAATGGATCACAGAAATATCCAGAAAACTCATATCTAATCACTGAAGTGTCCACATTCCTACCAATAAAGTAATTTTTTCTCCATTTGATTAGGTTTTGTATCTGTTCTGATAAACACAGAAGTTTAATGCCAACTCCTGTTCCCACATTGATGGTTACATTTGCTGCACAGTAATTTCTTAAACACCCAGTCTAAAATATCAGGTTTTATTAACAATAAGAACTAATTTCACTGACAGATCAAATACAACCAAGACTTTCTTGCAGCTTTTAAAATTGTTTAAAAGCAGGAATATTTCTTCCTGCTGGGGAAAAGCAAGACCAAGCTGCACCTAGGTTTTCAAATATTTTCTTTCTATAAAAGCACTAATAATTTTTTCCTCAGAGAGTCTAGAATAACTGTTTTGGAGAGTGAACCAATCATAAAATCACTGTGAAAATTATTCCTGAAGAAAGAGCACTGACAGCTAGGACATGACCCCTACACCAGGGTCAATTGTAACTAAAACCACATCATGGCATCCAGGAGCATCTTTGGCTTCACATACACATCCTGGAAATGCCGTAACTTCGAAACAGGGAACCTGACATGCACCATTTACTCTTTCCACTCTTCCCACACCCTGGTTTCCACATCAAGAAAACTCAGATTGGATTTAGGAGGTTTTCTAAATTAACAATTTCTGCTCTGACAGAAAAGTTCCCATATCAGAATATTCAGTAAATATGCAACTGCTCTTTAACTCATTCCAAAAAAATGCTGGTCAGCTGCAAAGATCTTTACAAAGGCTACTTAATGGCAATAGGTGCATCAAGTTGCAGGTAACTATTGCAAAAACAAGTTACTGTCCTTTTAATCTATCAATATTGAATCTGCAAAGGCACAGCAGATATCTGCACCAAAAGAACAAAATCTAGGGAAGATGTAGCAGATACATTTCTGCTTTTCTGTGTTTACTGTTCCACATCCACCTATTGATTTCAACATGCTGCTGATTTAGTTTTAACTTTTTTTAGCAGAATTTTTTGCCAGACTGATCAAAATCTTTGGCAGCACTGCTGCTTGGAAAACGGAAACGGCACTGCCAAAATAATTGCCTAGGATAAGGATAGATCCAGTCTCTGGAAAAGGCATCATACTTTCAAATTGCCAGTTTTCACCTGTCCAATGCACTGTGCACTTTGGCTTAGCACAGCCTAAGCTGACTCCAGTGAAAACAGAAAAACTCAAGACCAAAGCTCTGACTGGGAAGGCAACTAAGAGTATCCTGTCCCATTTGGGAACAGAGAATAAAGTGTGTGCTGAATGTACTCAAAACAGCCATGTGCAAGTAGGGGAGAAAAGGGGTTTACTCAGTAAGTGTTATTCTCAACAGTTTAATAATTCCTTCAACTTTTATTGCCTACTGTAGGGTAATTTGGGTTTGCTTTTTTGAGGTTCCATGCAATTTCCTTTTGACAGGTGCTTCAGATTCCTAAAAATAAGCCTTTTCTGTGCCTTAAATTATCTTCTTTTTATTTTATTTTCACTATTTAAGTGTTAGAATTCTGCAGAAAGTAGAACTTGGCTTATAGGATCATCTCCTTTTAGAAAATCTTTTATTCACAGAATGTAAGGAAAAAGGATCCATGAAGTTATGTACAGTTATCCACTCTCACCTCCTGTAAAAATGTTCCTGTGTTAATGTCAATAATTTTCTTTATTCATAAATTCTGTGAGAAGCAGGTAAAAGGTTCATGTCCTTAAAAGTGTTAGAATTTGGGGCCCTGGTTCTAGAAATCTTTTCTTTAGCCCTCCACTAAAAAAAAAAAAGACTATGCTCAGGTGAGGTTTTCTACCTCCTCACCTCCCACTGGCTCAGATACAGTTCTCATTTCCAGTCATACTAAATGTTCACAATTCTTTTTTAAGATTCTTTTGGGACCTTATCACACATGAACTCTCTCCACCATCTCAGAGAGCTGGAGTTCTCAAGTCACCTCCCTGTTTCATTGCTAGTCCGAGCAGGATAGACGCCCCACCTGGAAATTAATTCTGCCTTAATTATTAAACTGCTTTAACTATTAAATTACTAAACAGAAAAAATTACTAGAAGACTAAAGTTCCTGGAAAGTATGCCCCTTCTCAATATAGGCAACGTTCTAAAACGAAGCCTCACATGCAAATTTCCAAGAAAACAGAAATCCACAACTCCAGCTTGCTCTCACTTAGCAACTTTTCAGCTCGAGCTCAGACAATGCAGATATTGTTCTGCCTTCAGCTGACAGCAGGAATATCTGGGATGTTCCATAACACATGGAGCCATTTGATGAGAGATTAGCCAGCCAGCTGAAGGCAGAGGCAGACAACCTCCTTCAAGAGCCTGATCCTGCAAGGTGCAGAGAGCCTCGACTCCCACTGGCTGCAGGGGGAATTGAAAGCAGACGAAGAGTTGCAGGAGATGAACAGTATCTCAGAGACGTGGGCCCTTAAGGGGCTCAGATTTCAAATGCCTGGCTCTCACTGCAGATGTGCAACAGAAATAAAACTTCCTGCAGCTCTGAGGAGCTGTTACATTGGAACAGAATGCGGCCAAATCTTAATGGTTACGGGGACATTAGATCCCCCCTAAAACATAGGAGCCAATGAGACAGATGAGCAAGTTTTAAAAACAGGTTGAAAGCAAGACCCATAAACACACTAGCCAAGAGTGATAGCTAATTTGCCTGTGGTTCAAGTTACAAAATCATCTCTCCTCAAAGGAGCCATGGAGAAAAAATAACTGTATAACCCACCAAATGGAAGGTACCCAACAAACAGTGCTCTTGGACAGTTTTAAACACAGGGTCAGCATTTCTGTAGATGTACGCCCATGATGTCAGCAGCACAGGCAGTGACAGAGCTAAAATAATGTGCCTTCAACTGGCAGGGGCTCCACCTAATTGTGGTGCTCAGGGGTGTTTCTGTCTCTCAATCCTCTGATAGCACGAGAGCCAGATGCTGCTCACACAGCCCTCTCCTTGGGGCAAGCCATGACAGAAATAGGACTCCCCGATTCAGAAGGATGCCCTAGTCCAGAGTTCATTCAATTTTTGTTCTCTTTTTGGCCCATCTTCACATTCCTGCACTAGTCCTGGTTGTGTATAGCATCACTTCAAGAAAAACAACGCCTTCCCCCTCTCAGTCCATTTACCACCATTTTGTTACTGTATTTTAGCTTAGTTCTCAAAGCACTGTCCTCCAGAACAGGGTTTGAAGACTTGAGAACAAAAATGAACTCTTCATCTACTACTTGTTTTTTAATTTTATTTTTCCTCATCAAAGAGTTCTATGCAATCAGCTGTTATACAAAAGATTTGCACTGTAATTATTTTTTATTAAATTTAGTATGACTATGATCCACTTAGATAAGCTCTGCATTTCTACCTTCAGTCAGCTTTTTATATAGCTGGGGGGTTTTTTGTTTTATTTTTTATCATTTGCACTGTTAAGTCTGTACCTAGTCACACTCGTTGGTCATTTCTAAAACATTATGAATTTTTTGCTTATTTACTGGTTTTGAAAAGTTATGTCAAACAACTCTTAAATACTACAGAACACTTACTCTAAAAAGCTACACAAATAAGCAATTCTTTATACACATTGTTTGATGGCAGGACAAGGATACACTTCACAAATTCATGACCCAACATATATATAAGTGAAAATAGGTAGCTAAGCAAGGTATATGAAAGAAGAACAATGAGATATGAAACCAAATAAAAAAAAGATCCTTTCAACAAAAAAACACTAAATATATATGGCTATTCCAGATGTTTCCTGAGATGAAACAAAACATGCAGGGATTGTTAACAGATTGATGATGGAGGATTAAAATGGATAGAGAAAAAAAAAATAAAATTCCAAGGCACTGAATGTATGTGACACCTGAAGGCTTCAAGGTTAGGCTGGGAGCCCAAGAGAACAGAGGTTCCAGGATCATCCATCAGGTACAAGCATAGGGCTAAAGGTAACCCACGGGCAGGGAAAACTTTGAGGACCATTCGTGAACGGGAGGGGGATGAGCATGGCCAAACATATGGAAGAATTACTGCACTTTCTTTCATGGATTTACCTTTACCTCCAAGAAGATAAAGAGCAAGATCCCAGAGCATTTAAGTGCGCTGTGGCTTAGGATCTAAGGTTTTGGAACTGATTAAAAGGCCCACAAAGACTGCATTTTTCACCTCTGCAGTAATAAGAACCTAAAGTTACAAACAGCTGAATTGATTCTGTAACAGACAAAAAACAGCATATGGCATTTTGATGTCTTTGTTTTAATCCTGCAGTTCCCACTTGTAACATTAAAATATATAAAGTCCTCTAATAGTCCATCTTTGTTCGTTACTCTTGGAAGTGTTTAGCTAAACAAGAAAAATGCACATTTTTTACAAGTTCCCATCCCATGTTTCAGCGTAAAGTAACAGGCCTGCTTGCGTCTCCTAACAAAACAGGGTTTAACTGTGCTGCAGCTCCTAAATTGTACCCAACTCCCCTCCTGCCCCCCACATCAGTGCTAAAATCACTATTGTGATTTTATTGTAAACTTCACTTGTTGCTCTGACTTTCCAATGTGGGTGTTGAACAAATTTAGAATCTCTGGATTATTTTTTTTCACTTTCATCCACTCACCAGTATTTATTTTGAATCCTGGCACTTTGATGCTGGGGGAATAATACCAGACCCCAATAAAATCAAACAGAGGTGTTAGATTCAGGGCCACCACTGTTTCCCATAGTCTGGCTGTGTTTGCCATGGGGATAAGTTGCAGCTGAGTGAAGACAGACACAAATCCCTATTCCAGAACAAACAGGTCTTTCTGTTCCCAAATACATTTTTAGCTTATCATGAAAAATTATATGATGATATGAGACTCCTGTCCAAGATAATAAAGATGAGCTCCAACTCTGTAGGGCCAGCTTGTGAGCTTAAATGAGTAGGGAATAAGGTGACAGTTTTTTTCTCTGTGTGCTACATTTTACTTATAAATATTCTATTCATAAATATTAATGTTATTCTGCGTTAATTGTTCCCAAAAAAAGGATCCTGAAGTGGTGATTTTCAGTCAGAAACTGAAACCCTGGAGCCATCACATACATTGTCATGAAAATGAGCTCAGGAGCTTAAAAGTAAACCACCAAAATAAAACAAATAACATTCCAAGGAACAGCCCCACTAAGCCAGCATGGTACTGGACATCCAGAGAAAGAAAATACAACCTCTTTCACCTCAAAATTTGTTCCAGAGACATGCTTACAAAAACCTGAAGATCCTTCTAGATTGACCAGTGAGTACAGAGCTGCTGATCCTCTTTTCCTTACACAGAATCTTGATTGTTACCCACAGGTGAATATCAGTCACCCTTTAAATAGTTGTCACTGTTCGACTCATGTTTTCCTATAAAAGCTACTTCTGGCCCCAAAGACAGGATCCTGGCTAAGTGATCTGACCTGCGTAAACTGCTCTTAGCTGCTCCTCTATCCCCAGAAAGGAAATGAATCAAAAGCTTACACAGGGATGTGAAGACTGATTAAATTTATCTGCATTTTCTCCTGCCAAAGCAAAACCACTCCATGGGAATGGGGGGCATAAACTTCCCCAGTTTCAGCAAGAAATGGAAATACTTCACTGTTCTTACAAAACTTTCTAGAATAAAACTGAAAATTTTTACAAATAAAAGTGAAAATTTTGATAGAATTCTTCACAGTGAGAAGTGGCAATATTTTCTATTTATGCTCCACTAAATGGAGAGGTTTCAAAACCACCATCTCTATGCTATTTCCAGCTACTACTGAAATCCCTCAACTCTGCAGAGCTCTTGCAAAAGTCTTACCTGGTTCTCACAATTGAAAGTGGATCCAAACTGAAGCTTTCTAGTTTTACTCATTACAAAATTAAAGAACCTGTCCCTGGGAAGGTAAGAGCACAGGGCTAAGAATCACACACAATCATTATCTATTTTACACACCATGGTATCTGAGCACTTAAACAAGATGAGAATCAACTTCTCATTTTCTAAGATTAAGTTTTATGAACTGTGATCATTTAGTACGAATTTTAAGGCCCAGGTAGTGTCACAAACACACTTAAAACCAACAGAAAACTAATTTATTAGCAAGATAAAATGTATTAGGTGAGAACTATTCAAGAATACAGTAGAAAGAAAAATTGTTCTCAGTGACAAGAGAAGGAAAAGAGAGAGCACTGGGGAATGAGAAAAAAGTAGGTGGATGTGTGGAATTCTTTCTCTACTTTACTCTGTTATAGGTTTCCCCCTCCACTCCAGGTAGTGGAATAAGGCTTCTTGAAATTCCTGGCACAAACGCCTTTGCTGACACAGGAGGAGCATTGAAACCTACTAACCAAAAACATCAAACACTGACACAGATTCATTGTAAAATAAAAAAAAGAAGGAGTTAGAATCCCAAAGAGGTTTGCAACAACCACGCTAAAAACCTTGATGCTGCTTTGTTCTGTGCTAAATGGTGTCATCCTTGTCCTTTCCTGCTCTGCAGGAAACATTATCAGTGCACCACATCCAGGGCTCTGCTGGCTCTCCCAGCTCCCACAGCAGATTTAGGATTTACTGAGGGTAATTCGGTAGTGCTGAAATTTCCTCAGAGGAAAAAGAACAAAAGAAAGCCCAGTAAATCCAAAGCAGAGAGAAACGGAACAGAGTCAGGCTAAGGAAGGATTTTCTAGGGATATTTTTTTAGCTTCATTGCTTAGAAGATTTTAGGTTCAGAGGTACAATCACGATAATTTAGTCTGACTAAATTTTGCAGGCTCTCATGCAGCACCTCCAGGTCGATTTGTGACCCACTGAGTAACCTTGTCACTTCCCCTCTCAACAGCCTCTGCAGGGGTGAGAATACCATCTCCTGTGATCTGAGATCTCTTGATCTCCAAAAGCTGGATGCCAGCCTTGGGGGAACTTGGCTATTTGCCAAATAGCGTTAAAAAAACAGGCCCCAGACTGATACTTCACATGAGAAATAGCTGAGCAAAACAAGTGCCATGTTGGGGTAAATCTAGTAAAAGTTCTCTTTTTCTTTTTAAAATTAGAATTATCTCCTTCTTACTGTCAGGCCTAAGTCAAAGCTAGCACATTTTAGCCCATGAAGAAACTTCAGAGGTAAAAAACCTGCCATTATATTGAATTGACAACATAATTTTTCAGGGCACTTGATGAGACGGAAAATACTTACAGAATATTAACACCAACAAATTAATATTAATATTATCCTTACAGACATATTGAAAATGCTATTCAGCTAAAGAGTGTCTGCCTGAGATTCTCACCCCATGTTGTCCTGGTTTCTTTTTTCCACCCTCTGCTGCAATTAAAGCTCCATTAGAGCTCCAATAGCTCTAAAGAAAACCTTCTAAAGCAGCACCTTCCTCTTGCCCACCAAATATCCTTCCTTGCCAATCTCAGCAGCTCCTCTATCTTTCTAAGCATAGCTCTAATTTTTTTTCAAAGCCCAGAATCTCACATTTTTTCAGAAAGGGGTCTGAATTCATGAGTTTTTGTGGGCATTTCAGGGGTACCCTAAAACTACTTTTCATAAAATACTTCCCATGTAAATCAAAGTCCCTGATTCTCTCCAAAATTTAGACAGCTACATTGCAAGAAGCTGAATTGCTGTTGGAAAACCAGCTTTTTTTTACAAAACAACCACTTTATAAAACACTAAAACCTTTCTCTGTGGTGATAAGCATTACTGTAGAGTGATGAAGTAAAGAATTAGATCAAGACAGTTTAGAGTTGACTTAAAAATACCATCTTCTAAGGCAGGAAAAATTAGAAAAGGAGAATTTTTTTTTGTTTTACATTTAACTCATAAGTATCAGGAGTATCTTTATAAATACATTATGGTATGGAAGAAATCTATCATTGGATATTTGGTACATTTTTATTGTACTAAATCAGGCTGACCTCAGGAAATGTGTTTTGCTCCTTGTGTCTTAGTCCCTACCCCATCTCCCTCTTGCAAAATATTCACAATAGGATCCTATTCACTTATTACTTTGTGAGGACACTGTGTATTTATTTTTTTGCCAGCAGAAATCCCAAAGCATGTCTATATTTCCTAAGAACAATCTTTTCAACAGCAATAAAGAGGAAGGAATACTAGACCAGCAGCAATGAAAAGAGCTGTCAGAAGACATCAAGGAAAATATTCCAGGAACCCCCGTACTCTAAACTATGCACTTCCACTTTAAAGCAGCTGTTTAAAAAAAAAAAATCTCTTTATCTGCTTGATATTCACATTTTGTTAATAATTCAAGAGAGCTGTCAGTGCCATGGTGGCATCACTGCAATGACACCGTCAGCTGCAGAGTCTGCAGGAAGCTGTGGGCTGCTGGTATCAGCTTGGCTCTCCAGCTGAGAACACTTCTCTTCCGTGCAGGATTCCTCTCCTCCTTGCAGCAGTACCATTTCCCTCCTCATGCAGGGCCAAACAGTCCCCAGCTGTTCAGACAGCTACTATTAAAATACCAGATTATGAAAACTTACTAATTCTTCACTCTGCAAATCCTCTCTAAAAGAAGGCAAAACATATTCAGATAAAAAACCCTAAATGTTAGAATCAATGAATGCTACAACCAGTCATTTCAACTCAGCAACAAGACCTGTTTGCAAACTTTCTTTCCCTGCCCAATAGCCTAAAGACTCTCCAAATGTTTTTGAGTTATTTTATTTTAGATTATTTTCAAGCCTCTAATTTAGATGATTCTCAATCTCTCCAGCTGGTTAATTGGCCCCTCTTACCACACTGCACAAAAAACTCACAATTTTCACTGGAGGCCCTTCTGTGAGTGAAATCAGACCCCCCCAGCACTGCTGCCTGCTTACTGTGACCCTTCTCAAGCCTCACAGCCCATCTCAAATCTGCAGCCATTTGCAACCCATCCAACCCTGTTCATATTCTCATAATTCCCAACACCTTCTGTGAAGGAGAGAGCAATGATCCCCAAATTATCAGCTTTCCCAGTGCTCAAACAGAGCCAGTCAGCTGATAGAAACAGCAGGCTGAGCACCAAAGGGCATCATCTCACAGCTCTGAAATATGATTAGAAACTTACAAATGGTGCATAACCCCTGCTGCAAACCAGATTGACTGGCATCCCCCCTTTTCCAAAGGACCCACGCCTTAATCTGGAGTGCTGGAAATCCTGACACGCCAAGTGTAACACTTTCAAATGGTGTTAGAGCTCAGACACTGCACTTAAAATAGGTTACACACTGATATGTATGGAGAGAGAGCCAGAAGGAGACAGAGATGGCTCATAAAACAGGCTCAAAGTACTTCATTTTGCTGCCTCAGACAATTCCTTTAATATAAAGTACTTCTGCTCCAAGAAAGAGGCTTGAAGAAGGCCTGACACAGAGTAGTCCTTTCAATGTGTGCATTTATTACTTTCCCAGTATATCCTCATGAAGAATTGTGACTGGCTATGCCAATCCCTCCAGGGATGCCTCCTTCTTCACATGTCCTGGTCCTTTCCAGCTCTTTTTTGCAGGCAGAGTGATTCCTGCTCCCAACTACTTCCGCAGTCCTTGGTTTGTGCCATTAAAAAAAATAAATAAAAGGAATTTTTGGAATTACACCAAACCTCCCTTTTCCCTGTCCACTTCTTTACTCCAGTGCACTGAAAAAAGCTCCTTGCCACACGCTGGCAGCTAAAAATAATTCAAACTAAGATTTTTTTTTTTTTCCCTCTTCCCCTGTATTTGTTCATGGGATTTAAATGACTGTAAGAAACCAAATGACACTTTAGGACATATTCAGCTTTTGGCAGGTTACCTAATAAGATTTTTCAGCAGAGTTTATGTCCTGTCAGATCTTATGCATGATAACTATTGAGTATTTATGTAATAGTATTTATTCATTAAGACCTTCACTTCATCTTTCAATTTTCCTTCTCTTTTAACCTAAAAAAGTACTCCTATGAGTTAAGAAAAGTCACATGAGTAGACATCTGTCAACTCCTCTGAAAACACCTGAGTCACAGCACTAAACATCAGTGGTCTTCTTAGAAACATTGCTACAACTGAATTATGGCTCTAAATATTGAATCCGATTAATTAGAGGCTTTGTGAATATTTCTAATAAAGGTTGTAAGTAGTCACTTCTCTTTTTCACTTGGGCCCAATGCAACCCTCTTTTTTACCCTTCTTGATTTCATTTAAAATCAGTTACCATTAACTATACCTCTCATTTTAAATAAATTAAAAAAAAAATCTTACTCTTAGATTAATCCATCAAATTATCTTACAGAAAACATTTTGTTTTCTCCTGCACCTCACACTCTTCACCTGAGCCTTTCTGGCTATGTATAACTCTACCCCAATACCATCCCACCAAACCATTTCACTAAATAATCTAATTTTCAGTTCCTCAATAGCCAGGACCAAACATAGTTTAAATAATAAAACAAATTTCATCTTTACTTGGTGCTTTAGCCACTTTCAGCACGGTGGAAATCCTGATCACCAGATCAGCTGTGGAAGAGGAGAGAAAGAGAATAGCATCACCAGGCAATACATTCTCCACTTGAAGGAGATAACAAAAATCACCATGAGAAACACCTGTGCTCAAGCAACTCCTGGTGGGGCTCTGATGGATAATTATTGTACAGGTGTATCCCACACCCCTCAGGATCTACTTTAAACATTCCACAGAACTCCTGGCAATGAATACTTTTTACTTCCCTCTCCACTTAGAAGCACAGCCCTGCCATATGCTCTACACACATAAAACACAGACCTGCCCGCGGAGTCAGAATTGGTGACAGAATTAGGACAGAGTTTAACAGCAGTTCTTCAATTTGCTCAGAGATTCTAAAAGGAATCCTCAAATCCAAATGCACCATAAAAGTCTTTGAAAGAATCCATCCAATATCTTAATAAGAATATTAAAAAAACAAAAAGAAAACAAAACAAAACAAAAAAAAAAAACAACAACAACTAACCAGCATAAACCTCTAATTATTGTCCTGTAGCAATGAGAAATCTATACTGAAAGGGATTCAGACCCACCACTCTCTCCTTGCCCATGCTGGAGTTTCTAAGCTGGGACAATGTCTCTGACTGAAAACATCTATCAGCTGCCCAGAATTTATCTGTGAGACACACTGCTTGAAAATAACTTAGAGCTGTCACTTTCAAAAATCTGAAGTGCAAAGATAGAAAACCTAGACATTTTTTGATGAAGAGAGATCACTGCCCTTCCCTGTTTCCCTTCATGGCCATTTGTGAACACCATCCACTGGTTCTTGTCACTACTTGTGAACTGCTTTTAGAGGATTGGTGAAAAGGCGAGCCTAACAAGAAAGCAAGTATTATGTGGCTTAAATTCTTTATAGAAGTGTCCATATCAGCAACAGGAAATGTTTCCATCTGTATGCTCTTATTTAATTTTTAAGTTTCCTCACCTCTGTGATCAGGTGTCATCTCCTTTCCAATTCATTCTGTAAATTCCACTATTCCCCATTTCCCCTCCAAGCAAACAAATCCTCTCTCCTGTGGCAGTGGGGCCAAGGCACACTGGCAGTTCTAACAATCACCAAAGGGATCCTCTGTGCCAGGCACTTTTTAGAGAAGATGCAAGGGAAGGTGACAGGCAGGCTCAGTTTAAAACATTCCTGGTCACCTCTCTTCCATTGGTACACAGGAAAGTCTTTCACAGAAGTTTAAATTCCCAGGAGTAAAAACAATAATCCCAGTGGAAATACTGACTTCTTGCTGCTGAAGTCACCTCCCTGAAGTGAGGAGAGTTTTGCTGATATAATGCAGTGTAATTTATGAACCACTTCAGACACAGTTTGTCCAAATGTCTTTTGAAAACTTGGTCTGGCAAGGATAAGAGCTACATTAGCACTATGCTGCTAAAACTGCCTCAAGGGTTATCAAGCTATCCATCTATCTTTCATGGAAACTGGGGGTGGAAAAGAGCTCATAGGTGCTTAGCTCATATCTCTGCCAGCACAAAACTGCTCCATGCTGTGTTCCTAGAGGTTTGTCCAGTTTTTAATCGAGTAAAGAAGCTCCCACCATTTCTCCCAACAGAGAAACTATTCTCTATCATAAAAGATTTCACTGCAAAGAAACAATTCCTGACACAGCCTAAAATATTCCCTTGCTGACATTTTTACATTCATCTCTATTACATGCATACATATATTTATATACACATGCTATACAACAAAAGCCAAACTGCTCCCACTTACATCATACACGCCTTGGAAAGTCAGTCCCATTGCCTTGGTGTAAGGCTGGAAAGAATTTGTTCTCACACTTTGTTCCTCGGGAAATCTTGGTGGGGGTAACAGCTTGATTTTCATGACACGCATTAAAAGAATAAACCATATAAATTGTCTGAAAACATGATGTCAGATGAAAATCTGAAATTCTGCATTAGCTGGGCCCTTTTTGAAAGTTATTTTAAAAAGAAAAAGGTGCTGGGCAGTGTGTAGGTAGCAGAATGATGTCATTTACCAGCAAACAGATGCACTCTCTGCAAATTTTTCTCATTGCGAGAAGTTCATTTCTGTGTAAAGCTGCTGCTTCTTGGTTCTTCAAGTCCACTAAATGGCACCATAAGCAAACCCGGCAACACCCACATTGCAGACATGTAGATCCCTTGACTCCTGACGGCAGTACTTAATCAGGGGATGTTCTGTATTTACACTTTCTTGATTTCTGACCAGCCGTCTTTAAGGATACGGAACTGCTGCAGCTCCATGGCACATGTGACCCAGGGAATAAAAAATCCTGCATCACCATTTGCACAATGGTTTTGCTAACCTTGCTTTCCTAGATATCTTTCCTAGATTTCTTTTTTAAGAAAAGTCTGTTCCTTTCAAAAGTTCAAAAATTCCTTTCAAAGCAGGAACTAGCAAAGCAATTTGTCTTTAAGTTTTAATCTGGATCACTTTGATTATTGATCAGATTGTTTAATGCAATGTTCTGAAAAATTGTACCATAAGTAGTTCTAGAAAGAAGTGTGTATGCTTCAGAGTTAACATCTTTATATGTGAAATAAAAGCTGAATTTGAGCCCTGGTAGATATTAAAAACAGATGATTTTTTTTCTGACTTTCACTGACAAGTCCTTCAATTAGTTTGCTCTTTAGGTTTGCCAAAATTACTTGTGACATTTTATTCATTGGCACAATAACTATAGGTCATTTTCAATAACCCATGGCTAGCCCCATACAAAGAGATTAAGCAAAATCCCTTCTTTCTCATGGGAAACATTAAGGTCAGTGTTAAGGCTGTAGAAAGATGGAAGGGTTAAAATTCCACCAGCAGAGCTCCTCCAGCAATTACAGACGGAAAGCAAAAGAAATCAATGTTAATTACACCAGTCCCGCAGGAAGGGGGAACAAAAATTTGCACAAAGAAAAAATATCTTTCTCTGTCTCCTCTTTAAACTGGACAACTGAAGTACTTTATTATTCTCTCTTAGTCACAGCTCCTGTGAGAAAGGAATGCTGCAGTGACCTCAAAACCAGAACAGCTGATATGGTACCCTAGACCCAGTTTTGGTCATCCTTACCTCCTGCCATCACTTCTGATTTTCTAGAAAAATGCTATTATGGCTGAAGATGTAGGAATAGTGAGAGAAGCCCACAAAAGTGTCACAGGAGATTCACTGACCTTGCTCTTGTGATCTCTCACAAATCACTGTTACCAGCTGAGACCAAGACCTAGGCTGAGCCCATCTCCTGATGGTTTGGATGTCACTAATTAAGGACATGGAATTTACAGTGGATAAGAAATTTGGGCAATTCCTGCTGAGAGACAGCACCTGGTACCACAGGGCAACTGCCAGCTCACTCCAGTTCCACTCTTTGGATTTGTTAGTGCATTCATTCAGTCCTCTGGTGACACCAGTGCAGAACAAGCCACATCAGCAGAGCTGCAAGGACAGAAGGCTTTGGATATGAGGAATTCCTTTTAGACAGTTCCATACGTCTCCAGATCCCCTAAAGAAAAGCAGGCCAGCAGTCTGACAAAGAACATGCTGCCTGAGCTACTGCATTTTCAGTTTGCAGTGCCATAGAGATTATGAATGCCCAAATCAGCACATTTTTTTTTCCTCCTGTTTTTTAAACCTGAAATACTTTCCCTTATGGGCCTGATTTGTCCTTATGACCTGCAGAGTGTGGCAGTTCTGCAAAAACAGACCTTCAACAGTGGCTTTGTGAGAGTCTAAGTATGGCTCATTGAATCAAGCCAGAAGTTCCTCTGTTTATTTATTTAACTTTGCTAGTGCAAACTAGCCCCCTCAGAGCTTACCTGCAACTGGAGGCTAGGATTTTTCTTGGTTTTGGTTGTGTTGGATTTCTATTTTACTTTTCTGGTTTTAAAAAAAGCCAAAAACTTCAGATAAAATTAATCCCTCAGTAATACTGCTGTAGTTCAGTGTGCAGATGATAGTTAGATGCCACTGCAACCAGAAATTATGATGACATGGTAATTATATTAACAGTTATCTCATTCAAACTAATTTCTCTGAGAATGGAACCTGAAAATCTGAGTAATGAAATCCTGGAGAAAGGTCTCTGACATTCTTGCAAAATTGAACTGCTTTGCTTGCAGATAAGGGACAAGTTAACTAAAAAGAACTGGTCTGAAATAGTAAAAAAAGCAAAACCATAGATACCTAAAACAGAAACATGGGATAAAATTACATTTTTGTTGACTCCACAAAGCTTTAGCATGCCCGTTTGAGAAAAAAACATTTTAAAGATAAATATCTGAGATCAGGCAACAGGAAGGTATTATCTGTGGGAAGGATTGTCCAGCAAGTCACAGGTATTTTGAGATTATTAAAGTAAATCTGAAATGTAACTGTGAAATAACATTATGTATTTCTGCCACTGCTGCTGCATGTGAAAGAAAAAATAGCAGTAGAAGAATTGTTCTCCCAAGTACCATTACAGGTATATTTGAGAGACAGAGTTTTACCAGTAAATCTGTAAGTCTTCCATATTCTTCCCTTATCACCTCAATCTGTGAAATTAGATACTGCAAAAAAAAAAATGGATTATTCAATGAGTACATGAAATCCATCTCACAGTGTTCAGTGGCACGGTGGTGAGGCTTTGGTTTGTTATCATTTCTCATGCTTTGTAAGGAAACCACCAGGGGCACGCTTTGCAATGCAAACTTTTTGAGATTTTTGTGGCAGCTGTAACTTTAGGAGACAAATTGCATTCATAAAGAAGGAAGGTCCAAGACAAAATATGAGTCTATTCCCAGGCAACTGAGATTTCCATTCATATTGAAGGATTTTGGCAAGAAATTTCAAGGTTTTGCTGAAAACTAAAAGAGCTCTTGCTGCAGATTTTGAGGGAGAAGCAAAAGGCTGATGAATGACCAGGTTGAAGGAGCAACATTCTTCCAGTAAGAGTGCTTGGCAAGTGTCTGCAATTCTGAGGGGCACGAGGATGGAGCAGGGATCCAAGTGCTGCTTATCCACGTCCCTGCAAAGCACTCTTACTGTAAGACTTTTCATTTTCAGCTCCAACTGCTTACACAGCTGGAATATTTGCCCTAGTCCAGTAGGAGAAGCGTATTTTAGTGGATTCCCCATCCCTGGAAGTGTTCAAGGCCAGGCTGGATGGGTCTCTAAGTAACCTGGTCTAGGGGAACGTGGCCCTGCCCTTGGCAGGAGGGTTGGAACAAAATGGTCTTTGAGGGCACTTCCAAGCCAAACCATTCTGTGACTTTCGGGTATTACATGAAATATGATGAATGGTCATTGCGTATCGTTTAAAAGAGCAGGAGAATTCAAGTGGCTGGTCTCAAACTGGTCCACAATTCTCATACAGAGGCAACAACATCAGCAACAGTGATAAAAAAAGTAAATAAATTTCAAAGTTGTAAGATTTTAACCCATATTTGTAATGGTACGTATGGAGTTCTGCTGTTGTCACTGAACATCACTGTTCTGAATCAGTTCCTACTGGGAGAGATGCTATCACCTAGCACCAATGCTATAATTCAGGGTTAGTTTGAAAGCTTAGGGAAATCCCTAATTCATTTCACACATACGAGAAAGCATTTTGGAAAGTGGCAGCCTGGCTAGTTTTGTCATTTTTGCACGTCTTCCTTGTAGACTTCTTTTATTATTACTTTATCTTATGGTTGAAAAAGTCGAGTTTGCTTTTCATCTTCCGCAGCCTAAACATTTCAGGAAGCATGAGGAAAAAGACATTGATTTTTCACATTGGATGGCTTCAGCTGAGCTCCAAATTTAGATCTATGTGCTGGCAAATGCCCCACTCCACTCCAAATTTATTTTTTTAATGAGATACCCAGTGTAAGTGCTTTCTCAAATTATTGCCTCCCAACTTGCATGATTTAATCATGATATATGTCTTTAGTTTGGATTCTATATTTGAAATCTAAACTTGGAAGTGTCACCCTCCAAGTCCTTAGAATACTGACTAATATGAATTACTCACTGTATCTGCATTTTTCTCTCAAATTGCACAGGGCTGGTGTTCAGATCAACATTTCTAATCGTGGTTTTTGTGATCCCAGTAGTACTCTGAAGAAACCACAGTGTCTGTATGAGGGACTGAAGATGGCTGTATCTGCCTTCTCCTCTCTTAGATCTCTGACCTTGGATAAAAACCTTGCCTGCAAAAACAAAACCTGTTCAGGTGAAAATGCATGGGTGGCAGTTCACTTTCACAGTGATAAAACTCTGGGATAAAACCCATTCATTTTATACCAAATTTGGTGAGGATTTCCCCAGGATCTTTATCACTGAGCACTTCCAGATGGGGCCTTGCACCCTTTTAAGGGCTTCAAGGAGAGGTCACCCAGCTAGCACATCTGAACAGGGTTCAGGTTGTAGCAGAGCTTTTTCGGGCATCCATCAGAATGTCACAGCATGCGTGCAAAGGAATGAGGGAAATGATACCAGAAACTAAGGACAAAAATAATTTTACAGAAATACAGCCCTGACAACAGTGCAAGAAAAGCCATCATCTTCTCCAGGTTCCAGTACATCTGAATGCTGAAACCATATTTGTCTTTGGCATCTGGCAATGTCATTTAATACATTCTTATGGCCCTGCATGCAGTTAAGCATGCACTGTATATTATTTTATGATGTTTGGATTGGAATCATACTTTCTGGGTACAAGTATTCATGTTTTTGCAGATTCTTGTGTAAAGCTGGGGGAACCTGTTTCCAATTTCATGACCGTTTATCGCTAATCCAAAATGACTGCAGCATTACCTACAGACAGGAAGCTGGATGAGGCCTTGTGTGTTTTGGATTCATCATGCTCTTCCCAGGAAACTCTGTTAAACTAGTTTTATGCTTACATGAGAGGAAGACAGAAATTGCTAATGGACATGACTGTGCCTAATCTATATATAGTTTAACAAAATAGAGTTAAGACTGAGATGGGTCTTGTAGCAGCTCTTCATCCATATGAGCTCAAATAATCATTTCACCATTCCATTCAGGTTTCGGCTTTTGCTTTCTGAAAGCTCAAACGGCATAACAGCACCCTGCACTCACTAGTCCAGCCAACCTTCAGGAATTTTACTGATTTTAGTCCCTAGGCCTAATGATTAACTTTTCCTGAAACAACCAAAATCTTGCAGCAAAACAATTCTTCTGTGTAATTCACACTATCATCTGGCGGGAGATTATGGTGTACTGCAGTCACATTACACATCAAAGAAAACATATTATAGAATATTCCCTTGAGGAACAAAAGCCAATGTTGACAAGACAACGGATTAAGCTGTCCTCCACAACAACTGGGAACTGCCTAAGAAAGATGTACTCATCATTTTATAAACTTCCAAAACTTTAGAGGCTCATTTTGGCCAACTGCTGATTTAGAATTCCTCTGATAATTCTTGTGAGAAAAGGTTTCCTGCTGATTTATGGCAGTCCAAGATTTTGATGGACAGAAATACCTGTCAGATTATTCTCTTAATAATTCTGGAATTTTATGTTTAATCACAATCAAACAGTAAAGGTGTGCTTCTTTTTTCCTCTTAGAAAGTTAATAATTTCATTAGAATTTTGCCAAAAAGTATTAGAATCCTATTTGCTTGAAAAGGATTTGAACTGATTGGATTGTTTATTATTCTGTTCAAATACTTTGCTCATCATGTTACTCAAGAAAGGTTTTCAAAGAACATGTATCATTAGCCACTTAGAAAAATTACTCTAACTTCCAATTAATTGAACCTGTAGTTAGTTAGTGGTAAGCTTAAATAATAGCAAGCAACCCTCAAATTTACATTTTCAGTAGATAGCATTTAATATTAAGGAACATCTACATTACCCATGCAGTGTTACAGGGAGAAAAATGAAAATGTGAACTTTAGAAACACTGTATATAACAGGAAGAAAACAATAAAAGATATTATTAGCAAGGCTCTGAATAAAAATCCATTTTCAGAACCCATTTAAAACTATTTGACACAGAAGTGTCATAAATCTTTTAGGTCTTTTGTTGTCTTTTACAAACTTTCCTAAAGAACATGAAGTTTCAGTCAACCAAGTCCAAATACCTGCATCTAACACCTTCCCTAATAACAATTCTATATCTAGATTTTAACCCCTGAGAAAAAGCTGTACCTAGACTTGCTCCTTTCTTTTATGAGAAAGCTAAAGAAGGAAACCCCCTATATGAAGGGTACTGCTCTCAGTGCTTCTGAACATGATGCAGATCTCTGAACACAGTGTTTTCTAGTGCTTCCTTAGCCTACAGGATAAAATTTGGCTTTTTTTTTGTCTATTGAAAACAACTCATGGTTGTTTGACTAACATAATCATGAATTACACCATGCTTTGGTGTTTCTTTAAATGATTTACATTTTTCTACATTACTTTAAAAATGTCTTCAGGGTTTTTCTCAATAATTTTATTATTGGATTTTTATGTATTTAGTTACAGTAGATTATGATTTCCCTGGCCAGCTTTTTAACTGTCCAACCATTGAAAAGACTGGAAATGTAAAAATCAACAAAGAATATACGTCAAAGTATGTTCACAATCGATTTGTAAACCCCTAGGAATAATTACATTTGTAGGAAACTAAGAATAAAGCCATGTTTGTCCCTTGCCACTTGAGCTCTAGAGCGTGAAGCCCACCAGAATTCAATAGCTCTGAAGCCACAGGCACTGCTCAGTATCCTGAAGGAAAATAACCTGAGACAACTCCAACAGCTCCCCATATCCATTCAGCACAACTTCCCCTCTCCTCAGAAATACTCTGTCACTCGGGCTCAGTATTTTTCAGGTTCTGGGTGATTTTGTCAAGGAAAGCAGATGAGAACCATGTCTGCTTGACCAAAAGGTACTGGCCGAAGTCAAGCACCTCAAAAGGGAAAAGTACTGTCCATCACCTTCCCCAGAGCAAAAAGGCAGCATGAAAAAAACTTCAGCATGAAAAGGCAGTAAGAATTAGGAATTTCTGGGGTGTACAAGGATGAATTACGTTGACAAGCTGGGGAGGCACACGAAGATCCAGAAATCATGAGAACGGCTGTGCCCAATATGTAGCAAGTCCATAAAATGCTCCACACCTTCTTGTCTTTTACTCCTGCTAAATAAGAGATTTGGTAGATGATCACAGTCACACACCTAGTGCCAGGTGTCACATCTGGAGGAAAGGAGAGAAGATGCTCAGTTCATGGGAAAATATCACTGTTCAAAATACTTACAGGATCCAGAGAACAGTACATGGATGAAATGCAGGAAGAAGCATCAAAAAGTTCGTGTTCCATTTCCAGCTTCCAGGACCTCTTGGTGAGACTTTAAAGAAGGTCATCAACTTTGCTGTGCCCTAATATCCACAAGATGTTTTTACATTCCAAATTATTCTACAGCTTGCTGAGAATCTGTCTTTTCTGATAAATATTTCACACAGAGTAATTAAAAAGTCAGCAGAGAAAAAAGAATGTGTGACATCATCAGGCACCTTCCCAACTGTTTGGCTGTTTTACTTCACCATCATCATTATTATTATTATTGAAAAGTGTTTCTCTTCAAATAGCACAGATTTGTCAAAACAAACTATCTGTATGAATCTACCAATTTAAATTTAAAGTGCTTTATGTCCAAAACACAAATTGTGCTGCAACTCCAAGATTTTTTACTACTACCCACCTCTCCTATATCTTATAGGTGAGAGATTCATCTCAGGAATGCATATTTAAGTCATGGTTTGACTCAGAGACAAGAGGTCTTGAATCGGTGTCATGCAAAGCAGAAGTCATCTATAACCATAACCAAAGGATAGAATGGCCTTGTTCATGATTATTTTTCCTTAATTGCTATTGTTATCCAGACACAAAATAGGAAAAGTTCTACATCCCCATTTTATTTTTTGCTATTTTTTTCCCTGTGGGCTGGGAAATCTATTTCCTGTTCAGCTTTAGGCACAACTTACTCGCCCCCACACCATTTGTCCATCATTGGACTTCCTGTACCTTCAGTTTTTCTCTCTCTTTTCCTAAAGCTGCCATCAGGGAATTAGCACTCCAGGTTCATTTTTGATTCCAGGGATAAAATGTGTCTGTCAAAGCAAGTGCAGTGCTCCCTTTTAGTTATGTCCAACCTGTGAACTATTGGCTTCTCATTTCAGGAGACAAACCAGCCTTTCCCACAGCAACCTGCTGTATGTTTAAACAAAAACAGAAACAAACAAACAAACAAACAAAAAAACCCCAAAAAACCCAAAAAAACCCCACAACCCCATGGGTTTCAGAAGGCACTGAAACGATATAAGACCAGATTTACCAATAAGTTCCAGCTGCTTTACACTCCTTTGGCAGCAGAAAACAGCTGTAAAGCTGGTTTATCTGTGTTTAGCCAAGCCCATGGATACTTTGCATCATTGGAGTATGGAAAAGTCAGGACTTTATACTGAGTCTGGCCAGTAGAAAATATTATACTGCTACTACACAGAGCACAGGGAGATGAGACACAAAGGTACCTTCAGCCTGCTGTACACTATTATTTTGGACTAAATCTCGTCACAGGTTGCCCAGAAGGGGAGGGGGAATCTCCATTTTGTTCTTTTCAGTTATGTATCTGAAAAATGTTCCACACACCTGCTTCTTTAAAGATACTTAAGACAACGAGTAACCACATTTAAATGTTCCAAAAGTATCCATTTTAATGATACTTTGAATGCATTTCGCTATAACACATATTTGAAATATTATGAAAATTGGCAAAGTTGTCCCATTTTAAACAGACAGTATTTTATACAGGGGATATATATTTTAAATACATGTGCAATAAATTTTAAGCAAATGCATTACAAGTATATAGAAAACCTATATTTTTTTCCATGTGCGAAGCAATGATCCCTGTTACAGGCATTTTATTGCTCACTGTAGACAGTTATGTGAAGCAGACTGCATTCATTTTATTTTTTTCTCCTAGAAATCTGGAAAATTTTTGCAGATCCCTCACTTACTGTTAGCACGATAACTGAACCCTATTACAGACACCATGTAGCTGCAATGTAAAAGCTACCTCTTGAGCTCTATTGACAGAGCTGTGTGTTTTAACATGAGCTCTTAAAAAGCTGGAAAGCAAATCAGTCCTACTTGGGTTCATGTCCTCGCTCCTCAGAGATCCATATCTTTATATCCTTGACTTAATCACGCTGCATCTGAGAGCTTCCACTCACAGTTTCCTTTCAATGCTGGAAATACCTGCATCAGAAGCAGAGTGCCACAGTTAAAATAACCTGGTGACTAAACCAAGGATTACTTGCAAAATCCCCCTAATGTTGGTGGAGTGATTTCATTTCACAACCAATTTGTTGTCGCTTCCAAATTTTCGAGTGTTTCGAGCACTGAAAGGACCAGAGCTGGGGGTTTAGCACTTGGGATCATAGACCTTTCTTGGCTGTAAAACGGCTTTTGTTTGTTAAGAATGAATACCCATCTGAAACCAAATTTATTCATATATTACAGTAAAACCAAACAACTGATCTGCTTGGGATGCAGAGTCCCAAGCCATTCTATGGCACTTCTCAGGTGCCCAAACAATAAGAAATTAGGAATCAGAAGAAAGTCAGATCTATTCTCCATTAGTGTAAATTTTTGATCCTACTTGTAAACAAAACTATTCTGTTCAGGGCAAAATCTATTTCTGGAACTTCAAAAGATTTTTGATTGTCATCTCATCCTGTTATTGCTATTTTATTTCAACAGCAAGATATTTTAGTATTTCAGTTTCTACATCATTGCGGACTAGATCTGTCCTCTTTTGACAGATCTGAAATACCAGGGTGTGCAGAACATGCAGTCATTTTACGGCTTTTTCAGATAATAAATTTTACTCTCCACACAAGAAATTGTTTAAATCATATCCAGACACAAGCTCACTTAGGAGGCTCCTGCCTTGAGCCTTTAAAGAGTATCTTCCCCACTGCTGGGGAAAGAACAATACTCAGTTTCCCCCATCAAACCCCATCCTGACCTCAGCCAGTGGATGATACCTCAGACTTACTGAGAAATTCTTCCTGAGGCTTCAGGCTCTTTCTAGCCATTTCTGTACGCTGTGAATATGCACCAGCTGAAAATGAAGAACCTGGCATCTGAACAGACACCAAAAAATTGTGTGGCTTCATAAAGAGTCACAAAGACACAAATGTGGTTCTGGAATCACCAGCCCTACAGGTGACAGAACCTTTAATTGCTTATATGGCAAAATACTTCATTACATAATAGTTCATGAGTTACACAGTAATCAGCAGCTCTGAACCACAGCTCTCAAGAAATGCTGTCTTCTAAGAGAAATTATGAAAGTTGGTATTCTCTCTTTTTTCCTCTTACTTCAGTGCTGTAGTAAAGGATTTACGAAAGTCCCACAGTGACTTTAGAAGTAATCGAAGGAAAAAAAACAAAGATATTTAAATGGTGGCTACAGCACACATGACGGTAAACATCCCAGCTCAAACTAATCCAAGTAACAACAGCAATTGAATGCACAGCATTGTGAGTCTGTGATTCCTGCACATAACCACAGCTGGGGAAGGGTTTGCACTCTGTTTTTATGTACGTAAAAACTTGTGCCATCTCTGCTCCACTGTTATTTTATCATGCTAAGCAGGATGAGTTAACACAGGGATGCAAGAACATGCCAATTGCCTCTGGTTTTATACATGGATTTACCCTTATAATTACATGTCACACCCTGGCTGTGGTGCTGAAAGCCAATGCATCCCAGTGGGTATGAGTTTCCTTGGAAACACCTCCCAAAATGGGAAAGTTCTGTAAAGACCATGTATCTTTGTGCATTTAAATGACAGGTATGATACACAAAACCCCATGCAGATTTATACATATTTATAGAGAGAATGCATGTCTGCAATTGTATAGACATACATAATCAGTCATCATATACATTTCAGACATATATGTTAGTCATAAGGTTGGATACCACCATTGTTAAAACTTACATTAATCTATATCAGCACTGCATAAATATTCATAGACTAGTGTTAAGGCCATGTGTGTATCTTTATTTCTCATTTGAAAGTAAAATATTTTTTAGTTTTTGGTTTGGTTTTTTGGGGGTTTTGTTTGTTTGTTTGTTTGTTTGATTTGTTGTTTTGCTTTTTGCTTGTTTGTGGTTTTTTTGTTTGTTTGTTTGTGGGGGTTTTTTTTGAGGGATAAATGGCTGTGCCAAATCATCTTAGGCAGCTTTACTTAACTGTACATGTTTCCTAAATTTCTCTGAGCACAATGAGATGCTTCAGTACAACTCTTCTGGAATGAACCATCTTCTTATGCACTAAAAATATACCAGGGCAAAAAACAAGTGTGTATCTGTGATTCCACTTACCATCTCCCCAGTTACCCAGAGGCTGCCTCAGAGTCCAAGTTCACAATTAAATTCCAGGAAAGCCATATGATGGTATTTCCATCCAACATCAGAAGAATGTCTACCTCTCACACACTGCCAACCGACTCTGAAGAAAAAGAGAAAGACTTAAAAATTTTTTTCTAATGGGCCAAGCCAGCTCGTTTCTTATCACTACCTGCAGTGAAAGATCTCACAAACATCCGGGAGCATAATCCAAGCAATTCTAAGCCTTTTGGGAATTCCCTCCTGTATTTCTAAACATGCATTCATTTTGGCGTGCTTTTCTGGGAATATTTCAGCAAAGTATTTTGGTGTGCGTCAATTTTTGTGAGGGAGCAAGAGTTCATCTGGATGCAACACCTGAACAAATACTTTTGCATACATGTCTGTAAATATCTAAATAATGTGAATCGGCAGTGGAACTGCTGCTCTGACCACCCTGGCTGTAAAGCAGGCTCTGTCTTCAAGAAATGTGACCAGAAAGAAATTGAATGAGAAGTCTGCAGGTCAGCCAAAAAACCTGGCTTGTGTCTTTCTCTCTTCTTCAGGCAGGAAGGAGCCCAGATATTTCTAAGTCTGGTGTCCAGGTACATAGCCAAAACCAGATGCTACTTCTGCTGGAGAAGAAGATAGGAAAAGGTTTTATACATTCTAAAGATTTCAGGAGGCTTGGTAGTCTCCTCTCTCTTTGTCTTCAGTGTGCCACACACTCTTATCCTAGCATAATTTACTTCCCACTGATTTTTTTTCAGGTGCTGCCTCATCCAGTTAGCAACAATAGCAGATACTCTGCTATTTAGGGTACCAGCTTAAGAAAAAACAAACAAAAACCATAACCCCCAAAAATCCCCCACAGGTCTTCTTAATTCTGTATTTGCAGGAGTCAGAGTAATAAACTAACATTTTGCTTCAGAACATTTACAAACCATTCCATAGGCCAAGTCTATTCAAATTATTTAGTGTCATAATTTCAAGGAGTATACACTATCATTAGTATTACAGTCAAAAAGGGAAAGATCTATGAAGATTTTTTTTCAGGACTTTGTCTCCTAACATTAAAATATTGTTCAGAAAAATAACTTGATTTCCCCTTATTACCTCAAAATTTAGGTTTATATACATTATGTATCATTAGAATGCCTCCTGGACATTCACAAAACCAATTCATATAAGCTTTTAGATTTGTTGCAACCATCTCCCATAATTCATCACTTTTTACACTTTATCTTTCTTGATAGTCATTTAAAAAGCATTTTAATTACTCTTTAAACAAAAATCAAATTTTCTTCATTGCTTTTCTGTTTTTGCTTCTCTCCCTCTTCTCTTGATTTCTCTTTTTTTTTTTTTTTTTTTCCCCAGCCTTTAAGGCCTGACCAGAGCTTTTGGAAATTACATTAACAGGTATCTTTCCTAAAAAGCACACATGATTTATTCAACACTGCATCTCTACAGCAATTCTATGCCATAAACTGAGATCCAGTTGCAGCTGTTCTTCTGAGAGTTTCAGATGGCAGGCAGCTCCAAACATGGGCAGGTAGCATTTCGAGTTGAGTGTGAGCTGCCTACAACAGAAATATCTCACATCCAGTCAGGAACCAATCCAGATCGAACTGATGCAACTCTTGAACCTCTTCCCACACAGTCAGCTTGCCAATTTCAATAAATTAATAAGAAGATACAGTTGCCAAAGGGGGTTTTGAGACAAGAAACAATATAATTCTCTTTTAATCATGCAGCAAAAGGGCACATGCACTCCAACATTTTTGTGATGGATACAGCTGTATCAGTAATAAAACAGAGAAAAACATTGTGTGAGTGCATCTTTCAAGCCTGTGGGGAGCACAAGTGACAGAATTCTGTGTACATTACAAATGTGTGGATTCCCTGGGCAACGGACCTAAACAATGCTTTACTCCCGAGCCTTTCCTTTGAAAACTGCAGAATTTCTTAACCATTTCAGCAAAATCATTGTGTTCAAAACTCATGATGACCGTTCCACAGCCAGGTTTTCACTAATTGTCAAGATAAACTTCTGGAATTTAATTGAATTCCAAGGAACGCATGAGCCAACAGAAGAAGCAAAATACTCCAGTTCTTCAGCACAGATTGATTTTGAAGGTCATGTTTGGGTTGTTTAGCTAAAAGCAGTCCAGGAGGGCACTGCTGCATCCTCAGCCATCATCAGGAGTGCACGAGGTGACCATGTTTGATGGCTTGGAAAGAGCGGACTGAAGCTCAAATGGACCAATTAAGGTGTTTATAGGAAAATGCTTCATGGCCCTGTGTTCTCTAATAAACTTTTCTCATTATAAAAAGGCAATGAAATTATTCAGTTTAATAAATCCTCCGGAGTTTTATATAAAATACAATATTAAATAATGAGAAAAGAAATATTCTGGGTTTTTTTTTTTTCATTAAACAGATGGTTCCAGAAAACTGTTGGAAGAAAAGCATTCAAAATGTTCTTTGCTTTTGTGAAAAAAAAATAAATAAATAAAATGAAAATGTCTCATCTAAACCTCTTTCTACCTGGGCTTCAATGAACAAAAATCCAGAGCCCGAATGGGAAAATGAGCATGGAAAAAGTATGCACTGTCCTGGCAGGACAGTGTGGAAAAGTGTATCACAAACTCCCCTGCCATAACTTCACCTGGCCTGCAGTTCAGCCAAGAGATCTTCTGGCTGCACTGCTATGAAACCTTCATTTCATCACTAACACTCAGGAGCATCACTGCAGTCGTTTTACAGGGTCTGTAGAAAGAACTGAGGGAAGAAAGACTGAGGCAAAGGTTGAGGTGGGGTACAAAAACAGTAGAGAGTGATAAGATTTGTTTTTCCCCAGAAAGCTGGTCTTTTGTGTGTCTCAGCAATATTTTTTAGTGATAAAAATTTCCAAAAGAAATGTAAGAAAAAAATCAAAGAGTGAAATGATAAAACAAGGCATTTCGCCATTGCTGTGGTACAATGGGAAACATAAAAATTTTGACTCACACCAGGATGCAGTCATAAAAAAAAAAAGGAGTCCAGGAGAGCAACAGCATTCTCAGGGCTAAAAAGCCTACTGGTTTTATTCCAACATATTTGAAAACAATGTGTTCTCTTATTATTTTTTATCTTTCAACTCAGAGGAAAATGCTCAGATGGTGGTTTACACATCAGTGACTTCACTTTGCAGCTACAACTACCAAAATCCTATCAGCTGCGAGTAGTTTCTATGCATTATGTCATTGACCATTTTCCTTACACTGTTGATTTCTTATGGCAAAGGTTGGTTCAATAAAGATTAGGATCTTAGGCTGACTAACTTAAGACTGAGCCATCTAATTTAGGGCAGGTAAGTCTCATCTTGCCTAAGATGATCTCTGTGTTTAAATGCCCATCTGTTTCCTGCACGCACATACCCCACCACAATTCTGCAGGCCAGGATATGAAATATTGTGATATGATGGCTTCAGCCGTTTATATAATCACTTTCTACACACACCTGGCACACTGACTGGATCTTTTGATGGCAAGAGTCTTCCACAGCCCTCCCTCAAAGGCAATGTTCAAGTTATCCCTCATAACCTGGGATTGAGTCTTTAGGACATGCATTGCATTCCTGTTTCATATGGTAATTTAACCAAGGTATTTCTACAGTATTGCTATATTTCTGTATTATTGTATTGAACTGGATACATGCAGAATTGCAGAAAATGACTATTTAACATCACAATCAAAAGAGACATTGTTTGGGCCAGATTCTGTTTGACTCTACCTCCGGGCTGAGCTGCTCACAAAACATCCTTTGAAATGCATTGTAGGGATAAAATCCTTCCTTTTTAAAATTTTTCTTGCAGAAAAAAAAAAGTATTTAAGCAAGCCCTGGAGCTCTGCATACCATTTTCACCACTGATTTACATTCTCTATCACAGGTGGAATGCTGTGGTTACCCCCCTTTTTGATTAACCCCTTTTCTCCTGTACACTAAGGGCAAGTCATCTGCCTGTAATTTCACAGTTCAGGCCATTATTTAATGTTTCCCATTTGCTCCTATGTCTTTTATTTACCTAAGAAGAACTACTTGTCAAGGAACTAGTTTCATTTGGCTATTAATGGGGGAGTTTTTTGTTTTGTTTTGCCTTCAGACAAGTATTCAATCAAGCCCCTGCAAAAAGATTCCGAGCATAGAGGTGAGCCCTCTCACTCTGTTCATCACACTTGGTCCAGGCACAGTACTACCACTGGAAGAGATTTTGCACCTAGCTTTAGTGACTTAATGAAAACATCCATAACTTTTCCAGCAGATTCCTTCTAGGTTGCCTGAAATTTTTGGGAAAATACAGAAGAGATCTGTCTTTTACTGCCCATCATAGCAATCCTTTTTTTTTTTTTTTTTTTTTTTTTTTTTAATCCCAGATCTTCTCTATTTCATAACACACATCCACAGATAATTTTGCTTGCAGACATATTTTAACTTTAGGTTACAAGACATAAAGTCAAGAGCTTTTTTCACTCATACAGCTGAAAGGAACCAGTTTGTCTTCCCAACATGACCTTCTCCAAAAGACCACTCAACATGACCCCAAGTTCTTGCTCAAGGTTTAAGATTCCTTCTGAATCAGGTTCTTCAGAAAGCACTCCACTTCTGGTTCAAAAACTTTAAACATGAAGAAAACTCTACAGTTCTGTGAAAATTCCACTCCATGTAACTTTTAATGCATCACTTTAATGTCTGCCTAATGTCCATGCCCATAAAGTGATTACAGCTTCCCTGGGCACAAACACTATTAAAAGCCCAATTAATAATAGAAAAGATTTTACAACATGCAATTAAGCTACACCTTTGCTAATAATTTGAGGTTCTCAACATGCAAGCCATATTATATTTACAGATGCTAATATAACCTCAAGCAAAAATCTCCCACTTTCTGCCTTCACAAGCTATGTGTATGTATGTATAGATGCATTTATTTTTTTTTTTTTGAAAATATATATATAGATGCATTTTATTTTTAGCTTTAAACCCCCGATATTCACCGAGATTTGAAATCTCTTCTATTTTCTTTTTACTCTTGTCTATCTCTGAAAGTTCAGAACACAGATATGAAAGCCATATCCATTAGGGATCCAAGGTAGAATGAAATATTTCCTCACCAAACTCTAAATTGACACAGGATATTTTTCTAGCATCTCTCACTGCCCTCAAGCTCCACACCAGCACATGTGACTGCGCCATGTGAACCAGTTCTCTGCCTCTTGGAATCGTGCTCTTACACTGCTGGCTCTTTCAATTCACAGTTTCATAAATCCAGCATTAAGAGGACATTTAAGTGACCAAGGACAAAACACTCCCTGGAGAAAGAAGATTCATTTCCTGAGACTTCCTTTGAGACAAGCATTCTAAAGACTGTATTTCTCAGCTTAGTCATCTCTCAGACACCACACATTGCATCCACAGCATAATCCACATGATTATTTATTAAGTATTTAGAGATGTCATCGTCTGCCAAGTTGGCATTTGGGATACCAGTTCTTTTAGGGTGAATTTAAATAAGTCTGGCTTTATTTGTGCCTCAGTCCTTCAGCTTTAAAATGGAAATTATTCTCTTTACCCTCTTCTAATTAGCAAGATACACAGTGATAAAACAATATCTCAGAAGCTACATGGAACTTCCTCTACTTCCTGAAAAAGAAATAAAGCTTTGAGGCCTCATTAGTCTGATTCATTACTCTGTCATGATTTTGCTAAAACAAGTATTGCAGTGAAATAGACATTTTAAAAAACAAGTGAATATTTAATGGCCATCCCAGTTTAAGAGGCAGCTGAAACTCCTTGTTTCAGCTTGAAGGACGTACTGAAGACCAATTAACAGCAGCAGAAGTCCTACCGTAATGGATCACCACCTTCAGCTAGTGTCCCCATCTTCAGTGTCTGCTTGTAATAATCTACAACCCAAATACCGTATCTAACCCCAGCAGAAGAAATATAGAGGGGTAGTAATCCCCAGGTTCAACCTCATGCTCACACAATGTGTTTTCAGAAGTAGAATCAGAAGCACTCCCCACAGGCTCAGCCTTGTGCCACTGTTTGCTGTTCTCTGAATGATGTCAATAGCTGCACTCCTTGAATTAATTCAGACTGTAAATAAGAAGCATAAAGTCAGATGGGATCACTGCTTCCTCTCCCAAAGAGTGTAAGAAACCTCTGGCCCAGTAAATGAAGTTTCTGAAAAGGTTTGTAAATCAAAGTTCTGGAGCCATGGGCTTTTACTATTACAGGCTGTTACATTTTAAACAGATAGTTTTAAGGCAATACTTTCATACCATAAGAATGGGAGTCCTCTGGCTGAGAAATTTCAAGATACAGGAGGGTTGAATCAGCTCTGGAAAGTTCAGCCTCAAAAAAAGGTTGCTCAAGCATCTTTAACTCTCTATTTGGAGCAGACCTCGGCCTTAATAAGTATTTTCTTGCAGTGGTGTTTGAGCACTGTTGTTGTTATAGAAACTTGTAGATATTTATTGCTGGGTTTGAGATATTTGCCGTTTCCCAGTTAGAGGATGGCTCATTGCAGCTGCATATGGCAGAGTTTGTAAATTCTCAGTTTCTACCAGCTCAGATTGTAAGAAACCCCCACCTGACATAATTTACTAGTTCTTCCTACAGCTGTTGATGGCGTAAGTGAAAAATGTGAACCCTGAAAACCAGTTTTATGTGCTGGGTCCTAAACACTGCATAAAGACTCTGTGCTGTGTGACAGAAGTGCAGGAGCACAGCAGGTCCTTCCCACTGATGCAGCAGCCCCTGGGAACCTCAGCTGACTGAGGGGAACTCATGGAGGCTGTCAGCCACCTCTGAAGTCTCCTGGCCACCTTCCCTAATTCCTCCAACCTTCCAGTTACCACAGGGTCCTTCTTGTTCCTTTAGTAATCAGGGTTATACCACAGCGTTTGTTTCATAAACTTTGAACTATACCTGTGGACAGCCAAATTCTTCTCCCACTTGCACTCCCTAAATTTGAAGCCATCCTGGATTTGAGATGGAGAGCACATCTGCAGGAGTTTCCATTTGCGTTTTGGTGATGACAATACAGAAAAGGGAGAGAGCAGGTAAAAATACTCAGGAATTAATCAAAAGCATAAGATGCCTTCTTCATAGTTACTCAAAACCTTGAGGCTATTTTTGAGCAATTTTTAAGCAATCATTTGGTGACTACATTTTTGGCCCTCTGTGGTTGTCATTCATTTTTGTACTTAACTGCATATTAGCAATGGAAGAAATCTATCCTATCACATATTCATCTTTGGTGAGCTTATCTTCATGAAATAAAAATTATTCTAAAGATAACAACAACCCTAGGAAAATTCTGATGGTTTTGGGTTATCCCCTTGGGCATGATAGATACTGAAAATGCTCGCTGCCACTCTATATGCTGTGTGGAGAAAAGAATGCAAAAGGAATTTTCACTGTGACCCTGGGAACGAAGCCACAAGTCACGTGCTTTTGAACACGTAGACTGAGGGCATTCTTGAATAATCAAATCCATTAATGTTCATAGAGCATTAGCTCCAGTCATAGTTCCAGTCCTGAAAGATCTGAGTAAAAGATCTTTCCTTCAAGTATATTTGAGAGTCAGGAAGAGCTCCTGAAAGCTGTAAGGATTTTTTTTTTTTTTTCTGGCACTTTGAAGGTGGGGATATGCTTTTTGACAGTAATTCCTTTTTCAGACAAAAACTATCTTCATTACTATTTGCCCAGCACTGTTGTAAGGCAGCTTACAACAGCACAAAGGACCCGTTCTCATGTACAAACTCCTTAAGTGAAATCCTGAGAGAGGGGGAGTCAGTGTAGCCTCACAAGAGGCAGCTGTCTCCCTTAATGACAGCAAGAGCCTTCAGGGCTCACAGCCCACGAAAAGCTGTGGCAAACACTGCTGTTTTACTCTCTTTTTACAAGCATAACAATGTGGGAGATGATGTTGCTGAAGAATAGTGGTTAATTCCTTTTTTCATTAAGTCCGGCCTAACTGAGGCAAGACCAGCTGTTTCGGGATCAACCAAGAGCAAACAGAAGCTGTTCTGGGTGCAGCTTTGAATGGCACTTTATCCATCCCTTTCACAGCAATCCAACCAGCTTCCACTGAGAGAGACAGCTTCAAGTTTTCCTCCTTAGCCTGCACACAAGGAATAAACAGGTATGAAAAACCTAGACATTTGTCCTGGCTGAAGGGAGATACCCAACTTACTGATCACTTGAGTTTCAGAGATCCAGTACTTCTGTTTATCTCCTCCAGTGTCTCAGAAGAGTTTGGCTGGTGGTCTACCCATTTATGGACCCATCAGCTACATCCTTGCATAGTTCTCCAGTCCTTATTAGCTCCACACATCATCCTCTGACCTTCCTCCTGCCAGCGGCATGCAAAAGGAAGCTACCTCACAACACTGATCTGGGAGAACTGCAATGGGAATGTTCAGTTTTCCTCTTGTAAGGGAATTCTCTGCAACTAGAGAGAGCTCCTCTCACCTCCTTCGCAGCCTTTCACAGCTTCTAGAGGTGTAACAGTTTATGTGATTGGATGCCTCATCCATTTTTGTACATGATGACAGAAAGATTCTTCCCTTTACAGCAATATATACATAATTAAGCAGTTCTGGATTCAGCAATAGGAAAAAAAAATGGATGGGTGCCCACACCCATTTTTCATGATTTGTCCACGCTCCAAAATGGCCCAGTAGGATTGACTGAACAAATATGATACCAGCCATTACTTGGCAGTGGGAATAGACCAGGACAAATCAAGTGAAACATCTTTCCATTTCACTGCTATTAAAACCTGCTGCAACCAGAATCGGTGCTGTTTTAATGAATCCAAATCTTTACTGTTGTGGTATTGGAACAGACAGCTTCCAGAAGAGGAAATGGGAAGGCAGCCATCAACCTCAAGATGACAAGAGAAGAAATAATTTTTTTCTGTAGAATCCTTATGAGGACACTGAAACAGTGCTCTGTCACAAAAAGATCTGCCAATAGGAAAAAAAAAAAAAAAAAAGTGAGGGCAAGAGAAAAGAAGTTGTTTCAGGAGCATTTCCATCAGATTCCAAATATCTTCCTTTTTCTTAAACTAAGAGCAAGTGATGATTTTCTGTACAGTAAGATTAAGTTTTTCCTCCCCCACAAATACATGGTACAATTCCCGGTTTAGTGATACTTCTTATTAATGCTGTTTTAAGGACACTTTGGAAAGAGATTGTGAGAAAGGAACAATACACATTGTAGACATGAATGATACATGTGTTGCAAATAGCTTAAAATCTAAAAATTGGAAGGTAGGATAGCTGTAAACAATCTAACTGATGAATTATGTAACTATTTTAATCCATTGCTTAACCAATAATTGATAATTTATTAAACCCTGAAGTACCTTGAGAAAGCAACTGCCACACAAATCTTAGCTAGAAAAAGGTACAAAAAGAGAGGAAAAAGGACAACAGCTAATCCTTACAGTCTGTTGGAAATTTGTAAGACCTGTGTGTTGGCAGGCTATCAAGGGGAGAGAAGGGAGGAAGGACAAGGGCCAAAGTCCTGAAATGGGAAGTTTTCTAGTAGGAAATCCCCACAAACTCCCATGGAAATCTCTACCTGACGAATAAACAGCCGGTTGTGTGCCCCACATCTTAGTATGGGGTGAGAGGCCATGTCTTAAATAAGGGTCCCAGACATGGTAGGATTTAGAGATAATCACCAACAGCTTGAGTTGCACCTGGATGAGGACAGGAAACTAGTGCAGAAACAGGAGCACAAGCATTATCCTCTCTCAGAAGCTCACCTCGCAGATGGGAGTGCTCTGTAATAGCTGTAAATTCCTCAGAGACTGGCTTTAATTAGAGCCTAGAGAGGGATGGAGAGCCATCACCCACTCAAGCAGGAGTGACCCCAGTCTCCCGCCTGGCTGTAGGTGATGAAAGGCACTGCTGCTCACTGCTGCTACTCCAGGCTGCAAGGCTAGTGACTGACTCGAAAGACAAGGCTAAAAAACTCCAGCATGGTGAGAAGAATGATTAGGACATAGGAAGGATGAGAATTCTTACAATCAGCCTGAGCTGGCCTATTCTAATTCCTCTCTGGCAAATCACCACAGACATTTAAACTCTTTCCTCATTCGTGGTCACAGGATTTTATCATGCAATCTAAAGACTACAGCAATGCAAGAGCCACCTCTTATGGACACTTAGGTTATATTTATACTACAGAAAACCCTCAGCAATACTTTGTTTCCACTTCTGCATCCTATTTGCAACCCAGCTACATCAAGGGGAGGTACATCCATGCACCAGAGCTGTTTTCCATGTCCTGGTTTCAAGGGAACCTCAGATGCAAAGCCCATAAAGGAGATAGAATGCCCCTCAGCAGGCACCCTCTCTGAATTGCAGCCATGAGAGCACCAGAAAACATCCCCTGAATGCCCTCAGCCTGCTGCTGTGGTTCCACCAGTGCTTCCCCACATCTAGAAGTTGTTTTGTCACTACAGGGCCTATAAAGTGATTTCCCAGTCTGCATTTTTGAAGCCTACGGAATACCAGTGTAAGAAATTTAGGCATAAAACCAAATCTAAATACCAAATGCACAAACTATCTACTCTTTAACTCAGGGCATGCAAAGTTGCACCCAGCCCTGTTCCCTTCAAGTTGCTGCACCAATTTCCAGTCCCAGTAGGGATGAATCACACCTCAGCTCTGGACATCCAGAGATGTCTCTCCAGGCAAACAAAGCAGCATGCTGGTTTATCAGTTTTCTGGAAAGTCTACATGAAAAAAAAGGAAAGCAAACAAGGAAAAGAAAATCAACCCCAAAGGAAAAAGAATATACAAAAAAACAAAAGAGGTTTTGGTTTTGTCCTGGAAGAGGTGCTTCACGAAAATCTGGAAAGGAGAAGCCCTAGGAAAGCTGAGTCACTGCTCAACTATAACACGTATTTCAAAAAACGGAACTCTTTGCCTACTTTTCACATATATAGATTGTATGAAAACAAAAAGAGAACTCCAGGTACCTTATGGATATAAATGGCAAACCTTGGGTAAAAAAAACAATAAAATGAGAAGGTCAGTTACTGTCTCAGTGTGAGTCAGGTCCAGAACTGAACCACTAAAATGGAAACTGCCTCCCAGGTACCATTAGGACTGGAACTGGATCTTCCTGAGGTGCCATTCACATTAATATGGAGCAATGAGCCCTGCACATGGCTTTATCTCTGCTCCAGGAATGGCTATTGCCAGCAGAAGGGTGAAGCAGAGCTGTGGGGGTAATTTCTTAAACTTCCACAGACAGCTTAGTCTGTATTTTCACCATGAATTACTTTATAAGACAAGTCCACTTTGATTTCTCTTGGAAACTTACCATTTCTGCTTTCTTCCTACCGTTTTCTGGGAGAAAGCAACTTATTTTATATTAAGGATGTACAGAGTTGCTCCATTTGCAAGGGAAATGTGTAGGAACCCAAGAGCTTCCCAGGAATGCAGGAGGAGGAAGAAAACCTTTGCAGTTAGTCTATCACAATGTAAATAATCTAGAAAAGAAGGGCTTGTCCTAACCAAGTGAAAGCTCAAATCACTGCAGAGAAAATGGAGAAAGAGGCGAAAGTCAGGATACTTGGAGAGAGAGATGCTTTGAGCATATTTCTGAGACTTTGTCACAGCATTTGTCAGAGAGTTATCCTGCAAATCCAAATTTACCCAGAGCACTTAAGGTCCCTTGCACTGCCATGTAATTGTATCCTAACCACTACAAGACCTATGGCTGCTTCAGCAGCAAGTATTTGAGCTATTTAGGGTGCAAGATGAGAAAAAAATGAAAGGTTTTTTTGCATTATTTCCAGATATTTCCAAACACAAACTTTTCACAAAAGTTACTTGTGTCTACTCTATGCTGTGCTCTTTGGTAAGACTGTGTCCTCACACTGTAGTCAAAGTTATTAAGGAAAAAAAATAACACAATAGTTTGAATTTCAAAGGTATCATTTTAAGTTCATGCAGAGATGGGTTTTTTGGTTCAGTTTTTTTCCTTTTTTTTTCTTTTTTTTTTTTTTTTTTTTTTTTTCCTTTCAAACTGTTTCAAGTTTGAAAGGAGCAAAGAACAGAAGGCAGCTTTGCTGTGTATCGCTGCCATCTAGTGACCTGTCTCTGAGAACGGGACTCCAACAGTGGCATCGCCGTCTCAGCACTGTCCCGGTTAAGCTCTTTATTTCTGCTTTAAAATAACCTTAAAATATTATTTCGGCTCACAGGTCCTATCGCACTGTACAGGTCTTCAAAGCAAAGAACAAATTTCAGTTAATGGTGGTGGCATATGTGTGCTCATATCACAGTAATGAACATCTATTCACTTTGTATAATTGCTATACCTATAAATCACCCATAGGAGAATGGTCCTGTTAGAGAAACAGAGAGAGAGAGAGGATTTTTTTTTTCTGTGAAGGCAAAGTTAATAGAGAAGAAAATAAATTGTATTATTAAATCATAATTAACATCCACAGACTTCATTATTTGCCTATGACATTGCATTAAATGAGCTTGAATGGCATGCACAAGAGCAGACACCACAGTCATGTATTTCTTTCAGCTGCTTGTGATAAGCTCCCCATGAAGACTCAATTTTGAAAAGCTTCTGGCAATGACAGTGATTTAGGAAATGCAAGGGCAAGTTGTGCCACAATATGATTAAGAGTGTCTGAGCTGCTTAGGAGAGGTCCCACAAAACATCACAGTGACACTGCTGGCTCCTCTGAGTACCCAGGCTAACTCAGCCACGTCAGCCCTTCCTGACCCAGAACTGAGGGTGTAGGTCCAAATTAACAGAGATTTGAGATGACGCCTTAAGTTTTAGCTTCCATGTTTTTTCAGATTCTGTGCTGCCTAGGGGTGTAGTTCTGAGCCTCATATTAGGTGTCAGTAAGCTCTCTTCACAGAGCAGGTAGACAAAACAAATCCTTTTCCAGAGGGAGACCAAGGACAACTGTTACAAGTTTTCAGGCCCAAAAGCACAAACAATGGTGGACTGAAGAGAGAAAAGAAGAAGGATGGGACCTCATAACCTGAAGCTGTAATTGGACAATCAACTCCAATATGCAAATGGACCAAAACTTATAAAAGTGCGCGACCTCGTGACTGGTCGTCCATTTTGGGTCAACCTTGGGTGTAGCCCTGGCCAGACTCTTGTCCTGCCCAAGGTGTATCCTCAAAGGCCTTTCAATAAACATCTACTTTATTCTCTAGCTCTGTCCAGTCTCTGTTTCAGGTCAGTCTTCTCAAGGCATCAGAGAGACCCTGATATTTCAGCTCTACAAGGAAAAGGCAGATGTGGAAGAAGGGGCAGAACCCAAGAAGCAGGCTGATAACATATAAGAGCAGTAAAATGTAATAGCCATAGCCTAATACCACAGCCCAGACTGTATCTTCATTTCTTATATGCTCTAGACTTCTGGGAGGTATCACACAGTCCCACGTGTGGCTGAAAGTTATTTACAAGCCCATGGCAAGGGCCAAAATCAAGTAAACCTATATCAGAGTGTTCCTAACAGGGAAACTCATAAAGGTATATTGGGAAAAAGAAAGAAAAAGAAAGAAAAAGAAAGAAAAAGAAAAAAAAAAAAGCTATTCAGCAAATTACACAACCCATTCTCTAAGGAGTTCATTGAAGTCAAATAAATTTTCTAGGTCTTTCCTATGCAATAATTTACATGCAGTTAATATGCCCCAGAATACCAATAACAGCTAGATGCAGAGGTCATTTATTCACATTTTATCAATAGGATCTTTATGAGATACAGACTCCTTCTTCAAGATCCACCCCATGCCAACAACCCAGAACATCAATGCTGTCCAGAAGCCCACCTCAGTGCAATCATCCATTTCAGACTGCTGACTGAGCAATATGAAGCTAGAAAATGTCTTTGGGAGATACTCAACCCTCTGCCTCCACCTCAAGCCAAAACTAACTTCAGACTTGCTGGGAGAAGGAAAAGCTGCCATCCCTCAGCCATGAGAGGTTTTCATATGAAGTATGATAGCATCGTGTTTCCTCTGAATAATAACTTACTTCAGCTTAATGCTTGTTTCTTCCTTGCCTGGGGTTCATCATTTCAGTAACACAATGATGGTTTTTGTTCTACATACCCTGGACCAAACAGAGATTTCTGATGCTTCACTACACAGGATGTGAGCAGATCAAAAAATAATTTAACAAAACACATAATTGGCTAATTGACTATATCCCCTTTCCAGTAACATGGATTTTACTCAATTTCAACTGGGGTGGCTTTTCAATGGACTTAATATTGTTAGAGTTCACAAGATAAAAATATTGCCACACAACCGAACACAGACAAGTCAAGCTCTCTTGTTGAAACATATCCATGCACAGCAATGGAGCATGAAAGTCTAAAGGCTTCATATAATCAGCTGATGAGTGCTCCATTGTTCCAGGTTTAGAAAGAACCAGATTTCCTCTAAGGTCAACCTGCACAACAAATATTCAGACAGCCATATTGCTGAGTGCTGCTGATCCCACTGCTTCAATAATCAGCTGAGAAAAATTACTTTCAGAAATCACATAGCTCACACTGGAGAGTTCTTTTTACAAAGTCAGTAATGTGATTGATCCAACTGGACAAAAAAGCCTGAGAAAAATCAAACAAGATTTGGCCTGAAGATCTAAAACATTCAGATTTCTCAGTTTTCATTTGTAAGCGTTAAAACCATTTTCTCGGCGCATTCAGAAATTCTGCTTATATAAATACTTTAGGTTTTAAGGAATACTTTTCAGTTATTCTGCTTATAAAAACATCACCTCCTCCCTGTTCCCCCAGTGATTTCCAGGGAGCTGCTACAGCTTGTTTCCTCCAAACTACCATCATCCTCCACCCCCGCCTACCACCCATTAGGAGCCTGATACAGATATCAAATATGGGGCATAATGGGCATTAAATGAAGACCTCCCAGCTGTCTCCTGACAGTTTCATTGCATAATGGTGGCCTCTGCATGTCTTATTCACCAAATAAAAAAAGACAAAACTATACAATTCCAAGCTGCAGATTAAAAAAAAAAAAAAAAAGAAGTCCTATGATATATTTGGGGGGCAGGTTGGGGGTCTTCATTAACTGGTATATATAGATGGTCTTATAAGACTTGCCTTGGTGCTTCCTAGATGTGTAGTATTTTATTTCTTAATAGTCATTCTTGCTTGCTTTCTTGCTGAAAAGTGATAGTTCACTTTGAAAGCAGAGATTTATACTGCAGACTCTTCATTTAAACCTTATGTAAAGAAATAAAATCTTTATGTCCACACATATTTGAGCTCCTACCTTCATACATTTATAGTGTGTTACATTTCCCAGCTTTCCCATATTTAATGTTTTACAGCCTGTTCTCCAGATTCAGGTAGTAAAAGGCTCGAAGGCCAGAAAGCAAGCAGCAGCTCACCATTTAATTAGAAAAGAACTAGCACAGAGATCTCCAAACCACACAGTTCCGCAGAGGTACTAGCAAGACCTCTGACTAGAATAAGAGCAATCTGACCTATGACTTCTACCAAAATATTTTAATTTAGAGAGTTTTAAAGTGCTTTAAGTGAATCCTTGTTGGACTCCGTGTTGTCTCATCAGCATTTAGAAATAGCACCGGAGGGGGAAAAAAGGCACAGGAAAGGGAAAGAACTATACACTAAATAGAAAAAGGTCTGGATAAGGAGAAATAACTATTCCTCCATTTCCAGAAGGCTTCACTCCCACTCCATTCATGTACACATCTCCCAGCCAAGATATGTGACATTTTCTGTGGGTGGCAGCACAGTTGTATTGGTATTTAGCTTGCATCTAACAAGCCCATGGATTTGGAAGAATCATAGAATCACAGAATATCCAGAGTTGGAAGGGACCCATCAGGATCATGGACTTCAACTCCTGGCCCTACACAGGACCAGCCCCAGGATCTGAGGGCGTGTATCTGAGGGCACTGTTCGAATGCTTCGTGAACTCTGTCAGATTGGTGCTGTGACCACTTCCCTGGGGAGCCTGTGCCAGTGCCCAGCCACCCTCTGGGGGAAGAACCTTTTCCTGATATCCAACCTAAACCTCCCTTGTTCACTTCATGCCACTTCCTTGGGTCCTGTCCCTGGTCATGAAGGTGAAAGGATTGGCGCCTGCCTGGAAAATAAATGGGAAAATGGGCACCACAGCCTTGGTCCTCTCCATGAGTTAATGGCTCAGAAAGTGGGTAGGCAACTGCTGACAGAAAAGTTTTCCCTGGCCCACAGCCTGCAGGTTGCTCCTTAAATTACTTTGCTAAAGTTTTCCTTTAGTTTTTCCATGTACATCATGCTTTCCAAACCTCTTATACCTGTTGCTATCCCTCACTGTTTCCTCTCTTATCCTCCCCTTTACCTCTTTTGATTTTGTTTTGTCTGAAATTAGGTCATTAACACATTAACACATGTTGCCAAGCAACACTACTGCTGATGACCATTGCAATGCCTTGTTAATGCATTGAAATAACAATAAAAAGTTATTTTTTCACATACTTCTGAGGACAAGGTTCCTCCTCTGCCACAACATGACAATAGTGACCATGGCTCAGCCTCCAATCTGCTCTGACTCACAAATCTCCCTCCGTGCTACAGTCCACTGGAATATCAAACAGGTTTATGTGTCAGGTTTAAGCAATATTTTACACTACACTACATTTCTTATGTGACTTCCTCAAGTTCCTGCAGAAATGAAGCATTAAACTGGGATGAAATTCTGAACAGTGGAGATTCCAGGTGTGACCAGTAGCAGCAGCTGTCTGCAAGCAGCATCTCTGGTATTCTTCATGGTGCACAGCCCAGGCCAGAGGTTTTGCTGTCCCAAGGCTGCAAGAATAGTAGAGAACAGGACACCACACTCACTAACCCTTCATCCAAGGCTCCTCTGTACTGGAAACCAGGGGATAGAGACCATTGGGAAAAAGGAGATGCTGTCCTCTAGGAAGTGGGGTGTTCCAGGGACCCCCATTTTACATATTATCAGCCAGGCTCTCCATTAATGCCTTCACAGTATAATACAAAGTTTGAGGGGTAAAATACCAAAACCCACCAACATCTTCAGGTGTGACTGAAGCTTCTGTTCAGGTACCTCTTGGCCAGAACACAATTCCCTGCTCTTAGTGCCTAGCATCTGATAGAGATAATCCTATCTTTTTTTCCGAGCAGTTATTTTGGGGTAGAGGGATTTATCCTGTATGGGTTTATTCTGACATAAATCCTTGCCTCTAATTGCAATAAAAGCCCTTTATGATGACTTTTCACCAAGAAAACTTCTCTCAGAAGTCTTTCAGAATTACAAGCCTCCTTTTCCTATGCCCTGCCTCGACAAGAGAGAACGGAGAACAGATTTTTTTTTTGCTGCAGGCTAACTGGCTTTGTGTGCTCTATGTATTTTGGCTTTGGGTTTCTTCACAAACTTCAACCAAGTTTTCATGTAAATGATTATAGGTTTGGAGGCAACAACTTACAGTGGCAGCCGGAGGCAGGCCAGCTGTGGATTTGAGGGGCTGCAAGGAAAATCTTTCCTCCAGTTGAAACCCACACTGACTCCTGTATTGAAAAGCTTTACAGAGACACAAGAGGCCACTGAATCCAGCAGAGATGCTGCCTGAGCAGTACAGGGGGGAGATGGGTTCTGGCAGTTTTCACTAAAATCGGGGAGCAAGTTGAGCTCCTTGCTCCGAAGACAGAAGTGCAGCAGCACACATCCCTGCCTGACAGGCTGTGAAGTGAAGCCCTTATCTTTAAAAGCACAGATACTCCAGGGAGGCTGATGTGGAAAAACCCTCCATCAAACCAATCCCTGGGAATTTCCAAGGAGTCCCAAACCTCACTGGTCTGTCAGAAACGATGCTTAGCTATTGCTATGGTTTTTTAGAAGGATGCAGAGAGGCAGCTGTATGACTTTAGCAACAGTGAACCACTGCAAAAAGTTCCCTTTTTTAATGGAGTTAATTTATATTAATATTGTCACTGCTGCTCTCTTCCAAAAGCTCAGTTTGCAACAGTGGCTCAATCTCAGCCCCCCAAAAAAAGGAAAAGGAACATGTAAATGTGTATCATGTGATGAACTCACCCATCACATGAAACCTCCCTTCACATGACAAGCTGTCTGAGACATCCTGCTATGTATACACAATAAAAACCGTGGGAAACTGGGACTCAGAAAAGTGCTTATTTAGTTTATAAAGTTGGAAACTTTGTCTTTATTCAGCTGAGGTTTTACGCAGACTAATGTACCCTCAGCTGCAGACACAGACACATATTCCCCTGTATAAATTCCTACAAGCTCCAATTACCATACATAACTATACATGTTGGAATAACCAAAGCAAATTTTTCACAGAACATAGCTACTGTGTGCTACAGTGAGTAAAACTAGGTTCTTACAATGAAGAAATGCCAGAGCTGCAAAGCCAGAAAGGAAAATCATCTCCACACTATATTAATTCACAGACTTAGGTAAAAGGAAGAATGGAAAATTGTTGTCATGCGTGACAACAGTGCTCAGCTGAGGGATACAGGCAAGCAGAAGTTGAGGTTGCTGGGAAATTCTAATTAAAAATACATTTTGATCCCAGAAAAGCAGATAAAAATATATTACTTTCTAAGAGAAAACAAGCTTTCTGTTCTCATGTACCTTTTACCAGCAAGTATTGGATTTAGCAATAAACATATTTATGTTCAGACCCCACACCATTAAGAACACCACCAAAACATTTATAATGTAGTTTATAATATCATATTATAACCATATTATATAGTATAATATCATATGACTGCCCTAAAACTTCCTGCCTGTCCCATTACACATTACAGGAATCCACAAAACTACAACTTAAAGGCAGTGGTCCAAAACCTACTGTCACTGACAGTAGATTTCTGAATCTGCTTGTAGCAGCTGCACTGACAAAACCTAACACAGCATTGCCCCACAGTTCAAAGGGACAACTCAAGCTTCCCTTGCTTAGTTTGTCCCT
Source organism: Chamaea fasciata (assembly GCF_029207755.1). NCBI lineage: Eukaryota > Metazoa > Chordata > Aves > Passeriformes > Sylviidae > Chamaea > Chamaea fasciata. The sequence continues at coordinate 66,525,311 of NW_027094091.1, read as the reverse complement.
GAGGTCCCTATAAAAGAGCAGCTATACTGACTGAGAAACTTGAAATTCATTTACAGAGACCACCAAAATCACTGCCTCCCTCTGAAATTAGTGTTTTCCTTTGATTCTGAAGAAAAGCAAGCCTTCTAGCCACAGCCTTTAGATTCATATGGAAAAACTACTTATTAAAGAGAATAAAGCATAAGTCCTTTAGAATTTGTTATGAAGTAATCCTTAGGAATAGGTAATTTACTAGAATTCTAAAATAATTTCTGTAAAATTCCACAGAATTAGAAAGCGAGCATATGTTCTAAATAACTTTTTAATCATCGTATAGAATTGGAGAAGCAGAATATCTTTTCTTGTTCATTTTTACAGGGTGGTAGATAATTAATGTAGAAAGATTATCATATTCTATTAAATGCCACAGCACTTTTTCATGCAGGAGTCTTATTCTTTTCTCTCTCTGATCATGTCTTATTTGAGGAGGGGAACGTGTTCTGCAGCCAAGTCTCCTTTATTTGCTTTGGACACTCAATTTTGCAGCTGAGCCCATAAGGTTTCTCCATATAATTATAAAGCATGTCTGACTGTTTCAGTGGTGGGTGGACAATTACAGATGTCAAAACTTTTCTTCCAGATACTAACAAAACTGCAAGGATCGCAAACCTGTTATATGAACCTCCAAATTAAATAGCCAACATCATATCAATTCTTCATCTGAAACACCCTGCTGGGCAGCACACATGGAAATTACCTTATTTGAAAGAAAATGCTGTTAGGCAGGGTAAATATTAACACTATCTGGCATGAAAATCTTGTTTTGGCATAAGTTTTAGGTCAAGTAAGAATAAACAATGACAGAAGAAAACCTCCCAGCTGAATACATTATGCTAGTTAAAGAAAGTAAAAGGTGAAAACTCCTTCCAAGACCTTTTGTTTTTTAGATATCTTGTGAATTACCTGAATCAGATTCTGTTTCAGACATAAATTCAAATATTATCTTAAGTATAATTTTAAAAGGCTCAACCTCACTCAAAGTACACTTTTATTTCAGATATTCACCCACCAAACTAAAGACTCCCAACACACTCAAATGCTCATGAGGTCGCTAGCCTGATGTCCTCTGCACTAACATGCAGTCAGCTCTTCCAAAATTTAATCTTTCTATTAGAGCAATAATAGTTCTGTAAACAAAAAGCATTTTATGATTGTTTCTGTGTGTATCAAGATGTGTTTGGCACTGCAGGCTGCAAAAGAGAATTTCCTGTTTACAAGCTCATTTTCTGTCCTGAATTTGAATTCATACTTGAGCAAAACACTTCAACACAACTCCTCATCCTATTTCAAACGAGAAAATATTTTGAGGAGCATTTTTGCTTTAGGTTGACCATAATTATTGCAACAGTTTGACCTCTTATTTTCTTAAAAAAAAAAAAAAAAAAAAAAAAGAAACAAAAGAAAAAGTATTGACAAATTAATAACAAGATCTGGATATTACAACATAATATATGAATCTAAACAACTTTATAGATCTGAGAAGTCCTGTTTGGTCCAATGAGGCAACTCTACCGCATTGCTGGCCATGTGTAAATGCAGTCAAAGCCTTTGTTTGTCAGGTTTTTCTCAACAGATGTTAAGCATCAGTCGCATAAGTCTGACTTTTTGTTATATTTATAATAATCCATTCATTATTTCAGACGAAAAGCTCATGGAATTATGCAGAGACATTCATTTACCTAATTTTCCCAATTCAAGATATCACAAAAAAGTCTTTTTTTTCCTTACTTTCCTCCCATATCCTCATGGAAGAACATGCATTAGTTATGTTCTCACTACAGAATCATATAAGTTTAAAAGTGTTACATTCATGAATGTGAGTATTTATTCTGTGAAGGAAAGGAGCCAAAGTAACCAGGATCGAAATGAAAGTGAAATAAGGAAATACAAGATGAGGAGTGTGATTGTGTCATCCATTTACCACTTAAAACACTGACATGGAGCTGTTCCTGAGAGTCATGGGAGAACTTAGACCCCACATCATCAATGTTCAGGCTGCTGGGTTAAGATTACCCAAATTCCCAGCTTATTTGCTTGAAACTTCACTGTCTTCAACTTAATTATTTCCAATTTACAAAAGAATAAAGGATTTATCATCAAGTTTAAAAGAACACTTGGGTGTAAACCAGGTACAGAGCCTGTTTTTTTTTCTAAGAATTTCTAGTCTTAGAAACCTGTTCCATAAAACCATTAAAAATTACAGGGACAATTGCCAAATGATGGTAACCTTTATTTAATATTCATATTCTAAGGAAGAAAAAAACCTCAGATGTGTTGTAGAAAACAGCCACTGAATTAATGGCTTGACTGAGACATTTTCTGTAAGAAAGGGGCTTTGGACAGACTTTCAAAAGTGCTTCATATAATAGTCCTTTACACTGAAAAGTAAACTATTTTTGTCTGTGCAAAATAATAAACCCAATGGGGTGAGGCTGCATAAGGAACAGTGAAGCCAGTCACAGCACAGTAGGGCAGGACAACTCAGATCTGTTAGGACCTGGCTGACTTCTCTTTCTTCTTCACTTCTATGACTGAACCTAAGGTTTGCCGTCCCTCTGATTATAAAATACTCAGTCACAAGACAGATGTTGACAATAGGTTTGAACTTGCTCCACAGGATCCATAACTCCACTAAGTAATACTTAAAGATTTGAAAATTGAAATCTGATGAAAAACCATGTAACAACATCGCTCCAGGCAGGACAAATTGCTCAATACTTAGGGAGTATAATCCCTAATAATTTGAACTAATTATTCAACAATGATGGATCTCCATTAGATCATCTACATCTCATCCCTATGTACCCTTCCATGGGGTGTGCTGGGAGTAATCTGCTTTGGGAAGCACAGTTTAAATACCATAGGGAGGAAAGCAGAGCCACAGCCTGGGAATGGTAGGCAGAGCAAGCCAAATTAAAATCTTCTCAAAAGCACACATGTCTGGCAATCGGACTGAATATTAACATTTACAGGTGCAATTTCTTTTGCTTTGCAAATACCTTGGTAACTAGAGTAAAACCTCATGAGCATCTCAGCTCAGGAAGCAGAGATGTGAGGGCTGAGCTAATCCTCTGGTAACGTGCTGAGGCACAGAGGACACAGCAGAAAGGGGCATCTTTGGCTGTTGCTCTCTGTCACTTTAACTGCACCAACATAAACTGAGGTTCTTCACCACTTCCCTGCTGTCTTATACACAGCTACAAACCATCATCATCTGACAACAGCCACGGTCTTTACAAAGTCAAGGAGGTCAAAGCCTAGCTTACATGAAATTAATCAGGATTTACAAAACAGGAATCAAATTGTCCCTTCTCAAAGGGTTGATCTAACAGATATACTTAATTTGTAAATATATAAAGCCATGTATCTAGTCAAGAGGATAGAGCTTCTTGCAAAACAGCTGCAACCACTGCTTTGTTTTAGGTGGTTAAGCTGTGCTTCCATGCAAAAATGTACTTTACAGAACACTTACCCTGTGGGAGACCAAAGTGGTTTTCTTTTACATCTTCCACTGCCCATAGGATTGATCTAACCACCAGACTGCACACAGGGCATTCTTCAGCCTTTTGGTTGAATCACTGCTGTGTTTCCCTGTAAAATATAAGTCTTACTGATACAGAAAAAAAAGAGCATGCAAGAAGACTATGCTTCTAAAGTCTAATAGTTATGCCACTTACTAAAAAAAAGGACAGTCTTGGTTCCAGTTCCAAAACTGTGCCTGTAATCCCCATCATTGCATAAAACATATGAACACCACCTCATACCTTCCAGCCCTTTTTCTTCAAAAGAAAACATTTTTTTCTGTTCAATTATTTAAAAGAAAAGGTAAGTTCAGAAATACTCAGTGGATAGGCACCCACACAAGTCACCTTCCTCCTGAGCAAAGTTCCTACACCTCCAAAGGTGATTAGAACTGGACACAATCTCCTGCATTTTTGTATTCTGCAATTTTTATTAACTATCTTGAAGCACCTGCTGGCTCAACACATCCCCCTTCTGAGATACCTTCACTGCATACCTCCCCTAGGATGCCAAGGCTCTCAACATTTGGATTCTATATTCTAATTTGCCACCAGGTGCTCAAATTTTAAAATCCTCACCTCTGTAGCAGATGTCTGCTATGTTTTGCACCCTCCAGAAAATAAAACCAACATGCACATTTTTAGCAGCCAGGGTCAGGAGGCAAGTTCTCCTCTAGATTTCCATCTTCTGTCTTTTTCTCCTGTCTCTTGCTCCCTTACAGCTTCCCTCCTCTTCCAATCAGTCCTTCCAATATTCTATCAGGTGGGCAAGCAGCAGTTGTTCATCACTGTAGCTGTGTTGATGGGCCAGGTTATACTTATCTTAATGACTGTTTCCATCATGAGAAGCCAGGATTTCCTGCCTTCTCTTGTGGGAGGAATTCATTGGGAGTCCACATTCTCACCAGATACTGGCTTTTTTCTCCATGCATCCAGCAATTTAAAACTTCTAAACCATGAACTTTTGCCAAAGGTAACTGAATTCAGCAGCAGATTCTGAAGTTTTTGGACAATAACGCATAAATGCACAGATGGGCAAAGATTTTTGACTTCTAGAGAATTAAGCTTAATGAAGAGATGAGGCTGTGGTAGAGAAAGAGAGGAATACAAATAAAGCAAAGAGCTGGACATTTCTAAAGATGAGATTCACACATCATTTCCATTGCAACCCTTTTGAGCACGTGCTCAGTAAACCACTAATTCAGCAGCCAGGTCCCTACAGAGAGAGACTGTGTGAGCAAACAGGGCCAGGGAGTCAGCCCAAGGCCTGACACATCCTCCAGGATGCTCAAATCCCAGAAGTGGCCCCACTTTGGGCTGAGCACTCTGCAGGACAAGGCTGTGAGGACAGGTGCAAGCCTGAATAAGGAACACTCTCCCAGGCGCACTTTGGATGCTGTCCCTCTCTTGGGTGAGGGTGACTTTGCTGTACTGATGCAAGCCAGGCTGGGCCAGCTGGCCTCAGGAGCACAAAACAAACCCTGCAGAAGGAGCTAGAGAAACTGGGATGACATCATGTGTTAATGTTGGCCCAGCTCATTGTTCACAGAGGGTGGATGGATAAGTAGGGGGAGTAGCTCTGTCCACTGCTGGAGCCCTTTGGCTCTTCCTACACAAGCAACTCTGAGCCTGCATTGCTGTAAGGACAGACAGCATTCTCAGCTCCAGGAACTCAGTGTTCCCACATCCTGAGCTGGTGTGCTCACGGTAAAACGTGCCTTCAAAATATCGCTCTTAGACAATGACCTAATGTTTTTCCGTAACACAGGGACTGCTAAATCCTCTTTTCTTTTCTCAATCCTTCTGTGAGAAACTGAGATTCAAAAACTTGAAGACAACATTGACAGGCCCCATAAACAGCATTTTCTGTTGTCCATAGGGGTTAAATCAGTGCTCAGTGACTTCAGTCACAAACTGAAAGACAGAAGCAGTAGCAGGAATTAGTCAGAGATCCTTAACCCTGGACTTGAACCTTTTTCTCCCCATATATTTGCACTGTTGGCAAAATATGGTTACAGAAACACACATGCACGCAAAAATTTCCATAAATATCAATACACATATATAGGCATCTATTTATACGTTTACACAATAGCTGTACTTGTACCTACCCAATTTCTTAAACATTTGCTGAGTATAAATATCTAATTACATGCGAGTATTTCTATAAGTTTGTTTAGACATACACTCATATGTACATAAACAATACAGATCAGATACATTAAATACTGGTTGGGGAGCAGTTCATGACGTGCATCCTGAAATATTTTGGCAAAGGTACTCTGAAGGATGGAACTGAAAGTGTGATCTGCTAGAAAAGTGCCCACAAGTGCTGGCCTGATCTCGTGTTTCCATGTGTTAGCCTGTATCACACACATGTCTGTACGCACACAAAAACTCCCACAAAAGCCAACACGAGCTTTGATGCAGCATAAGCATTTTGGCAAAAACAAAGCAAGTTTTGGGTCATCTTGGTGAGTGACAGAATAACCACTCTAGCTAACACAAAGAATTCTATTCTAATTCTTCTTGGATTTTTATAAATAAAAACTTTTGCAGACTAAATATCAGAACATAAAGTCAGGTAATCACATTCTCCAGCCCTGAGTCACATATTCAGAAATGAAAAGAATCTAGAAGAATGCACCTTATTTCAAGACTTTCTTGCTTTGTTTGACAGTATCCTTTTTTTAAAGCTGACCTTTTCTTCAGGCTTCTATTTCCAGATAGGCTGGAAATTCACTTCCAGGTACTATTTCCAGTATCCTCCATGTTTTGCAGAGATGAATTCAGGAGCATATGGCTTTTCTGGAAGTTTCTGTCTCTTAATACTATCTACCTTGGTACCAGGTTAGCATTGGAAATACTTCCCTTTCCTTTGGTTGCACACAGTTTTGTACCCTGCAGCACGCTTGGTACAAGGACACTGAAACCAATTCCTTTCCCTTCAGGTAAAAGTCTAGCTTAAAAATTTGGGTCCCCTGCTATTTGGGCTGTTCTCCTCTCTTCATACACCCTGGACTCCAACTGTCATACCCACAGCAGTATTGGTATTAAAAGCCTTAACAATAATGTCAGCGATAGCATCAGCCATTAATATTAAGATTAATATCTCTGGCTTCATTCTTACTGAGCCCTCCATGCTGCTATTTTATGGGCAAGATTTTTAATTCTCAGCTATACACAGTTCTACTGACTATTAGCCTAAAAGGCAGTATCTTTCCAAATGTTCTCCTATTTAATTATCATTGAAAAATATCAGTGGAGAACCTTTCCTACCACTACTTTCCCACAAAATGCAGCCCAGATACTTTATCAATAAACTCTTTGGTCACTGGTGACGATTTCTGTAAGATAGATGAAACCTGTTTTCTCAAAATCTGTGTTTACTAACTTTTGAAATATGCCCTTACTGCCCCTTTTAAGTCCCTACAACAAGGCAATAAATTTACTAGCTAAATAGTAAAATTCCACAGGATATTAGTCAGTTAAAATTATGGAAGTGTGATCATTCATGGGCAACTTATGGAAAAATAAATACTGTTATACTTATCTTAAAAATAAATAAATAAATGACATAGAACCTTACTACCGTTTTGAAATAAACCTGATGATAGCTGAGTCTATAGAATTTTGTTTCCTGACAAGCAGAGCCCTTTTATTTGAGACTTTTAATCAGAAATTTGTAAAGCTGGGGGGAAAGCAGCTGGGCATTTCAGAAAGGGAAGGAGAAGGCTCATAAATTAACCAGTTGGCACAATCCTAACTATAGTATCACGAACAGTGCTGTTATAATATTATTGCTGTAGGTTAATGTGATCCTTTATACAGCCTTTTTTTCCTCCACAGTAGCCCATTTTCAAGAAGAAAAATGGTTTCATTTGAATTGCAAATCCCAACACATATATAGTTTGATTCTTTTGGAGCAGGATGAGTGACAGTGGTATATTAGAGTTAACAAACCTTACCAACTTTTAAGTACATTTCTGGTATTGAAAGCTAACAGAGCTGAAATCTGAATGGGTAAAGGCTCTGCTCTGGCATTCATTCCTTTATTGGAGCCTTGAAAGGACCGTATGGAGGGAACCTGATAGAAATTTCGTGTTGCTGCTAAATAGAACTCAGTCCAAGGTAGAGAAATAAAAGGTTAGGTCTGTCGTCTTTTATAACATTTCATTCCTGGGGGCCACTGCTTTCAAAACTGAAACTAGGGGCTGTGCAGCCTCTTTGATTCAACTGGTCCCTCAGCTTAATGGACTACAGGCCCCACAAAAGTGCTGAATCCAGTCTTTTGAAAGATTCTGTGCTTCCTGTACAGAAATCCATTAGCGCGTGTGGCAGCAACAGAAGATTTAAAAAAAAAAAAAAAAAAGGAAGCTTCAGGAAAATGTGCAGTGGGAAGTAGATAACAATCTCCTTTCAACAGTCCTGCACACTTGGGAAGCTGTTTTTAGGTCCAGCGCGGAAGGTGAACCTGCATACTGCCATTAGCAACAACCAAAGGCGTAACATAGACGTGCGGGCTCAAAGCAGCCAAACAACACAAATCTGACAGAGCCATGTCAGACTGAATTCATTTGCTAATCTTAACTTGTTTTTAAAGGAAATGCTGGACCTCAAAGGGATATACAAGCATATTTTCATAGGAGGGAAAAAATCAAATTTATAACCGGACAAATAGAAGCCGGCCAAAGCTGTGCACAGGTGCTCTATCAGAAATACCTGTCCAAGCAGGAATCAAAGGCAGAATTGTTGAGTACCACCCTCAATGTGCTTCCAAAACTTAAGGAAAAAATTAGCAGCAAGACAACTGTACAAATAATACAAATAATCTTCTTGTAACCCAGCTACCCATCTGTTCAAAGCATCGGGAAGCAGAGCACTCCACACCATGGGCACAGACTCCAACGCAATGTGTCCCGACAAAGACATTGCATGTTTTCATAGTTAATCTTCCATTCAGCCATTGTGCTTTGATGTGCTCTGAAAGCAGAAGAAATTTATTTAGCCGCCCTTCAGGCTGCAGCAGCTGTGACACTGCAGACCCACACAAAGGGACTGCTCTGTGGCCAGGGGATGGCAGAGACCTGCCTCCATTTGAGGCTGATAACTCATCCTGCCATTCAGAGCTCCAGTGTTCAACAGACAACAGATTTACACCCCAAAATGGAAGTTATTCAAGTGAGAGACCTATAAAAAAGAATGAGTCACACACAGGAGCAGACATTAATTTAAATATACCTCAACATCAGCTCAGTTGAAGAGTATCTGATCCCATGATGTTCTGACACTCATTTCAATAGGTTTCAAAGAAATCTTTTCTACTCTTTTCTATTTCTCTCAGACTAACACCTGTAAAATCCTTTGAATTTTACCCCTCACCATCCACATGATCCTAAATACTGGCTGCAAATGTAGAAATTAACTTTTTTAATGCTATGGTCCCCTGCCAAAATAATCCAGAAAACACACCTAATTACATAAATATGTTCCTATCTGGGCCATCCTGCATTTATTCTACCAGTTACTGTAATAATTAATTTGAAGACCAAGAAAACATCAATTTTAGATGCTTCAGGGATAAATTTCTAGCATAAGGTGAAAATACTCAGTCATGGGGTGGACTTCCATGATTTCTTTACTAGTGGCTTTCTAGCCTGAAAAAGAGCAGTGGCTTTGATGGCTTCATCAACCTTAGAAACAGAGAGAAAGCCAAGAAAAATGTGCCTAGGTTGCTACTGCAAATGCTGCACAGACAATTGCTTTTTCACACACAACTTCTTTTAAGCAGTGTCTTCATTTTTGGATGTCAGGGGTTTCCAAGAGTTGAATGACAGATGTAGCGAGTAGTTTTAGCTGCCAAAACAAATATTGGTCGCTTCACTCATTGTCCAAAGCCTTTGACTACGCAGATTCAAGGTGTGAAGGATGCAAGGAGAAATTCCATGCTACAAAATGTATTGTGGGTTTTGCAATATCTGAAAAAAAGACAGTCTGAATGTGAAAATCACTTTTTTAAAAACTGATGTTAAATGTCTCTCCCTGGCAGAACAGATTGTAGAAGTCAGAGACAGAAAAGACCTTACAAGAAATCCACATGTTTGCTCATGAAGATCATTTCTTCTAACACAGTTACCCCTCATATACTGCTGTTTCAAGTCCATGTTTATGAAAAAATTTGGATGATCCTCACAGAAAGATCTGTAACCAATGTATTGGATCACACTTTTCCTCAGAGTCTCCCTGACCTTTTCCAGTTTCATTATTCAATTCTTTTCATAAATATCCCAAGCACAAATGCTTTCATTTTACTAGTTGCTGTTTAAGATTGAACACAAATGGACACAGTCAAGCAAACAGGTTTTATGGGACCACCTGTACATAGCTAGTATTTTTTTTAATATATACATTTTTAAAAAATAAATATTCATTTTGCATCAGAGGTGATTGTGCATGGGGTTGGAATTTGATGATCAAATTCAAGGACTAGGAAAAAGTGACAGCAGCTGACAATAGAAAAAAAATCTACTTTCCTATATTCTGTTATTTGCCTACTAGGGACATGTTTAAAGGAGAAAATACCACCTTCCAATTGATCTGGGTACTTTTCACTTGTAATGCTCTATGCCTCCAAAACAGGCAAAAGTTCTTTGCCAGGTAACACAAAAAAGGAGCTATTTTTCTATTTTATCAGCCAAGGTATTATACAATCCTATGGCAATTCAAGCTGTCCCTTTAGGATTGAAGAATACCAACAGTGGTAGGGTAGAAAAAGAACCAGCCAATATAATGGAAGAATTGTCAGTGGAATTTCCACACAGGAAGTTTCTAAACAAGAGGCAAAACAACCAGCTCATTACTTGCATTTGTCTTATTACCTGCCAACGAAATGGCAGTGAAATCTGAAAAACTTGGGTTTTGAAGGCATGTTGTAAACATTGCTTTCATCATTCAAGCCAGAACTCTAGAAGCCTTTTATCTGTGGTGTTTTATAAAATTTAAGAAAAAAAATTATTGAGGGAAATCAGAGATTGTTAACAAGACTGCTTCAAAGAAGGCCTCTTATTTTGGCCCCTCTCTAATTCCTAGGCTGACATGTGAATCTGGTGAATTAATGTTGGAGATTTGAACAATAAACACTCTGGGCCTTTTCTATTCCTTCAGTGATGCAAAGTCTAATTAGATGGTTAACTAGGCATATGGCTACTTTGCATCATTGTAGAAGCAGAAAGCATCTGATGTGCACACTGCTTCTAGAAATTTAAAAGCACTGTAATTGTTGGAACTTAATCTTCCTAGATGCCAATAACAAATGGCTGGGGTTGTAGAAACATGGAGCACATTACAGGTTTTTCTTTATTTCTTGTAAATATCAATAGTATAAGCAGAAAATTGAATATATACAGTGATTATTTTTTTATTGCAGACTCATAAATAAGCCAGACTCAAGCAACAGAAATAAACTGAGTGAAAACCAACTATTTTAGATCAGTACTTGGCTTGGTTAACAACTAAGTTAACTATCACATTTTGGAAGCAAATTCCAACTTTAAAAATTGTTGGTAACCATTGTAAATAATGCTGCAATCTCATCAAATGTTAAAACGAATGAACAAAGAGTGAAAGCTTGAGAACAACATTTTTAGGGCAGAACAATGCTCATCTGTCCTTTGAAAAACAATAGTTGTTTTTCAATACTGACATTTCCATAAACTAATCACCAAGAGAGTAACAAACCCGAGCGGTTCTTGCAGAACATACGGCTGATCTTTTTTATCCTTTTATTTGAAGCTGTAATCCAAAGAATCAGGATCTTCTCTAATGCCTTCATTATTTAAATTTATTCATCGAATAGGTTTTCAAAAAGTTACTCGGTTTACTGGCAATTTACAATCAAATCTTAGTGAACATTAAATATACAGAACTCAAGCTCTTTTTGAATAATAAATTTGTATGCTTTGCTTCTGTTTTTTTTGTTTTCTCTGAAGAAAGATTATTTTCAAAATTGCATTTCCTTTTTGATTCCCTTGACTACAAACTTGAAATCCACATTTCTTGCTAATTTGTGCGGCAACTTTTCAATCAGCCTTATCAGTGAATGTTCCAGCACTCATGTTTGTTTGCTAAGTCATAGGAATCAAAACTAAAGTAGAATATGAAGAAGGATCCTAGAATTTGAATGCCTATGCATCAGGAGTTCTCTTGTCACCAGGAATATTTTTAACAATTTGGAAACCAGACATCTATCCAGAGCTGGAAAGACACCTTAACACATCTAACTATTGGTTCATGAGGAAGGGCCTCATGGATTCCATATTTTTAACAAGCACTCTAAAATTCCATGTAACTTATCACCCTTTCTTATTAGCTTTTACTGTTCTAATAGGGAAAATCAGGCTGGTGTCATTTAGCTACCTATATGAGTGCTTCCAGTGGAATTTTCTATGCACACGAGAATGTACTGAGAATGAGTGACACAGGCTTCACACAGTGCTTGTTTCTGCCAAGTCAGCATGATTACACAACTTGAACTATCCATGATCCCACTCATTAGCTAAGGAAGAGGCTGGCTGTGAAGTCCCACCCAGTACTCCTGTTTTGTAGCTGAGTATTTTGGGCAATTTGCTATATTCCACTTACCTAGGCACAAAATCGCTTTTCAGAACAGATGCACTTTCCAAAGCAGAGCAGAAGGTTCAGATACATATAGTGGCACAAGCTTTTTCATCTCAAATGGATTTTGTTAATCTCAGTACACCTTTTTCCTAAATCTGAGATATTTTTATTTTATGGAATACTTTTTTCTCCCCTATTATTGAAAGCTAAAATAACCTGCATTCTCATTCTTCAACAAGCTTTATAAACTTCAAATATCCTTCAAGCACTACTATAAAAAATATAACCAACCCAACTGTTTGGGTTGTTTGGTCCTTGTATTATTAATCAAATTACTGAGTCTCTCAACTTCCCTTAACACCCTGTACTAATGAGCTCACTGCAAAAATGAACCAGATTATTACCACAGCCACCAACTTTCTGCATTCAGTAGCTTTCATTCTCACAGTATTGCAGGCATTGCAGAAGTATTTGTGATCCCAGGAGGGCTGGGCTAAGCATTGTAAAGCAAAAAAAAAAAAAAAAAAAAAAAAAAAAAAAAAAAAAAAAAGTGTCTAAAAGTAAAATAAAGGAGATTTCAAATTATTTATTTTAAACATCTGAAATTAAATCAGTCAATATCATGGGACAGCCAATGGTGGTATGCAAAATAATGGCAATGAGCTCTTCCTAGGTTTATCAGTTAATTCCAGGGAATTTAACACCCTGACACAAGGCTATTAGGAAGTAACACAGCCCAATAGAGGAAGACAGAATAAATAGTTAGTGCTAAAATCTCATGGACTAAAAAGGAGGCCATATGATCTTTTAGGCAAGGATCATGGACACAGCATCTTACAGATTTCAGTATACTTTCTGTGACATTATAACAATCATACAACAACATCCCTCTGCAGGCACCACAGTTTGCAACTCCTTTCAGTGTTGCTGCACAATGTAACCGCTAATGTAAAAACATTCTTCTTCCTTTCAAAATTACACAATGAATAATTGGCCCTGGCCAACTCTTGTCTTCATTACAAAGTGGCTGCTGCCACTTCCTCTCAGTGGGAAGTGATCCATGTGAGATGAAGGCTGCAATTCACATTTTTAAAATAACATCTCTCCTCTTTAATGTGAAGTGATCCTCAATCATTTCACGCAGATGAAAGAGGAAGCTGAAACTTATCCCAGTCTTTTATTCGCTTCTCTATAATTAACATTTACCTATCGCCAGCTGACGTGTCTTACATGTAAAATTCAGAACAGGCTGACAGGAACGAACAAGCTTACCTTTTAAGAGAGCTGTATGTAAGAGAAATGGTGCTAGTTTCCTCCCTGGAAAAGTAAAATCTCCAACATGGAATAAGGAAAATTTTGTTTCAGTGGAAATTAAAATAAATCTTACGTGAGGAAAAGAGAGTATTTGTTCCTAAATTTAAAGAGTGCAGAATGAACAGCAGAAGGCCACCCTGCACTGAAAGATAATAAAAACTTCAAGAACGTAGGTGTTTAGTTAGAAATACCTAGTTCTAAATATCTTAGAAAAGTGCCAGCCTAAAGCAGGATTTTGATTCAGGAAAAGGGCATTCTAAGTACCAGCGCAGTGACACACCCAACTAGAGAAGCAGAAGCTCATCCCTACAGCAGGAAAGAGCAGGAAAAGGTTAAGATTAAAACAAAACCAAGAGCCACGGGAGCAATTCCCCAAGGAACAACACAGGTAAACATTCACAGAAGCCATAAGAAATGATTCACACTATGTCAGAGAAGGCACAGCCTGTTCTGTTCTTTGTCAGCTCTCACTCCCAGGACAGAGAGGCCATGGCCACCCATCCAGGACCCATCCATTTCCACCCCAGCCCTGCCACCACTGGTAGCCCAGCTGTGACAAGTGACTATTGTCTGACATAAGGGGTGACATGCAGGCCACAGATCCACTCAGGCTGGGCAAGCAAGCACAGACCACGCCACAATACTCATTGGAGTTGAGGGCAATTTCACAAATACAAGCTGAAGCAAGATAATGGCCTCAGAGCTGAAAAACTGTGAATTAAAAGCCCAAACCCTTCCGTTTTCATGTTTCTAAAATGAAACATTAATTTATATCCAATATTTCCTTAAAAAATGTGGCCAAGAACACGTTTTACGTAAGAAACTCTCCAAGCCAAAACAATCATCTTAAGACAACTACTTATTTCATTTCAAAGTATGTATCTTTTTTCTCTTTCCCAGAGGAAAAAAAAAATTATGAAATTATTTTTCCTGTTTTTTTCACCTAGTCATAAAATTAGGGGAGGCAAAAAAATAAATCCTTCCATTGCTAAAAACCTCCCTTACATTGCTAAAAACCTCCTAATAAAAGGCATACACTATCTCCTTGCACCACACCTTTGAATTTCCATTTGGACCACACGGTCCTGGAAACCCTTCCTGCAATAATGGACTCACTGTATTTAAATACTGAAGCAATGGAAGAGCAAAACTGGAAGTGGGCAATAGACATAGCAGTGGGATCCAGATTTCTTCCCTTATCCACGGAAGTTCAGACTCACTTTTCTCCATTGCAGCTCATCCAAGACCTGCAGAGAACTAACTTTTGACAGGTGGTGGCAGAAGGCAAAATTCTATGTTTAGGACACCGGAAAAATTATTAAAAATATGTTCTCACTTTTAAAAACCTCCAACTGCAGAGTATTACCATGTGCCAAAAATGATAACACAAAGCTTTAAAAAAACCAAGGCATGACAAAGCGCTTTCTGTTTGCCAATGCTACCTCACTATTTCTTATTTAACATGTTAGGGGACATGAAAAATAAGCATACTTCGAAGCCATGAATGAATCTTACAGCTTTAAATATACCTAATTTGTGTACGCATATACATAATTGCCTATATCCTTAGTCAGAAAACATCCTTCATATTTTTCCCATTTTTAACGCTTTTAAGTTTCCCTAGATTTCTGCATGCAGTACTATCAAGCTCTCCTCAGATCCTTGAGTGGACTGAACTGCTCAAAAACCTCCTAGAAAAATATTTGCAAGGATTGAGAAATAACCTCAGGAAGCTGGACTGACATTCTTGGAATGCAAAGATCAAGGATTTCTTTGCACTATTTTTATTATAAACAAAGAACCCACTACAATTGCAGTGGCATCACTGGGGGAGGTAGAGGGAGGAGATGAGGAACAGCAGGAAAGCTGGAAAAAAATACAAATAATTATTTGGAAGCCCTGAGTATATTCCTCCCATACTCCTCACATCATTATGGCAATGAAAATACCCCAGGCCATTTCACCAAGAGCTTCATTTCTGTCTGAATGAAGTCATAACATTACAAATTTTGGAGGCTGTTTAAAACACCTTTATGTGAAGTCAGATGTGAATCACTACACATTTCCCTGTTAAAAATAAATAAATAAAACAACAATCAAATACCAAAATACAAAGAAAAACAAAAGTAAGAGGAAGAAATAAAATGAGCTCAGTTTTCTGACCATGTAAATCATCAGGAGTTGTTTCATCTTAAACACTAAATGCCCCAGCCATTGCTAGCATGTAGAGATAAGACATTTCCACCTCCACATGACAGCTCACACGAACTGTTTCTTGTTTATATCCCTATTAGGAGTTCACAGCAGTCACTGAGATTATTTCACTCAATTTGATTCCCTCCCTGCTCTCTGTGGTTCCCTTACCAAGCCCTGTACAAGGCTATTCATGTCCCTTGAGAACATCCAAAGCCACCATTTGTGCCGACAAAAGCCGCGGATAACGCCCTGCAGAGCCCTGGCCACCTCAACGCCAACTCTTTCACCCGCACTCTCACCCAGGTCACCTTCTCCATGGAGCAATTCCCCATGCTGCTCCCATGTCGCTGCTTTTCTCACCTCTCTCAATCCACCAAAGACAAAACGGGCTACAGTGACAACTGAGGTGACGACAGGGACAGTTGTGAGGTTGGTATTTGTGCCTGTTGAATCCTGGGTTTTCTGGTACAGCCTTTCCGTTGCAAATAAAAGTGAGAGTGCCTGAAGTACATCTGGCTCAAACCAAAATATTTTCCAGCAATTATTTAACATCTCTTTTCTCATGGACATGGACAAAGCATGTGTGACTGTTGGTGATGAGCCACTGCTTTTGCTGGTATTCTTTTATTGCTCAATCAAAAGCTAAAGTGGATCCCAGTGTATTTCACAAGAAATGCATAAAAGCAGTTTCTTCCACAATATAATCATTAAAATAAGCTCAGCTCCAGATAACATTCTCTGCTAGCTGAAAAAACAGTTTTCACATTAGTTTCTGTAAATGACTTTTGGTAAATTACTGCCATCCGACTCTCCAACCATACACTTACTTATAGAGGGTAAAATGTAATTGATACATGAATGAGCCACCCATTTCTGCTTTAAAACCTGATGTTGCAGAAAAAGGCTTAAAAAATAAAAACAAGAAAAAGCAAACTTTGTCAGAGTTCCTGAAAAACTGGTTTTTTCCATTGTGGAGAACACCACCAACACCACTGAAGAATGACAGCAGAATTAATTTTGGCACATGTCCACAGTTTGCAAAACTAAGCAAATATTAGGGAGAGTTATGAAAAAAATAGTTTGATAACATTTACAACAAACAAAAAAAAAATAATAGATAACCCACACAGCAAGATTTGTCTTGCACCTCTTTCTGATTTAGGACCACACGCTGTTTGGGCAATAATATAGGAGACTATAACAGCTAATTGGTAAGAATTTACCCTGATGATAAGATAAAGCAGATATGCTGTCGCATTACCAAATAAAAACACTTCAGCCAGCCCTGCTTGAAAATTTACAAATATTTTACTAGCTGTAAAACTTGTTGCTTACTCTACCCAAAACACAATGGAAATGTTGGGGGGGGGAGGGTACTTATTCCAGGGCAACTTTTTTATTGAAGTTGCAGAACAGACTAATTTTTCCAGTTAAATAGTACAGGAAGGAAAATACTATAGCAGGCACAGATTTTTTTTTTTAAAGTATTCCCCACATCATAGTAACAGTGCATTCTTCTCGTTTAATATTACAACTTGTAGCTGTTCTAACTGAGATACAAGTCTCCTGAGTCAGTGTTAAAACACTTCAGTATAACTGTCTTAACTTCATCTGTAAAATATGAAACAAACTGGAATGGTAACACTGAACACTAAGCAACCATCCAGAGCATTCCAGCCTTCAACATCCATGCCAATCAGAGCTCTGTATTCATATCACACACTGAAATAGATAATACATGTGAAAAAAAAAAAAAAAAAAAGCCATACTTGTGAAAAAAAAATTGAGGACCTGCAACTACAACCAATAAATTATTCCTTCACATTTTTTGGACATGATCAAAGAACAGAGGCTTCTAGAACATCATCCAACAATAAATGACCGAAATAGATATCTGAACTTGGTGTGATTCATTTGCACATGTGACCTGGGAAAGAAATCAAATAAGTATTCTGGAAGGAAATCAAAGACAGAGTCAGTCTGAAAAATTTTAAAATAAGAGCTGGAAACAATAGATGATACTTAATCTAGAGTAAGGCAAATAAATACAGTAGTAGAGAACCCAGAAGCATTTTCTCAAGGGCAGATGTGCAGATAGAGGCAGGAGCATTGAAAATGGACCATAGCTGAGCCAATTGACATCTCTGTACACGATACAGATGTTATATACAAGCAGCTATGGCCAAGTCCCAGATGGTCACTCGTGATATCTGTGACTGTTGACCTGAAAATCACTGAACAAGGGTGTTGTAGAAGTTGTTGGAGGGTTTTTTGCTAAGCCTTTCATCGCTCTTATTTGTTCCTGGATGCTTTAGTAGTGAAAAATCAACTTTGTTACAGAGAATCAACAAAAACCATTGACTCAGTCAAGAGGCTGGCCTACAAAGACCAACCTACAAATGCAGAAGTGCAAACACATCAGTAGGGAGATATTGAAACATCTGGTTCACCCCTTTACTTGCTCCCATCTCATCCAAGTCCAACAGCAAAGGAAAAGCAATTACTGCATAATTTCAGAAACTATAGGACACCTCTTAACCAAGAATCCAAAAGCAGTCTTGGGGAATACAGCCCTGAGGAGTTGGTCTCAGGAGAATTCTCCCGGCTGGAGCCTAGGAAGGAAACTAGAGAGATGACTGAAGTAGACGGTGGGATTAAACATTGTCACACATTATTTCACTCATTTTGTTGCCTTTGTCCGCAGAATTTAGCACAGAACTTCATTTGTTCCTCCTCCCCTTTTTCCAATCTTCAATATTTTGATCTGCTGCAGACATTTCTTACAATCACATAATAAGACTGTCTCATTTTATGCTTGACATTCTCTTCCATCCTTACATGTCACTGTATATTGGTAAAGGATAAATAGTAATCTACTCTAAATCATGGCAATGCTGAACTTAGTATGGGGCTTGCCTGGGAACTGCAGCTTTGTAAAGTCAGGCTCCAACAGTGTAAGTTCTCCTGAAAATAGGTCTCTTCCATCTGAACAATAATGAGCACTGAATTCTAGGACTTTCTTTCTAACTAAATCTGTTTGTTTTTCCTGAAAAGAAAATCAGCTTTGTATTTTGTTTTAAAGCAAGAAGGAAATGATGCAATTAAAGAAATTAAATAAAGCAAGGGGGATAGAAAACATTAGACATGTAGGGGAAAAAACTTAAAGAATGATGAAAATTAACAAAAATAAAAATGGGAGGGTGGTGTCAAATCAAACACAAGCTATTTTACTGGTTTCATTTCTGCAAAAGAACAGTCTGGGGTATTCAGTTAAACTATAGATATTCAGGGAATTTCATAGGGCTGCAACCTGATGTCAAACTTCACCTGTTCTGTAAACACATCTGCCTCACAATGCAACCCCACTGTGCTCTGTTTTGTAGACCACATCTTTATGAACTACTCCTGGGTAGTCTCCAGTGGGTGTATTCCATTACAATCTGAGTTTTGATCCTCTCTTTCCGATTCAGTGTCGCTGTGACAACAAAAAGCTTGCTTCCCTCAGGTAAGATGTCTCCAGGAGACTTGGAAAAACCTCCAGAGGTTCAGTCATGGCCTTGCAACTCTTCCAAGTGTAGGACCTTATGCTGCATGATTTTGGCTCTGATTTTGGCTCTTTGTGGAAAGTGTGTTATCACAGTTAGAATATGGCACTAGAAGGTCCAAATTCTATTTTTATTTCGAGAACTTAATTTTTTAATAACTCTTCAGGAAAAGAGAGAGCCATTTTTAAAAAATATGATCTGTAATATCATCCATATATAGATGCATGAAACCAGACTTTTTGAAGCAAACGGAACACATTTAGACACTGAAATAAAGGTCAGATTTCCAGACATGATCAACAGCTGGAAGCTCTCACCACCTTCAACACACTAAGCTCTTGGAAACCCAGCAATATATACAGACACCTAAACAAGAGCTGAGTTGTTCCGAAAATCTGGTCCCAATTGTGAATACTAACATCTCCTGAATATCCACTCAGTGGGATCTGGAAAGCTGACTTACCTACAGCTCCCACTGACTGTGAATCCCTGTCATTGAAAACCAGAGCCACAGTTGCCTGAGTGGAGACTGCTGTGGTTCCAAACATGAAAATTCACTTTTGCATTTTTAATTTGAAAATATTCATCTTTGGTCCAGCCACATATGATTTCATTTGTTAGTGTTTTTCAGGGACCTGGTGCTGAAAGGCAGAAATTACAAGGATGTACTAAAACTTATTAATTACACCCTCTAAAAATGAGCCAAACTTTCAGGGCTCCAGAAGCACCAAGTTAAACAGTTTTGTTAGTGAAAATTCCACTATATTCTAGGAAAATGAGGGAGGAGGAAAGCTTTCTGCTGGGAAGTTTCAGCTGGGTATGATTATGATTCCTTTTATACACACCATAAGTATTTCATGACTTTGAAACCATCCATTTTTCCAATTAAGATGTCAATGAAAGAAAAAATAAGCAACGGATCTCACAGGGCTGATCTTAAAAAGACAACATCAACCTCAGTTCTGTGTTGACACTTTATAGCTTATTTTCCAGACACTTTATTTCCCACCCTCATAGAATTAACATTTTCTTCAACTGTCACTGCAACATAATGGTGTTAGAGCAAAACAACGATTTTTCTCATCCTTCACATATCATGAGGTTGCCCACAATTTTGCTCGTGCTAAAATAACCCCAAAACTGACAAGGATGTTTCCCATCCATGCTCCTGCTTCCATACTCCAGCCCTGCAGTGACTTCTGTGATAGCTTTGCGCACTGGATTTTGAAAGCATAGTAGTGATACTACTTGAAGAATATCACCTTCATTTTTAAATATAATATAATGTAAGGGCCCTACAGTTTCCCATCAGAATGCAGTACTTCAATCTCCTCACAGAGCTTTGCAACCAAAATTACGGGGTTTTTCCTCAGGAGAGGAAAAAGAACAGAATTCAAAATGCAACAATAAAGAGCTAACATAATAATGAATCTTAGCCTATTTTTTTATTAAAGCAATGCAAAAGACAGAACAATAGCTGATGAAATTGCCTCTAGAACAACCTCCTAGCACATATAAGTATTACACCAGCTGTAAATTGAACTGCATAATTTCTAATGCATTAGGATACATGGATTAGGAGACAGACATTTGAATATTTTCTCACAATACCTTTGAAAAAGAAAGAGTTATGAGAAAAAAAAAGGAAACTTAAGTAAGTCTCTGACAACTATCAATATTTCAAACTACAAATAAGTTCCCTAAAATTAACTTTAGTTTTCAATTAAAAAAAAAAAAAGATAAAGATATTTTAAAGATTGTCTTAATACTTCTGAATATATTCATAACCTAGAATATAAACACCAAAACTACTGAAATAAACCCATTTTATGTACTTGAGTAATTTTTTTATTTGCATATAGATGTTAAATTTTAGTCTAAGTAATCAACTGTGATTTTCATCCAGCATACACAGACTTTTCCCTTCATGATGGCAGGCATTTTTTCTTGGGGGCAGTGCTGGAGTTTTTGGGGTTTTTTTGGAGGGAGTGGGACTGCTGATTTCAGAGATACTGAAAGAAAAGTATTTCCATAAGGATATCAGCATTTTAATTCAGTCTCTCATTGCAAATTGTATGTCCCTATGACTGATGAAGACACAAACTCGATGGCTTTTAAACACCAAAGGACCATGCTGTTAAATATTTTGGAGAGGAGAAGGCACAACCTGAAGCAAAGGGAGCCTCCCTGTGGCAAAAGAATACAGGAGAGGCCAGGCAAACTACTGACTCTTAGTTCCAGCTTCTTTTTCCATCAGCCACAGTCCTGTTCTGTGGGTAAATGGATTATGAAACATTTGCCTTCCGTTTCCAGAACTGTTGGAAAGCATAACTGGATAGTTCTGGTACCATCATATGGACTCAAACAGCCATAGCATCAAAGGTTCCTCTGAGCACACTCTCCTCTTTATGCTGTGACAGAAAATTGCCAGGGCTAAAACACACCAAAACCACACACACAGATAGAGGGGAAAAATTAACCTACAAAACATCCACACAGGCAAAAAACCTCCCAATTTTTACTACCTCTAGGACTCTAAAGTTTAAAGCTTATGATGCATTTTGATCATTAATTAAAACAAACTGAATTATACCAAGCTTCTCTCTTGGCGTCATCCTAATATAGATACAGGCCCATTTTTACTAATTCAGAGAATTAATTTTTTTTTTGCTGAACACCAGTTAACATCTAATCTTTCTTGATGCTCCCTTTCTATTCTCTGCTTCTAACTCTTCCAAAACTGTTCCTTCTTTCCTGCTCAGTCCCACTCTTGTAAGGGCTCCATAGTGCCTTTATTACAAGTTCTCTTTTCCTTAATTGTTCCACATCTCCTGAAGCACATTACTTCTAAAACTAGCGCTAAAGTTATCACAGCAAGAGTTGGCCTTGTGCCATTATTTAGTTCAAACCTAATTTAGCTAGTCAGATCTCTAGAACCAACTGTATCTTTATGTGAATGAAGACTGCATCAGCAACAGTCAAGGTAAGTATATTACCCAGATAGCATCATCCCATATAGGCTGTTGAAGCATTTTCAGATGTTTCATCTTATTTCAGAAACAAATATTTTTAAGAGAGAAGTTGTTTTAAATATTTTTATTTGGTTTGGGTTGGGTTTTTTTTCAGATCTCATTGTCTTTAGCTTGCTTTTCCTTTCTTCACTGGTAGAGTGGAAAAATGACAGAAAGAAATGGAGGAACTAAAATCAGAAACCAGCTACGCCAAACGGTTTCTGGAAATTACAATCTTTTTGAACAAAATATATCCTTTTTGTTGGATTAATTATTATTCAGGTCGCTTATTATTTTTATAATTATTCACAACTGTTCTGGTAAGTGCCTTTTCCTATGGCAGCACAGCAGAGGTTTACCCAAAGATTGCATCTCTGCTCTCAGTCACTTAATGCTACACCTCCCAGCTGGATGGGCTAAGATTATACCCTCCCAGATTAGTCTCTGTCTTCTAAAAATTCTGTCCATTCAGCAGCTAATCCACACTCACATGCTCTTGTTGAGTGTGTGCAGCTCTTGCTCTCTCAGACTCTACCTGATATATTTAGCTACTACTTTTTCAACACACTGATATATAGACAAATCAAAGACAATGAACCAATAATTTGTTTTGCAATACAAATTAACAGAGCCAATTTTTCATTTCTAAATTTGTATTTCCTCTCTCAAGTTCTGCCTACTCTTACAAAAATCAGTGCATGCTCCAAATATGCTCCTTTAGCACTGCTTTTTGGACCAAAGTTCTAGATAAATCAGCTATTTATTTGAAAACAAACAAAAAAAGGAAATAATTTCTTCATTGTATCAAATCTAGATGTCAACAACAGATACGGGTTTTCCAAATCTTGCCCATGTCTACTCTTTTAAGTTCTCATATTCATGAATCCCTCATTTAGAAGAGAGTTGAGATTAAAATGCCTTAGCAAAGGAGAATGAGAACCTCAGAAGTCAAAGTAGGAAAATACCTGCATTGAGGCATATATCCTGCCCCTGCAGATGCGGGATTGTTCCCTTCAGAGCATTTTTACTTCAAAGGGAAAACTGCAACTTCCCGATTGAGTCCAAAAGGGAAATGTTCAACAGCTCTTTAGGAAGAGACTGAGCAGCATCAGTTTCCAGCTCCCCATGGCAAAGAGGGTTAAAAATTAAAAAAAACCCCTGCATTTCAGATGTTGGAGGAAAACACAAGAGCCCACCGAGTGACACAGCTGCTGTTCGGCAAGGAGGAGAGAGGAATATTGAGACAGAAGAGTGGATTTTATGCTGCTGATGGCAAAATACATGGCCTGTGCTGAAACTCCTCCTGGTGCCTGTGCCATAGAAGGGAGGATGGGAATGTGGCTGCAGCTGGTTCAACCCAAGGCAGTTGGCACTAACCTGCAGTGCCAGGAGGAGTAAAACACAAGCCAGGGCAGAGAGATGAGCTGAACACACACTGAGCATGAGCATTTCCTTCATTCCCCTTCCATGGGCAAAGTCTGCAGGGATGTGATCATAATATTTACAGAAAGAGAATCATAGAGACATAGCTTTAGATGTTAAATCAATTGTGTTTCAGTGCTGTGCCTCTAAGCTTCATTAATTCCTGTTTATCTCGAGGCGTTAATTAGCCTTGAAGGAAGAAATAGTCAGTTCCCAAAAGATTTCTTCCCTTTGTGCGCTGCACGCAACGATAGGAAAAATCAAATCATGATATTGCAACAGGAAGATATTATAAAAGAATATAAGAATACATAGAGAAAAATTAGGAATAAATTCAATGTCTCCATTTTGTATCTGATGTGTCCACTGTGTTTACAGAGGTTGGCTTATTTTTTTTTTTTCCTCTGTGATAACGTCCCATGTTCTTAATGAGAGATTGAAGCTCTGCTCTATTAGGTGCTTTACAAACACAGAGAAGGATCTGGACCCCACTGCAAAATGTTACAGTTCAATTAAAAACATTCCCAAAGCCCAGCAAACCTATGTCATAGTTGAAATTTGTGTACTGTGTGAAACTTCCACACCACAAAAATAATTTCTTTTTTTTCTTTAGTCAAAATGAAAAATATCAGAATTCTAATTCACTTAAGGGCTAATAAGTTGCTCGGCATCCAATTGAACTCATTGGAAAAAATCCTAAGCAGTACTGTTCCTTGAGCCACCTAAAACTATAATGCACCTACTTAAAAGACTCACTTAGTCATTTAAAAATGTTTCAAATTTTTATGACACAACAGTTCAGTTGCGTTATTTCAGTACTGAGACTCTACACATCTTACCTAGCAATTTCAGAAATCAATTATTTAAGCCTGCTCACCAAGGATATAAATTAACATATGTAGATGAACACGAAATGAACCCTTTGAACATGAACTCAATACTTTATCTTCTATTTATGGAAAAGTCATTTTAATGTCACTTATCCATCTTATTCAGGCTTCTTGCAAACTTTTCATAAGTCTATTCTCTCACCATGCCAATTTCTTGCTATCACTCTCTGCTTGCTTATCCTGCACATTCCTTTAATTCTAACAGATACTATTAAAGATTCAGTACAAAATTTTAAATTGTACTTGATACAGAAAATCATATATCACTGAAATTCAACCTTATAAATTCAGGATATGTATATAAAATCTCTGTAAGGACTTGTGCATGTATGATGATACCAGTTCTTCACTTTGGGTAAAATGAGCATCTGAAAGATCAAGATAAAAGAAAAAAACAGTCATATATTAGGAAGGATAAAACTATTCTTTCATAATCTAAGTGAAAAATTTGGATTTAAGAGGTGTAGGATCACTGCCTGGTTGCAGAGAACTTTTCCTGCAGTGGCTTTTTCCTGCATGTTACCCTCAGAGGAAATAAGATTGAATGTTAAACAAATTGTTCACTACAATAGTAAAATAAACTTTCAATATTTAACGAAAGCAATAAATAATAGATTGTAGCTGTCAACCTAAAACAATTTTAAAGGCAGGATAATTCTTATCCAAACACGCTCAACAGGACTAACAGGCTAAGTCAGGATATTTGGTTTTTAAAAACACCAAAAAATCTTCAGATATTTTTTCCTCTGTTCCAGAGCCCACTGTAGGCAGATGAAACCTATCACGGTTATCATTATATTCTGAACTAGTCTACTTGAAAATAATTTTGAAGTCAAGGTCTTGTGATACTTTATGACCTCCTTTACTCTTCCTCTGAAATATTCTTGGATGGACTTAAAAGAGAGCTGCACATATGGTCTACCGGATTAAACAAGGAGGTAGGAAGGTCAGATTATTACCGGAATAATTTATATTTCCTTTTGCATTGGCTGGGTATTACATGAGCTGTAAGCAAATGTGACTCCCTGAAATTTATAGTCAGCTACACTTTGGATTGAAAATCAGACCAGGAAAAAAGAGATTTTACATTAACCAGAGAACAGAAATCATGACCAAAAACTGGAGATGTGTGGATGGCGATTAGAAAGATCTTACCATGCACCTGGAATGGAGTTTTTCCTGCAGCACATATTTCACCTATTGTACTTATTAAAGTTAGTATTTCAAGTTTTGAAATTTATAATCACTTTATCAGGGAAAAGAGATCTTTCTTCTTTAGCCTCTTTCTTCACAGCAGTGAAGACAACCACTCAGTGGTCATTATACTATACTCCTGCAACTGAAGGCAACACTCCACTAAAAGAAGCTGCAACTGTTCATTTGAAGAGACCCTGATTCCTGTTTAAGAGATTTCTTGCTAAAATTTACTGGAACGACCCCATTAACTAGGATGGTCTGTGATATATGCACAAAACAGAATCCCTTTAAAAGGTGCATGTTCTGCAATAATCCTAGCAAAACTGATCTTTCAGAAACAATCTATGAAGAATAAGGACACCTTTTCACAGAATTTTTAAACAAAACACACACACAATCCCCAGAAAAAAAAAAAAAAAAAAAAAAAAAAAAAAAAAAAAAAAGGAGGTAGGAACTTTCTATTCTGCATTCTCCAATCATCTCTAAGAAATAAGGATCAATAACTATTTGCCTATAGGCAAGTTGTTATAGAATTACCTACTAAAGGACTTCTTCCCCTTCACCTTGCAATACACAGCTCTGACTTGAGACAAGGCATCAGCTTCTGTGTTTTGTAGGATATTTAAAAGGTCATCCAAAGTAATCGCTGTGATAAATGCAAAGAAAATCAACTGAAATTGGTTCAGGAAAGGGTTTTCTTCTCTTAGTAGACAGAAAAGTTCAGGAAGTGCTTTTGTCAATCCCAGTAAGACTTTGACAGTAACATGTAACCTCAGTCCTTGACCCAGCGAGTCTGAGCTGCATTTAATTGGTCTGTCTGCAAAGCTATGAGAAATTTCTTTTTGTGTACTGTAAAGTAAAATGTATATATTTCATACAGCTGGGAAACAATATCTACTATTCAGAGCTGCTGGCAGCACAACAGAGCACTTTCCTTGTTAAACTCTCTGAAACTATCCCCTTTTTTCCAGCCCTGCTTTTAGGTGCACTGAAGAAGCCAAAAATACAAAAGTCAACAAGTGGAAAGCATAATCACTGGAAAACTCAAAGGATATAAATCATTCTTAGGAGAAACACAACATTTGGTGAAAATCATGAGAACCTTGCAGATTTGTTGGGTTGGTTTGTGGACCTGGGGAAGGACTTATCAGAAAAAAAACCACTGAACAGCTACACTGAAACCAAATCTTCTTCTCTGTGCTGTCCATCTTTTTTTTTTTTTTTATTCTACTCGCTGGTCTTCCTCAGTATCAAGCTACTCCCTGTAAATCCACAACTAGCAACCATGTGGACTTTTATGAGACAAATCTCAGTATAACTGGGAACCCAGTTTATTTTTAAAGAACTAAGCTTTTCAATGTGTGATCAAACCAACATTCAAAGAGGAGAAATTTAAAGAGGAAGAGACAGAATCTTTCCAATCTCCAATTCTCATGCCTGCCAGTGTGAGTTACCATGGCACTTTTAACACACGTTGAGCTTGTGGCCATTTTTATGGAAACAGGATGGGCTAAGGTGTATCAACCTTACAGAATGAGTCAGCCAACAGATCCACGCCAGGAGATTCCCTCGTGGAGAGGAAACATGCTGGAGTAGCTACACCAGTCACACAAAGATGCAAACAAAGGTAGCAACAGGACTTATTTCACTGCTGAGGTGCAGCTACCCAAGGAGTTTTGCTGGCAACAAGATCTTAGTAATGAGAGGGAGGACGTGGTCTTCCCAGTTTCTACTTAATATACCCAAAACCAGTAAAATTTATAGCACAGGCTGAGCCTGAGCTGTATAAAAACATAGTCACTGAAAGTTCACTGGTAAAAAGTTGCTGAAACACTGGTTAAAAGGAGAAAAATAGTTATTTAAAGGATGTCAATATTGATAAGAAATGTAGACTTTTCATTGATCCCATACTGATCCCACAATAAAACGTCTGTTATAAACATCACCACCTCATAGGACTGAACACAGTAACACAACAGCAACTTCTTCTAAGCCTTCATTTGCAATGAAACTACAAAGAAACAGGTAAATCAGGTGTGTCTTGTACAGAAAACACATGTGGAAGCGATGTACATTGTGTGTAAATTAGATCTATTTTTATTCTTCTAATTACCTTCAGATACAGTGATTACTAACTGGAGAAAGGGTATCCCTGCATTCAAGCACTGTCAAGATGCAAGACCATTTTGAATCTTTAAAGCAGCTCACAATTTTAAAATTGCTGGCAGTAGAAAGGCAGAAAGAAACAAAAATTGGAGTATCTTACTGCTAAGGGTCCTGGACAACATTCTGACACAAGTTTCCTTATTGCTTTTAACTTAAGCACAGAGAAATTGGTAACAATTGGTAATAATTAGGCCCATTTTTCCTTAATCCTGAGCAGAAAAAGAACATTCCCTTAAGTATTGTTTGGATGGGCACTGAACAAGTGCTAAAACCACCCACTCCTGTTTCTCCCTAGGTACTGTTTGGTGCTGCTCAGAATTTAATGGCAAAGCACTAGCATTTATACAATTTTATATCTTCAAGCAGTGGTATGAATTGAAGGGATTTTTTTCAGCCTTTTGTAGGTGTGTGATAGTTACACAATGCAGAAATACAGCCTGCTGAACACTAATTAAAAACAAACCCTTAAAATGCACATTCCATTTACTTTTGAGCATCAATTATAAAACCAGATGTTAGAGCCAGATGTCAAAGAATTATTTTTCATAAGCCACAGCTTATAGCTATGTAGCCTCCATTTATCATCTCAGATGGGAACATTTAATTTGACAGCACACATTTTGGTTAATAGCCAGTTTCAACATTAGCACTTGTTTTTGCAATTTTATGTAAAGGGATGTGATAAAATTGTCTATAATGAAAATTTGGTTATTTCAGTACCTCAGCATTTACAAATCATGTCTATCTGTGCGCAAGCTGAAAATGTTTTATACACTTGTGAATGTCTGCAGTGTGTCTCAGAGGCATAGTTCTTTCCCCATGCCGGCTTATTTAATGTATATCTACAGCTAGAGTTTGCTCCTAGAAGCTGTGCTCCTCTTCCAAGACATTTATCTTAAGAGAACAGAAAATAAAACACCTTTCCTCCTGTGTTTCTTGAACATTACAAAACTTCACTGATTTCAGTGGATAATTGTGGTTAAAATAAAATTGCATTCTATTACTTTTGGTACATGGTCTGAACAGAAATTTGGGCCTAGAACTCTCAGGGCAGCCCATATACAGCAATACAAGTCCTGTCTTCTTGTGTATGTCCTGCATTTCTAGGTAAAATCTATGCCAGGTCTTCAGCTCCTGTCAGGCGGGCATAGATCCAGTGACTTCAGCACTGTTTTTAAGTTTCTTTTACACCTGACAGATAAAAAAAATTCTATCTGTTCTGAAGCCAGAAATGGTAAGGAAGGGATAACTGGCATACCTTAAAAGTCTGCCAACAGGTATCAATCTGCCCTGATTTTAGCCCTAAAGGTGAACAATCCCACTGCAAGGCTTCTCCTGAGAAAAACTGGATAATCATGTCAAATTACGTGACAAATTTGTGAAAAGAGCAAATTCATTTTCCTTCTGCCTAAAGCCAGGATTTGACTCTTCAGATAGTGAGAAGACACAAGTACACTGTTTAAACTGTGGTATTTCAGGTTTGAATTATTTTGTCCAGACGGCAAAACAGATTTTTTGGCTGCCGATCACACATTTTCAAACCCAGACGTTAATTTTAGAATAAAATCCTCAAGAAGTAAAACCAAGATGTTTAATGCTGCTCTATAAGAAAGACATATTATATGTGCTGCCTATACTTGTGAAAAATTAGGGAATGGGCATTTTGATTACTCCTGTTCATAAATCAAAGAATGAAATGAACTAATATATAAAGGGACTGCAGAGGAACATACAGTACCACCTCTCAAGAAACTCCTACGAAAGGGAAATGGAGATGAATCATAACACACCTTTAATTCTTCAGTGGGAGGCATGGCCAGATCACAGACTCCAACTGCTAATAAGAAAAACAGAGTCTCTTAACTGCAGATTAATATAGAAATCATGGCCAACATCCTTTCATGCTGACATAGAAGCAACCGTACAAGCCAGCTTTACTTTTCTATTAAGAAGGATTTCAAAACATTTCTAAGAGAAAAAAAAAAGCACATCTGAATTGGTCTTATCTTACCAGCTACCAAGAAAGAAAGAAAGAAAAAGTAAAATCTAAGTGAATGAATAAGAATATCACACCTGGTTGCCTGCTTGTTTCTTTGTAAGCCAGAAATAGCAATTCCTAAGCTTCTTTCTGTTTTACAGCTCTAAGTCACCACCACCACACAGAGGACCTCAGAGTCAAACGGCTTTGGACTCTTGGGGTCCACAGCCCTGTATGGCTTTGCCACACAGGCTGCATTAAGGGTGGTGGCTTCAGGTCAGAAACAGCCAGAGACCCCAAAGGCCACGTGCATCCTGCAGGGGTGCTGAACTCCAGAGTTAACACTTCAGAGGCAGAAATGCAGAAGGCCTGGTTGTGACCATGCTCAGAGAGCCTTCCAGATTCTGAGCTGATGAGGATTGGAGGGTTAAGATTCCTCCTGTGAAACAAATGTTTTTATTTGGGGTTTTTTTGTTGGTTTTTTGTTGGTTTTTTTTTTGTTTGTTTGTTTTTGTTTTGTTTTGTTTTTTTTGTTTTGTTTCTCTTGATTTTTTTTTCCTGTCTCAGAGATTGGAAGTTCCACCTATTAGAATTAGTGGAACATCAGTCTTACTCCTTCTGGCCAGTATGCAAGCAAAACAAAACCAAACATATTATCTCAGTAAGTCAGTAGATCAGAACATATTCATGACTTTTTCCACTTCCTTAAAAAAACCCAATATTGAAACATCAGAGTTATTCACACACTGGAAGTTCTGATTTTTCAATACCCTGTAGTAGTAAGGTCAGCTCACAGCTTTTGAGCAAGTCACAGTTCCTTTCATGATTTTGGATACATATATACAACATAAAGAGACTGAATTCACTACTGAACTTCTGATACACACAAAATAATGTTCTGACACAGGAAAATGCCTGTACACAGTAATTGTAACTGTTGGTTTCAGTTGTTATGTTTTGGCAAAAGGCTTTCAGTGCTCTCATATCTGCTAACTTCACAGGAGAAGGGCATTCCAGCTTAATTAACTCGTTGACAATGCAGAGGCAATGTGAAACTAACATTCTACCTTTACACACAGATCATGCATGTTGAACAGCTCTAACATTCAGATCATTAGCCACAAAAAAGTTGTTTTTCCAGTCACTGACAACCATGTTTTTATTTCAGCAGCCATAACACTCTAATGGCTACATGGGTTTGCTTTCCCAGAGTGTCTGGGAAATGTTTTCGCTAATCTCGATTCACAAACTCATTACCAAACTGAATTCCAGCATCTTTTCCAGTGTCTAGCCAGAATATCATGTTTCAGGCACCTTTCACTACTCCTTATTTATGTAATTCTTTATTAAACCTACATTTTACAGCCTTTTTTTACAACTTGGGCATGTTAAGTAACAAGGTCCTGGATAACTGGAAAAAATTCAGCAGCAGCTCGAGAGGTACCACGGATTTGGGATGGAAGTGTGAAATAATTCTTACAATGTACACAATGCTGGCAGCAGAGCCACTTGATGTTGATGCAATTCACGTGGCTGCTGCTGCTGCATGATTCTGTTTCACACAGGAAGGTGAGTTACATTCCTTCCCATCTCACGTTAGCCCAGGAATTCTTTTCTGAGGAAAGAAAAACTATTTCAAGACCAATATCAAATTTCCACAGCAAGACAACCGGCACAGCAGCCCAACAATAATCAACAATAAACAATATAATCTGCACTTATGAAGCACTGCAGATGTTTGAAATGCACTGAAATTCACTGGCTGAACTTTCAGCAGCCCTTCCAAGGCAGGCAGGCGGGAATGCACTACAAGCACAGTCACCTGGTGGCCAAAGGAGAGCACCAGGAAACAGGGAAAAACTCCTTTCAGAGGACAAGGGACAAGAGCAGAATCAGCACAAGAGGTAGATGGAAAATTGCTATTAGGGACTGGGGAGAAAAACGAGCTCTTACAGAAAGGGTGGCCACATCCTGGGACAAGTTGCTTAGCTATGGAATCTCCATCCTTGGAGCTATTCAAGAACCTCTTGGGAAAGGCCCCAGCAACCTCAGCTGACTTCTGAGTTGCATTTACAACAAAGAAAGCTCTGCTGTGACTGGCTTGGATTGGCCAACTTCCCCTCCCAGCCTAATTTATTCCATGATTCTATCTCACTTTGCACCCCACTTTCAGGATTCCACAGTTTGGGAAGAAAAAAGGGAAGCCTCTGCTGTGAAAAGAAGATACACATTTTCTGCCACAGAGGCAGGGCAGCAGAGGCTGAGCAAGGCAAAAGCAGCTTCAGCAGCACATCCAAAATTCTTCTTCCTTTTTAATGCTCGCTCTATCCTCTACCCCCTTAGAGAAAGACAGCATGCACTAAAATCATAAACTTTATCACTCTAATTTCATCTCCTCAAACGGTATTTTTCTGGAAAGGGCTACGACATGCTCAGTTTTCCATGGAATTCTGAAGGACAATGACCTCCCTGCAAACTTGAAGAATGTTAACAGCTGGAGGTATGCTGGATCCAGGAAGCCTTTCATATTCTACCCTAAATCCATCAGAGTGGATATACCATTTTAAAAAATTGCTAACTCTTGAAAATAGACTTTGCCAATTAAATGTCTGGCCTGTGCAACAGCTATTAGTTGAAGACTTCAGCATTTTCTTTTTGCTCCTTCAAAATTTCAGTTTGATATATTCTTTCTTAAAATTTCAAATTATCTACCAAAATAAAAAAAATTTTCAAGTGTCCTAAAGAACAATCTGATTTCAATTTTACTGCTGCAGTAAAATTAACAATTCCAATCAAGAATTTTCCCTACAGTTCAGAAGAAAGTTAGAATTGCATTTAAACTGTAAAAATAGTGTTCATCCTATCAACTAATCTTAATAAACTAAGTAGCAATATTTTCTTTCACATCAGTATTTTTTTAAGTCAAAGAAGGAGAATTCCCAAATGTTTAAAAGCTGAAAAAAAAACATAGGAGATTGTATCATCCTTTCCACTTCTAGAAGAAACAGCACAATTAACTTCAAGACACTTCAGGTTGTTTAATTTTGGTTTTAACAGTATTTCATGATTTAGTGGTGTGCTTGCTCAAGTGTAACTTCAAGGAAATTAAATCAAATACAATAATGCAAACTGATAAGCTGCAGAGTGAAAAAAAAGTTCATAAATTCTCACTTGCACACAGAGATGGTATTCAGAAAGTTATTGCCACTTCTAATTATCACAAGCAAACAGCTGGCATGCAAAATTGTTAGTGACCAAAAGTATACACAGATCTGTTATTTAAATTTATTTCAGACTGGAAATGGGCTCTTGGAATGAAGAAAACCTATAACTAATTGATTTATACACTCTAATTTGTTTATTTCAGTTAGAACATAAACATTTCATACATTCCTGAAAGACCTGGCCAGGAAATTAACTGAGAAATGATGATGTTTCTCGCTTGAGTATTTTATCATTGTTCATTTTATTACTTCTTCTTTTTTTTTTTTTTTCCCCCTACTGGATATACAAAATATGCAAAAGTTCCTGTTATTGTAATACAGATACATAAATGGAGGAATTTGATTTTTCCCTGACTCCATTGCAAATGAAAATAAAACAGAATTTCACCTATTGTCAGAGTTAGGCACAGCTGTAGTTTTTCAAAACTACATTTACTGCAGGCCACATATGTGAGAATTCAGGTCAAATCTCATTCTGCCCATCCACTTTTCTTTCTGTCACACAGACTCCCTTTATTTCCTGCTGCCATTTCCCAGGCTTTCTTGACACTTGGAGCAGCACCACTGAGGAGCTGGGAGGGATTATCCCAACCTATAACAGTGCTCCACCACAAAAATGAGCATTGCTCTAAGAACCACTTAATAAGTAATTAACAATATATTACCTGTAAATTGAAATAATTATTTCCCAACATTTTAAGTTGAATTTATAAAAAAAAAGTATTTAAGTTTCTTAATAGCAGGAGGGCTCATTTTGAATAAATGTCACTCTCTTTAGTCCCATTTTCCTTCATTTTTATATCATTTTTTGCTTTCATTTTGCTGGTACTTGGAAAAAATCCCAACATTTTGAAACTTATAAAGCAAAAGGCAATGGTATGCCAACATCACTCACAAAGCAACCCTACTGCAAGGCTGGTCTCCCTCTCTGTCTAAAAGTTAGAGAGTAAATAAACATTTTAAACTGCAATCTAACTGTAAATACATTTTTCTCAGTGCAGCCTGACAGTAGGTTTTGCTCTTTGTGTGTATATGCATGAACATTCTTATAAAACTCAGAAGGAAAAGCACTAAAAACAGCACTAGGAAGATTCAGTAAGCCTAGAGAGATTCACATAAATCTTTTTTTAAAGAAGTCAGACAAAACTGGAAACTGCCATGTTCAATTTTTGCATAACCCTCATTTCATATTAAGCATATAAATTAGAGTCTAATCATTAATCTGGATCTCTCAAGAACATACCAAGCCTAAACACAGAAACAAAGCCATGCTGAGGGAATGGCCTGAAGGTGTGTCAGGGCAAGTTTAAGGTGGACGTTAAAAAAAGGATTTCCCCCCCAGAGAGTGGCTGGGCAGGCTCCCCAGGCAAATGGTCACAGCACCAAGCCTGAGAGATCTTATGGAATGTTTGGACAATGCTCTCAGGCACATGGTGGGATTCTGGTGGTGTCCTCCACAGGGCCAGGAGATGCACTCAATGATCCTTGTGGGTCACCTCTAGCTCTGGATACTCCATGATTCTGTGCAACCGCCAGGATGAATGGCTTCAGCAGGTTCCCCTATAACTTTGTGGAGCACTGTGACTGACCACAAAACCTGAGGGCATTGCACCTATCCCACAGGCCAGAAGGGACAATCCAAGCCCCCTTGGATTATAAGGAGTTCAGCCTCCTTATACCACCAATCCTGGCTTTCACCCAGGTACACAAACATTGAATTCTGCACCTTGTTACCAACAGCAGGGATAGTTGGTGGAGGTGTCTGCAATTCCAGATGCTGTCAGCAAATGAATGATGCTGATAAGCTCAACAGGGAGTGAAAATCTTTACCTTTTAGGAAAAACACATGAGTACTTAAAGTTGGTTCAGAAGCTTCATTTGAGACCGTAGGTAATACTCTGATTTTCCTTTAAGGAGGCCGACCCAAGCAATATGCCCAATGTATCACAGAACAACTCTTCTTTTAAAGAATGAATAAATCAATCAACTGTACTCTTAGAGCTGTCAAAAGAATGAATTAGGACTGGTTAGTATGACCTAATCACCACTGATGACCTGTAGTAAGACCTAAGTCTACTTAAGCCCGCCAACCTGTTGATGAACCTGTTCCCATTTCTGTTTTTCTCCTTACAGCCGTGCCTGGCATTGACAAAGTCACTGCCAGCACCCACAAGGATACCCTCCCCAAATTAGGGCAGTGGGTGACAGGGACTAGTGTGACATCATCACCCAGCCCTAAGGTACAAAGGTGGCAACATAACTTGCAGAGCTGAGGACAGGATCGAGGAGAAGGAGCTTGCCCAAGGCTACTGGCGAGTTCTGGTGCCTCTGAGGGACCACAAAGGCATCTCTCTCTGTCCAAACAAGGACTGGGATGCTTTGTCAGGAGGAGAAAGGCCTGCAGCACAGACCTTCCAGGCACTGCTCCCTATCCACAATGGTGCACAACACTGCTGAGAAGTGTCCTCCTGGGAAGGAGCAAGGTGAGAGCAAAGTCTCCCTCCCCACGGCTGGCAGTGGGGGAGCGGTCAAGAGCTGCAGCAAGGGGAAGCAGGAGCTCCAACAACGACCCAGGGTAGACTCCCTCTGGCTCTCTTGGGCCAGCGGGGCCAGGCTGGCCTGTGGGCACATATGCCTCCCCTGCCCTTAAGCCAGCCCGGCAAGGCCTTGGGGACAATCCTGCACGGACATCACCCGAGCCCTGCGCAGCTGCTCACACCACTTGCCCTCTCCTCTCTCCAATGTGCAGATCCAAACAGCAGCAGCAGCAGTGGCGGCCTGTCGGAACAGCCCAGGGCGGAGCAGGCCCGGCGCCGTTCCTGGAGACAGAGAGCACAAGGCTCGGGCAGCCGGGCAGTGAAACCCATACGGCTGAACCGAGTGCCACTGCTGCGTGCTGAGACCAGCAGCCCCAGCACCGGCACTCAGGGGGTGCCAGGGCTGTCCCAGGCTGTGGTGCTGGTCAGCAGCAGCAGCAGCAGCAGCTTCCCCTGCAAAAAGCAGAGCTGGAAGAAAGGCAATCCAGAGGGCGCCGCAGAGCCAGAGACACTGAGGAGCCCGGCAGCAAAATGCCACCGGATCGACGATGTGCTGGCCCGAAGTATTGAGACCAGCAGCCCCAGCACCGCCACTCAGGGGGTGCCAGGGCTGTCCCAGGACACTCAGTCACCCAGCAGACAAGCAGCTCCATACAGACCACCCTGGCTCTTCGCTGGCTCCGTGAAGGACAAACGCTCCCAGCCTGGGCCAATCCGTATGAGACACGTCCGGCGGCAACAGCGGCAGGAGAAAAAGCTGTACAGTCGGCCTGAAAACCAGAGCAGGATCAGACGAGCATCACCCTCTGGTGCTCGTCCCCCTCAGCCATCAAAATAAACTTTTCTGTTTGTTTGAACTGGGAGAGCCCACATTCCTTTTCCCAGCCTTCTGCGTGCTCATGGGAATCATGCTGGAGCAGGGAAGTTGGATGAGATGATCGTAAAATCGTACAATGGTTTGGCTTGGGAGACACTTTAAATCTCATTTACTTCCACCCTCCCTGCAATAAGCAAGGACACCTTCAACTAGTCAGCTTGTTCCAAGCCCCATCCAAGCTGGAATGTTTCCACAGCATCTCTGGGCAACCTGTGGCAGAGACCACAGCATTTTTATCACCCTCATTGATAAAAAATTTCTTCCTTGAAGCTCATTTGAATCATCCCTCCTCCAGTTTAAAACCAACACCCCTTGTCTTATGGCAATAGACCCTGCTAAAATCTTTGTCCTTGTGTCCCCTTGGGCATCTCCCTGGCACCTCCCAGGACCAGGAAGCAATTAGCTTGAAGTAAAATTAGAAATCCACTGAATGCAACAAGGGCAAAACCTCTAGTTTTTCAGCTCCTGCATGTCAGGAGGTGCTGGCACCATGAGGCTCTTGGCCAACAGCTCCTCTCCCTCCATCACCTGTGCTGAAAATGGGAGAAAATCTGTTTATCCACACCAGCACCAGCATCCCATCCTTGAGAAGCAGCAGAGCTGACAGGTAAAGGTTGCTCCCGGGAGAACGGAGGACCACCTCACTCACAGAGAAGTGTGTATTTTGTAAAAAAAATAGCCAGCACCCTCCTGTTCTCTGCAAATGGTACACAAAAAGTTTAAAAAGTATTTAAAAATTGACCAAGTTTTGGAGAAGATGCAGGTCAGACTACACGAGGCTGGAAAAGATTGTACAAGTGACAGTTCTCCGGGGAAAATTAGTAGGAAATCCCTTCTTTCTGCTATTAAAATCTCAGGCTGTTGCCATCAGACACTCAAGCCACAAGAAAAGTGCTTCAGCACCAGCATCCAACTGAGCATCTGTTTGATCCACCTCAGTGGAAAGCCATCACTTTGCAAGGAGAATTCACATTTGCAGTTACACACAACATACTTCTTTCTGTCTGGAAGTGCTACCGGTTTTGCTACCCAGCATTTCATATTAAATTGTGGAAGTATTTTAATGAAAGGGGAATGAAAACTCGTGGTATTTAAAGAAAAACTGGCTGGAAAAGTCTCAGATTTGTTCCATTCTGAAAGGGAACCAAGGTACCATGAGTCCTAAAAGACTCACCAGCTCTCTCAAACAAACGAGGAATAAAGCCTAAGAGGAAAATGAACCCACAGATTTGAATTTAATTTGCCCTTAATACAGCTTTACAAAGGATTAGGTTAAGTTTGCAAGACACCTTTACTTTGATTCAGAGATTTGCTTGGGTTTTCCTTCAGAATCCAGAGAGCTGGCAACAGATCGCTGTGCAGTGTCCACAGACGGGTCCAGCAGTCAGGGCAGGGCAAGAGCCAACAGCTCCTGGGAAGCAGCAGAAAAAAGCACCATGGGATGTGCTGAAGAAGGGATGGAAACAGGGTGGGTGGGGTGGAAGGAGCTCTGCTCCCACCTGGGCTGGCTTGTGGCAGTAACTGTGATGAACAAACGCTTGCCTGAACCCAAAAGTAATTCTGCACCCACATCTGGGATCTTGTCACGATTCGCTCACACAAACAGGGTTCGTGATGGTTTGTTTTAGGGATCTCAGAGCACAAAAGACACAGCGGGGGACAAACTCAGTTTACTCAATCACAAATGCACCTTTATTTAGTGCCAACAAATGCGATAGTGGGGAGAGAAAAGAGAATAGTAAGAAAGACACAGACAGAGAGGAAGGGGATTATAGCTACCAACATGGAGGGTCGAGTCCTCGAAGGCTTTTGAAAAGGCCTATAGACGCGAGTTTCTCCAGTGGGGTGATCACAAAGTCTGTGGTTAACTCAGGGGTTCTTATAGTCCTCTCCGAAGCAACAGGCAGTTGGCCAAAGAGGTGGGGGAAATCATTGCAGTGTGTTCATTTAGAGAACCCAGAACAAGTCGGTCGTCAGCAGGTACAGTGTCAACCAGTACAAGTCAGCAGGCGCAGTCACTTCGCCGTGACTTACTCATTGTTTCTGCTCAGGTTCTGATGTTCCGATATGGGTGCTGGGTTTTTCCATCGAACACACCTGCAGGCAGCACTTGGCCAACATCCCACCTCAGCCAGGCCATAACTCCTGCACTGAGATTTTAAAGTCCCTTTTAGGGGTTTCAGTCTCTGTCCTTGACGATGGTCGTGAGGCAGATGAGGGATCTTCAGACCATCTCTTACAGGTCTCCAGGATAAAAAAAAAAATGAACCTTCTGGAGTGACTCCAGAGGAGGGTTGCAGCCATGATCCAAGGGCTGGAGCATTTCTGCTCTGGAGATGGGCTGAGAGAGCTGAGCTTGTTCAGCTTGGAGAAGAGAAGGCTCCAGGGAGACTTCAGAGCCCCCCAGTGCCTACAGGGCACCAATCTTCTCAAATTCCTGCCATGCTTGCCCACCCCAATCCTGAAGTTTCCACTGCCTCAGAGACTTTATCTTTTGGGAAAAACACATGAATTCTTAAAATTGGTTCAGAAGCTTCATTTGAGACCGTAGGTAATACTCTGATTTTCCTTTAAGGAGGCCGACCCAAGCAATATGCCCAATGTATCACAGAACAACTCTTCTTTTAAAGAATGAATGAATCAATTAACTGTACTCTTAGAGCTGTCAAAAGAATGAATTGGGACTGGTTAGTATGACCTAATGCTGAGCTGTTTAATGATTTTATTAAAATATATTACAACTGTGATGAATGTGAATTAGTATAGTGTTATAAGTTGTTGGTTATAGAGTTGTAATATTTAGTTAAAATCAGTTCAAGAGTTATAATGCTGTTTGTTAATTACCAAAAGGCAGTTTTTGTCCCCTCTGTATCCCTTAC
This sequence comes from Chamaea fasciata, assembly GCF_029207755.1. NCBI lineage: Eukaryota > Metazoa > Chordata > Aves > Passeriformes > Sylviidae > Chamaea > Chamaea fasciata. The sequence goes on along the minus strand of NW_027094091.1, from coordinate 66,485,899 downwards.
CCCTAGACCCCACTTACCTGATTCTGTCGCCTTTGCGTCGGGTCGAGCCGTCGCTGCTCCCTGACATCACTGCTCTCCATTTCTGCTGCTGCTCTACCTGCCTGCACCCAGCCTGTCCCACTGGCTTCTTCCCTGCTTGCTCCACTTCCTACTTCCTGTCGGATCCTCTTCCTACCTCCTGCTGACAACCGGCCTGTCAGTCAGGCTGCTGCTGCCATCCTTATGGAAATTAAAAGGGCCCAGCTGCATGATGGGACCATATCAACACCAAGAGCCCCTGGCTGAAACGAGCCAACTCAGAATTTAAATCTGCCAAGGACAGCACTGGACTGACCACACCCAAGGGTATTTATGCCGAGGGTATTCGTAGACAAGCTCTTGTACCTCACCATAACTGCAAAAGTACTTAAGGAGCGAGAGACCCCTGGACTCCGTGAGCCAAAGGGAGTGCTTCGGAACTCCCGCGAGGCCAGAACTCCCACTCGGCAGTGCAGGCAGCAAAGTGGGTTGTACCTTCTCCTCAGCGGTGTGGACGAAAGGGAGCAGCGGCGGCGTAGGCCGGCCCTCGAGACCCCTGGTTATTAATAAAGGCATTTAGAGGAGGGAACTGTGTCTCCTGCCATTTTTAACAACAACTGTGCCTGAACTTCTAGGTCTGGAGCTTTTTGATTTCCCAGAAGTAGAAAAAGAGCAATTAAAATTCTGCCTTAAAATCATGTGTTGGTGGTGTGGTGGGTTTTTTGTTTGTTTGTTTGTTTGATCTCTTAAAGCTGGGGGCACTCAAGGCTGGGTGTGGGTGCTTGCTCTTGTGGTCTACATTAAAAAACAAACAAAGGCACACCCTGAATCCTGCTGGTCCTATGACAGTCCTAATTCAGACCTCCCCAAGGAGAGAAGTGAGGCCCCCAGCCTCCAACAAACTGCCTTTTACAAACTGCAGCTTCGCTTTATGATGATTCTGAGCAGACATGTCCCTAACCATGACCTCTTCCAAAACTTCAGAGCACCTATAGAAAACTAGACCAATTTTTCCTTCAGCAACGGGTTCTCATCGTCTACCAGTGAGCTGCTCCTGACTTGCACACAGAGTTTGGTTCTCTCTCCCTGCACGTGAAGAGACCAGCCCTCTTTCTGGTGGGGGTGCATTTCAAATGCTGGCATGAAGAGCATGTTGGGAGCTGCTGGCTGAGAGGAGCTTGGAAGCAAACATGGAGAGAGCTGGAGAAAGGCAGCTGGGCTCATGCGCGACTTTTCCACACGCTTCTGTAAGAACTTTAGGCTAGTCCAGACAGCTGGGAAATCCCGAATGACAGATGATCCATTTTTATTACCCTTACATTTCCATTGTGGATATAACTTGTATTGGACTTGTCGCAAAAAAGTGGCATCCTCAAAGCCAAATGAGATGTAGCACAGTTCAAAACAGTCTCTTTCACATCTCTGTGGGTATTCTGGGAGGAGTTAATGTAAAAAGTAGCCAGGATGACATCTGCATTAGTGTATACATGCAGCACCTATGGCTTTACTCGTTAATTAAAGCAAGAGCCTTTATGTCATTTGTGCAGCATGAGGTAAAGAACATTTTTCCTGTCTGTATAAGCTTTGGTACACCAGTTTCCTCCCTAAAGAGCACATAACAGCTACGTCTAAGTAAATCAGGTCAACATGTCCTCCTTTATTTTATGTTAAGGTAAACTAGCCTTCCTGTCCTGCTGCAGCCTAATTTTTTTTATAGCTATTTAAAACCTATTAGAGGTTAACATTAACATTCAGACTGCTTCCTGCACCGTCTGATTTTGCTAGATGATAATAGCACTTAGTGACAGACAGTAACCGAGAAACTGGGGGAAGGGGGAATTTCATCTCCAACAGCAGCCTACAACATTTATAGCAGTTTAATAACGACATTGATAAAAAGGCAAGGTCTACTGTAAAACGCCTGCGGTGGCAACTACTCTCGTTTGTTTACTTTGGCTGCAGCCACCAGAGAGCAGGATCCACTCTGCTCACCACCTCTTCTCTTCCAGTCAGCCCTATCCCACATCTGGGCAGGGAGAGGGGTGGGGATCAGGAAAGTTTGGGACACCACCCCACACCTGGCACAGACCGCAGCTCCCCGGCACACAGGCGTTCATTCCGCCCTTGCGGCAGGCAGGACACATTTAGCGCTCAATGGTCCGCTCACAAACTGTAACCTTGGAAAAGACATTACCTCACAAGAAAATAATCTTGCCCTGTGTTCATTTTTCAAGATTGAATTAAGCCTGCTTGGGTTAAATGTGAATATCAGTAGTTTCGAAACCCAAATCTGATGCATATGTCTCTCAGTACTGCCTCAGAGGTTCAATCAGGGGATGTTTAAAACCTTTCTGCTGGTAGCAGGCAGCAAAAGTCACTCAAGAGGCAAGAGGAATGATTTGTCCAGAGGTTTCTGATTCCCAAAGCTGGTATTTAGGAGCAGGTTTTTTTCTCAGGATCAGCGTGGCTTCTCGTGACAGCAGCGCCGCACTTATGCTCTGAGGCTGCTTTGGAAATATCTTCACTGGCCAAAAGCAATATTTATAGTGTAAAAGACCATGGAAGTTACTTCTGTAACATGCAATTTCTAAATACATTCACACTTGGCGGACGCCTGACACTTATCTTTCCGGAGAAAATAAACAAAAAACATACATACCAATTTTTGCATAACCCTTATTTCATATTAAGAGTATAAATGAGAGTCTAATCATTAATCTGGCTCTCTCAAGAACATAACAAGCCTAAACACAGAAACAAAACCCTACTGAGGAAACGGCTTAAGTTGTGTCAGGGCAGGTTTAGGGTGGATGTTAAAAAAAGGTTCTTTATTTAGAAAGGAAAACTTTTGCGTTAACAATGACAACTGAAAAACTGGCTGATCTCTCACAATTATACTAATGATGCTAAAATGACTCTAAGCTGGTTGTGGGCCTTCCTGTCCTCAAGTCCACTTGGTACAGAGTAAAATGCATGGAATAAAGAGAAGAAGTTTCAACATCATAAGAAATCATGAATTCCAGGATTTTGCTCTGGCTGACAGTTTCCATATGGTCAGGGAAAACCAGGAGATTTTTCAAAAGATGTCTGTGTGCCTCCATGTACAGATTTAGCTACTTTGGTAGTGCGCATAAGGAGGTGTCACAGAAGACGTCGCTATGTCCCTGCCAAGGAAACCAGGCAGGTATCAATCTGTACTCTCTAATGAGCAGCACAAAGCAATCGCTCCTTTCATTTGATCAACTTCCTCCTAGAGTTGGACTCAATTATTCTCATGGGTCCCCTTCCAGCTCAGGATATTCTATTGCACAATAATGCAAGCAGCTACGAGTATTGACTTTCCTCCACGTGAAAGCAAAATGTCTCGCATTTGTCCCAAAGTCTCCAAAAATGTCTCCCTCAAAATAAATGTGCATCACAGTTCCGGATACCTGCTTTCCTTTTCAGCATATCACGACTACTTTTTCCATCCCAAAGTATGAGACCTCAAGATGGGCCCACGAGACAGGACAGGAGGAAGCTGGGCAGCCCTTTAAAGAGGGAGATGCTAAGCTCTACATCCAGGAGAGCTCCTGTGAGCACAGAGCAGCCACGCAGCACATCTGACCACGACATTGCTAGTTCATCTCTGTCCCATGACATGGGAAAAGAACAAAAGAGTAGCAGGGAAGAAGGCAGAAGTCAATTGTGAGAGTTTCATTCTCAACACATGATAGTCTAAAGTCAGAATAAAGGCGTTTTCAAGGAATAATAGCAGCCATGAAAATTGATGTAAGCAGCAAAGACAGGTGCTATGCGTGCCCCTTCTGCTTCCCATCCTCAATGCATGCTCAGTTTCGGGATACAGTGGCATCCCAGGAAGCTGCAAGTTTATCACAGGAGTGCAGTGGTCTCTTGTGTCTCTGATAACCCCTTGGAAAAATATACCGTTTAATATCAGTTAGAGAAAACCTAGAAATCTAGTCTAAATCAAGATCTAGGCAAGACCCCTGCCAACCCAAAATATGGAGAGGCACAAAAGTGCTGTAAAAGCACCTTTCCGCTCCACCTCCCTTGAACTCCACAAGAACTGAGCCCCAAACCTCACAGCTGGAAGCAAATGGGCTTGGTTGGGAAAGGAAAACTAAAGTCTTGTTGCAAGGCAGCCCTCCAAGGCCGAGCCCCAGCAGAGCCAATACCTGCAGCACGTGTGAAGGTGGCACAAGAAGCAGCTCTCCTGTGCCAGGGCCAGCAGGACAGCAGCACAGTGCCAGCCAAAGGGCTGCCTGAGGATGGCCACAGACGGTTTCACTGCCTGCACCAGGCAGCCAGCCCTGGCCCAGGGCAAACCTGGACACAGGACAAGGCAGAGAGGGGGGAAATCTTCTACTCCTTCTCAAAACAAGTTGCTGTTTTAGTTCCAAAGTTTCAGACTCTTTGGATCTAATTAAGTTTGAAGAAGGAAATGAGGAGAAAGCAAAACTCTTGGACAACGGGCTGGTATTTTCAGCTAGCTGGGGCTGCAAGCAATGCATGAAAGGCAGTGTCAGGTGCTAAAGCTAACCTCTGTGTCCTTCAGTAGCAACAAGGAAAGTGTGAACAAGAGAGGGGATATACCTATTTTAGGAATGTAATCGTTTTATAGGAAACACACCAACCCCAGTGTTCTTCTAATCTTGTTTTTTAATACTCAGCGCTTGTAAATTCCTTCAATCTGGAAAGTCAAAGAGTTCATCTGATAGCATAAATATTTGTTCCACAGCAATTTGGTTGGCTTTTTTTTTTTTTTTTTAGTTCTTAATGTTTATATAAATATCACTTACTGAACATTGGACCTATGAAGAACTAAGGAAACATGCCCTTAACTACCCTGTGCAGATTATCTGCAACAAATCTCATGTCAGAGCAGAGGAGCTGCTGGAAGCTTCTGGCTTACCAACACCTCCAAAACTTGGTAGTAATCTTCCAGAGACTCATCATGGAGAGGCCAAACGACTGTCACCAGCCTTAAAAAGAAAAGAACAATTGCTCCACGGAGCTAAAGAGAGCATGCTGTCTTGGCATCAATTCCTGCAAAGTCTGCTGACAATGCAGAACAGTAAATAACGCAGATTTCTAATTTATACCTCTCAAAGCACAGCCTAAAAGTAGGAAAGACTCTTACAACAAAGAATCTGCCACTGAGTGATCAAGCAAGAAATTCTTACATCTTCTTCTAGACCACACATAAACCAGCTACAATCAGTTCTGAAGTCAGATTTTAATAGCACTGAGTGAAATTTTCTTTCACAGTGGTATTATTGAAGCCACGTAAACTCCTGGAATCCACATCTTCTTCTAACTGCAAGCTGCAGAGTTTAAATTTCTCACTGTGTGGAGAAATACCTGATTCAGTTTGTTTTGAATCTGCTGCCTGTCAACTTCTTTTGATCGTGCCAAAAGCTGTCTAGGGAGAACATTGTCAATGGAATTTTTGTTAAACTTACATAAGAATCTGAGGAGATCACTACACAGCTTGGACGTCAGCCAAACTTCGGCAAATAAAATGGAAATTTTTCAGGTTATTTAACTGATTCAGAACTTTGCTTCAGCTGATAATAGCTCAAGAATTTTAGTTTCAAGTGTCTTTTGTAGCCAACATTAAAAAAAAAAACCAACAAAAATCATTAAAACTTCTGTCTTTTTCCAAGCTCAAACATGTATTCTTTTTCTTTAACCCTGCATTATGACAAAGAAAATGGCATTCAAAGACAGCATTCAGAAAGAGCCCCGGGAAGAGGCTAAATGTTGTACATAAATTCCTTCTTTCTATTAAGCTGATTTTATGCACTAGCTTTCTGTGTCTCTAGCTGTTAATATGATCTCTGTTACTGCAGTCACTTCCAAATCGCGGTAAAAGTTAGTAATTTCTTCACCTTCACTTGGTGGAAAATCATGGGGACAAAAAAATAACATTGTGTCTTGGTTTAGATAGACAGGTATCTGCCAGGGAGGGTTGGAGTCTCCCTTAAAATGTAAGCCCCTCCCCCCCTTTTCCAAATTATCATAAATTTACAATTAAAAGGCTGTCAGGCAAAGAGTTTGGGAATAAGTAGAGCAGTTCTTTACTAGGGATATGAAAATACAGATGTTGTAGTACAGAAGAATAAGCAGACAAATAAACAAACAAGAAATCCTAGAAAACCCTGACAGAGTCAGAAATACAACCTGACACCCTGTTGGTCAGGGTGTTGGAAGCAGTCCAAAGTAAGCCCTCCTGGAGTGGCAGACGTGGTTCTGTTGGAGTAGAGATGGTCCCGTTGAAGAAACAGGGTCCAGTAATGGTGAGATGGGTCCGGTCTTCCTCCAGGGATCCGGTGGGAAAACCGGATACCTAGTGGGACTGTGGGTCCTTTTTATCTAGGTTAGGATGGTTTGGCTCCTCCTCCTTGAGTGGGGCAGCTTACAATAGTGCACGGTAATGTGTAATGTCATTGATGAGCTCTTAATGGTCCAGTAGCAGAAGACATTCCCATGGAATGTCGTGAAACAATGAAGAGAGATAAGTAGCACTCCACCATCTGAGAAGTGACACTGACCCATTTGGGCAAAGATAAGCAGTTCTGCTCCACCCAGATGGAAGAGAATAATACGCTCTTTACAAAACCCATGACACATTGTTTAGTCCAAGTTCAAGCAGAAACACAGAAATTCAGAACTAAATTCTGAACATTGGCCAGCTTTAATTTTTATTTAACACATTCCTGTGACCTCCCCCGTCCTTGTGTGAGATCTTGCAGATTATCAGATGACCCTTCACGCACACAGTGACTTACCCAGGGACAGGCCAGGAGATCTGAACATCTTCTCCAAAATTCCACAACAGTCCACTTGCTGTAGGACCATTTTCCCTGACTGCTGCAAGCCATTTAGGACACTGCAGGTTGGTACAGTACTACAGTTAAAGGAGAATAGAGTTGATTTCCAGAGTTGTAACATTTTCCTAGAAGAAGCAGATTTTTAAGAGCCACCTCCATCACAGGTGGGAAGCTTAATGAAGTGCCTTGCAGCGTTGAAAGATCACATCAGATTTTCTCTCTTATATATTCACTCCCTTTACTTAGGCTTTTTTCCCTGCTAGATTTTGGGTATCTTTCTAAAGAACAGAAGAAAGCTTCCTCTTCTTTCAACAAGTTTTTCTAACCCCTCAAAAAGGTGAAGAGAATCTGCAATATTCTTCAATCAATGCCTAAAGTTCTTTTCACAGACTACCTTTCAAACATGACTGAGCAACACAGGTACATTAGTGCTGTACTGCATATTCATCTGTTACAAATCTCCTGAAAACACAGAGAAATTTAAATGTGAAGTATGTCTCTCTTTGGTGAAAATAAATTGGATATTATATGGTATGAGAGACACAGGTAAAAGCTAGCACCAATGTATTATAATATTTAGTAGTTGAGCAGTTTATTAATAATTCCTTTAAAAGTTGCAGGAATCTTTGCTACAATTCATCTCAAGCAAATGTCTCAGGGCAGAAATATTAACATATAATGATTTGAAGGCAACAAAAAGCAATATGCAACATCACCTATAAAAGAACATTTGGTGACCTCTACTAAAGAAGTGAACTACCTCGTTTTCTGACTAAAAAGTTTTTAAAAATTCTTCCACACCACTTTTGGTTCCTCCAGACCCAGTTGCCTAAGCAGTTTCATCCTTCTCAAGCTGCAAACCCACCTAGAAGGGACTCACCAGCCAGCAGAAAAAGAAAAATTATGGCAATGGCTGGGTCAGCAACTACAGGAATTGTGTCACTTCCCAGACCTTCCACTGGAAAGTCATGGTTTCTCTTTTGCAGTGAAAAAAGGATACTCCGATGATTCCAAGCAAAGCAGGGCTCAGCTCAACTACAACACTCAGGTTTTGCTTCGAGGATCTATTAAAAGAGCAGTGAAACTTCATCCCAGCTGTAACTTACTGTTGTTAAGTGATACTTAAAAAAAAAACATGCAGAATGCACTTCAAAGTGTTTCTGAGATGAAAAACTGCCCCATTTTGGAGCAAGCTTTAGAAACTACAATGATGAATTTCATAACCTATCCTTCACTAGTCAAAACAAGAACTCCTCATCAAGATTCCTGCACAATTACCTTAGTTTACAAAATTCAAGATCCTTTATGCTTCCATGCACCACCACTGACAATACCCAGAAAATAAAAACCACGTTCCAAAATCCCCAGTGACTGTTTTTTCATGTGAACTACAAATAGAGAATATTAAAAGGAAAGAAAACAACTGAAGATCATATAAATTTGGAGAAACCTGCAGGATAATTGGGGCAGTATCTATTGTTTTGACTACAAATTACACTAAATAATACGCATTATTTACAAACATGGAAAGAGACATTAAATAAAAAGAAAGATTTTTTTTTTTTTAAAAAAAAAAGCATAGCTTAGGTTGTCAGGGTCTCTTTTCCAAAGAGACAAATGTGTGATTTCTCAGCCATTTATAGGGCTAGCTTTGAATTTTTATGTGTTAGACAGTTTCTTGGTTTTCTGTAACTTTTCTGTGACTTTCACACACAGAGAAAACAATTCCCCAAAACAACAACTTCAAGCAAGTTTTTAACCACTCAATACACTCCACAAAAAGTATAAACATAGTCAGACTTTCATTTCTCCACAGTTCAGGCCCAGATCAGAAAAAAACACACACTGAAATCTGTCCAAGTTTCATCTGAGTCAAAGCACAATTGCAACAGTCATCAAATATTTAAAAATATATCAAATTCACATTCAGTACACAACTACTTAAAAAATTCCTAAAGTAATTATCATGTGGAAGATTTCTGATATATTGATTTGATCTTATTTAAGTTAATCAAAATTCCAATGCACAGATTGTATGCTATAACATGCATCATTGAAAGCATTTCTGTAAAACCTCTGAAATAATGACAATTTCGTCTGGCTTTAAGATGCTTTCACCAAAATGCACACCGTGTCCTTGGCTAAGCCCCAAGGCTAGCCACCTCGGCATAAAAAGGCATAAAGCAACAGAGAACTTTATTATGACCGATGTGCCCACGACACAAAAGTACAGGACATCATCTGGAACAAGCTGGATACTATCTGAACCTGGGGTTTGGATGAACTCCCTAGAGCAAGTGAAGGCACATGAAAACCACGGACCTAAAAACAGTCCATACTCTAAAATAACCCCAAATTTTGACATTGAGAGCTGCATTCCAGCCACATACACTTTTTTAAATTCAACAATCTACAATAAAAAGATGATTTTACACTAAGAAACTTTACTCCTCATGACAAAACCACAAGTGTTTCATTCCTTAAATGGCAGATACATATCACCACATTCTTTGGCTGTGGGTGCCTGCCCTTTAGCTCTCCTAATGTTTGTCCCAGCCAGCTTCCACAAACTCCTACCCCATCATCCCCGGCACACAGAGACAGCTCAGTTACACACTGGTATACACATATTTATACAGACCTAGACAGCATGAGGAGAAAGGCCAGTCCACATCCTGGGGCTTTTGTTTCCTGTCTTCCCACTTCCACGTGAAGTTTAACGTGATGATGCGCCTTCCATTTTTAGAGGGCAATTTTCTGAACTACTGTGCAGATCTGAATCGTTTGCAAATAATGACGTCTTTAGCTTGGCATCAGCTGTCTTCTCTGCAGAACTAAACTCTTTCTTGCCCTAATGACTTCTCAGCCATAATTGTCCCCAGACTCTGATAATACTAAATTTAGATCACCACAGCTAATTTTTATTATATTGTCTGGCATCTTTGCACTGCAACCATTGCCTTACATTAGCTGCACTAAGTGCCATTCCTTTATTCCCATAGCTGCTTTTCCAAGAGTGCACTAACTCATTATGTGAGCTAATACATTAAAAAGTACTTTTTGTTTTCAGATGCTCATGTGCATATAGTCATGTGGTTAAATAGACTTTACCTACTTTTATCTGCATATGTTTTTTTGAAAAGTAACTGAAAGGGGATCGTTTAATCGTCATTTTCGTACAGAATTACAAACTTAAATACAACAGATCTTTATTTTAGACTGGAAGAGACAAAAAAAAAAAACACCAAAAAAAAAGCAACCAACCAAAAAAATAAAAACCAAACTATGAGTCAAAAACCCAGAATACTCCATAAGCAAATGCAGTGATCATCAGGAGTTTTTGACAATATCAAATTGTTAAAAAACTATCAAAAGCTTGACCAAAACATTGTTTCCAATTTGTGGAATTAAGTCAGATGCAATGAGCACTGAACTCAAAGCTTCTTTTTAACTTCAAAGGGCTCTGAATTTAGACTATAAGTAACAATCTCCTTTAACTTGTTTTAGTTTCATTACTTCTGTAGATTCTTTTGCAGATTCAAGCTATTCAAAAACAACAATTCTTGGATAATGACAGTTACCCTTTGTTAGGGGTTACTGATTTTTAGTCTACATCTGTGTCCATTCATAAACTTACCACAGTAAAAGAACTACTTATCAGCCAAAATTGATCTAACTGGACAATTTTGCTAAGATTCAGACATCAGGAAATGATGTAACACAGGAACAATATCGAATTCTGTTAACATGAGAGGGTGAAAAATAGGCAAAGACTTCAGACTTGAACAGTCCCCCTGGGCCCTATGGGCAGGACAATCACCACTGATGACCTGTAGTAAGACCTAAGTCTACTTAAGCCCGCCAACCTGTTGATGAACCTGTTCCCATTTCTGTTTTTCTCCTTACAGCCGTGCCTGGCATTGACAAAGTCACTGCCAGCACCCACAAGGATAGCCTCCCCGAATTAGGGCAGTGGGTGACAGGGACTAGTGTGACATCATCACCCAGCCCTAAGGTACAAAGGTGGCAACACAACTTGCAGAGCTGAGGACAGGATCGAGGAGAAGGAGCTTGCCCAAGGCTACTGGCGAGTTCTGGTGCCTCTGAGGGACCACAAAGGCATCTCTCTCTGTCCAAACAAGGACTGGGATGCTTTGTCAGGAGGAGAAAGGCCTGCAGCACAGACCTTCCAGGCACTGCTCCCTATCCACAATGGTGCACAACACTGCTGAGAAGTGTCCTCCTGGGAAGGAGCAAGGTGAGAGCAAAGTCTCCCTCCCCACGGCTGGCAGTGGGGGAGCGGTCAAGAGCTGCAGCAAGGGGAAGCAGGAGCTCCAACAACGGCCCAGGATAGAGTCCCTCTGGCTCTCTTGGGCCAGCGGGGCCAGGCTGGCCTGTGGGCACATATGCCTCCCCTGCCCTTAAGCCAGCCCGGCAGGGCCTTGGGGACAATCCTGCACGGACATCACCCGAGCCCTGAGCAGGTGCTCACACCACTTGCCCTCTCCTCTCTCCAATGTGCAGATCCAAACAGCAGCAGCAGCAGCAGCGGCCTGTCGGGACAGCCCAGGGCGGAGCAGGCCCGGCGCCGTTCCTGGAGACAGAGAGCACAAGGCTCGGGCAGCCGGGCAGTGAAACCCATACGGCTGAACCGAGTGCCACTGCTGCGTGCTGAGACCAGCAGCCCCGGCACCGGCACTCAGGGGGTGCCAGGGCTGTCCCAGGCTGTGGTGCTGGTCAGCAGCAGCAGCAGCAGCAGCAGCAGCAGCTTCCCCTGCAAAAAGCAGAGCTTGAAGAGAGGCCATCCAGAGGGCGTCACAGAGCCACAGTCACTCAGGAGCCCGGCAGCAAAACGCCGCTGGATCGACGATGTGCTGGCCCAAAGCATTGAGACCAGCAGCCCCAGCACCGCCACTCAGGGGGTGCCAGGGCTGTCCCAGGACACTCAGTCACCCAGCAGACAAGCAGCTCCATACAGACCACCCTGGCTCTTCGCTGGCTCCGTGAAGGACAAACGCTCCCAGCCTGGGCCAATCCGTATGAGACACGTCCGGCGGCGACAGCGGCGGGAGAAAAAGCTGTACAGTCGGCCTGAAAACCAGAGCAGGATCAGACGAGCATCACCCTCTGGTGCTCGTCCCCCTCCGCCATCAAAATAAACTTTTCTGTTTGTTTGAACTGGGAGAGCCCACATTCCTTTTCCCAGCCTCCTGCATGCTCATGGGAATCATGTTGGAGCAGTGAAGTTGGATGAGATGATCGTAAAATCGTACAATGGTTTGGCTTGGGAGACACTTTAAATCTCATTTACTTCCACCCTCCCTGCAATAAGCAAGGACACCTTCAACTAGTCAGCTTGTTCCAAGCCCCATCCAAGCTGGAATGTTTCCACAGCATCTCTGGGCAACCTGTGGCAGAGACCACAGCATTTTTATCACCCTCATTGATAAAAAATTTCTTCCTTGAAGCTAATTTCAATCATCCCTCCTCCAGTTTAAAACCAACACCCCTTGTCTTATGGCAATAGACCCTGCTAAAATCTTTGTCCTTGTGTCCCCTTGGGCATCTCCCTGGCACCTCCCAGGACCAGGAAGCAATTAGCTTGAAGTAAAATTAGAAATCCACTGAATGCAACAAGGGCAAAACCTCTAGTTTTTCAGCTCCTGCATGTCAGGAGGTGCTGGCACCATGAGGCTCTTGGCCAACAGCTCCTCTCCCTCCATCACCTGTGCTGAAAATGGGAGAAAATCTGTTTATCCACACCAGCACCAGCATCCCATCCTTGAGAAGCAGCAGAGCTGACAGGTAAAGGTTGCTCCCGGGAGAACGGAGGACCACCTCACTCACAGAGCAGCGTGTATTTTGTGAAAAAAATAGCCAGCACCCTCCTGTTCTCTGCAAATGGTACACAAAAAGTTTAAAAAGTATTTAAAAATTGACCAAGTTTTGGAGAAGATGCAGGTCAGACTAGACTAGGCTGGAAAAGATTGTACAAGTGACAGTTCTCCGGGGAAGGTTAGTAGGAAATCCCTTCTTTCTGCTATCAAAAATCTCAGGCTGTTGCCATCAGACACTCAAGCCACAAGAGAAAAGTGCTTCAGCACCAGCATCCAACTGAGCATCTGTTTGATCCACCTCAGTGGAAAGCCATCACTTTGCAAGGAGAATTCACATTTGCAGTTACACACAACATACTTCTTTCTGTCTGGAAGTGCTACCGGTTTTGCTACCCAGCATTTCATATTAAATTGTGGAAGTATTTTAAATGAAAGGGGAATGAAAACTCGTGGTATTTAAAGAAAAACTGGCTGGAAAAGTCTCAGATTTGTTCCATTCTGAAAGGGAACCAAGGTACCATGAGTCCTAAAAGACTCACCAGCTCTCTCAAACAAACGAGGAATAAAGCCTAAGAGGAAAATGAACCCACAGATTTGAATTTAATTTGGCCTTAATACAGCTTTACAAAGGATTAGGTTAAGTTTGCAAGACACCTTTACTTTGATTCAGAGATTTGCTTGGGTTTTCCTTCAGAATCCAGAGAGCTGGCAACAGATCGCTGTGCAGTGTCCACAGACGGGTCCAGCAGTCAGGGCAGGGCAAGAGCCAACAGCTCCTGGGAAGCAGCAGAAAAAAGCACCATGGGATGTGCTGAAGAAGGGATGGAAACAGGGTGGGTGGGGTGGAAGGAGCTCTGCTCCCACCTGGGCTGGCTTGTGGGAGTAACTGTGATGAACAAACGCTTGCCTGAATCCAAAAGTAATTCTGCACCCACATCTGGGGTCTCCAGGATAAAAAAAAAAAAAAAAAAAAACCCAAAAAACCAAACAAAACAAAAAACATGGACCTTCCGGAGTGACTCCAGAGGAGGGTTGCAGCCATGATCCAAGGGCTGGAGCAGTTCTGCTCTGGAGATGGGCTGAGAGATCTGAGCTTGTTCAGCTTGGAGAAGAGAAGGCTCCAGGGAGACTTCAGAGCCCCCCAGTGCCTACAGGGCACCAATCTTCTCAAATTCCTGCCATGCTTGCCCACCCCAATCCTGAAGTTTCCTCTGCCTCAGAGACTAGATATGACTGCTATCCTACCAAAATCCTGTCATGCTCCCATATCACTTTGCCCCTCATGCTCTCAGTATTTTTTTTTTCCTTCCATTACCATTTCACCACACTATTTTGGCCTTTAGAAATCCCTTCAGTCACAACAGAATTCAAGGGGTTTGTGACTTAACAAAGGGGAAATTTGGCCCTGGAACATTTGCACACAAAAGGATCTGTTCAATAGCAATCACAGTTTAAGAGCTTTCTTATAACTCCCATCTACTGTTCAAACCAAGGTGCACAATCTTATTTGCCATCAAACAACTATCTCTCTGGAATCCAGTACTGTAAGCATGAACACACGTGGGGAAAAGCCTAAACTCCAGTGTTAGCCCTATGACTTGTGCTTATTAACCACAGATCAGCTTTTGAGCGTCACTCTTTCCCAGACCTACAAACAAGTCGTCCTGGTTTGACACAGTTTAAAGAGGTGGGCACTCTGAAATGAGTCACCTCCCCTTGATTCCAACCAATCCGTTTCTAACAACAAGGAACAAGATGTGAGTAGGTGTAAGTGAAAAAAAAAAAAAGTTTAATAACCAACAGAATGCCAACAGGCAAGGGAAAAAAAGGTAAATATCTGCTAGATACCAAACTGCTAAATCTCACAATGCCATGGGAATAAACAGAAACATGAAATGCCAAAAATACCCATTCCCAGGGCCTTGCTCATCTCTTCAGCCTGAGAAAGTGGCTCAGTCTTCTGATGCTTTCTGCCAAGTGTCACATCAGACTGCTGAAAAACTCCACTAACAAGTTTTATTTAGTGGTACTTTTATTACCTTAAAACTGGCACAACCTTTTATTAACCTGGTGTGATGTTTACAAGACTGTTCTGCCAATTAGTTAACTCTGTAGAGGTAGATTACAGACATATTTTCCCAAATACATCTTATTTAAACCTCAGGCTATGATTCTAGCTTTATTATCAAGAGATATTCCCCTTCAAAATAAAAATTATCAACATTCCTTATCAATCTTTAGGCTGTTCCAACACTTAAACCACAGATTTGAACTGAAAGACAAATGTAACGAAAATGTCCCTCAAACAACAAAACACAATCCACAAGATAATGTGAATTAGAAGTGATCCACTGCATGGGAAAAGGAGTTGTATAATAAATGCAGACTGCCCTTGGGTTACTGCATCTTTCACATAGTATTAACAGGAAACCGTTACCTGCACCACCTTCAGAGACACAAAACAGTTTTCTGATCTCCCAACCAAGTTGTTTCAGTGGTTACACAAAAGCAGAGCACATCCTCTAACCAAAGCATGCAGAATTTGAGCCCTGAGAACACAAGCAGAGGGCTCAGATCCACCACTCACAAGCCCTCAGCCTGGATGGCTACAGCAGTTTCCTCTCCAGCTGCACTTCCACTTCTACACACCAAAGTAAACGCTGAGGAACCCAAATTTGCATCTATCCCAAACTGCGCAGTTGTGTCAGATTCAGGATTCGACTAGGAACTGTACCTGGAGCCAAAAGAACTTTTCCAGCTGTAAGTTTTGTTGAAACCGGTACACTTCCATCAAAATTTTAAGTTTTGACAAATTGGCAGTTTTTTGATATTAAATGACTTTCTCAGAAAAATTCCCGGTAAACTCAAACTCTAATCCTGAACAAAACAAACTTTCCAAAAGACCATGAAGATTCTCCTGGTTATCAACTTCTAATTGCCACTTAACACATTTGAAATCAAGAACTTACTGAAAATACTGGAATTGTGTAGATGGAGCTGACATGCCTCAAAATTATGATATCCTGACAAATGCTGTCAGCACAGGGGTAAGAAAGATTGCACTAAATCACTAGAGTTTGCACAGAATCACAGAATAGGCTGACTTGGAAGGGACTCACAAGGAAAATCAAGTCCACCTCCTGGCCCTGCACAGCACCATCCACCCCTAGGAGTCACACCTTGTACCTGAGGGCATTGTCTAAACTGTTGACCTGAGAGCATTGTCCAAACATTGTCCAGCTTCTCGAACTGTCAGATTTAGTGCTGTGACACTTTCCTTGGGGAGCCTGTTCCTGTGCCCAACCACTCCCTGGGTGAAGAACTTTCTTCCAGTATCTGCCCTAAACATCCCCTGACACAACTTCATGAATTAACATCTGAATATTTTGTTGATATGCTAATTCTGTGTCCACAAAAATAAAGTCACAAATTCATAATTATTAACTCTTTTCAGGTATCTCAGGAGGAGAGGAAATGATCATGTGACAAACCTACTGCCTAAACTAAGAAGTTTCCATGGCCTAGAGAAAGATAGACATATATGAGGTAATAATTTGGTTAACTGAAAGAGCTCATTATATTTTGTTTTACTATCCATAAACCCCCTGATCTCTACTAAATTATGAAGGATAGCATGTGAAATGCCTGTTCTATACCATACACATCTAATGGCAGATTTTTAAGGCACCCCAGCTGGACCAGCCTTCAAGGGTACTGCACACCTCGTATTAGTTGCCCTGTGAGGTGCAGGCTCCCCATTACAGCAAACCCCTGTTCACCGTTTTACCTAGTGCATTTCCTAGGATCAAAACCTCCAGAGTTCCTCCCCAGAATGTCACCAGGAATGTGTTGTATTTTCCTGTGAAAAATCTCAGGTGCTAAACACAACCTAAGGAGCAGTTTGAGCAAACTGTCTCGGAGGGGATGTTGAATGTGCACAAACACACGTGCTCTGTTTTTGCAAGGGAACCAGTCAGATCCCTGCTGATGCATCAAGTGCAGGAAAGTATTTGGCACCAGCCCTGAGCCCCGGAATGTATCCCCTTGTAGGCAGTGGAAAAACATTCCATTTTTAGTTGTTCAGTTATGGTGGGTCTATACATAAGCAAAGCATTCTGTCATGTTGTGCAAAGGCAGTAACCCACTCCACTTGTCTGGAAGTGGTACTTTCCATACCTTCTCTCTAGATATGGAAGACCCAGAGGACTGAACCTTGTCTTATTGTATTTTAGTCCCTCTCTAAACTGAGCAGTATTTGCTGGCAAGAAGGAATCTCAGGACAGGTGGAGTCCCTGCACTTGAAGGGCAGGCCCTTATTGCCACTGAGCAGATCTGGGACTATGACTGGACCCAGCCACATCAAGAATTTAGAAAGCCAGGGGATCCTCTCATAACCTCATGACTCAGTGGAGGGGTCTCTCACACCCTTTGCACGCCTGGTCTTCATGCAAATCATTCTAAATTGGTTCTAATCAAATTTTCCTCTGTATGTTTCTTTTGTGTACTAAGTAACAGAGTGACCCTTACCAAACTCTGTTAGGTCTTGCTTTCAAAAATTCTTATTAAAATCTGGTTTTGTTAATACCTTTGATGGTGATTCTTTAAGTAGACAAACCACTCATTTGCAATGAGCTCCCACAATGGAAACTGAAATGAAGTGGGGAAATGATGGGAAATGCCTGAATTTTGTCTTGATGTACAATCAGAATAAAATCCTGGGAGCTGAGAAGCACTGCAAGTTCATTAACACAAAAGATGAAATAGTTTGTTTTAATTGGTTAGAGGGGAGGTCCCCCCAGAAATGTGTGAAACTGAAGGATGAGGGAAATAAAAAAAATTGAAAAACCAACAAAACAGCAAAGAACAAAGACAGCAAACAGCACCATGAGGGAAAGAATGAAGCCCTCAAGGCAGAAAAAGAATAGAAAATAGGGTCTGAAAGGCTGAGCTTCTGACAAAAGAGAGAGAGGCAAGAGCACAGCTCAGTCAAAGCCAACAGGAAAGACTTAGAGTGTTCAGACAGGATGAAGGGCCAGTGAGGTTAAAGAAAGAGATGTGCCATGGCCAGACCTCAGTGCTCAATTCCAGCTTTAACACTCTCACTGGTATCTTTGGCAGCACTGTCAACTTTTTTTTAGTCATGCTGTGCAGTCCCAAAATTTTGTACTCATCCAATACACTTCAGGAATATCTTTCTACGTATATTTGTACTTTATAACTTTAATCTGACTAGAATAAATATGTTTGATCTAACTCATTTCCAGTAAAAAATTAAATATAGACGCCTCAACACACTGTGTTTTTTTCCTAAGTGTCAAGAATCTTCTAGCATTCAAACATCTCTACAATGAACTTTAACAAAAGATTAAAAGGGTAATTTGCAAATGCTTGGAACAAATATAATCAGAGGGGAGACAATTTCCTTTTTCTATTAAACAATGCAGCTAAGCACGAGACCTTCCAAATAACAAAACAAATGTTTATGGCTCCCCTTCTTCTTCCCATAACAATCTCAACTTTAAGTAAGAAAAACTTTAGCTTGTTCCAGGCACATTTCTTTTCAGCATCTCATGCACTACAGCCAAAAAAGCACAGAAGTGCTGGTTTGATAGGGCCCCTCTGACAGAAAGGTTGAAACAGCTGTTGTATTGGATAACACAGAGAATCAAGATTTAAGGTATTTGGAAATATACTGTGATGCAAGTAACAAATGAGGGAAACAAAAATTTGACCTTGCTCAGCTTCCTTCAAGTCATGCTGAAGTTTTCACTCGCACAGAATGAGCTCCTTTAACAGACACAACCCCAATAAGGTTTCCATCAAAAACTGGTTTAATAGAAGCTGAAAAAACATGGAGTGGAAGCATGTCCCATCTTTACAAAGAGCATCTACACTTAGAGTGTACAGAGTGGCCACCACATGTTCTTAGCATCAGAATAGCAGAAATCTTTTGATTTAAATGAGAAGTCTAAGACCCACCCTTTCCAGAGAATATAATCACACACAAAATCTGGCTTTTCCTGACCCCACAACATAAGGCAGGTCAGCTGTAGCATTCAAACTAAAACCAATTAATTATATTGCCTAAAATAGGCGAGATTGCAAAAGAAAAAAACCTGGAATTATATATCTCCGATCATCAGTCTTAACTCTTCCTAAAAATTGAGACATTGGCAAGCAGATTGCTATTTTGGCAAAACTATTCTAAATTATCGTCCCATGCTTACAAAAGATAACTCTGGACATGCCTCAGCTACAGATAATGATTTAAGCGTTCATCTGGTACCTTCCCCCCTTAAGTTAAACTGCAACCAATGAAGTTCAAAAAAATCAGTTGCCAAACCACCACTTTTCCCTCTTTCATCTGTTTGCAAGGTCTTATAACCATGTTCAAATGAAATTAGTTGGTAGCACTCTGAGGAACAACATCACAGTAGTATTTTTCCCTCTTTTCAGCTAGTGTAGCTTTCTTAAGGAGTTTCTATTTTATAGATTAAAAAAAAAAAAAGTCAAAAATGTACAACTGACATCAAGGAATAAAAATACAATATTAATAACTTTTGGCCTCTGATATATTTCAGATTTTAAAACACTGAGCATATGTCATTTCAATGTAACTAGTATTCTTGAGGTTGGAAACAAGTTTCCCTAGGAATGGCCAATGTAGAGGGGAAAAATGAATGCTTGCCAACATAAAAAAAAAGGTTTTCTAAAGAACTATTAATAAGAAATCATAAGAGAAGGGCATTTTTCTGCCCAACTGAGAAAAATATGAAGTATTTCCACCATTAATTTTTTCATACAGTAAATCACTAAAACATAGACTAGTATCAAGAAAATACTCTGGAATCAACACATCTCTGGTCCAAAGTTAGTTGGTAAAAATAACTCAGTGATTATTTCTCCCACAAATAGGGTTATGTCTTAGTTCAGAACAAATTTTTAAATTCTCCAGAAAGGCAAACAGCCATACAAACAGCTTGTTGAATGACGTGCCAACTGAAACAAGCTCGTAATAATGTTGTGAAATTACATTATCTGACACGTTTCAAAAGCTTATTCAGGTGCTTATTTAAGCCCATAAAACCTGTAGGGAAATACAGACAGGATGACATTTCAGTCAGCTTACCATAACATTTTTCTAGTGAAATTGCATAGCAACATATTAATGCTGAAAAAAAGTGTCAGCAGTAAAAACAAATGCCAATAACCTACACACTTCCGTGAAAAAAAAAAAAGCTACCAGTAACATACATCAGCACAGTATAAAGGCACCACAGTCTTAACAGCAGTTTAGAGCATCAAATATATGCTCTGAAAATATCATACAGCCTCTTAACTGCACTCTAAAATGAGAGAACAAGGCAGTTTACACCATATGTCGTGTGAAACCTGCATCTCACATCGTTCTGCCAATAGGCACAATTTGGAGGAAACTATCAAACTTTTCATTACTTTATGAACAAGTAGACAGCTAGAATTGCTGTCAGTGTAAGAGCCTTTCATAGATGATGAAACTCAACACAGCACAGTCCTCAATTCACACACTGCAATGAGACACACCATTCTGCCCAGTAGGTTTCTGGTCTGAAAATCAGGATCTAGAAAGCCACAAATCTAGAAAACTTGTCTTTATATTTTTCTAGATTTCAGAATCTGAAAATCTAGAAAGCCATAATCAGTCGCTAAAAAAGGTCCTTCTTGTACCTAACAGATTATTTCAGTGGCAGAAATATCACAACAAAGTATCCCTTTCCTCACAACTCAATTCACCTGCAAGTCAATTCAGACCAGACTATACTTGGAAAGTGCTTAAGGTGAAATCAGACAGGTGATAAGGGGAGAAGCCTGTAGGAGAAGACAAATAAATGTCATGTGAACTGAAATGGAAAAAATGGTACAATTCTTAACACCACAAGTGAGACACAAAAGACAATGCCATTCAAGATGCGTGAAGTACCAAATCATACCGTTTTAGTCATCTGTTTTCCATAGCTTAGTAACAGTTGTCCATATATTCTTTTCACACCCAAAAAACACCACTGAAGTTGCACCAAAAGGATTGTCAGATCAAGATCTAGATCCTCAATGAATCACATTTGGGAAAATGCAAACAGAATAAGCACTTAACCATCTGAAATTTTAGTCTTCTGAGCTCTCTCAAACACGCAACTCACTTTTCCAAACCTACTTCCCAACCCATTCTTTACCCATTATACAATTTCCCAGGAGAAGCATCTGTTGCTTTGACTAAGGAAAAGAAATATGAATGCAAGAAGCCAGCCAGAGATGAAAGTTAACCATCTTTGATAGTTACAGCCCTTGGACACATACAAACAGCAGTAGGATCTCCTTGCTGCAGTTGTTCTCTCCATGGTCTTTATAGTCCCCTTTTGTTCATTTTTAGATTCCACTTATATTATTTTCTAGCAGTGTCTGTTCCTTACACTCGGCACAAACGGATTAACGCCACTTAGGGCAAACTCAGAGCAGTACTGATATCTTAGGTTGCAAGCTGCCTAGCACTGAAGGAAACTTTTTACATGAAAAACAACACATTTCTGAATCCATCATGATTCTTTCAAGTGATACAACCAAACCAGTGAAAAACATTTTCACATATTCTAATAAATATATTCTAATATTCTAATAAAAATAACAAACCTGTTTTTAATCAGGAGGTTCAAGTATCTTCCATGCACAAAATGAGCACAATAGGACTTTACTTGTTATCAACAAAGGAAACACAGCATGAACAAACACCATTCAGCAGCAAACTAAAACAGGTAAGGTTTGAAGGCCCACAAGGCAGTTTGAATCCTGTCTGGATATAAACCTGTGCCCATGAAAGGCAGCAGGCAACAGATTGAACAGTGTTGGGATCAAAACACCGGAGTCTGTGAGTCCCCAGCCAACATAGTGTTCTCACCTTGGCCATGATACAGCAGAGGTTTGCAGCGATAGATATGAGGAGAACAGAGGAAAGGGAATATCTGAACAAAGAACAACAGGGGAAAAAGGAACTTCCTGCTTAGAGGGATATAGAGAAGAATTTGTCTTTGGATATCAATGGTGGCCATCAAATAGGTAATTGTGATAATTATATTCTTAGGCAAAAACACAGATGCCTCATACAGATAGCAGAACTAAGCCCTGAAGTTCTGCCTACAACATTTCAGATGACCTAGAGAACTTAACTACAATGCACCTAAAAAGATATGCAGCCCCAAAGAAAAAGTCAAACCTCTTAATGGAAAAAAAAAAAAAAAATCTTCACTTTCTGCCAGCATTCATGACATCAGTGCTAAAGTGAACAAGCACCAGCCTGTGCCACCTCTGCTTGGCTGCCACATGTGTTCTCACACTCCCTCAGATAGAAGTGATGACATGAAGACTTAAGTCTGAGTTACAGGGCAATTCAGCAAGAATACCAGGTTATTTGAAAAGAGCATGTAATGTGGCAAGTAGATCTGGATTTTCTTCAGGCCCCCACCTCAAGCTCACTAAACTTTGGTTAATTTGGTTTAATTCCAATAAATAAGAATTCTGAAAATGGGGATATTTAGTATAAGCTCCAAAGGTTTCTTATGTAATACTAGTTTTCTAAAGTAGATATTCAACAAGATTTCAAAAGGAAAGCAGAGGGTTTAAATGCTATATTAAAATCTTGCTTTGTGAACACAGTTAATGCTCAACTGAGATCACTCTTGTACCTTTCAAAAGATATCAATAGTGAGTGAATGTCATGAATCTCAAAATATTCTCTGACTACTAATAAATCTCTAAACAGCCATGATCATTTCTTAGCCAAATGAACTTCAGCAAACAGATTGTAGAATTCTATAAAAACTGGAATAAAATATTAATTGTAAATTTAGGAAGGTCTTTAGCTAAAGAAGAACAGATGTACAGCTAAATGGAATTACAGTTCTAATACTGACAAAAATTCCTTAACTCTCATCTTCTCCTCTACCCACATGGAAATGTATCATGTTTACAAAGGAAAAGTAATTACAGATATTATCAGATCTCTATTTTTTTTTTTTAACTTGGAAAGAAGGATTCCAGCCTGCACCTGTACTACTGATTTGGCTTGCAGCAGTATCATAGCTTGCAAGTGAATCCCCTCATTCTTCACACTCACATCCATTTGTCAGAGCACTTTAATGCAGATGTGGCTGGGCTCACCCATATCTGTGGAGAGCTAGTGAGGCTATGAAGCTTCTCAGCTTCTGATGGTAGACCCCACAAACACCAAGAGTTCTCAGATCTGCTGTCAGTTTATCTGGGCTTTTAATGGAGTATGAGAGGGAGTCAGCAAAGGAAAAGAAAGAAAAACTAAACAACCAAACAACCAGAAAATGGTTTCACCAATTTAACTGAACGCATGATTAGGTGTTGCAAGTTAATGTTCTACCTCTGTCTCTGAAGAGTGTCTGGTTAGGACACAGGAAGCACAAGAAAAAGTTTGATTTCTACCCCCTTACTGTTTCACACAACTTCTTTGGGAAATGGTTTAGCATAGTTTAGAGATTGACTAAATCCCCATTGGAGCAGTAATGCTGTTTCAAGGTGTAAAGAACATTTCTTTCCTAGCAAAGTGAAAATAAAATATGTACAAATATATTTAACTTGCACGTACTTTGGCTGTCTTGAAGCTTCATGACAGTTGCAAACCACATGAACTGCGTCAAGTCTTGATCCTTTGCAAAATACATAGTACTGAAAGTGGAAACTTATTTTATTTTCCTCTAATCATACAGCCAATATTTGTCTTCTTACAAAAGTAACCTGTTTGAGTTGCTAAATTTTATTTTCAAGGGTTATTTCAGTATTTGAGAGTTTACATGATAGCACAAACGACTTCAGTTGGAATTTCCCACAAGTGATTCAAGCACAATTTACCCTTAGGAAACCAAAGTGGGGAAACAGTAATTAAATGCCAAGCACCATAAGTAAATATTTGCTAAAGACAAGGAAAGGTAACTCCATGGCAACAAAATTTATTACACAAAGCAATCAAGGAAGGCTTCAATGATACTCTTGTTCAAAACAAAAAAGAAATTCTCCTAACATAAAGCCATCAGATTAAGAAGGACTCTCTCAAAGTTATTCATTGCTCAAACTACACAGAGATCCAAATCTGATGAATATAACATGGAGATTTACATTAGTGCTTGGGTCTTACACTGGTGAAACACGAAGCAGACAGCTAGTCACAGTCTTTTTCCTCAGCAAAAATCACTGTTTTCATCTCTACTCTTTCCCCAGCAGGGTGTAATAATCACAGAACCATAGAATGGTTTGGGAGGGAAAAACTTTCCAGATCATCTCATTCCAACTCCCTCCTGCCATGGGCAGAAACATCTTTTGCAAGACCAGGTTGCTCAGAGCCCCATCCAGCCTGGCCTTGAACACTTCCAGGGATGGGGCAGCCACTGCTTCTCTGGGCACCCTGTGCCAGGGCCTCACCACCCTCACAGCAAAGTCAAGATTACTGGATTGTAGTTAAAAGTTGGAAATACAAAATCACGGAAATAAACCTCTAAGGTTTTCTAAGAACACACCCCTACTATTTTAATTATAAGAAAAAAATAAAAAGCAAAAAACTGACATCTCCATTCCTCTCTTAATCCCACAGACCTGTCAAAGTATCCAAGCAAAACATGCCCATGTAAAGCTTTAAGCAATGGTAAAACTCTTAGTAGAATTCCCATTAATTTCTAGAGCCTATAAGCATGCCATTTATAAGCTCAATTTTCTCATTTAACAAATTCATTTCCTTTCTACAGATACCAAGACTATCTAAAATGAGCTTAGTTAAAGCATTCCAGTGGTAGACATATTAAAACCTTCAAAACTTCAGCCAAAAGCCAACTGGCAGGAAAACTTTAAATGAAAACATTTACCTCACATCATAATCTAAAGTGCGCTCTTTGAAGCATTATTTTTAGATCAAATCTATGGTAAAGTAGGACTTAAGGAGATTTGTTCATAGCATGCTAACGTATAATGTCCTAATCTTATTTATTCCAAACCTTGGAGCTTCCAGTAAAATCCCAGTTTAGTATTTTCTTTGGTTTTCTTCTGAAGATCCTTGCTGCTGCATATCTGTTTGCTATTACCTTTCAAACATGAACACATTAATCATGAATTAAGGGTGAGTCCCTCTCAAGCACATTTATCATGATTTGAGGGTGACTCCCCATCTCTGTTTCCTTCTCCCCTCACCTAAAATTTCAGGTTAAAGTTTTGGCTACTTCACCCCCTCACAACCGACTGCACATTTACTCAGACTCAGATGCTTTAGAGACAGTTGGATCATTTGTGCACTGGCATAAAAACATAACAAAACCAAGGCCAGCCTTCCTGGTCTTTGAATTGTATACTCTAAAAAGCCAGTGTTTTTAACAACAGACTATATCACTCATAAAAATATATCACAGACCTTTAAATTCCAATACTGCTATGTAGAGGAAAAATTCAGTGTTTTCTTATTATATTTCCAGTCGTAGAAAACCTCCATTTTAATTCCAAGCTAAGAACCCAAAACAAACTCAGACTGGCAATAAGCCTTTTTCTCTTAGCCAACAATATCTTAATCAAACTTTCCATTTCCTTTGTTTACAAAGTTCCTTCTAGCTCCCATGTTACATTCAGCACAGATCCTGAGAGCACCATACATCTAGGAAATTGGTGCTAAATGGGGTAGAAAAATGTTATTTGCAGCAGCACTGTCACTCCCTAGGGGTCCATGGGCTTTCTTCTGCATCATTTGTACACAAGTGACAGAACTAAGTTTTGGAGATCTCAAACCCCACCTCATTTTGACCTTTGTTGCTTTTCTCTGCAAACACCTAAATTTTCCCCTCCTTGAGGCATGCTAGAAAACAGCCTTTAAAAAAAAAATTGAAAAACACCTTTGTGGACAGTGCAGGAACAGTGAAAAAGCCAAAAGACAACAAGAGTATTTTCAGAGAAGGTTCTGCAGTAAACTGCCTCAACTGATGCTAAATCTCAGTCCTTATCTGAAGGAGTTGCCTTGAAAGCACAAGTGGATAGTTGTCTCCTTGCCCATTCATTCCTTGTTAAAGCTGCCAGTTTTGCCTCTTTACACAAAAGAACACTAATCCAGTATTTGCTTTTTCTCTTGAAATTCAGCTACGCAACTCAGCTATGCAAACCAGTAGAAAAAGTCATCGTGCATTCCAGATTAAGGATGTAAGAACTCAAATCCAAGCCAGTTTCTTTTTGTGGAGCATGGGGTATGTACAGTGTGTGCTTATTCTTTCCTCTCCAAATAATACATACTGGAAGGTGTCTAGTGGTGTTCACTGCGTGTTCTGGGGAGGTTCCTGCTCTCTCCAGGCCTGCTACCAGGGAACACCATAATCACCACTATTAGAGCTGTCCTTATCAAGTGTTGGGACAAGTACAGAGGCAAATCATGCAGCCTGGATCTGCTAGCACAGCTTTTACATAAATGTCAAATCTGCCCATTTGTAACGGGCACAAGACATTAAGTGAAATAAATGCCACAGAGCCATTTGGCTTCTCGTGCGCTGCAACAGACATGACAGATTTCAAACACAAAACTTGCTGATTGGAAGACATTTTTAATTGCCAAAATGCTGCCATCTGTTCTTCTAGGTTTACTGAGAAATACAGGAACGGTTTCTGTAACCAGTGTTTGATAAATTGGTGCTAAATGACAGGTAATGGCTTTAAACTGACAGAAGGCAAGTTTAGATTAAATATTAGGAAGAAACTTCTCTATGAAGGTGCTGAGGCCCTGGCACCAGCTTCTCAGAGAAGCTGTG
Source organism: Chamaea fasciata (assembly GCF_029207755.1). Lineage (NCBI taxonomy): Eukaryota > Metazoa > Chordata > Aves > Passeriformes > Sylviidae > Chamaea > Chamaea fasciata. The sequence goes on along the minus strand of NW_027094091.1, from coordinate 66,459,388 downwards.
GATGCCCCATCCCTGGAAGTGTTCCAGGCTGGATTAGATAAAGTCCTGAGCAACCTGGTCTGTTAAGTGGCATCCCTGCCCAGAGCAGGGAGTTGGAACAAAATGGCCTTTAAGGCCCCTTTCCAACCCAAACAATTCTTTGAAAACTTTAAGTGTACATCTAAGACCTTTCCCACCTGCCCTAGATTTGTTCACCTGCTCCGTATATCAAATAATTTGTGCCATACCCACGGATGACATTCCTTGTGGAACTTTGGTCACAAGTTTCTTCTCAGTGCAAGGAAGCACCACTTCTCACACGCTCTACAGGGCTTCTTGCAGGTTTAATGCCTGGTGCAAGAAGTTTGTTAGAAATCATCAGAAACTGAAAGCTGGAAGGAAGAAAAAAAAACAATCACTCCAAATCTGTGACCTGGTCACACAGCAAGAAGTCCTAAAATCTTTAAGAAAAATCAAGGAAATGACAATGATCCTTTTAGAAGAGGCCTACAGCAAATCCAGCCTATATTTACAGCACTTCAGCCAGACCTACACTAAAGACAGAAATGAATTAATCCACTTCATGTGAAAGAGTAACAGGAAAAGCCATGGGTGTCCTGGGATGCAATGCCTCTTCAAGCTCAGAAACACTTCTTTGACAAAATTTGACCTGCTGTATCCTATTTTGGAACTGTGGCACAAGGTACAGTCTAGCTCTCAGTGGGAGAAGGATAAATGTGGTTATAAAAATCAGTCAGGAAGAGACCTAAGCAAGGAGACAGCTGAATAAAACTGAATTCTTGCACTTTGAATAGTTGAGAGTGGTAGTTGTCAAGAATGAGGTACCGAACTAGATGGAATTAGCCTGCCATCAAGGCAGTCCTAACTTTCTTATATTTCTAAAAGGAAAGGCATGCTGTATTTCTTTCTATAAATCCTAAACGCACTTCAAATGCTAGACTCTAGATAAGAGAATAAGTGTTAAAAAGCCCAGCTGTCTCCTAAACAAAAAGCTAAAAACTCAAGGAAATATCTTTGCCAAGATATAACAGCAACCTCTGAACTCTCTTTAATTCCATATCTGGCTTCTGTTTAATCAAAGCAATCTCTTCCCCCCATTAAAAGCCACTTTGGCTTAGATCTCCAGAAAACCCAAAGTGCAAGGAGCTGTTACATGAGAGAAGTGCCATTTCAGGAACGTAGGGGCTGCGCTGTCACCGCAGCATGGCACTCGTCACACTCAATCCCATTCCTCTGTGAGGTAATAAAACTCTGCATGCTCTCTCTTGCTCAGGAATTAAGAGTCCTCATGCCAAACCATGGAGCTTTTTCCATCTTTTCAAAAGTAGTAACCCAGCAGCATAATTGTCTATTTGCTACAAGCAGCAAACTAATAGGGGTAGGGGTTCTAACCATGGCCTATTTTCAAAGGTTTTTCTTACAGGTATCAATTAGTGATGCTTTAGAGTGAGATTATCAAGCAATCCCTCAACAAAAGCCAAATGTAAGGCATTGTTTTAATTCCTTCTACATGGGCAATATACCCCAAAATTACAGATTCGACTAGCACTGCCTGGTATTTCTACAGTTTCAGGGCTTCTCACCTGAATTAAAAAGTGAGACCTGAAGTTTTCTAGTTAGAGCCTAAAAAACCCAAAAAACCCCATATTACTATAATATATAATTTTATCCTCACAGAATAGCCAGATTTTTATTCATTTTTCATACCAGATTTTCACACTTTATTTAAGGTTAGGGTGAATTAACATTTCTGACTTTGGAGATGAACAAAGTTCCCCATATTTTTAAAGGATATAATTGAGAAACATCTTGGCATCTGCACTATGCAAGCAAGAAGCTTCAATTTAGTTTCGCTAAAATTCAGATGTTTTAGTGAAGCTCTCTAAAGCAGCTGAAGTCTGGTCCTGCTTTGTTTGTTGAAGGACCTATTATTCATACTTGAAAAAAATTCACTCCTTATGGGTGTAGAACTCCTTATTCACTGTAGAACATCAAATTACATCTTTTTTTTAAGAGAACTCCAAAAGCAAGAGCACTGAGCTGAGTTACGCAGCAGCTTAAGGCTACAATAATCTTTTGCTTCAATAGGATCAGCAACCAAAACTGAGTATTAAACACTGTGCTTCAAAAATAAGTGTCCATTTCAGGAGTCATTTTTACAGCCCAAGGCAATATTTCAACATATTTGTATTCTGCTATAGAATTTCTGTTTCAGCTTTGCTTTCTTTTGTTTCACTCACGGAGCAAAATTCCATGAGGATGTACTCTGCTCTTTCTTGAGGGAAGGAAATACATTTTTAATTAATTTAACAAATTAGTCACATTGCTGAGGCATAAATAACCTCTGTACTAATACCAAGTTCAGTAGCCCTTTCACAGCAGCTGTTAGCACCTCTTCTCACTGCCAGAAACTTCCGGATGGCAACTTGGAACAGAGTCTTTCCATTTCTCAGCAAGATAAGCCATTCTAATTCTTTCCCTGTTGAAGCAGGACAACAGTATTTTAGCACTTTAGTATTTAGAGAAAAAAAAAAAAAAGAAAAAAATACAAAGATCAAAATTATGAAGTGAAAAATGCATAACTGAAAACCAACACATTCCTTTTCCAAAACCAAGGAAGAGAAGCAAGTTGAATGAGAGCCCACAGAGTAAAAGGAAACAGGCAAAACCATGAAAGAAAGGGTGGAGAAGAAGCAAGAGTGTGTAAGTAAGCACCAGGAGCTGAGGGAGTCAATAAGAAGGTTATGATCCATGGGGAGAGATACAAATCTACACAAATGATATGCCATCATTCAACTCCAGCTCCAGATGGGTAGAAATGGAAGACAGGAAAATATCAAAGCAGAAAGAGGAGTGAGGGAGAGAGAAAAACAGAGAACCACAGAGATTATTTTACTTTAAATATCATATGGTTTATTAGAAAAACTCAGTGATAGCCTGCAGTTAAAGTATTCTCAGCTGCAAACTTCATCTGCAATGGCTCAGCTTTGCCCTTGTGTATTTAGCAATTTTAATTAAAATCTCACATATTTCTAAGTAATTTTTGCTAATATGTTTCTCTTCCAATTTCAGGCAATGAAACGGGGTCTTACTAAGACTTCTAAAACAATCAGTAAGTTCCATAAAGTGTGTGCTGTCAAAAGGCCAAAGCCATAAAACTCATGATTCTCTTACACAACGTGAACCGAGCACTAGAAAACATTCTGTAGGGAATAATCCTATGCTGGCAAGAGGATAGACAGGGTGGCTTAACAAGCCTTTTCTGTCAATTTCTATGATGTTATCAGAGCAGTACTTGACCTTATCATTGGGGCAATTTAAAGAAATTGTCGTACTTTTAAATATCCAAGGAGGTAAAAGCTTGGTGATCATTAGACCATCTGACCTTATCTTGCAGGATATAAAGTATCTCCTCCCATTCCCTCCACATTTCTCAAATTAAAATTAAGAATTTTTCCTGGACCTTCTAAATCTCCATGCTCAAGCATGACTCCCCTCTAGCAAGAAGCAGGAAGAACTGGGGCAAAATCATTCCCCTATCCCAGTCAGCACTGCCAGCCACAGAGTGAACACATGAACGCATTTACTCCTGATGGAATTTTCTCAGGTGGAAACATTTCAGTGTTGAGATCATGTTCACCTGTCCGTAGTAGCACACAGCTGGAATAAATCAATTGGAATGAAACTCCTGTCCCTCTTCACTGGGATCATACAAATGGAGCAAAGAAGAAAATTTGTCAAATTATCATCTTTGATAGTTCACCTAAAGCCATAACCACTCACTTCTCCGTTCTGCTTGGAACTGTTTCCTTTCATCAGGATAAATTTTCCCAAACAGCCTCTATCATAGAATTATTTTGCCCTCACACTCAATGATTCAACTCCCCCACATCCTGAAAGGAAAACAGCTGTCTACACCTAAACTACTCTACTGATCCAGCAGAACTACTGTAAGCAAGTCCAAAATTCTTGTTGTTGTTTTATTTGGAGACCTAGGGAAGATTATGGAGTAAAGCATCTTCAGCCTGAGCCTCCTGGGGCACAATATTGATTCCTTCCAACCACAGCGAGTTACAAAACATCTGACTCGTGCAGTTCTTGGTGGATGAGCTGCCTTGCCAAGTAAGCAAGAAGATTAAATTAAATAATAAAACTCAAAATATGAAATATCCTCCACTGTTCCAGGATATTTTTCCTCACTGGTTACAAGTGAAGGCAGAAAGATGATCCTGCCACAGACTGTGCTTTGAGGACTGGGTGTGCAGCTGGCAGCTACTCAAGCCTATATTTAAAAGTATAGTGGGGATGAAGCAGAACTGAGATGAGGGGGAAAGGGAGGGTTGATGAGAAGGGCGAGCTGTTTTTGGGCTAAAAAAAGACTTTGTAATCAAATCAGGGTGGTGGGTTTTTTTTTTTTTCCCCTGGGAAAATGGGAGGTGAGAGAAGAGAGAAGAAGGAAGGGAAAGGTTTTACAGTTCCTTCAAAGTCATTGAATAGAACAAAACAAAATAAAACCTTTATGAACCTAAAATATGTGAAACCTAAATACACTAAGTGTTTTAATAGAACAAAGTTCTGAAAATTCCTCCCTCAGCAGTGCATGGAGAAGCTCTGTCACTGAGAAGATAAACACTAGGTGTACAGAAAGAACATGAGTAAAATGGTTTTCCCCCTTGGAAACTGTATCTGCTCAATATGCATTTTAAGCGCATTCACAAGAGATTTACTGAGGGTCTTCTAATGGTCTGACAGGTAATTAAATAGAACAAAAACTATTCTACATAAAAGAGCACCACATCAAGCTCCTAAGACCTGAAAAATCCGTAGAAAATAAGTTCATTTAAAAGGACCAGGCCAACTGAAACTGAGGATGGAATACCACTTTTCAATATATTGCTAGGGTAGGAATATTGTCTTTGTAACCAAAGTTCCTCAGAGATGCCTTCTTATTAATTTAATATATATTTTAAAGATCGCTTTATTTCCTGACTAGCAGATCATACTGCTTTTATTAAAGATTATTCCTCTGACAATACCTTTTTTTCACTTTTTAACCTCTTTTTTGGAAAGTTACTCAAAGCACATAAAGATTACTTAAAATGTGGGTCAAGAGATATCCCTCTTATAACAGTTACTGTATTGCCCCAAGGGACAGGCACGGGGAATAGTAACATAGTATAAACTGCATGGTAAAATGAACAGCATAATTAAAAGAACCTTTACATTGTGAGAGAATCTTAAAATGGTTTTTAAGGGACTGGAAGAATGCCAGAAAACCTTCTAGTGAACAAGGTTGCCCTTAATAAAACGTTGCCTAAAATTTGCTAAATTAGTCATAGGCCCATCCTGCTCCTTTTAAACCAAATGAGAATTAAAAACTGGGAAAGAAATATTCCACTTAGGAGCAAATGATGAGAATAACTTTTGAGCATGAGAAATACATTAGAGTTACCTAGGTGCCAGGCCATGGTGCACATACCAGTGGCCTCCATTCCCAACTGTGCTGTCTTTCTGAGCCATTTGCTTCACTCTCCTTCCCTTGATTTCTCATCCATAAATAACATCATGGAATTATTCTACCTCCTTGACACAGTGTATTAGAAAACAGTGGAAAGCATTAGAAAAATAAAAAGCATCGTAAAAGCACCAGCTGAGATCTGAAAGCTACAGACAGGTAGGCCACCCTTGCTATCATCAAAACAGGAGTCAGAACAGTAATACTGTAAAAAGCATGTTGGAATTTCAAGGCAGAGAATGATCAAGAACAGAGAAGGGAGACCCTGCAGAAGATCAGTTCTTAGTTTACAGAGACCCTGGGCATTGGCTTGTGTTCTCATTACAGCTAGAAGGTCTGCCAGATGCATAATATAATATAGAAAGTATTTTAAAATGGAAGCCTTCCTTCCCACAAAATGCATTTTCAAACCTCTTATTGTGCTCTTCTCATTTACTCATCACAGCTCTCTGTCCTGCTTGTTTATAAAAATATACTCTCACTGGTTTTCTTTTTACCTTGCTTCTCAGTCTGTCCATCATAGTTCATTCTTGTCTATCTCTTGTAATACTGAGTCCTGTAACAAGATAAAATCCAGATGAGAGGTCCTGACAAAACAGAAATTAATTCATTCATGGATTGGACCCATCTGCCAACAGATGTAAGGGGATTTGAAACAATAATCCTCTAATTTCACTATTGCTCTCTAAAATAAACTCCTTTCTTTCAAGAAGTTTGGGGGTTTTTTATCATCTTTAAACTGGAGGTCAAAGAATAGGAAATTGACACTTCAATTTTATTCACCACAACCACGTCATTTGAAGGGGAGATTATCTCAAAGATGAAGACTGAAGGGGAGTTTCAGGTTACAAATTAAGTGGGAGACCAGGTTCCAGTTGCAGGACTATGCCACCACCATCAAAGGGCTGGATGCTCCAGGGGCTCTGTCTTTCAATGATCCAATGGCAGATGTACCAGCACAGCCACGCAGCACTGCAAATTTTGCAAGATCACTGCCAGTCTTGTAACTTTTGGGGGTTTCCTTACTTCTTCAATAGGTTTATTGCATACTCAGACCCGTGTACACGTACTCAAACCTGTGCTCAAACCAACACTCAGGCAAAGGAGACTTCCTTTTGTTCACTGTGTGAGAAAGAACAGAACAGTCTAGAAACATTGAAATCTATTTTTTCACTGCACCCTTGGTCTAGTACAATGAACCAGAAATGTTGGATACTCTCAGATTGCACTTCTTTTTACTAATTAGCAGGCAGAAAAATGCATTTCAGGGAAATGGAGGAAAAGAGAGAGAGAAATCAATCCCATAACAATCAGCCTGTGTACCTAGATGTTTTGCCACCTCATCAGAGAAGAAGGGTTGTGGGTGTTTTATGTAAAGAAATGAAAAAGCAATAGGAAAGTTCTGGGAAATTTGTCCCAGAAATACTCAACAAGCATATTGATTTGTTAGAGTTTTTTTACTAATGCCATAAGGAGAAAACAGCTGGCCTTTGTGGCTATATACTCAGATTTCCAACAGTAAATACGCACTGGTAAATGAAAAGCATCTTTTGCATGACTTGTCTGTTAAACATTTTCAAGGGATATCCTTTGATTTTTCCCACTAGTGTAAGAGCACCAGCAGAAGTAAACTCAGTGCTCCTGTCTGCTCTTTATACATAAGAACTTTTCTCAAGAACACTTTAAATCTGCTTAAAATATACAGCATTTACTGTACATTTACTGTATGCTGGTGATTAACGAAACAAAAATTTGTGTATTGCTGAATTCCAGACTTTATCAACATCTACATGTATTATAATAACACATATTTTGTGGCCAGCAAAATATACAATCTGACCAAAAGTGGAGTTCTTTAAAAAGATTTCATTTCCTTGAGCCCATTGGCACCGTTGCATATTTCAGAATACAGCTCTCCTCATTCAGAAAAGATGAGTGATTCCACCTCCTGAGCACACCAACAGTGCTCACCAGGAGTCGCTTCAGCCAGAGCTTTAGAGGAAATCAGTGCACTGAGAGTACAGCACAAAGAAACATCTCCTGGGCCAAATGTGTGCTCTGTTGTGCAGAGAGAGGCACTAGATGTAGCTAAAGGGATGTCCTGTTGTTTTGCCACCTGTGTATCTATGGTAGGAGCAAACAAAAAGCTGTGTTCTTCAAGGAGGATGCAACAAATATGGCCGAGGAGCAGCCTTCCAGCACTAGCTCCAGGAGCAAAATTAACCCAAAGAAGAAAAATCTGGAATTCATAAAAGACATTAGCTACCAAATATGTGACCAGAGAAACTGCCAACACCAACTATGAGACCACAGAGTCCTGGGTATTTTAATCACAGCCTTCCCCAATTTAAAGCCAGAAGCATTAATGTAATATATCTAGAACAGTCCAATATATCACAAGGCAAATCCCAGCAAGGAAAGGAGCACTTTGCTTGCCTTCTCCCACCTGGCAGTGGGAAGTGCTGGCTGCCAGCACATTCTGGGGGACTGGCAGCATGGGCTGTCTCGCTGGGGCTGAGCTCTGGCCAGCTGGCACGAGCTGGGGCCACTTTCTGCTTCCCTCTCTCTGCCCAGCTCCTTCAGCTCTTTAGGAAATTATTCTACATTTCTTCCCTCCACCCAGATTAGTCTTTGGCAGCTGGGAAAATAAATACAGCAGGAGGAATAGAGGAGGACTGCTTTTATGACATGGCATTTTTAGACGTTTATAGCGACAGATTGAAAAATCTACTTTCACAGAACAATCAAGCATCAGATGTCAATATCTAGTGCTTCTTAGGTAATGGGACAAACCTGTTTCTTTTTAAATTCCACACAGCGGCATATTTTGGTCACCTATCTCACTGTTCTTAAACACACATGTATTTTTTAAATAAAATCAAAAAGAACCTGCGTGGCGCCAGCCACCTTCAACTACAGGCAGCCACGTGGGAGTGCAGGGAAGACTGATCACCTCCTCCCCTGGCTTCCTCACCGCACACTAGGAGCCAGAGACAGGAGCTCACAGCATGCCAACACAAACATGGGAATTACCAACACGAAGCGTCATGGCAGGATAAAAAAATGAGGAACAGGAAAGCCCTCTGGGGGTGGGCTAGTCTGGGTGCAAAATTCGGCTGTGTCTGGCTTTCAAAGGGTACTGGCCAGAGCTGCTGATCCATCTTATTAATCAGGGAATAACACAAGCCAAGGAATTGCCACGAGGCTGCCAGGACAGTCCCAGAACTTCTGTTCCCCTTTATGCTACCAACCTGGGCATAGCACTCCCAAAGTTTTTTCTGATCTCTAGAATTATTAGCATGCATTAGTTGAAACAAATAAAACATGCAATGGGCACTATCAATATGGCCCAATTTTAAAACCAGGTTAAAATTAAGTAATTCCGGAGTATCAGTTTTTATACTTTAGCACAGACAAAAAAGATTTATTGCTTTTTTAGTAAAGCAAGTCTCCCTGCACAGCAGCTGATGATAAATTATTCCAGTTGAAAATGTCTAAGAGGTGAGGCCAGCTTTACTGATCACAGTTCAATACCTGTGCATAATACCAGCCTTGTCTTCACCACCTTGTGGCAATTTAATTTTCTGAAAATATCTATCTGCCCATACAGTTTAGCTGCATGTTTAAGAACATCTGCAAAAGTAACACTCCCTGGCTCCCAATACATTTGATGTTCTGCTATTTCCCAGCTATGCAGTGAATTAGTTGCTGCTATATTCCTGTCTTGGCAGGCAAAACAGATTCCTTTTTAAGATGTGTTAGTTCAATTAAGTTAATATAAGTTACCTGAAAAACACTATTAGGATGCTGACATGTGAGAACCTCCCTTTACTGTTTGTTACCATTAAAATGAATGAACAAGCAATTTTTTTTTTTTTTTTAATTTTTTTTTTTTAGTACAGTTCTGTTGAAAACTGAAAATACAAAATGACTTTTCATGCTGGATTTTTTTTTTTTTATACTGAGTGGAGAGATGAGATGGATACTTATTATTAAGCCCCACATCAGTAGTGAATGAATGGTTTATCTTTTTTCTCTCTAGCAGCCTCTTGTCAGTGGCCTCCTCTGCAAGGATCATCACAGGCATCTATCAGAAGGTGCCCGACAGTAGCATTTGTTGAAACACTAGAAATCTGGGGGAGGTTTTAGCTCATTCACGCAAAGGAAGCTGACTATGAAATGGCTACACAGGAATCTGAGGGGAATTGCATTCCATGCAAGAAAAATGAGAGGCAAAAAGATATAGACTTCTCAGGGTCCAGTAAGGCAATAACACAGAAGCGTGTGCTGCCAGTGTGTGCTGCAGAGAAGTGCAGGAAAACTGACTCTGATGACAGACCAGGCATCACAACTGGGATCAAAACATTTGAGTACACACTATTAAATGACCCAGAGCTAACCCTGGACAAGGCACACAGAACTTGCCATGCATAATGAGGTAGGTTTTGAAAGAGGGATGGTCCTCAGCCATTAGAGACATTATTAAAACCCCAAATTCGTCTACCAAAATCAAATGAGGTAAAAAGAGCTACAGATTTCAAAGTCAGAGTCACAAAAATAAAAAGAAAAAATACACTGTATTCAGCATCATCAACTACAAAAATACCAAGAATTTGAGAAAAAAGATGCAAGAACTATGAAGAGTTCCACCCCTTGGCTACAAAATTACTGAGGGCCACCTTAACATGGGGAGTTTATGAGCATGCCAATACCCAATATCTCAAAACAATTATTCAGAGAAGAGAAAATCTCAGAGAAAGATTAATGAACAATCAGCTAGAAAACAATACAGGCCATTTTTCCTTTTATTTTGGCAACAAGTGTAGGAGCTAATATGATAGTGTATATAAAAAATCTCTTACATCTCTAAGAATATTCACAATCAGTAGATGAATGGGTAAAGACTCAGCAATCCTATAAGAGAAGGAGTACGTGTATCAGCCAAAAAGAAATGGAAAAGATCCAATGTGTATCTATACTGAAGGAGCAACTACTACACCGAATTTGCCCTTATCAGTAGGAAGAACTTGTTAGAAAAAGACAGCAAACCATTTCAGTAAAAAGCTAGTAACTTTTGCAAGCACGGAGGAAACCCTTGAAATGAAAAATGCAGATCTGAAAATCTTCTCTGTTCATATCAAGGTGATCCTGATCTTAGGAAAATGGCATATTATTCTGAGAATACCATACTAAGCAGAGGTTTCAGTAAAATGGCTAATACCATCAGCAGATCACTGCCATAGAAAAACAGGCATTTAGTTTCTCAAAAGATACAGAGGGGTCAAATAAAAATGTGAAGGGATTTATGTTTTCTCATAGAGAAGAATCTCCAAGATAAGGCTGATGCAGAATTATTCTACAAATTTAACATATATGTATCTACTGCAAAAATCAAAACTCATTACCAGTGTTTTTAGGAGCGCCTCTTTCCCACTCTGCCACTCAGGATCCACACAGCCTCAGCAGGAAATACAAGTTGCAAAGGGAAATAATTGCTACACACAAAATGCATTTATAATTTGAGAGAAAATTATGTAAAGGTACAAGTAAAATTGCACCAACACTGAGTGATTCTTCTTCCAGTATCACCTTCCTTCAAGCTCCCCTACTAATTTCTTACCGCAACAACATGATGGTAAAGAACCTTTATGGTACAAGTAAGCTTGCCCAACACTTAAAAAAAACACCCATCACAAGGATTACTAAAAAATGAGTGATGAAATTGAACGCAGCAAAGGGATCCAGGCTGGTGATAACAAACCTGAGGAGATGATGAGTACACCTCCTCCTGACAGTCAGGTAAAAGACAGAGATGTTCCTTCAAGCAGCAAACTGCATAAGGACTCCTTTTTTCTCCTAATCTAAACCTAGCAAGAGTATCAGATTTGCAGTTGGAGGAAAGACTCTCTTCTGGTGAGCTCTACTAGCACTAGTCACACAGTAAAATTTTCTACAATGCAAATAAAGGTATCACAGCTTGTCTTCAAATTCTGCTCTCTGCCAAATGCTTGCAGACAGAGCTGAGCATGTTTTTTTGCTCACATACTAATATATATATATAGCTCAGCCATTATAACAGAGAAGTTGGAGGAGGTGAAATTCCCTGCTACCTCTGAAACATTGCAGTTACTCTAGCTAACAAAGGGTAATAAAAGCAAAATGCTTTTAAATATAAAAGCTTTAGATTTATTGCCCTCATGCTATGTGCCAGCTTATTCTATCACACAGCTGTATAAAACAATGGTAATAAAATAATAATGTATAAAAAATAATGATTTGTAGTTGCACCTTCTCGGGTAATGAGGCAAAGGACCATGGCAAGAAACACAGGCAACTTTTGGTGAAAGCAGAGAATCTACCTGATTGGCACAGGATGAGCAAAACCTTTATGATGAAGTCATCCAAACAAAAGCTCTCCCCACGAAAACAATACAGCAATGCATGAGTCTTTCTTCTCACAGCATTCCTATAAAATATAATTTTAAAAATCCACCCCAATTGTTGAAAAATAATTGATCCCTGAATCTCATCTGACAAGAGTGCCAAAACTGTTTGAATTTTTCCTATCCAAAAATTATTTGCAGAACAAGCAGTGCTGAAGTCCAGTTGTCCAGATTTTTTTTTTTTTTAATACTGTATTTTTTAGTTCTTTCACTTTTTGAATAGCTGGCTGAGATGATGGAAATCCCGTCATGTTTATCTATTCCGGCATCCCTGTCATTAGTCCTTGTAAATGCACACAAGCATTATCACATTCTAAACACCTAAGCACTGTCAGTGTCCTAGGGAAACAACACAATATGCTGCAGTCTACTGTGAAAAAACAATGAAAATAGAAGACAGGAAAAAAAACAGAAAATGGGGTTTCATCATTTATTTATTTATTTACAGATATTCATTTTTAACAACGAATTCTATGGGAAAGCCATTTTTGGATATCAATCATGAAATAAAGAAATTAACATTGCTGAGTGGACATTTGGTTTCTCCATAGCTGGAGAGGAAAACGTTCACCTGTGTACAATCAAAAAATAAAGAGCATATGTGTTTTGGGATTTTTGTGTTCGGAAGGAGAGATCAAGGAGAATGGGGCTTAGAAAAAGTAGTCTAAGGAATGAAAGCAAGAAAGAGCAGTGGGTTTGGAATAGGAAAAATTCTCTTAGAAGAGACAACTCCCCGTGAGTGCATATTGCACATATTCAGGCTGAGTTTGTTCTGGAAGGTGTTAAGTGTTCTGGTTTGGTTCCAATGAAGCACTTAATCACGTACTTAACTTTAACTACACCCACGGTCCTGTAGGACATCAATTAGGCTGATTTCTAAAAGACTACTTGCAAACATTTGAAGTCACATACTTGCAAGTCCTGTTGGACTGGAGTGAATCGAAGATTTTAAACCCTCCTGTTCTTTGACAGGTAAAGGCAAAAGCTGTTAGAGCCAGAGCGGGGGGAACTTCATTTGAAAGTGGTCTGCCTTCAAAACCAGGTTTCATGAAAGCTGTGTATTTCTCATTAAGATTAAAAATTCCAAAAACGTTCATCCTTCCTTTTCTGTCACTAAAGCACAACAGGAAGAAATAATAATCCTCACTCTCTCTTCCCCCTCTCCTCATTCTCCAATTCTCCATTTTCCTTTTTTTTCTTTTTTGAATTAAATAATTTTGGGGCTTATTCCTTAATTTGGAGAAATTACACAGTATTTTTCCCAGAAGGAAAAAGAGAAAATGAGCAAGGCATTAAAATGTCTACACTTTTTATTTAAAGGTCTGAAGTGTAACCTGGCAAAAAGAAATATTTTTGTTTCAGGTGTGAGCATGTGTAGGATTGTAATTTTCTGATTTTTGAATTAGAAAGCCTTAAAGTCCTTATAATCAAAATTGGCACTAGTTTACAATAAAATAGCACTCTGAAAGACTAGATGTCCAGAATAAACATCAGTAGCACAAGAACTGCAAACGCAAGTGCAACAAGGGAGCCAAGTTTATCTGACTCTCAGCCCAGGGAATCCTGCTTCCCGCTAACCAGTGCCACTTTCTCCTGCAACTGTGCTTTATACTGCTGCAAGACAGCTGGCACACAAACCAATCCCTAAAAGTCAATATGCTGGTTTGCCAGCTTCTGCTGCTGCACACAGGTTAAGCAGGGGGGATGCCTGGCTGTGATCCCACCCCACTGTTGGTGCACACACCCCATACCAGCCAAGGCTCCAGGGACAACTGAGCCCTCAGAGCCTTCTAAACACGTTCTCCATGCCAGAAAAAAAAGAAGCGTCTGCTGGGTCTGTGGGTGAATTCTGAACTGTGTGTTATTAACAGCAAGAAGACAGAGAATGAGCAGAGCTGGAGAAGAGCTGGAGCTCAATCATTTAAGGGGTTTACCTAGAGGAAGTAGAACAGGGAAAGAAAAATTTCTTTCTCTGTGTTCTACTTCTCAGTCTCCACTTCCAGGTATTTCTCCTCTTCAGGTGTTGTGAGCATGATTAACATAAGCTAGAACAATCTGAGCACAGTGTTAAACACTGTAGCGCTCTACATATTTGAATCTTCTTCACCCAGACTTGGCTTCCTGGCATATGCAAACAGACGTCGTCTAAACTTCCCTATAAAACCAGAAAAACTTATAATTTTTCCAAGCTGTATCTCTGAGCCACTTATTCCCAGAAGAAATTCTGTGTCAGAGGCAAAGAAACAAGTTTCAGGGCCCCAGGAAAGGCAAAAGCATTTTATACCTGCTATCAGCATATTGGCTGCAAATGTCTTCCAGGTGACACATTCTGTCAAGAAGTTTTGAGTAGACAGACTAAACCATCTAACATGACAGAAAACATTTGAGAATTTCAGATACTGATATTAGTTATATTTACTTTCCATTATTTTGAAGCCTATAGGTAGTTATAGCACACTGTTTCCTCATATAAGTACCAAATTTAAAGATGACAGCCTCAACTTACTACAGCCCTGGGCTTCTTTTTTTTCCCTTACCTTTCTAGTATTAATCCTGATGAAAAAGTTTACCTCCTCTTACTATTAAAAAAAAAAGCAATTAAAAATCCAATTATCTTAATGGCCGATGAAACCTCAAAAGTATAATGTGATTGACACAAAACTTTTCTAATTCCAGTGGTAAAAGTCAACAGTTGTACCTCACTTATGACTATATAAACCTCAGTTATTCCATAATACAACAGCTAAATATTGGTGCGAAGATCTAGATCATCATGCTGCTTTTCTTGACACTCATTTCTAAATGTCATCCCTTCCCTCACTGCTTGGTTGTTAATTGATGGTAAGAAATGCAAGGCTAGAAAAGAAAAGCAAGGCTAGGATGTCTTCTGGAACACTGCCCTTTTTTTCAAATTGGGTTACATCATTTACATGCTTAATCTCTTCCAGGCTGGAAGAAAGAGTTTATAGCTCACTCTCAAGCTATTAATATGCTGCAGAACTGCAACACTACTGCTAGTTAGCTCACCAAAACCAGAATCCTCAACCTGGGGGACACTGTGAGCAGCAGACCAGTGGGCTGGGGGAAACAAGCCCCCTCATTCCCCAGCCTGTGGGCTGATCACAGCATGGCACCACAGTCTCTGCTGCTTCCCACGGTGTTGTGGGGCAGCCAGAAAACATACATTGGCAGGGGGCTGCTGCGCAGGCCCGGCTCCTCCCTCACCAACACCTCCTCTGGCCCCCCAGCTGCCTTGAATGATTTAATAGAGGTAAACCCTGCAGAGAGAGATGTTGGTGTAGGCAGATGTTTTTGAACCAGTGCACAGAGCAGCAAGAGGCTCCTGCATAACACACGGGCTCTAGTCAAAGTCTCTCAAGCCTGAGTACATTTATACTAGCACACACGTGGAAAAAATTTAAATGGATGTAGGCAGCAGCAAAACAGAAGCAACTACTGGACTTTCCCCTCTACCTTCCTGTCCTATGTAGATTACAGACAGGTGCTGAACTGTTCACTGTCTTCTTTCAAAGACTTCGTATGTCTCCACAAGAAAAGCAAAGCTCATGCCCTTCCACAGAGCTCCTGCCTTATCTTTCTAGAATGGTGCAGTTATGACAAGCCCATCACTTCTGTGACTCCTTGTATTCACCATCAGATACTTTTATCAGCTGACTCCTTGACTTGGTCAAGCAATCCCTGCTTATTTAAGATGCAAAAGCTGCTCCTCTACCACACATTAAAATGGCTGCCAAGGTTATTTCTGATGCTATCAGTTCTTCATCAGAACCTACAAATGGCCCTATTTAATTTCTTCCAGTATGACAGAAGGATGGCTTCGCTAATGGTGTGCCGAGCAGTCAGACCCCCAGCAACAAACACAGACACATTCACCTCTCCAGGCACAGGGATTTCAGGCACTGCTCTTCCAAAGAGCTCATTACCTAGGCTCAGGAGGCAAACCTCAGCTCCAAATCCCAGAAAACGCACTAATAAAACATGACCTATACTCCAGCAGTTTCCCAAGGGCCCTTAAATCCACCCCCTCACCATAGCATTCTGAGAAAGGCTAGTGCACAGGACAAATAAACATCAGCCAGCCCAGGAATCAGTGCTGGATGGCTGGCATATTTTCAGTGTTGCTTGCAAAGCAGCAGGCATCTCCCTTTGTTGCTGATGCAGATTGTTTCCAAGCTCTCAGCATGTCTTTTTCAGCCACTTGCTCCTGAAACTTAAAAGGAAAACAGTGCACACTTAATTTGAAAAATGCCTTGCAGATTCCATAGCAGAAGGGGTTGAGTAGGTTGGAGGGGGTAAAAGAAACTGTTTCACAGTGTTATTGAGGCCATGTGTGACAGGCTAAACAAAACCTCCAGGCAATTCTGTCACAAGTTATTTTCACTTCTTACAATTTGCACAACCAAGTGGGTGGCCATATGTCTATCCCTTCGCCTTCATTTTCAACAAATGAATTGAGGAGGATTTTAATTTTTTTAAAAATAATTTAGTTTGTAACAGTTCTGCCTTTATTGTCTTCAGATTGCATATGTGCAACTGAACAAGTTTCCTCGTTAAATGCAAAAGCAGATGATGATCATGCTGATGAGGCTCCTTGCACTATGGGATTCCTTCTACATATCAGGCTATATTTATTTGTCTTTCATTCCTCTAAGAAAAAGGTCATGCAGTGTCTTACACACATCATGGAACCAGAGTGTAAATGCAGAGCCAAAACACTAGCCTGTGTCCAAGGTATTCAAGGAAAAATAATCAGAGTCTGAAAAAAGTTTACAATAAAATAATAAGTGAGGCTCATTCCTCTTTCCTTTTCACACTCAAGCAAAGGTCAAGATAAACATAAACATAAACAGGGTTCTTTTATCCCCATACTTGATGCCTTGGAAAGGACAAGGCTAGGGCTGCCTTCACAGTCTGTGCAGACTAAAGAGAAAGGTTACCCAGCAGAACTCTGGGTCTTGATGGCATTTATGGGACAGTACTCCAAATAGGAGATTTGAGGGAAAGAGCCTCAAGGAAATCTAAAAAAGTTTCACATCTCCATTCTGCCTCAGAGCTCAGTCTGTCAAAATGGGTTTTTCCTTCTGCCTGCTGATTAACATTACTAAGTCTTTTCTTTTCCAAGCATATAGAAGGTGGACAAGCATGGATTTAACAATTAACTCTTCCTAAGAAACAGGAGTGGACCTTTATGATCATCTTCTCTGACATAAGCTACTCAGCATTTCTGATTGAGCAGTGGACAGACACCACTTTCTCCACATTCCAAGCAGCTAGCCTACAAAGGAAAGCAGTTGTTTGGGAATAAAGCAATAAATTCATGTATATCTTCAATACCTGCTATAATGAGTTTCCAACAGAAAGTAAAAAGACATTTCATTCAAACTGTTCAGCATATCTAGGAGATACTAAACTGAAGTTCTGGTAAAACAATCATTTATCTTATTCTCCTTTTAACTGAAAGCTAGTCAGTCTGTGCTTTGGGATAAGGACTGAGAATACCATTCTTCAGAAAAGGGTCATTCCATAAAACATAGAGTTCAGTCCCAGCATATTAGAAAGGTTTTGGATTTAGTCTTGCTCACAGGGACTCTGCCTCCTGAAAATTGATATTCCAGCATGGCAATTGTCTTTAATGAATGAGCATTAAATATACATATGCACATATGTAAGGAAACAAAGAAGGAAGTTGGGCTATTTGCTTCTCTTCTCTCCTCTAGTTCTACATTTTCCATCCATTCATGCAAACTCCAGCTTCTTTTTGTGCTTCTCAGTCGCAATCTGTTTTTAAGTTCTTTGCCAAGGCAATGGTACTCTTATTTTCCCTCCAGAATGTAACTCCCACTCCAAGCACCCATCCTACACAGCATTCCTTCGGTGTGTCCTATTCTTCTTTACCTTAACACCATGCCTTCAACTCCCTACCTGCCCGCCATTAAATCTTAATTTCCTACATGCTAACCCATCCCATCATCACCTCTACCTGGAACAGAATTTCATAAGTTCTTAAAACACTGTGACCAACCTCTAACAGTGATTTTTCCTCCCTCCCCAGTGCAGACCTTGTTGTCTCCCAACACTACAATAGCTCCTACTGCCCCAGGTCTGCATTTAGCAAAGCCAACAGGACTTCTATCACTGCTTTCATCAAGACCGAAATTGAGTCTTTACATTTCAACATAACCAGATGATGTCTACTTAGCATGAAATGTAGTCATTGTCCAAGATTTGTATGTTCCAAGCAACTTTTTAGCATAAGAAATTTTAAATCCATTGGGTTTAAGTGTTTGGAAATCATCTCCTAGCATATGTAGCAAATTCACTACGTTCTTAGTTTCATTATCTATGTAGAGCTAAGGAATTCCAGTTATGAAAGTCTCTATTCTGTAAGCTCCTTAAAAGTTAACATCCACCACAACACTCTCTTCTCTATTTCACTTGTTGTTTGCATCGCCTAGCAAAGAAAATAAGCACCAGGCTTTTTAAGAGAGAAACACACTTTCTGACATAAGACCCAATCTTGTTCTCTCCAAAGCACTCACAGAGGTGAAAGTCACAATTTTCCTGACTCGTCTTTCTTTTCCAAACCAATGCAGCATGAGAGAAACTATTTCTCAAGTCAGATGGATCACAGACAGGTGATGGGACATTAAGACTTATTCCTCAGAGGCAGTCAGCAAGCAGCAGAGGAGGATCTTAAGGATCTAGGTAACACCATCACCTTCTCAAGAGAGGAATCTTTTAAGCAAGCACACTGCTTATCACTTGCATCCTGCTTTGGTTTGACGAACCAACTATTCCTGGCAACAAGCATCAAGAGGATCTAATTTGATGTTGCAGTCCCTTCACATTTTATTCAATCATTACTTCAGAATAGGGATTTTACTTTTGTTTCACGTTACTCCGGGGAACTTTGGCACAAAGTAAAATTAAGCCAACTGAGAAAAACTAGCTTAAATTTATATACACCAACAAATCGTGCTGCATTTCAACAAGTGTGAGAGAGACATGGGACTTTCCTTCCCTCTGAGCAGCTGCAAGCATAAAAAAAAGCCATGATGCAACATTCATTAATAAAGCTTGTTTCTTAGAAATCTCTTCTTGTGGACAGACTCAACATCTGCAAGAGATACCCAAAACATGTTCTTTGTGCTGCTCTTCCTTTTTCCATTCACAAAGTCTACATACTGAAAACGTGTTATTAAGTAGGTATGGACACACCATGTTCCCAAATTTTCTTCTAACATATACCTATGTATGTTATAAACAAATACAAGGTAAAAGAATGGCACCAATACTGCAGCAATGGACATTCATGACATTACATATCTCCTCTGGAGAACACCTAAAAGTAACTTGGGAAACAACAAATAACTGGCCAGGACTATAGTCAGTAATGTGAAGGAATTTCTCATTGCCCCATTTACAGTATCTGAAGCAAAAAAGAGCAGAGGGTTCTCTTTTAAGGACCCAACACCTTGAGCGGTATCCAACATAGCACAGAAATTTAAACTGAGCAATCTGCAACGGGCAGCAATTCATCTGGCCAGCTCACACCTCAGATAACTATCTGCAAAATCCAGAGCAGCACAATACTCCAAGGGGCAGTGAGATAGCCAAAAGATTCTCAGCTAAAGAAAATCAGGAAAGAACACGATGTTCCTTAGCCTGGCTAACCTAGACAACTTCTCCTAGACATTAGCATGAAATTAAACAGAGAGAGAAGCTGAATTACTTCCAGTGTACAGATACTGCCTGAGTGAAATGTGACAGGTGACCTACAACATAAAAAATGCACTTAACTTAGTAAAAACTAGAAAGTGAAGCCTAAAATTGAGAAAAATTAAAAGCTGTTCTTGGATATGCACTAAAAGGCACACTGACATAATAAATGGGAGAAGGAACACAAAAGCACCCAGCTGTTCAAAAGCTGCACTGTTAAGGTACAAAGAAATCAACATTTTTTTTAAGAAAAAATCCCTCAGAACAGGAATCAGCACAATAACACTCAAAACAATAATATTTATTAGAAAAATCATCTGCTCCAGTGCCTGAAGCAAAGCGTTTGCAGTTTATTCCATCATTCCTCCAAATCCAGGGATTAGTGAAAACTTCTTAAAAAAAAAAATTCCTTCCTTGCCTCATGGTCCTTCAGCTTCACCAGTGCCAAAGCTTACTGCTCACAGTCAGTATGCGATTCCCTGTACAGTGTTCCCATCCACTCTGACTGAGAAAAGGACTCGTGATGGTGAACAAAGAGTTGGGGCAGTTGCCAGATATCTGGGCAGGGTGTTCTCAATTCAGTGTCACAAACTCTGCTTTTGTTCAAACAGGAATTAAGAGGGAAAATGGCAGAAATTAATAATAGGGGTGATGAGGAGAAACGTTGGGCTGTGCACACATTCAATCCAAGCAACATCAGCTCTAGGTGTGGTTTAAAATTCGCATTTACTCTTTATTAAAGCCATGCATGGTATTTATGGCTCTCAATGAATTCTGTATCCAAAAGGGACACATTAGATGATCAAAAATTAGTTGGATTTCTTTCCTTCTCCTGCAGCAGTGCCAATAGGAGAGGTAACAAAGGCAGTTCCCTGGCCTTCAGGCATTGCACAGAAGTGGGATACACAGATTTATACTCATGCAGTCGAACTGCAGTTATTTAATTCAGGGCCTAAGAGTTGAAGCTAGGCTGCTTTTAATAAATCATGGACAGGGATGAGCTCCTAACATTAGCGTTCAACTCCTCCCTCTTTCTGCTGAGACAGTCTGGACAACATGGATATCCCTAATACAGATTCAGGACTCAGGTACAACAGCCACCCCAAGGAGCCATCGTTCCAACTACCTTTCCTTTTTTGTATCACCCCAGGAGGAATAAAAAGTAGTAAAACATATTTCATTTACTATTATAGACGAAAAGCCCTCTAAGTACATAGGAGGAGAAGTTGTGTTTTTTATCCTTGTTCTACAGCTAGAATTAAAGCAAGGTCTGGTGAAGAGGAACAGAGAAAATGCTAAAAAGAAACTGAGGAATGTGGAGACAAATTTTCCAGCATTCCATGCAATTATATCACTCAGGGACATTCTACAGCTCAGGAAATCACATGCTGGAATGCAATGGAGTAGGAAAATAGAGAACCGCTCAACAAAATAGGTGCTACAGCCTCTCATGCTCAGACTCTTACCCCAGTGTTCTAACTCGAAATGAATGGTGCTGTAAAACAGAAGAGCACTGACCTTTTTGACTTTTAGCAAGTTTACACTTCTCAGACATCAGTACTTATGCAATTTCTCTCATTATTATTTTTTCTATTTTCACTACTAGCCACAAAATTTAGTGTAGTAGCCATCCAAGAACCCAGGATCACTACTATATTAATAATACAGAACCTAGCTCTCAGAGTGCATTGACAAACTACCAACGGAAAACAAAATTATGATCTTCCTCACAGAAAAATAACAGACAAAAAAGTGTGAAAATACTTTTTAAGGTGGCTGAAATTAGATAAATTGTCAAAATCAAGTAAATGTCTGAAATTAAAGTAAATTTAGCTGTTTTCAGGAAAACAGAAAAAGTATTTAAAATACACATACATATTAAAAGTATTCAGAATACATGTACACTACAATATACTAGAGTTCAAAATTTAAAAATTTAGTCATGGAAATATGGGGTAAGGGCTATGTTTATTTGGAAAAATCAGTTCAACAGAGATTTTTTTGCTACAAATATCTTGAATTTAATTCTTCTGCCTTGATACAACCTCCTGAGAAAATTTTAAGAAATGAAAATCATACAGGAAAAACTAGTGTTGGATGGAATCTACTTACTCAAAAGCCTGATTTATTCTCTTCATTTATTATCTTAAGGAGAATTAATTAATTATTCTTCACCTCAGAGGTCTATGGCATTAATACTTGAGTTGAATCAGGGAAAATTCAATCTTTCATGAGTTCCAACTCCATTCACTTTTCTTGTAGTATTCTGTTTCAGGGACAAGTTAATAAGAAAAGTGATGTAAAGGCTCCTTCACTGTTGCTCATTTGGCATAAAATAGTGTATTTCAGCAAGAGAAAATTCCACTTCCACCTGCATGAATTTAATACTCTTTCTTCACTGCACTAAAATCAAAGTCAGTGATTCTAACCATTGTTAATTGTGCTGGAATAGAGTCCAAGAGACTTGTGAAGTAATCGCATAAAATGTAGGGATTGCCTCCATTTCAAACACCAGAATCCCTTTGGAAGAAGCCCTAAAGAAGCTCAAATCCTGAGGTTTATTTATTTAAACAAGAGGCTGAATCAACTTTTTAACTTGTATTAAATTTGTCTCTAGGGTTTTAGAGGAATTGTACAATAAATAAGAAAGGCTAGGATTTGATGCAAAGAAATGCAAAAGTCAATCCAGACAGAAGGACTTGAAGCTGAAGGTTCTTCTCACATGCTTTAGAACCCGGATAGGAACTCCTACCTTTTGTCTTTGCAGATGACTCTTTTCCTGACTGTGAGCTAAAGGAATTACCCTCAGTGGCCCAGCCAGTGAAAATGAGTGCCTCCCCAGTGAAAATGAATGCCTGCAGCTTTGTCCAGGGTCCCTCCCGAGGTCAGAGACTATCCACATCACACCCACACAAGCAGTGATGCTTTGGCAATTCTTATATAGCTCAGCTATAAAAGTCTCTTCCAGATCTAGGAAGATGCTGTTTCTCTGGTACTCACTCCATGAGCAAAGTCCACACACATTCCCATCTTGTGTTTAAGAACCATGAAGATAACAATGCCAGTTTTATTGGTTTTTAAAGGATAATTCCTTTTCTTCTCTGTTGCCTCATGTCAATACAAAGGAGGTTTTTCCCCTCTTTAAATAAGCATTCAATATTCCATAACATTGAAAACTTTTGCACAGGATGAGCTGGATTTGAAGATGTATAGTTCTGAGAGCTTACCTCAATATATTTTGGGACACAAAAAAAAAACCAGTTTTCAGTGGTGAGTATCACTATAGATGAAGCAGCAAATTAGAAAAGAACACTTAAAACTGACAATAAACATCTATGTGCAAAACCACTTTGCCTCCTGCACCCTGTCTGAAAAGCAGCAGTGATCCGCACATGGGAAAAGTATTTGCATTGTTTTTAAAAATACTGTTTGAAAGTATCCTGTTCACATCTGCTGGTGACTGCAGAACTGTTACACAGAAAGTGCTCTTACACGGATCTTTTGCAGAAGCAGCACTCTGGAGAACATCTGGGGAAGACATATAGGGATGATATGAAAGTATATTTCATTTACTTTATTTTTTCCAGATGACCCAGTAGCAGAACCTCAGCATGTACCAGTCTGAGAATTTTGGAACAGTTTAGATGGTAACAGATCAGTGAATATTGCTGACTGTAAATGTTGATGGGGTGCAGTGCCTTTGGTGCTGTGTCTGAAAGAGGGAGGGCTTCACACTGCAATAAAAGAAGAATGGGAAACTTAAATAATTAAAGGTACAGAAGAAGCTGACTTGGCTGTATGTTTAGTGGCAGCCCATTCCTGAACTGTTTGAACAGGCAGATCTAAGGTTATTTTACTGCAATTTTTGAGAGTTTATTATGGAATTCAAACAGCTGCTATCTCTTAGCACTACTCTATTAACCTTAGTTTGATGACAATGAGTTTAATGTAATGGTGATGTCACTAAAACAGGCTTGGGAGTTCCTCTGGCTTTACCACACAATTAGCTTGGTTTGTTGTTGCGTCTCCAAGCTTCAATTGGCACATTTCTCAATCCTAATCTGTGTCCACTTTACCCACATGGAACCATTTACTCAAGGCAGAGTCAGAAGCATCAATCCAACGTTACGCTGTGTTACACAATTGTACAACCATCAAGGCTGTGAAGTAATTTACCAAGTTATTCCCAACTCACACAAATAGAAGCGAAAGTAGGATTATGTCAAAGAGGACAGTAAACTCTTACATTGAAGAGCAAACTTGAAAAGTTAAATAAAACCATAAAATTAAAAAGTAGCCTTATTTAAATTGTTATGGACACAAATGCATCTAGACAAATGGGGAAAACATCCATCTTTACTATATCTGGATTCATCTCAGAATGCTTACAAACAAACTGGTGAGCAGTATTCCAGTAGCCCAATATCTGTCCTACTCTTGCTCCTCCTTGCAGAGAAATCAAAATAACTCCAATTTAAGGATAAACACTTTTGCTAGAAATGTTAACATTATGCTTTTCTAGTTGGCAAGTTCCAAAAAGGAGGATTAAGTACATACATGAAAATTTAGCACTGCACATTCAAACTTGAATGCTTGAGGGAAGACATATAATATCTAATAGATAGAGCTGTTAATATCTGAGTTAGTTAAACTGAAGAATTTGGGTCCGAATTTTTCACACTAAGATAGTGAAAAAATTGTACATAATACTTATGTCACTGACAACAAATATAAAAGGAATTTAGAAATATAGTGGAGATAGAGCAAGGAATATCTGGAGAAGCTCAGAACATCCTGAAGTCAAGATTATTCATTCTCCCAGAACTGCCCTCTATGTCAATGACCTCCTGCTGATTTAGTGATAAGGATTCCCACAAATACTCCCTGCATGTCAGCAGCTTGTGGGTATACCTAGATCCTGCAGAAAAAAAGACTGGAGAACCTATTCATTTCTTTCCCACCTGAAACTATTTTCTTGGAAGGGTCAACAAAAAACTCACATTAAACATTACCTGAAATTTGCAAGCAGCTCATTCGTACAAAGAAAACACATTGCTTTAAACTAGAGCTATAAAAGCACAAATGCTTCTTTTGCTCTTACATCAGCTTTGCTTCGATTTGGTACAGGTTTAACTCAGTCAGATCAAGGACATAGTGAGCAAATATGCACTTAAGGTGCTGGCTTTATAAATTCTTTACCTCCAGCTCCTCATTACCACCCTCAGCAGCCTCCTCCCTGGGATGGGAACAGACCCTCTGAGCTCCAGGGAAAAGTGAGACAGAGAACCTAAAACTGGCAGGTAATTAAACTGATGAATAAACACATTTCACTCTGCACTGTACAAATGAGGAAGGTTTACACACAAAATTTCAGCATCTCAAGTCAGAAGGCTGCAAGTCCCAGATGAGGGGCAATAACAAACAGCTGGATAGCGTTTTAGATTATCTTCATTCCACACCTTTATGGCATTCACAGAGTTGTTTACATTTGATAAACTAATTAAACATTAAGCTTCAATATATGTTACCTCAGTGGGTTTAGGATTTGGAGTGGGGGTTTTTTTCCCTTACATAACCTATATTAATTATAATGGCTGAATGTGACAGTGTTCTTGTCTTATGCGGAAGAAAGAGCACTTAAAAAAGGGTTGGATTTTTTAAAAAAAATATTTGAGCAAGATTTTTTACAAGGCTGGTCTTCTGAAAGTCTTTTATGGTACTTTCTAATATCTAACACAAATTTTGAAATCCTTTAATAAAAAGAGTGTCCATAAAAAACTTAATGACAAGGTACCTTCAGCAGAAAGAACAAACTAATTCCCTACAGAGAAATTACTCACTTCAAAGGCAAAAAATGAACCCAAGTGTTTTGTGCAACTAGGAGGGAAGGGGCATTCAGGAGTCCCCTGCAGCACACCATGTAAAAATAATGGTGGGAGCCACTGCCTCCAAGACATCCCGAGAGCAGAAATCAATCATCTGCAGAGCACACGCTTAGATGTTCTCTGGGTTTATTACTCTGACTTTGGCTGGAAGGTTGATAAAGGCTCTGGAAACTGCAGACCCAAATCTATTTTTTATTAAAAGTTTTGGCAGCAGGACAAGCGCGTGCTTTGCAATAAGCAAAGAGCGGGGGGGGGAACGGAGTGCTGAAAACCCTCCAGTCACAGCAGCACAGGGTTCCAGCACATCTGCTGGAGCAGCGAGGGCTGCCATTTCTGAGAAGCTGTGGTCAACCTCATGGCACGGAATGAATTATTACCCCCAGCCCCGGCCTTCATTAAACCACCCATCCTCTGAAACGTGTCGACGGAGCCGACACATGGCCAGCCGCTCGTCAGCAGGATGACAGTCCATCCCCAAGATGCTTCTCCTTTTTTTTGGCCAGGACAGAATGGAGCTGTTCATCCCGAATAATTCTGAGCTGTTTACATTGTGTGCTGCCCAGAGGTCTGAACAACTGTTGTGATTTAATTAAAACAGCCTGAGTACACACGCATTGATGTTGGGTGTCGTGCAGCACGCCTTGCTAGTGCGAACACTTCTCAGACCCTCGCAACCACATTGGCAAATATAAATCAGATACAAGGGCTAAAGATGTGCTGTCTGAAATGGCCTAGAAAGGGTAAGGGCAAGGGCAGCTTACAGTGAAATTTGCAAAACAAAAAAGCCTTCATGTACCATCTGGGCACCTCTCAAGAAATTTCCACTAGAAAGTCTTAGGACAGAAGTGACTGGAAGGCTGAAATATTTAGATATAAAAGCTTTCATGCCTCCCGTGTGGTTTATTCCTCTTGTGAGGACCACTTGTTACATAAGTGATCATTATGTGATTGCTACTATATGTCACTTTAAAGGGTAGAAAGGCAGAGAAAGAGCAAGAGAAAATAAACATAATTGGAATTTTGCCGAGCTATAGTTGACAAATAAAAATGGTAATTGATGTTTGACTACCATTTAAATGAAGGTTCTCCCAGATAGGATTATTTTAAAGTATGGTGAGGTCTGATTTTCTGGAGCATTTTGTTACTATTAACAACTGGTTTGAAGAGGACGTTATAAAACACTGAGTTCTGGGAGAAATTAATGTATAGGCATCTATCAGGCTGCTTCAGTCAGACACTTCAGGCACCAGAATCACCACATCTCCTTTCTCCAGAAGAAATCACATCATCATCTTTTCTCACAGGGAGACTAGAACAGGAATAGAAATACCATGGCAGTGAGGGAGCTGGAAAACCTCACAAGAAAACTGCTAAAACTGTTCTCAGAGCAACACTTAAATGGTATTAAATAAATAAGGCATGTGATCTACAAGAAATAAAAACAAAGCACAAGCTTACTTAGCAGCACATTCAGTGAGTACAGACTCTCCTTGCAGTCTATTTGGAAACTGAGATAACACTTTAAAATCAAATCAGATAACCCTATCACCAAAAGGCAGGCTGGAGAATCCAGGCAGTCACCAGATCCAGAACTATCTCCATTCTGGTTTGACCCTTTTGTGAAGTCTTGTCACTCTCTCTTTTCTCATACAGCATATTTTTACTCTTGATTCTGAAAAAGTCTTGCTGTGTTCCTGCTGACTTAAGGAAAAGAATTATGATTGTCTGAATGTTGAGGGGACCTTCTTTGAGGGTCACAAAAACAACAAATAATTGTCAGTGGAGAAGAAATTTCAAAAAAGAAAAGAGAAAAGGGAATATAATCATCTGTGGTAGAAGTTCAACAAGGATCAACAATTTCAGCAAAGAGAGGAATCGTTTGCAAAATGCATTAAGGCATTTGGTCAATACCTTTGTACAAGAGGTTGTTTCACACTGCTGGCAGAGGAGAACTGAACACATTGGCAGAACTTGAAGATGTATGGTTTGTACAATGAGGGGGTGAGATGGAATACAAAAGGTACAGTTGCTTAAAAATTATGTGCCAACTTCACTTTTTTCTTTTTTTTTTTTTTTTTAACAGAGCAATAGAAGCTTCAGCCAACTATAAGCTATCTTAATTTTTGGCGAGATCAATAAGCTGTTACTTGCTGAGTTTAAAGTAGTGGGTGGCGGTGGTGGGTTTTTTAGGCAGTATTCACATTGTTCCCCTTTGTTCTTCCCTTGACCCTTATAAAAACATCCAAATGTTAAGAGAAAAGCCCTTTAATGTTGTATGCAAGGAATGTGTGTCACTAGAAGGAGCTACTCCGAGCTGACAAAATTTAAATATTAAATCAATTTATTAAAAAAGGAAGTTCCTAACAACTTCAAATTCTGTGTATGCAACATTCAGGTCATCTATCAGAAGGAGAAGGCATTCCTAGAGTTCACCTTGGCTGAGCTCTCATCCACCCCTCTCCTTTACACCCCTTGCCCAGATTTTATAAACCTGAGCTGAAATTACTGTATGGGCTAATAACTAATAGTGTAACTAATGGGCTCAGTTTCCTCACTTTTTTTCAGTGTTAAACCTAATGCATTATAGATGGGTTGAACAGGTGTTTCAAAGGGACTGAACCTGACACCATTTTGAAACTCAGGTCTGCTCATCTTTTTTTAAAATCTTCACAGAAAAAAAACCCAACCAAAACACAAACATTCATATATAGATAGATAGATAGATATACAAACATACATATATAGATATATGTATGTGTATATATGTATCTATTTCAGTCTCCACCAGTCTTGCATTGCCTCCCAGCTCTGTCTCAAATTTCAAGTTGCCAAAAAGAAGCTGTTTCTCCCTCCAGCTCCACAGATGCTAATCCTCACTAATTATATCTCTTCTTCATTTGCTTCACATTTATTATATAAGTCACTTGAATAAAGGAGAGGCTAGTCAGGAAAACAAATGGGGCGGTGTTATACTTAAATAAAGCAGTAATAAACTCAAGAAGTGCACCCAAGTGAACCTGAGCATCATCATTATTGTAACCCTGACCCTTTCTCTCCCTGCTCTTTCCTGCCCCCACACATATGCACATACACTTCTCCTCTCATTCGTTGACTTCTGTCTGAAATAAGATTGCTCCTAAGGACTAGGCCACTTCTTTCACATAATCTGTAAAATCCTCAGTTCAAGTGCCATACAAGTAAAGAATAAGTGTGACAACTAGGCAGAATCCTGGATAAAAATCAGTATAATTCCCAGTAGGAAAGGATGCTCCTTAACTAATTCTTCAGTGAACACAGTCAAAAAGCTTTTCTTACTTATTTTGAGATGATCTTTCCAGTAGAGACAGAGGTAGAGGAAACAGACTGATGAAGTGTCAGTAAAACTGTAATATTGCTTCTGCTCATTACATACCCACTTTATAATGCATGTATAATACATTAAAATTAAAATTCATAATCTATAATGTGCAAAAGCTCTCAGCTTTCATAAACACTATCACATGAACATAAACTTTCTCATTCGACTTCTCTAAACTATGTCAAAATCATCCATTCATTTTTAAGAAAATAAATAAACTATATGAATAAACAAACATGTTGTTGGCAGCTGTTTCACAAAAAATATAAGGAAGCTGGCTCTTCCAATCCAACTGATTCAAGGTAGTTATAAACTCAGTGAACTAACAAGTCCAATAAATAAAAAAACATGAAACCCAAAAGTGACAAATTGAAATCTGTTTTGTATACTATGATGCATACATCGTCTTTATGCTCATGTTTTTACTCAGAACACAACTCAGGACCACGCAGGGATGACTTTGCTGCCAATAAATAAGCTACTGAACGAAAACTGACACTAAGTCATAGCTCCCCTAGGGGAAAAAAAAAAAAAAAAAAAAAAAAAAAAAAAAAAAAAAAAAAAAAAAGACATTTTTACACAGGTTTTCACTGGGGATTGTTTAGTTTGAGCAGAGCTCTGTGCTGATGTACCTGGATCTGCTCCTCTGAGACCTAGTTCAGCTCTCTGAAACCACTGCCCTGCACCCACTAAACTAACTTGATTTCTTTCCATTTCCTTTAGCATTAATCTTTCCAGCTTCTTTACTTTTTTTCTCCCATAAGCTATATCAAAATGAGGACTTCAGCTTCACAGAGTTTCTTTGGTACAGTCTTCTCAAACATTTTCAAAACTAAAGTGCTCTTACACATTTTTCTTTATAACAGAATTACCTCAAAAGCTGAAGCTTTTCTGTGTTCAGATGGTAACACCGCATTTCCTTCAGCAGGTTTAAACTGAGTGGGATGAGATGGTGAAAGACTGAGACACAAAACAGTGGCCACAAAACGATGATCTGGAATTGTCATATTTGCATTTTTGCATTCAGGAACTGTAAGAGAGTCCCCACTCACCAGAAACATCGCTAAAAGGGAAAGAGAACATGTGGAGAGAAATTATTACATAAGACTCTCCACTGCACACTGAAAGAGATGTTTTGGGCACAAACTATAAAACATTTCTCTGCTGGAGCGAGAATTTCTTCAGGGAGATCTCACAGCACCTCATTTCACCCAAGACTGAAACAAGAACCTGCTCCTTTCTGCAGTCTCCATCTCTCACATTCATGGCCACTGATGAGGCATCTGCCAATCTGTGAAGGGTGCATCCAGTCTGGTTGTGTATTATTTGGCATTACTTTTCCTGCATGCTACATGGATGCATCAGGGGAAAAAGATTACGCATGACAGGCTGGAACTCCTTCAGAGGCAAGGGAGCATCCTCAGAAGAAGGAGGCAACAGCCTACAGCATATGGGTGATGACTGGGGCACTGCTGCAAGGAGCAGGGAACAAAATCCAGGCCCTGGGGGAAGAGAAATTCAGGCTTTTTCTTTACCATCTTAGAGGGGATTGATTAAAATTTATTATAACACAGATGGCCATGAAAAATTGGTGGACAGAGAGTGAAGAGTGAGCAATTCTCCTGCAAGGACAAGCAGGCAGAGAGGATCTCTGTCCTCAGCCTTTTTTTACCTTTATTTTGCCCTACCCTGTAGATTAATGTTTTCAGTGTCTGAAGTTAGTTCTTCTGGCCATCTAGAACTAAGGGATTCCAAGCCCAGCTGGTAGACGTGTCTCTGGGAAAAGGTACAAGGACCTTCACCCCATTGCTGCATGGCAACCTGCAGGAGCCAGGACAGTGCTTAGCAATTACATCCAACTCCATCAGGCATCGTAAAGCAAAGAGTGCTGAGTTGTTGCTGCTGTCAATAAATCCAGTAACCATAAATGATCCCAAATTGCTACCATGTTTTTTTTTTAAATCTAAACTACTGTAAGTCAATCAATCAGTCCCTGGTAGTGACTAACTCATACTATGACCCTTAACAGGTATCCAGACAAATAATTGCATGATATTACTTCGAAGAAAAAAAAAATATATATATATGCCTTACAGAAAGGACAGTGATACAGGGGATGACTCTTTGTTGATTTACAAATCAAACTAGAGATTACCTTCACCTTGAGTCCTCAGTTTTGACGTTCAGATATCTGTTTTACCATAAGGATCTGTTGTAGACAGGTGGAAGAACTATAAAAGAAAGGCCTCATAAAATCAGGCCTGCTCTATTAAATTAAAAGTTAGCCTGTCATTTCCTTTAAGTGTAGTTAAGCAACTTACAAGTTCCCATACAAAAACAGTCTTAGTATAAGAACTCGATAGCATAACAACCTATTCTTAGGTTAAAAAAAAAACCACCTGCAATAACAAGAGATTTGTTCCATGAAAATCAGTAAAGAAAACATGTAAACAATGCAAAAATAAAAAGAGATTTGATAGATAATTAGAATACCTTTTACTAACCAATAGAGTAATTAACAAGAAAGCTATTAACCTATTAAAGTTGCACATGTAGTCTATAAATAAGTTTCATAAAATAAGTTGTATTAAAAAGGTTGTGTAAATAAAGAATTTGCTTTCCCTGCATGAAGATAATAAAGCCTCAGTTGACTTATTGCAACAAGGATCCATAAATTTTCCAAAGATCTGACAACATTTAAAACACCTAACAGCATTTTATGAGACCTCATAAATAGCAGTGGACTAAGTTATGTCTGACCAATGCAGGTATTGCTCATTTCGTAAGAAAAAATATTTATCATTTACACGTGCATTAAAATGTTCAAACCCTGTGTCTCTCCAGGTGATAAACAACTCCTTTTCAGCACTGACATGAAATGCTCTCATTTGTGGAAGGCCAGGATATACAAACCAGGAGGAGAGCTGTGCTGCAACACATAATGAATTTTGAAAAAAGAGGTGGCTACAGCCAACCTGCACTCATGACCTGTAGCTCACTCGTGTAGCAGCAGTGCACAGCACACCACAAAAGCTGGGTGGTGTCAGCACTGATATCATCACACCAGAACACAGAGTCAAAATATGGCTACTCTTCCAACACAAGATTTCAGGAATCCAGTATCCTGGCACAGACCTTTAGAGTAGACAGGAGCTGGAGAAACTCCAGTCTGGAGAGGAGTTATTTCAACTTCTTTTCTATTTAAAGCACAGTGTACTAAGAAACTCTGCTAAACCCTAGAAATGAATAGTATTCAAATATCCTGCATTTCCAATTACTTATATTCAGTCAGTCCAAACACATGCCACAGCATTAAATTCCACCCAAGAGTCCAGCTCATCATACTTCATTACCTGGAATACCAGCTTTAGAACAAAATTATTCTAGGTAAAACAATAGAAGCCAAAACCCTTTAAAAAAAACAAAAAAACAAACAAACAACAAAACTAAAAAAATAAGGTGAGGGGGAAAGTAACATTCATTTTCTCAAGTAAACACTTTTGCATGTGTCCTTAATACATAAATCTGCCAATGTATCCTTCCAACTAACAGCTTCTTCTGCTATGAAATAAAATACTGACAGGTAATAGATATATTAATAATAGATGTGATTTCTTTTTCACCAAGACACAATGGTCCTGGATAGGATTGTAAAAGTCTTCTACAGAGTCCTAGAGATGTGGATTAAGTAGATGAAGAAAAACAGAAAAGTGCAAGAAAACATTCACTTAAAGCAATAGTTTCTAAACATGGTAGAGGTACCACAGATTTGCCTTTTCTGCCCTAGTGACTCTTGTGTGTTTTGCATTTAACGGAAAGTAAGACAAACCAAAGCAGCCTGCAGTCACCTGATAAACGCCTTGAGCATTCTGCTAGGGCAATTCTGCATTGCTATGTCCCAAGGTAATAACCAATCAGTCCCAGAGCACAGCTCTTTCTTTAGGTAAGATGAGGATTATTGTCACATTCAAGTATTCCCAGTCCAGCCACACACTCAGCTCCTTCTCTTTACAAAACCCCCTCTTCCTCCTCTTAGGCATTGTGATTTTTTGTAGTAGCAGAGCAAGTGTCAGTGAGATTGCTGGAACTGGATCAAAGTACGAGG
This sequence comes from Chamaea fasciata, assembly GCF_029207755.1. Taxonomy (NCBI): domain Eukaryota; kingdom Metazoa; phylum Chordata; class Aves; order Passeriformes; family Sylviidae; genus Chamaea; species Chamaea fasciata. The sequence goes on along the minus strand of NW_027094091.1, from coordinate 66,426,342 downwards.
AAAACAAAACAATTACCAGGAGTATTTTTACAAGGGAGGAGTTCTTTTACACAGATCATGAAACAGTTCCACAGTTTTGCTTCCACAACTGAGGAAATTGGGTGCTGCAAGCCAAAGGTAGAGCAAAAATGGACTGAGCTAATCATGTCACTGAATTTTGTACACAAATCCATAGCCAATTGCAAAGATCACTGAAACAAGAACACCAACAGACAGCTAGTAAACTGTGGAATTCACCATGCAGGGTGAGGAGGAGTCAGTGACTTTGGAACTACAGAGTCTTTCATAAGATATTGTTTTCCTAATTATTTTTGACATCTCCCTGTTTAGCGCTACCAGACGTTCCAACAATGAGCAAAGAATTAAATTTTATCACCCCCAACATATCCATGGGTGGGCTAATTTTCAACTGATAGCAATAAATAATTTTCATTGTACAGAGTCTTTGTGGGTTCTTTTTCACTGCTGGAGTAGTCATTTGACAAATTAGGAAGTGGAATTGCATTAATGATAGGATAAAGGGTTCTTGTGGTAGTAGCAGGCAGTCAGAAGAAATTCAGAAAATGAGCGACAAAACAAATTACTTAGATTAAGCAGTTTTTGCCTAGCTTGCCCAAATGTACTTACATTACAGCTGCACTCCAGGTAGGATTCATAAAACTGTCCCTAAACAGGCTGGACAGGGGCCCAGGGGATTTATAGGCTGTGTTTGTTGTGAAGTCACAATTTGCTTCAACTGCCCTTGGAGGTTCATTACTCATCTTTGTTCTCTCGCTGTTAATGTTCTTCCCAAGGAAGGACAGGAACAAGGAATGAAGTTTCATATAGTGCAACAAGTCAGATGCTACTTCAAGAATCTGCTTGAAATTCTAGAATTTATTTTCACCAGATTTCAGCTTCTTAAAATAAAAAATAAATAAATCATTCTACTGTGACTACATTCCACTCCAAGTTACAACAGGCTACAAGGACACAACACCAGGCAAGTGCTTTGTGCAGTTGAAGCCCCCTTCCTAAAGGGAGAAGCTGAAATAGACATGACTTCCCAATGACTTCCTAGGTTACAAATGCTGCAGAGCTGTCTCCTTCTCCATGGCGCTAACTGTTCCACATTTAGAGAGAAAAACAAAAAAACAACCTTTATTCTTCAGCTTCCAGAAGGGCACCAAAATATGTGAAGTGTGTATCTACCCCACACACTTGACCTACTTTATCTACAAGAAAGATGAAGAGTTAATTTCTTGTGGAAGTTACTGAAACCTACCTACATATTCAGTATCTGAAAATATGGACAGAACTCAAAATCCCTTTGAGAATGAACTGGAGAGGCTTTTTGTAAAGCAAACTTGAACTGATTTCTTGGCTAGCTTGCAATTCACAGCCACATCTAGCTGCTGGTAATATATGTCAGGACAATATCACTACTTCTATCTAAAGATGACCAAAACATTAAATCAAAACTCACACTTCCCCTAGAGATCATATCCATATTCCGTCCACTTCCTCCATTTCAGCTCTGCAACAAAATATAACTAAAAAAGAGAAGACTCCAGCAATGGGGAAAATATTTCAATCAGGAAGAGAGATAAATGCAGAAGAGTCATCCCTTCTGAAATAAAATATATTTAATGTTTGCATTGATGTTTACATTGAATGCCTCTGCCTTTTACATACTGTCAAGCACTGTAAAACTGAGCAGATGTATATACAAGAATATTGAAGTCATACTGCCTCAGGCCAGGCCAGCTTGAACTCTTCTGATTTTTTTTTTCCTTGGTGTTTTAGTTTTAATACTGTTTATGTACATTCTTAGAGTGGGGCGGGGGGGAAAGGGGGGAAGGGGAGGATAAAAGAGAATTATTTGTCCTTTTGTCGGTCTGGAGGAGAAGATGGGTTTTGTTTTTTGTTTTAATCTTCATGCCCTGTGAAATCTTCCCTGTCTCAGAAATACAGCTCCTACTGAGCCACTAAACCAAGGTGCCGCAAAGGTCCCAATCTCCTAACCATGATTTCTTTCTGAATTAAGGTGTTTTCTGAAGAATACTAACAATAGCAATAGAAACAACCCATTGGAAACCGTAAGTTAGGATATGAAGTCAAGAAGAAGAAAAGCATAATGAATACAACTTATCTGAATTAATTAAAATCTGATTTCATTCCAAATTCAAATCCTCTTTGGCCTGAACTCAAACTGAATCTGTAGCAAAATTCTTTGAAAAGAAAATGTAAGTATTTTACAAAATACTCAACACTGTTCATAGAAATCTACTCTGCTTATATCTGTAGATATATCTACATATTAGACCAACAAGAACTCACAGATTAAAAAAAAAAAAAAAGAAAATAACACAAACTAACCACACAAAAAAACTAAAACACTGATAGGCAGAACTGACTCTGTATGTCAAAGCTTTTGTTTTCCTCTTTCTTGGTCATTGAGATTTCTTTCCAGTGATGAGTAAGTGACTGGAATTACAATAGTTCAGATTAGTTTTCTGTGCAAGCAGAATCCTTAGCAAACATAAAAAGAAAAACCACCGAAAAGAATTCATGGAAGGCCCAAGCCTGGCATAAAATCAAACTGTAATGTGCCATCTGGTAAATAGGTTTTTTCTTTTCTTTACCTCTTCTACAAAAGATGAAGAGTGAGTGTTTAGGAATTTGCTGGGGGTTTTCCATCTTTGGTTTGTGTTCCTGGTGTTTAGTTTGCTGGTTTTTTCTCAAAATGCTTGCAAACAAAGAATCCCTTTAGTTGCAGTAGAAGACTCTTGCTTCTTTACCTCTTCTAGATTTCCCAGTTGTTTTTCTCGTTTATCCTGTGGTGTGGACGTGACAGCATTACATATTTGTCGTGGAGGGTATCTGACCCAGCCCTGTGGCTCTTCTCTTTCATCTGGGACCCTTTGCTGCTCTCTACATTCCTCCATCCTTTGGAAGCACAAGAGAGCCAGGGCAATGTAAGACCTGGAAGGGTCATCATCAGCCACAAAACCGTCTTTTTATGGGAAAACAATCCCGGCTATGTGTCAGCTTTAATTTGTATTTGTCAGGATATTATACTACAGCATAATTCATAGTAAGCTATGAGTTTGTGCTTTACTTGATAATTTTTGGGATAACTTTCTTAGTTGATATTTTTCCTCACCTATAACTAATGAGCAGAAGCAAGCTGGAGTTTCCTCCCCTCATGTCTGTTCTAAGTCTTTCCCTTGTGGATGTTTTACTTGGGACTCAACTTTCCACATAATTTTTTGTGGATGAAAAAGAAATCCCAAGGGAACAAGGACAAGTTTCTCCATAATGGGTTACTAGAAGCCACCTATGGGTTTACATCATTTTTTTCCAAACATTTCTAAAAACTGTGTAAAAAATAAAGAGGTGGCCTCTTGTATATTGTGGCTTCTAGTACAAGCAGTACTATTTTACCTTAATGGCCAAAAAATATAATTCATAGGTATTATTTTTGAAAAATAAGTATATTGATCTCTGCCATTCTGTTCTAATGTAGGTCACCATTCTAATTACCTCACCAACTTTAATTCCATATGTAATGCACTCCCAGTCTTAAATTACTGCACATACAGATATACAGCTACCCATCTTCGGCCAATAAAAATCCACAACACTCCGTTATGCAAAGCAATCCTCCTCTTTACCAAACAAAACCTGCATAGCATTTTTCCAGAAGAGCATGCACTTGTGTGAAGATAGTTGTTTAAAACATAATGAAACACAAATATGAATATTTTTGGAAAGGCCACTGTGGTATCACGTATGTCCATTTCAAGTTAAGTCTCTCTGAGAGTTGTCAGTGCCTCACGCTGCACACGGTTTCCATTCTGTTCCTTTCAATGCTCTTGGAAGCAACTGAAGTCAAAACATCCTGGAAGAAGAGTCCAGGTTTTTACACCCCTGGTTTCAATTATTTTTAAATCTGACACACAAACACAGCTTTTTAAGATATGTAAGCGGAGTGCCAAATAAGGATCTTTTGATTTTTTTGAAATACATGTGGTTGAAATCTGAGACCTGCCTGCTGCCAAGCCACAGTATTTGGAATCAAGTACTGGCACAAGAAAATAACCATTGTTCAGAGTATAATTTTAAGAGGGACTATCCTGCAAAAAGGAAAACGTAAATTCCCATAGTTTAGCTCATAGTTATAAGACAATCCCATAATTCTTTGTTAAACACTTGAAAGTTGAAATATAGGTCCTAGCAATGTTTATCCAGGCTCTCAGAAATAATCTTTTGATATAAACTACACTAAAGCCATTAAGTTTTTCTCCATTATAAAAAGAACCAAAATTATAGGATGGAATAGCCTATCTCATCAATGATTTCCTTGTGGTGTGCTAACATTGTCACTTTTATGTAAAGCTGCTTCCATATTTTTGACTGGAGCAGCAAAAATAGTAGCAACTTCTAACTGAGATAAAAGTGCCTTAAGGGTAATACTGTATACCTAACTTACTGTTAGGTAAGACTGAGCAACTTCATGTTCCTGATTTCAGAGGCCAAAAGAGTACATTTTTAGATGTATACACATTTAAGCTCTTATTTGCAGGTACTCTGAGGGAGTCAGAGCTTCAGCCCCTCTCAGCTTTGACCAAGTGAAAAAAAAAAATTAAAAGAAAAAATGTTTCCTATATTAACAAGGGCTCAGAACTGAATTTTATTACAAGTACCTTTCCCTAGAATCCACGGATGAGCATGAGGGGCATGGACAAACAAAGTATATAGAGAGATTCTGGTATTTAGCTTTTATGAAGGGCTAAGGTTGCATAGAAACCACACAGTTATGTTGCATAGATATTCACATACAAAATGAATGGAGTTGAAAATTAAATTGAGAAGAGAAGACTGACCTCCTGAAGATAAAACTGAGTCACTGATTCTAATCTCAGGTAGTGAGACAAAGGAAAAAAATTTTGAAAAGGTAAATTTTTCAGTTACTCAAACAAAAATGTACAGTATATTTGTTTCTTTTAGCAAAAGAACTAATACAGTAAATGAAAAAAAGCATTAAACAGCCAATCTAGTAACATCTCCACTAACCTAGGATTTTAACTATGAATGTGCTCCTTCCAGTGCTTGATGCCAGAGTAACATACCTAGTCGTAATGTTTAAATCAAACTTGGAGGGAAAAAAAATATTAGCCTATCTCAATGCTCAAATTTCAGTTCACCCTCTCAGTCCTTTGAGAACACACTTGCTGGTTCAGTCTTTCTCACCAGTCTGCCACCCAGGTTTCACTACAAAGTCAGAGCCAAGGTAGACCAAGATCTACCTCTGACAAGGAGCATCATTTTTAGGAATCCTTCCTATCTGATTTTTCTTAGAGAAGAGTAAGAACATCACTGATTTTTAAAGTGTGTACATTAAGAGAACATGTCTGCTCAAACCAAAGAAAGAAACTCTCAAGTGTCTTAAGTCGCCTCCCGGAAGGTTCCCACAGTTTAGGCACCTAGTCTAGAAACTTTAGGATACTAATCACTTAATGAGTACTGTGTGAAGTGTCTGTGTGCCAGCCTGCACAGGCAGAGCAGCCCCTCTGCTCAGGCTGGCCTGTAAAGCATGTGCAAATACCAGAAAAATATCCCTCAGTATCAGAGTACTCAGTATCAGGGCACACCTGCACCAAAGACTTCTCAGTCCAAGCTTATGGTCTGCTTTGAAGACCTAACTCTAACCAAGTCTGGGAGGAAGATAAAAGAGGGTTATAAGAGAAAGAGAAAACATCTTTTGAGTTTGCCTTACAGTCAGGACACTGATCCTAGTGTACACTCAGCACATCCTAACTCTGGTGTGTCTCCCATGGCTGAGCCTTTGCAGGAGCAGGCTCTCTGTTTCTGACCATACTCTGGTTTTGTATGCACAGAAGGAAACTTTATCTTGTATATCAAAGCTGCAATATATATTACTTTTTCTCCTAAGCCTGGTTGTTGTTTGCTTGGGTTTTTTTTTTCAGAGAAACACCAACTTACTCTTCCCTGTCCACGGCACAGATTGATTTTACTTCACTTCACAATCTGTCTTAAGTCATCCACATAACTGGAAACTGTTCCCATGTTTATGCTGCCCTTGAGAGGTTTTCCTCAGATTGCTTTGTTTCATAAATAATCAACTCTTTGTGCTCATCCTTTGTTTGGATTAGCTCTCAGTGTGCAACATGTCATGTTCAGAGCGATGCAGTGTCAGTGTGTACTGACATGGTGAGGACAGAGCCCAGCCCAGATCACCACCAGCAAAGTGGAGGGGGGGTGTTCTGCCCGTGCGTGCACGTCTGCATCTGCCTGCGCCAAAAATGAGTTAATCTTAGGGTGATGCCTGTCATCTGGCTTCTAGGCTTTGTTATGCCAACACACTGAAATAAGCCCAACCAAAACATTTTCTTTTGATGCAACAGAAGCGTTAATGCATGATAGATACATTTGGAAATTATTTATCACTCATTAAACATTCTCTAAATAGAAATCATGCAAAACAGACTACACGAATGGCCTACAAACCGACTTCCTCTGAGGTACCGAGAAATCTCACGACAGTCTTAGAGCAAGCAACACTCAAGAGGCAGTAATTAAAAAGGTACAAAGTTTATGCTGTGTTCTGAAGCAGAACCTTCAGACATGTATCTGTTCAGAGTTACCTTCATCCAGGCACTCTGCTCACCTTCACCCATTGCCCCTGCTCAGTCTTTTAACTAGAAGGTTTTCTTTCAACACATGGTACGTGGAGCAACCAAAAAAAAACCATCTGGGAAAGCCAACAGAGACACCAACATCAGCCTCAGGCAGCTGGGCCAGGTGAGTTTGGGAATGAATAGAAAGGTATCAATACAAATAGCTGATGACTGCTTGCAGCATTCCTCAAGCACAGCACTAAAAACCCTAGCACCAACCTTGCATCATCTGGAGGCCTTCAATTACCATCCTTTAATTGGCACCCTCATTACATTTTCTTTAGTGTGTAAAATAACATTTCTGGGCAGTCAATATGCCAACAGTCTGAAGCTGCTAAGCAGGCATCTGACACTGCTCAAAATGAAAAGTGATCTCTTCAACAGGTGCAGTTTCTGTACATGTGGCTTTTGTTTATTGACTCCATTTTATTATTAGAAACATGCAGGCTTAGGTCAATTTGGGTTGTCCTCTTCAATTACAGAAAATGTCAATCATGGTACAAAAGAAGCAGGTGGATCTGTGCTTAATTTGGCCTCACATAGTCCATCTTGACACAACACTTCTACCGCCCAGATGCAAATATCCCACTTTACAGGGTATTGTTAATGGAAAAGATAGTAACTTTATTTAAGAGTTCTAAAATAATTTAGTTCTCATAACAGCTGAGCTCCACTGTGTAAACAAGAAGAAAGGCTGTTCCTAGCAAGATTCCCATGAAAAATCTGGAAATCTGTTTCCACTTCAGGTATAATCACAATGGTGTTCACAAACTGGATTTCTAAAGTTAAGTTTGTTAGCATCAGTATGATTAAACATGAAACTGAACAAGATTCTGGCTACAAACTCTATGACCACAGGCCAAAGACAGTAATATTTAACATCTTAATAATAGAAAATTAAATTTTAAAAAGTCAGCTGGCAAGAAAAAACATTATTCAGGACATAGTAGTATATGATAAAAAAGGTATTCCTTGTGGTACAGGTTTTTTTTACTGAAACTGTTGTACTTTTTGAGCTACACTTAAACCATCACCCACAAACTCACAGGACACGGTGCAATCAAACTGAGACCTGACGTGCTCAATTGTTCCAGTTTGTGCTGCTAATAAATGCATTTACAGAATAATGCTTTCCATCTCTTCACTGAAATGTTTTCCATGTGGTAAGAACATTCAGGTCTGCATCTGATCCTTGCATGCCATAATACAAGGCAAATTTAAAATTAATAAGGCCATTCTGTGGATTAAAAATTCAAGGATGACTTGTCAGTTCTGTTGACAAAGGATTTGTGGTTTCCTACAGAAATACATATCCTTTGCTTGCTTGACATGCAGCTAAAATCCAGTGCTATGTACCTCTCCTGGTACTTATTCTGTTCTTTTCCTTTACCCAAGGCCATCTTCCTCACATAATTTTGTTAGATTTAACCATTACTACTGGAATCAGATCAAATATATGTCAGCTCAATAAGGGCTGGCTATGTAGCACCATCTAGTAACACTACATGCTTCCTGAGGGAACACAGGGAATGCTGTCATTCCCACGTTATGGACCAGGAAATGGGGACATGAATCCTATGGGAAGTACCCAACATCACCAAGTGTGTTGGTGGCAAAGCTGGAAAGAGAACTTGTCTCTCAAACATTCAAGAGAGAGGATGGGGGAAGCAGTTTGCCAAGCCTCCCACACACACATAAATGGAGGTTTGCTGTTGATCCGTTCAGTTCTTTGGCACTGCAAATATTTGCAAATTCAAAGCTACAGCCATAACTTCATTAAGCAAATCATTTCAGGAGTATGACAATTCCTTTATAAGGAAACCTACTCTCCCAGTAACCCGACCCACTGTCCTGACACCAGTGATGTAATCCAGGGCAGAGGCTCCAAGGAGCATCTGGTAAAACGTGATGATTCAGTGGAATTTTGTAAAACAAGAGCTGGAAGGGTGAAATAAGTCTTTGAAGGAATTCCACTGAAGCTTGAAACAGAGGGAAGACAGCAAAATGATGCCAACAAGATTACATTAGGGATTAATCTGGCCTGAGATCAACTTCACCTGCCCCTCTAGCTACTCCACTTAAATCCATGAACTGGCTAGAGAGCCATTCCTCTGGAACTAGAGGAGGCTCCCTGGCTTTAAGGTTTTACTCATCCCTGCTCCTGACAACTTCATTTCAATTCCCATGACTGTCTGGCTGAGCATCATGTTGGCTCCCCTCCCTTTGGTTTCTATTCCTCTCCTGTCTCGTGCAGCTACAGCTTTGTAGTCACAGGCCAGAAGCCACCTGCACAAACCTGAAGGGACAGCTGTTCCCTCTTGGTGCTCAGCCTTCTCTTCCCATGCAGAGGCTGCATTAATGAGCTCAAAGGCAACCCATCACACCACCTCAGCGCTCCCCAGGGAAGCCTGTACGCAAAACTTCACAAGATCCTCCCAGTCATTTTCACTCACATCTCTTCTGGACCTTTCTGCAGGGAGGAATACTGAAATTATCTAAAATTCTTCCCACTGAAACATCTCTGCAGTTTTGTGGGTTTGGGTGTTTTGTTTTTTTTTGTTTTTTTTGTTTGGTGTTTTTTTTTTTTTTTTTTTTTTTTTTTTTTTTTTTTTTTTTTTTAAAAACAACATGGAATTTACTGAGCATTTTCACAGTCTTTGCACATCTTGGTCAAAAAAAATTCTCAAAATTTTCCAGTGGGCTTCATTGTTGGGGTACAGCTGTGGGGGAATGTTGGGTTGATTTTTTTTAGTTCCTAAAAAATCATGCTTATGCAATCATAATTAGGTTCTTTTGTTTGTGACTTTTTTTTTTTGGGAGTGTTTAGTTTTTAGGGTTGATTTTGGTGTTTCTTAAGGAAAAACACAAACTTTATAGGAATTACGGCGACGATTCCAACCTACCTCTAATAAAAGACACTGATCTTTCTTCACCTTCAGCCTACAGCCCTCCCCTGCCAGCACTGGGCAGACTGCTTGCTTGGAAGCCAGAAAAGAATCAAAAAAAGCCATAAAAACAGTGAGCTAAAATTTTCCTAGTAAAATCTCCAAATAAAAGAGTACAGCATTTATTTAATGAAACAGTACAAATCTAGAATGACTGGTACCCCTGACACTTGACAGAGCATGAGAAATGCTGTGCTGTTGTTGTTATTGTTTGGGGTTAACAACATTTTTATTTCTTTGCTGCATGACCCAAAAGAGACTGAACGGGTATTTGGGAGGGATAATGAAATTTTTAAAAATCATGTTAAATTGATGTTTTGAGCTCCCAGTTCTAAAATATGCTGCACTTATGGCTTCAGACAAAACCCTCAAAATTCCTTGCACTGAGTTTACAGACTCAGTGCTGAAAATATTAATCTGAGAAGAGCTACCATCCCTTTTCCCTACAGGACTTGAAACAAAACTGTCAGGCTTGGTAAAAAGTTGTGCCCATGAAAATTCACAGAACTCTAGTTCTGCTGTAAGGGAACCAAATTATTTTCAAAATCTGGACTATCTCTTCTTTCAAGCATTTTCCTGACCTGCCAGTCAACATTACCCAATCTCACTTCCACAAAGGGAGATTAAAAGGAAGACTCCTCCCATTCCTGGGTAGTATTCCTTAAAACTCTTAATTCAGTAGGAGATAATGAAAATTGATCTTCTTCTGGAGACCCTGTTTCACCACAGTTCTCTGTCAGGCACAGACACTCGTGCATTTGCACACACATATTCCCCATGACAAGCAGCATTTATAGCAATTCCTGGCTTGGAAACTAAATGGAGAAACATTCAGTCTATTTTTAGAAGTCTCAAATGCAATTTAGCAGCTACAAACAAACAGAGAAGCAGCAACTTACAAGCAGCCTTCTGGAGACCACAGTTGGGAACCCCTGGACTGCAAGATCCCCTCCAGTGCACACATCCCACAGCTGGGCTCATCCTCAGAGACCACACCCTCAGTGTGGGAGCAGCACAGACAGGTGAATAAAAATGATACCAACATACTGGAATGGAAGAGACAGACCTCCAGCTGGGCAGAAACACACCAAGGTGACTGAAGGAACTCCATGCAAAGAGCAGGCACAAAGATGTGCTCCATGCCTACCTGCTGCAGTACCAAGGTGCACTGCAATCCCAGCAACGATTTGTGTGTTTGTATCAGTGGACCAGAAAAAGTACACAGAGAAAAGACAGCTACAGAGTTCCACAGCAGCTTTTGCTCCAGGACAAAGAGGAGGCTCTCAGATTTTTTTCACCTTTTCCCAAGTGTTGGCTTCTGCAGCACCAGTAAGATCTTTTTGTCTTTGTCCTCCATCATTAGCTTTATCAAGACATTGAAAAAATTATTATGGGAGAATTACTACATGAGCAGACACAGCATAACCACACCAAAATCACTTCCTAGGAAAAATGGCTAAGCTCAAGAAAGAATAAAACCTCAAAAGAAATAGAAGTATTCACTATCAGGAAAGAGAGAGAATATTTATCTGCAATCTCTCAAGAGGCTGCCAAAAGAAGTGGCTTATCCTGTGCCCTACGCCATTTCGATAAGGGAAGCAATTAAAATGCTTTTTACCCAAGAAGTAAGTTCATGAACAAGTAAGACCTACAAGAAGATAGATCCTAAAATAAAGCGTCTATTTGGAATACCACAATTCACATAAATTTAAGATTCAAGAACCACAAGGAGGTATCCAACTGATCAACATTTACCTCCTTGGAAGGAGAAAAATGTGCATGAATGGGGACCAAGAGCCATTCCTGGTATTACTCTCCTGGCTTTTGTCAAAGAGCCACTAGAAAGAAAAGTTAAAAAAAAAAAAAAAAAAAAAAAAAAAAAAAAAAAAAAAAAAAAAAAAAAAATCTGTTTGAAATATAACCTCTGTTGTCAAGTAGAACTAAACTCCCTCCTGGTACAAACTAAGAAACTTCCAGTGAATGGAATTGCCTTCTATTTTGCTGGCAGAAACATGTGCCAGTTGGACTGGCAGAAGCTGAAGTAGCCCATCATAGCAAACAGAAAGAATACTCTGGTAAGAGTAAAATAATTTTCTTTTAAAAATATTAGAAGACAATTCAGTTTTTCCCTGGGCTTCTGCACGTTTAGTTTCAAAACTAAATGCAAAAGTTTGCATGTTTTCCACTAAAACTACATATTTTTTCTTTAGTATATCTGAGTGACAATGCATTCCACTAGTCCCAGACACATCAAATTCCACTCACTCAGTGTCCTGCACTGAAAAGCTTAGATCCACTGGTGCTTATTTTCATAGCTCTATTTCCATTTATCGGGAGGGTCAGAAAGGCTTTTTGCAGTAAAGCACTGTGCTAGTGACACAGCCAAGCTCCAAATTCCCAGCAAAATTGCAAATTTACCTGTTTTCAGTGCAAACTAATATCCCTCTGCTAACTATCACAAATCAAACCATGAGCTGTATGAAGCAGTTAATTAAGGGAGACTTCACACCTACATCATGTTATGTGTTGATCTTATTCCAGTGAAGACATGTTTCCTAAAATTTTAGTAGACACTGACAAATACAGAAGTAGCTCTTAGGGCACCACTCAAAAACATTTGTTTGTGTTACACCTTTTTCCATTCTCTTCTCTCAGCAACCCAGGCCCAAACTGGCTACCTAGAGGCAAGAAAATAGACCCATCTGTGAAATGGGTTCAAGATTTTGGCTTCTTGGGACAGAAACACCACAGCTAATGCTGTAGGTACCACCAGTACCAGCAGTAATGACTCTTTGAACACTCCTGCTCTTCCAGAGCTCTTGCAAAGCATTGTTTGTGCTCCAAAAAACCCAGGGGTTAGCCATTCCTCCAAATTGCCTGATTCGTTCCTAATTATCTTAAAGTACTTTGCACTTTCTTTAACATGACATTTTCTGAATTAGGAATATTTCAAACCAGATGCTGGGGTTAAGAACATCTGATATTAAAAACATAACCGTATTTTTTTTTCCTTCAGCACTAGACTGCTCTCTTATGGGAAGCAAGTTTATATGGATCATCTGGTTGCAGAATGTTGCTTCAGGGCTGGAGCACTGGAAGCATTTAACAATTATTTTTTGGTCTCTGTACCAGAAAACCTCAAGAGAATTCCAGGACTTTGGAACTTGCTGGATGTCAGCAAGAGTTATCAGAAATATGTAAAACAAAAGCCTATTAAAAAAAAAAATCAAAGATATTTGCTCGAATGAAAAAACTTTTATAAAAATCGGTTCTGTAATGTATGCTGGTCATCTATACCACCCATAAATGCTTCTGCCTTCAGAACAGACACTGAATAGACTATTTTATTGCCCAACAGTATCAAAAATTGCCTTTTTGATATTAAATGCAAAATTGTTTTCCCTCTAGTGCATATTCCAATTATTGGCAGTTACATGGTTTATTTTCTTCACAGAGTAAACAAAGCAGTTGTGACTCATGTTTGTAAACAGTTGCACATTTTAAAAGTCGTACTTTTAGAGGGCAGCTAAAAATTCAGAATCATATCCCTCAAATTTCGTAAGCAATGTAAGCAGCAAAACTAATTATGCTAATTAGCCATTAAATGTAGCTGCATGCTTGAAGAATAGGGAGATAGGAAAAAGAGACTTCTACACCCCAGAAAATGTTATATAGCTGGAAATGTCAAGATTAGTAGGAAACTAATGGAAGTACCAATAAAAATATTCATAGGCCCCTGTACCATTATGCTAAACTTTAAAATCCAATGTCAAAAGGTCAGTAATTCCTATCTTTTTTTTTTTTTTTCTGGCAATATTGCATTTAACTTAAACCACATTTTCTCACCCGACTGGAAGTAGGGCCAGAGTCCATTCCTATGAGCTGATCACTACAAATCCAGTTTGGAACTCATGCAGAGCACCTAGGTCTGCTGTTTGCAAAACGTGTCAGATCGCTCCATAAAAAGAAACAGACTGAAGTGTTCTGGTAACTGCCTGATGCATTAATTCATAAGATTTATGACTTTTTATATAAAGGTAGGATTAGCACAATGTATAAAAAATTCCAACTGCTGACAGAACTTTTACAAAAGAAAAAAAAACCCTAATGTTTTCAATAAATTGGAAAAAAAACCTGTAGCGTTTCCCTCACCCTATGGTGAATTTTTCTTCCCCCTTGAAATTGCTCCATATCTTTCATCACAGCACCTTTACAAGCAAAGGCTGCTCTCTTGTCTACTACATGCCTTCACTCTCCTGGGGAAAACCATTCCAGAACTAGGACTTGTAACTAATGTGGTGCAAGTTCAAATGAGAAACTGAAAATCATGTTCTGACTTCCCAGCCTTCCACTTAGCTGCTTGTCCTGAGTTAGTCCCCTATTCTCAGCTGTTTGCACTGAGTACAAAGTGTTTTTTGAAGAAAAGCTCAGTAAGAACTCAGCCTGGTCTAGTAGAAGGTGTCTCTGTCCATGGGAGGGGGTTGGAACTAGGTGGTATTTAAGGTCCCTTCCAACCCAAACCATTCTGTGAATAGGTACTAATGTGGTCTGATACATATAAACACATTACAGATTTAAGTATAAGAAATCACAGATTCCAAATACAGTCTGTCCCATTCTTCTACCTACTACTTTTCCTGTTATTTTCAGCAGAACTAGGTTCACATTCGCAGACAAAGCCTCAAGGCAGTTACATGCTTAAAGACAAGAACACAGTTGCAGGCTTAAGTGAACGCAGATTTCATAATTCTATGTTTCTCATTAATAAAAGATCTCCCAAAGGTTGTACCACTACACCTTCACTCCAACAAGAACACTAAGATCCACAGCAACTTCTGGTGGCCATCCAAAGGTCATTCAAATGAATTTACAATGGGGCTGTAACTCCCAGAATGAAATTTATACCATAAAAGAATCAAACAGATAATGTGAGTCAATCCTGGGCAAAGCATACATTGAAAATAGTTGAGTGTGAAACAGAGTTTTGTTAGAATGGCCATTTTTTTCAAATTTATTCTCCACAGAGAGACTTGTTACCTTGTTGCTATTTTAAAATTCACATTTAATTACACATATCTTTGACTATCAAATTGCATATGTAATTGCAATGACGTTGCTCCATTTTGCAGTGCAGTTTATCCAGTCAAAAATAAAAACTGCAGTGAACAAAGAACAATTTTCCCTTGCTCCCTACTGCTGTAGCTCAAATCAAAGGCCACTGCAACATTGGCAGTGTTCAGGTAGAAAAATCATTGGCATTTTTGATCACTTTCTCAGCTAATTCTGCCCTGAGCTGACCTGATGGCAAAGAGAACAATAGTCCTCAAAAGTCTGGCAATGCCATGGCATACAAAAAAAAAAAAAAACCACAAACAAACAAAACAAACAAAAAAAACCCACCTCACAGAGCATAAAATGGGGTTAACAGAAATGCAAAAATTCTCTTCCTGCAGAAGAGTGCACATACATAATTGAGAATTTGTTTGCTGAAGGAGTTTCACAGATATTTGCAAAATACAAAGGTATGCAAGAGACCTTGGCTTTTGTACAAAAGCCACAAAATACAGAGAATTGGTTGAGTATTCATTACAAATTATCTTTGTTCTACTTCACACAGCATAACCAGCACTTTGAATTATGTTAGCAGGAAGACAGATGGCTGCAATGTTCTGGAAAATTCAATGTACTCCTGATAACTTTCCACAATAGTTCAAATTTTGATTTCCATCTCAGGGCTGCTCCTTACAGACCAGGGCTGAAACCAACGAAATCCTCATGGCCTGAGTAAGCACAGACTCTTTGCCAAGAGCTCAGGTGAAGAACACCTCAGAGCAGATGACAGAGATCACCTCTCAGCACTCTGACCAAATCTCAGTACAGTGAATCCCTTCCATTCCCAGCTGTTTTCCAGTTACTTTAAAGCATACATGGCTTACATAACCACATATGAAAATCAGGCAAGGATTCTGGAAAACAGCATTGTCCTTAAGCACAGGCAACTGCCTATGGATCCAGATTGTTCAGGAAGCCCAGCTCCACACCAGTTCATCAGTGTTACTTGGGATCCAAGACACTGCCAGAATATTTCCCTCCACTAACAAAACTCATTGTGGGATTGCTCAAATCCTACAGCAAGCGGAAACACAAATAACAAACTACTTTCAAACTTCAAGCATCACGTTTGTTTCTAAAAGTGTCCAGAATGCATTCCTAGAAGAATAATGGCCTCCACTTATTCATTACAACCTCAGAAGTTCAATTTCTAAAACTTTCTATACTAGAACTGTCTATTTTTCCCCACTAAAAAAAAATAAGTTTACTGTCAGAAGAGCTCTCATTTACAAAAGACAACATGGGTTTTTTAACTTTGAGAGGGCTGCCACACAGAAGTTAGTGAATTACTGCATGACAGACTAATGAATTAAAAGTTTTTACAGATTTTCAGATATATAAAATCAGAGTCCTGAAATCATCACCTCTGTCCAAAACCAGCACAACTGTCATGCATGAATAAATTTCTCAAGGGAACAACCAATGTGGTGGTGAAAGCAGCTAACATTACATCCTCAGTGAGAAATCTTTGCTACCTCACTTAGAATCAGCCTTCTCCACTCCATAAGGTTACAGGTCACCCATTTCATTCCAAATGTTCTTACTCTGCTGCCCTGAAAGCTCATTACTGACCCTGAGTCTGGTTTAAAACATCACAAACCACGAAGAAGAGGCCATGGAAGCAGAGAGGATAATTCCCTTCTCTTGGCATTACTATTCCTATAGCGTAAATAAAACAGGGGAATTGGGTTTTTCTAATTGTTATTTACAGTAAATTGAAACATATTTTGAACAGCAACCATAGCAAGAGCTGAGTACACTAGTCAAAGAAGATGAAAACACAAAAATCTCATCTGCCACCCAGACAGCCAGGATGAGAATGATCCTTACATTTATTAATCTATCTTCTAAGGCAATGATGTGCATAAACTGCAAAGGTTAGAATACTTGAGCACGAGGCACATTCAGAAAAATCCAGCTGAGCAAGTTATCTGAGGCCACTAAGATCTCAAAAAGTCCTTTTTTTGATTAGGAAATTTTACACAAAATTAAATAAAAAATGCATTTTTCTAATTTAAAAAAAAAATTTAAAAAATGTATAATTCAACACTAATATATGCCTGCTGTCCTTATGTCCTACCAGGTCATAAAAATAAGAGCTGTTCTGCTTTCAAAATGTGCTAACCAGCAATCCATAGAAGTATAATATCAAGATGAAATACAGCCTTAAAACCTCAGTGCCACTCATACCAGCCACCCACTCTAGTCAAAAATTATGGCAAAGATGTTGCTGCTGCTACAGGCCTGTTGCTCAGTTGCTCCCTCACTTCTCAAGAGGTCCAAGATCCCTTTCCCAAATTCCTACTTGAAGCATTGTGATCCATCATGAGATGTCAGGTAGCCACTTCAACCTGAAGGACAACAGCTTGGGACAGACCGTAGACTCCCTGGATAAATAACACAGCTACTCTGGAAATCTCATGTTATCACTTCAGCAGTCCAGCTTAATCCAAACACTTGGCCAGGCCCCAGGACTTGTGCCACTGGAGCATAAGACAGTTTGCAGATCTGGAAGAGCAGCAAAGTGATGGACAAGGTTCTGAAGGACGGGAGGTTAAAACCCCTGTTACAAAATGCAAGGTCCAACAGAAGACAGTGTTTGTGAGCAGAATACTGAGGGACAGAGGGGAATTCTCCACACAATAAAGATGAATTCCAGTAATTGATAAGATTTCCTAAGGGTTTTCTAAACACAGGCAGCAATCATAAACCTCTCTGCTGCACCTACTCCCACAGGGTAACAGCTCTTCCCTCACTTTAGCTGTGCAGTAAAAGATTGAGAGTTCAGAACAAAGTGGGCATATTGGCAAAAAACAAGTGCAAGGACTCAAAGGTGCTCAGTGGACTCCAGCATGAAAGTGACGAGTAGACACCATGGCATCAAAGATATTTCTTGGACAATGTTCATACACTAAGAGAACAGGACAGCAAATTTAACTCTACCTAAATTATGGAAGAGTTTCAGTTTGGAAAGCACCAACTATCAGATTTTATATTCTAACTTCAGATTAACTTAGTACTAAACTGTGTGACTATTACTGGAACTTGGCAAATCATATTAAATCCCTGTGCTTACACTTTGGTAAATTGACACGCTCTAACAATCCTGTGTTTAAATATTAGAAAGTTTCTACCCAGTTACATTACTCCTGTGTTGTTTCAATGCCATAAAATTACAGCATCACAGACTACTCTGACTTGAAAGGATCATGAGGATCATCAAAGTTCAGCTCTTGGCCCAAGAATTCAGGTGGTAAATCATTTCTCTCATTTATACTTTGTACAAGCCACTACAACACAGAAATTGATAGCTTAAGGCACTACATCAACTCATTAAGCAATGAAAAGAAAAACCAAATTAATATGTACATTTCTTTCAAATGCCATTGACAAGATTAATTGGAGCCATGACTCTGAGATTCTAAAAAAAAAAAAAAATCAGATTATTCCAACACAAATTCCTTAAAACAGGCCACATGATAAATGACTTATCAGGCACGTTTTGCAGGAAGCTGAGAGAAGTTCTTGCTCCACAGATGCTTTCATTTAGGAACTTACTTTGTAAGGGGCTCAGAGGTAGTTGCAGCAGGTGCTGCAATAAGACTTTGCCTGACTGGGACCTTAAGGAGCAAAATCAGAATTACAAAAATCTACAAATGAACATAAATAAACCCCACCTGGGTTATAGCAATCAAAGTAGCATAGTAAAAATTAATGTAACAAAGTCGCTTTCCTCATGACAATCCCCTGACTGCCAGAGTATGACTGGAACTCTCTTTTCTAGATAACAATTCTTGAACAAATCAATTTACTGAGTAGTTCAGTTTCTCTCACGTTCAATGTAAAAGTGACAAAATTTCCCTTTATAAACAAAATTTATCCTCTATTATTCCACACGCAGTTTGAGAATTTATTTGCCAACTAGCAAAAAAAATTTCCCTCATTACCTTCAATTTCATATATTCTTGTGATCAATCATGGCTTATTAAGAGTATGTGCTACCTATGCAAAAATAAGAACATTAAAATAACATAGAATGGAAAACAAGATGAAAGAAAATGTTAATCCATTTTCCCTTGGATTAAAAGAAATTTGATTTTTGAAATGAAAATAACTATTTTACTTCAACAATTTAGTTGTTAAAGTCTCAAATCCATTAGCAGTGTTTTCTTTTCACATTAAAAAAGAAGCCACAGATTTGGGCCTCAGACGATGAACGCTCTGCCCAGGACTGTATGTTTGAGTACAGATTATATCCTGGGAATTCCTATTTATTAAACTAACCAGAAAATAGACTGTTACATTTTTCAGCCTTTGAGTAAGAGCAACATAAATATTCCACGATATTGCTAACAAGATTTCAAGAAGCTTTCAAGCAACAACTTTTGAAAGAAATCTAAGAAGCCAATGTAATTTAGTCAGAACTAATGAGACATCAATTTGATGCAATTCTGCATCAAATACTCAGAACTATACTGATTACCTGGAGAACTTATACTGTACCAAGTTTTTCTCTAAAGGAAGCCAACACCCACAGTTATGATTTTGTTGTTTGTTTTAAATATATGCCAATATATGCTAATTTATTTTTCCTTTTGTGTTAAAAAAAAAAATGACCCAAAGTTCATGAGCTGAGCCCCAAGGAAATGGGGCTACCTATGGAACAGAGACATATATGTGTACTGAAAACAAAGAGTTATATCAGGAGATCCTGAAAAAAAAAATCAGAAAAATATTCGTGTCTTCTCTCCAGAGACTTTGTCACAAGCACTGTCACGGAGGAGAAGGACAATTAGTCAAGAAGTATCAGGGACTGCCGGTAATTGCCTGTTCTCAAGAGCCTCTCAGAAAAGATGCACAACATTTCACATGTGGTTGCATTATGGTTATTCATCCATGCAAATGAAATAGTCATTAATTACGTTCTCCTGTACTGCCATAAAGAAATTTTCATAGTTTGCCTTACTATAGGTAATAATGCACTACCAGTTTCCACCAAGAAACAGTTGGATCACTTTTCCAATATGAAACAAGAAAGTTTACAGAACACCACTAGAAGTTTCTCAAACAGCTTTTTTCAAAAAATGCAAATAATTACCCTTTGACACAACTTGTTTTTAATCAGATAGTAGCTAAGTAAGACCTTCTGCTTGTTACACCTCAAATACATAACCACATAAGGTTTATGTATGCTTGTCCTAAAATTCTTGTATGACTTAAACATAGAGAAGAATGAAAAAGGAGACACCAAGTAAAACAGAAGTGTAGGCTATAAAATTGTAACAGAAGGTTGGATGTATAGACCCATCAATCTATACTAAATGGTGAAACTGTCAGAGAAGAGGACTTCATATCAAAGGTCATGCTTTATTTCTGTTCTTAGCTTTTTTCCCCCCTCATGCTTTCAATAAAATGCTTCACTTTAGAGAGAGAGAGAGAAAAAAAAAAAAAAAAAGAAAAGTGGCTGTTAATGTAACAGCCATATGTTCTGCTGTTAAAGAGGTTAGCCCAGCTTTTGCAGATTCTTGAGTTCAGCTACAGCTTGCTTGCATCTGGTCTTTGTCTAGATTTATTAATAGCATGGCAAGAATTCTAAATTATGCAGCGGCGTCACAGAGATCATGCAGCATACATTCACTCCAAGCTAAAGTACAATATTCAGTTTAAACTTTTTAATAGGCTTCTTTAAAACAAAACTGGACAACATACCAGAAAATACATTTGAGAACAATCCGGCTTTGAAAGGCTGATGAATTAGGTGATCTAGACAGTATTTTCTAGTTATATTTTCCATAGTCCATTTCATTCTCTGTTATCTCATTGTTCCAGTTCAGCATCCAGGCACTACTCAGAGGCTATATCTAATAGACTCAACAGCCCAGACATTTGATGTGCTCTTCCTGGTGGATCAAAAAGCCATTTTGGGAATGTCTAGCATCCCACTCTTTCTCCTTCCCAACCCTGCACCTGCAGGGCTCAGGCAGTGTTGAGCTGTAGGGTGTGCAGGAACACAACACAGCCCACACACAGGTGCTGCTGAAACAGGAAGATTTCCAAACCCTTCTCCTTTTCTCTCCAGAGCTTGTGAGCATGGGAGGGGGCATTTAATTTCCCATGCCTCAGGACATTTTTCTGCGGTGACAGATGAATGAGGGCTGGCAGGCCTGTCCATGATGTGGAGCATGGCTCAAGGATTTCAGCCACAGATGGCTCTCACACTTGCTCCATACACAGACATCTC
The DNA here is from genome assembly GCF_029207755.1 of Chamaea fasciata. NCBI lineage: Eukaryota > Metazoa > Chordata > Aves > Passeriformes > Sylviidae > Chamaea > Chamaea fasciata. Next base: position 66,405,361 of record NW_027094091.1, on the reverse strand, counting down.
AGGAGGATGTTGCTGCAGCCCTCTTGTTAGAGGGTAGAAATGAGCTGGGGCACAGACTTCTTCTTTATCACAGCATGAAAAGGGCTCTGGATAATTCCTCTTTACAGTTCAGCCATCCTGACTCCAACCATTCACTGACTCTGCCTGCAGCAAGCTCCTGCTTTAGGTTTCCCTTGCAGCCTCTGACTGCAGGTTATTTCCTGCTGAACTCTGACTGCAGGGATCAGTTTGCAGACTCTGACTGCAGCTTTTACCTGGCTAGACTGTGACTGCAGGTTCCAACAACAGGCTCTGACTGCACCCCCAGACTGACCTCACAGCAGGGATTCTCCCTCCCCAGGATTCTTCATGATTCCCCCTCACCAGCTAACCCACTCCCTTTTATCACACTTATCTTCATTGGATAGAGCTGTGACTCATCAAGGGCAAGACTGTATTGGGTAATTAACACAGCTGTTGTTTATCAGGGGCAAGGTCACCTGTATTCCCTTCTACAGGAGGAGATTCTTCTTTTCCTCCAAAGATCCCACGTCATGTTCAAAGCTCTGTTCCACACACAGAAGGGCTCAATAGCTATGTCCCCTTAGCCTGCTGAAAAGCAGCCCTTTTCAAAGATTGAGAGAAGCAGAGGTGGCTTATATGTAAAGGCTCATATTGTTCTTTTCATCACATATGGTGATTTAGCCAAGATGCTTGGAAAGTATTCAAACCACAAGTAAAAAGGGAGAGGTGAGGTTTGTCAGGTTCAGGAACCTAGATGCTGCACAGCTATAGAAATGCCACCAGAACAACAGGCAGACATGGCCAGGCAGGTAACCTTCCAGCAGGAAGATGGATTGCATGGTGGAAGGATCCAGGAGCAATCAGGTAATCCTCCTAGACCTAGTATTATTATTGATATTATTATTATTATTATTACTGTGGGAGCACCCACCTCTGACATCTTTTCTGTGGCTGGATGAGAACCTTATTAAAAATGTTGCCCCAGTAATTTCCACACAAACTCCTCATAAGAAAAAAAAAATATAGAACTTCTTAAGGTCTCCTAGGTTGTTACCGTGCCATTATGGAAAGTACATGAGAAAGCAACTCAGACAGTTGCCAGATATCATATATCTGTTTTTCTCCATGTGCATTATACATAGCTCTTGCATATAGGTAAAAATAAAAATTAAACAGTCTGGATTTCACATTGTTTGAATTCAAGATGAGAGAAAAAGCCATCATCTTCTCAAGTTCTGGGGGGAATGCTTTTATGGGATAAGGAAGTAGTACAGCCTTCCTTCCAGCTGCAGGGCAGGAATGTGCAAAGTGTGGGATGGAGGAAGAACGGTGCAGGGCCAAATAGCAGAGAAAATAATGTACCAGAAAACCAGGTGAATTGGCAGACAATCTAGTTCTCTTCAGTAAAACACCTAGAATAGTTTCATGCTAATAGCCTGTGTTCATCTTGATATATTTCTTCTTTACATTGTTCTCAAAGAAGTTTTTTGGAAAACAGCATGGAAATCATTAGAAGTCAGCCAAATGCTCTTTCTGCTTTCCCCCCTCTCATTCCCAGTGGTAACAGTCACCCAATTTTCATTCTTGGTTATTGCTTCAGACTTGATGGAACTGTGGTAGGTACAAACTCAATCCTGTAAATGTGTTTATATCAACTTACAAAGTAAAACATGCAAGAAAAATATTCATGCTTCAACACCTCGAGAATTTAAATAAAAACCCAAGATGGTATCTTGAAGCAAAGCTAATGTGGAAAAAAAATAAAAAATAACTTCTTAATCTCACATTGATTGCTCAGAAAAGAGAAGACAGAAGGCTAAAGACATGAGGATGGATGGGAATCATGGCAAAGCCACCTCCAAAAAGAGACCCTTTCCCTGCTCCTTTGTTTTATAACTAGGAGACAGACAGGCCCCCATCTCAAGTGCCATGATCTCCTAAAAGAGGAAAAAGCTTGGTATCCCAGAAATTACAGGTAAACCAGCTCCAGGATTCTTCCAGTGGGAAGGTCTCAGTACAAAAGCAAAGAGCACTGTATCTGATGCCAGATATAGGTCAGCTAAAAAAGAAGACACATGTACACAGCATTCATCAAAAACATTATTGTGCCTCTGTCTGACAGGTGATGTGGGACAGCATCACAGAAGTTCTGTAAATGAGCCCTAAAGTTATTTTTCAATACCAGTATTCTCTCAAGTTTCCAATAAAGTTTCTAAATAAAACAAATATAAGTGTAATTAAATCCACCTACATTGACAGTAAATTTTTCTGCATATAGCTAATGAAAGCTACTGTAAGAAGACCATTTGAAAAAATTTTAAAAAAATATAGCAGTGACTGTCCACAGATGCAACAGATGTAGAGATTTTCAGGCATTTTCTCACTCAGACACCATACAATTGACAACTGAAATTTAAATTTGGCATTCTCCATGTGAGCACAGGAACAGGCTTACAGCCCCAAGTCCTAGAAACCATTAAACCCACAGAATTCAGGAATGCATTTTAAATTATATAACCCCCATTAATATTACTAAAAAACGGCCTTGTACTACCACAGATCCACTCTCCAGCAACAACCAAAAAATCAGTAATTAGGAGGAAACACCACGTAGGAGTTTTATATTTTCTCACTGACATTTTGTATTTCTTTGACAATTTTTCCCCACCTCTCTTCCTACAGACAACTTTCTCTGTGGTGGAGCTTTCCAGTGGTGTTTTTCAGGATGATTTCCTACCATTATTCCCAGATCCCATGTCAATGGCAAAACAGTTCACATAGAACAGGGTACTTCCGTGCAGCATAATAACAGCAATCGTTAGGGAGCTTTGTCTGTTCTGGTTCCCTCTGATGTTTAACAACATCCTGTCTGTCCCAAGGCTTAGAAAGGTAAGAAATAGCAACGATCCTATTCTATCATCCTTGACTCAGTGGTTTTGGCATGCTAGTTCCTTGCCTCCAACCAAACATAAAACCTTGCTACACCTATTTTAAGGGTCTTGACTGAGAAAGGAAATGAGACCTGTGTTGTTGTGGAATTCAGAAAGCAGGGCCTAAGCCCTCTGGAGAAGGCTTAGCTGCCAACTCAGCAGGGACTGACATCATACACCTCTGCTGGGATATTGCACCCCTCAGACTATCAGCAGCTGAACAGCTTTCAGCCTCATGTAAAAGAGCAGCTCAATCCCACATTGCTTTGTAGCTTAAATAGCCGTGCAGCCAGAAAATAATTGCCCAGGTCTATCTTCCTCTTGCACAAAGCTGGTACTTTGCTTTTCATCTTTCTGATGAGACTTGAAATCCCATCTCTGCTAAGCTGTGGCAGGAGGGAGGTGGGAAGTGAGTCCCAGGGGCTTGAACCACTGTCTCTTAGTCACAGTATAATGCCTTTCCTCTTTTGATATTGCCCCTTGGCTTCAGCTCCTCTCTCCTTGTCCCATTTCATGCCAAAATCTTGTGTGTATGTGTATATACATATATAGAGCATTACATTCACTTAACAACGTTTTTCTCCCTTGGCTCTTTTCCACATGTAGCCTAGTGAAAGCCGGGCTTTCTGGCAGCATTTTTCAGAGGCAAGCAGCACCACTGCCATTTCAGTGTCTCAGGACTTCAATCACACTGCAGTCAATTACACTGTGAGAATCCTTGTGCGTCTCCATTACAGGTGAAAAAGAAGGGCACCAAAGACACAGAGAGTAAGAATTTTAAGAGGGAATTAGATGCTAAAACTACCCAAGATTTTAATGCATGATGGATGCTCCCTTAATAAATCTACATCAACAACATATAGAGCAAAAGTGGAAATTAAACCATAAGCCTGTTTTTTCACCGGTGAGACAACACTCTCCTTTTCCTTGCTTGGACAGTAACATAAATCCAAAAAATACACAAAACCATCAGTGACATTAGAAGACAGTGACTTTCAGAGCAAGATGTGCATCAACCACATTTTAGCACTTGACTGAGATGCTTTCTTCTCAGAGACACCAGTGACAGAAAGGTCTCTGAACCAATAACTTTCTACACTTGAAAACACCAGACAGAATTCTGCACTTTCAGGTAAAACATACTGCAAATGTATGGTAAAAATACACCAGTGTGACCAAATACAGGTAAGTGAAAGGTCAACAGCTCCTACATACCAAGAGACTACTTCAGAAGGCTTCTGCTGGGAGTTAACAGCTAAATATTGCATTTATCTCCAATTCCTACTCTTTACTAAATTGATATATCCAGGCTGGTTGATTCAGCTAACTCATGATACCTAAAACATTTATTCCCCAGCACAAAACTGCAAACATACTCAAGAATCATAATTTTAAGTGGTTTTATTTGCTTTGGGTGCCATAGCACTAATTAACTTTTTCCACCCTAAGATTTTGAGCCCTCACATGTGATGTTTAAATCTGAATCTCAAAATGCTGACAGATATATAGATATATTTATATATAGATATATCTATATATATCTATATATATAGATATATATAGATATATATAGATATATATAGATATATATAGATATATATAGATATATATAGATATATATAGATATATATAGATATATATAGATATATATAGATATATATAGATATACACAGGGTAGTTGGGCACTGGAACAGGCAGTGGTCACAGAAACAAGACCGACAGAGTTCAAGGAGGATTTGGACAATGCTCTCAAGGAAAAGGTATGACTCTTGGGGTATCCTCTGCAGGGCCAGGAGCTGGACTTGATGATGATGGGTCCCTTCCAAATGAGCATATTCCAGAATTCTGTGATTCTATATACTTTTGAAATCCAAAAAAACCTACTCATTTAAGGGTTATGTGAGCAAAAGGATGCATATTTTATAGAGTGAAGCTACTGGAATTTGGTTTAGGGCAATGGTTAGTTCTAAGCACTGGGGGGAAAGAGTCTTTTTAAGAAAAAGCAGATAGCAAATACCACCAATTGATGAAGCCCACTTTACAAAACAGAGCACCTCCAATTTACTCTACCTGGATTTGCTTTACAAAGCTTCCTAGAAAGGGCAAAATAAGTACTGTCACCACTTTCACAAACAAGAGGAATATGAAACACACACACAACAAAAGGAAGAAAAAAACCAAGCAAAATTAAATAACTGCCAGATGAGGTCACTTCACAGCAAAGACTGAAGACATGCAAAGAGACAACTTAGCAGACCAAAGTCAATGGAGACACAGACTAAAAAAGTTTAGATCAAAATAAACAAGAGTCACACTTGAAACAGGGCCCCAGGAAGCTTTAGTATTATTCCCTTTGCTCAAAATACCTCAAGCAAATATCCAGACAAAATAATTTTCAGGCCTGCTCTCCCTCTTTTCCCATGGAAAAGTTGATGAAGATAAGTGATTCCTTTTGGAACAAATGTTTATGAGCAACATACTTTAAACATCCGTAAGAATACCTATGTTCTGAAATGCCATTCTGTTTTTCTCCACCACCCACATTTGTCACATTTTAAAAATCTGCAGTAATGTTTTTTTCATGTGGGTATAAAATGCAAGATGTCAGGGCACCCATCTGTCAGAGTGTCAGACTGGGAGCAGAGTAAGACAGGGTTAAATTAAGTAGGTGTACCCAAGGCAAAGTAACTCATGCTTATGTTCTTCTTCCCATATTATTGCAGTTCTACAAATCCCAGTGGTGAAGGAGTTTAGCAGACAGCTCAGGAGACATTTTTCAGGTTGATTTTTATCTGCTTAAGACAGTTTGTATAAAGGTGATTCTTGTTCAATTGGTTTATTTTCTCTGCCTCAAAAGCTTTCTTTGAAAGCATTATTTTAGTTCTGTAGCAATTCCCAGGCTTTTGAATCAGAAAAGGCAATATATGTTGTTTGAAATATTCAGACCTAACAGGTATCATATTTTTACTGTAAACAACAATTTAATCATCTCCCTTCTATCAAACACCCCACTGAGATCAGAACTATTCTCACCATACATCAGTACAGCTTAATAGATAAAATAAGACAAGCATCCCCCACTTCAGGTTAAAAAACAAACAAACAAACAAACAACCACACCAAAACCCCCCCAAAAACTGAGATTTCTACTATAAGTATTCGTTAAAAACCTCTCCATCTCAGCTATGCTGGGCAGCTCTGCTGGCAGTCTTGAGCCACAAGTACTAAACAGAAGAACAGTATTAAGTCAAGAATACTAGACGTTTACTTGTATTAAAATATTTTGCTGGTGAGAAATTCCAGAAGCCTGATGTCAATATACCTTACGTGTTTATGCTACTATTTCATCTCTGGGAGAGTTTATTATTGAGGATAAATGTTTGTAGGACAGAGCTTTTTCCAAAATAACAGATTACAGCCCTTCTGGCTGTTTACACTCGAAGGTCAGGACCGAACTGCCTGTTTGGGAAAACAGACATTCTAACCACCACTCTATTCCTGAAGTACCTACATTTTTGGCAGTCCATTCATATCTTGGGAGGTAATCCCCAACAATTCCGTAATTTAGATACCTCCTCCACCCAATCCACTGAAAAATATCCTGTTGAACAACAACAACAAAAAAATTCTAACCCAAGTGATTCAGCGGTGTAAACACAGCTAGAGAAAGAAATGAATCACGAGAAAAGGCAGACATGCCAATAACATCAGACTACAGATACATTAAAATATCCCCAAACACTGGAGACCTCAACTTGTCCTATGACTCGGGTCATAGAGTTCAGTCTAGACAATCTCACGCAACTCAAACTAAGCACAAAAAGCCTAGCCTAAACCCAAGAGTTTGTACAGAAAAATCTCTCAGTGATTATAATAATCTTCTCATTTCTCGTTTGAATTTATTTATGGGCAAAATAATTTCTTTTCTCATAGGAAAAAATATTTTAAGCTTCAATACCAAGAATTTGTTATTGCTTTCAGCCATTGCTTGCCACAGCAGACAAGTCAAGCTCCAGTCAAAAAAACTTAACATCCCCGTTTTGTTCTTCTTTTGTGTTTTGAGTCCCCCCAAGCTTTTTGTTTTGTTATTCTTAAATGTCCAAAAATGACTGCAGGAAAATATCTAACAATCAGTTTCCCTCTAATCTTGCACTTCCTTTCCCAAAACCCAACATTTCCTGGTTTATTATCTGTCACTCCAAATAACCTGTTTTAAAGACAATATTCTAGATCTTGTGTTTTTGATGAAAAACAGACAAAAACTTAGTTTTCCACAGCTATCCACAAGAAGCTAGAAAGGCTTCCTTTCTGCTCAAAATCAACATTTGAAGGGAGGTGGAAGAGTATAGCAGTGCTTACAACTGAGAGTAGAGTAATATTTAAGTATTCATTTTGATTTTCTGTAGGGCACACTCTGAAGTTGTAACTGTTGAGTTACATGAATTTGTGATGTTTACGAAAAATTCTGGAAATCTGGACCCGAGGCTTTATTTCCCTGATATTTCCTTCATCATCCTGCCCAGCTCTCACCTCTCTAAGTTCAGCATTTTGCCACCATCTCCATCATGACAGCAACCTTCTAACAAAGTCTTTGCTGGTTGCCTTCTTCTCATTAAACTACAGAAAGTTCCTTAATAGGAAGGAGTAATTCCGTGCATTCATTTTTAATTGTACTTCAGACAGCCTCTATTCCATGGGCCCTTCATACTTATTCTATTGGTCTTCTTGACACTGCTGTACTTACATGGCTAAACAGTAGTTTATCACTGATTCGGTTTTCCTTCTCAAGACATGGAACTGTCTAGTTTCTGTCATTCCTTCCCTTTTAGAAGGTCATAGAGTTTGAAGGCGTTCCTGGGTCTTTAATACACAAGCCAACAGTGTATTTTATACCACACCATCATTAAATCTACCCAGGACCCAAGATTTCGCTTTTCTAAGCTCATTAATCCCTTTGATAAATTCTTGTACTCTTGAGTTACTCTTTCCAATACCTTCGTTGAAACATTTAGTTATTAATGTTAATATTAGTGCTCTTCCCTTAAAGCTTGTGTCCCTAAGTTCTCCAACCAGTTCAGAAGACTCTTTAGGAAGTCTCTTTCAATTACAAATTCTCAGCAAATTCTCACACAGAAATCAAACTGAGTCACCCTCAAACGACTTAGACCCAAGTTATCATCCATGATCAGCTTTTCGTGCTATCCTCCACTCAAAATAATCAACTATGTCTTTTGACTCAGTGATTACCTGCTGAAGGCATGTCTAAAATTTGGCCTTGAAATCAGTACTGTGTTGTTTTGTGGAGATGCAGAAACCTGGAAGACAGCAATGTCTCTTGATTAAATGCAAGCATGAAACTTACTTTTTTCTCCTTGAAATTCTTTCTTTCTTACTGCTTAGTAGGCATCCAGAGGTCAGGATGGAAATGCTGATGCTTTGAGGCCAGCATACTTTTGATTTCATCCATAGAAGAGCAAAAACTGGAAAGCTATATGAAATGTATACTTTTCATGTTTAAATGCTGCAGTGTGTTTCTCAAAATATTTAAACAAGTAGGGAAATAAATCTCTGCAGTGGAAAGCTAATAAACATTCACATATGCATTTTGCTCATCTCTGAATGTGGTGGCAATTTAGTTATTCCCTTATATATGCAGCGGGACAAAGATCAGGAAAGATCATCAGTGAAAACTATTTGGCTGTCTGTTCATTTTCTTTACTCCTGGTTGTTTAACATTTATTTTTAAATTTATAACAAATGGATCTTTTCTGTTTGGTAGGAAAGTAGGATGACAGATTGTGGGAAGGAAAATGTGTCTGCATGGAAAGAGAGCAAGAACAAGAAAAGGAGAGGGACTAATCCAACAAACCTGTTATAGCAAGTGGAGAGCAGAAAATGAAAAATGGCCTCTCCTAGACGACCCCACCATGTCACAAGAGTGATGTCCTGCATACACCTTATTCCCAATAAAGCATTACAACAGCAGCAATTCTCCCCACAACAGGAAAGTCAATTTAGAACAAAAAGGAACACTATACAACATGAATGAATCATCAAATGTTAATCGAGAAGAAAATAAGCTAGCTCTTTCCAGAACAAAAGGTACTCTACCCACCCTTTGTCACCACTGACACTCAAAGAGAAGGCATTCAATCCCTGTTGAAAAATAACTACAACAAACCATCTCAAAGAAACATTACAATGCAGTAAGAACAAAAATACGGGGTGATCCTATGGGAAAATTATTTCAACAGTTTCAATCTGTACATGCCTGACCATCACCATTTCTAGCCAGAGATGAAGTGAAATGTCAATATTTTGAAGCAACAGTTCTTCTCAGATTCAAAAAACGATGCAGCATCTCTTTATCCCTTTCTTTTTTACCCAATCATCTAAACTTCCTGCTGCCTTTAGTTCCTTTGACAACTGGAGAAGTAGAAATCTTACATCCAGCATGCCAGTAAAATTACATGGGATCAGTGAAATCACACCTGTAAACAACCAGTGGAGTGATTATAGCTTAAATGGACAGAGGATTAATAAATCCATAACACACAAGCCTGGCTCTATTTAAATACAGAGGGGAAGGAGAAAAAAAAATAAAAATAAAAAAAAATAAAACCACCACACTATGACAGAGTACATTCAAAATAGACAAGCAACTGAAAGATTTCACCAAATACAACCTGGGTCTACTAGAAACAGACAGTATAAGATAGATATTTCTGCAGAAATCTAATCAATCCTCCAAATAATGTGATCACATCACATGAAAGTTCAAAGATGAAGAACAGGGGAGACTGCAGAAATAGGAAAGTACATGAAGAGATGGTTAAAATGGAGAGGTCACTTGGATGTACTGCTAAATAATCTTGATTTTAACAAAATTTGGAAATTAAATTTCTCAAAGTTAGAGATATTGATTTTGTATTTATCACCAATTATAGCTGGTTTGACACCAAAAACTTACTAATGACTGAAAAGTAGAAAGAATTCTCACTTGGTGGGTCAGTATGAAACACAAAAAACGGCCCAGCCCAAGAACCTCTACTTCAATGCTAGAAGTGGGTTGAAAGTAACTGGTACAAAAATCATTTAGGGAAAAAAATTTTTAAAAAAATTCAGTAGGCTGGGAGTCAGCCTACTGACAGAGGAGTAGAAACAGAGGAGGAAACAACCTTGATGTAATAAGGACATGACACAAAAGGTAGAAGGATGGTTTGGGATCCTGCAGTGCTGTTGAAGTTTGGTTTCTCAGAAGCAGCCTATAGTTTCTTATCATCCTTTTAAATTTAATAAAGTCAAACATTCAAGCGCTTGAAGGCCAGGATAGGAAGTTGGTCTTGCATGATACCCAAGTATTTCTGGAAAGCTGCTGAGTTCATGGAAGGATGGATGCCTGCACCACTTACTCCTTCACTCAAAGCACTTTCCTCCCTATCAGTCCTGATACAGCAAAGTAAGAATATGCTTACCAAGCAAGCTGCAGTGCTGTCTTTCCCTGCAACTGAAATTAAATGGAGTTCTAAATTCTAAATGCATTTTTCCTGACTTCTTGCCTACATTTTACCATTCCAGGCTTAAAAATTACTAGTGTGATTTTTAGATTAGATACCCAGTACCTCTCCATGCTAAGCCAAACCCTGGCCTGATTTAAACCACCAGCAACTCTAAGTGAAAAAATATGGAAGCCCTGAAAAATTCCTCCAAGACGTACCTTGCTATGTGGTAAAAGACCCTTGCCCCAAAACATAGTATACTATAGCTGTGAAAATGTTTGTCTGGCACATCCCCAGAATTCATGACACCAGTTTTCGTTTTTCTCCTATCAGCCTACTTCCTTCAGAGAATATTTGCTCCCACCCACTGAACACCACAGTCTGAAAGCACATTTTCTATTTCACTGTTCCACGACTTTCATTTGATCTGAGCAGAGATGAAGAGAAATGCTTGCTTCTAAAAGATTTCACCTTGAGTAAAATCATATGTTTCCCCTTGTTGCTCATATCCGTACATGGCGTATTAAAACTGAGTCCCATAAGTTTTCATTATTTAGGCGTTTAATCATATGGAAAATGTGGTAATTTAATTAAAACAAGCAACATAGGTTAGATATCTCAAGGGATAAGGATGAAGGAAAAATGATCTAATTCACTGAGTTTCCATTTCAAAAATATATTAATATTAGAGCAAGAAAAATAAATTTTAAAAAAATTTGGGGAAAAAAAGAAAAGAAGAAAAAAAACATGCTGTTCATTTGCAAAGCAGTAATCCAGCACTAAGGCAATTTCAATTTAGGAAGCCAAAACTCAAACTGCTCTGTCTCGTGTCTGCAGCGGGTGTTTGTCAGAACATAAGACAAGCAGCAATTACTTGCTGCACCACAGCAAAGCCTGGGTTTATTTTCTCACATGAAAAAGGGAAGACAAAGTGTTATTAGGTTAGACATCACTGCTAAAGATGGCACTTGTCAGACGTTCATGAAAGGTTTTCAGTCATCCTTGCTATAAAGCACAGTGTTTAATTCTTCCCAAAGCTTATGTCATGTACCTGGCACTCAACTTCAAAATGATTTATCAGCCCACTGTTGGGAGGGGAGAGTACAGGGGGGGAGGCAGATTCATAACACACAGATGTTTGCCATTCTCTCTAAAGTCCAGGATATGCTCACTAAGCCAACCTTTTGTTTTTACATATTATTAAATAGTTGCTTTTCTCTGACTGAATAGTCTTTCACTTCCCCTCCCTCTCACAAATCCCTCAAGCCACAGCCTTAATTCCAAAGCCTTCACAGAATTTGTGCAAAGTACTCCTCAGGCAGACTTCCATCAGTTATCAGCATCCTAGAAGGTCTCAGAGGTGCCTCTGAAGAGGGACTGCAATGTTAAATTTATTTTATGTAATAAAAGTAGTTACTACATGCAGTGTCGACACATACTTACAGCATCTATGTAGCCATTTGCTCTCTTGTAATTCTGACATTTTTGCTTAAATGGACTCAATCCCACACTTCCTCTCTTTCCAAAACTCCAACAGAAATTAGCAAAAGATACAAGCCTGCAATTTTCTATATGTGCTAGGAAAAAAACACAAAAGCATAGGCACACTGCTCATCTGGCCTATGTCTGCATAATTTCAGTTACATTCCCATAGTTTGTATATGCTGTTGTGAAATACATCAGCATATTATATACAAAAATACTCAACTTCCCACACATTTTCAATAAACATTAAGCAATCTTTTACTCTAGTTTTAAATGTCCTTTCAATATTTTTCATCCCTTCCTTTCCAGCATGTTCACATTTTCCAGTTTCTTTGGCCCATGCAGAGCAATTGAAGAAAATAGCAAATATTAAAAACAAAGATTTCACAATAAGTTCTGCATTTCAGAAAAAAAAATTGCAGTATATTCTTTTCTGTGATGCCGCTGCTCTTTTTTTTTTTTTTTTTTTTTTCATAGCTTAAGCTCAACTGCTAGCACAAGTGTGAAAATCTCAATTTGATGAGAAAAATACAAATAACCCAATGCCACTTTGGAGCAAAGATAGGCCAGGAGTCTGGCCAGAGTCCTGTAACACCCCCATAGGAGCTCAAAATATATGAGCAGCCACAGGTTCAAAGACTTCAATCTGGTGACCAAAATGTGCACACCTGAAGCTTGTCAGGCGCTTGAGTTTCTAAGGGACTCCTTCATCTTAAATTTTACCAGAATTAGGAAGAGTGGGAACATTTCTAAAACACATTTGCATTTCAGGCTTTCATTTTAACAGTCTGTGTATCCTTTGAATGAGCTATGTCGTGCTGTGGGTTTAGGATCTTTCACAAAAACAAAATCAAATAATGAAAAACAGAAAATGAAAAATGAACATAGGCAACATAAAACTTATGGATACCTACAACACCTAATGCTGAGAAAATCTAAAAGCATTTTTCTCCCTCATCCCTTAGGGGGAAAAAAAGCAGCTTAGCAGCTTTTATTATTCATTATTCATTGTTGAGGGAAAAGCTAACCAAAATATCACATTTAATTCAGTTTATGTGAGAGCTTTGTAGAAATAAGCCTCTTGCAGAAGAATCCCCAACTCCAGCCCTCACACATTGGCCTCAGCATTTAGCACTTGGAGAACCCAGCTGAGGCTGTAGGATAACAGCCTGAAGGCAGCCTACAACTACACAACTTTGTTTTTTTCAGACCATTTATGTGTTTTGCCCACCATAATCTTTAATTTAACACCCTATGAATTATTTTAGCAAGTATCCAATCCATCAAGGTATCAAATTCCCATCAGCTGGTCACAAGTGTGGAGCTCACCTGACCTGGCAGTCCTGGCGTGGAGGAGAAGCATGACATGGTATAAATGACCACGTAACGCAGGCTGACACTTATTTACACTGAGGGACTAGTGCAGAGTTTTGCCAAGTCTAAAACATTTCAGATATCCCTCTGCCTATTCTGACCTGTTATTATTTCTGGTTTAGGGGTACTTTTTTCCCCCTCCAGGTCTTCAGAATTTACATAATGGGAAATGCTACCCCTTTTATATACTCATTATATTGCAAAGTTCCCAACCAACTGATCACCATCAGAGAGCTGTTATTTGTCACTAACAACTTGTACAATCAGTTGGGCATGATTTGCTTTAAAAATATGCTAAGCCTGTTGTGCGTTCATCTGGAACGATTTTTGAGATAAAAAAACACTGATAAATTCTCACTTTTTTTCATCAAGAACACAACATGTTTTGCCTGAGGCAAACTGCTACTCAGTAGTCGGCCAGAGGAATGCCACACACTATAAAAGCTTGGAGTGTTAAATCCTGAAAATTGCTTATGCTCCAGAGTGTTGAAGATGCAGTGAAGGAGGTAAATAATACCACAAACATCACCTCATTGGAAGCACCCCAGTGCCCAAACAATATTAAACACCATTAAGCTTTGCTACACACAGGGGTAGAAAAAAAAATCTGGGTTTTTTTTTTCTGCTAAACTGTAGATATTTCAATTGCTATATCAAAAATCTCCACAACATTTTAGAGTGTGGCCACAGTGTTTTAAAGGCCAACTTCAAAATATTTTAAGTGGGGCAAGTAATGACGCTTAAAATTTTTCCCAGGAACACAAAAAAGTATTATATTAGCATTTTAGAGGACTTAAGAAGCCAGCTACTCAGAATTTTAATTGCTAAATTACTAAACAAACAAACAAAAAAAAAGTAGATGACACTCTCTTACACCTTTCAGACAACATTAAAGTCTGTCTTCTCCAAGCCCTAGGGGTGTAGAAGAGGAATTTTTCGTTCTCCAGTGCTGGCAGTCAAAGCTGCTGGGAGTATGCTCCTCCTTTCCCAGACGATGAAAAAAAGAAGAGAGAAAATAAACAAGAAGGGTAACATGGTATAATTCAGGGGCAGAGACTGGTCACAAGGTTTTGAAAACTTGAAAGCTGCGATGGAGAAATCAACCACCAAACACTTCAGAATACTGCTGGAAGAACTGCATTTTCATGGACATACATCAAGTGTACAGTAAGAAGACCTCTATAGAAAAGATTTCTCATATTGTGGCATAAAATGACAGAAGAAAAAAATTTACAGTCAGAAGCTCTCTCCTTCCTTCTCTCTCCCACACGTCCTTAAAGTTCTGACTCTCTTCCTGTAGCAAAAAACTTCATCTATGTCTTCCAGTCCTGAGAGTGTCCTGATCACTGCTATTAGAAGAACTTTTTATAAGTTGTGCCTTTTGTATTGAAATTTTCTTCCTAGAAGGGGTGTGATTTTTGTTTTGTTTAGCATCACACTGTTTTGCAAGAGAACTCATGGACTTAAAAAGCACTGCAAAGTTACAGGTTGTAACAGAATTACTGTGTGCAGTCATGTAACTGATGGAGCCTTAAGATGTAATTCAAATTATTCTTAAGAAAACATTTAATAGAAAATCTGAAAATTGCCTCAGAACATTAGCCTCAAATGAAAATTTTGATTTTAAAATTGAACTATTTTAAAACTCTGAAGAAATCACTGAAGAATTTTAGATGGATTCCAGCAGGCTGCTTGGGATGTGAAGTGATTTAATTTCAGAGTATCAGTGCCAATTCAGATATTATGCATTCACCCTCAGCTGACTTTGCCTTTTTACCTTCCCTTTTGTACTGCAATGATAAGCATTCAACCCTTTGCAAAGCTCCTCCTCACTGAAAGCTTTCTTGGGAAAGAGAATCCAGGGATAAGCTGAAATTCTGAAAAACACAGGCATGATACACTTCAGATGCTCTAACATGAGCATTTCAGAGGAGAATGGTGGAATCACTAAGGGGCCACTGGGTACCAAACTGTAACCTGTAACTTTGAAAATCAGTCCTGAAGGGATCAGCTTTACAGTGCCTGAAGGGAAGAACAAGCATACGTTTTGTGTGCATCACTACCTCTTGTTTATACTCCACTCACATTTTCCAGTCGTTTCAGACTCCCACAGAGGTTTCCTCTTACTGACTTGTGTCCAGAGGTGGATCATGTGGACAAACTGTACTATTACTGAGCTCTGACATGAAGAGTGTTCTCATTATTAAATCCACAATATGTATCCTTTAATATAGAATGTTCTACCCTCAGCTGTTTACACATAGCTCTAACACAGGGGAAAGAATGTGAAGGTTAAATATAGCATTAAGTGAATTTCCAATGAAGTGCACTTTCTTTGCGGGAACTGCAGAAATCTGAGAGAAATAAAGATAAAATCATCATGACCTGAAAGGTCCATTCTAAGGAGCGACAAAAATTTCCTCTCTGTATTGTTTTAGATAAGAATCCCACATCATCTTGCTGGGGACAGGGAGGAATCAATCCCAAAGGAGAAATAACAGTATTTGCTAGCCTCCAAGAAGGTTTTAGCCATTCTGTGACATCCTCAGGGTGGTTTTCTCTGCCCTCCTTGCCGGGCAAAAGAGCTCATATTCTTCAAAAGGCACACAACATGCCTGGTTCAGAGACTCAAGTATTACAAGAGTTCCTGGAATAGTTTCCCTGAACAGAGCAGAAGACCACGGTCTGCATAACGGAGCTCTTAAAATGCAATCAGACTTAGCAAAATGAGAAACAATAAAGATAATAAACCACCAGCATAATTCATCACACTGAATTACCTAAGGTTGCTGAGAGAAAATGTAACCCAACTGCACAGCAGAGAGAGAAATTGTCATCCAGAGTCTCTGCTGATCTACGTCTTCAACTGGCCTGTCAGCCACAGGGGATTCTGTGGGGTGGGGATCATCATAAAACCTGGCTGTCTCTGCCCACGTGTTTTTTCATGAGCTTGTTTCATCTCATCTGGAACACTTGGGATGCAGTCTGGAAAGCAGAGGCAGCTACATTTCTCTTGTCAAGGCAGGAGCCATAAAGAGGAATGAATAGCAGTCAAGCACACAAAGGCCCTAGGTACAGAGTCCCTCATCACCTTTATTTTAGCCCAATCCCTTGCACAGCTCTGTCATCTGGACAAAAAGCTGTGAGAATTCAGCAGTGCAAACTACATATATATATATATTTTTAATGTCTTTATGATCGCAAATTACTTCCACAAAAGTTAACTCTCCCTACGGAAAGCAACAGACTTCAGAAAGGGCCTTGGAGACTGGAAAGGAGACGTCATTTTCCTGCCTGTGAATCTCACAATTTCATAAAGATATTATATGGATTGACTGACATATTCAGCTCTTCATAAGCACCTGAAATTTAACAAATCAGATTAAAACAGACAGGCTCCTAGTCTTCCTCCTGTATTCAGTCACAGTACCCAAAATCTGCAAAATTATCTCCACATACCAATAAAATTTTTCAAATACTATCATATTAAAGTCAAGTGGTTCAAATAAATAATAATAAATTAGTTCCACAAAGTAAATTTCAGTTGCCAGTAAGATTTTGTGGTTACAGTTTGCTTTGCTTCTCCCAAAGTACAGCAACGTAAATACTCTTGTTTCCAAGTCCACTGGATTACTTGACAATAATCATATGACTCAAACACCAATTCAGCAGTGACCACCACACTTGATAAGAAAGCAGCTTATGAGACTTTAAGGTTTTTTCTGAGATTCAAGGAGTTTGTTTTCTTTTTACTGCAAAAACTGTGCTAAACAGGTGATCTGTTGAGCAGATAAGGAAAGGAAACCCCACACAAATCCAGGTGCAGAGGATACTCCATTTATCCTTTTTTCCTTGCTATAAGTATGGTATCATTGTACAAATACCTCATGATCAATAGATAATTATTTTCTTCATTCAATTTTAAATTATTTTTTTAAAAAAGAAGATGATGTTTGCAGAAACATAGGCAGGTTTCCAATTTCACAGCAAGGTCTGCTACAAGTTAAATCACATCTGGTGTTTTGGTCACTCATTTCCAGCTGGCATTTACTACAACACAGCTCAGACAAACAGATAAGAATGAAAAAAAATTATAAAAAAGTGGAAGAAAAAGATGGTAAAGGGGTCTGTTTTGGCTGCATTTCCCCATGATGACTCACATTCCATCTGCTACCCTACTCTAATACTGACTTATAAGGGGCACAACTTTTTTATTGCACAGTACAGATTTTATATTTTATGCTTTTTGCAACAACTGCCTCTGCCAGTCCTTGTGGAACCATACACCTGATTGAATGAAACTGCCTTCCAAGGGCCCTGGTGCTTTTAATGCCAATTAAAAGCACTAATTGTGCTTTTTTAATTGGTATTAAATTTAATTAAATTAATTTAAAAGTGATGCCATTTTCTGCTCCAAAGCCCAGTTACTCAAGCCAGTAACTAATATCATAATGCAGATAATTTCATGCCTTTAGTTCATCCAAAATCTGTGGAGAAACACAAAGAAAGGGTAGGTGAGCAGTTCTCAAAAGCAACAAAAGAAATGCAGACCTTTAACATGACTTGCTTAAAACCTATCCAAGTGACTTCAGATTTTTAGTGGACATTTTTGATACACTTGAAAAATACTCAGAGATGCTCTTGAAGTCCAGGAGGAGAAAGCAAGCATTCTGAAAAAACAGACTGTTAGGGCATGGAGAGGTATCAAGACAAGTTAATATTTGCCAAAATAGAAACATTTTTTTAAGTGCTGTCACTGTATTTGAGTCATTAAAGACAAATAGCAAGGTGAGAACATTACTTGGAGACACATACCAGATGCCCTATGCACTGTCTCACTTACAGAACTGAGGGCCTAGAAAAAAAAAGTATTTTTTGCAGTGATGGGGAAAAAAAAGTTTTTGTAATGTAATTTTACATCATCTTTTTTAGAGAGGTGTTTATTCTAGCTATTGGCCACCTATTTCAGTTAAGAAAAAAAAAAATAAAGGAGAGTGGCAAGGTGTCTCAGATAGATCTGCATTCTGTGATGATGTAGAACCTGCACATACAGTGAGTGTCCTTCCAGGAGAAAAATTTTCCATTTAGCCCTCAAATGCTGCATTCCTCCTACTGTTCATTATCTTTCTATGAGGAGTTATACAATTTTTTTACTCCAGGTTTCTGCAAAATAGATTTGTGTGCCTCTCTAGAATATGGTACAAAGCCCAAAGCACCTTCGTTTTTCAGCAGAAAGGAAAAAAATGACAATTGCTTGCAAGTAGTTTAACACTTCATTTTCTCTTGCACATCTGAAACAGATCACACTTTTGTTTCAGAGGCATAAACACACTTGTGCTGATGATCTTCTTTTAGACTAGGCTGTGCTTGGAATACTGTTGTGTACATCTACAGAGGAATCAAGAAGGTCAGTATTAAATTATAATATGGATATGCCCCCATGCATGACCTACACAAAATATGAGATCTAGTTTAAATAATAATTTCTGTAAAAAATTCAATATGCATTTGTAATAATGAAAATACTTAGCATGAAATCAAACTTTTGGGGGCTGAAGGAAAGCGTTTATGGCTACGGGAACTTTCTTTTCATGTTCTAAGTTGCAAAATTTAACAGTATGTTTTATCTGATTGTTCCAAAGAAGGCAGAAAAGCTGGAGTAACCCATACAGCAAATCAAACAGGTCTCCTGATATGAGTTGCTATTTTATGGATGATTCATAAAGAGATTCATATTTACTGTTTGTGAGTCTTGAATCTTTTTCTCCTTCCTTGCTTTCTGAAGCTGACCTCTTTCCAAAATAATTTGCACATAAAAAATCATTGCGGATGCCAGGTTACAAAAAACTAGCCGTAAAAAAAGACATTTGTTTGCATATATCATTCAAAACCATACCCTTTAAGAAGCTTTCATTCTATCAAGCCTGTCCAAAACAGACTCTGAAGAAAACAGCTCAGAATAATTCCCTACTACACAGTGCTTACTCCCCTGTGAATGCAGAGTCATTATATCTGTTCTGCTCAGGGTTGCAGCAATTGTCCATGTTAGGATACCCTAATGAAGCCTGTCATTAGCATGCTGAGCCATTTCAGTAGCTTAGCACTTCTTTTTGTTTTCATTTTGTAATTTGGCATGTAATTTGCATTTCTATGAACTTCCAGGGGCTAAGCCTTCTGGGGTAGCAAGCCTCTGCTCCTGGGGAGACTCCAGGGTATGCTTCAGCTCACACAGTCACCTTTCAAGTACTGAAAACATTTCAGTCATTCACATATACGGGAAGGGATGGAAACAAAACGTTCATCTTTGAATTTTAGTAGTTAACTGCTTTCCAAGGCCTGTTCAGCAGTCTCTGATAAAACACAATACTGGCAGGCCAAAGCTCTTCATTCTGAATTCCTACAGAACACTCACCTATCTCTCAATTCAGCAAACAGACTCGATATTCTCATTCAGGCCAAACAGATGCCAACATTCAGATCACTCCTGGAACTCACCTAAAGGAGATGCACCTCCAGCCCATGGTCTGTGCGTGGCCAAATTTGTCCTCTCCTGGCTAAACTGAGCATTGTGTTCCAAAGACTGTATTTTATACCTAGGCATTATTGTGCATGCCCTAAACTTTAGTCCTCCCCCCTCAATTAAAATAAAACAAAAAGTCAGGATATTTCATTTAAAAAGTACTTTTTTTCTACAGAACAACACAAAATCACACCTCAGAGCTTTTTGCTGACTTGAAAGAAAAGCCTCTCCTTTAAACAGAATTAGACCTCCAATCAGTTCAGAACAGATCTAAAAATGACAAAGTTTATTGCATGGCTTACTGCAGAATACTGCCTAATATTTAACCTGTCATCCAGTCAGCATGGCTGTGGAAGCAGAAAAAGTTTTAAGGAACATCAAGACCAGACAATGCCACTGATACATTGAGATGCAACCATTTTTTTTCTCAAACTATTTGAAGGACATCTTCAAGTTTATGTGGATTTGCACAGTTTCAACTGCATCTAAGAATCAGTCTAAGTAGAAAGAATGTCCAAACATATCTTGTGAGCTGCCAGCTGGGCTTGTTTAACTTGTATTTTATTAAAAGATGCTGAACACACTGAAATGACACTTGAAGGACACTGTCCCTTTGATTCTGGATTTAAAACCCGATAAGTGCAATCTAAGGATATGTTAAAGCAAAGATGTTTATGAACTAGCTGAAAATACAAGCTAAAGATGTGCCTATGAGACAATGTATGAAATCCTGCACATGTTGACTGAGAATTAGCACAGATGATGGAGAGAAGATGGCAAATGGGGAAATTAAAGCAACTTTAATTTAAAACAGATGTCTGGAAGGTCTCTTCCTCTGTCTTTATTTAAAAAAAAAAATGTATCATGAGAGCAACCAACACAACACTCAGGTAAAAACAATGGGGCCATTCAAAACAAACAGTAATAAAAGATGGAAAAGAGTATGACAGTTAATGGGTTTTATAGGGTGCACATCTGTTTTTTGGTGAGGGCACATACATACGTACAAAAACCACAAGTGTACAGAAACCTTGTATGTTTTTCTGAAAGCAGTTCAAAACAACCATAAAAGGAATAACAGCTTTGCCAGTACCAAAGGGCTGGCATGCCATAATTAAAAAACTCAGAAAACTCTATCTTCAGCTCATACTATATATTCTAAAATTGACTGAAATTTTCACGTTGTTTGGAATGTCATTTTCTCTGTGCTAGGACGAATGGCCAGGACAGACTCAGAAAGTGCTCAGTCATGACATTCAAATCAGTTCGTGGGCAAAATACTTTGGTTTTCATAGATCCTGTAAAAGTAATTAAGAAATCTTACACTCAGATGGTATAGACACCATACCCCTGAAATTTCCATTTATCAAAACTGCTTTTACTTCTCTGTTGGAAAGGTACCATATTGAAAAGCTAAAGGACACGCACATGCATGCACAAAAACAAATCACATCCAAAAAATTCTTGCAAGTTCCCATGGAAAATTGTGTAACTCTGTAACAATTCATTTTTATTATGCACCTTTGACCAGCATTTTGTTTGCCCACTAATTCAGCTTTTGGGATTACTTTTAACTTTCCAACTCTTGAAGTAACACTGAACTGCAGCCATTTGGTTCTTACATCAGATTCTGAAACGATTCTTCAGTCTCCCCCCAGTTTTAGAGTTTCCATTAGGATAGCACCTGCCTATGATCCAGAGAGGAAAAGTTGTCCTAGCCAGCATGTATTCCTTGTCAAGGTTATGTTTTATAGTTCATTATTACTTGTATGACTGTCTTTCTAAAAGCCAGGTTAGTGTCTTGTTCTGCTGGATACTTCATCAGTATCTTCTACAAAAGCTTATGAAGGAGAAGTAATTGCAGGTGAAGAAAAAATTCTGGAGTCATTTGAGGGAGGGCAGCCACTTGGGCAGCAATTACCTATCCATACCCATGTTAATCACATGAGCCTCATGTTCTGCTGTTGAACTGGAAGTTCTTTGAAGGCTGCTTCCAAGGTGGGAAATGTAAACACTACAACACCACCTGAGACATTTCATAGCACAGTGTGTATTCATCCAAATACAGAAAGAACATTTCCCCAGAATCACAACTGAAAGGGATAAACAGTTTTGTTTTTCTGGAGTAGCTGGGATAGGAACAATCTAGTTCAGTGGCCTCCAACAAACTGTTTGAGCACCGATTACCAGATATATAAATGAGAACATGAGCAGGGAAGAGCCTTGGAGTCCACAAGAACAAGATGTTACTGTGCTGCTGAAGGTCAGAAGAGACACAGGAACTGCCCCAGGCAGTTTTGTCCTACCTTGCTACTTTAGGCACAAATCAGACTATTACCTTCATTAGGAGGAAAACCAGAGTCACACCATCTAGTGTGAATAAAATAATTATACTTGATGCATGGGAGAAATTCCATGCTATTAAAGCTTTCTGTGAACACAGGTCTTGATTTTAAGTTCAGTTAGAAACCCAACCATAGTACAGGGAGCTCTGGATCTTCCCAGATTATGGCCTTTCAACTGGAAGAACACATTTCTGGATAGCTACAGCAGTGAGAGCGTGCCATACTGTCCAAACACCATTTTCTTCATAGTAAACTAATTTTCCAGCAAGTATCTGCTCAGGAATCTTAAAATCCCAAAGAGCACCCTCACAATTGCAAGTAACTGCCATGTCAAATGTCAAGCAGAACTTCTTTTACACCACAGAATAAAGTACAAGAGGCAAAACCCCACCACTAATAATCTCCTTTGAGAGCAGAATAGAGACCAGAAGGGCAGCTGAATTGCTATTTTGCCGCTTTCAGACAAAAAGTGATTAACAAGAAGAAAAACAGTAACATAGAAAAATGACCCAGAAACTCAAAACTGCATGACTTTATCCTACTCAAAACTTCCTAAAACTGAATAGTCTAGGGAACATTCAAGTTCAAATCTCTACTAAAATTTCAGAATCCAACTTGATTCTATTTGATATATATCACCTTTACTTCACCCAAAATGCTCAAAAACATAGGCAACTGTACAGGGAACCTTACCATCTAAATGAAAGGCAAGCACAGTTACATTGAAATAAAGTGAGGGCAAGAAAAGGACAGGAAAAGCTGACAATTAAAGCAGTGTAAGGAAAGTTCCCCATTCCGGAAAAATATAGACAACACAGGCTCACAGCTCTTTTGATCTTTAAACCACTATTTAAAAGGAAATGCTGCATTACAAGTGTATTAAATGTCTGAGTCTCTAATTTCACATGGAAAGAAGAAGTCTGTAAGGAAAGTCAAGATATTAATCAAAGTAGCTTAGAAGTTTTTGAGGGAAGAACTACAGACTGAAATGAAACTGTGGATTGTTATCATTTTACTGAACCTAAACATCAAAAAATTATTTGTTCTAACTGGGAATTTATTTGTACCAGAGCTGTCATACGTGCCAAATTGTTCCCTGTATACACAGTGGGCATAAATTGGGGGTTACCTGTGATAACAACAAGCCAAAAAAAGCCAGCATCTAGTTTCCCAGTTCCACACTTAGCTTGTAAGTCTGGTTTGGCAAAACCAATTTTTTCCTCCCAAACGAACGAGGTTTTACCTAGATGTTATTAAATTCAACTCTACGCTGAAAATTACCCAGTGCCACTGCTAGCAGTGGAACAAGAAATGCATTTTGGGGCAGTGCAAAGCACTGCATGTATTTTGTTGACTTATGTCAGCAGTGACAGAAGCAGGCATTTTGACTATTCCAATGTTTAATGTGGGCAAAAGAAGACATCGTAGCTTGCTATAAGTCTGCCCCAAAAAAGCATAAAGCACTGTACACTAGGACTCCCCCCTCCTCCCCATCCCTTGAGACTAATCATTATACATGTTGCAGGGGAAAAGCAAAGAAGCATCACAGGGTTGTTACTTTCCTTCTTAGGTAGCCAAAGGCTTGGATGGATCCTGAATATTTCACCCATCCCAAACACAACTAGCAATATGCCATGACATACTAAACCATAGGGGCTTATTCCTCTGCCTGAGGGACAGAACCTGAGGTCTTTCTGTGACATCTGAAATTGTAGTCTCCCTCCTAGGAGGCTTGGGGACAATTGGAATCCAACCTAACAGGGCTGCAAACTGACAACTCCACAACAGAGCTTCTGAAAACATCTGTGAGTGAGTGGATAAACCCTTCCACAGTGTCACTGCAACTTGAAGCACATGGGCAAACTTATGGTCAACACTGCAGGCTAGAGATTTCCATTCATGTTTAAATAGGTTTCAACACTCAAACCAAGCAAGAGTGCGAGGAATTCCAGTGAATAGTTCCGGAGCAGAGCCAAGGTGGCCCAGAAGGCTGCATGGCAGGACACCCCTGTAAAGGAGTGCCATCAGCCTAGGCACCATCTGCCTATTCAAGCACAAGTGAGGGCTCTGTGAGTACCAAAGGCTGCCAGCACATCGCACCTTGTTGACCCGACAGCCATCACATAGGACTGAATGGCTACAAAACCTGTGGTAAGCAGTCACTACAGCTGGGCAGGCACACAATTTCCACTTGGCAGGGATCTCCAAAACTAGCAGGAAGGGAGGAAATACCAGTGCACACTTCGAACCGAACCTGATTGTCATTCAGTAGTCAGAGGGAGCAGAAAACCTGCACACAAAGACTGTTCGCTCTATTTCTGTAACAGAGACATAAACAAAACGTCAAACAATGAGAGAGGAAACTGGATATTTGCGGCTCAGCTGCCAGAACAAAGCATGAAGCCTTAACTTTCAGCTCCATCTCCTCGGAGGAAGTTCCCCGGAGGATAAAAGGACGGCTCAACAAAGTGAGATGCTGAGCCCAGCAGCCCCGCTCTCTCACTGCCGTCCTTGCAGCCGCAGAGGAGCAGCGCCTTCCGCGCCAGCCCTTGGCACGGAGACCGAGAACGGAGAGCAAGGGAGTCGGGAGGGCTGAGAGGAGAAGCGGGAGCCTCCAAAGGCAGCAGCCAGCTCGGCAGAAACAAAGCAGCTGGCAGGAGACAGCGCGATGGAGGAAGTCCCTGTCTGCCTGCTGAGTGGAATGACAACAGGCTCATCACAAGCCCCGAAAGATAAGGGTAGGGATAGCTGCGCACAAAGGCAAAGCAAACACCCGTATTACTGCTTTCAGCAGCCCTATTAATTCTCAGAAGCCCTCCCGACAAGGCATCTATTCAATTTTCACTCCATGTGTTCTGTCTAATGGGAGCTGTATCATGTTTCACACTGAAGGTAATTACCTCTTGAAATTTTTGTGTATAGAGGGAGCAAATGCTTTAATTTTCTGCAGGTGTCTGTCTTGGACACATTCCTTACAAATGCTTTGACCTACAATGAGGTGCGCATTCCTGTTTTACAAGGCTGCTCTCTAATAAGGATGGTTTATATTTGTGGGCCAAGCTGAAGTCATTTATCCCATCCTTTAAACGGAGATGTATATAATATATTCTAACATCCCCACAACATAAACAAGAACTGCTTCAGTGAAACTGATTTAATACCAAAACCTTTCTATTGCTAGTTACCAGAATGCTGAGAATATTAATGGCTCAGGATTTTACAGCACAATACCAGGAAGCTGCTTCCTCCTCACTTCATGCAAGGCATCCTTGCAAAATTTCCTGGAAAGGCCAGCAGAAAACACTACAAGCTCCACCAGCTCCTTAACTTAGCCACTTTTACATGAATTGGAAGAGCAAAACCTTAATTCTCTTCCCCTGTTTTTAAAAACAATGGAGACATTTTTAAAAATCATATAAAAATTATCAGAATACTGTCCTAATGAAAATAAATCTTTCCCAGCTGCATCATTTTGCTAACATAAAATCCTGATAAACATATTATCAGGCCATAAGTTCCTAATCAAACTTGAAAAGTTTTAGCATTTCATCTAGCTGAGTTTTACTGAGCAGAAGAACTCAATGTACTTTGTATAACAACTAATGTTTTCATTATTTTTTGAAACGAGGATGGTTGCTAAGCTATTCAACAAACTAACTGTTACATTCGTAGTTCTTGCATTATATCAGCCAAAGAACCACAATAAAACACAAATAAAAGCATACTCTGGAAAAAAAAAAATCAGTTCCCCATCACCAACACTTTTTCTAGATATAAAGTAAAGAAAGAGCAGTACCACAGCCTAAGCAGTACATCTGAACCACAGAGAAAACCTGCTTCAAAAAGTGTGTATTTCCTTATCATGGAACGAACAGACCTTTCCAGTCTTACTGGAGGCTGTTACTGAGGCTACTCCCTGAAAAGGCTTCTGATGCAGGCCACCACAGCTCTTCCAACAAGCAAGATGATCATCTTCAAGGAATTCACTATGCTGACACCAAACTTTGGTTGCTTCTGTTGGAGCTTCTCTACTTGTTATAACAACAATGACATATTCTTTAGAAAGAGGACTGGAATTGGAGCTTTTGTACAATATAAATCCATGCCCAGAATGAGGCAGGAGCAAGAGGGATCTCATCTGTTTTCCTCCATATGCATTTCTTCCTTTGACTGAAACATTTCCAGTTGGACTCTGCTTTGACTCAGAAACATTTGAAAAGCTTTGGCTTTGACAGTCCTTCATGTTTTGACCAAGAAAAAAGCTACCCTATGCTTATTACTCCCTGCACCTTTCTTAAGTAATGGATTACTCTGCTGAAGGATGTAACATGAGGAGCACCTCCTTCACCAAGTCATAGCTTTATTAAATATTAGGAAAATATCCAGAAAGAATTGGAGCTTTTCTGCTCACTCTCACTCCACAGGTGCATTTTCCAGGTTTGCCTGGATTTGGCTTATAATTTAACCAGAAATAACCCCTCTAAAACATATTCAGGCACTTCTTTTAGAGTATAAAATTCTTCCTTGTAAAAGTAGTTTTCCAACCTTGCTCTAAAGGCTGGACTTGGGTTTTCCTCCCCACTCTCATACAAGTGATTGAACCAATTTTGCTCAAGCCTTCCAAAAAAACGCATAAGTGGCTACAATCCAAGATATAGAACAATTCATCTGCAAAGCTGAATGTTTCACAAGCCATCTGCAAGCAGGGCTTTATAAGAGGAACCATTTTGTTACCTTAGCCATACAGCAAGAGCAGCAGCCATAACATTAACATTCAGAAGGAAGGATTACAGCTGTAAAAAATGTTCACAATGAAGTCATAAACTACACAATGTGCCCCTTTTGAGTTTCTTTACAAATACAAAACTTTTCATAAAAGGTTAACTAAGATTCACACATCTTTAGAGAAAATACAGGCCAGTTTATGGAACTCACATAAACCCCTATTAAACAGTGCTTTTTCTATTTTTTCTTTCCCCATGAACCTGAAACTCAGCATCATGGGGTGCAGACCCACGTGGACTGAAAGCAAAATTGCTGCACAGGAAGCCCCCAGAACAAAACAGACCATGTTTTGCACAGCTCATTAGGATGACATTATTATAAGAACTGGGACCACTTAGGAGAGCTCATCGAGAAGCCAAGAACATTCTTAAGTGGGGGATGGGAATATATGCTCCAGTTTGCCTGCAAGCCTAAAACAAGCTTAATTAAAAGTTTCAGAAATGTTAAATAATGTTAATTTGCTGCCCTGGCAAACTGCCTGCTACAGCTCTGCAGACTCTATAAATGAAAGTCTGCAGCACCATTACTGAAACCCCTTCCTGAGTTAGTTAGGCTATTCAAGCCCTTTGTGGTTGTGGATTTCTGACTTTTAAAAAGCCACTGAAGTGAGGCTGTAGACAGACTCAGCGCTATCTCAGGTTTGAAAGGAAGAAAGGCCCGTGGATTCCTTCCTGACAGTGTTTCTGATAGAAAACTCTGTCAAAAAACAAAGCATCCTGCCTCTCTAGAGCGGGATCAAATCCAGATGGCGTTTATAAAAAGTACACAAAATCCTACATGATATGGATGTCTATTCAAGAATTATTTTCAGTTTAATACACATGACAGGACAA
This sequence comes from Chamaea fasciata, assembly GCF_029207755.1. NCBI lineage: Eukaryota > Metazoa > Chordata > Aves > Passeriformes > Sylviidae > Chamaea > Chamaea fasciata. The sequence continues at coordinate 66,377,587 of NW_027094091.1, read as the reverse complement.
GGGGGCATATATGAATATTATAAGAAAAAAAATTTATTTGAAGCAGATGTCAGGAAGCCCTGTTGCATGCAAAATAAAAAATCAGGAATAGTTGTAAAAGCCAAAGAAGCAGATTTCTGCAGGTCCAAACACTGGATCCATTCACAAGCAATTGGATATCACATTGGGTGGACTGCGGCCAAAGAGTCAAAAACTGACTGACAAGTACTTCAAATACATTCAGTGCAGCAGTGCAGAGTGTAGTTAAGGCCATGCTGCACTGAATGTCCCACCTAGGACCAGCTAGGGATAACAGCATTTCCAAAGATTTCCTTTCTTAATGACTGTGGATACATTTTTGAGGGGAGGATGATATTCCTACTTTAGAGCACCTCAGAACACTAATTAACTGAAATTTATATATAACCCTCTTCTCTCTTTTCCAGTTTATAGTCTTCCTATGACTACACACACATGCTGCAAAAGTACACGGAAAGAAACCTGAGCAGCATTAAAAAAAATGTTCTACAAGAAAAGAAAAAGGAGAAAGAAAAAAAAAAAAGGGGGAGGTGGGGGTGCAGGCAGAAGGGGGCAGGGAGGCAAAGTTATTGAAAATGCAAAATATGGACCATACAAAACCCCAAGAGCTTTCACACTTAAAGCATCAGCCCTCCCTACAGAAAAAATATTTTTATTATTATTCTATAGGCAAATAGCTTTCATTCAGATCAGATTTATTCTGTTAGAGATCAAAGGTATAGGAAGGATTTGGAAAGTTTAAAAGAACTTAGAAACAACAGGGAATACAGTGAATTCTTTTCAAATCTAGAGACTCATACACATCAACATTCACAATCACAGTTTGCAAATGTAAGGATTTTTATTTCCCCTGCTCTGGCTCAGATGCCTTTTAAATCATACTGGTAGCACACTGCCCCATATGGCAACTCTCCTTAGCAAACCTGCACCAGAACTCAGGGCCATATTCCTCATTTAATGGCCTCAGTAACTTTTCCAGAGAGGATGAATGTGGCCCAAACCCTCACTTCAAAGCAATGCTGCAAGTGGTTGAACTGAGTGGTAAAAACCCTGAGTTTTTCACAGAGCTGCCATGTGCAAGCTTAGCTTCAAAGTTTCTGGGAAAGTTTCTTTTCACACACAATGCACAAAATTAACAAGGAATTCTCAAGCCCTCTGTAAAAGCTGATCTTTCTTATGTGTATAACTGAAATAATTTCCAACAGTTAAGCTATAACTGAAAGCCAACTGTGATGACGTGCCTCTCATCTTGTTTTAACAAATAATCTGCCATTTACACCAGGAGCTACTTTCTGAATTTTTGGAATCCAGAAGATTTGATGATTTAGAAATTATGAGTTGTGAATTAAAATTTTAGAGCCTGCAGAAATTAGCAATTGAATGCTTAAAGCCTCTTGCAATTAGTACAGCAGGTCACTGACATTTAACCAGGTTCACCTGCCATAGTGCATTTACAGTCTGGAAGGAAACCAGAATGTTCACTAAATGTTTGTTCACACCAGGAAAGGGTAAATAACAGACTGGTCAGAGGCATACAGGCCAGAAATGCCTTTTAGGAAGAAAGTCTTTGACAGCACATTCAGATTTTTCTGGGAAAGAGAAGTTTTAAAAATTCTGATTAGCAGGGAAAGGCTTGGTGTTTGCTAGACAGAGACTTCTTAGCATGCCCATATATCTTTCAAACAGAGACAAAGTTCAACACATTCTATCCAACAATAATTTCCTTGAACTTCAACTGTTGCAGCCTTCTTTTCTCACACCTGTCCTATTCCACTCATCCTAAGGCAGCTCAGAATGACAGATGTTTGGGGAAGACCAAACCATCTCACAGTCATCCAGCTTCCATACAGTTCCAAGCTCTTCCCACTGCCTTGGCCAGTGATGTCTCAAGGAATTCCATCTTGGTAAAGGCCACAAGGCAAGTCTGGCACTACACAACTGCTTAGCATAAAAGCCCAGCACAGGTGTAGCCCACACTACAGCAATGCATGGCCCATTCAAAAGTTGAATCATGGCCCTGAACAGATAGAAATAAAGCAGCACAAACAGGACAAATGTTTTCTGAGAATGGTATCAGGCACCAAATCATGTTTAACACTTGGTACCTGGGAAAAGAAAGCCACTGCTCTCATAGTGAATCTTCACTGAAATGAACATGACAGTCTAGTCAATGTGCCACCCCAGCTAAAGCATTTCCCAGGGTAGAGCATGCGGTCCTGCACCCCAGCACTTTGTGGAGGGCATCTTTTACTAAGCACTAGACCTCCATTCAGATTTCTTGTCCATGGTTTTCACCCTCAAATATCAGGGTGGTTGTGTGTCAGCAAGAAGGGACTTGCCCAAGAAACCTAAATGGATCTGCAAACTTTAAAACCACTTCCAGATTCTCTGATGCAGACACAGGCTTTGACCACCCAGCTCTAAGAATGTGTGTGTGTGTGTGGAGGGGTGTGGATCTGTTTGCTTAGCAGTTTATCTTTTTCCTTCATCAATAACAACACAACTTCTTAGCACCACTTAAACTAACCCAGTCCCTGATTTAGGGATCAAGAACTTCTTTTGGAACAGTCCAAAAAAAAAAAAAAAAATTAACTTTCTCATGCCATCAGTTAAACACTGACAGGGGTGTTCACAGATGTAGTGACTTAGAAATAGGGTACTTAATAGCTTACTAATTATTCATGCCAGTAATCAAAATTTTCTTTTTTTTTTTTTAATTCAGATATCAGCCAGCATCCATTGGGATTATAAAAAAAAACAACCCACACACATCAAAATCTCCCAGAAGAAGGAGATAGAATATTTTCCTGGGTGACTGAGGCTAGAGAGGAAACAGTTAAGGGTCTGGAAAGCTTGAGTTTCACTCTTTACTAACTTTTATCATATAATTGTGAACCCTATAGACTGAAGCACTAGATCTATCTTCCATATTTCAATAAACTCTCCCAAAGAATGAGTTCTGACTCTAAAGAGCCAGCATACAATATTTTTTAAGACTGCACATGAATCTACAGGGTTTCTAATGCAAATATTTACTTTATTATCTGCTTCACTAATGAACAGCAATTAGAACAAATACAAGGTCAGCAAGTACCTTTGAGATGGCAAAAAGGAGACTTCAGAGAGCACTGCCTATAGATTGACCCTGATCTCTCTCTGAGTAAGCCATTTTATATTGTTAATAAAGCACTGGAACCCCTGAGTCACATTCTTAATTAACTGTTCACAAATATTTTGCCTAAGTAGCCTATCACTACTTAAGCATATTTTATTATTTAGTCATGTGATTTTGCTTCAAGCACACCTATACAGAGGTGAAATAAAAATACCATTACCTGAGATCTCCTCATTTGTTGCCCTGCTTTTCCACTACCTGTACTTTCCACTGCGTCTGAAGTTTAAAGCATAACTTAAGTATGACTTTGGTCAAGCAAAAAAAAAAAAATAATTAGGCTTTGTGCTATTTTAGGCCATATTCTTTATGTTCTGGCTTTTGCTCCAGTTACAAGCTAAATCCTGTGGGTAAACCAAAGAACAGCGATCCTGAGTTATGAGTTATGTGGTAAGAATCCTGTAACACCATGTTGGACTTATCGGAAATATCCCTGCTCTATTAACCTAATAAAACTGTGCTTAAAATCATCCTTTTGTCTGTCTTCAATTACCTGCATGTCCAGACCAGTACTGTCTTGTCAAAGACCTGCTGTTGTATTTCTCACTCTAACTCCATGTGGTTTTACTTTCACCCTGGGTTTGTCTCCATATACTTTCTTTTTCCTTCTTTTACACATATCACTGCCTCTCTTTCAAAAGTGTGCCTTCAGAAGCAAAACTGTTCCTCAAGAATACTGTGGTGCTGCTGCATGAGGGTTTAGATGTCAGGGTGATGCCATGAATTGTAGCTCTCTGTGTGCCAGAGTTTTTCCAGAGAGAAAAATGTAAACAAGATAAACACAAGAGTGCATTTTGGAAGACACCAAGGATGCTCAGCCAAAATTTGAATGCAGTGACTTGTATACATTCAAGTAAGGACGAGGCCTGGCTGAGTTACTGTAGTATACAGAATCACTGGATACAGTGGAACAGAGAATATTAATAGCTTTGACCAGATCAAAGTGCCATTTACATGATTCAGCAGCATTTCCTAATCAGCTGGCTCACAGGCCTGACCCCTAATTAAGAATTTCCCCTCTGTAGGAAGAAAAGTTCATGAAAGTTTCCATGAACTGTATATCCCGAATTCTGTTCATCTCTAATAACAGGTTCAAGTCCAGTAAAGTCAAACACAATACCCTTCAGATACCACAGTTATCATCCCCACATCATACTTAAAACCATCTTGACTTTCTCTTTTGTGGAAAAGAAAGTTTATAAGACGACTTTAGGAGCCCCTGAGACAACACATGTCCCTGGTCTCCTGTGCTTTCATGCCTTGTAACCCACTCTCACCATGAAGATTGTAGCCAGCTAATTTACACTCTCCATACAAAGTCAGACTGTTTGCAAATTAGATTCTGTTTTACAGCACATATGAGAGGTTATTGCTGGTCACACCTTTCTGGAGAGGAAATTCTGACAAGTTTGCTACATCCAGCATGGTTAACAGAGCCATCAGCACAAAGTGGCATCTAGGCAAGAACCAGAAGCCTGAGACCTGGTTTTAACTTCTGAAGTGCAAATAAAATACAGTTTAAATTTGTTGGGTGTTCTGTGGGTTGGTTTGGGTTTTTTTTTAAAGACTTCTCTCAAAGTCCTACTGTAGTCTTGAACACTTAAAAAGAACTGTAAATTAATGAAAGATCACTAAGTTCCCACACGCATAAAAATAAGGTAAATGTCACAGCAAGATGTGAGCACTCAAAAAAAATTATAGATACACAAACAAGCCTTTCTTTATAAACACAGTGACAGACATGCAGGCTCTCCCATCCACTTAGCAAAGAAATTACTGCTGAACTAATTCCATTACAGCTTTGAAAATGACCGGATATTTCCAAATGCCAATCAGCAGCTTCAGACGACAGGCAGTGACACACTCTTTGCCTCTTAATGCAACAGACAATGTGTCTGCGGCTCCTGGTGAACCGGCAGGGCATCCTGGCATCCCAGCGAGATTCCTACGGAAGGAGAGCAGTTGAAGGAATACAGCTGTTGCCACAGGGGGAAATGCCACTGGTTGAGATTTCAGTGCTCTTTTGTTTTCTGCTGCGCTTCGGAATGGAAATTACTCCCGTTTTCAGCAGACCAAAGCAGTCACTCAAAAACCACTTATCAGTGCCACTTCCAAAAGCCACATGTCCTCGGAAATCCAGAGAGGTAAAAAAATACTGGGGTTGCACCTTTGTTCTTATCAAAAGCATCACATCTTTCAGAGCCATAGCAGTTTATGAATGACAGAAATCTGAATTCTATGCCAAGAGCATTTTTTTAAGGATCAAAAAAACTCCTGTTTATTTGAATTTGAAAATACAGTGTGATTAATTTTTTTTTCTCTTCATGTACTGTGCTAGAGCTCAGTGTTCTCGTATAATGCTCAAGCCTATTGATGAAAGGAAAGTATAAGGAAACTGGAAAATAGATCAAAATTCTTACTCAGATATTGCTTATATTTGGAATCCTGATGATCTAAAATATTCACAGAACAGAGGGAAAAACACACAAAAATGTTATGTCAGAAAAAATAATTATCTTATTATAACTTTTGTTCATTTGAAACAGAAAATCCATGTGCAGTTTCATTGCTCAGTTTTTCCCACAAAATGGAAAAATAATTCCCTTTTGTTCAAAATGAGACCTACTTTGATATTCTAATTGTATTTCTTATGGAGCAATCAGACTTTCAGGAGAAAAAGTTGCAAGAGATAAGCTAGCAAGAACAGCTGTGTATGTCACCCTGACGAAAGAAACAGGGAACACTTGGTCTCACTTCCAGGTAAACTTCCCACTACACAACACAGCCTTTTCAGAGGCAAAATTCCCCATCTACCTATTCCTTCTGTCTAGCAGAACCTGTATATTTGTATCTGAAGTAGAAGTTGCAGCCATTGATCTCGTGGACAACAAAGCAGTAATGTTCTCTGCCCTCAGTTTCTGCTCTAAAGGGCAGAACTTAACTTCCCAGACAAAAATCTTCATAGCCTCTAAAAGTAAGGCAATAATGAGAAAATTTTTTTTAGAACGCCATAGCTTTAAGACAGCTAAGCAGCTTTCCAGCAGATAGAAATGCTTTATGCAATCATATTCTCCCTCTTTCACAAAGAGTTCACAAGAATTTTCTTTCTTTGTATTTATATAAGCTTTTGTTTTGTTGTGGTCATGAAGGATTTGTTTCCCTGAAAAGCGTAAAGCCACTGCCTTCATCTCTGACAAAACTGTGAAAGCCTAAAGCCTTGATTGAATTCCAAATAGAAAAATTGTTATGAACATAAAACATGATGAAGATCTCAATGGGTCATCTAGAGGGAGACTTCACACTTCCGTATAAAGAAGAAAAAGTTCATGCAATGTAACACTGGATGTGCCACAAGCAAGAAATAAAATCAAGCATAGCATATACTGGCTTCACAAGATGCTGAAGGTGCTCCAACGAAACTTCTGCACATTTAATCTGAAGCCTGAGGAGAAACACTCAGTGATGATTTTGTAGTCAATTACAAAAACCATTCCGCTTTTGTGGAATTTAACCACTGTGACCAAGGCAAAGTTATTAGTAGCAACTTTCTGGAATAAAAAGTCTTTCCAAAATTACGTACATGGACATCTCACACATATGCTAGAGGTTTTTGGGGGTTTTTTAAACATGTTTTTGGGTTTGGGGGGGTTGGGGAAAAGGTTGTTAGTTTGATTAGTTTTTTAGATCAATCACCCTAAAATCAAAGGAATAATAAAAATAAATTGAATAATAATAATGAGAATAATAATAATAATAGGAATTGTCAGAACATGCCTTACTAGCTCAACAACAAGAAATGAGAAAGCCAAAATCAGGGCAGGTTTTCCATTACCTTCTTGAGTGGAATGGCACCATTTTTTACAATGTAAGCAAAACAATGTATGAGGTATGCACATGCCGTTTCTAACAGCACCTACAAAGTGGACAATGTTAATTTCCATTAAGTAAGGCTTTCCTTTCCAAGAACATCTCCAGAACCACCCCAGGTTCCTCTAATCTCACTGTCAATGAAAAAGTAAGCTTTACCAAGCTTTTGGGACAGAGGCTGTGGCACAGAACTGGAGAAAACTCAGAGCTGATGGAAGACAGAGGGATGTTAGAAGTGGGCCCCTGGAGACTCTGCTCTCTGCAATATAGCTTTGCAGCCACTGTCATCTATTCAGCATTGCTTTGAGGAAAGATGAACATAAGCCACAAAAGTTCTAACACAGTGCCTTACGAACCAAACCAAAATTTTACTCTTAAGAAAACGCCTTTCTGCCAAATTTTGATGTCAGTTCTCAAAGTTCAAGGGTTTGAATGAATGATTTCAAAATCCCATGTAAACCTACGGTGAACCGAGAGAGTTTTCCACAAGTTGTTCCAAGATTTGAAACGTCATTGAAAGTTTGCATGGTAACAATCAAAAAAAAAGAAAAACATACTTGACACTAATTTTCTTCCTTTGTCTTCATCACAACCTATTCTCTTTAGCAAAATAACCTCACAGTGAATTAATAAAAAACCTCACAGGGTTGCAGAAGGTTGCAGGCTGCCTTCTGAGAGAGCAAAAAGAATAAGAGAAATAGTCTCTGCCACAGAACAGACAGCAAGGCAGCCTGAGTGCAGCAGATCTCTGTCTCACTTGCACTAAACCATTGTGTGATCAGGTCTGCTGAATTTCCCACAATTCCCTTCACAAGGCAAAGAAACAAAGGGTAAAACCTAATTTCATTCCAGAAGTAAAAGAATTATACCAATGGGCATTAATTTTGTGTTTTCTTCTGTGTCCAAGAACAACAACAAAAAATTACACATTTTTTAAATGGTAGAAAAAAAAGACAGTTACCCCCCCAGCTCATGCCAAGGCCTGGGGAGGGACTAGGGGCTCCTTGGGCCCCATTTTTTGTCCCTGTCGTGAGAGGGCCCAGGCTGGTTGCTTAGCTCTGGGTCCCAGACACTAATCCCAGCTCCTTTTATCACAAGGGAGTTCTGAAGCAGAGGGCTGTGACTCTGACTGTGGTTTGAGGCTTCCCAGCTGCTCACAAAGGCCACAGCCAGGGCAGCTTCAATGGCAGAGGCACAACTGAGAGTATTCCCAATCCGCCGGAAACCAAGCTCCTGGTGACCACTGAGGGTGACCACTCTGCCACTTAGAGTCTGTTCTTCCAAGTTCATTCATTACTAACAGGGGCAAACGGAAAGCTCAACCACAAACATAAGCTTTTGCAGGAAAGTGTTAACCAATGCTAATTAAATCTTGTTTTCAGCATACTGTTCATCTTGAGGAAATGTGGTCACAACACATGACAAGTCAAAAAAAAGAAAGAACAGAACAAAGTTCTCCAGTTGCATTGCCCACAATGATCACATTGAATTGCTCACCTGAAATAAAAATCTGGGATGAGACTTTGGCTTCTGACACAGGACACTACACCAGGCACTTGTAAACTCAGTACCAGAATATGAGGCAGGCAAAAATTATTTCTGAAAAGGTTCTTTAATGAAAATAGCAAACATTTGCTGTACAGGCATCACTGCAAAGGCACGACAAGCATGTCCAAGGCAGGTCCCTGATGGAGAATGGCAAGCCAGCTCCTTCAGGAAGGCAGAAGTCCCTGAGTACAAAGTCTGTCCCAGAACTCCCTAGAAGCCCCTCTCTCAGCCTAAACGGAACTGAACAGGAAGTTTTACTGGAATCAAACAAAAACTCAACTGAAATTTAGTTGCCATTGGATTTTAAATAGAAGCCATACCTCAACATCAGATCCATATCTCTCAGGAGTGGCTCACTCGGAACAACTGCTCACACTTGTGTGGTGGTGCAAAGCGTGAATCTTGTACATTCCATCAGTAAAATTACGACCGAGGCTTGACCATTAGAGTAACTGAAACATTTCACAAAGAAAACCAACACCCATTTAAAAAATAAGTTTGCTTGTTTTCCAGAGGGGGGGAAAAAAAAAGTGTGAAAACACTTTATGAGGAGCAGTAAGGTTAATTACAACTACCATAAAGGCAGTGGTAACAGCCAAAGGCTTGAGCGTAGCCCACAGAGTCTTTGGCGGCTCACGCCTGACCGCCAGATGTATGGCAGTAAGAAAATGGAAGAGATCATAAAAGCAACTCCACCACAACTTCTAGAAGAAAAGCCCTAAAAGCTATTTTCTTTGTAAGAAATTAGGGGACCAAATGCTAGCTGGCTGCTGCAAAAGCAAGAAAACATAACACAGTATTATCTGTACTCATTTTTATAGCTCATCCGGTTGTGGCAGCAAGTTAATATTGTTTTCCAAGAGTCATTCACAGCTATAATATCTCTTGGGAGGAGAACAGCTTTGTATATGCCTATAACATACTAGCTACTACTTCAGCCGAGAACACAAAGATCTGGTTGAAATTAGCATATTTTTCTTTGTGGCCACAGAGGCCTCTAAACATAGAAATATTTGAATATTTCCAAACTCTGTGGCTGAGTGTTGAAAAGTCTGCTTGAGTTTTCTCAGAATACTAATGAACTACATTAGCAGTATTTAAAGTATGTATTAGAATCAAGGGGGTTGAGATTTGATAATTCTTATGTTGATTTTAATGCTTCTACAGACATCCCAAAGCACACTGCAGAGATGTTACCACTTGATACTGAAGAGTATTTAACATGTGTTTCAGCATGTCCTTCTTATCTGCCAAAACACTTTCTGCACCACAAGATACCTCATGGTGTCATCTTGGAGCTCACAAATCCTGCACTGCACAGGATTGCTATCACTGGACGTAGATTAGCTCAAAATTCTGCTTCAACTACTAAGAGTTACTCCAATACATTGGGGGAGGATTGCAAAGCGTAAGCTTGAAAAAAATATTTTAAATTGGTGTACTGGAGTGGAACTGAGTAAAGAAGGACTTTTAATACACTCAAACATTTCTGTCTTGTTTCTAATAAAATATCATCACCAAAGAGGAAGCCACAAAAAAGAATCAACTAACTTACAAACAATATGACAAAGCAAAAAACAGGCAGCTTCCTTTCAAGGTAAGTGTTAGTCCTCAAGAATCTCAAGATTTTTTTATCCAAACTACACACTAACCTGTCTGATTCAGTCTTCTCCCCTAAATAATATTTGTCAAAAAGACAGCAGAAGTCTTTCTGCTAGAAGTTTTTCTTTTATAAGAAAGAGCATTTTCTCTTTGATGAAATACAACCTATAAGTTTTTAATCCGAAAATACTAGACAGTTCTCTCTTCCAATACCTTTTTTTCAATATTCCACTTTTTTTTTTTTCTTTTCTTTAAGATCCATCTATCTATTTCTCTAACACTCAGCTGTGGAAATATTCTTTCTGCAAACATATCCTGGATGGATTTCAGGACCTGAAAAATGTCTGGCCAAGTTTCAAATTACAGGTAGTTTCACAAGCATATGTTTGGGTATGCAAACCAGTGCACTGAAGAGTTACAGTTGATTGATGAGCTTTAAATAAGGGCTGGGAGCTGACTTCAGGGCCCTAAAACTACATCCCATTCCACAGAAACCCAGAAATGGACAAGTAGAAACCAGAAAAGAGGAGACTGGTACATGCAACCTTCCATTTTCCCCCTGGGAAGCTGAGGCATGACCAGTATTAACTCCAGGTCCCACAGGAACTGCGAAGACAGTAGACACAGCCTAATGTATACCCAAGAGAAAGAAAGTCACAAAAATTTTATCTTCAGCCTAAAGCAATATTCTTGCATGCCTTTTGGTTTGTACACTTGGTGTCAGAATCCTCCCATTTACCCTTTTGAAACACAGCTGCCTTCCCAAGGCACACCAGGAACTGATGGTTACCAGCACAATCTCTACTGTCAGCACTGTCACAACAAGGACCGAAAGCAGTGTCAGAAGTCCCTCTTCATTATCAAACACATTGAAACTGATTTAATCTATCTGATGCAGGTTGCTGTATAGTAGACAGGCTTCATGAGGTTGCAATTGAGCAAATGGTCTACAGATGAAGAGAACCATCATGCTACCAATTCAAGTGTGAAATGTATTTTTCAGTACAGTTAATTAATTTGATGCTCCACACTTCTTTGATCGACACCTTTCTATAATTCATTTTCCTTTTCAATATAATATGTACATATAAAATTCATTTTCTGTTTCAAAGACTACTTAGGGGTAGTTCCAGATCATTAACTGTTATGATGTGGCCATCAGGTTTATGTTGCCAGTTGAGGAGTTACAGCTACGACGTGTACACTTCACTTACTGTGACCCCACACAAGTCATATTCTCACACAGGTTGAACTTCTCCTCCTTGCATTTGCATTAAAAAAAAAGCATAGTGAAAGCCTTAGAAAAGCAGGTATAAAATACTGGCTGAGGATGATCTCAAAACATTCAGGCTTGGGACATTTTTGAGGTTGCCTTTCCCTCCTTCCACATGTGATATGCTCATTTTTCCTCCACCATACTTCTTATAAGGACACCTTGCTCTCTCCTGATTTGAACTGGTATTTTGGGGCAGATGATCGCTGCTCTAGTACCCCTTTAGAACCTCAGAGGCCTTTGCAGGTTGATCTTAAGTCTTAATAATTTAGCATTTCAATTGTAAAAGGTATTCCTAAAATGCAACATGTTACTGAAAGGAAGGAAAGGGTTCAATGTTTGCACTGCTCACTGATGTCTTCATTGTTTGCTTGCAGACATACAAAATTACACAGAAGTGTCCTACAGAACCCAGAAGGCAAGAAAAAAAATTCAAATTGTGAGATCCCCTTGGACAGGAAAAATGAGGACAGAGAAGAGAAAAGAAGAAACTTCTGGAATGATGGGAGCTAACTTGGCCCAGTGCCTTTTGTTCTCAACTGTTAGGGACAGAGGGTTGCAGGTGAAGAAGTCAGATGAGAAATTCAGATACAGCAAGCATCTCAAACAGATAATATTCAATATTCTGCCAGAAGTTTGTTCTACTGCAGATGTCTATTAAATTCCCTATCAAAATCCCCTGTTAAAACTGGAATGCAAAGATTTGTTCATTCCAAAATATCATTTAAAAAGAAAAACCATTTCAAACCCTATAGTTAATCTACACTTGGGAATCAATCTACTTTAAAAAGGCATGCTACTTCAATGACTTAAATAACTGCCCTTTGCAATTTTTATGACTTTGATCTCCAAAAAGTCTGGTTTATGTTCAGTGGGGTGGAGTAGAAGACAAGTCTGTGGTATTTTGCATCATGTGCGTGAGAGTAAACACAATCTGAATCATAAAAATGAACTGGTAGGAACTAAATCATAGTTTAAAAAGTCTCTGTCTCCTAAGCAGTCTGTTTATTTGGAATATTTTTTCATCCAAAGAAACAACATGGTTTCTAAGGATGTTTACAGCTGAGGGCTACTGAGAAAACACAGTGAATCTCTTTGCTATGTGTCAGTATTTCTAGACAGTGAGAGGAGACAGCTCTATTGTCATAGGAAACATATAAAAGTACACAGAATGGGGAATGAAACACCATGAGAAATCCTCATCAGCCTCAATTTCTCTAGTCTGACCATGCGGCTGCTACACAAGTCACAGTTACAAGAACAAAGCTAGGGAGCTTCCAAAAGGCTGCTCCCCATCTCTGCCTCAGCTCTCTACAGCAGGAAGACAGCAAAGCCACTGACTTTTAGATAATTAACCACATCAGATGTGTAACTAGATGAAATTCAAAGGGCGGAGAACCAGCTGTAACACCCTCCACCACTAGAGACTATCTCCTCAAATTTCTTGTGTTCGTTCTGAAATGCTAACATTTTGGGCTTCATGACTAAACTTCTGATCATCAGCTGTCAAAAAAAACCCAAAAAAACAACAAAACAACCTATTTTGAGAGATAACTTTTCTTGTTATTAACTTGATGTTTTATCCAGAATACACTCAGCAATACTACTTTGATCAAGTGAACAAGCTTCATGCTATGGGATACAGGGCTCCACACATTTATTTTAGAGGATTCCTGTAGATATGCACACACAGACCTCAGTGAATGACTGCCTTGAAGACTGGGGAAATTCTTTTATCCATTCTCAGATGCCTGTACACAAATGTACATGGCTTGAGGAACAAGTGGGCAGCTAGAGACATGCACACACCTGTGTGGGTATATCACTGGCCTCACAGAAAGATATGGTGGGATGGCTCCTGTGACTGCAGTGTTGGAATGGAAGGGTTTAGGTTTTTCAGGAAAGACAGGCTAGGGAGACCTGGAGAGGATGTAGCCCTCTATGTCAGTGACCAGCTGGAGGATATGGAAGTGCCTGGGGGCAGATGAGGACCCAGCCATGGCACTCAAGTCAGGAAAAGCAAATGCAAGAGAGAATGAAGACCCTAAGCCCACTATAGGAGAGGATCAGCCCAAATCCATCTAAGGAACCTGAATGTGCATGAGTCCATGGGAACTGATGAGAATCATCCACATGTCCTAAAGGAACTGGCAGACAAAGTTTCTAAGCCATTATCCATCATTTCTGAAAAATTATGGCTGTCAAATGAAGTTCCTGACAGTTGGAAAAGGGGAAATATAACCTCTACTTTTAGAAAGGGTGAAAGCAGAAGACCTGAGGAACTACAGACCAGTCAGTCTCACCTCTGGACAATATCATGGAGCAGATTCTCCTGGAAACTGTGTTAAGGCACATGGAAAATGAAGAGGTGACTGGTAACAGTCTCTATGGCTTTACAAAGAGGAAATCATGCTCTGGTGAGACCCCACCTGGAGCACTCTGCACAGTTCTGGTGTTCCCAACATAGGAGGGACACAGAACTGTTGGAGCAAGTCCAGATGAGGGTAGCAAGGTTGGCGAGGAGTAAAGCACCTGCCCTGGGAGAACAGGCTGAGAAAGCTGGGACTGCTCAGAGAAAACTGAATGGAGACCTCAGAGTAACCTTCCAGTATCTGAAGGGAGCCTAAAGGGAAGTGAGAGGGACACTTCATCAGGAACTGCAGTGATGGGACAAGAGGTACTGTATACAAACCGACAGAGGGGAAACTGAGGTTAGGTATTAGGAAGAAATTTTTTACTGTGAGGATGGTGAGAGCGTGGAATAGTCTGCCCAGGGAGCTTGTGGGTGCTCCAACCCTGGCAGTGCTCAAATTCAGGTTGGCTAAGGCCTTGAGCAATCTGGTCTAGTTGAAGATGTACCTGCCCATGGCAGGGGGGTTGGGACTAGATGATCTCGAAGGTCCCTTATAACTCCTCGAGATTCTATGACTCCCTGAAAAGCGGCCATTACTAGATAAATGGCTAGCAACACAAATGGACATATTAAGATGCCTTTAAATGTCTTCATGAGGTCCAGACCAGATTCAGACCCTGAAAGTACACTTCTCAGGAGGTCTTGAAGCACCGTGCACATATTATTCAACTCAAAAAGAGGGCAGAAGTGTTGTGGAAGTACTTATTTACAGAGTAGTCACAGGAAGAAAAACACACTCTAGTGTTCAGTCACTGGTGATGAAAGCCCTTGATTACATCAATGAAGCCATTAAGAGTTTCTGTACCTTACCCTACCTAAGATGTTCTCCCTCATTACCTCTCAAATAGGAATTACTTTGATCTAAATGAAGATTAGGATTGAATTAAACTAAATTAAGAGATATAATAAAGGCTAAGCATGTTATAATAGGATCATGCATTAATTCTAAGTTAATTGTCTGCTGAGCCCTCTGCTCATTTTGTTTCAATGAAAGAGAATGGATTGAGCAGAAACTTGTGAGGACAGACGCAGCAGCATCAGCTCTCTCCAAAGCTGTTTAGGCTAAGGCCACAGATCCTCCAAAACTGTCTCAGGAGTCAGTGGGTGCAGTTATGCTGCATTACCTCTTCCAGGGCAATAATAAAATGTCTGGGTTAGGCTTTGGGGTTTTGAGATGGTATTTGTTGTAGGGTTTGGGGCTATTTTTCTTAAGTCTTCATAAATCCTCAAAAATCTTTAAATAGGGGTTTAAGTGGGAAATCAAGCAGTTAGTGGAGATAAGATTTATCTTACTTGTACAATCCTGGTTTAGGTTAGCAAAAAAAAAAAAAAAAGCTGCCAGTGAATTTCTTTTCCCTGAGCATCTGTCACAACAGACTTAAAGATTCTTATGCCTTGCTACCCAAACTAATTCCAGGAAGCACTATATTTTTTAAATTTTTGCCTTGCTCCTTTTTTTTTTTTAGTTAGTTCTGGGGTTGGCCGAATATATTTTAAAACTATATATTTACCTCCTAAATACCAGAAGGAGGAGTGCTCATTTGTATCGGGTCATGAGGTCTGAGAAATAGCAGCCAGCCAAAAAAAAATATTTCCCACCCTGAGCCCCACGCACTGCAGTGCAAACATGCCACATGTACCTTTTTAGGCTACATTTAGTGACACTCTGGGTAAATACTGCTCTATCTTAAAAACAAATAATAGCTCTTAATCAGAAAGGCAGTTTTACTAAAATTTCTTTCTCCTCAGCCTACGACTACAGACTTGAGTCACATGTTGACCAATACCTTCAAATAATGGTTTCATGCTATTATAAGGCCTGATCCTTTATGAAAACTGCTGTTAATTATAAAGGAAGCCAACACAATTAAAACAGTTTAACTGGAATTTCACCAAAGGGAATCAGGCTGTTTACTGTTAATGAGGTAATATATACAAAAATAACAAAACCTGAGAGGTCAACTCCTGTATTTTTAAAATGCTTTTTGAAGTGTAACTTTTTATTAATTTTTTTATTCTTTACATATCAGATACCGTTATGTGTCTGAATGTAATGGGTACAGACACAAATAAGCTGGCTCAGGCTGAGGACTGTGGGGTCCTTTCCTCTACTTACCTCCTTCAGCAATTCTGAAAAATTGAATTCAGAGCAATTAAAAAAAAAAATCTGTCAGTCTCAGTTATCATGAACCAATCCAAGAAAAAAAAAAAGCAACCAACAACAACAACAAAAAAAGCCCAAACAAACACACCCCAAAATACAAACAACAAAAAAAAGCTTCTTTAGTCAGATTCACGGTATAACCTCTGCACCATCAAGTGCTGGCTGCAACAAGCCATATTAACAAGCCAAATGACAAGAATTCCTCCCAATCACAGTAATTCTATTCAATATATAGCATGTGGATGGGTAGCACAGCCTTCCAAGGTGTCTGTTTGAGAAGATGAAAGCTTAATATTTTCTAAGGTGATAAGGAATAGCATCTTCCCCGACTTCATTAAAGATTATATTCAGCAGAAATAAACTTTTGACTTGCATAACTGAATAAACAAATAAGGCTCTCTTTGTTTAAACCAATTTCCCTAGATCTCCTGATGGGAAGCAAGAAACATTTGTGAAAGCAGCTGAAAAGGAGGGTGTGTTTGACAGGTTTGTTCTGGTATATCAAATTGCAACAGGAACTCAAAAAATGGGTTTGCTAATTCAATAATTTTGATGAATTGTTGATTTCTTCAGAAACAAATGAATGTGCAGCTTCTCTCTGGGAGAAGAGTTGTGGACTTAGATCTTGATTCCAGTATAAGAATAATGTTTCTATGTTTCCATCTCAGGAGAGACCCAGAATCTTGAGATTAGGGGGTGGGGTATTTTTTCCTGAGGTAATATGTTTAAAATCTAAAAAATATTAAAATCTATAAACTTTAACCATAACCCATATCCTTCAGAACTGATTCCTTGGTGAATTTTTTCCCAAGAAAATCACATTTTAAAATATAAGACACGTCCAGCTTTGAGTCACTGTAGTCACTCACTGTTTCTAGAGCCTCTCTGGCATTTTGTATTACTTAGGAATTTCTAATTATCTGTTATTGAGATTATTATTTATGAAGGATGTGAGAGCAAAAGCAGCAACTGATTCCCCACACAACAGGCACTGGGTGATCAATAGTAATCCTCTACTCAGGTATGTGAAGCCTAGACTTGGAAGGATCCCCCTTCATTTCATGGGAGCATTCAATCCTTGGAAGAATCTGTGTTGAAGACACAAATATCAACTGGAAAGATATACACAAAGAAAAGGCATATCTCTGAACTATCTATGAAATATCTATGAACTCCTGGAATTTATCAAAGGAAACAATGGACGAGTCCATGGACCAGCTTCACATCATCTGGATTATATTTAATCATGTACAAGTCCTAAGATACAAAATATAAATACCAAGTGAAGGCTGATTGTCTGTGAATATTAGTTTGATTTCATGTATCACAGCATCTAGGGTTCAGGTGAAAACAACACTCTACCTCTGTTCTGGGTGGTTTCCAAAGCTACCACACAAAGGCTCATACATGAAGCTATTCCAATATCTCTCAGTTTCTCTCAGACATTAATGTAGGGGACACGAACTACAGTAATAGAGCTCATCTACAAAGTAGAATAGAAGGCAAAATGAGTATGGCTGTAGTGTTTAAGTGAATGTGGAGTTTAACTAGAAAAACTGATCTCAGCTATAGAAGTTTCGTCCTGAATGAGAATATAAGCTCCAGGATTCAGAACTCCTGCTCCATTTCCTGAACTTCAGCTGACTACCCCCGTCCATTTCTCATGCTTTTTCCCCAAATAAAAAAGGCATGAAAAATTTGAAGGTTTTTTTCAGCTTTTAAGTTTGAGTTCTGTAAAACCTATCCAAAATGTTAGCAGATACTACATTGTAGGTGTCAATAAAAATGGAAGGAGAGGACAAAAGGTAAATCTGTAATGAATATAGTATCAGTCACACTTTTGCAAACTATAGGGAATGACAATTTGCAATGCTGACTATATATACTGTTTGCTCTCCTCATATTCTGGTCTCCTGCCTTCTGAAATGGTTGCTTAAGGAAAAAAAATAATTGTATGTTCCCTTGGGCTCTGAGGAGTCAGCAATGAAATAACAGGCTTAAGAGCCAATAAAGGAACACAACCCAGTCCATAAAAATCTAGTGAGAATGTTTAATTGATTTAAAACAATAAAAAAATGCTCTCAATTTAGTTTGCAACTCAAAACAGAAGCATTCCTGTAGCACATCAGGAAAGCACATCAGCAATAGGACTTGATACCACAAGAGGACAAGTGGCTTCAGTGCTTATTTTATGCAGACAAACACCTTCAGCCACAATGTGGAGCAAAAAACAAGATTTATTTTTTTAATTACTCAGTCATCCTTTAAGAATAAAGAACACTTTAAAAATGTCCTCCTTTAAACTTTATGAGATTTACTTAAATGACTTGTAAACACAAACCACAATTTCATGATGCCAGTATGTTCTTCGCAACTCTCTCATTCCTCTTCATTCATTTTTAGATAATGATAATAGCTACAAACAAAATGAGCTGGCAGCGTTTCCAGCTGAAAGACTGGAAAGACAGAGGAATTTTCTCAAATTGCTTTACAGAGGGGTCATAGTGAAACCAGGCACAAGATCCTCACAAGCACATGCCACGTCTTTTTCCACTATGTTTAAGGACAGCACCAACCAGCACAGACCCACACAAAGCACTTTAATTTGAGGCAAGCTCAGAGAAGTTTTGCACATCTACAATGTGTCAGGAAAAGATCTCTCTGTTCTTAGATGATAGAACAATCAGAGCAAACCCAAACACATCTATCTGATGATGGACCTTGCTAATTAGGATCATATTAAGCCACCAGTTGGCCAACACATCAGTTACAACTCTGCTCGGTTTATTAACTCCACATTTCAATACTAAATCAAGTGAACTTTCAGTGAGAGCCAAACATCTGTGTGCACACATCCCTTCTGAGGAACACTCTCCCTCTGTGCTGGCAGCAGTTCTCCTCTCTAACCTTTCAGACAGATTCCTCCTGCAGCATTTTGAGAGCTGCAGGCCTCATCAGATCCCTCCCATCCCAGCAAAGTACCCGGGGTCACGCATGGTATCAACAGCCTCATCCAGCAGCACTGCAAAAACACCCACCTTCCCATTTTAAAGAGAGCCTAAGGACAAGGAACTGCTCTCCAGGTGGCTGTAAACCTTATGTCAAGGACTGGCTCCCAGAAAGTAGAAAAGCTATTTCTCAAAATTATTAATTTCTTAACAGTATTCTATAAACACAATCTAATATGAGATTTTTCTAAATACCAAGTCCCTTCTTCTCGACTGAAGTGTTCTTTAAATCCAAAGCCTGGAAAACATTTCATAGTGAAAGAGGCAAAACCAAAACAATGCATGAAACCAGAGTATTCAATTGTATTGTACCACTGACTAAATTCTCCTCTGACACATTTGCATAGATGAGTATGGTATGAGAAACATGCACAACTAAGAAGTCTTTAATCATACTGAAATGCCTGCAGAAGAGAAGGGAATAGAGGAAATGAGAGCTGAGCAGTGCCAACCCCTACCAGAGCATGTCCTGCCTGCCAGGAGGACCACTCACAGAGCCAGCAGTGATTTTTCTGCTGATTAGCAGACATAGACACATTTTTTTTTCTAGAGGTGAGGCCATTGCTAGTGACAACCCCTGTGACATGTACAGAGGAACTTCCCACAGATTCTACATGAGGCAAAGAAGTCTTTTGGCTGTTGACAATTTGAAGACAAAATAGGAGAAGTCTATTTTTTTCAAGATATCAAATTCAAATAGCGAGCTGTGGAATAGCAGAATCAAAACTCCTCTAAAATTCAAAAGAAACTCAAAAGCTACTAAGGCATTTAAACACATTCATATTGAGTTTGGGGTCAAAGGAGGAGTCACCTTGTGTAACACTGAGCACCTGAATCACAGCTAACACCCAAGCTTTTAAAATGCCTATACAACATGCAGACCAGAAAGGAATACTGTCATTGTTTGGGTATATTTCATCCTGATTTGGCAAAAGGCAACAGCCTAAGGTTTTTTTTTCATTAAGGAATACAAGAAAATACCCATCATTCTGATTCAGAGTGGCCCAACACACTGCAGTCAACTGTTGCCTGGTTTTCATAACTGGATAATCTTTACTCCCTATTGTGATAGCAAAGATTTAATGAAAAAGTTTTCATTGCGTGTCAGGTCAGTGACTGGACTAATCTATATTATTGTCACAGCCTCAAAAACAGGGCATATGGAAACAGAACTTATCACAGCACATCTGATGCCTTTGTTATCCAAAACCACAAAATCTTCAAAAGTGAGTTTCAATTTATTGGACTGAATCCAGAAATCCAACGGCAGACTAACAGCCCATTGATTCCACTGGTGAGGAGCTGCAGCTTTAGGTAGGACTGCTCCTCTTGATTAGCCAGACAGATTTAAGAGTTTAATTACCTTAGATTAATCAAGCACTGGAGTCTGGCTGAAGGCTAATAAATCCTAATTAACAAAGATTATCTCCAAATATCTATTAAAGACTAACCTAAGCTATCTTCTGGCCACAGAAGCTAATTTGTCAGTAAAAGCAGTTTTAAATAATAAGATAAAGAATTATTTGTAGGCAACATGTTCAAAGAAAATCTTCTTAAAAAATTAACTCTTTCCCCTTCAATGTCCTCCAGGCACATTGCTTAACACTGTCTAAACAACACTTGAAGATTCTGAACAAGTTACTCAATTCAGAAATGTTAGACTGTGAAGCCTTCCACCAGTTTCAATGAGACTAGATTTAACAAACATGTATGTATCTTTTTAAAACTCCAGTGAAAATATTTAAGAACTCAGAGCAGGTGAAAACCTTTAAGGTATATATTTTTAATATCTCATATATATATATATATATATATATAATATGCATATATAAGATAAAAATATATTACTGGAATATGAATTTTATATATATGTATTCATATACATACATTCCAGTTACAGTATCAGTGTTAGATATTTAGCTTAGCACAAAAAACCCCAGTGTGCTTGCTCCCTTACATTTTCCATGCTAACAATTAAACTGCAGAGCTTTCTTCCATCTAGAAAAGGATGAACCTTCCTCTCTTGAAAACAGAAACATCTGTTTTCTCAAGACATCTGCTAAAGAAGCGAGAGCAGGATGTAAACTGCTTAGTCAAATAGTTTAAAGATAATGAAGAAATAATTAATTACAAGGAAAAAAACTCCAAGATTAAGATCTGCTTGTAATTAGCTGTACTCAAAATGCTGAAACACTATGCTCAGAGAAATATAATTAATGAGTTCTTGAGAGCTCCTGATGATTCTCACTAAGGCAGCGATAAAAGGGCGCTGCAATCTGCTCCAAACGTTTACTGGGCAGGACCTGTGGAGCTGGGTTCCCTTCTTGCAAGCCAGGCATATGCTGGAACAGTATGTTTTCATGCTGTGCCCAAGTCCCATTAGACTTGGCAGAGCCATAACCTATGGATTATGAGCCTTGCATGCAGCCAAAGAGCTTTACCAGCACAGCTTGACTTGGTCCAAGTGCAACAGCATGAAAATATATTATGCTTTGGGGCACTTGTTGAGATTTCATTGATGAAGGATACATTGGATCTGATCCTTCACGAGCCAGTCATTTATTATAAGGCTATGGAAGTCGAAGAAACATTTACATTTATTTAACATAAAGGGGAGAGTTTGCATCCAGTTACTGTTCTTCCAGTGCTGGAGGTTCCTAAACAGAAGTGGGCCAAACAAAAAAAATAAGATAAACTCAAAATACAAACATGTTCTTTCTGAAAGATTTAATGGTAATCAAGCTACTTCTATTTCCTCACTTTGTAGACCTGTGATGGATCCAAAAGTTTCTTTTAACCTATTCGTTTTAAAAACTGTCACTTCTTCCCTTATTCACTTCTTCTAACAACCTTAGAAATAAAAGCTTTTTGATGCTCTACTAACATTTACCTTGCAGCAGGAGAACAAAAGAGAGGTCCATGCAGCACTACTACTAGGACTGGGAAGCTGCAGGATGGCTTTTTGATGGTGGGGCCAGTTCAAAGGCATCTACACGAGCTGACAGCAGAAAAGGGAATTTCAAAGGAATAGCACAAGGCAGGACGAAACTGCCAGCTGCCCACTGTAAACTGCCTGACTGGACACACCTCCACCCGGGGGCCACAGAACTCCTCTGAGAGGCAGAGTTTTCCCTCTCCAGCAGCACTGGCTTTTTGTGCGAGTGCCACAAAATTGTAGGGAGCAGAAAATGGCATCAGAAACCATTTCCTCATTTCACACAGGAAACCTTGCCAAGACCAATGCTCTGCACAGCAGCTGGTGATCTGGGTGAGCAAAAGGGAACTCAGTCTCCTTTTTCCACTCTTCTGCTTTTATTTCTTTACCTCTTGCAACATATTCTTCTACACCAGATGAGGGCAAGGAAGGCATTCTCTGCAGTTATCTACCTCGGCAGCTTATTCAAAAGAAATCAGCCTGCAGGCAGCACCAGGCTTACAGCCTGCCAGTTGGACCATTCAGATACAGGCTATTTTACTCCCTATTTAGAGGGCATTGTCAGGTGAGGTCATGAAATTCCTCAGTTTCCCTTCAATGTTTATTTTTCATTAACTAGAGTCAGAAATTCTAGAATAATTTTTTTTATTCCAGTGGAAAAATGCTGATTTGTAGAAACAAGCTTCTACAGGAACTGATACTGTCAAAAATCTTTCAATGAAAGCCAGATCCAAAAGACTAGCCAGCCCACCCACAGGCAAGCTCCCGAGGGGGCAGTCTTCTTGGCAGACATCCTGAGCTCAGTTTTGCAAAGAAAAATTAGTTGGAGACATTAAAATTTCCACAGTATGGATGTTCCACTTCCCACACAGCTTCCATGTTAATTGGCAGGGTGAAAGAAAAAAAAACAACAAAACAAACCCCAGAAAGAACTAGAGTACCTCAACTGTAGGCTCATCCTCTCAGGAAATCAAAACCAACATTCAATAGCAGTCTTCGCCATTTATCAGGACACACTGTGCCATCAGCCAAACTAAATGCAGGAGGAAAGACTCCACCACCATAGTCACAAAGAAAAGAGTTGCAGAGAAGCACTGATCCTCCAAGAAAAGGGATGGAAAAGGCTCCACTCCTAACAGAGAGAAGCTGCATATAAGTTTGTGTGGTTCTCCTTCCTTTGAGATCAAGACTTAAGGGGAAAAAAATTTGCACCACCAGCTTACCCACCTTAACACACAAAATCAAAACAGTTAGAATTGTCACTTAATATTGGAATAAACCCTCTAGGCATGAATTATTCTCCCTGCAATTTTCATACAAGCATTCTGAACACAATTGTGAAAACAATCTCCCTTCATCTAACAGCAAAAACAAATATAACCTAGGTGAGAAGACCAAAGATTATTACTATATACAAACAACAGCTGGTATAATCCACCCTCCTCTTTAAATTAAAAGCTGAAATATTAATTAAACTTTGTGAGAAAATTCAGAATTTTTTTCACACTGAGTAACACAGGGTAGGGGATGCTTCCAAACTCACAACAATTAAGCAAGTCTACACCTGCTCACTCATAAAACTAGGTAAGAAAACAGAGTTATTTTATAACCTTTCCCCAAAAATCTGTTTCATGAAAGACCAAGACTGAGAATGCTGCTCTCTACGTTTCACTTTCTGGGCTGGCAGCTTCCATACACATCACATCCACATGTACATACAACATCCTGATGTACACATGTGCTTATCTTCCCTGTCAGCTGCACAAGTGTTCGTCTTGGCGAGGCAAGCCCCCTCCGGAGATCTGAGCAGAGCTCTCTTGCCCAGAGAGATGAGATCCAAAACTAAGGCCATGCTGCTCTCAGGCAGAAAGTCATTAGGTACTCTGACTAGCCATGTTGATTATATTAATTTCAACCACCCCAGGATTTCCAGCTGAAAGCCTTCAACAGGGATTCAGCCAAGAGGAAGGAGAGAAGGTTGTTCCTCCATAGGAAGCTGGCTAGACTAAAAAGAGAAGTAAGGCAGGATAAGTCAGGAAGGCAGTTCTTTGAGAGGTAACACAATATTGGGACCTGCTCATTTTTGACTCAAAGTTTAGTGACATTTTTTGTTCTTATTGGACTCCTTTGTTCTCCTTCTCCTTGTTTATTCAAACTACCCCCCTACGATGAATTTTGTTTGCCCAATCTTGAAAGTCGCAAGACCTCGCTGCAGACAGATTTTAGAAATTCCATCCCTCTTCAGTTTGGCCACAGACAATATAAATGTCTGTGCCTTCAAGATCTAGATGAAGACTTAAGACCTACTCAGACCTACATGACACAAGAAAACAATGTTTTCTCAAATAGCAACAACAGCCAACAAATTAGTTCAATTCTTTCATCTCCATACATGTTCATGTGACCAGAAATAAGTATTCTCATACTACAGATGTCACAGTATTCTGTTACTTGAAGAAAAGTTTGGGCTTGACAGGTTCTGAGCATACACTGCTTTTTAGGAGCTACCAAATTAAGAAATTCTAGTGCAGAGGAAGAGACAGACCTCAGAAGTCTCCTTCTGAGATATTTAGTTATTGAAACTGTTTGATTTCTCTCTAATAATTTGGTGATCCAAAAAAGATGCATTCCACAAAACATTTGATGGTTCAGGACTGCCTTATGTATCTCCAGTGCCTCTACATTTTCAAGTAGAAAACAAGTGTAGAGGACAAAGTGAATATCAATCTTTTGTACTGCTTATTGAGCAAATGCCAAAAGTGTTTTTGTCATCATAATAACAGCTCAAGGGATTTTTTTTTTAAAATTTTGTTTGTGGTTTGGGGGGTTTTGGTTTTGCTTTTGGGTTTTTTGGTTTTGTTTTGTTATTGGTTGGGTGGGTGGGGTTTTTCAAGGAAAAACCCAACTCTTTACTCTTAGTCAGCTCTTGAAAGTCAAACCTCTGCACACTTCCACACCTCTTAGTAAATATTTTTAATTGAGCAACTTGTTATGTGCTGGTAGGTATAAGGCTCCAGAGCAGGAACTGAATACTTTCTGATACTAACTTATTACTTTCTGGAATAAAAGTCTCTGATTATATGTGAATACAAGGGCAGAGAGAAAGAGTAAGGATGGCCAAGAAAAAGGCCTGACTAGCATCTGAATGAAGCGTCTTAGGTACAGCCAGAGTAATAAACAGCCATACAGCAAAATACACATTACAGAACTTCTTTTTCCCCCATGCCTCATGACACTCACCCCTGCCAGAATCATTTTACTTCTCTAGCCTCCAAAACCACTCTAAACCAACGTACTCTGCGTATTTGTAGCACCTCTGGATAATACCCCTAAACTGCTGCCTCCAATTTGGCATCCAAAGAGCTGAATTTGTCTACATCCTCAAACCCAGAACTATTTGTTTCAAATGCTGCTCATGCTAAAGAAAATAAGTTACACAAAGAAAAACCCATTATGTCAGCACTGTCACTTTCTGAAGCCATATGACAGTGTGTTGCCATCTTCTTCAAAGTAGGGAAATATTTTTTCCGCCATCAAGTGAGTGTTATTTGATGAAAGAAAAGCTTTACTAGCTCACAGATAATGAAGCGTTTTTAGCAATGCCTCTCATCTACAGCCAAATGGAGGACAAGCAACAGCAAATTGCTTCTTCAACTTAAAAAAAAATTGCATAATTTATTTTTATATGTTCCACTTCTATTATCATCCCTGGTGTTTTCCATTCTCATGACAATGTGAGCAGATATAATATTGTAACTTTCTAACTTACCCGCCCTTATTCAAAAATAATTGCAGCAAAGAAGTATCATTTTCACTTAAAATTAGTCCAAGAAACACCTTAATTTTTGGGCTCTGGCAAAAGAACACATTGGTCCCTCTGTACCACAACACTTTTGAAGTACTTACATCAGTGGCTTTGGTGAAATAGCTTGACAGCTCTAATACTGCTGCTTTGGATGAAAGTCGGGAAGAAGTTTGCTGCTAAAACCAAGACAGCAAGACTGAGAAAACATGACCTTTGAAACCATACCAAACTTTCCACCACTTCAAAGATTAATTATATTGATCCGGCAGAGTGGGAGTTTCCTGTTCCAAACCTGTACCACACAAGCTCAGTCAAGAATTCAAGGACATTGATCATCAGTAACAGATCAGAAAAACATTATGACTTCCAGGCTCCTAAGTCTGATTTCCATACTATATTTATGGAAACTGTAATAAAGAAACATAAAAAATGATGAAGGATTGTGATATACTCTGGGATATTCAAAATAAGGTCTAGAGTTTTTTCAAGGACCCCTAAATACATATGCAAGGACCACACAGTAGATACATTTTTTAATTTCCAGGGTGGTTTCTTATTTTGTTTTTTTTTTTTTAACAAACATTACACCAAAGGCAATTGAACAAGAGAAAATGTACTCTTCTAGATGGATCCTTGATAAAACACTAAGGATAAACAATAGGTATAAATGGTCAGATTTCATATCAGGTACATTGTAGAACTTCCTTGTGGGAGCAACTGGGATTTTAATTGCTCAATATGGTAAGAATGAGGGTGAAAACAGTAAGGTTTGCACATTACAGACAAGCATACTAACAAAGCGAAGTATTTTCTAGAACTAAAGCTAACTGAGAAGACTGACAGGAAAAAAACCACAATCCTGAGTTGCATTGTAGAGAAGTGCAAATTAATGCATGTACCTTTAATAATTAAGCCTAATTAATTATTAGGCTTAATAATTAATTAAGGTTCTAATTAATAATTAGGTTCTAATTAAGCCATTCCTAACCACCAAGTAGAACCTGGAGTCACTTTGGTTACTTCATCTAGTCCAAAAAACACAGAAAATGTGGCCTTGTGAATCAGAGATATGAAAGATCTTTTCCTGTCAGTGGAGAGTCTATAAAAGGTAAGGACTCAATACGGAATACAGACAGCTCTTTACTAGATCATGTCACAAGTCTGTAAAAATGGTGTAGCGAAATTCATACGATGCAAATACTCAATTTCTCCTTGTTAAATGAGAACTGGGGGGCATTTATGCAATTATCACATGCCTGGTTCAAAGCAAAAAGAAGAAAACACTTTTCAGACAACATAAACCGTGGAACTCACTGCCACAGGATGGTGGACAAAGCCAAACACATAAATAGACTCAAGGGGGAGACAAGAAATTCACAGAAAATTGGTCTGTTTGTAGCTATGAAATACAAAGAACCAGAAAGGGTCTCCAAGTCATTAAATAGTCACTAAGCAGAAATTGGCTGAAGCCAAGTGGTTGGGGACAGAAATGATTTTGCCATTCCTAAATTGCACAGAAAACCAGTCAAGAACAGCGCAGTAGATGGGTGAAGTCCTGGTCTGACCCTGCATCATCAGTCCCAAGCTGAGAACCACCATCACTGAAT
Organism: Chamaea fasciata; assembly: GCF_029207755.1. Lineage (NCBI taxonomy): Eukaryota > Metazoa > Chordata > Aves > Passeriformes > Sylviidae > Chamaea > Chamaea fasciata. Next base: position 66,350,175 of record NW_027094091.1, on the reverse strand, counting down.
TAGCAGAGCCAAGAGAACTGTGCTCTGTTTCCAACCCTGTCACAGGGAACAGGCACCATCTTAATTTGTGTCACTGTCAACAAGTCAGATTAAGTCCCCTAAAAATTTCAACTTGCTTTTAAGTTTGCGAATGGGCTATAGGGACAAAATAGAAACTACAGAAACACAGGCCTCCCTTCCATACTATTCCCCTTTGGAGCAGATGGGTTGAGTCAATCTGAATTTCCCAGAATCCAGATGCTGACCCTGGGCTGTTAATGGTTATGTGGGGGCATTACATAAATGGGAATAGATGTAGCATGCAGGGAAGCAGAGGATCAATTTCTAGGTGTAAGAAAGCAAAGCTGGCTCTTAGGACTCTCTCTTTTAATAGATTTATTTCAGCATAATACTACCAGATCAGCATTAAAGCTACTAGACACAAGAGAAAAATCCATTTATAATGGACTACAGACATCCAAGAGGAGGCTACAGTCACAGCACTTTGACTAGAAGTGTTTAATATGCTGTGTCTAACTTTGGTACACTTGGGACTGTTTTAAGTCTTTGAACTTGGCCAATTATCTCCCCTTAGTCTTGGTTAAATAACATATAAGGAAAACCAAAGAACTTATGTCATCAGTCAATCCCACTCAGGAATTCAATTGTGTGTATTTTTCTTAATACTTCATCATGACTAAAATAAAAATCTGAGGGTTATTCTCATCCAGGTTTTTTTTCTGACCAATGTTCAAAAGAAAAAAAAAAAAATCAGAAAAAAGACCTGGAATAAAATCACAGAATCACTAGGTTGGAGGAGACCTTCATGATCATCAAGTCCAACCCATGCCCTGACACCTCAACTAGACCATGGCACCAAGCGCTACACCCAATCTCTTCCTAAAGAAAGTCCATACTGAAAAGCCTTGTATCAAAATATACTTGGTCACTTGATGCTATAAACACAACTGTGCAGAAAGCAGTGTCACAGCATACCAACTGTTACTACTATTTTGACATAATCAAAACACCTAGAGTGTTCCACATAGACTGTTTTTCAACCAAGCATGGCAATATGGCCAAGGCTCACAGTCCAAAAGCATGAGCCATATGGAAGCAGGACAACAGGTAAGGAGCAAGGAAACCAGCCTGTCTCAGCATGGGGTGGGTGACTGCTTCTGCCACCAGTCAGACTCTCTCAGACAGGACAGCACTTTCCATCTGCCACTAAGAGGAATTTCACCCTTGTTTCATCTGTATTGGTATTTGAAAGGGCATTTGGAAAACTTTCCACAATACTGGAATCGTTATACAGACTTTAATCAGTTTCTGCTGCAACAACTGATTTGCTCTTACACAGCATCTCAGGACATTCTTCTCCATTGCTGTTTACTTTTTTTTTTCAATACTGATGGGGCCTTACAATGTTCCTAATCGTTTGTTTTCCCCCTCCTCCACCATGGAATTTTGTTTGGCCAAGACTATCTTATTTTCATGGAAGTCCTAGTGGGAAGCAGGAATCCCAGAGCCACAGCAATTAATGATAAATAGACATTATTTACAGATTAGTCTGAGTATTCTACTGACAGAAGAAAACAGAGCTCATATTCAACTTCTGTAAAATCCTGCAATATCTTTCCGTCTCTTCCATGATTCCTCTGCTAGCATCTAGTAGGGAGAAGGTGTTTAGGTTTTGTTGGTTTGGGGTTGAGGGTTTTTTATGTTTCCTTTTGTACACAAGAAATTTGAAATTCTGTGCCTTGTTTCTCTATTCCCTCACACTCATAAAATTCTCTTTTTGCTGTAAACATTGAGAAATTTAAGGCCTTTTCTGTCTATTATAAAATAGAAGAACCTATACCCATTTTAACCTCAAAATCACAGTGGAGATGAAAAACTTCCTGCCTTCTCAGGTGTTTTTTTTTATCTTGTGCATTGAGAGAACAAAAAAATCAAGTCTTTTTTTAATCTACTGGGGCTGTACCAACAGTAGCAACTAATCATCCCTACAAGATATAAATGAGAGAAAGAAAATAGGTCTTGACTCTTCTTTACACCTGTGCAACACAGTGAACTGATAAAGGGTATCGAATCAGAACAGCAGCATTTTACACAACTTTGAATGCCCAGTGAAAGGCAAGAAGGGGCAAGGCCCACAGAGGAATCGTGGCTTGCCCAAGGTCACACATCAAGTCAGTAGCAGAAGTGAGATAAGTTCCCTGCTCCTGACCCTACACAAACTGACAGACCATGCTCCCTTGTGGCTTCCCCCTTCCAGGACCTTCCTGAAGCTTTTTCCCCTGCACAAACAAAAAGGAAAAAAAGAAAAAAAGAAAAAAAGAAGAAAAAAAAAAAAAAAAAAAAAAAAGTAAGAAATCTGTTGTAAGGAACAGATGGAGGTATTTTTGTGATCATTAGCCCAATACCTGGAACCTTGTTTACACTGTACAATTTCAGTCTTCAATCAAAGGAAATAAAACAAGTATTTGTGTCCTTAGAAATACCTATTCACTTCCTGGGACATATGTTACGCAGCACAGGAACCAAGAAACGCTTTTGATCACAACCTTGGGAGCTGCAAAGCAGAAAGTAGCGTAAGGTTTATGCTCCTGAGATTTGTTTCCTGACACAACAGAGACTAGAATTCAGCATGCACTCATTGGGAAAGCCATGAAGGATGAAAAGTGCATAAGCATATGATCCCTGTAACTTTTATTCCATGCATATACAGTGTCTAGTTTTCACCTAGCAGACGGTACAATGTAAAGAGAAAACTCATTTTCTAAATATCCCACTGTGAAAAGGTATTTTACTTACAATTCAATGACTTCAGTTAATCTAGGATAAAAGATCAAGTTAACAAGCATAACAGCCACTCTACAGGCTAGATACAAACCTTCCTAATTTGGTTATTAGTATTCCTAAACTGCTTAAAGACACAGGCAGAAACTTTTAAGAAGGGGCTGCTCTCAGTTTATTCGTACCTCTCCTGTGCCATCTACTGCTTACAAGTTGTTACTGACACTGTAATACTTGAAAAATGCTGGTTACCTGGCTTCCCTGCTCACGGCAAGATGGACAAGGGAAGATAAACTTTCAAATTCGAACTTCAGCGAGGCATGGACTAAAAACAAAGAAAAAAATACACAAATATATGAAAAATACAGTTAAAAGAAAAGTTGACACCCCAGTGTGGAAATTCAGCACGTGGTTGAGGAAATACAACGTTAAAAGAAAACAAATACTGTCTCCTAGCAGTCAGTGCAATTGTAATACAAGCAGCACACGAATTCCTGTCAAAGCATCTGGGTAGGGAAAGACACGGGTGTCAAGCCAAATAATTTTTTCATACAAAATTCTTCATATCTGCCCACTTTCTGGTCTGACCCCTGTATGGTATCTTGTCAGAAGAGCCGCTAATAGCGCAGCCTGCATCAGCTACTTCCCACTTCTCCCAGCAGTTTCAACCTTTTTCCTGCTGCAGACTCTTCCTCTTTTGAGCTGAAAGCACCTAGACTGTGCTCCCCTTCATCAGCTTTGTGGTTGAAAGGGCTGAACCCAAAAAATGGACCTAAAACCATGTCCTACATGCCTGACTTCCGGGCAAATCGAGCTCCTCTTTCTGGCAGGTCCCGGCATTGTTCAAGTACACCACAAAACCATTTGTCTGCAGGGTGATGAAAGGAGAGTAGAAGGCTCTTTCAAAAACTATAAAAGTGAGGAGGAAATACTTGGGAAGCTAACTGCCTACTGAATGAAACCCAAAAACCTATTAATGTTCAAAAGCTATTGGTGAATTCCGGAAGAGAAAAGGAAGAATTCACTGTCTGGGAACAGAAACACAGGTAACATGCTGTCACATCCTCAGTGTCCCTGTAAAAAGGGCGCAGTTTGAATTCTCACTTGGGGGAACTCTGTTTTGCCCTGAATAGGTAAATCACAGTTGAAGGATCCCATACCTGCATTCTTCTCTGTGGGTCCTAGACTTGAAGGCAGAAATGGTGGATGCATATTCCAAACTACATTCCCGCAAAGGCACAGAATTTATGTACCAAATCAGGCAAACCAACAAATTTCTATTGGTTCAAACTCAACAGTTCCCTCTAATTCGAGTTTTAGTCCAAGAAAATATATTTATTTTCCAACTTTATTTTCCAGAAGTCCAGAGGGGAAAAAAACACAACTTTTAAATGGAAAACTTTTAAGGAATTTTACTTTTTTAACAAAATAAACCTGTTTCATCCTTGTAACTGGATTTACACGCAAAAGTGTACAATTTCAAGAGTTTTAAGAACAAATATCGAAAGATAAATCCGGAAAATAGATGGCACACAGGATTGGATAAAAATTTCTGTTGTACAGAACAACACGAAAGAACAGAGTATTTGCAAGAGAAGTAGCAGAAAAGGAGTGCCATGTCAAGATCACCCACGCCTGATGGTGAGTGTGTCAATAACTAGCAATCATAATTGCTCCAAATTTCCCAGCTCTGTCCGACTGGGCTCAGAAACACAGAAGAGATCAAGAAAATGGGAGGTTACAGCAGAACTGCTATAAAAAAATTCACTAGATGATCCACTTTAGCCTGCATAGGGAAGAAGGTAATTCTTTCTAAGCAATATCCTCTGTAAGGGACATCACACCACTGCCTTCCACTACTCCATAGCCAACCCAGCTTTGCCCTCCTTGGTTGTGAAGGTCCTAAGTGCAACATCATGTCAATGACATGAGAAATTATATGATCCAATCACAGTGGCAGCAGCCTATTTCCCAAAGGCCTGGTGTCTTTGAGACGAGTTTCTGCTGATCCAAGGGTGGAAATGTTTCACAAGAGCAAAGTTCCTCAAGTTCAATTTGCGCTGTGGCTGTTGTCATCTTAGCTAGAGAAAGCACTTTTTCACAACAGAAACGTTAGATTTCCACAGCAGAAGTAATACTTCTAACAAAATCTGATGTGACAGCATTTCTCCTGTTTCCCAAAATGCAGAGGGTATTGGTGGGGGTTTTGCTTCAGGAGATCCACAGCCAGCTCCAGACCCTCTCCCTCTGCCAACACCACACAGAAACGGAACAATCTTCCCAAGAGAAAATGAGCTGTCTCACTCAGGTCAATGTCCACTAGAATTCCCAGTGACTAAGAACTCTTTTTTGGGAAGTGGCATCATGTGCACTACACACTTTCTCCCAGCATCTTCCAACCTGTCAGAAAGGTCTAAAAAACTGTGACCGAACTCAGGGAAGAGCCAGAAGAAACATGGCAGGATCTGTTCCAAATATACACAGTGCTGATTGTATCCAGACCTAAACAACATTTAAATTGTGGAGCCTTTTCCTGCACATTAGGCATGGAGAAACAGCATAGCAGACATCTTTACAGGGAGCAAGGGTTCCATGAAGCGCCTTGATCACACTACTGTTTTTCACACAGCATTGCTTAATAAACCTCAGAGCAGAAACAAGAAAACCACAATCAAAAACTAACTAGCCTAGAATAACTTGAGTAAAAAGAAAAAACCAAATCATACCAAAATATATATTAAAAAATATTTCCTCCCTCAAAAAAAAAAAAAAAAATCAGAGTTCAGTGTTAGGAACAAATAGAATGGGCTGACATGAAATCAGAAATGGCAATGAGTTCACCACATTATTTTTTACGTGAGGCCTGGAAAATCAAGGAAAGATGAAGTTCAAATGTTTTAGCAGCTCTCTGAAACTCTACCAAAGGGATTAAAATGTGCATTCTGGAAAGCTTAAAAAAATGCAAAAAGAAAACAAATATAAAACTGCAAATCTTTCTTGGCAATAGCAGGGAAGCTTGGCTTTACCACAAGTAAAACACTACCCAAGCACCTCAGATGCACCTCACTGTAATTCCCAAAACATTCCAGTAGCCCATCTAGCCTGAGTGCTGTCTGTTTAGCTTCAATCTATGGCGTTTTCTACATTAAGGTCAAAGGGGAATGCAGTGTAAAGAGACCATCTCCAGGGAGACATGTGCAAAGCAAATTTCTCAAATTATATGGATTCAATTAAATAAAAATGTCACTTGCTAAGATTTGTCAATTACGTAGCAAAGGTCCAAGGCTGTCTCTCCTTTGTTTTCCTGAAATTACAACTCTCAAGCCAAAACCAACTAGTAATATGATCCTGGTTTAAGTTTACCATGATTCCACTTCTGAGATCATTTGTTTTCCCCAAGTGAATAGTATTTCTCCTATAATTAATCCTAAGATAGGATTAACCAAGCTTTGGAAAAGGCTATGTAATTTATTTACAACACAAAATTCCCACACAAGGAGTTTTCCTTGATGCAACTGCTTCATGAAAGCAACCAGTAACGTGATTTCTATTCACACAAGTACGTCAACAGGATTGGACTACTTAAATTACAATTAGGCCTTCAAACGGGGTTTGGTTCTTCTCACAGAGACAACGAACCTTGGAATTTATTTTAAAAAAAAAAAAGCTAACTTTCATCTGAAATCATTAACTCTTATCTCCAGTGCTGAACAAAAGGTCCAATTCATTTTAATCCACTGGTTGTGACGTTCAGAATTTTGAGCAGAAATAGAAAAAAGGCTGCATTGCCTCAGGTACTAGGTGAGAAGTTGAAAGCAGAAAAGGTTAATCATTTCTCTGAGGATCTTTCAGAAAAGGTTTAAGACAATTGACACCATGCTGGAAGGTACATGAAGGAGTGCAAGAGAACTAGATCAGCACCGCCAACATTATCTGGCAAAAGCTACAACGATGAACTGTGAAGTCTCCAACACACAGCAGAGTTATCACAGTTCTGTGACAGCAAAGAGCTGCCAGGGTTTCAGGTAAAGTGCTGATCTGAGCCTCTTCACCAATTCACTTCCCATTTTTTTCCTTTTGCCTCCTCTTTAGTTCCACTTTTCTTTCTACCATTCTGTCAGGACCAGGTGCACAAAGGAACAAAGAGACAGTGTCCAATAACTTCAAGAGAAGTATTACATGTAAATATTTTCACAGATCTAGGTCTTCAGATCAAAATGTGAGCCTTTCATTTGGGTGATGCCATAGCAATAACATTTCCTTGCCATTTGTAGTGGTTATACCGAGTTCCCCACCAAAAATTCTCATCAGAGCAAACTACCACCTTCCAAAAATGTCATTAGAAATTAAGGTTTTCACCCAAAGTAGCTAAATAAACAGCACTACTTTTCTATGCAAGTACTCAATCCTCAAGAGCAGAAAAGCCAGTTGGGTAAGGGCAAGCCTCAGCATCACGGCTGCAGCAACAATAATAAAAGGCAGGAGAGAATCTCTTTTGCAAGAATGAATCACCCAACAATTCTACATCCAAGTATTTAAATATATTCTATGTGCCAGTATCATAATACATACAGTCTCAAATGTCCTATGTTCCACTTATGAGGTTATGGTCAATTTTCTTCTGTAAGAAAAATGGATGCATCTTACAAGCCCATTTTGCAATCTTTCAAATGATCAAATTACAGAAGTTTGAAATTGCAATGAGGATGGCAGTTTTCTCTCAGTGTGAGAATGGGGGAAATGGTTCACATAACCGATATTGGTCACAATTGGTAATGTGCATTTATGCACACACAGAGCAGTAACTTTTGAACAGGCATGCATATGTCCTTCCATTCCCCATAAAAAGGATGTCCTTTTTGTTCTGGTTTTCTCTCTGCTGACTCAAACCAGAACACTGTAACCTGTGCTTCCTCAGCAAGTTCCTATTTCCTCTTCCTTTTTAAAAGGATATTGTATTTTTTATTTTTTTAATAACTCTTAATAGCTAAGCAGACACACAGATATAAAAGTCTGCTGAGGTTATGGAGGCTGACATCTAGTTATTTGTACAACATCAGCAAAATATCACACATTAGCACTGTTATTCAAAAACATTTCAGTGACAGAAGCCTGTGACATATTATGACAACATCTGGAATTTTCCTAAAAATAATGGAGTTCATTTTTATTCCCTAAACAGACTTGATGAAATGTAGCACTTCCTGGAGTATCAGTGACACACATTCACAACCATAGTATCTCCGGTTTCTTCAGTACTGAGTATTTCCAAACAAATGGCCACACTCTCATGTGGCTCACACCGGAAGCATCTAAACTAAAAAAGCAGTGGGATTTAACTGGGTGCGAGGCAAAGCAGAATAAAAGCCCAAAGGTTCTGACAGGGAAAAATTATGTCAGGCTTCCAAGCCTCACAGAAGCTTATTTTTCATGGCTCGCTCCCCTGCCCCTGTGGATGCCTATCGTATTCTTTGGCTGAAAGAAATCTGAAAATCTCAGGTCCTCTTTAGTTCCACTGAAACCACAAAAGTTTGGAGAATCTCACATAAACAGACACATGAGAGCCTCTGGTAAAACTGCAGACAACAGTTCTAATTTTTTGTTACATTGGAAAAATAAGCTCCGCTTGTTTTCCTAAATGTTCCTTCTTCTCTTATAAACTCAGCCACCAAAGGTCTTCAAAAATAGGAGGGAGGTTAATAGTTTAAAGCATGGGAATATATTTTGCCTATAGGGATGCTCGAGGGAAGCTCACAAACATTCAACTGATGATGGAATTTTTATCCCTGGGAACAATCTCTGAAGTCACTGCCTTCCAATATATTCCTCAGACTGTTTTGCTAAAGAGTTTCATCAAGCTGGATGGTTGGTTAAGGCAATTACAACTTTCCCTAATGAGTTCAGAAAGTGCTCTTTTGCATCACAACTATAAAAGCCTGCATCTTTCTTCTACAGGGATGTTTGCTGCCAGAAGCAGCACTGTCGTTTGAATTGTCATTATAACATGGCTAACATGATGATGTACCCGTGCAACAAGCACACAGAAAACCACAACTGAATTTATAGGGGAAAATTACATGTATTTTGGCATGATAAGATTAAAGGATTTAGGTTTTAAGCTCAGCAAGTATAAAGCCATTTACTTTCACTCTGGTACATAGCAGCAGTCTCTGATCCTCCAACTGCAGTAAATGACAAATGATGTTTTTGCAGACAGTGTGCTTCACCCTCACATGCTACTCAGGAAAACCTCTCACTAATTCCAGTGGAAAAAGAATTTGGCTTAGGGGAAAGTAGGATCAAGCCATTCATTTTATTCTAATGAACAGAAAACTCTTCAGACAGGCAAACCTGTCCCACTCTGCTCAGTTTCCTGGTGTTCTTACTTCATTTCTCCTTCTGCATATTTATTATCTTTTAGCTTCATTCAGTGAGATCAAAAACTAAAACAAGCTGGAGAAAACCAGCATCCCATATGCTAAAAAACAAGCCAGATTATTTTATTTGTACAAAATTGTGGACATGTCTATTTTACACTGTGGACATTGCCCAATGAGTACCAGGATTGCAACAATCAGCAAAGCATGGCTGAAAGGGAGTTACAGGCACACATTTATTCCTCTCTTCTCATTCCACATTCCCAGTGGTCTTCCCACCTCCAACTGACTCTACATCAATGTCCATCCAGTGGAGAATAACAACAAGCCTACCCAGCACAATGTACATACAATAACTCTCTGGACTAAAACCTTTTAAAGAGACCATTTCCTGGTTCCTCCTGCAACTCCATCCTCCTCCCATTTTATTTTCCTCACAGTATGATCCTCAACCTCTAAGGGTCTCCTAAAATTACCTAGAACTCTCATACCTTTTTGAAATGTCTCTATTCTTTTAGCCCTATTTTAACACACCATTTTTTATCTACTTGAGCTTCTTCACTGTTCCCTCATGATCTCCTTTTGAACTCAGCCAAACAGCACCGTGCACAAGAGGAAGCACAGACTTCTCTTCGTGCAGCAGAGAGGAGATCTCACTTGCAAGACCACTCAGTTATTTACGTGGGAGATTCCTGACCTCTGCTGTGCAGCTACAAGTTTTGCCTTGAAATGAAGTTATTTGAGGTATGAATCTCATCAGATAAAGTGTGTCTGCTAAAAACTTGCACTTTAAAGTTGAATAAATCAAAGGGGACAGGAGGAAATGGGTGGTTCTGAGCATTTGGCTGTACTTTCTATCAACACATAGCTCAGTTTTTAAATTTTTTCTGCCAACGTGCTGACTATTCATTTTCTAAAGCCATCCCACAAAAGCACACTAAAATATTGCTTTACTTATCAAGATTTTTATACTCAAGAAAATACTATTCACAAACTGACCCCATTACAGGCTTTAAATCACCTAGGTACTCTTTATCTGGCATTCCTTCCTTTCATCATCAAAGTATCTGAACATCTTCCAGCAATTCTCTACACAACATGGCAAGCACATTCTATGTTAAATTCCCTCCCTTTGATCAAAACAATCCTTTTTGTTCCTAACACATTGCCTCGTTTGTCTTAAGGCAAAGACCTAGTCTGAGATGGATCAGCTGTAGAACTTCACAGGTCTTGGCCCTGCCTCTAGGAAAGGGATCTCCTTTCCTTGTGTTAAAAGCCTCTGCCCTTGTGCAATACAATTCCATTCAACTAAAGAAGTGGAGGTAACAATACATGTTGTATTGTGGTCATCATTAATTAATTCTGGATTAAATAACAGACTAGATCTTTCACCCTAAAAAATGCATCACCCACTACACAGCAAAAAATATTACCAAATTCCATACCACTCACTGGCCATAACTGTTAATAATGGATTTCACTTAGAGTGTAGTCTTATACTTATTAAATGTGACCAAAACCCTGCAAAGAAAACAAAAGTGCAAGTTAGGGTTTCATTCTCAAAGTGATCAGTGGAAGACTGGGACACAAATCTATAACATTGGCCCCACAACTTCACAGCAGATTTTAAGATATACACCCTCTAGGAAAATGATAAAGACTAAATTAAAGTCCTTTCAGAAGTTCTAAAAGTTCAAAACAAACCTGATTTTGCTCAACTCCTACAAGCCTTTTTTGTTATTTTCAGAGACCACATATTGGAAGGAAGGCAATTTATAGAGGACCATCCAAGATGTAAGGGCACAGCACTAGAAGCAACACACTGCTCCCTGGGAGGTGCTGCTGGATCACAGGTGGGCTCCAGGGTTGACACTAAACAGTTTGGGCTTCCCAAACCAAAGGCCCATGAGGCAGGCAAGGACTCTGGCTCCTAGCAGTCTTCTATGGAACAGTACCACTCCAGAGAACCTGGGGCTCTGGAAGCAGAGCTTGCTGAAGACATTAAAAAAAAAAAAATCTATCCCACATTTTATTTTATAAAGATGACTTATCAAAATCTAGCCTGGCACCACTTCACATCCCTCCCTGAAACCTTAGCCTGAAATAGCAGCAAAGTATCTTCCCACATGCTTCCCTTTTAAGGCAAGGGCTGCCGAAGTACAGTCGGTCACTCCACATGACAGATTACCCAAACTAGATTTTTGTAGCGGGGCTTGGAGCACAATAATTATTGCATGATGCACTGTGCATTGCCAATGTCAAGCTGGCTTCAGTGCATATCCTTCTTTTCCACTGAATGAAAGCAGCATATCAGTTTACAGAGTTCTCAATGTACCAATCTTGTTAGTGGTATGTGTGTCTAGTGGGAGCTTTGACAGTAAAACAGTCTTGTTAATAGATCATGATTTATTCCCTTATTCACCATTTCCTTTAAGCTTTTTTATTTCAGAAAAAAAATAGATATTTTAGAGTCAAGTTGTATTTTCCTAGGCTCTCCACCAACATGACTAGACTATAACTAGCCATCTTCAGTGACAACTGTAAATGATACAAGCAGTGGAAAAATCTGATGAGCCACACATAACCCAAAATAATATTTGAGTGACGCAAGATAGACAAAAATTAAATAATAGCAAGAACAGGATGGACAAGAAAAATCTAAATCTCTCAGTGAGGATGGAAGCATTTATACAGGATGGTTCTTAATGCTGCCAATTCCACTTCTAACATCCCAGTTCCACACCCCATGCCACATATATTAAGACTGTTTCTATGCAGTTAGGATGTCAATTTTGTTACTTGTTCCAGAAAAGCTTATAAACCTTTCAGGGTTTTTTGGTTTGGCTTGCATTTCCTAACTTTGCAATCCATTTTTCCTCTCCTTCCATCCTCTTCATCCCCAAGCTCTGTTTCTTCCATCGCTCCCAAAATATCTGCCAAATCTCACCTTTCATTTCCTTTTTGTATTTTCCCTCTTTATTTCTCTCTAATTCTTTATTACTTACCCCTACTCACACACACCTTGAATCATTAGTGAAAATCTTCCCACCTAAAGTCTTCTCATTATCTTAAATTTAAAACAATGGGGTCATTGGAATATCTTTAAGGCACACTTTTTTACTGCAGCTCTGTTCCAGTTTTATTAATTTCTTTTTTTCCTGAATAAAGAAAATATTTTCAGGCCAAAGAGAGCTGCAGAAGTTCTACAGCAAAAACACCACTCTGGGCCCAATCCCTCCCAGGCTCAAGTGCGAGCAGCCTGCCTGCCTTGTGGAAAGCACATTCCAGTTCCCTGCCACTGCTGGGAATTTATAATAGCAAAAGCAGGGCTAGCTTTGTATATCACTGTGTCATCCATCCACAAGATACAATGGAGTGCTGAGATTCTTCCTCCTCCTTTTTTTTTTTTTTTTTTTTTGTATTTTCTGTTCCAATGGAAGAACAGAAAAGTGATTTCTAGAAAATAACTTTGGAGCTTTTAATTGGGACTTCACACGTATGAGGCACATTGCCTGCTCAGTTACATGGTACACAGTTAGCATCTGTGACTTCAAGCTACTACATTTCAATTCTGAGCTGACATTTTCCTATGTAATGCTGGTAACAGACCTAGAAATTAAAAGCCCAGAGACTCCCATCTTCCTTTTACCCCCACACAGCAAATAGCCGTTTCAGCTTCCCACTAGTGCGGCATTTTTCTCCCTTCAAAAGGCAGTGGATAGAGCAGGCTACTGGAGCCGCTGTTGCTTGACAACAGTGGTAATAATTTAATGATATTTCAAATAACCAATTAGAAATTAGTAGAAACTGGAAAAAAATCTATAATTGCTTTTATGATTAACTGGAAAAATATTCTTATATAAGTTTGTCACTTTTTTATTATCTCTGGTTTTAAAACATAGTAATTTAAACCTGTAAATCTTTCAACCATCTTCATATTTTACAACCACAGACTTCAGAGTGAGTTGTCAAAAAACACATGCAGGAACCACCCTTCCCCAGATACAAACAGAAAAGGTGAAACATCATGAGATTTACCTTCTTATGCAAGTGTGAACTTAGAAGTACAATTTTTCTTGGTGTAAATGTTTGATTCTTGCATAGTAGAAAACTACCAAAGCAGTGGACAATTTGAATAAAAACACTGCAAGATGTACAGGCAGAGAGTTTCTGCCACTGCTACACAACCCACTCAAGAAGCACAAAACAGCCTCCCCTCAAAAACAAGACTATATTCCTTTTTATCACCAGCTGACTAGTCCTGTTCCACCAAGATGGATTAAGGGCTCTCACCTGTGTTGTCATCTCCCAAGAGACTGCACCTGAGCCCTGCCTCCTCATCATCATTCAACCCCTCCTCCTCAATGCAGCCTGCTGGTTCCGCAGAACAAACTCCTCACTAAAGCCTAAAACCAAAGGGACCAAAAGTTTGAGCACTACAAATATCACATTTTACATGACCTTTTCCTTGACACCACCTCCCCCCCTCCCAGTTTTGGTATATTGCCCTGCACCAGCACAGTGATGGCAAGAGTACAACAGCAAATGATGACAGAAGCACTGACTGGCTCTGAAACAGTTAACAGAGAACTTGAGAAGCTCTAGAAGGGTCTGATCTGAATTGCATCTCCCTGGATGTAATTGCTTCTAAACAGAGGTAATATTAAACAACTGTTCTTCTGCTTGGCAAGCTCTCAGGATGCTTCCCAGGGCTGTAAAAGTATAATCTCCTACTCTTGTTGCACACAAAGTTATATGGGAGCATGATGAACAAGGCAGGCAAAGCTGCTCTGCCAATGTGAAGAAGACATTTAACTCCACATTTGTGTTGAAATCAACATAAACACACACACACATATACATGTACACATATTGTTTTCCTTAGTCCCAGAAAAACCATCAAGAACTCTGGCCTCATCTACATCCTTAGCAGGAGTACAGCCCAGAAAGCAGAATATAGGATGAGATGCCCTCCAAGCCTCTCTCTGCATTCCCAGTCTCGAATTCCCAGCTGTTTGGATGCTAGAGGAGGTCAAGCTGGAGCACAAGCATGCTGTTATTCCTAGAACAAAGTGTAAACACAGCCAGGTCTCAGTGGTGACTTGCCTTGGTGGCTTTTCTTCAGTTCCAGGGCTGAATAAGAGGGGTAGGAACTGAGTAAGAACATTCCTGTCCCAGTCAAAACCAAAACTGCATCAGCAATCACAGCCTGTTGTAAATAGCATTTGTGCACTTAAACAAAATGAATCAGAGTACAGAAAGCTGTGGACAACAATAAAGCACTGGATGTCATGACATGAAGATTACTCTTTTGAGAGGAACTCCCCAAACAGCAAATATTTACATGGCGAGGCTGCAGCTACTTCTTTTGAACTTAGCCTCATTAAGTATATTAGGAAATTTTTCCACATAAGGACAAACCACCATGAAAGTTTGTTTCAGCCTTGACATCAAGGAAGCAAAATACTTGTGAGGGATACTGGTGGTTTGTCTCAATGGAAGTCATAACTCCTGCTCTGCATTTTCCCCTCACTGAATCTTTCCTGTGTACCAAAATCTTTCTCTGAATCATGAAAACATGCATTTATGTGATTCCTTAAATGTCTGAAAATCATGAAGACCTAGTAAAAGATTTTCCTCTAACTTTTTTCAGGTTTTTGTTTTGTTTGGGTTTTTTCACTACTGGGTTTTCTTAAAAATGTTTTCTTCCTCAGGTTAACTTGCAAACATAATTCATACACCTCTTTTCTGTTTTTCTATAATCAGAGAAGTCCCAATGCTTACTGATTCTGGTACATGTGCTTGGAAAATCAGGTTAAAGCCTTTTCTAAGCATCCTTTTCTTGTCAGAAGAGTTCAGAAAACATCCTTGTTCTAACGTTAAGGCAGAGAAATTATACGAAGAGGGATCTGAGTAAAGAAATCAGGTTGGGTGTAACCTGTCCTTTGGGATAATATTTTCTTCAAAGTTATGCTGTACTGGCTCAGATCCTCTCCCATGAATTAAAAGGAGTTAGCAAAGCAAAAAGCCTTCCCTGCACTCTCTGTAGACACTCTCATACATTTTCCAAGTGTGAGGAAGATCAATTTTCTTTCCTTTATTTCTTAATGCAGTAAAAACCTTCAACACACCACAGGAGGCCCTGGAAGCATTGATACAATGCAGAATTCTTTGTTTTGGGAAACAGTTATCAGTAAGCTTTATATTGTACTCTTTGGAATTACTTATCCCAAGATATAACTTGGTGGTTTTCAGATCCTTTTAATAAACTACAAAAGTCAAAATTGGTTGATGTTAATGTTATCGCTGACAAAATTCAGACGAGAGAAAAGTGAATGTAAATTGAAATGAATGAAACTAAATTAGGACTCACAAATCAATGGGTTTAGGCATTACTGAATTCTTCAATGAAAACATCTGCTCAACAGCAAATCAGCTGTGAGAAAAATTAGAATTCAAAATTAATACAAAAGTTAGCATAAGGCCACGCATGCATTGTCGATTCTAGCTTTGGTCTACTTGAAACTCAAAAGTTGAGTGTGACTGTAAATAAATCTCGGAAGATCTATAAACAGTCCGGAGAAAGATCACTGAATTTACAAAAAGAATACTCCATACGTGAATTAACTGAAGCAGCAGTTGATAATAAAAATAATGTGCTGTCATGTAATTAAAAAATGCTATCTCAACCATTATTTAACAAGTATTTAACCATTTTTAAAAAGAGTTTGGTTTACAAGTTCTCAATTAACTTGATGTCACAAACAAGCCTGAAAGGTGTTTCAGCAAGTTTTGGGGAATATTTTTATGGTAAATAACAAGAATTCATCTCTATTTTCAAGAAATCCTAGAGAATAAGAAGCCTAAAGAAACACCTACAGCAAAATGTGAGCTTATTCCTCATTGTCCCCAAAACAATTTGTGCTTCAAAAAGCTTTTGCTCTCTGCCTCCATACGTGGCTTTGCACTGGAACTTCAGTTTTACCTCTTAAATTGAACTTCATCACCAAAACTGGGAACTCTTAACTCCTGTACACAGGACTCAAACTCCAACAGGAAATGTCATGAAAAGGCTCCTATGGCTAATGGTGACTACCAACCCTAATACAGACAAATACTTAAATTCTGTTTCCAAAGAACATTCCAAGTTCATTTCCCATCTATCAAATTTTCAGTTAACTCTCCCTCACCCACAACACACTGTGGATTATGCTTCCTGAGTAGTTCTTTTCCCCAGTAAAACCACTGTTCTTTTCCTTCATAAAACCACTGTGCCATCTGAAAAATTATTTTATGCTTGGAATTAGGAGCGTGAAACATCTTTTTTCCGGATACCATGCATTAAAAATTTGTGTACACAGTCACTGCCTAGGAACAAAGTATCAGTGGGGAAACACTGTTAGAAGTTACCCAAAAATAAGTCCTCAATAGTGAAAAAGATGAAAAATCAAGCTTGATTTTGAATTTGTTACATTCCCTTGAGAAAGTAGGCTGAGTTTCATTAACATGCAAGCAGTTCACATGCCTCTACTTTCCAAGATCAAGCACTTGAGAAAGGGGAAAAAAGGGAAAATAATTAGGAAATTGCATAAGGACCTGCCCATCTTAGGTCACAAAGATTAATGAAATGGAAATGTTAATGCAGCTCAAAAGTAGTCATATCACATGGAAGTTCAGAAAATAACTATCAAGTTGTTTCCAGAAAACTGTACCTATTAATAATCTCAAACCCCAGCTGGAACATAAGAGGCATAAGGGAAGTATGTTGACCCTGATGGTATTGATTAGACCATGCTATTGAAAGTTTCACACACCAACCACAATCCATCTAGGAAAACCACCAAGATCTGAATTCCAGTAAGGACAAAATAATTTTTAAATGGATGTGTAATCTTTGCAAGGGCTCTAGCCAAGGCCAGTGCAGATCAAATGAAATCACAAGCTTCTCAGCTCCTCACGCCATATAAGATTACTCCAACATCTGTACAACCTTTTTTGCTTCACATTCTTTGCATCTCAGGATTCCTCAAGTCTTAATAGTACTAATTCTTGTTGCTCATAAATTTTGGGTTCCTTCTGCACAGCACAGTTCCTTTTATTATGAACTGTTGTTTCAAGAGTTGATAAAAATATTATATTGAAAAAAAGATTTAATTATCCAAACATATTCAATATATTTTCTGAGGAGATAAAAGGGTAAACTGAGACTGCAACAGTAATTATCAAAATGCCTGTTAGTGGAATATAGTACAAAATCTGCTGCTAAAGGCAAAATTGTCTCACAAACAGAAATATGGAACATGATAATCAGAGCTCAACTCCCCACAGAACTGTACTGGAGGTAAAATATTACTAATCAGTAATTGTCATCTTTTATTTTTCAAAATCATTTGTGAAGCACTGAGCAGCTCTCTAAGTATGTATGTCAGGGCTGGAGGGAGAATGGGGGAAGAGGGCTACACAACAGGCAAAGTCTGATCCAGATGCAGGATGCTTATACTCCACATGTGTTTCACCAAGCATAACTGCTTTATTATGAAGGAACCTTAGTAAATTAGTGAGATTGTCTGCAAGAGAGTAAATCATAGAAACCACATTTACATGGTTTTGTTTTCTTTGGCAGTTGTAGAAGGTTAAATAACTTTATGACTTCATTCCGAATTCGCTATCAGAAGTTGTTTTTGTATGGCTACTTTGGGGAAGCAAACCTTAGGAGAATTTTTTTTTCCCTCACAGATTTCATAAAATCACAAAACTTGCTACCCACCTAAAGAAAAGTATGTAATAACCTAATTAATCTGCCTTCATGTGCTTATTGTGGGCAGCTTTCTGTATTCAACAGAGGGTGTACAAGCTACAGGTCAGTGAAATAAAATCAAATGCGAAGTGTGTCTAGGAAGGATACCTATCCTGTTTGCTCCTGGGCAACACAGAAGGATGTTCCATGGAAAAATGTATTCAGATGATATCATCTGCACCCAAAGATGAATATTAGGAGATTGTAGCAGACACATCATAGGATGATGAAGTCCTTTGCTTGGGGTTGTCATCTCCTTCGTGTTTCTTGGATGTTTTTATCTCTGCCATAATTGTAATTGAGAATCAGAGCTTTTACATTCAAAATACAAACCCAGCAGTCAGACATCACCACTGCTGTAGACTTGGATAAACTGTGTGAGTTGAATATCAGGAAGATTTTTTTCATTGAAAACTGAGCTTAAGATGGATATTTTAGTTTGAAATCTGTATTTCCCCTTGTTCTGGCATGCCTGAAATGCACTGGATTAATTTAAATCACAATTCTAGCTATGTACAGTTCAAATCTGGAGGAATGAAAACAAAACCTTATACTTTGCAAAAAGCTGGCTGTTTAAATATTTAAATATTCAACAGCAAGTATAAATTAAGGGAAAATGCTTTGTACTAAGATTTAGAAAAGTATCTAAAAAAGGTTTGGGGTCTGACAACAACTTCAGAGTCAAAACTTGGGGTGCAGAAGCAGCAGCTCTGTCAAATTATTACAAGGCTGTACATGATAGGTACTTGTATTTAGCCACATTTCCTTTCATTTAGGAAAAAAAAAGAGCACTGCATTAATCTTTTCCTTGCACAAGACAAGTGTATTAATAAGCCTCATTCATGTTCTGATCTCAGCTGAGTTCCTGATTAGCTCATTTTTGCTCTCAGATTTCAACAAGCACAGGAGGTGCTTGTGTAAGAAATAAGAAGTGCATAACAACCCTAAAAGTAACTTTGTGAGTAACGAATCAAACTAAGTTTATTCATTTGCCATTGCACTGTGTAGCCACCGTAGTGGCATTGCCACAAGTCAGAGGCAAAGCATAAAAGGAGGATTTGTGTGAAGAGACATCATCTTTGATTGACAAAACCGAAAGTATTAAGGAAGGCTGACAAGCTTTCTTGTTCTGAGATTTTCTGCAATCGTATCAGTTGATTTAACATGAGCTACTACCTTTCCCTTCACATACATGTGGCACTTCACATCCTGCACTACCAACTCCTCACTAGTCCAGTCAGAAATTCTGGGAACAGACAATATTACCACTTTACCAAAGGAAAGAAAACATAGGAGTATGTGAGGTTTTGTTGCCTCTGTTTCTGGATGGGCATGTTCATAAAAACTTCTTTTTTTTTTTACCTAACTTTCAAAGTGTCTTCAAGTGAGACAAGTTGAAAGAGCCAGCATCAGTTGAATCAATCACACATGAAGTACAGCAGACGTTAAATAAAGCAAGCACATTACTGTTTCAGCTGTAAAACTGCAGCATTATTGGAGCATTATATGAAGAAGCAAGGCCCCTTTGGAGTTGTTCTCTCATCATGCAACACATCAAAAGACACAACATCAGTGTAATTATTCTCACAATTAAAATTCATGGCAAATCCAGTCAATCACTGATTGACTTGAGATGCAGCAGGCTCCAGATACACACAGAATTCTTCACTAGGAAGGGCATCTATTTATTTTGAGGCTACACCTCGAGTGCTGTGTCCAGTTCTGGGCCCTTTAGTTCAGGAAGGACGTGGAGGGGCTGGAGTGAGTCCAGAGAAGGTCAACAAGGCTGGGGAAGGGTCTGGAGCACAAGTCCTGTGAGAAGCAGCTGAGGGAGCTGAGTGTATTCAGCCTGGAGAAAAGGAGGCTCAGAGGGGACCTCATCACTCTCTGCAGCTCCCTGAAATGAGGATGTAGCCAGGTGGGGGTTGGTCTCTTCTCCAAAGTAACAAGCAAGAGGAAATAGTCTCAAGCTGCACCAGGAGAGGTTTTAATCAGGTATTGGGAAAGTTTTCTTCACTGAAAGGGCTGTCAAACATTGGAATTACTGACCAGGGAGGTGGTAGAGTCACCAACCCTAAAGGGATTTGAAAGACAGGCAGGTATGGCACTTAAGGACATGGTTTAGTGACAGACTTGTAGTGGGTTAACTGTCAGACTCAGCAATCTTCAAGATCTTTTCCAAAATAAATGAGTTCAGAGAGGATACCAGACAGAGAGATCATTCTAACCTATCTGGTAATAAGAACCCATTTTCCTCCACTCTACACACTAAAGAGTAGGGGAATGAACTATAAAGGACTAGATCAAGTTACTCTAACTAAAAAAGATCATTTTCTTAAGGCACGAAGCTTTTTTTCAAGGCCTTGTCTTCAGGAATGCTAAAGTTATACTTCTAATTCAGACTTGTAAACATAAATCAAAGCAAATTGTTCCATGTTTTCTCCTCTTAGCAAGTATCCCTTCTCTTCACCAGGATTCCACTCTGTGGTAGTAAAACCACAAGTAACCTTAGGCTTGCAACCACAAGAATAGGCTTTTCTGCTAGGTCTGGAGAACAAAGTAGCAAATAGGTGGATTTAGCAGGAGTTTCAGGTCAAGGCACCAAAAGGAAAATTATCTCAGAATATTATCCTGCAAGATGTCTCTAAAGCAGCTTCCCCTCTGGGTTTCAATGACCTCAGCTAAGCAAGATTTCTACAGTTCAGCTTGGACAGGAGAAACGTTGATATTTTGGACAGGCATTTCAGATAAAACATCATTTGACTCCAGACAAGGACTTTCCACTGACCAAGAGCTCTGTTCCATCTCATCCAATTTCCACCATCCTATCTAGAAAGATTTAGAGGGCATCCATGGCTTGGCTGTGACTTAACCGTAGAGTCTGACTCAGAAGCCAAGAATTTTTCTTCTCCATTTCCATTTCCTGCTTAATTTTGGCAGGCCAGTGTGGAGTCCCTATAGAACAAGGCCCACATATATCATCTGTGTCCATCCTGACCACTTAAAACTTTTCCATCAGAGGTCCTACTGCACTCCCTTCAGAGTAAATTGTGTTGAAAAACTGTATGGTTCATGTAGGGAGGGTTGTCTAGTTTTTCAAAAATAAAAAGCAGTTCTAGGCAAAGAGTAATTTCATACAGCTGTGATCAGAGACAGCTCAGAAGACTTAGAAAATTCTGGGGTTCACAAGCAGCATGGGCTGGTTCTTAGTGGCATAACCACTCAACAGCTCACTGTTCAGAGAAAAAAAAAATTGCAGTTACTGAATCATCTCAGAACCAAGATAAAAATTCCTCTACTTCATGCCTTTGCGGTTATTTTAGCAACGGTGCACAACTGCCATCCTTCTGTCCCCAATTATGCCTGGAGAATAGGCACAGGAGCCTGGGATACTCTTCCTTTATCTCACATTTTTGTATAAACAGACAAGCGTGGTCTTAACTAACGTAAAATTGTGTATCTCAAATGTTTGGGATTTTTCGTGTTAGCCAGGTCCTAGCCCTATGTACAGTTCACAAAGAGTCTAGGTTTAAGGCCAGAACTACAAATTGCACTCTTTCTAATAAAACTTCTTTTGCTGGGAGTGTTTTAATGCTGGGAACTCGAAGGGCTTTAATAACTGTTAAACACTGGGTGTTTTCTAAGTGTATAGGGAGTTTCCTAAAGTTTTTGATCCTAGTTCCTGCAAGAGTTACTGAGACCAAAAACATAATGAGGAATATGAGGAGTCTTGGAACCACAGTACAAGCATCTCCCAGTTCAAGAAAATACTGTAAACAGCAAAAAAATGACTCCTTTATACTTCTGTCACTACTTCATTTGATTTTCCCATTCTTTCCATCCAAAGCCTGCTGATGCACTCTGGATTTAAATAGCACTGGATGACGCCATAAGCAAAACTAATGTGGCTGAAATCACATCTAACAAAGGTCAAACATACTTCAATTATCTGTGTCTGTATCCTCCTTATTTTTCTGTCCTTCCAATGATTAAATATGCCTAGGCCACTACATAACCCTTCCAAACTAGACATTCCCATTCTATATCCCAGATCTCCCAGCATTCCCAAACACCTGCATCTTCTGCAGGCTCTCTTTCTGAGTATGAGGATCAGATTAAATGAATTTCTCTGTTTTATGGGAGTAAAGGTGATTACAGAGTAGTCACTCAAGTTCTTTGCTTCAGGTCCACAGCAACGCTTGGGAATGAAACATCTGATCTGCCAATCTCCCACCCACTGAATGACAAGACAAATAATCATAAATTAATAGCAAGCTAAAAACTTAAGCATTATTTATTTCATCTGCTGGCATAGGGCATGATTGTTCTCCAACAAAAATTAATGGTAAATTCCCTTTGAGCTCAACAAGAGCGAGATTAAATCCCTGATTTCTTGCCTCCCTAAAGAAACTGACAAATCACAAAAGTTAAGACTGTTTTTCACTTAGGAATAATGGTGGAAAAAATGGACAACAGTTATTCCATATTTCTTCTCCCATCTTTTGACCACGCTTCTGATTTTTGCTTCAAAAACTTAAAACACCCAAGGAGAATGAACACACACAAAAAAAACCCCAAGATACAGTAAAAGCCTGACCAACACAAAGTTTGTCTTTACAAAGCAGACACGTTTGCATTTGGGATACTTTTAAAATCACATTAACTGAATTGCAAACCATTCGCTCCCTCCACTGTCACTTCCCTCACCCCCCTCTTTTTCACATGCACATACATGGAGACTGCCAAGACAGAACATCCCACTGACCTTGGCAACTGGCAGCTGTGATCAATCACTTCATAAAATCCTATGTGTCAGCTAGAAACCACTTGTATTTCTTAAGCAAGTCAATCTGCTGAACAGCTTAAGTCATGAATCCATTCAAAAGGCTAGGAAAACAAATTCATTTGGATTAAATGTTTCTTTATGCCTGGTTTTCTCTTAATTTTTTTTCTAATGCTTATTATTAGAGTAGAAATGCCTCTCTGTCACTGTGAGAAGCTGCTTGCACTCTCAGTGTAGGTGTGCTGGTTGATGGAGAGGATCTCGTCACTTAGTGGTGAAGCTCACCACAGGTATCCCTGGCCATGACAAAAGTTCCCAACCTTTTTCAAACAATTAACCTGACCTAAACATGAAGTGAGTTATCAAACAAAAGGAAAGCAAACATCTCTCCATAGAAACTGAGCATCAGACAGAATTGTTATTACCGAACAGAGCACCAAACAAATGAGACAGTTTTTAACCCTAGGCTGAACTTTGATGGAATGAGATCAGCACGGAAAGTCACTCTTTCCATAATTATTTTCTATTTAAAAACAACATGTCAATGGATTTCTTTGGACAATTTACTCATTATTGAGACTATATTCTGCTCTCTGCCCCTAGATAGTCCTATGAGCATAATGTAAGTGATTTGTTAACTGTTTGCATACTTAATCTGTTTCACAAAAATAACAGTGTTTCCACTCAACCCTTTGGATAAATCAAAATGAAATAATCTTAAAACATGCAGCTCAAACATAAAACCTAAAGAAAAAAAGTAAGGGGAAGGATTAAGAAATGAAGAAGGTACACTGAAAGAGACAAAGAAAGAAAGAAGCCAACTGTGAAAAAGCAAGGATAACGAAAGACACGACTCAGTGGATTCACAAGTCTAGAATAAGTAAAGAGACCGTGCAGCTAATCTACAGTTAAACCTCATCACAAAAGGGGTTTTACTACCTTGACTTCATTGTGATACCTTTTAGAAGTAGAATAATAAATCAGAAGCTTGCCTCTTCAAACATGAGCCACTCCAACAGCCAGCCATGGGAACTAGCTCATTCCCCAAGAACATAACCATTACAGAGTACAATAATAAAACATGTTTCCATTCACAACCTAAGGGAAAAGTATATGGTGTTTTGCACATTTTTACTGTAAAATGAGAATACTGTGAATGAGAATACCTTCTTAGAGTACAATGACATATTTCCTTTCTCACCTAGACCAATAAAAGCGTGTAATGCAAGCAGGGTGTCACACCACACAGGTGTCTGTCTTTTTGAAAGTTACACTGAGGCAGCATCAAAGACTGAGTTAATTTGTCTTTACTAGATTGTGCATTCTGTTAGGCTTCTAAATTTGTCATCTAATTAGTGTCTGCTCAGAGGAGCTTTTTTTCAGATTGGACTTTGGCAGGGAAAGAATTTTAAATGTCAGATTCATTTCCAGTTTATATCTGACAGAAATTTTGAGTTCTCCTGGTTTGAACAGGAGAAAGAGGAGTAGTTAACCACTAGTTTCAACAGCAAGGATGGAAATATAGCTGTTCTCTCAATGTATTCCTGATGCAGAAGGCAACAGGTTCAGAATTATTGTGGCTTGATGGCATTTAATTACTGTGATGGTCTTTGAGGAAAATTTCCAAGCAAAAGCTTTAAATTCATCACCATTTTAACAAGACAGTTTCTCCCTCCCCCATCACACTTTTTATTGTACTTTAGGATGGCTGCTTACCACTGATAAATGAAAACTGCATCTGGAAGATGAAAATAATAGCTTTGAAATGCAACTGGGTCACAGATTTTCTTGATTGCTCTCAAATATATGAGTTAGGACATAGGACTTTGTCTCTGGCTTGTACAAGAAATCTGTGAAAAAGCAGAACGTCACTTCCACAGAGCTTAAGCTTTCTCACCTGTACAATGAAAGTAACAGCCAGTACAGCCTTCACATAACTGGATGCTGAAATCAGTTCCAAACATCACAAGTTGAAAAGCTGGGGGTGGGGGGCAGCTGCCTTTCTAAGAACTGCAGCTAATGCCTCCTTAAATGCTGCCACATCAGCTCAGGGCTGGAGCTCAAAGGTGAGCTCAGCTCCAGAGGACATGAAAAACACACCTGAATTCTGTTCACTATCTGATTTCTGGTCTCAGCTGCCTCAGACTCTGAAGTCTGCTTTGGACTTCTAACTGGAACTTGCCATCAATTAATTGGTGTCCATTGTGTTCAAGCACTTGACTGGGGACAGGGGTATGAGGGGAAAAAAAAGACACTGATTTTAGCTGTATTAGATACAGATGAGCGAGCCATCAGCTCTACAGGAGAGTTCCTTGGAGCTTAGATGATTTACAACAATGAAAAGTTAATTCCTACATGGGGAAGAAAGCCTGCCTTTAGGCACCAAGAATTCAGAAGGCTTGTCTGTAAGGCAGAAGTACAAGACTCTTTCAATATATGTAAGTGAGACCTCTTGCAGATCACAGGCATCTACAGTCTGTCACAGAGCTCAGGGGCCTGTGGACTACAGTACAGCTCATAACTATCAATTTCATTTCCATGTGAACCAGAGCAAAAGGAAAACTTCC
Organism: Chamaea fasciata; assembly: GCF_029207755.1. Lineage (NCBI taxonomy): Eukaryota > Metazoa > Chordata > Aves > Passeriformes > Sylviidae > Chamaea > Chamaea fasciata. The sequence goes on along the minus strand of NW_027094091.1, from coordinate 66,324,873 downwards.
CTTTTTACACTTTTCACACAATAAAAGCAATGTGTATTCTGAAATAAAAAGTATCTTTATCCAATGTACTTACTTATTCATAGCTTTAAATTTATTCTGCAGCTTTTTGTTCACCAAAATTGCTAATGGTTATCAAGAAATTCAATATCATTGGCCCCATTGTCCACATTGCCCAACAGTCCATTTGAGAAACAACATAACACAGAGGGGTTTCTCCAAACCACACCTTACAGATGACTGCAAAGAGACAGAATGCTTATGCTTGGAATTCCTTAGCTCTAATCTCACTCATTTCAGAGAATGAAATACATGAATATGAAAAGACTGTCAATGTAAAAGCAAATTCTCATTACCAGGCTTGGCTTCAGGAAAACTCCAAGAAAATAGAGATGTCCTATGGAAAAGGAAAACCAGAAAAACTTGGAAAATTTCCTATCATTGAGAAAAGAATCCTTCAAAGGAGGGTTTCAAGACAATTTTGAGAGAATGAATGCGAGAGGTTATTTTGCAGAGTAACACTGCTGCTCTCTGCTCATCTCATCATTGTCTTAGTACACAATATTTTTCAGGATTAATGGGTTTATCTGGGCTGAGAGATATACAAAATGATACTTATTCTCCCATGTTACAGCAAAGCATAATGAAGAAAAATGTTTGGGGAGTGAGATATTCCCAAACACAGAATAAAAGGGGAAATAAGAGACCTGTAAGTCAGGAAAACCTTCTCAAAGCTTAATGCAGGAAACGAGAGATTTTTGTGGGTGCTAGGACCTCATGCTGACACAGCCAAAGACAACAAAGGCAACCTGAGCTGGAAAAGACTTCATGGCCTTCTGACCTTTAGTTCCTGGGCCCTAGCAGATTTCAGTGAAAATGTGTGTGACAACACTCAGAGCTACTCGGGAAATTCATCATCTTACACTCCTTAATACTTAAAAGCTGAGCTGAAAACAGAGAAATATCAACCATCAGTAGAATCAGGACTGATCTCCTCTACTAAGACTTAACTAATATAGGCAACATTCACAATTTTAGGACTATAATCAGGCTTCTGTTGAACCAAAACAACTTCTCCAAGGTCAAAAGGCTGTTAATGGCCAAGGGCAATTAAGAGTACAATAAAGCCAAATCCAGGGTTTCAGGTAAGTTTCCCAACACACTAATTTTAAAGTGGTACCCAGCCTCTCATTTAAAGAAAAAACCTAGCTGCAGTATAACTGAAGCCACCCTGAGAATTCTAGAAATCCTAATGGGAATTACTAACTTCACACTTTTGGCAAATTACCAAAGCCAAAGGCACTGCCTGCATTCAAATATGCTATGTAGTTGTGTTTAGTCAGCACACTCAGAATCCTGGAAGTACTGAATGTGCTGAACTGGTTTACTGCAGTTAGGCTTTTACCGGACATTTCACTGCCCACTCCATTTCTGCATCTAAACATGACTCTAAAAACTGCTTCAAAAATGTATGCCATTTAATTCAGCTGAAAGAGAGCAAGTCTTCCAGACTTGGGGTACAGACACACCCATAAGGTACTGTGTAACCTGCTCAATGAAAACTGACCATAAACATGTTCCTACCCCATGAAAAATGCAGAGTCACTTAAAGGAGAAAAATCTTTAAACTAAAACTTACGCAGTTCACAGTATAGAACAGCTCATGTTGCAGCTAACCAGACAATAACTTGTTCACAGAGCTATTCCCTGAATTTAAACAGGATCCATCCAGCAGGTGAGATGCCAGGTAATAGTACCACAAGCACAGGCAGCATTTTTCAAGATAAAGATGCTGAATCTCCACCAGAAAACCCAGCAATCCACATAAAAGGGCTGTAAGATCCTGCTCAAACAAAATACATGCTCTGAACCACATTTCAAAGGCTGTCTATTTTGGCATTCTCCTGTGCTGCAATTAACTGCTTGTTGAAGACTGAACTCTATAGTTTGAGGCCTTCTGGAAATGAAGTGGTGAGACTTCCACAGTGCACTGAATCACACACAGCATCAACATCACGTTCTGTTTACAGAAGCTGAGAGAACTTCCCTGGTGCAAGGCCAAAGCATAGTGAGCCACTGGCTAACTTCTTCCATAGCAGGGAAAAGCCCTTTCCACCCACAGGACCTGTGAAGATACATCCAGGAAATATCTATGGGAAGTTTCACAGAAGCACAGAAGCTCAAAAGGCAAAGAAAATAAGTTACGTTTGTACATACACACATCGATGGTAGTTCTATGTATCTAACAACCCACATAGCACATGAGTGAATTATCCTATTTGTATTAGTCCAGCAATCACTTCATGTTACTCAGGTCATTGTTCATGCCATCTGTGGGTAGTGAAATAACCTTTTCTGGATAAAATATTTCTCAAGATCAAAGTGAGCCCTTAAAGGTAGTTGGAAATGTAGAATTTTAGTACACTGGTGCATTGTATCGTGGCTTTCAAAAACAGTAACAAACAAGGAAACCTACACAGAGAGGACTGCCCTAGAAAGGGATTGACCATCTTATGGAAGTGCAGCCTTCCAAAGAGACAAATCCTGGATTTCCAACTCAATTTCACTGAATCCGCTGACAAACTCAAACAAGGCTCACTTCAGAGAAATCAAAACAGACTGATTTGACTGCCAGTCTCTGATGATAAGTACAATTGTGAAGTTAAAAAATTTTAAAAAGCCTTTCTGTGTTCACACAAATTGAGCATCTAAATCCAAGCTAAGCTCCACCATGTAAATTGAATTAGAAATTCCAGGGAAAACACACATCTCTGTGTTCATGTGAGTCCTTTGCTTATCTTAGCAAAACAGAGGTTACTAACATGCTATAAAACCAAGAACAGCAGAAGTCAAGTCCAAGACAGACAGAAAATCTGAAAGAAAGTGTTATTTATGCCATCTTGTGAGGAACGCTTTACAAATACCACAAACTGGCAGGAAGAATGGCAAGACATGCACTCCTGGCTGTCTAGACTGAGCTTGAGACTAACCAGTCACATAGACTCTAAGAACAAAATTTCCCAAAAAGCAATGGAAAAAACACACTTAAATTAAACAAACCGAAAATAAAAGCAAATAGGCTCCTGCCAAACAGACATAAGTAATTTCCAGATTTTGTCTTACTAGAGCCTAGAAGAACTTAATATTACAAATCCCCATGGTAGCTGGAGATGAGAAAGCAGTGGGGGCTGAGGGTCCTTTTCATTCCCTCCAGAGGCTTCTAAGTTATAATACCACTGACTGAGTAGCTCAGAATCACCTTGAAGTTTCTGTCCAATTTACAATCTTAAACTCCACAGAAAATTCTCGGAGATAAAGTGCATTTGCTTCAAACTCACTCAAACTGCAACAGCATGAGGGTTTCATTTGCAAAAGACCAGAGTACCTTCTGTCTCAGGTCTTCTAAATTTACATTAGAGCCCCAGCCTCTACCAGCTTGTTTTTCCATGATAAAAGAGAAGAAATTAAAAAAAAAAAAAACCCAACACATTTTGGTTTGTTCTTTTCATGAGCATCAGCAACAGAGGCCTAAAGAACAAACAAAACTATAAAGGTGAAAACTCATAGTAGGTCCAAAGCAAGACAGCCAACTTGTCTTCACAATGATCTGAAGATGCACAGCAGTCAAGGCTGCTCTGATGTCTAATTAAACTGCTTCTGGGGCCACAGAAACCCTCTCCCTAAAGAAACTAATCAGCAAGGCATAAGTGTCTTCATACAGCAGAGAGCTGTTTTGTATTTTTGAAGATCAATTAACACCTTCATAAAATGAGCCTAGGAAATAAGATCTAGTGGTAAAATTGTTTAGGGACTGTGTACAGTGAAGATCAGATCTGTTTAATACAGGAGAAAAAGAAATACCAGGCTTACAGAATTGGAAGGAATGGTTATTGCAAGAGAAGTCAAATCCTTTTTTTTTTTCTTCTAAATAAAATTTGAAAGGATGTCTTCTTTTTCCAGAGGATTTTCATCTCATTCCCAGAATAAAATTTCAACACCTCTCAGCAACACAAAGGAAATGTATTAGTATTTTAAAGGTGCGCTGAAGTGATTGACTTCAGACTCTTTAGCTACTTAACTCTACATTAAAATCAACTGAATTGTTTAATCAGATCCCTAAACCAGCTTTACAGGCTCATTTACATTAATCCTTAACACTGCCAAGAAGAAAGTTGCCATGAATTCAGCTCCATGAACGCTCATTTGCCATAATCATCAATAAAACCCAGCCACTGGTCACATTTCTCCACCTAACTTTTCCTTTCATTGGGGAAAATTATATGATAGTGTCTTCAGCTTTTGCTGGCAAGTACAGGTATCAGAATAGAAGAAATGCTATACCTTTAAGGACTAAATCAGGGCCCTGTGTCATTGACATACAGTGGCATGATGCTCTGAAAATCCCCTCTCGAGGTAGAGCTTTATTTTCTGCCATATAAAGCAATTCCCTGCTCTGCCATGATGCTTTTCTGTCCCACTGCCACTGATCCCATTGTGGAGTTTTAGTCATGAAGCCAAAAGAGCTTCATCAAGAGTTGTAGGCTTGAAGCATATATATACAAGATAGCAGTCATCTAGATTATTCTGTTGCTGATTAATTTGCCTTACTCTATATAAAATAAATACTATGCATGTGATTTTTTCAATTGCTTCTCTACACACATCTACCTCAAATGACCATTTAAAGCTCTTTCTGCTATGCACTGAGGTCCTCCTTCCCTGTTTTTCTCCCACATATGAATGAAGTGATCTTTATCTCTATTTTCCTTCTGAAGCAGCTCAGAAGGAACTCTCCCCCTTTTCCCTGTCCAACTTCAAGGAGTTGCCTGCAAGAGATTTTTCCAGCACTCACAAGTACTACCCCGCTTAGGTGGTAGGTCATGACTGTTGCAGCAGCCCTCTTGTTAGAGGGCAGAAATGAGCCAAGACACAGACCACTTGTTTATCACAGCATGAAAAGAGTCCTGGCTTATTCCCCTTTACATATCTGCTGTCCTGACTCCAACCATTCACTGACTCTGCCTGCAGCAAGCTCCTGCTGTAGGTCTCCCTTGCAACCTCTGACTGATGGTTATTTCCTGCTGAACTCTGACTGCAGCTTTTACCTGGCTAAACTGTGACTGCAGGCTCCAACAACAGGCTCTGACTGCACACCCAGACTAACCTCACAGCAGGGATTCTCTCTCCTCAGGATCCTTCTTCCTCAAGGGCCTCTCCTTCCCTCTTCCTTAAGGTTCCTTCTCCTTCATGAATCCCCCTTCCTACCTAGCCCACTCCCTTTTATCACACTTATCTTTATTGGATACAGCTGTGACTCATCAGGGGGAGGCTGTATTGCGTAATTACCTCAGCTGTTACTTGTCAGGGGCAAGGTCACCTGTATTCCCTTCTCCTACACACTACCAGGCTAAAAATGTAAAAAGAGTTAAAAAGTCAAGAATGTCAGTTGTCCACATTTGCCTGTACAGCATGTGTGGAATGCAAAGCAGTAACAGGAGCAACTATTAGTACAGAAAAAAAGCGTTGAATTGCAATCTAAAAGGGAGATTCCTATCCTAAAAAGGTAGCCCAAATGTAGTCAGGTACCAACCTCTGCTTCAAGAGTATTGCTCCCACATCCACAAAATCATAACTTGGCTCCCAGCAGCATTTTCACCATGACAGAAATCATCATGGCCATGAAAGGAGTCCAATGTAATTTAGCCTAATCATTTTCAAATTGAAATTAGTCCTCTTTAGAAAGGCTAGAAATCATGTTCTCTATAGAGGGGTGTTCAAGACCACTTGACAAACTCTGTGAATCTGAAAAGCTTTTCAGCTGTACATGAAAAGCCTCTGACCTCTCACACTTGGCTGCTTTTTCTAGTTTTATTACCCCAGCTATTACTTCCTCCTGCAAACCTGGCTTCTAGGTATACTTTACACAATTGTACGTTGATAAATAATCAGGATTATGCCAATTTTTTTTTATGCAGCAGCCTACATGGCACATTTAATATTAGAGCCACTAAATTCATACACTAAAAAGGCTTTGTTTACAGCTTTAGGCACTAATGACCTTAGGAGGTGTCTAAACACAGAAGAACCTGCACTGTAACACACTCTATATTTTTGTTCCTTTATCAATTTCTTTAATAAATCTTAAACTTGAACCTTACAGTGAATATTTGCACACATGCTTCAAGTAATACGTATTTTGTAGAAATCAGTCTAAACACAGGGAGAAAACTAAGTATGATGTAGAATGAGGCCTAAAAGGGTCAGGTGAATACACCTAAAACCAACAAAACCTAGAAGGCGCATCTTAAAAATTTGAGTCCCGTAACATAACGTATATTGAAAGAAAATATCCCAATTTCTAGCTTGTATAGAGCCCAAACCATAGAGAAAACTGCGACAGAATTTATTACCATTTGTTTTACAGAGCTGATTTTCTCTATGTGCACTGTACCAACAGTTTATTTTAACTGTTGCAATGATGCTTTTGTTTCAAGTTTCAGCTGTTGCAGTTCACATCCTCATCCTTGGTTTTCCTTTAAACCCTCCCATGTTCTTTACCAGACATAATTTTATTAGCTAAAAAATGGAATTGCAATTTGGAAGCTTGATAGAAAAAGCACCATTTTCTGGAACTGAAGACATGGTTTAACCATGTAAAAATAAAATAAAACTAACTAAATTGTGGGGATTTTGCAGCATTAAAAATAGATCTGCTCTTGGCCCCTCAGCTGCTTCCTAACAACTTTCTTGGCAAATAAGCATTGATCAATTTGTTGAAATTAGTTGCTCCCGAAATGCAGAGACACTAAATATTTTACCTCACTGCTGATAAGCACTGACATATAAATCTCAAATCAAATGGTACAGCACACCTAGAAAGTTTATTTTCCCTACAAAAGTACACTCCAAACACCTGCAATTAGATTATATTCACTGTCTAACAGCCAAGGCCTGCATGCAGTCCCACCTCACCTTGGTTCCTTCCAGTGCTGACAAAACAGATTTGTTTATAGCTCATATTTCCCAGAAACAGCCATTGAAGTAAACATGAAGTAAACATTCCTCCAGAGTACTGTGATTCCTTGCAGGATTTGAACAATCCCTGTGCTACCTGGAGTCCTGTGCTCAGCAAACTGAGGTGCTGAATGAAAATCAAGCAGCACAACCAGTGCCACCTTTGGCCAGCCATGGGTGTTGTTCCAGAGGGAATTTTGGGAACAATTACAGCACAGTTGGTAACCCACTGTAAATATTTCTGCATAATGAGCTAGCAGCCTATAAATCCCTTCCCAGTGGCATATCCCTATGGGAAAGGGCATGCAGGCTTCCACATGGTGGTGATATATCATGTGATTTTTTTAAAGGCATATTGTAACTCAGACTTATTTACTGTTCTCTCTCCTCATATCTGTAAACAAAAAAAAAAAAAAAAAAAAAAAAAAAAAAAAAAAAAAAAAAAGCTTAAAAGGTTACATTCCTTCCTACTCCTCCCTGTGTTACTTAAACCAAACTGAGAGTTTAGCCACATAAACATCTGTCATCTGAACTTAATTCTGGGTACTTTCTCTTTTTTCTTCTTCTTCAGAAAATAAAATAGATGTGTCTGACTACATAAAAGGGGAGATGAACCATCTCATTTTTCTGCGTAAGTATCAGAAATAATGATAGGTAAAAATACAAGAAAATTTTTAAACAACAAAACAATTACAAACAATTAAGCATGCTGAATGTCAACCGTATCCTGAATAGTCTCCTTCTATCTACCTCCACACATAACAAAGTACAAAATAAACTCAGATACCATTTATTTTGGGTTAAATTCATAAAAGAATTCAAGCAACAGCAGCTAACTTGTACAAATTGTACCTAGGAAAATGCACCGGAACACATGGGAGGAAACAAAATTTAATTTTTCACATTTTCTTTTTAATTGTTACCCCTTACCTCACCACTACACTCGTGAAAATTCAAAAGGAAAATGAGAGATTCCATTAATAATAAAATCAAATAATGGGACATATTCAATCCCTGCTTCTTGCTACTTCCTTTCTTCAGAGTAAACCATTTGATTTTAATTTATTATTCTCTCCTAATTTAATATGGTGAGGTAAATTTAGCAGTCTTGGAGAACAGAAGACACAAGAACCACAGGAAAATTCAGGCTGGAAGGTACTTCAGGGGATCCAACCTCCTGCTCAAAGCAAGGTCAGCTCTGAAGTTAGATCAGGATGGTCCAGCCAATTTCTGAACACTCCCAAGGATGAAGACTGCACAGCCTCTCTGAACAGCCTGTTCTGCTGCCTGCCTGCCCCCAGGATTAAAAAGTTGCTTTGAACTTTACATCTTTTAAGTGGTATTTTTATACATTTTAAGTTGTCATATTTCCAATTTTATTAACCAAAGCGGCTACATACCTCCTTTCCTTTGCAACCAAGGTGTTCCAGAATAACCCTGGCACACATTCATATATGTATACATGGGTCACTCAGTGTTGTTTCACTCTAACACTCCCCACCTCAGGGGTGGATTTTAACACCAGCCTGAGGCACAGCGGCAGGGTATGGCCGGAGGGGTGCAAGGCTCCTCACAGGCACTGGGCAAGGAGCAAACAAGTACCCATAGCTCAGCCTAAATATTAAAAAGGGGTTAATAAAAACCAATGCAAGTTTCACCACTGCTATCACAGCAGGGGTTTGTTTGGCTAAAGAGGGAAACAGAGTAGCAAAGGAGAGCTTTGACTTGATGTTCATGCAGTGCCATCTCTGGAGAATCATAGAACTCTAGAATGAGTAGGGTTGGAAGACACCTCAAAGACTATCTAATTTCATCTCATCTCTGACAACTGGGGGGGCTGATGACAACAGGGAATATGAGGGGAAGACGGGAATGTGACAATGGTCCTCATTTAGGTGCAGATGAAGAATTTGCTTGGTTTTCATTTCCATCCCTGGAGGTGCATGGCAGTGGACTTTAGCCAATGGGTTTATTTTTCCTGTGCTCAGGTTGGGCAGTCTGAGGTGAGAGTGGGCTTTTTTACTCAGCCGTCTTGGCCCATGAGATTGTGCAAGGAATGATAGCTTTGAAGAGGCTCTAGAATCAATTTTTGGAAGAAAGAAAGTCCAAGGACCCTGGCTGTCATGCTCTAGCAGCTCATGGAAGAGAGGGAGGATGATGCACAGTTACCTATTCCTTGACTCTGTCAGAGGCTGCAATCCCCACCACAGAAGCAGCGGAACAGGTGGTACATCTACTGCTCAGCTGAGGCAGCTCAGGCTGTCACACTAATGGAGTTGCCATCAGCTCCAGTTTACATTACTATGTGAGACTGAACCACAGCAGCAGAGAGCTCTGATTCACAATCCCTGCTGGAGTCAAAGGGCTAAAGAGATGGCACCCCCCACATCTCATCGGCCAATGCAGCTCCATCTTGCAGGGATCATGAATCAGAGTCTGGCAGCAGGGAATAGATTAGGAAAAAGAAGTAAGACAGGAAATATGGAAGAAGAAAGAAAAGAAAGAAGTGAGTGCAAGAAAGGAAAGAGCGTCAGCAGAAAGAAAAAGGGTTATTAGTCTGTTGGGGGGGGGGGGGGGGAAGGGATTGGAATTTGTTAGGGTGTTTCTCAAAAGCCTAAATTTAGAGGAAGAAAGGAAACAAGGCGCCTCATATCTATTAATACTACTGAGTTATTGATTACCTTTGGGCTTGATCTCACAAAGAGCCAGTAACAAGTTGTTTGAATCAATTACAACTATAGTAGTCTATAAAATATGGTCATCAAATTAAGTGAAAAAGCTTCTGTCTGGGATTTGGATACTCCAAGCTCTAGGATGCATCAGGGAGCAGAGTTACACCTTAAAGAGTTATTAACATCAGTATGGAAAAGATTTTTACCTGGCTGGGCAATTAAGAAGTGTCCAAGTGATGAACAAGAGGAATTGGCATAATTCCTCCAAAGCATAAGGCAGTAAGAAATGGCTTGTTAGGAAGAAAGGCAAACCCCTTCTTTCTTGAGTTAATGAATGATAAATTAGTGGGTCAGGGGAAAATCTTTCCACTGAAATGATTCAAAAGGTGTACAGGGACCAAACACGGAAAAGGAATCCGCCTGCTTCAGGCTCCACTCAGTGAGTGTAACCTGAAGACTTAAAGACTTAGTGAAAACAGAGGCCTCAGTTATAAATTCTGCCAGGCATTTGCCAACTTGTCAGTCGTGTCATAAGGAGTAAAGGAAACCACCAAATCTGAACTAAATGCTGCTTGGAGAATATGCTGGGGTTTTCTCCGTTCCCTTCTGTTCATACAAGTATGTGTGTGTGCCATCTGTTTAGGATTTGTAAACAAATACTTACTGGCTTGTAGCTTAATTTTTGTTAGGAGCTATTCCAAGGAGGGTTGAGCCCTAAGGCACTTCTTTCCTTGGGAATGGCCAACCTAAAAATTTGTGCCTTAGATATTTGCAAGGTGACCACCAAGCCCTAGGTGTTCCCATACAGGCACAAGGTTCTCTGTCTCTCCATGTGACAGGCCCTGCTGGAGTTCTCTAGCAAAAGCAGATTACAGGGAAAATGTGTTTTGGGCTGAACACTGGAGGCCAGGAGAGCTCTTGGGCATCAGGCAAGGCAACAACTCCATATTTCAAGGGTCTCACGGGACATAAAATAGCAATAAAGATTGAAATAAAGTTTAAAAACGAGAGACTCATCACCTCCGTGTCCTTGGTGGTGCCAGAAGTTGGTCTCAGCATGAAATAGTCCAAAGAAATAGAATTAGCCCTTCTGCATCACCACAGATGAAATTAAAGGCCAGAAATGAGAAAACGGGAGGCAGCTAAAAATAAAGATAATAAAGAGGCCAAACTGGCATCACAAGAACCAGAGCACAGGAGGCGAATGGGACTGACAACCACAGTCAGTTGGCTGAGATGAAAGGACAAACCAAGCAGAACAGAAGCAACCTTCCAAGTCACACAGCCTGTAATTCACACAGCACAGGCAGATCCTTCTGACAGTTTGTTCAGCTAAAGACTGCACAAAGCAGCTAAAGACTGTCAGGTATCTGTTTTATTCTTCTAGCTGTCAGGATGAAACTTCATCCTTTTTCAGCAGTGTAGACTAGGCAGTGTATCAGATTACACTCTGGTCAAACATAGTTTACTAAGAATTTTTTTAATTATTCCAGCAATAGACAGCAGACAATGACAGGGCTTCAAAGAGAAGAATGGTTTAAGTCTTCTATACAAACATTTGCTACATGCCATACCTGTGCCAAGAAGAGGATTGGGATCTTATGTGGTGGGAAATGAGGCAATTATTGTTCTCATTAAATTACTTTAGGCCAAGGCATTTCAAATCCTCAGGAAACAGTTCATTTAAATGTGGGGATGATGACATGTTCACCACTAATCTCTCAGGAAGAGCATAAGAGAAACCTCAGCATCAGCAGATGGGCAAGTGAGGAAGCAGTGAAATCAACCCCACATCCAGTCCCGTTCCTGAAGCTCTGCATGGGAAATATCCACAGTAGTACCTTGCAGCACTACAGCTCAGAGCATAGCAAGAATGTAAAGTCACTATGCCACACTTCCAGTCAGCAGCATTAGTGAAGAGCAGGAAATCAGCTGCTGTTACCAGGGATGAGAGGATAGCAAGGACTCTGTGGCATCAAGGTGTTGGGGAAATCAAAACCCCTGTCCTGATTGTAAGAACAGTTCTCCAGTTGGGAAGGTAAAGAAGGCCAGAAGGGGTAGATAAAGAATCAATGACATTTCCTGTAAAAGAAAAGGAAAAGCCAAACAGAAAGTCAGAGTAACAGCAATCAAGGAATGTGGAACTAACACAGACTGGAGAATGGAGTCAGTGTGAACCAGCACATGGTTCCTAGCTTAGCTGGCTTAGTGGCACCTAGAAAGGGTCCTTGAAATATAGTCCCATTTTCCTAGCAATCCTAGCATGCTCACTCTCACAACAGCCACACTGGCTCTACTCAGTTTCTTCAAGGTGACCCCTGCAGTCACTGTCATTATCACTCTCCCTGAGCTAACCTGCCAGCCCCCCACTTTTGTGTCTCTGAGCCTTTCATACCGTTTACCCACAAGATGGATAAGTCATCACCAAGAGCCAGCTGCAGCAAGAACTGAATGCTCACCTACCACCTCATGCATACATCTTTGGAGTATCAATGTTGGCAGGAAGTAGCTATTCTCTTTCTTCTGTTAGTTGCTGAATGGTTTGATACAGTCTTATTTCCCTTCCAGAAAGTCTCCTTTGTTCTGACAGTGAATTTATATTGACCAAGCAGTGACACTTTTGTACAGGGGAGTCTTAACATTTGGGTAGCATGGCTGGGAAAATAAAATTTCTGCTCAGCAAGCATTAGCCTTTTTCCACTTCTTTCCTTCCTAAAATTTACAGTTGCTTCTATCCACCTTTCATCTGCTCAAGGGAAAAAAACAAAATAAGGAAAGAGCCTTTTCTCATGTTCTTCACTTAAACAAAACCAGGCTTTCACATTCAAAGAGATTCATACCCTACTACCAAGATAATAGGTGAGATGCAAGTCCAAAAGTACCCCTGCTGTGTGCTGAGCATTCATGGGTGGTCGAAGCTGTAACTGAGCTGCCTCACCATGGTGCGGCAAGAATTCAGATTTATTTTATGCAACTGGCATTCCATTTATACTTTTTGGTCCAATGTATCTCAGAGAGCATTACAGAGCATTTAATCACAATATGCTGTACCTACAGCACAGTTCCACCAGAGTCATTTAGCACATGAAAGGGGACGGAAGGGGAGGAGATGGGAGGAAAAGGAAAAGAAAGGGGTTGATTTTGGAAAATTTAATTCTCACCTGATTAAAAAACACTTAAGTGTTTTGACTGTCTTCCTCCTAACTGCTGTCAAAATCTTCTCACTCATTGCACTTCTTTTGAGCAACTCAATTCATATTGTCTAACACTTAACCCTTATTTTTTAATTCCCACATTGTTTAACCACAGCATAAATTGTCCACAAGTCTCACGTTCTCCTAACTGCCTAAATGCTTCATAACAGCCCTCTCTTAATTTTAAACTGCTGCAACCAGGCCTGTCCAGAGAAAAATACAAACCCTTGGTATATAAAGACCTGTCCTCTCTTCATGAAAACTTTACTCTTCTTTGAAAACATCAAGATAAAGGATTTTAAAAACATCCACATTTGTTCCCTGTATGATTTGTCTTCGTATTTTTGTCCATAACCTAAACTGCAACTCTCCAGAGTAAGTAAAGCTTTCCTATCCATGCCTTGTAGCATGCCAAGTACCTTGCCAGTACTTGACAAATAATTGCTGCCTCCACACATTATTCTTCCTACCTGACAGCAGAGCCCCAGGAATTCAGCCCAGCAGCTAATGAGCAAAGTCCGGAAAAAGCAAATAAGCATTTTGAGGAAACCTCATCTCTCAGCTGCTTCTGGAATCAGAAGCAAAGACAAAAACAAAGGAAAAAAAACCCCACAGTTAATAAACTTTAACCAGCCTGAAACCTTCGTTCCTTCCATTCCTCATCTTGGCAAGTTAGAAGTGCAGTAGCTTGGCCTCCCTTCCAGTGAGCTTGGCCTCACTTCCTAGCCATGGATGTGGGCTCAAGGGTGAAGAAATACGTAGGCTGCAAACTTGTAGTGGTGGTTTATTCAGTGTGTTTCCATCAGGGCACTTCATCTTTTCTCCCTTTTTTCCTATAGGACTTTTTCATTTCATAGTACCAAATATAATGGCAAATGAATGGCTGATCAGGCACATAAAAACCTATTAAATCAAAGTCAGGAGGATAAAAAAAAAAAAAGTATGATTCACATATATGAGATGTGAGATCAAGAAACCAAGTCCTTTTTGACTAATCATTCAGTGCATATATGCTTTTACAAGTGCATTTACGAGAGAAAATTTGATTTAGGTATATGGGTATATTCCTCTTTCAGGGGGCAGATTTCTCCTTGCGGCACAGAAGGATGGTGTGCTGTGCTCTTTGTGGCCTCTTAGCAATATTAAAACAAAACCAAAAAAGTAACAGTTATTCTGAACTTCCAAGATGAAAAAGTTCTCCTCTGAGTTTGGAATGGAGCTCATGCAAGAGAGGAGTGCTGCTGCCCACACTCTGTGATCGCTGTTTCAAAAAGAAACGGTGCCCTACCCAGAGAGGACATTGATGGTTTACGCAACGTGAACCACATGCCAAGACTTTTCAACACACTGACACATCAGATTCCCCAGAACCTCATTAGAATTCAGAGCACGCTCCCTGCAAAGCTCCCTTTACCATCCCTCTGGATTTGAGAGATGAGGAGCAGGCAATTGCCAGTGCCCAGAGAGCTGCAGGGAAGAAGGGATGGCACAGCTATGCAAGGGCAGGCAGGGGCAGGCACACAGACAGCCTTGTTCACCTGCAAGTTGCCAGGCATCTTTGAACTCTGTACAGAGTGGTACAAGGGTGGGTTGTTTGCTTTCAGTCAACAGCCAATGGAGCTACCCCATCACTGGAACTTATTCCTATTCACAGACATAGAACAAAAACATTGTATGAAGCCACAAGCACTCAGAACACTGTGTCAACAATTTGTGGGGCTCCGTGAGGAGAAAATGCATCCCAAGGATTCTCACCCCACCTGCTGTTTGGCCACACCATGGGCAGCTCAAACACATGTGATTAATGTCAGGAACACAGCAAATGTTTCTCTCTCGCTTTATTTTCTGCTTGACTTGCTTGCTACTTAGAGCATGCATCAACAAATCGAAGGAGAACCTTCTCACTGTTTATTCCCCATCACAAGTATGATCACCGTTCTTGTACTTGCATTACCCACAAAGGAAAAGAAGTTTAGAAGTGTTTTTCTGGGTACAAAGAAGTGATCTCAATTCAGAAAAGCCCTGATTTGGTTACTAATGCCAAGAAGGAGACGGCTATGGACCTGAAGTCACCAACTGGAAGTATCCCAAGTAAACGTAAGTTTACACCCCTCACAAACCCTTTTGGTTTACACAGTGAAGGGCAATAAGACCATAAAATCCATAATTTAATCTTGTTGATCCCAAAGAGAAAACTCTATTATTTCTATCACAGAATCAGAGTATCCTGAAAAGAAAGGAACCCACAAATATCAACAAAGTCCAACTCCTGGCCCTGCACATGACAACGCCATGTGCTTGAGAACATTGTCCAATGCTTTTATCCTGCTTTCATTTCATTTCCTAATAAACAGGAACTGATGCACTGGCTGCAAGCTGGGAGAAAGCAGCATGCAGTATTTCACGTGCAACGAAGCCTGAAACGTTTCATTTGGAGGAGATCATTCCATATTGTATGTGGCTGAATTTTCCAAACAGTAACAAACAGCCAGTGAAATGAGTTTGCATTCGGATACACTTGGCTCAGCAGGCTGTGGTTTAGCCCCATAGGCAAGCTCAGATTTGACATGGGTTAAAATAAAATAGTCCTTGGTGACTGGTCATGGTAACTGAAATCTCACTCTTGGAGGACTGGTTAAGAGAGTCCAGATCCAATTCTTCCACAGTCACTGCAGCTGGAACAGAGCTGGTCTGTCAGTGCCCGGCTCCATTAATCCTACGTGTCTGATCTGTCTGACACTACAAAAACAAAGTAAGGGAGGCCTGAGACGCTCAGACACAAATGAAAAAATACATTCCCGTTTCCAACTGTCCGCGCACTCTCAGGAAAGTTGCACCTCTGCTCCATTACTCAGCATGTGGTTCCAATTGTGACAACAATGCGCGTTTGTCCGGCCCCGCGCTGGCTGCGAACGGCGGGGCTTAAATCCTGCGAGCTGGGTTTAAATCCAGCCTGGCCTGGGACTGCCTCGCAGGGTCAAGTGTCTGGCATGAGCCTGCTAAGTTCTGGTCGGTATAATCTTATAGATGGCCCCAGCAGCAGAACCAGACTCTTTGATGTCAGAAAGGCAAATTTATGCACGGTATGCGTACACCGAGTATTTTTAACAAGGGCAAAGAAAGCTGGGTACAGAGAGAAAAAAAGCAAGCAAGAGAAAAAAAAGTATCTATCTAGGTCTGCCCATTTTCTCTGCATTAGATTTGCTAAATTACATAAATAATGATTTTACACTCTTGTCTTAAAACAGAATTTAAGTATTTTTTACTCATTTTTAGAATTAACGGCTCATGAAAATCGCCTTGCCCTGCAGACCTGCGGAACTTTTTACACTGATTATCACTTTCTGTCAGCAAGGAAGTTTTTCAGAAATACTTGCTATGACCCAGTTTTCATGGAAAAAAGAAACCATTGACATTGGTGGTTCCCACTTTTTTTATTATCCTCATGGATTTAGGATACTGTCAACATTTCCACTAATAGCTGCTGTACCTGGGGAGCTGGAGTAGAAGTCAAGACACCTCAGCGAAAGGTGTACCCAATGTACTACTTCAGTGTAGAATTTTGCAAGACAGGATGACTACATCACCGGCCTGCTAGGAAAAGAGTTGAGCCCATGTTTTCCAGGTGTGGTCTACTCCTATCTTACACCTTTTCCTAAGATAGGCAGTGCTTTCTCATGAAGTTCCCTTAGATGCTTCATTGGAAACATCCATTTAATCTACACAGACATTTTTTGCAACTTGTGTTTTAAATGAAATCTCATGGGAAGGCATTTGGTTCCAAAGACTTCTTGACCTCACATTTTGGAACAGGGACCTGAAATTAAACAATAGGATGACCAACACACGTGACAGTATAATTAAAAACAGCACTATAATGGTTGCTCAGCGATGAAACAAACTAATGTTCTGCCATCTCTCAACTATGACATTTCCTAACACTTAAATACTCAAAATTGTTATGAGGTTATAATTTTATAATGTAAAAACCACATGATTTTACAGGGACAGGAAGGAAAGGGTTATTTACAGAATAAAACAGTGGAAATTAGCAGTTCAGGATATTTTAACCCTTTCAGTCTCAAAAATAATCTCTGAATGTATCCTTCTCTGCTGCATAATGAAAAGTCTGCATGGAAAATGTTCCTAAAGCAATTAGAATTTCAATGAATGAAGCCATTAAGAGTTTTTGAGTAAGAAAAAAAACAAGAACCAAAACCCAAGCTTATTTAAAAATTGCATGCTCATCTCTAGTCTAAAACATTCCATGCTGTTCTTCTTACCCTGCAGGCTTTCAAGCCTCATGTGGCTGCCAAAATTTCACCACCACAGCCCTGGCTCTCCTGGTGCCAGCTAAGGAGCTGCACAGAGATGGTCACACCACTGATGATATTTAGACTCAGTGTTTCCAATGAAAGTCCCAGAGAAAGAGGATAGGTTTAAAGGTTTGTTTGCTTCTGAAGAATGTTCTCTTTGTCAAAAAAGAGGTTTGGGTTTTTTTCAAGATCCTTGAATATAGAGGCCAAATAGAACACAAGCCCTTATTTTGCGAACATTTCTGTACTCTTGAGATGTAAGAGTATAATCTCGAATCATGCTGAAGTGTAAACTGTACCAACATGAGATTTAAAAAAACCCAAACAAAACCACACAGCAGGATTTTATTACAGCTAGATTTCTGTCAGTTTTACCTCATTTTTCTTTCCTACCTCAACCTATCTTCTAGCAAGAACCCTTTCAGTCTCTAAAAGACTACAGATCTCCTGAAGGGTGGAGGGGTAGGAGAGGGCAGGAGGGGGAAGCCCAAGATGAAAGATCATTACTAATGCAAACATATCCACTGGTTGAGATTACACATTACAGATAAACCCTCCCAGCAAAGGACAGTTTGCACATGGGTATGGTGGGTGTTGACAGCTCCTCAACTACCGAGGACATTTGGGTTGCTCTTGCACTGGTTGAGGTGGCTGGTGCCAGGGTTAACTTCCAGTCAGAGTGAAAAATTTATGTCTGGAGACCATAAAAATCTAACATTTTCTGTTATTCCTATTGCTTTAACAGATGAGTAGAGTAGATATAAATTAACAGGTCTTGGCATATCCAGCAATACTGTTGCTCAGCCAAGCAAAGAGCTTTAAATAACCCAAAACTGTGTCTGTGGTTTTTTTCTTTCTAGGTGGCTGTTACACACCACAGCCAGGCCATGCTGCATCCGAGTTTAAATAGACACTGTAGCACACTCAGCATTTTTGAAAGTCAAACTTAAGCATTCAAAATAAGAATTGAAGAACTTTAGTTTGAGAGAGTGTGTTTTCTGTTCCTGACTTAAAAGGAAGAGATCTGATAAGGGCCTCAGAGACAATGAGATTACTCCTTTGGACAGTGGAATATTTTTTAGCTTGGCATAAAAACTGACCTTACCTTTAGAGGACTGAAGCTCAATTGGCAGAATTTAGGGAACGCATACGACAGAAAGGCAGAAATGAGGTAACAGCGGCAGGGACTCTGAAAGAAGCTCAGTGAATTTTCAGTGTGGAGTCCCAGCCTCACAGAGGAAGCCCAACTTATGGGGACACACACTGATGACAAACAATGACTGACGTTTGCTAATCTCGGAGGATCAGACTCTTTGGACCATCCAGCCAAGAGGGCTTTGATAGCACTTTGAAGAGCAGCCAGGAGGACTCAGCAAGAGTCTCAACCTCTGGAAGTAGCACTAATTGCATCTTCATGTCATGCAATCACCACAGTCCAGCCAACATGCAAAGAGACTTAGAAGAGGAAGAGAAAGAAAAAAAATAAGATACTGAGGGGAAGGTAATCGAGACTGGCGTTACACCAGATTAACACAAGCATGCCTGAGTGGGTTTAATGGTTGGCAGGGCTGGTCCAAAGCCGGTAAACTAGCAAATGTTTCCCCATTATGAGGGTTTTATATCCTCTCACAGATCAAGCACTTGTGAAAAACAAATACTGTAACTTGTTTATTTGCTTATTGTGCTGGTCTGTGGGTGCTTCTTTTTTCATACATATCAGCAACATTAATAAAAAAATATTTTTACATCTTCACTAGCAAAAACTGACCAGAAGCATTAAGGCCAGTGTGATGTGGCAAGAGCATACAGTGACTCAGAGAGAGAGGGGATATGCAAGACTATCAAGAGAACCTTTGACTTTTTCAGCATACAGTTAAATTACAGAAAATTTCAGACAGTTTTATTGCTTCCTACAACCTCAAAAACAAATTGACACCATAGTCAGCTGTGTCCATCTCAATGTAAATCCTTAAGGAGCAAGCAACAGCTCTTTATAACACATATTTGTCTCCAAACTATAAAACCTTATTACATTTTTTTCATTTTACAATATATTATCTATGCAGCTCCTGATAGAATTGGTTGATAAAGCTTGAACTGGGGTTTGTTATTCAACATGTTGAGTAATAGGTCTCAATTTCATTGTCCAGGCAGCTACAGAGGTTTGTGTGGGTCTGGGTTTTGCCTTTTCACTTCCTGAGTAGTAAATTAAAAGCGATCATTTTCAACAGAAAGTATATATGAAAATTAAAACTGCCTGCTTCTAACAAAATAAGGAATAGGAGAATGGATCCAACAGAATATTTTGTTAGCTAAATAGCAGCTGTACCTAGCAGTGCTACCTTTACAGTAAACTGTGATTCAGTTTGAATCAGCCTTTATTTCTGTTCATGAAGTGTCTTTCTTTGACAAGAAAGACAGACAAATCCTCTCAATTTTAGAATGTCTGCTATTGAATCACAACTATTTATTAAAATGTCACTGCTAATTTAGAGATCACAAAGCAGGTTCGCGATCTGCCTGCTCGGCACCTCCATTTCCCGTCAGCAAATTAAGAATCATACCCTCACAAGAGGATTTGCAAAATACAAATTTAATTTTTACTGTGACCTTCATGGCAATATCCAACAATAGTCATCTCTGTCCTTGGCATGTGAGCCTCTAGATTAGATCAAGAATTCCTGCTAATTTAATCAAGTATCTAAGCTACCTCTATTCCGCCTGTGGACCACAACTATCCCTGTAACCCCTCACTGTTGTGACATCTATTTTATTCCACACAGATAATCTGAATTAGCTCACACATCTGTTAATGGATCTGCTGGGCACAAAAAAAAAAAAAAAAAAAAAAAAAAAAAAAAAAAAAAAAAAAAAAAAAAAATTTAAAAAAATCAAACCAACATAGACAAAAGTTAAATTTTTCATTAATGATCATTTGAAGCACAATTGATTTTACTCCTGGAAAAATAGCAAGATAAAAATTTCTTCTTACTTTCTGGAAAAAAAGAATACTGCAATATCAGTGTGTTTTTAGCTCGAAACCTACCAGATGAGTTAGTAGCTAATCGCAGAATGTCTGAGCATCCTTCCTCTGAAAGGAAATCATGACCATTTGGGGGAGAAAAAGTATTTTCTTTGAATGAAACTTATCACAGGTAATAAAGTTTTACTTAAGTCATAATCTGCTATCTCAAAGAGAATGCTCAGTTGGGTTAAATACTGATACATGTTCAAAGACTAAATTTGTTTGGTTCCAGGCTAACAATATAAAACATCAACAAACAGTGCAATTGCTTGACATTAAACTGCCATTCTAGTAGGAGTATTTTCACTGACATGGGCTCAGTGTATTTTTTAAACTACTTTTAAGATTCGTAAGCTAATTCTCTAACCAGGATCAAACAACTGTAGGTGAAAGAGTGATTTTGTGGCAATACTCTAACTCTGCATGTCTCCATGTCTCTAAAAAGTTAGAAATAGTCATAGAATTCCCACTGTTGCTCGTCCTTTCAGACAAATAAATAAAAGCCAGTTTCACCTTATCATCAGCAGGAATAGGAGATTTTGGAGAATCACAGAAAAGTCTGGGTTGGAAGGGACCTTAGAGATCATCTTGTAATGCCACCCCTGCCATGGGCAGGGACACCTTCCACTAGACCAGGTTGCTCAAAGCTCCAGCCAACCTGGTCTGGAACACTGCCAGGGATGGGACATCCACAGCTTCCTTGGGCAACCTATGCCAGGGCGTCACCACCCTCACAGTCAAGAATTTCTTCCTTTATCTGATCTAAACCTACTTTCTTCCAGTTGGAAGCCATTCTCTCTTGTCCTCCCACTAAAACTCACATGTTGCTTTATAGTATCTATCCTAGGTACATCACTGGAGGTTGGCATTTTCCAGAGTTCCAAGTCCTAAGTTTTCCACTTATGACATTTTTAAGCACCTGCACGAGAAGCTGTCTCATCTGCACAACCAAAAATCCTATTATGCTCACAGACACAAGTTCTCAAAATAGACACATATCCACCAGTCTGTTTTGGGCAAAATAGCAGATTAGATTATGAACTTCTCAGAAAGAATATAGTCGCACCCAGGCAGTCTCTAGTGCACCACAAAATACCAAGAAAGAGACAAGCTGGTTGGCCTTTGAAATATATGGAAAATATAATGCTGACAAAACTGTTACTAGCTAAAATCTTTTTCTCCCTTAGCAGAAGTTATGGGTGGTCTTTGCAAAAATAAAAAGAAATTATTAGGAGAACCTTGGCTGCAGCTCGCTCACTGGCAAATGCAAAACCAAAAATCTGGCACCAGGTGTGAAAGTAGTGAGGCACCCCAACCTCACGGTCATTAGAACCTTGCAAGATTTCCAACTCAAGTAAGATTTCCCAGCTCACACCTCCTTCGTCAGCCCTCATCACACTGGCTGAAATTATCTTGGCAGTGGGAATAATTCTTCATCAACTACAATAAGTGTTACAGATGTATCTGAATCAAACACAGTGCCGGGCTGGACACGCAGCAGCTTCGAGAACTCCCACCGTGCCTGTTGAAAACTCTCCTCTGGGGACTGGGAGCTGCGCCTGGAATCAGCAAAAGCTCAGCTACAAAACCCATTCTCATGTTTGTCTTGAGCTAGGATGTCCAGTGCAGCTGAGGGGGAGACTGCCAGCTTGAATTTCCTCCTGATAACACAGTGAGCTGGCCTCGTGCAAACGCTTCATTTAAAGTCCTCATTTTCCTAAAAATAATCCAAACCACAGATCCATAAGGAACGCCTCATCAGGCCCCACCCAGAAGGTATGAGCTCCTGTGTCAGTAACAATTTATTTGCCCATCCAGCAGGGCTTTTTCATTCCTGCTTGTATCAAATGTCACCTCAGCCTAGTCCCTAGGTCCCTGTCCTTCATACAGGTAGCACATTGTTGGGAAATGTTTACTTTGCCAGGTGCCATCACCATCCCAGGATAAAGTGTCAAATTCCAGGCTTTCATCTGGTTATAATTTATTCATTATATCACTACTTCATGTTAAAAGAAAAAGCACCAGTGTGAAAGTATGAATAAAAAGGCCCTTTTTGGTGATTCAGTAACCTGAAAAGTATTCAGGTTAAAAGCTCTTGAGTCAGACAGAGCAGCATCGTATTATTAGAATAATATGTTAATGTTTCAGTCATGCAACCTCTGTGGGTCTTTTGAAACACCTGTGGAAATAAGTTTTAAGCTATTACAATGCTTACAAAGACACTGGGGCTGAGTCAGTTTAATTGCTCAAATTATCCATATGACTGAATTTTATGAGGTAATAAAACACATCCTCATAAAAATAAAATAAATATTTTGTATAACATACTACACTGAGCATACATTCAACAACTCCTTCCTATTTTCTTTGTCTCCTCTGTTTTCCTGCTCCTCAGATTGCTTTCAGTACAGCTGCTACTCAAAAGACCCCTGAGCTGCTTGTGGTGGGATGGAAAGTGAGCGCCCATCACCTACCATATGATGGAGAGTCTATCTTTAAAAACAAAAATTACTGCAGAACAGATTTAAGTCTTTCCAAGGAAACCACGTCAATGACTCCAGCTCCCTCTGACAGCACAAAGGAAGAGGCACCATTTCTTGCTATCTGCCTTTCCCTTTGTTAGGCCAGATCCATATTCCCAGATGTCATCACACCTCAACTTCACCTACTGGCTCTCTGGTTTTACTGCCTTCTCTGAGTGTTTTGTCATTGATAACAGAGTCTGGGAAACCATTTTCCTTTACCTAGCATTAAATCCCTGCTTTTACATTCATTATTGTGTCATAAAAGTGCATGAAAGTAAAGTTTTATGATGTCTAAAGACGGGCCTGAGTGGGAAAACCTGCACACTGAGTGAAAATTTTCCCAACTTAGGAGGTGTAGGGTTTCAAGCTCAACACAAGTTGTTCTATTTTCTAAATGATTACATGTTCTGCTCTTTTCTTAAGAGGAAAGATTTGTGAATACATGAAGGCATTTTCACTTTAAGTTTATGATTACAGTAAAGAAGTATAGCCATTACAGGTAAGAATGTTAGGATGCAATAGTTTAAACTTTTGGTTCAGGAACACAAAAAATGCTGGAAAACAAACAGGTCATTACATTACTGAATTCATTATGTATTTTTCACTTTTACTGAAGTCTTGAAGTCTCATTTTGAAAGCTGATGGCTCACATCAGTAAGGGATAGCTAATTGCCAAACAGAAGTGTATGAATTAAAATTATGCAGGCTGAAGAATTTATTACCAAATGGGTGACTGAGTAGATCTAAATGATGAAAAGAGATAAGTCATTAAAAATTATATGTCAATACCAGCTTAATTTAATAACAAGCTCAGAAAGGATTTATGATACTCACAATATTTTAAAAACATAATTTCCTTCAGACTTTTAAAATCATATTTACAGCTATATAAATCTTTATCTGTTGAAGTAGAAAAGCAGAGTATACATGCAATATAAGCATCTGACAAATACTTTTATTCAGTTTTATCAAAACTTTAGCCTTTTGATTCTGTGCATTTCAACAATTCCACATTACCAAAACCATTCAGAAACTGCCTGCTCCCTTACTGTGAGGCACTGAAATAGCCAAATCACCAGGTGATTGTTCTATAAAATGTGGTACAAAGCAAAAAATGCAGCATAAGACACTAAGAAAAAGCAAGAAAATCAAGTGAAAAAACCCCACAGCAGTCCTGATTATATGATGGTCATTAACCTGTGAAAAACTGGCAAACATGGTTTACAGAAAAAGCATTTTCTTCTTAAAAACATAGTTCAACAACTAATCTACTTGTAGCTTTATGGTTATGCAGGAAAATATAAACTGTTTCTAAACTGCTAAGACTGCAGCTAAGACTCAGGCAGAAATTACACGAAAGGGGGTGTACTTGCTCAGTCAAAAAAAAGGTCAGAGAATTTTACAGTAGTAGTCCTAAAAATCTGTTCTAAATTCTCACAGGGGAATCCAAAGGCAATCTTAAGAGAATTTAGACCTCACTGAGAAAGCAGCATTTGCAAATGCCCTCTATGGTGGAAATTCAAAAATTCCTTCACAACTATGACCTATAGCACAATCATTCTAATGACTCATACTTCACTAATGAAAATTCATTTGCAGACTTCTCCCCAGAGCTTGCTGGGATGTTTAAGAAGCACAATTGGCATTTTACAGCTGCTCGGCACTCTTCTAAGGAGACTGAAGCAATGACCACTAGCATTCAGTACCTGTGCATTCACACAAAAACACCAAAGCCATTCCAGAATTGCACAGCACACACAGAAAGGGCTCTGCAGAATCCACAAAAATGAATTCATGAAAGTTTTGCACTTACAGGCCAAAGATAACGGTGCCATGCTCTCAACAGGAATCTGTATTCAAAATATTTACAGCAAGGAACTGAAGCTTGAAATAATGACTGAAAAAATCCTAAAAAATGGAAACAATAATTCCTAAACAAACAATTTGGAGAACCTTGGAAATTACCTTGTTCCAATGAATTGGTGACCAGCATTTTTTGAAGCCAGACAACTTTCACCTCTTTTGATGTATTTTTACCATAATAAATCCTTGTGCAAATCACACCTGTTGTGACAAAAACAATAGATCTCTTGAGTTCTGAACCATTTTCCACTCCTGTTAAATCACCTTATTCCTCCCCCTTTGTTTACCTCATAGAAACTCGTAAGGACCCTGGACTAAGAAAACACTTTAATGAACATTATTGTTATTATTATAAATAACTGGATCAAGAGAGTTGTATATAGATATAAGGGGTATATATTTGTATATACAGATGCAAACAGATACAAAGAAACTACCTCTGAGGGCTTTTTTTTTTTTTCCTGATGAGGAAACCAGCCTGCCCATACAGCAGACTCAGGAATAATATTTATTGAAGAATGCTATAAAATGGAAGAGATCCCACTTTGAAAAAACTCCCTCCCCCTCATGCCACTATACAGTCTAATTAACAATTACACTCTTTTGAGCATCTTAAAATCATAAGAAAATTCAGCCACTCCTGCAAGGGATTTAAATATAAACATGTTATCCATTTAACAGAAATTCCTCACATCATGCTTTAGTATGGTGCTCTTTTTTCCTGCCTTTTATACACATGTTAAAATAATCATGTCAAAGGATTCTCATATTGTGTCTTCAAACCTTTCAGAGGATGATTCACTCTATTCATTTTCACTAGGCACAGTGCTGCTTTACTTTAACTGAACATATCTTTTATATATTTCATGTGGATCCAGACCAATCTGCAGAGACTAACTGAATCTTTGCTAACAATGTCAACAGACTGAAACAAAATATATATGTAAGAAAGAAAGGATGGCTGAAGGAAAAAAGTTTCTTTCCTTGGCAGCAGGAAAGAAACTTTTGGTGATTTGGTGGTGTGTGAAAGAAACTGGGCAGCTTCCCACTGGATTACATCTTTCCACCTGCCCTGTCCCCACTCATCAGTGTACTGAGCCCATCCACGCCTCTCTTGGATAAATCCTTTGGAGACCAGGAGGAAAAATGCAGTAGCTCAACCAGGACAATTGAAGGATTAGGGTGCAGCAAACTGGCTTGCCAAACTGACACCACCTATAGAGAGGATACCTATAAATATATACATGGAAGGGATCTGCCTCACCCATGAGCAAATCTCTGCAAATAGAGCAGGATTTAAGCAAGACCTGCAGCCAGCTACTCCTAAGTATGCCACGAAGGTGCAGTGACAAGGTTGGTGGAGGTACAAGTGAGTTATTCAGTGCATTTAAAGCATGCAAAACTTTGTCAGCTGCCAGCTCAAATTTTTATAGCCTTTTCAAACATATCAGCTTCCTGTTCCATGAAAATCACCCAACTGATTGTTGATACCACCCCATCCTGGTATCACTACAGCTGTATCAGGGAGAAAATATTTGTTTTCACATAAAAACAACTAGGGGGGGTGGGGGGAAGGGCAAATAAAAAGCCAGAGTAGTAGTGAGCCAGACAATCATGGAATTGCCTCAGATCTCTGGATGACAAACCTCAGACACCAGGCACACACTTTCTGTGGTCTGTAACCAGCCTAGCCCAGCCCTTGGCCAAGGAATAGAAAGAAGAGGGATTTGGCAGCACGTCCTCAGCTGGAGAGCTTCTTGTCAGTAAGGCTCCATCTGACATTTTGGACTAAAGATCAAATTCAATGTGTTACAAAATCCTTTCTAGAAAACTCTCCTTCATAACCACTGCTCTCATGAAAAATTTCACATCCAGAGAAACTCAGGGAGAGAAAGAGAGAAGCTTCTCTGCTGAGAGTAAAACCTTACTTTTACTTCTTTTATTTTCTAACAGTGAGACTACAGGCACTATTAAAAACAAAAAACAAAAACAAAACAAAACAAAACAAAACAAAAAAAAAAAAAAAAAAAAAAAAAAAAAAAAAAAAAAAAAAGAGAAGATGTATTTACATAGTTATCTCCTAGGTCACAGCTAAGGAGAGACTGGTGTGCCTCAGAAAGATCAAAGTATTTTCCTTTACTTTTTAGGATATACAAGCAAACTTAAACTGGAAACAGAGAGAAAAGGAGGACTTTTGCTTCTGCTAGGTATGAAGTCAGAGACATCATGGATGAGAATGTCTCAAAATGCTCACTGATTTATTTTTGCAGGCTCTCCAAAGTGTCTTGACACCTTTATTTGGGATCCAGATATTTATATAACACCCTGGAATTCATCAAAGACCAGTCTGAATTATTGTCACATGGCAGCCAAACTGTCTCAAGATGCCTCACTAGAATTCAAACATACACACTGCACAGGAACTTCTTCTAGCAGGCTTTACAGAAGGGACCAGATAAAGCTGCCAAAGAAAATGAAATTTAACAGCCAAAAGTATGTGAAAATAACCCCTAGAATTGTGCATTTTATCTCTGCTGGGGAAACATTTCCTTTTCCTTTCCTTCTTAATTCAATTTACATTTATTTCCATTGTACTTTGGAAAGTTATTTTGCACCACATCATTATTATTTCTATCAAGCTTTAGACAGACTTATTGTTACTTCATTAAATCATGCAGCTAAAGCACTAACTTTGATCAAGGCATCTCAACAATTTCATCTCTTGTACATGCAGCCAGTGTCTCAGTTCTCATAAAATGTTCCAGCATCTCTTGGTTTGCAGTTTTCTGACAGTTCTGTGATCACAGATGCTGTTGATACCACGAAGACCATGCAAGTACTAATGGACTCACAGTCTTCCTTACCTGAGTACTTGCTTGTACTTTTCTTCACACATTTTCTGTGAGCACCCCTTGGAAGAACAATATTGGATGAATAACTAGGGAAATCCAACACAATAGGAAAAGCAAAGTGTTCTTGTCATGACTTGAGAAGAAAACATTCGGGAAACGTTTCTGTGTTCCCCAGAATCTAATTACCTGTACAGGGCAAGTTTGGAGACAGGTATTTACAGCTGTGATTACTGTTGTTGCTGCTATTCAACACTCACAATTAAGAAATCCTAAATGCTATGCCACCGTTTCTTTTCTCCTCACTGAGCCTACACTTGGAATTACTACTGTCAGCTTCAAAGAAGAGAACAATTTCCAGACATGCATCCTCTATCCTGTCCTGCCATATTATTTTCACTCTGGTGTAGGAGGAATCTACTCTGCCTGCCATTTCAAGAAAGAACAATTCCAGTATCCCTCTTTACCTCCTCAGATTTGCATCAGTCATTCACCATACACACATGTGGTATCGTGATGGTTCTTGTGGTCAATCTCAGATGACTAATCATCCTGAATTAGACTGTTAAAAGAACCCAAATATCTTCTAGGGTTAATTGTCCTCTTCTGTTAGTGGTTAGGCTTCTTACCTGGAGTAGTAAATGCTTTTATACCTTTAGAGCCTGGAGTTCTAAAGTAACCCCCTTTGGCTAGTAACACTTGCAAGATAAGCATTAAAATCCCCCTTTATTTCAGTGCAGCTGTACTAACTACCTAGAGGACTATACAAAATCCCTCAGCAATTCAAACAACCATTTGTGGTTGTCACTGGCACTTGGAAACATTGTCCTTGAGGAGCTTCCAGTGCCCATGACAGAAGAGTCAAGCATTGGCTTGCCAATGCACAGTCCTGACTCAACTCCTCCAGTCAGTTCTCAGAGACCTTATCAGAATTTGCTGTAGAAATCACTGCACCAACCACAGAGCCAAAGCACTCTGTCAGCATTTTAAAAAGCCCCTCAAATGGCTACCTTTCATTCCTAAAAATCAGCAGCAGCTGTTGCTAAAAATTAGTGTAATTCCACAGGAAACCCACAGAACTGGCAACTTCAGAACAGTAACAAGCTTCCCCAAGCAATTTTTAATCCTGAGCCCCCAAGAAGCGCAGAGCCAAAGCTGATGCATTGTCCATTCTCAGAGCAAACCTCACTGCAGTTCTCTCTGCTGGCCTCCTCCACAGTGTCTCCCTCACAGGTCTCTCCAGCATGTAACAGTCAAAAAAGGAGTCACCAATACTTTCCAGTGTGATTTTCAAGAAAAACACATTTTAATATATTTCAGGTACATGGGCCATGAACAAATGTACAGCAGCTTATACATAGTCACCACTTTCCCAGAAACTCAGGGCCAAATTTTTAAGTAATTGGAACCTTATGCAACTGTTGACTCTACTGAGAGCAAACAGGTGTTATGTCAATTATCACAGATTATCTCAGTGAAATAGCCCCAATTTGGGGTTACATTATGACAATTTTGTAACTGCTTGACATAAAAGGTCTTACAGTCAACGTAACCAGGCACAAGAGGCTCATCAGTGTTTTAGGGTGGAGTAGTGTACAATCAAAGGAAAGTAAAAGTGGCCAAAGTTTCCTTCAATCCAGAAAATCCCAATGACTCCTTATCTCCAAGGAGTATTTAACAACTTGCACAAGTTAGCACAGCATAAGACTGCTCTGACATAGGCCAAGTGAAGGGCTCAGTGCATGCCTGTGATAAAAATTGCCTACTAAAACCTTTGTTATCCAAGATGTTTTTTTTTTACTTTAGGACAATTTGCTCATTCTTTGCAAAAATAAGTCATTGCTTCATGTCCACAAAAGCAAGTGAAACTACCTGCTTTTTACAAAATTACAGTGTGCCTTCCCTTCACTACTGAACAGGATTTCTGTCTAAATTCTACTCACCCACTCCATTTTCTAAAGGAAAAAAACTACCTGCAACAGCTGTTTCATTGTGTTTGGCCTGAAATTAATGAAAAGAAGCTAGAATTCCTATTTTTGGAATAGGCATGTACATCCTTTTTTCCCTTTGATAGTTAAAAAAAAAAAAAAAAAAAAAAAAAAAAAAAAAAACCACACCAAGAAAACAGCTGAATTCATGTTTCCTTGATCCTACAAAAGAAGAATCAAAGAATTAAGGACTTTCTAAAATTCAAATGCCATTGTCTCTCAGTCAATTACTATTTGAGCTCATAAAAAGAAGTCCAGGGATCATGACTGATTATATTTAAACTTAACCAGTTGTTTTGATTAAAGATGATAGAGCATAACAAGTAAACCTGTGGGACTGTAGATGTAACAAATTAAATTTACATTCCTTGTGTGAGTTTAAGAGTGATTTCTACACCCTTCAGCTTTATAACATGAATCTTCAAAGGGCAGTGGCAGTGGGAATTCATCTTGATAGCCTGTTTCCTGAGCACATGAAAAGATAAGTCTGTAATATTGTTTTGCCCATTTATCAGTTTGCTGAAGACATTTTTAAAGCATTTCATTTACTCATAATTCAGAAAGAAAACCTCCCTATTTACAGCTGAAACCACATTAAATTTGAAAATAATGAGGGAAATTTTCACAAGAACAAATTCTGACATCAACTAGTTCTTATAGCCTCCAAAGCCCACAGGAGCTTTGCAAATGGAAAGTTATCACAGTACCTGTCTTGGCATTTAACAAATGTGTAGCTAGCCATGTCACATGGATAGGTATGTGGATATTTGGCAAACAATTCATCACTGGTAGCTGCTCCATGTGCTTTTAGTCACAGCAGTATAGATGCATAAGACATAATCATTGTCTGGGACAATATCTAAAACACAATTGTTAACTTGTTCTTGAAACCAGATGCTGTAACATACAGCTGTATTTGGAACCTCTGGATGCTGGCACACGTGCTGGATGGGCTTCCTGCACACAGAGTGCTGGAAATATTGCCTCATTAAGAGGAACTTTTCCCACAAGCCCTGGGACTGTTTGGAATTCCAGTGCTGGAGAGATTACCTCATTGTTAGGCATCACCTAATTTGAAACACAATCAGACCCGACAGCTTTCTATTATCACGTTGGAAAAGTTTGCCAGCTCCTTCTGGGAAGAACAGACAATAAGGAGATAGTTGCAGCATGCATCCCAAAGACAGAAATATTAATCCAGGAGTAGAAATCTCTGATGTCTGTTATAGAGTGCTTGAGGTACCTGTGTAAATACTCTCTCATGGATGGATAGATGGATATTGGAGCAAATTGGTATTTACAAGGCTTGCAATCTTGGGTTTCTTTTTATTTAAAAACAAAGAAAATTTAGTTTTATTTTTAAAATGTCTTTTTTCCCAACATCTTCATTTTTTACAGTTTTCAACTCAACAAAAAAAACCCCACCAAAATCCTGAACATAAGATAAAGACCAAAAATCACCTCTCATGTTACTACCCTAAGCAGCCTGAAGAATTAAAATAGTAGCCAATTAAGCTCATTGAGTCAGGATGGGAACAAAAAAAGCAAAATTAATTACTGTGTACCTTAGGTAAGTGCACTTCAAGAATAAAAAATTTCCCTTGAATCTTTTCAAAATAAGAAAAAGCAGGGAAAAAATCATCCTCCAAACAATACAGATTAATGAAAATAATTTTAAAAAAAAAAAAAAACAGGAAAAAATTCATCATTCAAACAATACTGATTAATGAAAAGGAATATTGCGTGAATGATATTGGTTCTCTATTTTTACTAGGATCTCCAAAGTTTACAATTGATGTGGTTATGCAGTCAATCTGCAGAACCTTTTACAGGTAGCTTAAAATAAGTTGGGCTCAAATACAGCTCATCAAATGTGACAACAAAGTCCATTCCTTTGTGATTTCATACATAAAATTCCATACAAGATGATTATGGCGAAAAGAAGGTACAAGGAAAAGAGTTACAGCAAATTGAAAAATTTCCCTGTAACCATAAGCTAACAGTTGCACACAGCACCTAGACCAGCCAGGGTCTGCTCTGACCCACTGCAGTTTTATGTGCCGCTGAAGTGGACCCATCCCCTCGACCCTTGCAGAAGTCCTGGAAAGGACATGGGAACCTTGCCTCTGCTGCCAGCTCTGCCCCTCAGCCCCTTCCATTTGGAGCCCTGGGCTTTACCTCGCAGGAGAAGCGACGGAGCCCCAAAGGCTGTGCAGGGCCGTGCTGCTGCTGGGAGCTGGCCGAGGACAAGTGAGAGCAGATGCCAACAAGGATTTCAAGCTGCAAAAAGGAAAGTTAGATTGGGATATTAGGAAGACCTTTTGCCCAGAAAAGGCCATTAGATATTGGAATGGGCTGCCCAGGGGGCTGGTGGAGTCGCCATTGAAGGAGGGGTTCAAGGCAAGCCTGGGTGTGGCACTCAGGGCTCTGGTCTGCTTGCCATGGTGGCCGCGGGTCACAGGTTGGACTCGGTGATCTCACACGGCTCTTCCAAGCCAGGCCATACTGTGACATCACAGACTCCGGGGACAGCACAGTGGCTGACAAGTGTCCCCAGCCATAGCCATGCCCCAGAGCTTGGGCACACCTCAGCACGGAGTGACGTCCAGAGCCTGTGTGCTGGTGGCAGCTCCTCTCACAGAGCACCAAAGCCAGACAGGGCTTCTCCTTGTTACTCCAGTTTTACCTGCTGCTGCTCCTGGTCCATCCCCTCGACCCTTCCAGCCATCCTGAGAGGGACACGGGCACCTCGGGGCTGCTTCCCGAGGACATGGAGCTGCAGGACATGGACCCTGAGCCAAAGCCTTTGGTGCACGTGGTGCCGGCACTGTGGACAGGCTTGCTGGTGGTGCTCCTGATCACAGGCATTGTCCTGGGATGCTGCCTTGGCAGAAGGCTCTGCAGACGCTGGACAGCGGTGAGGGAGGGCGGCCGGGCAGGCAGGAAGGTGCTGGCAGCTGAGACTCGCCAAGGCCTTGGGACGGGGTCCAAGGCGAGGCCTGAGAGCCGCCGTGGATGAGCAAGGCTGGGCAGGCCCGAGGCTGCAGGGCCTCTCTGGCAGCCCTTTGGCCGAGGGCCTGTGCCACAGGCCGGGCTCAGTCCCTGGGCGGGAATCCCCTGCGGGCTCAGCCCCAGGGACAGCACCAGGCAGAGGCGGCCGAGCCCGGCTTGCTGCAGCCTCTGCCCGGGACAGCCCAGCCAGGCCCGGGTCTCTGCCCCAGAGGCCAAAGGCAGCCCCACAGGCCTCGGCCCCGCTCTGCCCCTTCCAGCAGGATGGATCCCTGTGCTTTGCCTTGCAGGAGAAGCGCCAGAGCCCCTTGGCCCGGCAGGGCCCTGCTGCTGCAAGGGACGCGGCTGCCCCAGGAAGCTGATCCAGATGCTGAGGCACAACCGTGCCATGCTGCGGCTGTGCCTGCACTACAGCCCTCAGCAGAGGCCCAGGGCCAAGGGAGCAGCCAAAGGGGCCGTCTGGGAGAGGAGGAGACTCCAAGTCTCTCCTCAGCACTGACTCTCCAGCTCCAGCACGGCGCTCTGCCTGCAGAGCATTGCCAGGGATGTGTGACCAGTGCCCAGCTTTGGGCCCTGTGACATTCCCCATCATAGGACTTAGAGATATCCCCTTTCTTAGACGTAGGATTCCCTGCCTGTCTTTCCCAGAAGAAGTTCAACTCTCCCTTAGTGTTGTAGTTCCAAATGCTGAAGAGTTTTAGGCATAAGGTTTTCACCCCGTAGTCTTGTAGTCACTCCCCAGTTGTAGATATTGAGAGCAGTCAAGTTAATAAAGTTCATATTTTCTCCACATTGCTGTGGTTTTTTCTTTATATTCCATCTAAGAGGAGACACACAAACTTGTCACTTTGCACGGGAGCTCCAGATCCCTCAGAGGTAGAGAGCCTGAGTGCACAAGCAGGATTTGCAAAAGGATGGAGGGCAGCTGGAAAAAAAAATGGCGGACACTATTCTCCTGCCTCCACCTCCCATGTATGCTTGGATTTGATCCCTGTCTGCACTGTGTTGGGGTGACATCAAAGACCTCAAGCTCTTGGATTGAGGCGGCCTCAAGCAGAGTCACCCTGGATGGAGCACAGTTCCTGCCTTTTGGCCAGAACAGCGCTCCAACTCCCAAGACCAAGTTGGGCCCCTTGGGTACAGTCCACTGGCGAGAATTCCTCGCCAGAGCCTGCAGCAGAGACTTTGGTCCCTTCTGTGAGCTTGTGTTGCTTCCCTGACACAGTTCCTCAGACACGTCTCAGCTGACTGCCTGTGCTCCTTCTCTCTCTGCTCTTGTTCTCTGTTCATACATCCAATCTTAGCCATTAGAGAGAGATAGGTTCTGTCCCTCTGGAGTTCCATTCTCCTCTGCTTGGAGCACTATGGGACTCAAGATCCCCCTGTCACCCCAGCAGCCTCAGCACAGAACTGCCTTTGGAGTGCTGCTCCAACTTCATCTTAAAACTCAAGGCGCTGCTGACTGAAAACCACTTCCAGAATCCTGTACATCAGATACCTGGGACTCCTACCAGCACATAAACTGAACATAACTGGAACTTGAATAATGAGTTAGGACAATGCTTACCAAATTTTCTCGTACATGCTAAATATTTCCACATTACTATCAACCGGACCCAATAAAAATATCAGACACAGCAGACTTCTGTTTTTTAAAAGCGCTGCATCTGATCCATCACTCACAACTTCTGAAGTACCTATCAACAGATTAATAACAGTTCCTTGTATACATGTATCAAAGACACAGACATCTACTGAAATACTGGTTACATAAAACCAGATTTCTTTTCCTGAATTTTAATGCGACAATAAAAATCTCACTTCTGAAGGAGGTTTAGAAACTGATCCACATACAGTCATACAAAACAAGAGTCCTTCCAGTCTTCTCAGTAGTCTTTGGATCAGGCCTTGATTTATGTATCAGCATCTATTCATGAAGATCCTTAGGGTGCCAACTTGTTAAATTAAATGTAGATCAACAAAAAATATCCTTGTGATTCTTATTTCTTCCATGTTAAGAAACAGATTATCTTGAGCAATGTAATTCATTGGTGAGTATAACTATTGATTTCAGAATAACGTCTGGTTTTGAACATTTTCTACATCTCCTGCCAAGCTCCATGGAGATATTTTATATGAGATATTATTCAAAACCTGTAAGTCTGCTAAATTAAACAGGGGGCTCTGGGGTCTCTGAAAATTAAGTGTGCTGAAATCAGACACTTTTACCTACACAACTTAGTGAAAATAAGCAGCTACAAAGCACACTGCACTTCATTGTTTGGAGTTATTCAGCCCATTACTAAATTTAAAGCCAGCATTTGGGTTTATTACTTCTTTCCACAGATTTCACATTTCTCATCTTATTTTCAGTGCTGGTCAGAACTGGAACCTCTTTCTGTCCTTTTTTTTATTTAAGGGCTAAGAATAGATTTCCTTCTGGCATGTTATTAACACTCCTGCTTTGGTCCATGATAGTCTCTGTTTTTCTAGGTCACTTTGAACTTAAGTTCTGTTCATTTTTTTATGACGGTCACTTTGTTCTTCTGCTTTCACCTTGAAGAAAAAGGTATTAGAGATAATGATATTTAGGGGAATAATTTGTTCACTGTACTTGTGGGGTTTTAATACACATGGGGACCTCATGGGGACCACTGTGGTTGATTTGTTCAGATCATAGTTCAGTGGGGCAGTCCACTCTTCTTACATCTGGAGTAAGTTCAGCCAGGCTCTGTCCTGATTTCATAGCCTAATACAGACACACATCTAGCAAGCATCTCAGTCACCCCATCCCCAACTAGCCATGCGTTTTGTTCCATTTTTTCTTGGAAGTTTTCTCTGGCTAATCTGTTACATTTACTAACAGAGATACTTGACAGTGCTTATAAAAGATATCAGCAGAGGGCATCTTCATTTTGGCCTTTTCAAAGACACGGTATCCTCTGGGCATTTACAATAATTACAACACACTGCTTGCTCTGTTTTCTTTTTGTGCAGGAAACAGGAGGAAAAAAAAAAAAAAAAAAAAAAACAAAACAACAAAAAAACCTCCCCTTCACCTCTCTACCATATTAGTTCAAGGATCAGACAGCACTAAAATCCCACTAAGACCTCAGATCAGGGTAAATTTTACCCTTGAAGAACTACACAGAGGGAACCAGTTTCTTTTGTTCCTGTTTTGGAAAAAGTCTGTCTACTTTGTTGTATATCTGGACTTTTTCCTCAAATGAGGTCTTTAAAATACAGGTGTCCCCAGATTACCTCTGGTTGAGAAGACAGGGACTCAGCTATAAAATGATGCAAAAGTAAAACCCAAACCAAACAAAAGCCAAATCAAACAAATTTAAGATTTATTAATCGAAGGAATAAGTATTTGTTGGGACTTAGAATGTGATTCTGTGACAGACGGGCTGCAAGTTTACCTTTACAGCAGTGTTCTTTGGGATCATATTTATCATATCTTTTTTGTCTTCCACAATTGTTACATGCATCTGTGAGTACTAATAGTCCTGGCCCAGGAAATGCCACCTCTCTAGTCCCTGTCTCACCAGAGGGATTCCCATTTCACTGTATCCATGTTTGAAAGACAAAAATGACTGTTTCCACGTTACTTCTTCTAGAAACAGGAACAAGACGGATTTTTCCCTGCTCAGATTTCACACAGATGAGGAAATTACAAATTCTGTCACTCACTGAACATTCAACCCCCTCTATTGTGCTGTTTTTGTAATTACTTTTTCCACTGCATGAATACAAAACCATTACACATTTCCTAGGAAGAAGAATCAAGAACAAGGCTTTGAGCTTGTCTCTAAAAAGCTAATAAAATTCTTTTACAGAGAAATTTCATACCATCACCTGTCCTCTTAGTAATCTCCAGAGATCTTCACGTTACTCTCTGAACCCTGTCACTGGCACTGAGTTGCTCAGTTAAATGAGAGAACTCAAGCTGCTGTGACATCCTTTCACTCTGTCCTGAAGAATGATGTCACAAACCAAAGGGAAGTGTTGTTGTCATTCTTTATTTTCCTCTTAACTTGCATTGAACAGTTACCTAAATTACATCTTAAATGTCAATAATACAAGAAGTGCTCATAATTAAAAACTACTACTACTAATACTAATACTTCTATTATATACATCAGATAAAAATCTAAGTACTCATGTTCTAATGACAAGAAAAAAACCAGTGTGCATAAGCTTATCCTAAAGTAAACAGACACAATTCCATTTAGGTGGGTAGAGCCTACTAACCACCAGAAAAAGGAAGGCTAAAACATTAAGGACTGGAACACCAATTGTTTAGAAAGCAAGCATTTAGACGAATGAAAAATGTTTCCCATTGTTAGAGTGCCTTATAAATACTTATTGGGCAACATTAACAGCAGCAGTAAAAGAGCTACGTGTAATATAACATATGCCACATATCATGGATTCGCCTCTGCTTGGATTCAGAATGTGCATGTTATTTATGAACAGTGAAGTTGTAAGTTTAAAGAGCCATTTTGGGGAACGAAGTTAGATTAGGCACACTCAGTGTGGGCCACATTGTTTGTCACTGAGTCTCATAACTTAGAATTATAGTACAGTGACTCCTGTCACATGCAGCCACATTTCAGCACTGTTTACTGCACTCAGTGACCTCTCCTTGTCAAAGGTGAGCAACCTGGTACCAAATTTACGTG
Organism: Chamaea fasciata; assembly: GCF_029207755.1. Classification (NCBI taxonomy): domain Eukaryota; kingdom Metazoa; phylum Chordata; class Aves; order Passeriformes; family Sylviidae; genus Chamaea; species Chamaea fasciata. Next base: position 66,287,736 of record NW_027094091.1, on the reverse strand, counting down.
GGCTTTCAACCAGCTTTCAGGCTCACATTTCAAAACACATGGGACTACTTCTGGAGCCAAAATCAACCTTTAAATCAGCGACAAGAAGAAATGGATCATTTTAAACAAGATCTTTAACCATCCCAACAGGAGAAGCCACCAAACAACCCAGGTTCAGTTACTGGAGTGCAGTTTAGGTACATGGTGGCCAACAAAACCTGAAACAACTTTAGTGGTGAGTAAATATGTCCTGGTTAAACATGCGCTTTGCTTAACTTCACTGACTTTTTTCACCTATCCCTCCCCACACACAGACTCACTGAATTACAAGAAATATCTCGCAACTACCTGACTCAAATAATCATAGAATCACAGAGTGGCGTGGGTGGAACAGGACTTTAAAGAGCACCTCTTTGCAACCCTCCCTGCTGTGGGCAGGGACACCTTCCACCAGACCCAATTGCTCAGGATGCACTTACTCCCTCCCATTTACGTCCTTAATGAAGATATTAAAAGCATCCTGGTTTTCACAAAGCTTACAGCGATAAAGACTCACAGGATACATACATTCAAAATACTCAGAGGCATAACACAGCCAGCATCAAAAAGCAAGCTACTAAAATCCATTTGTTAAGTATTGGAATGCTCCATTAGAGCAAACCCCCAGATACTTAGAACTCCTGCTTCAGAGCTGCTTACCAGAGACAGAACATACTACTACAGCAAACTAAGTACATTGAAAAAGGACACATCTTCAAACAAGGCATGTGAGAAAAAGACATGGTAAACCTGCCTTACAGAGGCTAAATCATGTAGTACCACCTCAGAGCTAATTTAGTCTGAGCTAGAGAATAATATAATCAAGAAGTGAAATAGAAACTCTATTCAAGGTACTATAAGCAAAATGTAGTCATGTTGTCAAAGCACATCACCAAAGTGTGATATATAGGAATTCTAAATATTTCTATTTTACTTATTTTAAAGTAGGCTGGAGGGGGTTTTTTAACACAGGATGCAGAAATTTTATTAATTACATAGATCTAGCAGCAATTCCTATATATTTTTAGTTTGAACTATTAAGAATCAAGGTAAAAAAATACTAAAATCAATCTATATATCAGCCTTTTAAAGGGTGTGTGTTAAAAAGTCAGTAAAAATAGACAGGAAATACTGTTGTAATGGCACTTTCCTTACTGTCTCCTTTTTTTCTCCTCAAAATATAAAGACTACACTACTTCCACCACCTCTTCCCCATTTCAGCTATAGCAGTTGTTCAACAGCCAACCATTTCCATATGAAAGGTAATAAAAGGATAGCTTAATGGACTATCATCATCCAGAGTAAGCAGAGAAGAAAAACTTCAACAAGCAGGTGACTCCAAATAAATAGTTAGGAAAATAATTCTTTAAAAAGTTAGGAAGGAAAAGGACAAAACAGGAAAACTGTGTGTGGTTTGACCATCAGTGCAATGATTGCCTGTAGAATTTTTCATTTAAGGATTGTGTTGATGTTTGTCTGGATTGAAACATGCCCTCATACATCAGGGTCCAGAGAACATTTTAAACAGATGCACAAAGTGAAAAGCAGAACGTTCATCATACTGAAGGATCATGATAAAATGCAAGGGTCTATTTCGCTCTTTCTCAGTTCTGGTCTCTAAAGGACAAAGTTTCTTCCATCATTCTGCACTACTGTGTGGAGCTCATTAGGGATATCTTCCTTCCAAGCCATTCTTTGGCACAGACACACGGCAGAAACAGCTTTCGTGAGTGAGGTCAGCGCTTAGTTTTATCTCAAATGCAGTTTTATCCCTAAAACCTCTTACCAGAAATTAAATCAAGCCACATCCTCGCCATCCCTAGAAGAGCCAGCCACCAGCCAGTGCTTGCCTTGTGCCCCAAAGCACTACATATTCTTTTTCGCCTATGTGATATTGCAATTGACTGCAAATCATCCTTTTCTGAATTATGAATTTTGTTGATATGCAATGATGAGTTTTACAGTTTATGCACACACTTCAAGTTATTTAGTGTAGATGCAGATGCTTGTTAACCACACTGGCCATTTTTTGCACTGATAAAATGTATTGACTATGTGTTGTATCAAAAATGCCATTACTTTTTCACAGAATCACAGAATGGGTCAGGTTGAAGGGGACCACAGTAGGTCATCTGATCCAACCTCCCTGCTCAAGCAGGGTCATCCTGGAGCACATGGCACAGAATTGTGTCCAGACTGTTCTGGGATGTCTCCAGTGAGAGAGACTCCACATTCTCTCTGGACAATCTCTTCCAGCTCTCAGTCACTTGCATAGGAAAGAAGTTCTTCCTTGTGTTCAGGTAAAACTTCTTCTGCATTGGTTTCTGCCCACTGCCTCTTGTCCTATTGCCTGGCACCACCAAGCAGAGCCTGGTCCATCCCCTTGGCACCTTCCCTGCAGACACTGGTGAGCTTCTCTTTTGGTCATCTCTTCTTGAGGCTGAACAGCCCCAGCTCCCTCAGCCTTTCCTCCTAAGAGAGATGCTCCAGTCCCTTCATCATCTTCTTTGCCCTCCACTGGACCTGCCCCAGGAGCTCAATGTCTCCCTTGTACTGGGAAGCCCAGAACCAGACACAGCATTCCAGATGTGGCCTCACCAGGATGGAGCAGAGGGGCAGGATCACCTCCCTCTGCCTGCTGACAGTGCTCTTCCTAATGCATCCCAGGAAAGGAGAAGAAATACGGCTCGACTTTACCATAAGTAGGTTCAGGGAAACCAAAAGTCAGAAGGAGATTAAGAAACATATCTGACACATCTACTGTAACTCTAAGTCATCAGGATACACTGAAGAAGTGACAAACTGCAAAAAATACTCCTCTCTATTAATTAGTATATGCACAGGGCATTCCTGAAGTATCAGGAGGAATACATTAAGTAAGTGGGATCCTGCTTTGTGCAAACAAAGCAAAATAAATCATTATTATGTTTTTTATCCTACGTATTGTTTTCACAGATAAATGTAGTGTTTATTGCAGGGAAACAGCCAAATGGCTGAGTTCTTGGGAGACAAATCTGCATGCTCCCTACCGATCATTTCAAGTAAATTATAATTATTTTCTTTGGCATCTCGTGAAACATGACTGACTGTACATGAGGGTTGGTGTCCTCAGGATTGGTGCTGTCATGCCCCTGCTTTTGTAAAAAACACCCTCTGCCAAGACAAACAATGGCCCAGATTTTGGTTAATTTTTCTGAGCAGAGATAATGAGGTGCAGTTGACTCCCATCAAGCTCAGCTGGGCAAGTGCAACTGGGTTATTCCAGAGGCAGTTGAGAAGGGCTGGCTGGAAACCAAAACCCACTTTATTTGCAAAAGAGGGGGAAAGCTTTCTAAAAAAAGAGCCCTGAGAGATGTCAGAATGCCCTTTCCAGCTGGGAATAAAGCAGAGAAGTCAGCAGCAGCTCACGAGTTTGTGAACTGTCGTGGTCTTTCAGAAGTCTTCTGGATCCCACTCACCCATCTGCAAGCTCTCTGAGCCAGCCACTGTTGATGCTGACATTTCTCATTGAGCTACCTGAGTGCTCACTGAGGAAGTCTGACACAGATGATTTGAAAAATCAATCTAATTTGATTGCAGCCATCTTCTCCTTTCTTTCTTCCTTCCTTCTCTAACCTGAAAACTTCTCCCTTTGCTGTTGCTACCATGCTAGCTTTCTTATCCTCTTAGTGAAGACTGAAGCAAAACTTTATTAATTTTTCAACCATCTTCGTGGCACCTACTTTTAGCTTTTCCTCCTCTTTGAGGTGTGGAGCAGCCCTGCCTTGGATCCTCCAATGTGTTTGCAGGATGCCTCTTGTTACCCATTGTGTATCTTCTCTCTATATTTTACCATCCTTTGTAATTTCTGATTGCATTCTTGCACGTTCATATGATCTCCTGTTAGACTATTTCTGCTTTCTACTTCCATACTAGTATTTTGACTGCCACATCATTTCTGCTCTGTGGATAAAGAACTTTAGTGTCCCAATTGCAGATTCAGGTAACTTCATAAGAAAATAAGATCTGATATTCTGCAAGAAGAGGAGATTCCTTGCTCTCCATCTTCGTCACTCCCACAATTTACAATATTAATACAAGGCAGTTGCTCTACCTTGATATTTGCCTTTTATTGTAGATATCAAGCATGTACAAAAGTATTTCGAATACGGTCCACAATTATGGAACAGAAAAAGTGTAGACTCGGCGATCACTAAGTATATTATTTGGACTGGAAATAAAAGCAGTTGAACTTTGAGGGCTGTGTTCAGTTCCTCGGAGGAATATGAAATGTATCTTTGCACTGACAGTCTGCAGTGTGTCGTTTTGAATCAACAGTAACACATAATTTGTCTGTCCTCCTCCATTCAAAGTCCATATTCATCTAGCAAATGTTTTTGCAAACAAGCGAATGATGAACAAGCAAAAATTATGGAAAATTATAAATAAGAAAATAGCAATAATACATTGTTCATGTGACTATATGTGTTTATAAAATATCCAATTCTAATTCATAATTTTGGAAAAAGTTTTTTCAGGATAGTTCCCTTTGTTTGGTCTGAGTCTGGAGAGATCTTTGCCAAGTATGACAAAATAGGATTCTGAAATCTTCTGAATTACTAGATCACAATATAGTTTAAGAAGCTTTCTTTTCACCCAGATAAAAAATTATGTCTGGGATTTTTTAAACCTCAGACTTGGCAGGTGACACTGCTTTGAATAAAAAACTAATTCATATTTAAAATCTGTCATTTGCACAATGTTGCCAATGACATTGAAACCCTAGCAGAAAGAACAAGGTCAAAATGGCTGCCAAATATGACATCAAAGAAGTCATGCACTTTTTGACTTTTAAAAAAGCTTCTTTATGTAAGTGACAAGAACATTTCTTCCGCTCTTCAACTGCACAATACAATTGTTAAGCGCTGGAATTAACATGGTAACTTAAGTATGTAACTAAAAAAAATATATATATATATATATTTCTACATATGAAATTGTTTACATCACTCAGAGGTCTTGCTTTCTTTTTTCTGGGTCAATATATTTGTCTGGGATATCCATCTGGAAATAAAGAAATACAGTTTACCTTAAGATGCAAAATACAAGCATATACATCATTTGCTGTATTCTTCTCTAAATAATTGTTTCCATATTTTTGGCTTCCTTTGGAAGTTGTGTCAAAATGTTTTGATTATTAGCTGATGAAAATGAGGAGATTCTCTTTCCGTTATGCTGCCATGCACATCTCACCTAATTCAAATTATTTCCTTTCATATCATGACTCACGAGTGCTGTTTAGCCACTTCATTCAAGAAATATATTTTGCTTCCCTCCTTTATTCTCTAGGTTCTCAGGGTTATAAAGAGCCTCCGAACCTCCAGACATGGCGCTCAGATGTGCATCCAGAATCTTGCAGGCAGAGAAGCATGAAATTGTCTCAAGGGTCGGAAATGTAAAGCAGCCGATACCCCTCAAGCTTCAAATCTTTTCAAATCTATAGCTAAGTGTCTGTTCTATTCAGGGAACAACTGTGGTAGATCACCTCTTTTCCCAGAAGCTGAGATGCCCCTCAGTTCATGTTTCGCTTTGGGTTTTGTCAAGGCAACTGGATCAAAGCTGTCACAAGGGTTTTATAATTTAATTATCGTTTACAGGATTTCTGACAAGAAAATTGAGTACAACAAGCTTGCACAGCACTGGCTTGCCTTATTGAATTGCGCGCTTTTAATTCTCTTGACCTCAAATACTTCATATTTATTGGATTGATCTGCTGGTAAGCAGAGAGTGGACACCAGCTACATAAGACTTGACTTCAAGAGCTGCATTACCTGAAGAAATTATTTGAGAGGTGATGAGACACTGAAAGTTACGGGGTTTTTTTCTATTTGGCACATCCATGTCCCAGTTAATTACTGTGAAAAGATTTTGTGTATTTAGATAGATGAGGCACAAAATTTTAAGATGAGAGTGTTTGCCCAAGACAAGTTGTACAACTATGTACTCCTAAACTTCTAATTCTTGCAGGAAACCGGCTAGATGATTCCGAATGTGAATGAAAATCCAAATGACAAAGATTCAGAAGTATTTTAATCATTGTTTGTAGTGGGCTGTTAATTATCCAAATTTACAAAACTTTTCAGTACTTGACACCAGCATATATGTGCATAATAAAGCATTTGATCCAGTTTTTCTCAGGCTCAAATATGAGCTGCATATACAGTGGCTTAAGTATAAAAAAATCCACAGTCGACAACAGACATTAGTTGTGCCAAGAGAAAGCAATGAAGCTTGGAATGCAATTTCACTGGAGCACAGACAGAACCTGGCTCACAGGTACAACCTGATACTCAGCCTGGGAGATCAAACTTGAAAAGGACCGAGTTGAGGCGCCTGTGTTGTTAACCAGCCCTCAACAGTGGGAGGGAATCCCTGATTCAGAGTGGTTTGACTGATAGTTGTCCAACAGGAACTTCTGCAGCGATTTCCTCCAATGTATAGATTTCTGTGGATTCTTCTACAGCTGAGAAACAAATCCACATGTCAGTTTGGGCAGATGAATTCAGAATCACCACCTCTAACTATTTTGGTCTCCTTCTTTAGTGGTTTTGTAATCCACAAAACACCATAATAGCTCATACAAATCACTTCAAGAGACACATGGTTTATGGAGAGATCTACGGCCAACTCGAGGAGATGTTATTTTCATTTCATTATTCATTTCTCCTTCTCACGTGTCGGCTAGAGTGGTTCAGATTCTGTCTTCCACTGAAGTCAATTGGAGTAACACACATAATACAAAAGAACAGGATTTATGACCCAGCAATATTGCCTCTGATTTTAAAAGGTTCTACACACTACAGTCAGGCCATGGTATGAACCAAGCAACATTTGTTTAACCTGCTACTTCTAAGGTATTACATTCCATTTTCTTTTTGAATGCTTCCAAGTTTATTCCTGTATCTAAGCATGAAAAAGATTACCAAATTTCCAGCATTCTTCAAACTTATCATCCAAAATTTTCTGCACTTGGGAGAAGCCGAAGTTGCACTTAAAACAGAAATTCCAAATTCTAAGCCATGAACACAAAAGATATAACTCGCTTTCTCTGATCCATGCCAGTAGATGATCCAGTCCCTTGGGGACTTCAGAACGTACCAAAATAGCTTTCATAGTTGACTGCCATTAAATAAAGTACAATATAGCCTCCCAATCTAATTACAACAATGCCATTTGCTGTCATCTGGTGTTCGAAGCAGTAACAGGCTCCAGGCCTTGTCCTACTTTTGCCTTTAGACCTTCTCTAATCTTCAGATTTGGCAGTGCTAAACCCCAGCCAGTTTTCAGGCTTTTGACAAGAGAAAGAAGCAGACCAGTCATATTTTTCTAACCAAACATACAAGACAGAGCTGTTATATGAAAAACCTAACAGGATTTTTCTCTCCTGTACTGTTTTTACCTGCAAAAAGTCATTCACAGTGCTGCCCCACTGACTGACAAATGAGATCCACCCACTCCTACTGAAACTATGAACAAATTTACCAGCAGCAGAATAGTACAACTGGAGCCTATTTAGTTGCTGATGATTTCTTAGCAGCTTCTTAAATTTCTTACCTGGAAAATAAGATATTTTCGTCACCAAAATAACCCACTCACCAGACAATATGGCTAAGGGAGCTCCTTCAAACATTTTGGTTGGAACAAAAATGGTAAGCAGAGTTATTTCTGATTGATCTAGCCACAAAAGAGAGTGATTTAAGGAGTCTTGAAAGAGTAAAGGAAACATCTAAAAAGGAAGTCCAGAGAGGCTTTTTACTTTCATCTTCAGTTTTGGTAGCTTTTCCTCTCCCCAGTGCAACCCTTAGATCAGTTGAATCCTTTTGTATTTCCATAGGCTTCAATGGTCTGACAGAAGGAATGAGTTTTGCCTTTTCATCTCTATGTAAATGTTTATGTCTAAATAGATACACTGGCCCAAATTCTGGGCTGTGTTCCAGCAGTTTCCTTCTGTAGAAACGAGATGGATGTCCCCAGTGGATAATTAATTCCTTCACTGGGGTGGAAGCCCAGATGACAGAAGCTTAGCAGAATGGTTATAGTCTTCCCTCAGGTTCCTCTAGGGATGGTGAGGGGAGACTTTGACGAAGGTAAGACTTTTATTGAGGGTATGATGAGTTCTGTTTGATTCCACTGACTGTTCAGTTGTCCCTAAGACCACTGTAATGGCCACTCTCCTAAAAAGTAAGTTCCCAAACAGTCATGCAGATTTTTGAAAAAGTGAAAAGTACAGAAAAAAAATATTTGAAGGATGCCCGCTAAGCAGTGTTGATTAAATGGCTTGGAAAACGGAGGGGTTTTATCTGTTTCCACATTTGACCCCTCTTTTTTTGACATCTCAATTCTTGTCCATATCACTCAATTCTGGACCATATCAGTGGGTGATCAAGCACTGGAATAGGCTGCCCCAGGAAGTGGTTGAGTCACCACACCTGGAGGTAGTTAAAACTGGAATTGGCAAAACAGAAACATGCGAAGAAGGACTGAAAATCCATCTCATACACAACCGAAGAATTAAGACTACCATCAGTCTCTGGACACAGGCTGCTACAAACCATAATCTATAGAGCAGGGTTATTCCACTTCCCACTCTCTCTTCCCTCCCAGCACATGTGCTGCATGGAAGAGATCATGAATCAGAACCATTTCTCATAAAGGGCAAAGTCCTGGGAATTCACAGAAGGAAAGGCTGTCTAAGGTGTCATTGGCCATTTTAGGAAAACATTTCATACTCAAAATGACAGATTTCAGAAGTCCTTCAAATACACAGCAGTTCTGTAAGACTGAAGAGAGGCCTTCTTGTGGAGTTCTTCAAAACCACCAAATCCCCCACTTCAGCACAGCCAAACCACAAGGTGTGGGACTTGCTTCCAGCCCCAGAGCATCCCACTGAATACAGAAACTTGAAGCAACAGACCATTATATGCTAAGAACTTGAAGAACTCCTTTCTAACCTGTTCATGTTTTAGCGAGAAACCTGGGAAGAGTCCGTGACCTCAGAGGTCACCTGTCAGACTTGAAGCTACTATTCACAATAGCTTCTGCATTGTTTACACATTAAAAATGTTTCTACAACAAATAACATGTTTTGTATTTTCTCTTTATTGCGTAGTATAGCTTTTCCTTGTGTTTGTGTCTAGAACTGCCTTCAGCTCAGAGGAGGTAACCAAACCGTGCAACTTAACCTCCACAAAGAAAGCATTGACCTGGGTGGATTTTGAAGGAAGGGGAAGAGGGAGATTATGCTCCATCCAGAGGCTCTAAGCCAAATAGATCTGAAATGGAGAAGTGCCCAGATTTCTTACAGCGTGTATTCACTAAACCATAGTAACTCATTGTGTACTGCAATTCCCTGCAATTTATCAGATGCTGGAAAATGGTGGTCTCAGATTTTGAAGCCCTGTGACCCCCAACCTGCCCTTGGTGCAGCTCCTGATTTTCTAATCCTCAGATACTTTTGATATGGTTGCATCAGAAACACAAACTAAGCTCACAGACATACTTGGAGTCATTCCAAAGGTCTATCACAGGTTACTCTGCATAAAACAAACTTTAAACTGACTAAAGAAACAGCTCTGTCATGCATCTTTTTGACTGATGAAGTTGCAACAGTGCCCTATCACCAGTTGCAGGCAAATCAGTTGACTTTCTTACCATTCCTGGATATGAGAATTTCACCAAGCATGTCATGTGCCTTTTATATTTCTGATATGTTTCCTGCACAGGACCTTCTGTTACTAAGCCAGCAATGAACAGATTCCCTATGGCTTGTTGCAAAATATTTGGAGGAGAAGAATCATATATTCACACAGCATTATCCCACAACCATATGGCAGATGTTCAAGCAGGCAAAACAAATACTCTGCATGGATTAATTCAAAATCAGACCTTCATTTCAAAACTCAGAGAATGTTGCCACCACACCAGAGAAGGTCTGTGACAATTTGTGTACCTAGAGTTCAACATTCACAGTCTTTGATACTCCAGAATCTTCTGCTCCAAAAAATCCCCTAGAGGAACTTTCCCTATTCTGTAAAACCAGTCATTTTCCTGAGGAACAGAATACTGCTCTCTCTTTTCCAATGTCATTTTGGGAATTAATTGTAAGCTACAAAGTATTTTGATTGGAAAAATTAAGATAAATAATAGCAATTTAACTGCTAATCTGACATGGTGTGTTTAGTATTAATCAAACTAAGTAATGCTACCCAAGAGTTCAGTAACAGCACATTTATAAGGTCTGGTGATATATTACAAGCAATTTTTATCCAGTTGAGTATTTTAGGATAAAATCTAAAAAGAGGAAGGCTAGTGTCTTTCTTCTAAATTTCCTGGCTTTGTTTCACAAATATTCTCCTCCTTGGTATTGTCTCTAGCTTTTAATTTACATTTCATCAATATTAGAAGTAAATAATCAAATGATGTGCACATTGGCTATTCTTTGTTGCGATGATGAATTAATCAATCAGGGGCAGGAATATTGTTTATCTTGGCATTCCAAACTATGTTTGACAGCTGATCTCATAGTATGAAGATAAACTGCCATAGAGAAAACAAGGATACAGAAGAAACCTTTACCAAGAAAGGAAACTGTGTGATAAAAAGGGAGAGAGGAGGAAAAAAAAAACAAAACAGGAGAACATACATGTTTTGTCATTGTCTGTCTTGTAAAGTATTTCAGAGTTTTAATTTAACATTTTATTTCCCTTTTGGAAACAAGTACACAAAGTCCTAAAAACTTTATGCCTCTATCTGTAAAATCTGTAATGATTTTTCTCTTAGAAATATAATCTGACAACCAAAAAAATAGGTAGATTTAACTTTATAATGCCTTGGTACTCTTCGCATGGTGCCTCATTCTCTCCTTTCCTCTATTTCCTCACCAGACTTCAAGTTAATCAGTAGCTAAAAACCCCAAAGCTCAAATTCCCTGTATTTTTTGAGGGACAAAAGCACTGGAGTTCTCAAACTTTAGTTATTAAATACTGTACAAATATTCCTGTGAACTTGCAATCAAAATTTAGTGTTTTGGACATAGCCCTTGTTTCTAGAACTGAGAGTTTACATCAAAATCTTTTTGGATTTTTAAACTAACTTTTCAGACCTTGAAAAACTTGGTAATAAAAAAAGACTTAGGACTTCAAAAATCAGAAAGCCTTTAGCATACAAAATTATTGCTCCTACTTAGCAAATTAAATGGCTCCAAAACTCTACTAAACTCTTTTTTTTTTTTTTAAGTGTTAAAGAAGGGATAAATTGCATAATAGCTAGTGTCAGCTCTACAGCTGGAAGAGCACAATAGGGAAGGGGAGAAATGCATACATGAAGCAGAATGTCAAAAAAATAAACCACAAAGAAAAGAGTTAGGTGAAAAAAATCAGACTCAAACTATGATTTTGAAAAGCTGTTCACGTTTTTAGGCGTTTTAGTGTCCCCGTTTTTTTTTTCCCATGGTTTGGATTCCCCAGACAGCTCAGATCTCTCATCACACACTGCAGTCTGGGACATTCAGAATGTATTTATGTTGAGCAACACAGATTTCCGATGATGTTACAGTTGTACAATAGTTATACAATTTCTGTCCTGCTAATAACAAAACCTATATGAAGCAATAGTTGGAGAGGATGCATAATGTCAGGGGAACTGAGAAACAGTTACTTAAACACAACTGTTTGTGATACAGATAGCCATGGAAATGGGAGACTATCATACTCCACTATTCTGAGTGCCCAAACTCTTTCTGTAAGGTCTCTTCTTCAGGACTCACTATTTCCTGGCTCTCAAGACTCTCTCCTTGTTCTTGTTTCACTGCTGCATAGAGAGATTCCACATAATATTTCATTTCCATAAGGCACTCCACTGTCATTTCTCCTCTGCACTGACTTCCAAGAGTAGTACAATTCCAGTCACATCCCACTATGCCCTGAGGTTTGCACCAGGAAAACGAATTATTGTAGCAGATTCAGGCAAGCAACAATGATTTAGAAATATAAATGTATCCAGCTTCAAACTTGAAAAAACCTGAAGGAATATATACCAGGAATTTACAGGGACAGGACTGTCAGGAAGATGCATCACTGGGCAGTATTGTGGCCTCTATCAAGCAGAATTTTTCAGCAAAGTCTAGGAAGAAGAGGAGAAGGAAATAATGATCAGGACATTTTTAAAGCACTTGTTGAGAAACCCAGCAGTTTGCAGGATAATGGGAAGAGTGTACTTGTTAAAGTCACTAGCTCACAGACTTCTTAAGCTCCACAGTGACAGCACTAACAGAGAAGTCTGGGAATTAAAAGTCTCAGAACATCTAATGAGGTTTCACTAGGCAGAGTTTTGGGAATGGGCACCTTTCACAGGAGCTGAGGGATGAGAGAGAATTCCAGGGCATTTCTGCAGGAGTAAGAAGCACTAACCAGGCTGTGATGGCAGCGAAACAGTTTGGTCAGTGTCCCACCCAGACTAGCATGACCAGATGATGGTCTGTGCTGAGCCAGCTTAGTTTTCCACTAGTACCTCTCTTTTTCAACAGCAGGTTTAAAAATTATGAAAACTTAATGTTTTGTGAAATCATTTAATAAAAATCCTAATTTATTAAACAGTGGCCCATTTAAAGTGTCAAAACCTGCTTTAAAGAAAAATAACTACGAGTAAGGGTGAGAACCATGGGAGCCCTCCACTCGCTTAAGTGAATAAAATTGAAAAAAAAATGTAGTTTCAACAATTAAAATTAGGTTTTATTTTTTTTTTACGTGATAAATGCTCAGAGAATAACTCAGAGGCTTGAAAAGGAACTGTTCATGGACTTGGCTACTGGAAAAAATGATTTTTTATAATGGACTCTCAGAACGGTTAAGCAGTTGGAATCAGCTACTTTTATATACTTTATTCCAAACACCATGGAATTTTCTTTAAAAGAACACATATTTTACTTCTAAAACTAAAAAATGGTTCTGTTGTATGAGGGGAAAATATAAATGCAAATATATAGAGATTATTTTAATCTTCTTCCATAAGAAAAATTCAAAGGCAACATAACAGTCATAAAATGATGTCCAGCCTTAAAGTCAAGGTGGGAAGCATCCCAGGAAGTGTCCACTAGATTAAGATTCATATCCAACATCAGGCATCAGTTTAAGCAGTATAACAAACAAAAAGTAAGAATAAAACGTGAAGTACTCTTAAAGATAAATAATTTTCAGAGATTGTTCTGAGACTTATCATTTTTCCATTAAGATTCAACTTAGAAAATAATCATAGGGTTTTAAAACAAATCTTAAGATTTTTGATCCTGGTTCTGTTTTGCTCTCATAAGATGAGAACTTTTAAAAGCAATTCCTTTGCTTATGCCAGAACCAGACAAGTACTGGCTTCAGAAAACCTCCACTGTTTTTCTAGCACAGACTTCCATTTAGTAAGACATACATGTTTTTTAATTAAATTTCCTATGAAAAACAGTGATCTAAATTGAGGGAAACTGTGCCTCACAAAAATCCAGCAATATTACTGAAACCTAGAGCTTATTTGAGAAGACAGGATTTTTTCACAGAAGTCCTAAACACCCTCGTTTCTCTATTTCTGAAGGTAAATAAACCCTTCACTAATTCCTCCTCAGGCCTACCCATTTGGGATTTTCTGGGTGAGGAAGGGCAAACAATGCTGTCTGGTGTTTTACTGGTGCTTTCTACAGCCGTGTGCCCGGTAGCCCTGGGGCACCCCGGAGAGGTGCAGGACAGCTGTGCTTGTCCATGTTCCAGATGCAGTGCAGCCGTGTCCTGCAGCATCCCCCATGTCCCCAATCCCCTATGCCTCCCTCAGTCACTCAGAGAGAGGCCCAGGCTCAGTGTTTCCCCCTTCCTGTCCTGGGAAGCCAGGTAGGAGGCAAGGAGAAGGGGATGCAACTCCCTATCTCACCCTAACCTAGAACAAGGATTTGACCAGGCTGAGCACCTGCAGCCAGAAACTGTGGAGTCCTCACAGACCAAGCTGGTCAAAGCTCAGGAAAAGACAAGCAGAAGAGCAGCAGAGGAAAATGTCATGAATGAGGTGTGGTGACTGGCTCATGCAAATGAGGAGGAGTTGTTGAGAATGGTGGGGAGAACTCCTGTTTAGGGCTTGCAGTTCTTTTGACAGGTGCTTTTGTTGTTCCAGTATGGTTTTGAACCCTCTTCTGTTCTCCCTTCAACACTCTCCTCCCCTTTTGTGGTCACTGCCTGGCAGCTCTGGCTGACATGCAAAAACACGTAGGCGAAGAGTTTATTTGCCCCTCATCAGAGGTGGCAGGCAGTTGGGGACACTTGTTGCTAGAGGCCTGGCAGGGTAACATGGCACCACCAATCAAGAGATGAGAAGGGCTCCACCAATGAAAGGCATGGAAGGACTGATTGACAGGCCTTGGGTGGGGCCAAGTATCCATATATGGGCAAAGCTGCCAGTTGTGGGAGGGGCCAGAGGGACATGTAAGGGCTGCTCATGAATATTAATGAACTGATGCAATCTCAGGGTATAAAAGCCAGAGAGACCATTTTGTGAGCTGAGTCTCTGGTGGGCAGGAGGGGTTACATCAGGCTCCTAGCGCTGTTCTCCCCCTTTGCTTTGTCATTTTAATGGGCTCTAATTAAATTTTATTTACTCATTCCCAAACGGGTTTTGAGTCATTTATAATAAAAACACTCCCTGCTCCACAGAGAGAACCACCGCATTTTATGTCACACTCTGTGCACTTTGGTAATGTCCTGCCATGAGTCCCAGGACAAGCAGAGGCACCAAATCTCTAAGCATTGGCTTTGGAATTTCAGCTGTCCACAACTGTTCAGAGCAAATGTTTGCAGTGACATCTCTGTCAGGAGAAAACAACTGCATCTACGTCCAGCTGAAAACAATTGCTGTATCTAACTTCAGACATTTTCTCCATACAGCTCCCCAGGTAGCTCACACATCCACAGCCCAGCACTAACCTTCTTCTCACTCACAGGAGCACAACCTCAGTCATTCACATGGGAATAGCAATTCTAGTTGCTTTACTCTTTTTTTGTAAATAAATGCTTTCGTTTTTTTAAATTAGCACGTTCCGAATGCATTGGATGCCATGTCTTGAATAGGCAGTGTTGTTACCAGTGATGAGCAATCACTTTCCAAGTTTCCTGCAGCAAAGTTGGTACCTTAAATCAGCACAGTACCACTGCAATGCCTTAAACCATTTTGCTCACTTTGTTGCCTCTTAGCTCTGTACTCAATGTCTTTTATTTTTTATGGAAATATGGCATACAGAAACACAGTAAATCTGAAGGCCTACAAAGCATTTTAAACCATCATAAATTAGACCTGACATGGAAGGCCACCTTGTCACCTCCTACACTGCTCCGTCCCTCAGGCCACTGCAAGTCTTTGGGCTGCAGTGCGCTTAGTTGGATTAATCCCATATCTACCTGTGATCCAGGTTAAACATGCACAGCTTTTTGCTGGGTTAGGCTTAACCCAGATCATAATTACACCAGATCAAAGCCGGCATAAGACTGCTCTGGTAAAGTAAAAGTCATCTGCTGACATGAAATCCAGATGTCCTTCAGTCTCTCAGTTACCACCATCTAAAATGTGGCACAGCTATCTTGGCAAGAGAGTGGATAGGTCTTGCAGCCATAACTACATTCTCTGGTTACCATCTCTAGTAGAGTTCCAATTTAATTGGGCTAATATTCTTCTAAATACAGGCATTTTCCTCTCCATTTTTGGGGATATTAGTTTTTAGTGTGGGTCTCTACTGCGTAAGGCAAATGTTTGTAGAGGGTTCAAAAGACAAGCGCTAAGTTCTGAACACTGTTAGAGCTTTTTATGCAAAATGAGTGGAAGATCTGTTTATTTTCCAAATTGCTTTCTTTAATTTACATTGACTTCTTTAAGGTATGATATCAACTTCAGAATCCACCTTTGGAAGTGCAGGGTGGGGAAATCAGGCTTACCACAGCAGAAAAATGCTTATTGTTTCATTAGCCTCAATCCAGGAAAACCAACGCGGAGCAGTGAGGCCAAAACTGCCAACTCATATTCCAAAATAGTCAATGGTAAATCATCAGATATGGAACTGGTGAGGGTGGAAAGAGAAAAGAATGGAATTGTTTACTCCCTTACGGTTTTAATTGAATAACATACACACACAAAAAAAATAAAATCTAGTTATAGCAAGAAACGAAAAAAAAATCTTGGCTTATGTCTGCAGCAGCCCTAGGTTTTGGACAGAAGCAATGTTATAATGTATAATTATATAACTTGCTTGAACAGTTGCTTTCCATATGGGAAGTAACAGATTTGTCCAGTTGCATTTTGGCAAAGCCTGAATCTACCATTATTCAGGGTATAACAATTTCACTGAAATTTGGAAGTCTTACAAAGGTATCTACACGTTTCACTGATGGTCTTTGACAGTATTTCTCTTCCTAAGAATAATACATGGCTTCAACCCCTTTTCCTGAGGTCCTCAGCTATATTTATCTCCCAGGACTGTCAGCATCATTGTGTTCTGACTACAAATGACTAAGTCAGCACTCTCTTCCTCCCGTGATGAAAGAAGGGATGAAGCTTCAGGACACATGGAAAAGGTACCTTTGAAAGTCTCATTTCAACATTTTGATTTTGGATAATCCTCTAAATACACAGATTAGATTTGGTTCAGCTGCTTTGTGATCTTCATCTCAGGTTATTTTGTGTCTTCCATATCAGTCAGGAACTGAAGCAGGAAAAAACAATTCAGCCTTCAGTAGACTCAAAACAGCAGCCAGCACTTGCTGCTTATTTCAGTAGCTTAGCTATAACCCCAAGGTCGATTGCACTTCTTAAAATTCTGCGGAATACCAGATTTTCAATATCTGTGAGCCTGAACTAACAGTGGCCAGGACTATTTTTTGTCAAGAGTCCTTCTCCACTAGTTAGAACACGAATTGATCTCATCAGGTTCTCAGCCACCCATTCTAACGTCAAGAACTGGGAGATTTTCAAAACAACACAAAGGAAAGTAACAGGCGCAGATGTTTGGCACATAGAAGCAGGATGTAAGTTGCTGAGTGTGAAACTCAGCAGAGAAGCCACAAAAACTGTCACAGTTTCACAAGACTGATGCCAAAGTGACCTAGTTACCAGAATATCTGAGTTCTCAAGTGTAAGTCAAATACATATCAATTGGAACTTCCCCCACAGCTAGCCTTTCAAATACTGGACAAGACATTACTCCTCAAAAAAAAAAAGTATTTTACAGGCTTATTCCACCTAAGTGTTGGAGGAAAAAACCAAAGGTGTCCAACTTCAAAAAAGACAATGCAGTGTGAATTAAGAAAGCACCAAGTAGTGGTTCCACAAATGCCACTTCAGTCTCCTGGGGAGTGCAGCAGCCGCGTAGCCCATAACGTTTTCAGTATCCCAAAGGGAAATTACCTCAGATTTCCTGTGTTCTCATTTGTCTGACACGTGTTTTTGTTACATTTTATATCTTTAAGTATTTTATATTCCATGAAATCACTCCAAAAAGCAATTTGTCACATTATATTATTTTCTCCTATCTTTATATATCATCAACATTTTGAGAACTGAAACTACTGTGGTTTGGAGAATCCATGGAGGGCATCTGGTACAATTAGCAGAGCTAAAGAGAGTGCTTTTGTTGCCAGATGGTCCTCTTTACTCTCCACGAAACAGTTGTTGGATAATAGACAGGAACAGGCCTGGGACGTGGAAAAGAGCTGAGGCATGTGGGTGAGAAGTTTGAATCCTCACAGGCAGACAGAGGAACTGCAGAAGTCTCCATACATCCTGACCAGGTGCCACAAACCAGAAATGTACCAAGTCTCACCTCCAAAGGCAGCAGTCCTGAGTGAAGGTCTCAAGTGGGTGGGAAGCCTCCTTAAACCATGAGACAATTCAAATACAGCATTCACCTTTGTCTTTATCTTTCCCCCATGCCAGTGGTGGGCAGCTCTGTGCTCAGCACAGTAGCAGCTTTGCATCCCCATGTCTTGCTCGGCACTTTGGACACCAGTTTGAATACCAGCTACTGGCTTGGCTCCGACCTTTAATTTGCAGCTGAGTTTTGAATCCAGCCCTTGACCATGACACTCCTGGCTGCCAGTGACTGCTAGGGAGGAGAGGAAATTTGAGACGGAGGCATGATTTCTCCCAAATGGTAAATACAGTGAATCATCCTGCGAAATAACATCATTCCCCATAGTGTGTATAGCTCAGCGGTGACAATAAAGAGAAGCAGCTCAGGGGACAGACTCTTCTACGAGGGAGAAACGGAAAGTGAGAAAATGCACCCCAATTCATGCCTAAAGGAGCACCATTAAAGCTACTAAACAGCTGAACACATTGTCTTATTGAGACCCAAAATACTTCCTCTACCGGAGTCCTGCTGTACAATCATTTTCTGAAGTGCAGAATTTTGCTGACTTTACATTCCAGCAAGTGATCTGGAGTAGCTTACAAATGTTGCCGTATTTATGCAGAGGGGAAAACTTCAAACTGCCAGCCCTCCATAGGCCATGAAAACAAACCTTCCCCTCAACCCCACAGTTCCTACTCAGTGTTTTGTGAACTTGAGGCACTGACAATGTATTTTAACCAGTTCTTCAACAACTGCTATTCTAACTTTCTGCCACCATCAAGAATTGGGATCCTCTGTGTTTCCAAACCAATTTAAAGATAACTTTCTGTAATTTGGTTGTGTCCATTTGATACATACGAGGACAGAGAGGCACACACTCCTAATCAGAAGCTTTGAAAGAAAATAAAGCAAGATGATAGAATATACAAACCATCCTCTGGCCAGGGATGGGTTAATGCAGTGCTCTGGGCTCTGCCCCCCTGTGCTAGTAATAGGAATCAGGCTTGTAGGGAAGGATTTCTTGGTGACTGGCCAGGAAGAGAGCCTATAATCTGCAAAAGATGGGGTCTGGGGCTGAGTCAGGAGCTGCCTGAGAGCCTTCTGCCTGTCAGAGCCTCTCCAAGAGCAGCTAAGTCTGTGTGCAACAACCGGGGACTCTCACCGAGCCCATCTTTCTTTGTCACGGAGGCAGCGCTGCGCTGGAAACCAGCGACAGCCAATAAAAATGTGTAATGCCCTACAGCCCTGCGACTCTTGGGGTTGAGATTGTGGTGATTCTTATTACAATTGCTTCTGAAGTGGCAGTGGTCAAAGGGCACGTGAAGTGCCGTTTTTGTATCGTTTGGTTAACTCCAGACAATTGGCTGCCCTCGCTGAAATGACCAAGCGGCACTGGAACCGCCAAACGGTGAAGAAGAGTCACAAGTTTTGTTACTGGGGAGTCTGGTAAGGTGTAACTCACAGAAGGAAAGCACTTCTAGCAGAATCTCTTCAGAAGGGTCCACACCAAGTCTAAAATCAGATGAAAGAATCTCGCTGAGTGAGAAAGGCTAAAAAAGGTTCATTATCACTGTAACCTTGCCACTGGGAGAAGCTGTGATCAGTGTTCAGCAGTTCACTAGCTCAGTCAAAAATCAGTCCTATTGACACAGAGGTAGAAAACCCCCAGGGATGAGCATTTTGTGTGCTCATTTCAGCTCTCTCAACTAATACACTACTTCTGGTAAAATCACAATGGCCAAATACACACAGAGGCAAATACTGAACACTGTTCTCTGTTAAGCCAGGCTGCTTTGAGTGAAGTAGTAGTGTGTGCTTAGTGGTGGATGTCTTTAAACAAAAAACCAAAACAAACAAACAAACAAATCCAAAGTGTCCTTTCTGTGTATTTTACTCAGTAGAATTATCAGACGGACAGTGTTAAGAAAAATATGTAGACTGGAAAATTCATTTGTTTTCAAATCCAAAAAATAACTGTCAGGAAAGCTCCATGGTGCATCTTTCTATTTTACACACTTTACATATGCATTCCAAAACCAGTGCTATCATCTTTGTGCATAATTAATACCAAGATTGTGATAAGACCATTGATAAGCTAGAAAAAATATACCTGGTTGTAATTTATTCTATTAGAAATAAATCAGCATTTTTCTTCTGAAGATTTTATTCGCTTTTGTAGTCCTCAGTGGTAAAAGTTTAGTAAGGAGCACTCAAAGAGCCAGAGTGCCCTCTCGTGGTCCTGTATCATCATTGTTACTTCATTTTTGGAACAAAACAAAACAAAAAGTTTAAAAAAAGAAAGGCCGAGCTGTGACTCTTCTACACAGAAATCTTACAATCATCAAACCAACATTCCTAGATGTTCTCCTAACAAATATAATTTTAAGAGCTAGACAATTAAGTATGCAGATCCAGACTGCCAAATGTCAGCCACGTAAAATGAAGTCCAGAAAATAGAGCCCATGCTTTATCTCCACCAATTCCAGACATCACAACAAACTGAAATACAAACCACAGCTTAGATAAAGTTCTCAGTGGCTATCTCGGTTTGATAACATAAACACCACATTGGCATGACACAGAAGCGAGGAGAAATAAGAAAAAAAGGAAGGAAAGTGAATAGAGACTTTCAAAATTAATTCTGCTGTAGCCAAGACAGAGGACTAATTCCTTCCAGGAGCTCCTGCTCCTGGAGTGGTACCTGCTGGGGGCCAGGTGTGAGGCTGTGTTGTGCGCAGACCTTCAGGCATTGCCACACGTTTTGGGCCCCTACCACTGCCATCTCAGCTGCACTACAGCTAATACAGACTGGGATGAGTCCGTTTCCAGGCTATTTTTGCCCTGTGTTGCAAGGAGAAGGACAAGACCAAGTCCTTCAATTTGTCCATCCCTCATCTGTTTTGTGGTTCTTCACAGGCTAACTCTGGTTTTCACTCAAGAATGGCAGCTTCCCCTACAGCAGCAAATGGATAGTTCAAAACTAAAAATGAGAGACTGTTCCCCAGTTCAGAGGAAGAACATGCTGCAAGCAATCAAAAGCAGATGGGTATTTTAATGCTTGGCTCCAGCAAGCTGCCAGTCACGGCATGACTGCCAGTCACAGCTGGACCAACATCTGCAATGTGAGTGGTGCCACTGTGGGCAGAACAGTAAAATACTCTGATAAAGGATGCCAGCTGAGCTGCAGAACACGTGCTGCTAGGTCACCGCTGGCACACTGATGGCACAAGAAGGAAATCCAAACTTGCAGAACTAATTCAAGGACAAACAGATATGACCAACATTAAAGGCAACTAATTCAACGTCTGCTCCCAAGAACCGAGCAGCAGAAACGCTCACTGAGAATACTTCAGATCGCTTTCCTTGGGATCTCAAACGTCTCATACTAAAGGTCCAACAAACACGCCTTTTAATTTTTTCTAATGTGTCCAAAAGCAACGAAACTAACCACTTGTTCTTCAGTGAGACTAAGAAACTGGTTATAAAGCAAAGCAGAACTGGAATTAAGAAAAGGTATTTTCTAAATATCAGATCTTACAGTTCCAATACAGTTTTACCCTTGAACTATAAAACAATGATTTAATATACTACTGCCAAAGTTACCCAAAATGAGCAAAAATACCCTCTCTCTAGGCAATCTGTTTGCAAATGGAACAGCTTATTAATGCTTACTTAATTGAGAACAAGTAAACAAGGGTCTTAGCCACACTGAGCCAATTTCTTGAGGCAAACTTCATGGTCTGAGTTTCCAGAAACGCACTGGAAAATTAGCAAAAGGGAATGGCTTTCTCTGCTTTGTTTTAAGCCACAGAAAACAATGTCAGGCCACACCCACAAAATGGTCCATTTGACTCCCTCTGGCTGTAAGAATTGACACAGCTTTCAGAAAGAAAAAAAAGAAAAAAAATCCAGTAAAAAAAATCTCTGCTTAGCATGTATTCTAAACCATTATATGTAACAGAGAGACATCAATACCATTTTGTATCCTGAAAGCCTCATGGTGGTTTTTACATTCTTTGTTGTTGTTGCTGATTATCAGCATCATAATTATCCAAAATTTCCTGTTCCTCTGCTGAAAATCATCACCTTTATGGTGACTGATTAGCACAGCTTTGCCAATTAACCTGTCCCCATTTGCCAGTGTCAGCTGAAGGAAAAACATGCATTACTAACACAAATGGACTAGAAGAAATGCATGGCTCCTCTCTGAAACGTGATTTTGTAAAATAAATAAGAATTATTTCTCTCTTAATTAACACAAGCTGCTTTCTGCTGCTGAACTTGGATCTGGTGACACTACCAACATCAACACCTTTACTGCAAGAACTGATGCTATGATCTGGAAATTGAATGGGGTGAGGTGCAGACAAAGTAACAATATGTCAGTGCGTGCTAATTTCAAAATACTCATTTTGGATTGTTAGGTCAATTTAGAATTAGATATTGTATTCATAACTGTTACTTACAATGCCTCAAGGAAAGACTTTTCTGATGGTACCGCAAAGCCAGGTTTAGCACACTGCATCTAACTAGACAAGCTTTGCAAAAAACCTGCAAATATTGAAAATTTAGAGGAATCATTCTTTACTCTAAAAATGCCATGTGCCAGGGAAGGGAAATATCTCTTCAAATCTGAGGAATCACTAGAGAAAATAACAAAAGGTCATCCTGGTAGTTTATGGTAACACAAAGAGGTATAAAACACTTTTATCTGTGACATGAACACCCTTGAGGTCACCCGGAACTTTCACTGTACCAAATGTGTGGCTGATATACAGAGAAATGTAGAAGAATGAAAGGAAATGGGTGCACCATTGGAAAAGGTTTTTGTCTTGACAGAAAACTATTAGCAGCAAATATTTTTTCTGTAATTCCTAATGCTTATTCAAAAGATCTTTTTTTTCAGTGGTTGCATTTAAATTGTCCCTGTTTGTGAGCAGAGCAAATGGAAGATTTTAATTATGATAACATGAAAACCACAGGCATCTAAAGTACCCTTTGGGTTAATTTTCTTATCAGTAAAAAAAGAGGACATCGATGAGATTGAATCAGTTAGGAGAGTTACTTAGGTAAGTGGAGCTTTAAGTCTACTATAGCTGGCCATAAAAGATCATTTCCTGAGTAAACAAGGATGTAATTGTGCAGTTTGCTCCTTTTCTGCCCACACACCTCCTTTTTTCTCCCAAGGGTGAGCATTCTTAAAATTTCAATCTAGAGCAAACACGTGAAAGTCACTGAGTAAGATATTCTCTAGGACCCAGAAGAACTTAGAAACACATCTGCTCTAGGAGGTAGTGCTTAATCTACCAATAAATCCAACTCATGCATGTAAATCAAACCCACATAGCTCCTGTGCTTAGGCATTAGGCACATGGATGTTCATTAGCACGTGGCAGTGTCACAAAACTCAGTAGAAGTGAAGTTTCCTTTCCTTGCAGCAGTTCTGCTTCTAATCACAAAGGTGAATTTAGTTGGCAAAACAGCCTCACCAGTCTTCACCTACTGCAGGCAAGAGTTGAAGTATTAAAAACAAGCCCTTGTTTTTTACATTTCAAGGACAGTAATAATCAAGGACAGTTCATAATTTCTGGTGACAATTACTACACCATTAGAAAAACGCTCTGGTCTGCTATGATTTACAGAAGTTACTTTAAAACTGCTTCATCTTGTGGGATCTTCCAGTACAGTTTTGACTGGTTCACTGAATTTTCAAACTTGATGCATTTCAGGGCAATAGAGATATTCCACTCAAATTTATAGAGCTGAACCATGCTGATGTGGCTGTGCAGCTTAAGAAATTGATCTCAATCGTTTTCCAGACTTTTAGATTCATGGAACAACACCTTTAGAGAATTTAGAGAAATCAGCTCTTTTGAACAAAGAGCAAGAAGAACAAGGATGCCCAGACACGCATATTATGGGGAGAGGGGGCATGAGCCCTCCTACGTAAGTGAACCTCGAGCCAACAGCCTTAAGTTTTCCATCCTTCCATTGTCGGGTCCAAAAGAATCTGACTTCTCTTCTAAAACAAAGTCTAATCCCCTTTACGTTGATTTCTAAATGCATTTTCAAGTTTGTATTTTCACCAACAGGTGGAGCATCAGTTCTGAACTCCTTATCTGTTTGTGATCTAAAACAACCTGAATGTTCACTAAACAGTAAAATAAAGTGTTTCACATCCGTGCTGCTGGGAAGCTACGCAGAGTGAAAAGGACCAACTACTGAGCCAAGACAGGAAGAGTAAATAGGGAAGTGTGTCAAATAGAAATATAGTGTTTCAGTATCATGAAAATACAGGCTGTTCTTAGTCTGAGCTGTACTAAAAGACTTTTCCCTTTTTAATTGATTTTCTGGCGCAAAACTTTCTACAGCCAGTAAGAGCAACTTCCAAATGTGGCTAAAGTATTATGAAGTTTGATTACAGAGAAGGTGAACAAGGCAGCCATGTTTCAGAAGTTGATACACATGGATCACACTGGAAGAAGAATTTCTTTTTACTCAACACCACCACTCTAATTTCTAAATTTTGGACAATTTATTAAATTTCAGGGCTGAATTCTACTTCTGTGTAAGTGCAACTTCCATCAACTCCTTAAAATAACCATTCCCCAAAAGTTGCCAAAACTAACATTCCCAAGGAACTTCAGACTGTTATTTTCGGTCTGCTTAATAACAAATTTTCCTTCTGCTGAAGTCTCAAATTAAGATTTCCATACTAGAATACACTAGGCTTTCACATACAAATAAAAAACCATTTGCTTGCTGAGGTTTTGGCTTTATTTCTGTTTATAAATGTGTAAAGCAACAACCCTCTAGGCAACATCGGAGGGAAAAATATGAATAATTAATCTTTGCAGCGGTATATTTACCTGCATTGGTAAAAATACTATCAGACCATTTACAGTGCCCAGAGGAGCAAAATATTTAAGTTTTTTTTCCTTGGTGCAAACCAAGATGTATAGGTGATCACATCAGCGTCACCAAATGTCTCTGGTAGAGACACTAAAGAATGAGGCAGGCAGCAAGAAGGTCAGCAGGAAAGTTCTATATTTAATTTTCTGACTCCATCTTATATACAATTCTTCCAGAAGGCACAAGATTGGCTACATAGGTTGCCACCTCTTTGACCTCGTTGGTGAAGACCACCAGTCACCTTTCTCCTCCCAGAGGAGAAATATGTAAACAAAAAGATAAATTCTGAAAATATACATTGTTTTCTTGAAGCTGCGTGAGAACAAAATGCAAACTCTGAAAAGCAGGCAAAGTTGGGGCAACATATGGGCACTGCAATTCCCAACAAAAAGAGCTTTTTTGGGCAGGGAGCAAAAGAAGGGGGTACAAGGAGAATCTTAGCAAGTATAGGCACTTAGGTAGAGGCTCAAAGGAGAGGGACATATCCTCAGTTTAAGTAAATCAGCATAAATTCATTAATACTCAATTGATCTCAGACTGAGAATTTAGGAGGTGTACACAGGCTGCGTTCCAGTAACCCAGTTCATCAACCAAATTTATCTTCTTCCATAAATTTCAGCCTCAATAATGACTAAATAAAATCTCTAATGCAGTATTACAACTGCCATTTCCTACAATTTCTCTGGTAAGAATAACAGGAATTTCATTCATTCAAATATTTCTTAATCTTACCTACTATTCCTGTTTTCGTAAATGCAAACAAATTCATGAGTGAGGACTGGACCATCAGAACCAGGTGTTTTTTCACCCTGGAAATCCGTTTATGCTAACTTTTCATTAATTCCTCTGTTTGGGCCATGTGCCTTTTCCTACTCGGAAGAATCCTTGGTCTGTTTTTGAACAGGGTCAGCGGAACTGACTGAGCTATTGATACATCCACAGAGAAACAAAGAGCACAAACTCTGTACAATCTGTATAATACAGAGCTTATATATAATAATACATGTATACATACATATATAAAAGTATAAATTATTACAGTATATATTACAGAGTCATAGAATCATAGAATGGTTTGGGTTGGAAGGGACCTTAAAGATCATCTCATTCCAATCTCTTTGCGACAGGCAGGGACACCTTCAACTAGACCAGGCTGCTGAAAGCTCCATCCAAACATGGCCTTGGACACTTCCAGGGTTGGGACATCCACAGCTTCTCTGGGCAACCTGTGCCAGGGCCTCACCACCCTCAAAGAATTTCTTCTTAATATCCAATCTAACCTACTCTCTTTCAGTTTGAAGCCATTCCCCCTTGTCCTGTCACTAAACACTTATATGTATATAATTATTTCTAAATTTTATAGATTTTTAACTGCTTTCATACACAATAAGATAGTAAAAAAAGTCTCCTTCAACTGCAAGAGACTTCAAAGAGTGACAATACCCTTCCTGCAGAGGACGGGAGTACCTCCCTATGATTTTTTTTTTATTTAATACAAATTTTATTAGATACTTATCTACTCTGTGGAAATAAAAAAAAAAAAAAAAACTAAGATATTTTGCCTGGTATTGCCATGTGATGGTACAGTCATGACAGACAGGGTAGCTCACAATCAAAATTAGAATTTGGTTGGTACTAAGGTCACTGAGATAACATTTTTAAAAGCACTTTGGGAGGTCAAAAAACACACAAAGTAAGAGGGAGTACGAGGATACAGGCAGGGTACAACTTATCACAGCATTTGTGTCAAAAGCAGATGAATGGAATGTTTACAAAATAAACTGAACAACAGAAACATGTTACCAAATATCCTTCCCAAGTAATAAAGCAAAAATTAAATCTTTACAAAATAAACTGAACAACAGAAACATGTTACCAAATATCCTTCCCAAGTAATAAAGCAAAAATTAAATCTTTTGATGATCTTCTCTGTGACTTAAAGGGTGGGGATATTTTAACAGTCCATTTTCTTCAGTCAAATTCAATCATTTTGAAAAATGGCATCCATGAGAGTTTCTTATAGTGTCTTGAGAGTTAAAAATCCCACCCTGAAAAAAATCCAAATACAGCATAAGCATTCTTGCAGCCACTGACATGAGAGCAAAGGTTTTCCTGAATATGCCATTGTTGAGGTCTAAGTTTTTAGCTAACAGATGCCAGAAAAAACAGAATTTAAGAAGTTAGCTGAGATGACAAAGTTAAACTTAAGTGGGGAAATTAATTGGAAAAACCTTTACTGACATATGAATCTGAACATAATGTAATTTAATTTTACTTTGTTAATTACACCAATGCATTTAGCTTGCTATTTTATATGCCTCTTTTATACATTATGTATTTCTGAAGAGAAATGGTTTTTTAGAACCTATTTGAAATGAATTTATCTTGATTTTAAGCCCTACTTCAAATCCAATGATATAATACTCATTAAGTTTCAGGAGAAAAATGAATGCAAAATGAAATCTGTTGCATAATACGTGGGAAAAAAAAGGGGAAGGAATTTCTAAAGATCACATTTATGAGAGCTTGAGAGGAGATTAAAGTCATGCTGCTAATCTTCTGTTGGTTCTTAAACAGAACCCTTGGCAAATATTTAATTACTAATACTTTTACCATGCTGAGAGAATGCTGCACATAGATTACTGCAGAAAACTGTTATTTAAAACAGGAGATTGGAAATCAAGGAGAAATCTAGCTATTCTCACCAGGGATAGCATGTTTGAAATTCCAGACACCATCTTCAGTGCTACACAGGCAGACCCACTTTTATTCTCATGAAGTTCAGCAGACAGGAAGAGCTACAGTACAAATTAATGTTAATTTGATTAATTACAATGTTAATGTGTGATAAATATATGAATGCTCTAGCAGTTTTCACTATGTTGCCAGACTGTATAAATTAAAGTTCTAGTTCCAATGGGCAGATTGAATTTAAAAGCATATCCACAGATGTATCTAGCAGCTAGGCATTATTTTGCTGAATAATCCTCAGAATTTTGCTGACAGATGTAATCATATTCAGTAGACACTTCTGTCTCTTGGTTTGTACCTTCATTTTATCAGTTACATTTTATCAGTTTCATTGACAACGTCCAGTTTCCAGAGCCATTTTCTCTGCCTTTTGAGCTGGATACTGAAAATAATCCCTCATCAAGATCTGGCAGGTCACAAGTGCTGGAGACAAATTCCTCTCACAGACCCTTGACCAAAGCAGAGTTTAATAGGGGTGCTGTAATGTAATTTCATCCAACTTTTAATTTTCTGATTTGCATTCTGCGACTCACACTACCAGGGAAGAGAGGCTGTAGCAGAGCAGCAGTCTCCTGAGCGTTGCAGAAGTTCCAAATGGTTACTGAAGTAGAGTTACAGCTTGTGCCACATGCTCTGCTGCCTGATTAGAAACTGTTTTATTGCTGGATTCATGGGCTCTCTGGGATATTTGTTTCATGGCAAACATTTAATTGGCTTCTAGTTCACCAAAAGAAAATTGTGACTCTGTTGACAATTTTGTGTAGCGCAAAAAGAACAAACAATCTTTCAGAAGGTTTTTTTTTTTCTTTAAACTGATATGAAATATTGTGATCTAAGAAAGCTACAGGAGTAAATAAAAGTAGAGTTTCAAACCATTTGACATATTATTCAATTCATCACCTTCTGAAGATGACTGCCTTCCACATAGCCAGCATTAGAGGCAAAAAATATGTTTTTTGAGTCAAGAGGATGTCACAATTGTTTTCAGTCAGTTCTTCGTGTTTCCTATTCATTTTGTGCAAGTCAAGTGGTCCAAAGTGCAGGAGTCAAACTTCCAGGAAGGGACTTGTCTGGTAGACAAGAGAAGACATAAGAATCTTAAAGAGATAAAGAGTTCCTACCCCAATTTTCACAACAGTTAAAACGTTCACTAAAAGAGGAACAGAGACTGACCTCAGAAAAAAACACAACTGGAGCACAAGTGTACAGAAGGACTTTTGTAATTGACAGCAACCATTTAAAATCATGTTGAAAAGAGGTGGGAAGCAAGGATAACTATACAGAAATAAAAGGAGAACATGCTGCTTTCCAGTGTCAGCTTAAATTATTCTTCAAAAGCAATCCAGCGTTACAGCAATTCCCTGATGGTTCACACAGCCTGGGATTTCTTTACTTCTTTCTCTAAGTAGAACACACTGATAAGCAAAATGCAGCAGCCTACACTGACATTTACATTCCCACTCCAGCGTGTTATCTGTTTTCCCGCAGAAACACAACTTATTTTCTATCTCCCTGCAGAAATACTTACAGGAGTTGTATGGAAGACAAATAGTCACCCTTGCCTCTCAAGCAATAGTAGTTTCAGGTTTCCTCTTCTTTGTTTGGTGAATTTTTTAATGAATAAATACACTGATAAAAAAAAAACAGAAGAATCACAGCTAATAGTAAGGCCAGAAGATACTTTGAACTGTTATATGCAAAGCAAGGAAATATCTATTAAAATGTGTTTCTGCAGCAATAAAATCAAAAATACTTTAAGCCTTCCCCGCATTATATTTAGGATATGCACTGCATCTACATTGAAAGGTATGTATTGAAGGAGTCTCAGCACAGACCAAAAAAATCCTCAAAATTTTTCATATCCTAATTCTTATAAATGTATGCAAACTACTCAAACATAAGCACTTAAAGTAACTATATAATTGGTAGATAAAAGAGCAAGTAGCAAAAGGAATCCACATGTTATTAGCATTAGCCTCCTAGAGTTAATTTTTCCTACCTATGTAAATTTTGTAGTAATTCCAAAGCCAGCTTATCCTTCCTTTACATTTCTCTGTATTAAGGGACAAATGGGTTTCTAATTCATGATCTCATCAACCTGCAAGTGCACAGGATGTTACTCCCCTGAATACATGGATACAAAACCACAAAACCTCAAGTTCACCAACACACTTCAGTAAAAATCAGTTGTTTTAATGAAATCCTTGATGGAACCATCCCTGTAAGAGCTACATTCCACACAATAACAGTCTCTCAAGGCAAACAGGTATTTGTGCTCCTCTGTTGCACGGTGCGCTACTTTCAAAAGTTTTTCCTTCTTCTGACTGAATCAAAACTAATGACAGAGATTCCCCCCTCCCCCCCCAAGAAAAATGGTCCTTTGTGACAATATATTTGCAGTTCTCCTGGGTAACACTTCTGAAAAAGGTGAAGGCTGCAGCCCTGTTCCTCAGTTTATGTGCATCAGAGCCCTAGGAAAACAGAGTTGATGCTATGGATACCATAACAAGAAGGAGCTATTTCCTATGGGACAACAATTACTACATTGAGGGGTAGTAGCAAGAGCTGATATCCCCTTCCGCAATTAGCAAAAGCAACAGTGGCTCCCTGGCTTTCCCTAATTCTCACAGGCACACAAAATTCTGCAGAGGAGGAAGAATGAAGCATAATGGAGAAAAAGGAGTTTTAGTGATTGAAACAGATTTTGGAAGCCCCTAAAAAAGAGCATGGATGCAAGGGCCAGGGAAGGTGACATAATGCCACAAAGGCAGGAGAGGGAACAAAAGCAATTACACAACTTTCTCAATCCCTTAAAAAACCTCTGGTTTCTTACCCATTCAGATTCTTTACTAGTTAGCCCTCTCTAACTCCCAACCCTTTTCTCTCTCTTCTTCACAACTTCCCTGTTTTCTTCAGCACTCATTTTCACCCTCTTTATCTGCTCCACTTCTCATTGATCATATCCAACTGCTTTTCACCCAACAGCTTTTTACCACCTCTGCCAGAATCACATCTCCATAAAACTGAACTTTGCTTGCACTGTTGAGAAGCTCTAACCCAGTTTTGCCTTCACTGTCGACGATCTTTGATCCAGTTTTCAGCCTCCCAAATTTGGAAATGTTTATCTCGTCTCCGGTTCTGCAAGGTCTAGAGCAGAATCACTCTGCTCTGTACAACAGCATTTCTGCCCAAATATAAGTCTAAAGCCAGGCATTAGGATAGAAGATTCACCCTAACAGAAAGCAGGTGATGTTATAAATACCAGCTGGCTCTGTAAGTCCTGCATTCCTTTCTTTATCCCATGTTTTTTAAATTTGTCTTTGACCCTTCTGCATTGCTTTCTCACATGGACACATATTCAGCCTAACAACTTTTATGTGGTTAATTAACCAGATAATAAATAGCTTTTAATCTAAATAAAATGCAGGAAGTTGGCACAGTATCTCTTTTTACCAGGTTTCAGACCACATGTGAAGTTATGTACCTTCCCCTCTCCTCCCACAACACTGAAGATGAACCTTAAATTGCATTATTGTTTTCATAAATGTGTGGAGATATTTAGACATTGATCAAACCTAGTGCTGTTCAACAGATGTTACAAAGAATGAAAGCCAAAACACTGAAACTGTTGCATTCCTAATGAGCAAACTGTTCCCTTTTTTATTGTCTTAGTTGTGGTGCATTGCTGGAATCTGACAGCCATGATACATGGAATGATACAGAGACAGTCAAACACTGTGCAGGTGTGCCTCATTAACGTCAGATAGGGAAAGATGGTTCCTCTGAGACTGGAGATTTATAGAGCCAAATGCTTTACATACTCTGTGCTGGAGCAAGCTAGATGCCACATGTCTAGGCCAGAGCAAAGCCAAAGTTCACAGCTAGATTCTACAACACAACTAGCAATCAAACCATCTGAAAATGGAAAGCAGAACTTCTGCTTGCAAAGTATCATGGGACATAAACTCACATTTACTTTCAAGTTCCACTGCAGCTTGAGTCAGAATTTTTTTTTCTTTTTTTCTAAGTTTCTCACAGGAAAGAGTGAAAACATTACTGCAAGAAGAAAAGACCCTGGTTCTTTTTTCTCAGAGGAGAACATACCATGCAGTCCTGGGGTTGATTTGATCACCAGTTCTTTGGAAGAGGGCAGTGGAAGCTTTAGGCTGCTGTCAATGCTAACTGGTGTAGCCTGCAATTCTTCATCATGTGGCACAGTCATGGCCTGGTGGCTTCCTCAGACACAGGGTCCTGGTGTAATCCTCTGACCCTTTCCATTAAAATGGTTAAAATAGTATCAGAACAGATTGGGCTTTTAAACTCAGGTGTCATGATTCTTCTTCCCACCATGGACTAGAATTTGCTGCTCTTATTACTGAATTTTGCCATGTGCCCTAAATAGGACGACTCCTGCAAAAAGTAAATAGATCTGATAGTGTTTTAATAAAATTAGTTCAAAAGCCACAGGTTAGCTCAATATCTCACACAATAGAACCTTGATTTTAAAATTCTTTCATCTTCTCAAATTAAAAAAATCTCCAGCCTATTTCATTTTTTTTAAACCCCCAAGACTGTTTCATTTACTGCAGGCAATTCAACCGGACTTTCGGAATTTAAAATATTCCTGACTCATTTTTACTTCCAAGTTTTCTGCTGCCTATCAAACTTTTTCTTTTCTTTTTGAAGTGACAGGCTAAGTGCCACTGAACTAAAGGTTTCAGAACAGATCAGCAAGAACTTTCATAGGCTGTCAGTACACAAAAATATCAGCAGACCTACACCTACACATCCTCCACAGAAGCAAGTGGGAAATAGAAGGAAGAAAATGTGAGAATGTTTTTTGTACCCTTTAATGTGCCACTGAGTGCCAAGGAACCTGTGCAAAGGTGGTGGTGTTCATCTGGAGGCACTGCTTCTCCAGTAGGAGAGGGAATCCAGGATCCTTTATTACACTTCTGTTCAATATTCCCCATTCCCCATCATAGGATATGACTTTTGACATCATCTGTTGGTATGAATTGAATCATTACAGCTTATGTTTTAATGCAAACATCTGTAAGTACTCCTGTAAATATTAGAATTTCACTGCGCACATATTCTAAGGTCTGACCTCTTCAAGGAGGGAGAAAGGGAGGTTAGCTTCTAAATATAGAGGTGTTTATCTTTAAGTTCTTATTAGGAAAGGCTGCAGTTGTCAAAAATACACAGTTTTTCACTTGAATGCATATGCATACGTTATGGGTATTCCCAGGTTCACAGCAGTGTGAATCACATCTCCAGCTTCAGGAAGGGACTGCAAGAGTGAAATGTTAAGGGTAATACAGAAAAACTTTTCCACCTGAAAATCTAAGTCCAGCCACGGCCCTACATACATGACAGAAGTCAGGCTTGCGCAAAGTCAATCAATTTAGGAAAGATGCCAGAAATTCATAGAAATTTTAATTCACAGCTTGAGAAAGTAATTCCTGTGACAGCATTCCCAGTCTGCTGGTTGCATGACTTCAGAGTGGTGGCAGGTTCAAAGGAATCTGGGACAGTGGATGTGATGCTCTAGGTCCACTTTAAGTGGCAAATATTCAGTGGGGGTTACAGATTGGTACACAGATCCTTGAAAGGTGCTGGAGTGGATGGATCTCTTTTGTCCATGGTTAGTGTACACTGTGTTATGGTGAAAGGCTGAGCAGCTGGGAGATAAGCTCCCTGCTCCCATTGTACTTGTTTCTGGGGCTGAGCCAGGAGTGTCACCCCCTTGGATCAGATAAAGTTGCTCAGCAAAGAAAAAGCACATTTCGTATTTCAGTGCTCTTCCCATATTTGAGGGGAGAGCTTCACAACAGGGAAAACAGATCACAAAGGCACCTTTAAATTCTGGGTGCACTGGAGTCCTGCCCCAAACTTACCTCCCCTGTTTTGCTGTGGTTTCATGAGCTGCCAACACAGAAATAGAACCTTTGTACAAGAGTGCTGGCTCTGCGGAAGCCTGAGGAATTAAAATGTATCATTATTTTCTGTTCCCACCAAGACCAGCAACATTTCAAGAGTGTTGCCATCAGCAGAACTTTGGCTTGTCAGAAAGCATGCAGCTTTGAAGTGAGAAGAAAAAGAATTAGCTGGGTATGCCATTAAAGAAAGAAAGCAATAGAGGGAAATTAGTTCAACTGTCAACACCCTTCAGAACAAAGGCTAGCAACCAGCATCCCACAGAGCAGTGCAAGTCATCCCTGCTGGTACCAACATCCAGTCATGGATGCAGAAAGCATGAGATACTGATACATTCAGTGACGTGGATCCATAAATGAAATTAATCTGATCAATAAAATAGAATGAAACTTTCAGAAGTGTTTATTTTATCTCAAGGCCAGATAACTCCAGGGGGCATTTTGCACCTTGTGCTCAGGGCAAATTAGGCAGACACTGAGGTTTTCTGACAGCCCCATCAACAGGACTTAACTTGTAGCTCTGTTACAGCCATGTAAACCACTCACTCAAGGCACCTGAGTGACATTAGATCAGATGCAATCCTCACAGCTGTGACTACTGCCAGCACACCAGGTTCATGGGATAATAGACTCCATAGCAGACTGGGGACTTGGGAAGCTCTCTGATCCACCCCCTTGCCAGGAGGCAGCATTAAACAGACACCAACCACCTCTCTTACATGTTTTTCTAAGCTGTTCTTATTTACGTCCAACAGGTTCTCTCTGAGATCTGCTCTATGATTATCTGTCTTAGCTACAGAATACCAATAATTCAATATTTGATCCCATAAAAACAGTCTGATTATTCCTGCCTCAATACAGTGGGTTTTACACACCATGAGTGAATTGTACTTTTAAATACTTCAAAGCTTTGCTGCAATTGATGAAGATACTTTAAAATTCTAAGATTCTGTTAATTCTAGCATGAAATTATTAAATCTAAGATTGTTTTATCCACAGGAACTTCAATAAAATATTCTTTTGCATCACTCAAGTTATTAATTAAACAATGAACAGCAATCAACCCAGGAGAGAATCCTGAAGAACTCCACTTGGTGTATTTTTCCATTTTGCTTGGAATCTTTGATGCATAGAATATTACTTTCCAGCAAAATCTGGATTCACATGGGAGTAGTTTATTCTACACCAAGTTGTACTCATTTGTTTAGCTGAATGTCATCTGAGACTCTCAACAGCTTAAGGTGCAGGTGACATGTTGTTTCTAATCTACACAAGGAATCCTGCCAGAGATGAAAATTAGACTGCTTTAATATGATTTATCCTGAAATTTCCATGTTTGGTCTCTCTAGTCACCTAATTACCTGCTAGGAAACTGCAAATAGATCAGCTGATTATTTCTTTGCCTAGTTTTCTGACAGCTTTAACTTGGGATGACTCATGTATAATTTTCTTTCAATAATTTCATTGTGAAGACAGGGAGGGTTACCTCCAATGAATCTCACCTCTTCTTTGAGTCCTCAAATATTTTAATATTTGATTTATATTGTATTCCTGAACTAATGTTATCCTCAGAAAGAAACATTAAGGAACCAAGGTAGAGCTACATCAATACTCAAAGATATGAACTGTCATTTCTCAGCATAAAAATACCTGACAGTGAATATTAGAACTTCGATGAACTCCTTTAAAATACTCACTTTGATTGTTCAGAAGATCTGTCAAGACATGATACTCTTTTACGATGAGGCTATGTTAGGTTGCACATTTTTAATCTTGAGTGTTATACACTGAAAGTGTCATGTATATAATGATGCTGCCTAGTGATGTTTTACTTATGTATTATAGAATGATTAACAAATCAAAAGAGGTAAAAAGAGTTTTTAATTTCCCCTGCAAGCCAGGCTGTAGCTATTAACCAAGTGACATGGGCCCTTGAGGAAAAGCAGAAAACAATGTTACAGGTGAACACTTTTCCACATCCCTGAAGTCTTACTCTATTTCTAAAGCAAATTCCAAAGAAAGCACTTTTGCTCAAAGTGGTGGGCTGCATCCATTCGCCAGGTTTCAAAGCAGAAGAAAATCAATGTATCCGTACCCTACAAAACACTTCCTACAGCAACAATAAGCATCAGACTGCCTCCTGTTTCTTGAAGCCTTCCTGTATTTTGTACTAGACAAACAATTTCTCTAAAACTTAAAGAAATGGTTTTTTCTGTCCCTTGGCTTGCAGGTCAAACTCTCAAATGGCAGGCATCTCAATTTCAATTAAACAAACAACATAACCGCAAAAGTACTGCCAGTATTCCACACAAGAGTATCTGTCACAGCCTTTTGTGGGAGCACAACAAAAGAGTGTGGCTATCCGCTCAGTGCAATAACTTCAACCAAGAAAGTAAATTATATTTTAGTTGCAAAACCCTGCATATTCTATAACCTATTCTTGAATAAAGGGTGGGGACACAGAAAGTGAGGCTGAATGCTACAAGCAAACATAGCCAGTCTCAAAATGGGAGCGTGGAAAGCCTGGAAAACCACACGTGCTTTTACATTTCACAACTAGGGAAAAGCCATTCCACCAAAAAGCACTATCAAAGAGTTGAAATATAAACACCATCTGGAAGTGTCAATAATGAACAGGAAAGAACTTCAACATATAGAAAAAGACTCAAAAAGTGTTACTTTTCAAAGATTAACTCAGCAAGCATCACAGGACACTTCAACAAGATTACATTCCCAGAGCTAAACATTAAACATGTCCCATCACAAAGTGACAATTGTAAGACCCACAAACAGCTGAAGTTTGTGAAAGTGAAAAACACAGGGCAACGATATGGGACCAAGAAAAATCTCTGGTATAACAGCACTTGAGATTCCAGAAGTATTCCATGAGTGTGA
This sequence comes from Chamaea fasciata, assembly GCF_029207755.1. Lineage (NCBI taxonomy): Eukaryota > Metazoa > Chordata > Aves > Passeriformes > Sylviidae > Chamaea > Chamaea fasciata. The sequence continues at coordinate 66,251,322 of NW_027094091.1, read as the reverse complement.
CTTTGTGTGACAGTGAGGTAGGCAAAACTACAGGCATAGTCCTTTTAAGCACCCTTCTTCCTTTTTTTTCTTTTAGAGCTGAAGTAAAGCAAGAACAAGCTGCATCTCATGTGTTGGACAGATTTTTTACCCTTAGTATAGACATCAAAGAGAGCATCAAATACTGGTTTTACCACTCAGCACAAACTTCATAGATTTCCCCAGCACATGGAGAGCTTCTACCACAAGCCAGTACAGAATATCTTGAATTGTTATTATGTTCCAGTAAAAATTACTGCCATCATTACAATGGGGCTTGCATAGATCAACACAGGCTTGATAGAATGGTTAATCACATAGATTGATATTAAATAATTATGTTGTCATGTTTTGGTATTGTCACTGACTTTAATATTAGAAATACAGATATATATGATAAAGATTTTGAAGATCTAGACTTGGTTGATGACATTGGTTTTTTTCTTTTCCCTTTTATTGAACTAACAATTAAAATCATATCATATTACCCCCCCCAAATATTTTTCTGTTATGAGAAAAAAAATTTAATTAAACTGCAAAAAGTAAACTGCAACTCAATCACTTCATTTAAAAAGAAAGTAACTACAATAGGAATCAATCAATTTTCACACACTGGAAAAAGCTACAGGGTTTTCAGAAGGAAATCATTAATGAATGGGCAAGGTGGCAGGTGCATTTACCAACTTAACCAGGATTTTATCACTAAAATCCGTACCTTCAAGACCAATCTGTGAATTCATAACACACATTATTTCCATCATATCATGGATCTGAGAGTTAGACATTGACCAGAGGTACAGACATATACATCCTATCTTTAAACTTATCCATGAAGAAAATAAAACTATTCAGGGCATCTTAAAAGAGTGTTAATCAAATTGATCAAAATTACTTTTTCATAAATCACCTGGTAAGAAACAGTGTATGGGAACCAGGACTCTCATCCCATTTTCATAAAATGGTTTAGGTTGGAAGGGACCGTAAAAATCACCTAATTCCAACCCCCGGCCATGGGCAAGGACACCTTCCACTAGATCAGTTTGCTCAGAGCCCCATCCAACCTGGCCTTGAAGACGCCCAGGAATGGGGCATCCACATTTCTCTGGGCAACTTGTTTCAGCCTCGCCACCCTCACATAATTGCCTCCCAGTATCTAATCTAAACATGGGCTCTTTCAATTTAAAATCCTTTCCCCTTGGCCTGTCACTCCAGGCTCTCATACAAAAGTCTCTCCATCTTTCTTGCAGTCTCCCTTCAGGTGCTGGAAGGCCACAGTTAGGTCACCCCAAAGCCTTCTCTTTCCTAGGCTGAACAGTCCCAATCCCCTCAGCCTTTCTTTGTAGGAATCCCTCTGATCATCTTGCTGGTCTCACTCCAGCAGATCCATGTCCTTCCTGTGCTGGGATCCCAGAGCTGGAAGCAGCATTGCAAGCGGGCTCTCACCAGAGCAGGGGAGCAGAATCCCCTCCCTTGACCTGCGACCACAGGGCTGTGGATGCAGCCCAGGACATGGCCCAGAGCCACATGAGACACAGTGGTGAAGCCCTATTAAACCCTAACACCACAGAAAGAATTCAGACTCCAAATAACCTATAGAAGGCATAAACCAGGCACATTTAAAAAATATTTACTTGGATTACAGCCTATTTATAGTTCTTGCAATTGGAATCGCTTGCTGAGAATTCAGCGTAATACGAAAGAAGTAAAACATACTCGATCATTTGCTATAAAAGACCAGGAGTCCATCTGGAAACCATGTAACAGATATTAAAAGACTATTTATAAATGGGACTTTAATTTAAAGTGTTGCTGAGATTTGATCCTTAAAAGGTTTTCAGTTTATTTCAATTGGGCCAAGTCAGCTTTAGAGCATGTATGAAAATACGTAGACCTGCTTCAGGTTATTGATCAGACGTGCTGCCAAAGCCATACTTCGTATTCAGGATTAAACTTTCCATCATTGTAGGAAGCTCTGCTAACAGAAAAATCCTCACCTCCAGCCTTTTTTTACAGATGCTTATTAGCCAGCAGTACCAGCAAGAGCCACTGGAAGAGCCCATGTGCTTGAAGAGTGGCAACCACTGTCATGTTGGATACCCTAAGGAAGCCAGGAGTTTTACCTGCCTGGGTCTAACAAATGGAAGAGCTGTCCTTCCTTACCAGCAGCTGGGATATACCAAAGCACCTAAAATAACATTGGATACCTACACCTCAGCTATCTGACTCATCCTAATTCTCATATTCTTGTCTGTTTTATCAAAGTACAAAAAAACAAACAAACAAAAAAAAAGAAATCACAGTCTGATTAAAATGCATACAATGAGGTACATGTACTAGCCATAACTGAATAATTTATGAGCTAAACCCATGCACACACATCAAACAAACAGAAGGAAGGAAACAGTTTCTTTTGAATGTTGCTGCTGTTAATCAGTGTATCTGAATAATATTAGTTTACCTACACCCAGGGCACATATCACTGTTTAGATAAAAACATTTCATTTAGAGGAACAGATCTTTGAATAATTTTATCCAGATGTTGGACAAAAACTTCCAAAATAAAAGTTTACAGGTGCCAGATGTTATGCCCCTTATTTATTATCACAGCTGGAAAGCAGGATGTTGTCACCCAAATACCCAGTGTAGGACCACCTTGTTTGACACAGAGCAATGCAGAAGTAACTAGTCCTGTTATTGAAGAGAAGCACAAAAATAGGATTTAAAGTCCAGCTCATGTTGCAGCCAACATATTATTGGACAAAGAACGAGTATGGGTAAAGAATGACAACAAAAGCAAACAAACACATCCCTTCCTCTGACTGCTGTTAATAATTACAGACAACCCATTCATTCTTCAAGAACCTGTTACCCATCCAAAAATGTCCAAGCTGTTTTTCAGCCAACAAGCAACACCAAAGACTTCACAAAGCTACCATGCAGTGCCTGACCACCAGCTTTGAAACAAACTAAACAAGATGCCAGGAGAAAACAGCGCTAATCTCTTCCCACTTCCAGTGTTTGTAGCCAAGGACTGCAATGACTCTCACTGACAGTTTTGTATCAGTAATCTATTTTTAGCCCATGGAATTTCCTGTATCACTTTACTCTATCAAACAGAAAATGCTCTCAATGAATCTAAGCAATAACATCCAAGCAATGACAGAAGTTACTGAACATGACTCTTCCCCATCCAAGCCTTTTCTATCCTAGCAAACCTAGTAATTTTTTATAGAACCACTGCTTTTCCACTCTCATGACATTTTGTCCAATGACCTCACAAGGCTTAGGCTTATATTGTAAAATCCTCAACAAACATTTAATTAAAGACACAAATAATCACAACCAATCATTAAGAAAGTCATAATGAACATCCAGTCAATTCAGGTGCAGGGCTTATTGTTCTTTAAACAGATGACTGCTGGTTTGGGCACACGCAGACGGGGCTTGAGCTACTTCTCTACTTCAGAACAGACTTGTACTATACAAAGGTACAAAAACTGTCATAAATTAAGAATATATACAAGAGCAAGGCAGGCCTCCAAGGCAATAAAGACTATCATGCCACAATAGTTTTAATAGCAGATGCTCTTTTTATCAATTCCACTAACACAGCTTTAAAGACATCACACAGTGTCGCAGCAGATCTCTCTAGACCCTCTTTAGGGGTAGAAATGAGCTAAGACACAGACTCTCATTTAACAACATGAAAAGGGTCCCAGTTCATTCTTCCTTACAGCTCAGCCATCCTGACTCTGGCTACATCAACCTCCCACTGCAGGCTCCAATGCAGTTCCTGACTGCTAGTTATTTCCTGCTGGAATGTGACTGCAAGGATTTCCCTACCACCTCTGACCACAGGTTTTACCCAGCTCAGCCATGGCTGCTGGCCCCAACCCCATCAGACCCACACTGACCTCTCAGCAGAGCCCCTACAGCAGCAACTCTCTGGCTTGCTTCAGCCTCCCCTGTGCTTCTCCAGACTACTACTCCTCCTGCCTCCTCCAGGTCTCACCTACGCAGCCAACCCAACCCTTTTATCACACTTATCTTTAACAGTCACAGCCGTGACCCATTAAGGACCAGGCTGTTCCTCTTCTTTGGTAATTAGTACAGCTGTGACTTATCAGGGCTGAAGTCACCTGTGATCCTTTCTTCTACACCTACAGTACAGCAAAAGCATAACCTGATACATCATTCCCAAATAAATGGAGAAAATTTAATCCTTCTGCACCTTTTTACTCCTATGCCTCTGCAGTTCTTCTAAGGATAGACATTCCCTAAATTTTTGGGGTCACAAAGACAAAGACAGTCTCTCTTCCTGTAATGAATTCATTCCTGCCCTGTCAGGTGGCTGGTGATGTTCCCTCAGAGCATTCAATAATGTAAACTCTGGGAGAATTCTTAGCGTGATGTGTATTTCACTTGATACACCCGAGCCACAGATGACATCACAGGAATCTTAACTGAAATACTAATTTCCGCCTTCCAAATTAAAATTCTGCATCAAAACCACTTCCAGATAAGAAATAGTAAATTTTCCCCATTACTTTCATAGTTTCACTGTAGAGATCACTAACAAAACCAAAAAATCCCCACACTTCCTCAAAGGCTGAAATTCAAGGAAAGCAGCCTTTGTGAATGGAAAAATGTACGTAGCCCTGTATAATGGCCAACTAAAACTATTAGTTTTTCACTTGTCAGAATCTTTGGAATTTATGTTTTAGTTTAGCACTTCCTTTTTCTTACTGCTATATATGTAATAGAGGCATATTTAACTCTTTCTACAATATGTAGTTAACTTCTGGTGCAATAAAACTAGACACAGGATCAATTAAAACTTTTCACAGGAGACCAGTTCAAAAAGTTAAGATGCTACATGATAGCAGACACACAAAAGAGACAGTCACACATATATACATTAAATCCCCAGAAACATTTATGCTCCAAGATTTTTTCTTTACTGTCTGAATGAGAAAACACCATCTCCCCCTGTCAATTACAAACAGCCTCAGGCAAGTCACTGGTGTTACAAAGGAAAGCATTTGACCCACCCTAATGACAGAAACAGTTAGCACGCTTGTTATGAGAGCAAATGGACTAGGTTAAGGTTAGGGAAATGGGAGAGAGAAAAGATTTGGAGCCCTGGAATCAGTAGAGTGCGAGGCAGAGAGTGAGGTGAGCCAGCTGTGCTCTCACAGTGGAAGAGCTGTATAAGGGTTTAAAAACAACAGGTGCCCTTTGTCACCTTCAGAATCACTCCAGACACACAGCTGAGGGTGAGTTTTAAGATGAAACATTGATGTATGGCACAAATGTGTATGCTAAGAAGGCAAATTCTAATGGAAACTTGTTGAATGTGTTTTTTTAAATAATTATCTCTGTAACTTCATAATGCTTGTCCTTCAAAAGAGAGAAGTGAATGTTCCTGCTCTGATATTTAATGCATTTCAAACAAAAGTACCATGGTTATTGACTTTTCCCTGTGTGTGAGGATGATGCAAATTGTCCTGTATGTAAAGACACTCACTTCTCCTTTACTGTTATCTTTGAAAAGAATTTCTTCAACAATGCCATTCAAAGAAAGAAGCCTGGGTTTTTTCCTCTTTTGCAATTCAAATAGTAATAAAATTTGGTAAAGAGAACGCTTCAGAGTCTCTAATTTTGTTCTCTGAAACAGGATTGCTGATTTTTAAATAGTTGCTTTTCAGCTGCTTGGTCAGAATCCCTTATATAATTGACTATGCCAGCTTGCCTGTTACTGATCTGCCTGAGGCAGGTTGCTATGTTTTCAGAACAAACAAATATTAAAATACACGTAGAATTCAGCTGAATGTTAAAAACAAGGCAGTGGAGTCTGTTCAGAGCTCTTGGCAATGTTTTCATAACAATTGAGACATTTTATTTTATTAAATCAATTTAAAGCTCTGTTTATCACAGAATTGCTATTGATGTTTTCTCCCTGGATGGTCTATTTAAATCATCATTAAGTGATACAATGAGGCTGGTTTAAGTCCTACTTTAGCACTCTTTTCTCCAGATTTTATAAATCTGATGTTTCTGGACCATGAAGGGAGGTGTAACACCATTTGCAAGGGGAATTTTGACAGAGCAAAGCTGTGACTCCAGTGATTATACCCTGTGTATACTATTTAGTCAAGAATTGTGTCATTTTCAAAAGGGGAACATATAATGTTAGGTAATTATTTTTCTGCCCTGCATTTGTGCTCTTGCATGCTAACCATTCTCAAGCTTTATTTTCAAAAGCAGGTAAAATCCTGAATCAATACATATGTAACACATAATAATTTTTTGGCTGAAACTTGATGGGCTTTTCTGGTGCAGCAATGATTGTAGAGAAATTTAGAGGTCATGTTGAAATTAGTAATGTATGGGCTCTCTCTTCATGTGCTGACACTTCCTGGGAAACTGACTATTTATCAAAAGAAAGTTTTACTTGCTGAATTTGTCCAGTGCCTATTTTTTGACTCAACACCTCACCTGGAAGCATTTTAGGGGTAGGCAAAAAAAATGACAAAGGCGGTGGTGGCCCCTAAAACACAAGGGGTCTCAGTTGCTGGTTTTGAAATGTTCTAGATCTCCCTTGTCTCCTATGGAAACAGTTAACTGTCCCAAACATGTTTTAAGGAATCATTGAAACAGGAACTGGTTTGCTCATAAACTAAGAGCCCTTGTCACCAAGTCAGAGAACGGTTCTCTCTCAGTCCTTCTGAGTCAGGGCACATTTCAGTGTCTTACAGAAAATCACGCAGCTTCTGCAGTAGTACCTTTACAGGTACAAGACAGCCCTGCTCCAGTCTAGTCATGACTGTGGGAGACAGATTTTTTAAGGTCAGATATAGAAATGTCTCCCATTTTTATTTGTATACTCCACTTGCTTTATTTGTAAGCGCTCCAGCCACAGGACTACTACTCTATACAACAGAATTCCCTGATCTCCAATACTCATGGGAATTTGAGTTGAAGGTTATGTGATTTTATCTTGAACACCTAGTGACAACTTACAAGAGAGGCTCTTCAGAAAATTTTCTATTCCCACCACTTTCACTTCAACCCCTGCTTACTGAAATGTAACCAGGTCCCCACAATGTCAGATCAGGCCAAGCTAAATTGTAGCTGAATTTCAGCTGTAGCTTTGTGTCCTTTTGGTCACAAAGTCAGCAGGTATGTTTATGAAGCACAGGAAGAAGTTACAAGTTTGTGTGAGAAGGAGCAAGCTTTAAAAGGACTAATGAAAGCATAATTAGATCCCAGATTTTGGCCCTTCTCAGCCAGTCATCCTGACCTTTAATTTTTTTAAATTAACTGCATAACTACTGTAAGCTTTCTTTATTTACATAAATGTAAACAGTGCTCTGGGGTACAGGATGTAGCAAATACTACATTTGGTAACTGGTTACACCCATCTTATTCTTTCCATGTAAGAACTACCTTGGATGATCTGAGACATGTTTCAATCCAGCCTTGCTGTATCTGAGCAGGGACTTCAGGATTCATTAGTCATTAATGCAATAGCCAGATAGGGCTTAATTGAGAAAGCTGCTGGTTCTTTGCAACAATATCAGGCTTTAGTCTGTTAATTCAAAGTTCTCAGCTATCTAAGTTGCTTTGCCTTAAACTTCCTTTTTGACCTTTTCACTGGCATATCCTTTCTCCTTACACTCTTTTCCAAATAATCTCAGCTTTTTCTTGACTAGAGTCCAAACTGTTCCGTTTGAACTCTCTCAGCAACAATTCCTCCTCTACACGATTTCGTGTTATCTGCTCAGGTTTTCTTGTTTTCTTTGACATTCAGCAATCAGCAGGCCTGGCCTGTGATCAAATAAGTGCTGGAACTGAGTCCCCCTGAGCACATGCAGTGGCTGCTGACATCACGGGGTCAGCTGCAGGATACACTTTCCTGGAGCTTTTGCTATAGGGTATCAAATGGGATGATAATTGCTCTTGTCCTGAGATTTTATACCCATTCTTGTCCTAGTAAACTCTCATACGATCCAGGAAAATTCTGTGGGCTGAAATTGCTGGGGCAAAAAAATGTTTACCAATGGAAGAAGTCGCATTGCCCAAGGTTTTCATTCACTGGTTCCTCACAGTGAGGATTTTAGCTCTGGCCTGTTGATAGCACACCAGACTCCAAGTAGTTTTTATGCAATGCAGGGTCTCAGTGCCTTATCCTCCACACCTGCACACACCCGTGCATAGGATTCACCATGGAAATCTCTTGCTCACATTTCCTCTCAAGACTATCTTGTCCCAGTCCAGTTTTAAACATTCAAGAATCAGGAAGTATGATCAGATCCAGCTGGGAACAACTTGAATCTTTAAGTTATTTAAGGTCTTGTTTCTCTATATATACAAATCCAATCTGTGGTCAGTGTAGGAATGTCCAGAGAACCATCCAAGCCAAACAGTCTGAGAGCCTAAAAACTTGTGAGCTAATGTTTTTCTCATTTGTTTATCAGGAAATTAGGATTATTTATAGAATTTAAATTCAGGCATGATCGGCCTTTCTGTATACATAAAGAATTAGATCGGATATCCTAGTGGAGCCAAAAGAAATTACATACATTTGGGAAAATGAATACATGGCCATTACATTTCCCAAGTCATACCACTGTAACGAGTTTTTTTCTTTACATACACAATAACCATACCTCTTGGAGTTTCTTCCATTACTGTTCTATCATAAAAATTAGCTCTAAGGGAAGATAAGATAAGATAAGATAAGATAAGATAAGATAAGATAAGATAAGATAAGATAAGATAAGAAACTAGAGCAGCAAATACTGAGTGTTAGAACAGCGAGGATGGTGTGTTAGTAGTACAGGACAAGAAGGGAATAGAATGGAGGGAGATGAGGTGTTAAAACCTCTGCAAGGGAAGTGAGGGAAAAAATAGAATCAATACCAAACATCAAAAGAGAAGGGGGGGGGGGGGGGGAAAGTGGCTTATTTTTGTTGTAGAAAGAAATACGTTCAAGGTTTGCAGAGGAAGGAATAATCAAGGATAGAAAGCTATAAAATTATGAGTTATTGCCTGGAATTTCATCTGAGGCTTTGTGACTTCAGTTTCACTGCTAATAATTTAACTTAATAGACCCACCCGCTATTGTGATAGAAAAATGGCCCCTCAGTTTATTCTGGAGTGTTTATTCTATATTTAATACTCCCTGTAGGTGATGGAACTCTTGAGACTGCCGACTCTCAACACAAGCCATCTGACATCCAGTATCAACCAGTCAATAAATATGCCCCCTTTGTTATGTGCAAAGGCCCAAGACGTTCTCCTGTCTTTGATTTTTTTTTCCCTATTCATTAAAAATACACAGCCTTTCAAAGCATTCCCTGTCAAACAGAGATAATGGAGATTTCATTGGCTATTGCCTTGTACATGCTGATACATCTTCTAAACAAAAGTGTCAGAATGTTGACACAGGAGGAATCTGGCCAGCTGGAGGGCTTTAGCGAATAATAAAATATAAAATTAAAGCATTTGTAACTGTTGTGTTTAATATAAAAAATCTGCAAAAGTTAATGACTGGATGAGTAATTTAAAACAAAAGCCTCAGCAGGCAGAGAAATATAACTGAAAGCTAGCAATGGGAATTCTTGATCCAGCTCTCTGGAGAGCATAGTTGGAACACGGCATGTATTTTTTTGCAATACAAAGCAATTACAGGCATCTCCAAACAATAAAAATCCATAAAACGTTCTGGTGTTCTGATTATTTTTTTTTCATTAGACAAGGTTGAGAAGTTACAGGATCCAATTTCATGCTGACAGCTCTCCACATCTGATAGGAACGCTAGGAGATAAAAATGCTCAAGTAATCAAATGCTGTGCATATTTTTAAATGCACCCATTATGTTTAGTACAGCATCATGAAAATAAATATGTGAACTTGTAAAAATTGAGAGAGCTGTATTTGCCCCTTAAAGAACCAAATTCAGTGCCTGTGGACACGCTGAAACAACCCGAAGTACAGCCAGCACAAGATGTGAAACATCACAAAATCAAATCTGGCCTGTAATAAATCATCTAAATAGACTTTTGCAGCCTCCTGTTGCTGGTGACCATATCACCCACTGTGGTAAAATCACTCATCTTGTCTCTGCAATCTGATGGAAACTTTCAATACTCAGAAGTAATAGGGATTTTCTGTTATTTTGAAAACCAGGATGTCCTGCTTCCAGATTCACTCTATAGAGACAAATCAATAGCAAACATGGTTTTGTAAAGTTTCTTCCCACTCCAGTTAATCAAGATGGGTTAAGCTGTTCTTAATAAGAAATTTTAAACGTAAATGAAAAGACATATTGGTCTGACTTAATAAAAACTCGTTGTAAAGAAGAGTAAAATAAAGAAGCTTTCCTTGATTTATATTTGGCTTTGGACCACATTATAAACTGAATGGCAATATGTGTAGATTTTTTAATTATATCTGAAAAAAATATTCTTTAAAATAGCACATTAACTAGCTTGAAAAAATTTCTTCATGTATCTCAAAATGTCTATCCATTCAAAATCTTAATTCAATAAAACTGCACCTGATAGGATTTTCCTGGTATTAGAACTAAGTTTACTGGTATTGAATATTTTGATCAACGATCTGGCAGTAAATATAAGATTACAGTTGGTAAAATGAGTGAAATCCATGAAGAGTGCCAGGCTGGAAGTCTGGAGGATGAGCTGGAGAAGGTAGTGCCTCAGACATGAGGGCACATTCAGCTCTCTTTGCATCACCTTAGAGTGAGAGAATGTACATTGGTCACCCTATTTATTTAAAAAGAAAAGAGAACAAAACCCAGCAACTGAAGAGTTGAAAAGAAAAAGAAAAAACGATTAATTCTGTTTAACAAGAACAATGTGGACAATGGCTGAAGGAAGACAAATTTAAACTGGAGATAGGGCACAGATTTTTAACTGCATTCACCATTAAAGGAACAGATGCCTCAATTATAAAACCTACTTTAAGATACTAATAAGTTTATTATTCTTTACTATGTAAGGACAAGAAGGTAACAATATTGTCCCGTTTAACTTCTTAAGAGTTCTTAAACTGCCTTTTTATAAATTAGAATGCTGGCCAGCAACTAAAGAGATAGCAAAGTAGGGAAGGAAATCTTTCAAAATGCTTTTGTTTTCCATTATACCTACAAGGCTGTTCTTTGCCCAAAGGAAGTCTTCTGTGACTCAGCAAACACGAGCACAGCTGTCAGCAGAAAATGTCTAGGATTTTGGAAGTTCATGTGCATTGATGGTATCAGACTAGACAAAAGAGATAATGACCTATGGTACAGAGAAAGGTTATCAGGAACTTCTTACTGACATATGAAGTGTAAAGTAATTCCAGGCAATTCTGGTCAAATAACAACGTACAAAGTAGTTTGCAGTCAGCTGTTTCCTGGTGTAATAGATACATAGTATTAAATTCATGGATTAAAATTGTGTGTATTAAAACTTTGCAGTGGAATGTAAAAACCCCTGAATTCCTGGAAAAAGTTCCAGGGCATCTCTTTACATACCACAGTCTTTTCACAGTCCAAAAGTGTTACCTCGACATCTGCCAAAAAGATAACCGGGAAACGGTCCATTAAGCATGGGCTGACCACATCTTCACAGTTCATCAGGAGATCTGATACCAATCTAGGCGTAGGGCGGCAGAAACCTTCTGACTGAAGGAAGATTCGGAGACTTTTCATTCAGACGTCTTTTCAATTTCTCAGGAAACTCTTTCAGATATCCCTTGCAGACACCAGACATTTCAATGATTATGTTATGTACATGATGTCATGTTCTTCGGGTTCTTTGTTACCGTCTTGTTTTCGCCTCAGGGTAGAAAAATGGTGTAAAACACCTACCCTGAGACCCCGAATTTGTGGGCAGTACTCCGGAGAAGCACCCTTTGCTGCTCCCGGATTGTCCACCCAACATTCGATCGATGTTGTCCTGATTTATCGTGGCGTTTCCCGAAATTGCTTTTCAAATTTGTTAAATGAGTCTTTGATTTTGGAAATTGGCTCTGATCATTTATAACACTGGCTCCTCTCTTTGTCTAAGTACTCAAGAAAAGTTCCCATGATTTCTGGAGAAGCAGCTAGCTGAGGCTGTTCTCAGTGGTTTCTGCAGATTAAGCAGAATTTACTTCTTTAAATCCTGTACTTGAGAAAACACTTTATAATTGAGCACAAAGTATGAGCTGGAATGGGTTTTTTTTTATATTTAAGGAAATAAAGACGCTTTCAAATACAGAAATATTATTACAAAGTTATCTATCTAACCAAGTATAAGTTGTTAGTATAATGACTTACTAACTTAAAAATAATTTCTTACAATTGCTGAAATAGGTACTGGTTTTAAATCTTTGCTTTAATATATTTTAAAATTGCACAATGTGATTTTTTTTAAATTTAGTCTTCTCTTCTGTAAAATCATATTGTCTGCATTTTCCAGCCTTTAATCAGTAACACCCTGCTGTTACTGTTGGCCTCTTTTGTGGAGGAGATCAAACTGGGATTCTCTCCAGAAATGTAACTCCTTAACCTTTACAGAATTCCTTAAGTGGCTAGAGGGCAATTTGTCCTGTTCTCCCTTTACAGAGCTGAAAGAGCTGCCTCTGCTCTCCTGCAGAATGATGAGAGCAATCAGGCCACATCCAACCTCAAAAGAATTCTGGAAAGTAACTTGTTAGTAACTTTATGTTCTGTTTTGGGGGTGCAAAAGAACATCCTGGAGGTGCTCTCTCCATGCATTCCTCAGTATTTAGCATGAAATCAGAGATTCTTCTTGAAAGCTCTATCTTCTAATCAGATGTTGAACTACCCTTTAAAAATCTGCATACACTCCAGAATTTTATTTATTATGGAACTGATGCAATATAAATGGCAAAGTTGGGGTTTTTTCTCATGAAAGGCATTAAAGCTGAGAATCCAGTTCTCCAAGTTTAAGAATGTGTTTCTAGTTACTTGATCAGCTGCTGTTTTCAGAGCTCTTTAACTATTCCTCTCTGTTCTGAACATCCATTTTCAGTGACATAAAGAAGAAAACTGGGTGCTGTAACCTGTAAATATCCAAAATTATGCACAGCACCGCTACAGAGTACTTGTCAAACAAGGCCCCAGAGCTACTACGATCCGTAAGCTTCGAAGCGTTTGTGTATTAAAATATTTTAAGTGTTTTTAAAAGAATGTCTACATGTAATCCATGCAGAGATATTCTAAATGTTTCAAATAACACCTCAGAAAAAAAAGAGGAGTATTTTAGAGTTCACTATGAGATGGAAACTAGTGCATAATCTAAACAATATGACTGCATCTTGCCCTTCCAGCGATCTCCAGTAAATCCAGAGCCTGACCTCATTGGTTACCAATCAGGAAAAATAACACTAAGCTACAATACGATTTTACGGCATACCTTGTCACTGATTTATTACAATAATGAAGGTCTGTTATGCATCTTGACATAACTGGGCATTGATAAAAGCAGAGTTGCATTAGCTCTGCCTTTATAGATATTTCTGGAATGTATCAATATTATTTTGGCATGCTGGTTTAAATTGAAGAGAGGTGCTCTGCTGTACTGCAGTTGATTTTTTTTCTTCCTGTAGACCACTTGTGCTTAAGAGAGCTCCAACTAAACAGAAGTTGCAGTGGTTTGTGCAGCAGGTACTAGATATTACAAAGAGTTTTAAGCTAGTCTGTGTTCCAAATTACCAGAATATTTCCTTTTTCCCTGTATATATCATGGCAGTCTCCTTCAACACGGCCTGGAGTTTTCATATCGCTTTCCTGGTTGGCAATAGGCTGATCTAGTTTCTCTTCTTAAAAATCTTCCTGATGAATCCCAGTCTTCTTTCTCAATAAACTTCTGAATATTAAAAGGCAGTCACACAGCTGTTCTATGCACATTAAAGATGTACACATAATTCACAGATTAAAGCACTTGAGATTCTCCCGAGACGGAAATGAGGCTTTATCTTGCTAATTTAAAAATGCAATTACATCTGCATAAAGTACACTGTGACTTCAATGTTCAACTCAATGTACATGTTTTCCTGTTGAAGTCAAAGGTCTTGTAATCAGGTTAGACAGCAGCAACAGTCACTAAAAAATCCTTTCATTCATTTTAACCAAGCTCTGGTTGTGCATCTGACTCTTCAGCCTGGCTTGTCCCATGTTTTACCTGGTCTGTGCCAGGAATGTGCTGGAAACCCTGCCACAGTGTGTGCCGGGGAGAGTAGACAGTAGATAATAAAGTTTATGTTGTTTGGAACCTGAAAGCTGCAGATTAATGCACGGATTGCTGTGGCAAATTCACCACCAAAGAAACAAAAATCATTTTCTGACTAGCTATAGCTAGAAAAAAAAACATTCTATGATTTGCCACTACCTGGAATGGATGACAAGTAAGCACCAATGAACTACCCAAGCTCTTAACTACAGCTGATTATGAGCAGAAAAAATATTTAAGAGGTAAAGAAAACAAGATTTAAAGATAAATCTAATGACAAAACACAAGGTATTTCTGATGCAGAGGGTGCAGATACTGTGCTTGAGTACGTGAAGACCTCTTGTTTAGTAACTCATCAGCGTTGGGCTATAGCTGATCTACCAGCACCTGAATTCCCTGTCACAACACCTGCTACCAAACAGCAGAACCCATGGCATCTGACACTGAACAGAAACATTTTCAAATCTCACGGTGCAATTGTTCCAGTGAAAACTAGAGCTAGTGGCCACTCCAGCAGTTTTTCATAACAAGAAAGTAAGCAATTCACAAAAGCCTGAACTGTCAAACACAAATCTGGTGCTGCCCTGCTGGAAAACACTACAGGACTTCTGGTCCTCATTTTGTAAGCTTCCACTGCAGATTTTCTGTAATTTCCAAACATTTCTATGTGACCTCAAGCCTCACAGATTTTTATTGACGACTTGCAAACAATGCAATAAGATTTCTGTTATTGTGTAAGCCCCAGAACTTATGACAGGTACAGAGAGCTCATTTGATGTTTTCGCTTGCTGAAAGTTGCTCTTTATTTCTGTTGTTAGCAGATAAATATACAATATACTATAATCTTGTCAACAATTCTCTTCTTGTTTATCTTGAATTACCAGATTTTTTGAAAGTGAACTTGAAACACTAATCCAGTGATGAAAAAATTTCATTTCCCTTTCTTCACAAAACATACTTTCTTGAAATTGTATGAAATATCGTATATTGTAGCTGAAATACAAAATTCAGATCCTCAAATAATATATTTTCTATTTGTGAAAGCATGACTTTAGTCACCATTACTTTTATCTGCAAGTCAGATGCTACATTCTACACTGGATTTTGCACAAAAGCTTTAATCAAAAGAGAAGCATTGTCTGCTTGTTTTCCTATTGCAGAGCTTCCTAGGGTTCCTCCCTATTTGTCTTCATCCTCTAATGGGAATATGCCTTTGCTGAGACTGGTCTAACATCATGGTAGGAAAATTTCATTGGAGTTGGGTTTCTGATTTTCTGTTATTCCTGATAATGACATCTGTGTCTGTATGTATCCTAGTTCTCCATTTCCTGTGATTTTTCCAAAATAGACAACTCAGAAAAAAGAGTAATGTCTTTTTCTTGATATGAAATCTACAATGTTCCTGAGAACAGTTCAGTTGTGACAGATGCTGTTAAACAGCTACATGGGCTGGGTAAGTTACCAATATGCAAAATAACTAAGTAAAAACATCCAGGCTTTATCATTTTTGGTTAAACACTGCCTGTGAAGGTGCACAGCCAGTGCAGGTTTGCCAAGCTGTCAGGAATCAGGGAAGCAGGAGGAGGCTGCCTTTCCTTGCATTACTTGGCATCACTCCCTCACCTCCAACACTGTGGCACAATTTGCACTTTCCAAACAAAAATTCAAACAAACAAAACCCACAAACAAACAAAAACAAACCAAAACAAGCAAAAAACCCAAACAAACGTCTTTGAAGTCTGACACATGCAGACACAAACAGACATCTAGAACAGATAAAGAGATAAGGGAGGGTAGGCAACTTGTCTCCTCAAAGGAAGACATTCCTCTGTGCATCCCAGATGAGCAATTCTGTCTCAAGAACTCTCTCTGTCCTTGGAATTCTTCCTGCACTGTTATTTCCGGGAAGAACAATCAGTGGCATTTTATAGGGGACAGAAGCTTCTGGAAAGCCTGGATTTTTGGCAGCAGAATCGAAGAAGTCTTGCAAATTCTACCGCATCACTGACCTCCAAACTCCTCCTAAAATCCCCCCTTCGTGTATATACACTCTGTCTGTACTTTTCTTCTATCTTTATAAAAAACACATGCGCAATTTTGAACTCACTTACAACTGACCCTCATGAAATTATCAGCTTTTTTTTTTTTTTTTTTAATTTTGAACAGAATTTGTACAATGCATATGAGGGAAAAAATTTTCTACTTTTCAGACCAGAGATGGTTTGGAATATATAACCCTGCCAGCTGCCAGTCACAAGTTAGACAATTCTATTTGCAGAAATGGATCTCCTTAACACAGTTTTTTCTTCCATTTTCAGAGAAATCCACGTGCACCTTCACATTATATTGGTTTTGATGGTGTGTGCTGCGTGTGCTTGCTGACCAAAGCAAACACTCACTCTATTTGACATTTAAGTGCCAGAAGTTTTTTTGCAGCCTGCAAATGGCCTCCACAGCTTTTCCCACCGTGTTAGCAAGCTTTTATTAGTTAATCTGAGTTATTTATTAGTTAACTGAGAAGACTGCAGTTACAGAGGGGCAGTGTGGAGTTACCACATGGATGAGCACAGAACTTGCAATGCCCTCTAGTGTTTCTGGGCTGGAAATTAAAATTTAGAGTGAAATTCTGTTAGCAAGTTTGGTTAGTTGCACTTCTAAGTCCCTCCATGGATATTGAAAACAAACCCATTATAAATAGAGCCACACCACAAAACACAGATCGTCCATGAGATGGAAGGCAAACAAATAGCTGAGATTTCAGACCAGAAGAAATTTAAGTTTCACTGTACTTTGATTAGAATTGCATTATCACATAGATAGGGAGAGCACCCCATCCAAAACCACCACTCCATGACTGCCCTGAATTTTATGTGTGTACACAGTGAGAAGCAGTCGTGATGCTGGAAGACAACAATCAAGCCAAGACATGACACAATGTATTTACAAAATTCTCTCCCAAAACAGCAGAAATCATAAAAGCTACATGAACATCGTGGTTTTGCCATCAGGCTAGCAACTATCTAAGAAATAACAATTATTTTTGGAGCAGGGGCTGCTTTCATTTGACTTGCAGCACAGCAGCAGCAATGTGTCATTACAGCACTGTGCCCAAGCTAAACAGCTTTGATCAGGCTTTTATGTTCAAGCAACTCTTTCCCACAGTTATCACCCTTGTTCTGCAAGGTTCTGGCTTGGTAGCTGAGATCTCCCCACCCTCCTGCTGTGTGCACTCAGGAAGACATGTCGCTGGTATCTCTTAGATTCCTAGTCAGCAATTTCTTACCTCTGCTTCATTAATCTGAAGAAAATTCCATTTCTAGTTGGTTTTCGTACTTCAAACACATCAAAATAGAACAGAAAAAAAAGTTCCAAAACAATGTTGTGGCAAACTCCCAAGCTATCCCCTACTCATTTGTGAGAGTTTAACTAGTTGTTGGTTTGCTCATTTTATGAACGTGCTGATGTTCATTCCAGGAATGTGTCAGCTTTATATATATATATATATTTTTTTTAACTTCACAAGAAATAATACACGATTCATTTTTGTAAGTAACTTAAGCAAAACAGTGGGACACAAAAATGGTGCTTGTGGGACAAAGTGATCAAAATGTTACCATCAGTCACTGAGGAGGAATGAATGGGGAACTTTTTTCAGAAATAAATATATAATGCCTAGAAATTGAATTCTTCGGGATTCATCCTCAGGCATTTCACTACCCATTGATTTTGACAGGGTTTAGGCAGCTGAAGTCCTTTCAGGATATAGGGATTAACCTCAATCATGCTTTTATTTCTGAGCACAAAGAAGCCCAGAAATAATTTAAAAAAAAAAAAAAAAAAAAAAAAAAAGAGAGGTGAAGGTCATTTTTGTCTGGAGTTTCTCATCATTCCCAAATCTAAACCAGCTGAAGAAAAGCCTAGAAATCACAATTTAATCAATAACTCCTTACACATACCCAGAGTGTTTAAGCTAGAAGAACTTTTTCTAGACGTCCCTAAAAACTGGTAAATAATGGTAAATAAAGATTTAGAAGGAAGAAAGGTCTACAAGAAAAAGGAGCCAAAGCATTAATAATAGAAATAGTGATAAGGTTATTTCTTTATCTGACCTCAAATTGATATTGTGAAAGCCACTGGTTTATCTGTACAGCAATAATCTCAAACTGAGACATTGGGGCTGATCGTAAAAACTTTGATCAACACAAGGTGGTGCTATTTTGCTTTTTAAAACTTTTGTAGCTTGGTAAAAATATTTATATTTTTAAATAATAAGCTCTGATGAAAACTAAATGAGTGAGAAGAGTATCTATTTTCTCATGCTTTAAATTACTCTTGGCTGCTTTTGGTGTTATATATTTATATATTTAAGAAGCAGAGGATCCCAACACACCTGACAGGAAAATTTAAAAAGTCTTTAGCCTTTAAAATAATCCTACTTCTCTCAGGATTAAACTAGTTTTATAAACTGTTTAATCCATAGAAATTCTACATATGCTTCTTTCAGATTCTCACACAAAAAAAAAGAAAATTAGTATTATTCCAGAAATGCTGTTTTCTGAGGTGGCACATATAAAGTGCATGTATTTGCTTGTAAATTTTAAAATTACAGACAGGCTGTTCCAAAGGAATGCACCAAACTCTGTGTCTCCAGAAACTCAGACAAGTCCTGAAGGTGAGGATAAGAGGGAGAGAGATTTAAAGTCAATCCCAGAAAATAAATCTGGGGTCAAAGTTCGAAGATTTCTTTTTTTGAATTTAGCATGTTTGCCATATATTCTTATACTTTGCCCAGATGTTCATATAAAACATAAGTTGCTGCTTTTTATGGTTCTGATCTATTTCTCACAAGAACCCATGTCCACAAACTGTATTTATAGACAAGTTTACAAGAACTCTATCAGCTCCAGTTTAACAAAGTCTAATCATGTTTTATCAGTCCTTGCAATATATCACTCATGTAATAATTTTTAGGGTGGCTTTTTCAATTAGGTTTAGGTTTCTCATTGGTACAAAAACTGTCTTAGAGGAAGTAATAAGAATCCAGCAAGTTATTTTAAAGGCCATGAAGTAGCCACGTGTTGTCAACCTATCCCCACTGTTCTGCAAGCTGAAGGTTCTTTGCAGAACTGGAAGATTGATATGAACTGAGTGACATCATCCTATGCTCCTCTTCAGCTTATCATTTACTCCTTAGATTAATGGTTTCCCCACAGACTATAAATTCGTATTTCCAGGGGTTCCTGTACTGCT
Source organism: Chamaea fasciata (assembly GCF_029207755.1). Lineage (NCBI taxonomy): Eukaryota > Metazoa > Chordata > Aves > Passeriformes > Sylviidae > Chamaea > Chamaea fasciata. The sequence goes on along the minus strand of NW_027094091.1, from coordinate 66,231,808 downwards.
GACTTCACCAATTTGCCAAAAGCGTTGCCTTTGTGGCTGCTTTTGAGGAGAGCCCAGAACTGGAGGAGATTTGTTTGACAAATAAACTGGGTTTTCTCCCTTGCTGCTGCAAGGCTGGACTGAAGGCAGAGCCTGGAAAGCACAGAATGTTTAGTACCCCTGCAGACTGAAGAGATCCTTAAACTCAGTGTAGCAGAGCTGTACCTTCTGCTCTCTGCAGTGCAGTGCTGATGTAACACAAGGAAGGTGACAGGACAGCTTGGGGAGCCCAGCTGTCTCCATCCAGACACAAAACAAGGAGCTGTTCTTTAAGTGATGCAGTAACACTAAAATCTCTCTGTGTTTTGGGGTTTTTCTTCATATGCCACTAGCCTCAATGAGAATGAAAGCAAATCCAGAGGTAGATGTCTGTATCTGATTGTGTCAGAAGTGAAAATTAGAGTGTTCCCTCTGCCTTTTAGAATCTTTACAGCTGCCTGTAGGCAAGAGGCACAGCCTGGAAACATCCTCTTGGAAAAATACCTACCAGTCCCACTCCTCAGTCTTTCAAACATGACAACAGACAGGCAGTAGCAGCCTGAGGATGCATCTTCTGGTGATGGAGAACCCACCTTGTTGTCCAAGAACAACAATACCCACACCACAGAACTGCCATCACTATCTACTGTTGATGAGCAGAAGATCAAGTCTTACCAGAAATAAACCACTGTAGATTTGAAGAATGTTTCTAGACAGAATGGCAGAACAGGGAAGTAACCTTGTACCCTAACAAACATTTGCCATGGCCCTTACTTTGGGAATTGAATACAGTAAAGTACAGTGTCCTTTACTCGCAAGTATGATCCAACAGAAAAAAAAAAAAAAAAAAAAAGGACTTTTTTCCTTCAGTTGAAGGAATGAAGTCTCTCCCAAAACATTTCAACTCTCCCCATCATGTGCTAACATCTCATGACTCATGACATAAATGACACATCATACATATGAAGTAATAAGCTGATTGCCACCTTGTGGAGCCCATGAATGCTGAGTAAACTTTGATCTCTGGGCACATTAAAACTCAGCAGCCAAGTCGAGATCAAAAGTGTTTGAATCTTGCAAAAGTAGCTTTACCACCTCTTTTAGTCTTTTCCAAAGGGGGATTATGACTCAAAAAATTCTGACCTTGTCAGCATAGGAAATAGTTGCCTAATCTGTTAGAGCCTAACATCTGCTGGAGAAAAAAACACAGTATAATTTCAGAAAGAAGAGTATGTCAGATACACAGCATCGCAGTATTCTGCTATTTCTTTTTTTCTTTTACATCAGCAAGACCACAATTGTTCTGTAACAAAGCAGAAGGGTTTTCATAAGGCAGCTCAGCTGGCAGCAAAAGTACCACAAATAGGAGAGCCCAGGTATGGTATTGTTACTTTGTAGGCAGGTTGTCTCTTAAAATTCTCTGTTGTTGTCATTTCTGTGTGTTTAAACTGGTTGAATTTCCTCCTTCCCCAATCCCTAATGGTTTGGTTTTCTCTGCATTGCAGGATTTTATAATATTTCTCCAACAGCACATATTTTATTGGATTCAGAAAAATGTGCTGTAGTGCCATGTTCTCATTCCTGTACAAACACAAGAGCTGACAAACTTCAAATGGAATAGTGACCTTCCTTTCAGGTGGCCTAAAGTCTTGCAGAAAATACAACGTGATTGCACTTTGTATTTTAGCAAAACTGCAACCTATAAAACTCAATGAAGTAATTCTTGTAAATGTCAAAGGCTGGGCTATCTGCAGAAGTTGTTACAGGATTAATGCTAGCTCAGACTCCTGTTTTTAACTTTAGAAACTTATGTGCAACTAAGGCAAGGTAAATATATTCAGGAAAAAAATATAGGGCTCTGAAAGTATCCACTGAATCACTTTTGACTCTTCTCTGCTCTTTTATTTTCCAGTTGTGTCACCCATATATATGGAGCCTAGCCATACTAAATGTGGTAGAAGTAGTAATTCACACCTAGAAAACATTCTATTTGTTTTTAAAATTAGTGATTTGCCCTGTTTATCAGCAGTGTGGTGCTTTGTGATCTTTCATTTCATAAGCTACACAAAACCTAAGTCACCTTCTCTCATTTTCACACATTTTGGGGGTCTCTATACTTACATTTACATGTTCTAGTTTTGCTGAGTTGCAAGCAATTCTAATAAAGATCTTCACCATCAATTTTAAACCCATAAAAAGTAAAATACTAGTAGCAGGTTGAATTACCATTAAATTCAGAATTAGCTCAGTAGTTTAAGAAACACACACACACAAAAAAAGTGTCAAATTGTCCCAGGGAGAAGGAACCCAGGGAAAAAGAAAAGCTGACAAGGATCTTGGAAAAGCCTTCTGGACACACAAGGTGATTTTGATGGTAGCGTTTGGGGGGTTTGTTGTTTTCTACCATCAAATTCTAGACCCAGATGGGGGGTTTGTGTTGTCCTAAGTAAATGGGGAAAACACATCCCTGTTGTGTACAAATTAAACATCTCTCCTCCTTCAGGGCATAAAAAAAGGTGTAAAGGCTGAAATACGGGTGGTGTCTAAGTGTTTTTCTAGGGCAATGGTGACACAGCCACCAGGAATTTTCCATGAGCTTTCTGAAATCAAGATGTGGGTATTGCAAAAAGTTCTTTGCTCAGTGCCCACTGTGGAAGCATTATGCTGATCTTGATAATGTACATACCAACTCCTCCTTTCACTGCTACTTAGACACAAAATCCTGGTGTTTTCAGGATTCAGCTTTCCTGGCACCCTGGTGCCAAAGATTTTATGGTCACAATTGTCAGTCCTGCTGCTGTTGCTCACTTCAATGGATGATGGTGGTTCTGCACCTTTGACAGGACTAGGATTCAGAGGGGATTGTCCTTCTCCTAAAATCATGCTGGTATCAAAGACAAAAAGAAAACAAAATTTTAAGAAAAGGAAAAATGTCAAGAGACCTAAATAATTCGAGTCACACTACTTGATGAGAATCCCACCCACAGACTCACGGTAATTCTGCATTCACCCTCTCCAACCTGAATTGTTGCCACCGTCTACTCAAACTAAAGTCTCGAAAAAATCTGAAGCTTTTGCTCCGTGTGCTGGCCACCATCCCACAGAGTTTGGGGCTAAAATATCCAGTGGTTTCCAGTTTGCTACCCATTGTGTGTCATGCCAGTGGTCCTCCTTTTAATGGTCTTTTGGGAAACTACTGCATTGCTGTGCAGCTGCAATTACCTCAGGCACAGTGTCTGAGGGAAACTAAAATTAATGGTTTTTATAACAAATTGAAAGACTTTATTAGCTATTGATCTTATGTCAGCTGTTGGAGAGAATCTGGAGGAGATGACCACATCTTGAAAAATTCTCATCATTAGAGAGAACTGATCTCATAAAAGGGAGCAGAGAAAATAAATTATGGCAATTCACAGGAAAGAATAAAAATGGTGAATATATGGGTTTTATACATTCACATCCCTGTTCACTCAACATCCTGCATCCGAATTTTACAGGTGGGAACCCAATAAGGAGTCCTGTAATCTTCTAAACCACATGTAACTAATATTTTGTGAAAGAGGGAATCAAAGGCTGGATTGGATTTTGCGGGATTGGTAACTATTCATATTGTTACTTAAGGAAAGAGGATCAACTGGGCAATTCACTACTTTGACCAGCAGGAAAATACATGGGGAAAAACTATTTTCTCACATAGCGGGAGCTGGAAATGAAGCTCTTGCGGGGGGGGATAAAAATCTACGGCTGCAGCCAGGAATTGCTATACTACACGTATCTGAAAGTCGTGCTTTCACGGTTTCAAGTTGCTGACAGAAAGCACACCGTGGCACAGCGCAATCCCGGCAGGAGCCGCCGCGCTCTCCCGGCTGCGCAGGGCGCGCTTCCCCCGCGCCCCGCGGCGCGGCGCCGCTGGGTCCCGGGCGGGCGGGCGGCGCGGCGGGGCCGGGCGGGCTGAGGGGCTCCGGGGCTCCCACCTGCCCGCAGTGCCGGTGCCGCGGGCCGGGCGATGCGGCATGTTCGGGGCGGGCAGGTACAGCATCCCGCGGCCCGTCACCAGGAACCTGGAGGACCTGGACTCGGTGCAGAGCGTCCTGCTGCACAGGTCAGTGCCGGCGGCGGGGGGCGAGAGCGCCGCCCGAGCTCGGGCGGCTCCGGCACCCCCGGCCCTCCGCAGGGCAGGACCCGCCGGGCGGGGGGACAGCGGAGCCACCGCATCCCCGGCGAGCTCCCCTTTTGTCGTGGCAGCAGGAATGGCGAGGGGCCGTGTCCTGCCGCCGGGAGCCGGGGCTGCCCCTGTGTGCACGGCGAGGGAAGGGAAAGGGGCGGCTGGCGGCGGGGAGCCGAGGCGCCCTCGGGTTTTCCTCTCTCCTTCCTGGAGAGGGGAAGGACGTGCAGGTGAGCGGAGCTACGGGGCTACTACACCCGAGACTCGATCTAACATGTGCAGCGAAACGCGCTGATACTCTTTGATATGGGTCGATGCTGTTGCATCCATGCCATAAGCGTTTTGAACCCTTCTCTAAGGGGATGGGATAATGCATGCTAAGTCGCACACAAATGCAAGTGGGATGGGAAAGAAATCCTTAAGTGGATGTACAGGAGGCGGCACACCGTATGAGAAGCAGTTGCTTTTCGTCCTGCATTCACCATCCCTAACGGGCGATTTTCCACGGTATCCCCATCGGTATTTCCATCTCGACAATAGGCTCTTGCCAACAGGCCCGTGCGGGACTCTGAAAGCCACCCTTTAATGGCATTTTCCATGCGCTAGCTGAGAGCCGCAGACACTTTACAAAGAAAAACGCAAACCCTTCAGCAGAATCCAAGAGAAGCTCATCTCCAGTTCTGCTAAGTGCCCGTTTCCTGTTTCTCAGCCGCGCTGGTTTATTTCCAGCTGCACAGGAAAAGCGCACGGGCACTTCCAGTGCCAGCTCCAGGCAGCTCTTGCTATGGAAACTAACAAGCGGTTAACTCCGGCTCAAGGCGTCAGACGGAGCAGCCGTGCGAAATCCATCCCTGCGAGCACGGAGCACAGCGAGGAGGGCACGCTGCGATCAGCCTGCTCCGGCAGGGCACTCTGAGGCTGCTTTATGCACAATAAACGCGTTCCTCCTATGCGAACACAACGCCACGGACTTTAGAGTGACTTTACAGAAAATGTTCTATTTCAGAGCCGGATTAAAAACATGCCGCCCCATGGAATTGCTTACGGTAACGTGCTCGAAGTGGAATAAGGCTCCTCATGCTTGAAACATTTGCATGTAGACTGACTGCAAATATGGGTTTTCTTTCACGCCTGAAATGCCTAGCAGGTGATCCTTAAAAAAAAAGGCATTTAAAACATTTAAGGTGAAGTAAGAGAAGCAGGGGGAAAATGAAAATTACAGCTGCTTTTCATTCTGGAGAGAACTCCACGGCTGCCTTCCTCTTGGTTTTGTGTTTTTCTGAAACACCTTCTGTGATCAGAGTCGATACAGAAAGCTTACGAAGTCAGGATATTCTTTGTGTTTCATTTATTCAGCCACTAGAGTGTTAGCTCCCAAAGTTTCTTTGGTCCCAGAGGTAGCCTTCATTCCCCTGGAGTCTGTTTATATGTAAATATCCCGATTAAAATGACAGCCCAGTGTCACTTCTCAATTCATTCCACTTTGCTGGGGATGGTGTCCACACAGCCCTGTCAGAGGAGTTCTGAACAGAGGATTCTGTAATCACAGTCTTACACGGTTTTATAGAAACTCTGTAATCAAGAAAAATCTTAATTATTAAGCAACTCTTGTGAAATATGTATTTTGCCCTTTAAGGAAGACATGAGCAGGGGAGGGGAAAGTTGTGTGTTGTCTTTAAGCTTTTAAAAAAGAGGGAATTATTTCTGACATATTTTGCTCATGCTGTGCACTGGAAGAAGAAAAAAAAAAGGAATCAATTGCTGAAACATAATGTCACTTATATTTTGTGTTAGTTTTTCTTTCAGTGAAGCAGGTGTCAGCAAGAAACACAACTGAAAAACAAAGATGAAACTATTTTCCTCTTAATTTTATCTGCTTGTTACATATCATGTTTATCTACAGTGTATCATTTGTGTCTGTCCAGTTGTTGGTAGAGCCTTCCTGGAAATACTAAGTGATCTGAAAACAAGCAGAAAGGAAAAAAATGAAACATTAACAAGTCACTTAGGGCCTTCTTACCTCATAATCACTAATGAAGAGTTGTAATTTGAAGCAGTGTGTCCTATATGCTTGTCTTCTTTTAACTTCAGTCTCCTTGCGAATATAGGCAAGGAGCAAGGCAGGCTGTCACTTTTTAAAGCACAACAAGCTTCTGAAACAGGTTAAGCCAAAAAAAAAAAAAAAAAAAAAAAAAAAAAAAAGTAACTAGAAACTCTTGTTCAGGCAATAAATTTCCACACGTGGATTTAGTTCTTTGCAGGAACAGCTAATCAGAACAACCTTCAGGCTTTAATTATCCACTCCTAAGTGCTCATTACCCCGTTGTCCAGTGAGGGTGAGCAGTGCTATTGATGCCAGTGATGCCCCCTGGCAGATTTTTACCATCTGTGTGTTAAAAACAGCCACTTGGCATGGAAAGCTGATGGATTGCTTAGTGAGGAGCATCAGCCCCAGCTACTCGGATTAAGTGTAAAGTGTCTGCCAGAAGGCAAATTATTTCAAGTCTAGTCCTAATATTTATGCCCAAGAAATGAGAGGCTTTCCTCTCAAGAGGGATTGTGTGGGAAAATCTGTGTCTTCAATAAACAAGATCCTGCTGGGTGAGCTATATCCTGCAGTCTTTAATTGTTCCCACAGCAGCAAAAATTCCACATTCATTTCAGCAAAGTCTTTAGGTGGCTCCCAGCTACTCCTCTCAGAGGACCAAAGCCTTCCATCATCCTTCCATTCATAATATACTTATTCCTATAAAACAGCAAGTGGGGCAAGAGCACTGCCTCCTTGAGAGAGAGCTTGTATTTCTCACTTTGTGAGCAAACAACTGGAACCAATTAATCAACCCTTGAACTCACTGAAATTTAACTAACACAGCACCATCTGGCACTGACTATCGCTTCTCTACAGAAACACTTCCGTGTGCTGCTCGGTGTATTAGAAGTGCTTGGAAATGTAAGCACAATTAGGGAGGGAGGGGCAGTGTATCTCACCTACTTCTAAATGAAACCATAGAAGAACAAACCTTTTTCTTTGTGAAATGTTTCTGTCTTCCCCCTCTGAATAGGTTTGTAGCCTTAATAACCATGCAACAGTAATTTATCTGTGAAATCAGGTCCTGTTCAGGGGCTTCAGAATGGCCACAGTACTTAATACAGGTATTTTTACTCCAGTTGAAGCCTTAATCACATGGATGCGAGCCCAAAGCATTTCTGTCTGCTAATTCACTTGCAATCACACCTGCTAATACACGCTTCCCTAAAGCACTTTCAAGTGCAGGAATTTCATACCAGGATCCTGTCACTCCTCCGTAGTGTTCCAGCGCTATAAACCCTCACTGCTGAAGCTGTGCAAACATCCCACAGAGCAGAGATTAAATCCAGCACGTTAAACATGTTCCAGCAATTACTCTCCATCCCTTTCCTTACTCACCATGTGTGTCCTGATGGGTTTACTGACACAGCTACACAGCGAATTGTCTGCCGGCCTGCCATGGGTCTTGTTTCTCATGGATGTGAATAATTTAAGTTCTGAAAACCGAGGAGGGTTTGGGGGGTTTTTTTCTCTCTCTCGACTGTGCGTGATTTTAGACGTGTAGACTGCATGGGCTATTTTAAGCTACTTGGTTGGGTCTGTCACATCCTTGCTTCTCCTGGACCGCGCTGCTCTCCTGACAAACCTAAGGAGAAGCTACTTTAATTTCTCACAGCTCGTTTAATTGATATAACAGCACATAAACCAAAGCACAGAGGCATCTCATTGCTTACCGCTTGACCCGAGAACCACTTTTTACCTCGTGTCTCCCCCTCCTGATCAGTGTTTGGTTCTCTGTGGCTTAGAGAAGTCTCACCCCAGGACTCAGGAGTTGCCCTAACGGCGTCTTTTATGGGACGGGCGCTGGGACCTTGCAGTCAGGCAACTAGATAAAGTCTGGCTCTCCATGATGCGTTCCTGTCGAGCCAGGGAAGGATGTTGGAGGGCCGGGGGAGGCTGGGCACACGGCAATTCCCGTTGCAGTGCCCGGTCTGCCCCCGTAGCGGGGGGACGGCGGCGCGGCCCCTCACGGCCGGGCCCTCGCGCTTCCCGCCGTCTCCATGGCGCGCGCGGCGCCGGCCAATGGGAGGGCGCGGCGCGCGTCACGTGCCCCGCGCGGCGCGCTGTCATGGCGGCCGCCGGGCCCGGCGGGAGCGGCGCTGCCGAGGGGACGGAGCCCGAGCCGGGCCGGGAAGAGGGCGCCCAGCCCGCGGGCAGCGGCAGCCGGAGCGGCTCCCGCGGCTCCTCGCCGTCGGCGGGCTCCGAGTAAGGGCGGGGCCGGGGTCGCACCTCCGTGCCTGGCGGGAGGCGGTGGGAGCCCCCCGCGCTGTGGGCTGGGCTGGGCGGTGCGGGGCTGGGCTGTGGGAGCAGAGCGGTGTGTGAGGTTTGTGACAGAGTCTGCACAGCCCTGGCGGTAACGCGGGGTGCCTTCAGTCCTTGCTCCGAGTCCTGCATCCCAGCTGCGAGCCACAGGGGAAGGAGGGGCTTGGCACCTGCTTTACCAAGAAAGGTGTAGTCCTCCTCTTCTAGTGTTCTAAGTCAGAAGACACGTCTGTAATAATACATGTTTTAAAGTTGTAAATGCAGCCTCCAGGGCTTTAATTTATTTGTGTATTATTTTTTTAATTCGGTTGAAGTTAGACTTGCAACGTTAACTTGGTTCCCTGTGTTCAAACAGCTCTGCTTGACACTTGGAACGTGTATTCCAGGGTCTAAGCAATGGCATTTCATTCAGCGTGTTATTTTCACTGTGCTGTGCCGTTGAGGGGGAAAAAGAGATTGAAGTGGGAGAAGTCAGAATTGTGTTCAAGTGTAGTTAGTTTGTAGTTGCCCTGGAGCTCTGGCTCAGAGACAGAGCTGTTGTATGTACACCTACCTTGCTTTATTCGTATATTTATAAGCCAGAAGTCAACTGTAATATTTCAGCCTGAAGCCACATTTTTTAATATTTTGTGTGTTTGGGTTTTTTCTTTTCTCAGTTCTTTCATCTAAAATGCCTTGTTACTGTCATTCTTTATATGTGTTCAGGAGATAAAGCAGTTCCACAGATTTCAGCACATAACACGTGTTCTAATACTTCTAATAACATGTGTAATACTTCTAATAATTTATTTATGTAACAGTTCATCCAGCAGAACTCGGATCCTTTCTTTCTAATTTATCTTTCTTCCATAAATGGATAATTTCAATCTGCAGTTTCTCAGACATTTATCCCAAGAAGGAAATACCTGTGTGGGATCAGTGAAACTACTCTTAGAGAAAGGCAAGCCTTCAAATTTTTTAGCTGCCTTGACTGAAACTTCCAGTCCTAGAGGCAACTTGTGGTTATTTTGGAAGCACTTGTTTTGATACAAGGGAAAAGAGATAAAAATTGGACGTTTATTTTTTATTTTTGTATTTTTTTCCTTTTCTCTTTCCTTGCTTGGTTTAAATTTATTGTGACGCTACAGCATTAGGGGGGAAAACCTCTCGTCCTAGGTGCAGGCTTCTTGTTTCAAATTTGCTTTTCCAGATGTATATGTGGACCTGTATTGGGAAAGTGAGAGTTTATTTACAGTACTGTTCTTGACTTCTTGCTTTCTCTCTGGAGTGGTTCTGTTTGGGTGAACCCAGAGTAAACACCAGACAAGCCCACACCCTTTTTTCTTCCCCGTGGTCCATGTTGTTGTAATAAAAATAGAGAACAAAGCTGGAGACCGTGAGTGAATGAACTGAGGTCAAGGCTGAAATTTTGACGTCTACCCCAAAGAAGAAACAGCTTTTCCAAAGATCACAGTCCCTTTTAAAGAGGGAATAAAAATGCTATCATACGTGACAGGAGTTTTTGCTAATCCAGATGTTATTTCTTTGTAAATTTCTAGTGTTTCCTTTTTTGTTTGGTTGGGGGGGGGGGTTGATTGGTTGGTTTGGGCATTTTGGTTTTTTGTTTGTTTTGGTTTCAGGTTTTGTTGGGGTTTTTTTTTGTTTGTTTTTGGTTTGTTTGGTTTTGCTGAATTTTGCTTACGTATCCCAGCATGTGGGAGTACTCCTTAAAAAACAAACCAAGGAAAAACTGTTCAACTCTTCTCATGTTACTTCTTGCCTACAACCTTCCGAGAGATGCTGGATCAGGAGGAGTGTGCCCTTGACAACCTTTAGGTTTTGTTAGCATCCTGACACTTTCTTGAATAAGAACTCAGGATTTCAAGTAAGACTCAGCAGAAATCACAAACTTGGATTTATCCCTCAGGTATAGCCAAGTTATCACAATTGGTGGCTCTTCTTTTAAACTATCTTTTTGGGGGAAATAAAGCTAAAAAATGCAGAGGAGATGGGTGATGTTTCTTCCTGTCTGCAAGATCTATAGACTTTCCTCAATGACTGGGGCTCCAGAAGGAGAGTAATGCCAGTGTTTTCTGTATTGTTAGTCCAGCCAGATCCTCTTGTTGAGCCCTTAAAGGTGCTCTGGTGCAATGTCTGTATAATGTTCTCTGTTCAGCTAAACTTTGAAACTTTTTCATTTGTCTGTGTTTTCAAATTAAAGCTCTGTTTGAATATTTAGTACTAGCTTTAAACCAGATTTGCATTCTTTATTCAGTAAAAGTAGTTCTAGTGTTAAATGTATGAATGTGTGTGAACTTTAAACTACTGTATTAACCATGATGTAAACCTCCAGTCTCATTTTTCCTTTCCTGGTTTTTATGAAACAGAGAAACCTCTTTCTCTTCTAGTTAGGAAGAGTAAACTAGTTTTATCTGCTCCTGAAAATCTTCCATGCAGAACATCCCAGATAATGAAACCTCTGAGTACAGGTCTTACTTTGGCCATTATTGCTTCTCATTTATCTGGAGTAACACTCGATGGTTCACCTCCAGGTTCATTTGGTCTGGTGCCCCTCAGCAGGCATTTTTTGGTTGTCTTTTTTTTTTTTTTCCTCAGCCAGAAGAGTATGATTTCCTTCAGTCTCCTTCCCTTTAAATGTGTTTATAGGCTGCTTAGCATTTGTCTCTTTGCTCTGGGTGTGTTCCAGTTATTACATCTTTCTTAAAACCTGCTATCCAAAACTGGACATGGCTGGCACATCACCGTTGCCAAATTAGGACAAAAATTTTTTTTGCACTGTGCTGATGATGTCTCTGTTACATCCTAGAGCTGCTTTGCCTTTGCTTTGCAGCAGTGTCTTGCTCTTGACTTTGGGTGATCCACACCAGCTGCCAGATCTGTTTCTGTAGCAGTGAAACAGTGTTTCTGTCTCTTCGAATTTTTAGTGTGTATTTTTGCATGTGCTGTTTGGAACTTGGCTTTTAAAATCTGTTACCTAGATTTCATCTTAGATTGTTTTGGGTTTTTTTGATGTTAAATCTGAGTGATTTTTAAAATGTTTATCTTCTCTTTCCAAGGGGCCAGCAGCTCAATCTGTGCTCCCATAGCATTACAGAATATCCTGAGTTAGAAGGAGCCCGCAAGGATAAACAAGTCCATCTTCAGGCTCTGCACAGAACCACCTCAAAAATCGTGCCATGATTATATTACAAATGCATGAGGGAAAAAATAATGGGAGAGAACAAACAGAATGGAATTTTTACTTTTAAAAGAAAGTTCCATCGTGTGCTTCAGTGTAATTGCTAATTAAAGCTCGCACGTCAAAAAGATGTTTGTTTTCTGAAAAGAGAATACTGCTTTTTGCAATGGCTGTTTTCCTCTAAGGCATTTGAAGAGAACTGTTTTACTGGTGAGAGGGATGTCTTTCCTTGCCATACCCATCATTCATGTAAAACAAGCTCTAACCCTCATGGCAGACTTAAAGCAGTTGAGCTCTCAATGTTCAGGAGGCAACTGTTTTTTTCTCCTGCTTTTTATCCAGCCCTTGCACTCTCTCTGTCCCCTCCCTACTTAAAATAATCAGCTCTCACTTGCACAGTGATCTTCCTTATCAGAACTCACTGATTGTTCTTCTTTCTTTTCCAGTGACCTTGAGCCTGAGTGGTTGGATAGTGTGCAGAAAAATGGAGAGTTATTTTACTTAGAATTAAGTGAAAGTGAAGAAGAAATCCTGCTTCAGAACAGCTGTCCAGACATGCCAGCAGTGAATCACGTCAGGTTTCGTGAAAATGAAGCTGAAATTATTCAAGAGGGATCACGCAAGGAAAGGAAGCATGAACTGAAGAAATGGACCAAAATGCTAAAAAAGAAGAGTCTTTTACCAAAGAGTTCTGGTAAGAAAGGCAGTGGGAGCTGCAGTGTGCACCCCTCTGGTCCTACTTCCATACTGAAACACAGGTCTGCTCAGAACATGGGTGTCACTGTTCAGCAAAAGTACAAAGATGTGTCTGTTTATGTAAATCCCAGAAAACTCTACAGTGCTGGGGAAGAAGAGCAGCAGAAGCTGCTGGAGGCCTTAGTAGGGATTGTCCATCAGTCTTCATGGAGCAGCAGAAGAGTGGAAAAACAAGGCAGGAGGGACAAAGCCACCAGAGGAGTCAGCGAAGAGAAGCTTGTGGTACATGGCTTGGTGCCAGGTAGTTCTGCAGTGAAAACAGGTCAAATCCTGATTGGTGAGTAACTGAAAGAATAGCTAACTTCTGCATTCTTCCTTTAATATGAAGATTTATGGGGTTTTTGCTGTTGGAGGCAGCTGACTTGAATATTCCTGAAATGTAAGCAATTACCTCAGTTCTCCAGGGATTATTTTAAGTCACTGCATCTGATGGTTTGTTACCTCTCAGTTTTGCTGTATTACTGATTTGAAGAACGTGTGGGGTAACCTGAAAGGTGTCAATACAGCAAGGAGATGACATCCCTTAGCGTTCAGAGACTGAGCAGCTTGGAGCAGGAAATACCCCACCACCACCCTTAACTTAGGATTTTAACTGAGGATTTGCTCAGTAGATGAATGGGACTGGAGCAAACCTATAGTCTGCCAGATACCGTATTTAGATTTCCTTCTTCTCCACAGCATCCCCCTTAGATAAAAAGCCTTACTGTATATATGCTTTAAGTGGATTTTGTATCATAGAAAAGAGGGAAAAAATACTGAGTAAGGTACATTCTTACGTTACAGACTTTCTCCACAGCCTCGTTTGGTTATTTTTCTGTTTAGCAAGTCCAACAGCAGCTTCCTCAGCAGCTGTGACTTTGGGAGGCTCCAAATCCATGGCAGGGCTGCAGTTTGGGGAGGCAGTGAGCCAGTACAGCCTTTGTGCTGGTTGGGCTGCTCAGGCACTTCCATGAGCTGAGGAAATAACCTGGCAGGAAACTAACCCAGCAGAGAAATTGGCCGTCTAGCATTTTGCTGGTGCAGTAAATTAAGCTTGGGTCACAGAAGGTCTGACAGGCACCAAATGTGAATGATGGAGGTGAATGAACTGCTGTGAGGGGTAATGAGGGAGCAGAAATACTCCCACTCCCAGTGCTGAGGCTGCTCCAAACTTGGCACTCACAGGACACCAGCCTCAGAGACAGCAAATGTGAGACAACCAGGCCACGTCTGTAAAGGGTGAAAGATTACTTAATTACCCCTGAAGCTGGTTGCTCACAGAGTGGGAGAGCAAAGGTGTGACGTTGGTTAGAAGATCATTAGAAATCTTAATGCTCTAAGTAGCACAAATGCCACAAAGTCAGCATGAAGGCTTTTGAAATGCCAGTGTTGTGTGTGTAAAAAGGCACAACGTGCTTCGGCTGGCTGGTGCTCCAGCGTGTGTTCTTGGTAGAGATGCTAAAGAATACTCCAGAGGGAAAACTGGATCACTTTCAAATTTTACCAGCAAGAACTGATTAGTCAAAAAGTGGGGGATGTGGGCTGAGGGGGAGGAGAGAGCAAGTTTCAACTTGATCTGCTTAAGGGTGTTTAATCTAATTAGTATAAGAGTGGGTGTTTGTAACCTGTGACTTAATTTTGGGACACAGATTTGTATGTAACACTTTTGTGAGAGCAGGTGTGAAGTCAGAACAGTGTAGGGAAATAGCAGACCCAGGAGATCAAGATGACCTAACCAGAGATAGTATTTCATCTGCTGCACTTAATGCTTCCCAGAGCTAGTGAGGACAAAAACTGTGGGTTTTTTTTTTGTTTGTTTCAAATAGAAGAGCATTTAGCTTCATCTGAGAAGAGTCTTGTACTTTATTATGTCCTAGGTTATCATCAACCCTTGCCTTGGTTTTTTGCACATTGAAAATTAAATAGTTTTAAGCATACTGGGGTTATTCAGCTCTTCTCTGGGAAAATGAACTGTGTTCAGTGCCAGCTGTGGAAAACATACAATTTTCATGTAAAAATACTTTCAAATTATATATCTATAGTTGTAGTGGTTTGAAAGCAAAACAAATGAGAGGCTCCAAGTCAGAGATACAATTTAATAGGAAGAAAGGAAAGAAAGTAAAATAAAATAGATGCAATAATACAAAAGACCACTGACAGAGTCAGAATACAACCTGAGCGGAGTGATGGAAGCAGTCCACGTGAGGTGGTCTTCCTGAAGCAGTGATTCTGTAAAAAGGTCTGGTAGCTCAGGTCCTCTGGGAATCCAGTGGGTAAGCGCCCCTCTGGTGTTCAGAGTCTCAGCTTATATCCAGGCTGGAATGCTTGGTTCCTCTCTCTGGGCGGAGCATCTAACAATGGGATGGTGAGTCATGTGATAAGGCCTGATGGGCCCATTAACAGGAGATAGTCCAGGAGGGGGTTATCTGTGAGTCCTGTGGCAAAGGTGCTGATGGGCCCATTAACAGAAGATAAGTCAGAGTTGAGGAGGCAGGGAGCACTGCCTCACCTGGTTTCAACAGTTCATGAAAATGGTGATAGAATATATTTCAACCCAGGACACCAATGTATCACAGAACAACTCTTCTTTTAAAGAATAAATGAGTCAATTAACTGTACTCTTAGAGCTGTCAAAAGAATGAATTAGGACTGGTTAGTATGACCTAATCACCACTGATGACCTGTAGTAAGACCTAAGTCTCCTTAAGCCCGCCAACCTGTTGATGAACCTGTTCCCATTTCTGTTTTTCTCCTTACAGCCGTGCCTGGCATTGACAAAGTCACTGTCAGCACCCACAAGGATAGCCTCCCCGAATTAGGGCAGTGGGTGACAGGGACTAGTGTGACATCATCACCCAGCCCTAAGGTACAAAGGTGGCAACACAACTTGCAGAGCTGAGGACAGGATCGAGGAGAAGGACCTTGCCCAAGGCTACTGGCGAGTTCTGGTGCCTCTGAGGCACCACAAACGCCTCTCTCTCTGTCCAAACAAGGACTGGGATACTTTGTCAGGAGGAGAAAGGCCTGCAGCACAGACCTTCCAGGCACTGCTCCCTATCCACAATGGTGCACAACACTGCTGAGAAGTGTCCTCCTGGGAAGAAGCAAGGTGAGAGCAAAATCTCCCTCCCCACGGCTGGCAGTGGGGGAGCGGTCAAGAGCTGCAGCAAGGGGAAGCAGGAGCTCCAACAACGCCCCAGGGTAGAGTCCCTCTGGCTCTCTTGGGCCAGCGGGGCCAGGCTGGCCTGTGGGCACATATGCCTCCCCTGCCCTTAAGCCAGCCCGGCAAGGCCTTGGGGACAATCCTGCACGGACATCACCCGAGCCCTGCGCAGCTGCTCACACCACTTGCCCTCTCCTCTCTCCAATGTGCAGATCCAAACAGCAGCAGCAGCAGCGGCGGCCTGTCGGAACAGCCCAGGGCGGAGCAGGCCCGGCGCCGTTCCTGGAGACAGAGAGCACAAGGCTCGGGCAGCCGGGCAGTGAAACCCATACGGCTGAACCGAGTGCCACTGCTGCGTGCTGAGACCAGCAGCCCCGGCACCGCCACTCAGGGGGTGCCAGGGCTGTCCCAGGCTGTGGTGCTGGTCAGCAGCAGGAGCAGCAGCAGCTTCCCCTGCAAAAAGCAGAGCTTAAAGAGAGGCCATCCAGAGGGCGTCACAGAGCCACAGTCACTCAGGAGCCCGGCAGCAAAACGCCGCCGGATCGGCGATGTGCTGGCCCAAAGTATTGAGACCAGCAGCCCCAGCACCGCCACTCAGGGGGTGCCAGGGCTGTCTCAAAGTGTGGTTCTGGTCAGCAGCAGCAGCAGCTTCCCCTGCAAAAAGCAGAGCTTGAAGAGAGGCCATCGAGAGGGCGCCACAGAGCCACAGACACTCAGGAGCCCGGCAGCAAAACACCGCCGGATCGCCCAAAGTATTGAGACCAGCAGCCCCAGCACCGCCACTCAGGGGGTGCCAGGGCTGTCCCAGGCTGTGGTGCTGGTCAGCAGCAGCAGCAGCTTCCCCTGCAAAAAGCAGAGGTCGAAGAAAGGCAATCCAGAGGGCGCCACAAAGCCAGTAACACTCAGGAGCCCGGCAGCAAAACGCCGCCGGATCGGCGATGTGCTGGCCCAAAGTATTGAGACCAGCAGCCCCAGCACCGCCACTCAGGGGGTGCCAGGGCTGTCTCAAAGTGTGGTTCTGGTCAGCAGCAGCAGCAGCTTCCCCTGCAAAAAGCAGAGCTTGAAAAGAGGCCATCCAGACGGCGCCACAGAGCCACAGTCACTCAGGAGCCCGGCAGCAAAACGCCGCCGGATCGACGATGTGCTGGCCCAAAGTATTGAGACCAGCAGCCCCAGCACCGCCACTCAGGGGGTGCCAGGGCTGTCCCAGGACACTCAGTCACCCAGCAGACAAGCAGCTCCATACAGACCACCCTGGCTCTTCGCTGGCTCCATGAAGGACAAACGCTCCCAGCCTGGGCCAATCCGTATGAGACACGTCCGGCGGCAACAGCGGCAGGAGAAAAAGCTGTACAGTCGGCCTGAAAACCAGAGCAGGATCAGACGAGCATCACCCTCTGGTGCTCGTCCCCCTCAGCCATCAAAATAAACTTTTCTGTTTGTTTGAACTGGGAGAGCCCACATTCCTTTTCCCAGCCTCCTGCATGCTCATGGGAATCATGTTGGAGCAGTGAAGTTGGATGAGATGATCGTAAAATCGTACAATGGTTGGGCTTGGGAGACACTTTAAATCTCATTTACTTCCACCCTCCCTGCAATAAGCAAGGACACCTTCAACTAGTCAGCTTGTTCCAAGCCCCATCCAACCTGGAATGTTTCCACAGCATCTCTGGGCAACCTGTGGCAGAGACCACAGCATTTTTATCACCCTCATTGATTAAAAATTTCTTCCTTGAAGCTCATTTGAATCATCCCTCCTCCAGTTTAAAACCAACACCCCTTGTCTTATGGCAATAAACCCTGCTAAAATCTTTGTCCTTGTGTCCCCTTGGGCATCTCCCTGGCACCTCCCAGGACGAGGAAGCAATTAGCTTGAAGTAAAATTAGAAATCCACTGAATGCAACAAGGGCAAAACCTCTAGTTTTTCAGCTCCTGCATGTCAGGAGGTGCTGGCACCATGAGGCTCTTGGCCAACAGCTCCTCTCCCTCCATCACCTGTGCTGAAAATGGGAGAAAATCTGTTTATCCACACCAGCACCAGCATCCCATCCTTGAGAAGCAGCAGACCTGACAGGTAAAGGTTTCTCTGGGGAGAACGGAGGACCACCTCACTCACAGAGCAGCGTGTATTTTGTGAAAAAAATAGCCAGCACCCTCCTGTTCTCTGCAAATGGTACACAAAAAGTTTAAAAAGTATTTAAAAATTGACCAAGTTTTGGAGAAGATGCAGGTCAGACTAGACGAGCCTGGAAAAGACTGTACAAGTGACAGTTCTCCGGGGAAGGTTAGTAGGAAATCCCTTCTTTCTGCTATTAAAATCTCAGGCTGTTGCCATCAGACACTCAAGCCACAAGAGAAAAGTGCTTCAGCACCAGCATCCAACTGAGCATCTGTTTGATCCACCTCAGTGGAAAGCCATCACTTTGCAAGGAGAATTCACATTTGGAGTTACACACAACATACTTCTTTCTGTCTGGAAGTGCTACCGGTTTTGCTACCCAGCATTTCATATTAAATTGTGGAAGTATTTTAAATGAAAGGGGAATGAAAACTCGTGGTATTTAAAGAAAAACTGGCTGGAAAAGTCTCAGATTTGTTCCATTCTGAAAGGGAACCAAGGTACCATGAGTCCTAAAAGACTCACCAGCTCTCTCAAACAAACGAGGAATAAAGCCTAAGAGGAAAATGAACCCACAGATTTGAATTTAATTTGGCCTTAATACAGCTTTACAAAGGATTAGGTTAAGTTTGCAAGACACCTTTACTTTGATTCAGAGATTTGCTTGGGTTTTCCTTCAGAATCCAGAGAGCTGGCAACAGATCGCTGTGCAGTGTCCACAGACGGGTCCAGCAGTCAGGGCAGGGCAAGAGCCAACAGCTCCTGGGAAGCAGCAGAAAAAAGCACCATGGGATGTGCTGAAGAAGGGATGGAAACAGGGTGGGTGGGGTGGAAGGAGCTCTGCTCCCACCTGGGCTGGCTTGTGGGAGTAACTGTGATGAACAAACGCTTGCCTGAACCCAAAAGTAATTCTGCACCCACATCTGGGGTCTCCACGTTTAAAAAAAAAGAAAAAAAAAAAAGACCATGGACCTTCTGGAGTGACTCCAGAGGAGGGTTGCAGCCATGATCCAAGGGCTGGAGCAGTTCTGCTCTGGAGATGGGCTGAGAGAGCTGAGCTTGTTCAGCCTGGAGAAGAGAAGGCTCCAGGGAGACTTCAGAGCCCCCCAGTGCCTACAGGGCACCAATCTTCTCAAATTCCTGCCATGCTTGCCCACCCCAATCCTGAAGTTTCCACGGCCTCAGAGACTTTATCTTTCGGGAAAAACACATGAGTACTTAAAGTTGGTTCAGAAGCTTCATTTGAGACCGTAGGTAATACTCTGATTTTCCTTTAAGGAGGCTGACCCAAGCAATATGCCCAATGTATCACAGAACAACTCTTCTTTTAAGGAATGAATGAATCAATAACTGTACTCTTAGAACTGTCAAAAGAATGAATTAGGACTGGTTAGTATGACCTAATGCTCAACTGCTTAATGATTTTAATAAAATATATTACAACTGTGATGAATGAGAATTGTTATGGTGATATAAGTTGTTGGTTAGGGAGTTGTAATATTTAGTTAAAATCAGTTCAAGAGTTATAATGCTGTTTGTTAATTACCAAAAGGCAGTTTTTGTCCCCTCTGTATCCCTTACCCCAAGACCCCACTCACCTGAGTCCGTCGCCTTTGCGTCGGGTCGAGCCGTCGCTGCTCCCTGGCATCACTGCTCTCCATTTCTGCTGCTGCTGCTGCTCTACTCCCTGCACCCAGCCTGTCCCACTGGCTTCTTCCCTGCTTGCTCCACTTCCTACTTCCTGTCGGATCCTCTTCCTACTTCCTGCTGACAACTGGCCTGTGAGTCAGGCTGCTGCTGCCACCCTTATGGAAATTAAAAGGGCCCAGCTGCATGATGGGACCATATCAACACCAAGAGCCCCTGGCCGAAACGAGCCAACTCAGAATTTAAATCTGCCAAGGACAGCACTGGACTGACCACACCCAAGGGTATTTATGCCGAGGGTATTCATAGACAAGCGCTTGTACCTCACCATAACTTCAAAAGTACTTAAGGAGCGAGAGACCCCTGGACTCCGTGAGCCAAAGGGAGTGCTTCGGAACTCCTGCGAGGCGAGAACTCCCACTCGGCAGCGCAGGCAGCAAAGTGGATTGTACCTTCTCCTCAGCGGTGTGGACGAAAGGGAGCAGCGGCGGCGTAGGCCAGCCCTCGAGACCCCTGGTTATTAATAAAGGCATTTAGAGGAGGGAACTGTGTCTCCTGCCATTTTTAACAACAACTGTGCCTGAACTTCTAGGTCTGGAGCTTTTTGATTTCCCAGAAGTAGAAAAAGAGCAATTAAAATTCTGCCTTAAAATCGTGGGTTGGTGGTGTGGTGGGTTTTTTTGGTTTTTTTTTGTTTTTTTGTTTTTTTGGGTTTGTTTTTTTTGTTTGTTTTTTGTTTTTTTTTTTTTATGTAGACCACAAGAGCAAGCACCCACACCCAGCCTTGAGTGCCCCCAGCTTTAAGAGATCAAAGGCACGCCCTGAATCCTGCTGGTCCTATGACAGTCCGAATTCAGACCTCCCCAAGGAGAGAAGCGAGGCCCCCAGCCTCCAACAAACTGCCTTTTACAAACTGCAGCTTCGCTTTATGATGATTCTGAGCAGACATGTCCCTAATCATGACCTCTTCCAAAACTTCAGAGCACCTATAGAAAACTAGACCAATTTTTCCTTCAGCAGTGGGTTCTCATCGTCTACCAGTGAGCTGCTCCTGACTTGCACACAGAGTTTGGTTCTCTCTCCCTGCACGTGAAGAGACCAGCCCTCTTTCTGGTGGGGGTGCATTTCAAATGCTGGCATGAAGAGCATGTTGGGAGCTGCTGGCTGAGAGGAGCTTGGAAGCAAACATGGAGAGAGCTGGAGAAAGGCAGCTGGGCTCATGCGCGACTTTTTCCACACACCTCTGTAAGAACTTTAGGCTAGTCCAGACAGCTGGGAAATCCCGAATGACAGATGATCCATTTTTATTACCCTTACATTTCCATTGTGGATATAACTCGTATTGGACTTGTCGCAAAAAAGTGGCATCCTCAAAGCCAAATGAGATGTAGCACAGTTCAAAACAGTCTCTTTCACATCTCTATGGGTATTCTGGGAGGTCTTAATGTAAAAAGTAGCCAGGATGACATCTGCATTAGTGTATACATGCAGCACCTATGGCTTTACTCGTTAATCAAAGCAAGAGCCTTTATGTCATTTGTACAGCATGAGGTAAAGAACATTTTTCCTGTCTGTATAAGCTTTGGTACACCAGTTTCCTCCCTAAAGAGCACATAACAGCTACGTCTAAGTAAATCAGGTCAACATGTCCTCCTTTATTTTATGTTAAGGTAAACTAGCCTTCCTGTCCTGCTGCAGCCTAATTTTTTTTATAGCTATTTAAACCTGTTAGAGGTTAACATTAACATTCAGACTGCTGCCTGCACCGTCTGATTTTGCTAGATGATAATAGCACTTAGTGACAGACAGTAACCGAGAAACTGGGGGAAGGGGGAATTTCATCTCCAACAGCAGCCTACAACATTTATAGCAGTTTAATAACGACATTGATAAAAAGGCAAGGTCTACTGTAAAACGCCTGCGGTGGCAACTACTCTCGTTTGTTTACTTTGGCTGCAGCCACCAGAGAGCAGGATCCACTCTGCTCACCACCTCTTCTCTTCCAGTCAGCCCTATCCCACATCTGGGCAGGGAGAGGGGTGGGGATCAGGAAAGTTTGGGACACCACCCCACACCTGGCACAGACCGCGGCTCCCCGGCACACAGGCGTTCATTCCACCCTTGCGACAGGCAGGACACATTTAGCGCTCAATGGTCCGCTCACAAACTGTAACCTTGGAAAAGACATTACCTCACAAGAAAATAATCTTGCCCCGTGTTCATTTTTCAAGATTGAATTAAGCCTGCTTGGGTTAAATGTGAATATCAGTAGTTTCGAAACCCAAATCTGATGCATATGTCTCTCAATACTGCCTCAGAGGTTCAATCAGGGGAAGTTTAAAAGCTTTCTGCTGGTAGCAGGCAGCAAAAGTCACTCAAGAGGCAAGAGGAATGATTTGTCCAGAGGTTTCTGATTCCCAAAGCTGGTATTTAGGAGCAGGTTTTTTTCTCAGGATCAGCGTGGCTTCTCGTGACAGCAGCGCTGCACTTATGCTCTGAGGTTACTTTGGAAACATCTTCACTGGCCAAAAGCAATATTTATAGTGTAAAAGACCATGGAAGTTACTTCTGCAACGTGCAATTTCTAAATACATTCACACTTGGCGGACGCCTGACACTTATCTTTCCGGGGAAAACAAAAAACATACATAGCAATTTTTGCATAACCCTTATTTCATATTAAGAGTATAAATGAGAGTCTAATCATTAATCTGGCTCTCTCAAGAACATAACAAGCCTAAACACAGAAACAAAACCATACTGAGGGAATGGCTTAAGTTGTGTCAGGGCAGGTTTAGGGTGGATGTTAAAAAAAGGTCCTTTATTTAGAAAGGAAAACCTTTGCGTTAACAATGACAACTGAAAAACTGGCCGATCTCTCACAATTATACAAATGGTGCTAAAATGACTCTAAGCTGGTTGTGGGCCTTCCTGTCCTCAGGTCTACTTGGTACAGAGTAAAATGCGTGGAATAAAGAGAAGAAGTTTCAACATCATAAGAAATCATGAACTCCAGGATTTTTGCTCTGGCTGACAGTTTCCATATGGTCATGGAAAACCAGGAGATTTTTCAAAAGATGTCTGTGTGCCTCCATGTACAGATTTAGCTACTTTGGTAGTGCACATAAGGAGGTGTCACAGAAGACGTTGCTATGGCCTTGCCAAGGAAACCAGGCAGGTATCAATCTGTACTCTCTAATGAGCAGCACAAAGCAACCGCTCCTTTCATTTGATCAACTTCCTCCTAGAGTTGGACTCAATTATTCTCATGGGTCCCCTTCCAGCTCAGGATATTCTATTGCACGATAATGTAAGCAGCCACGAGTATTGACTTTCCTCCACGTGAAAACAAAATGTCTCGCATTTGTCCCAAAGTCTCCAAAAATGTCTCCCTCAAAGTAAATGTGCATCACAGTTCCGGATACCTGCTTTTCTTTTCAGCATATCGCGACTATTTGTTCCATCCCAAAGTATGAGACCTCAAGATGGGCCCACGAGACAGGACAGGAGGAAGCTGGGCAGCCCTTTAAAGAGGGAGATGCTAAGCTCTACATCCAGGAGAGCTCCTGTGAGCACAGAGCAGCCACGCAGCACATCTGACCACGACATTGCTAGTTCATCTCTGTCCCATGACATGAGAAAAGAACAAAAGAGTAGCAGGGAAGAAGGCAGAAGTCAATTGTGAGAGTTTCATTCTCAACACATGATAGTCTAAAGTCAGAATAAAGGCGCTATCAAGGAATAATAGCAGCCATGAAAATTGATGTAAGCAGCAAAGACAGGTGCTATGTGTGCCCCTTCTGCTTCCCATCCTCAAGGCATGCTCAGTTTCGGGATACAGTGGCATCCCAGGAAGCTGCAAGTTTATCACAGGAGTGCAGTGGTCTCTTGTGTCTCTGATAACCCCTTGGAAAAATATACTGTTTAATAGCAGTTAGAGAAAACCTAGGAATCTAGTCTAAATCAAGATCTAGGCAAGACCCCTGCCAACCCAAAATATGGAGAGGCACAAAAGTGCTGTAAAAGCACCTTTCCGCTCCACCTCCCTTGAACTCCACAAGAACTGAGCCCCAAACCTCACAGCTGGAAGCAAATGGGCTTGGTTGGGAAAGGAAAACTAAAGTCTTGTTGCAAGGCAGCCCTCCAAGGCCGAGCCCCAGCAGAGCCAATACCTGCAGCACGTGTGCAGGTGGCACAAGAAGCAGCTCTCCTGTGCCAGGGCCAGCAGGACAGCAGCACAGTTCCAGCCAAAGGGCTGCCTGAGGATGGCCACAGACGGTTTCACTGCCTGCACCAGGCAGCCAGCCCTGGCCCAGGGCAAACCTGGACACAGGACAAGGCAGAGAGGGGGAAAATCTTCTAATCCTTCTCAAAACAAGTGGCTGTTTTAGTTCCAAAGTTTCAGACTCTTTGGATCTAATTAAGTTTGAAGAAGGAAATGAGGAGAAAGCAAAACTCTTGGACAACGGGCTGGTATTTTCAGCTAGCTGGGGCTGCAAGCAATGCATGAAAGGCAGTGTCAGGTGCTAAAGCTAACCTCTGTGTCCTTCAATAGCAACAAGGAAAGTGTGAACAAGAGAGGGGATATACCTATTTTAGGCGTGTAATCGTTTTATAGGAAACACACCAACCCCAGTGTTCTTCTAATCTTGTTTTTTAATACTCAGCGCTTGTAAATTCCTTCAGTCTGGAAAGTCAAAGAGTTCATCTGATAGCATAAATATTTGTTCCACAGCAATTTGGTTGGCTTTTTTTTTTTTTTTTTAGTTCTTAATGTTTATATAAATATCACTTACTGAACACTGGACCTATGAAGAATTAAGGAAACATGCCCTTAACTACTCTGTGCAGACTATCTGCAACAAATCTCATGTCAGAGCAGAGGAGCTGCTGGAAGCTTCTGGCTTACCAACACCTCCAAAACTTGGTAGTAATCTTCCAGAGACTCACCGTGGAGAGGCCAAACGACTGTCACCAGCCTTAAAAAGAAAAGAACAATTGCTCCACGGAGCTAAAGAGAGCATGCTGTCTTGGCATCAATTCCTGCAAAGTCTGCTGACAATGCAGAACAGTAAATAACGCAGATTTCTAATTTATACCTCTCAAAGCACAGCCTAAAAGTAGGAAAGACTCTTACAACAAAGAATCTGCCACTGAGTGATCAAGCAAGAAATTCTTACATCTTCTTCTAGACCACACATAAACCAGCTAGAATCAGTTCTGAAGTCAGATTTTAACAGCACTGAGTGAAATTTTCTTTCACAGTGGTATTATTGAAGCCACGTAAACTCCTGGAATCCACATCTTCTTCTAACTGCAAGCTGCAGAGTTTAAATGTCTCACTGTGTGGAGAAATACCTGATTCAGTTTGTTTTGAATCTGCTGCCTGTCAGCTTCTTTTGATCTTGCCAAAAGCTGTCTAGGGAGAACATTGTCAATGGAATTTTCATTAACCTTACATAAGAATCTGAGGAGATCACTACACAGCTTGGACGTCAGCTGAACTTCGGCAAATAAAATGGAAATTTTTCAGGTTATTTAACTGATTCAGAACTTTGCTTCAGCTGATAATAGCTCAAGAATTTTAGTTTCAAGTGTCTTTTGTAGCCAACATTAAAAAAAAAAAAAAAAAAAAAAACCCAAAAAAACCACATTAAAACTTCTGTCTTTTTCCAAGCTCAAACATGTATTGTCTTTCTTTAACCCTGCATTATGACAAAGAAAATGGCATTCAAAGACAGCATTCAGAAAGAGCCCTGTGAAGAGGCTAAATGTTGTAGGTAAATTCCTTCTTTCCATTAAGCTGATTTTATGCACTAGCTTTCTGTGTCTCTAGCTGTTAATATGATCTCTGTTACTGCAGTCACTTCCAAATCGCGGTAAAAGTTAGTAATTTCTCCACCTTCACTTGGTGGAAAATCATGGGGACAAAAAAATAACATTGTGTCTTGGTTTAGATAGACAGGTATCTGCCAGGGAGGGTTGGAGTCTCCCTTAAAATGTAAGCCCCTCTCCCCCTTTTCCAAATTATCATAAATTTGCAATTAAAAAGCTGTCAGGCAAAGAGTTTGGGAATAGGTAGAGCAGTTCTTTACTAGGGATATGAAAATACAGATGTTGTAGTACAGAAGAATGAGCAAACAAATAAACAAACAAGAAATCCTAGAAAAACCCTGACAGAGTCAGAAATACAACCTGACACCCTGTTGGTCAGGGTGTTGGAAGCAGTCCAAAGTAAGCCCTCCCGGAGTGGCAGACGTGGTTCTGTTGGAGTAGAGATGGTCCCGTTGAAGAAACAGGGTCCAGTAATGGTGAGACGGGTCCGGTCTTCCTCCAGGGATCCGGTGGGAAAACCGGATACCTAGTGGGACTGTGGCTCCTCCTCCTTGTGTGGAGCAGCTTACAATAGTGCACTGTAATGTGTAATGTCACTGATGAGCTCTTAATGGTCCAGTAGCAGAAGACATTCCCATGGAAGCAGTGAAACAATGAAGAGAGATAAGTAGCACTCCACCATCTGAGAAGTGACACTGACCCATTTGGGCAAAGATAAGCAGTTCTGCTCCACCCAGATGGAAGAGAATAATACGCTCTTTACAAAACCCATGACACATTGTTTAGTCCAAGTTCAAGCAGAAACACAGAAATTCAGAACTAAATTCTGAACATTGGCCAGCTTTAATTTTTATTTAACACATTCCTGTGACCTCCCCCGTCCTTGTGTGAGATCTTGCAGATTATCAGATGACCCTTCACGCACACAGTGATTTACCCAGGGACAGGCCAGGAGATCTGAACATGTTCTCCAAAATTCCACAACAGTCCACTTGCTGTAGGACCATTTTCCCTGACTGCTGCAAGCCATTTAGGACACTGCAGGTTGGTACAGTACTACAGTTAAAGGAGAACAGAGTTGATTTCCAGGGTTGTAACGTTTTCCTAGAAGAAGCAGATTTTTAAGAGCCACCTCCATCACAGGTGGGAAGCTTAATGAAGTGCCTTGCAGCGTTGAAAGATCACATCAGATTTTCTCTCTTATATATTCACTCCCTTTACATAGGCTTTTTTCCCTGATAGATTTTGGGTATCTTTCTAAAGAACAGAAGAAAGCTTCCTCTTCTTTCAACAAGTTTTTCTAACCTCTCAAAAAGGTGAAGAGAATCTGCAATATTCTTCAATCAATGCCTAAAGCTCTTTTCACAGACTACCTTTCAAACATGACTGAGCAGCACAGGTACATTAGTGCTGTACTGCATATTCATCTGTTACAAATCTCCTGAAAACACAGAGAAATTTAAATGTGAAGTATGTCTCTCTTTGGTGAAAATAAATTGGATATTATATGGTATGAGAGACACAGGTAAAAGCTAGCACCAATGTATTATAATATTTAGTAGTTGAGCAGTTTATTAATAATTCCTTTAAAAGTTGCAGGAATCTTTGCTACAATTCATCTTAAGCAAATGTCTCAGGGCAGAAATATTAACATATAATGATTTGAAGGCAACAAAAAGCAATATGCAACATCACCTATAAAAGAACATTTGGTGACCTCTACTAAAGAAGTGAACTACCTCGTTTTCTGACTAAAAAGTTTTTAAAAGTTCTTCCACACCACTTTTGGTTCCTCCAGACCCAGTTGCCTAAGCAGTTTCATCCTTCTCAAGCTGCAAACCCACCTAGAAGGGACTCACCAGCCAGCAGAAAAAGAAAAACTATGGCAATGGCTGGGTCAGCAACTACAGGAATTGTGTCACTTCCCAGACCTTCCACTGGAAAGTCATGGTTTCTCTTTTGCAGTGAAAAAAGGATACTCCGATGATTCCAAGCAAAGCAGGGCTCAGCTCAACTACAACACTCAGGTTTTGCTTCGAGGATCTATTAAAAAAGCAGTGAAACTTCATCCCAGCTGTAACTTACTGTTGTTTAAGTGAGCTTAAAAAAAAAAAAAAAACATGCAGAATGCACTTCAAAGTGTTTCTGAGATTAAAAATTGCCCCATTTTGGAGCAAGCTTTAGAAACTACAATGATGAATTTCATAACCTATCCTTCACTAGTCAAAACAAGAACTCCTCATCAAGATTCCTGCACAATTACCTTAGTTTACAAAATTCAAGATCCTTTATGCTTCCATGCACCACCACTGACAATACCCAGAAAATAAAAACCACGTTCCAAAATCCCCAGTGACTGTTTTTTCATGTGAACTATAAATAGAGAATATTAAAAGGAAAGAAAACAACTGAAGATCATATAAATTTGGAGAAACCTGCAGGATAATTGGGGCAGTATCTATTGTTTTGACTACAAATTACACTAAATAATACGCATTATTTACAAACATGGAAAGAGACATTAAATAAAAAGAAAGATTTTTTAAAAAAAAAAAAAAAAAGCATAGCTTAGGTTGTCAGGGTCTCTTTTCCAAAGAGACAAATGTGTGATTTCTCAGCCATTTATAGGGCTAGCTTTGAATTTTTATGTGTTAGACAGTTTCTTGGTTTTCTGTAACTTTTCTGTGACTTTCACACACAGAGAAAACAATTCCCCAAAACAACAACTTCAAGCAAGTTTTTAACCACTCAATACACTCCACAAAAAGTATAAACATAGTCAGACTTTCATTTCTCCACAGTTCAGGCCCAGATCAGAAAAAAACACACACTGAAATCTGTCCAAGTTTCATCTGAGTCAAAGCACAATTGCAACAGTCATCAAATATTTAAAAATATATCAAATTCACATTCAGTACACAACTACTTAAAAAATTCCTAAAGTAATTATCATGTGGAAGATTTCTGATATATTGATTTGATCTTATTTAAGTTAATCAAAATTCCAATGCACAGATTGTATGCTATAACATGCATCATTGAAAGCATTTCTGTAAAACCTCTGAAATAATGACAATTTCGTCTGGCTTTAAGATGCTTTCACCAAAATGCACACCATGTCCTTGGCTAAGCCCCAAGGCTAGCCACCTCGGCATAAAAAGGTATAAAGCAACAGAGAACTTTATTATGACCGATGTGCCCACGACACAAAAGTACAGGACATCATCTGGAACAAGCTGGATACTATCTGAACCTGGTGTTTGGATGAACTCCTTAGAGCAGGTGAAGGCACATGAAAACCACGGACCTAAAAACAGTCCATACTCTAAAATAACCCCAAATTTTGACATTGAGAGCTGCATTCCAGCCACATACACTTTTTTAAATTCAACAATCTACAATAAAAAGATGATTTTACCCTAAGAAACTTTACTCCTCATGACAAAACCACAAGTGTTTCATTCCTTAAATGGCAGATACATATCACCACATTCTTTGGCTGTGGGTGCCTGCCCTTTAGCTCTCCTAATGTTTGTCCCAGCCAGCTTCCACAAACTCCTACCCCATCATCCCCGGCACACAGAGACAGCTCAGTTACTCACTGGTATACACATATTTATACAGACCTAGACAGCATGAGGAGAAAGGCCAGTCCACATCCTGGGGCTTTTGTTTCCTGTCTTCCCACTTCCACGTGAAGTTTAACGTGATGATGCGCCTTCCGTTTTTAGAGGGCAATTTTCTGAAATACTGTGCAGATCTGAATCGTTTGCAAATAATCATGTCTTTAGCTTGGCATCAGCTGTCTTCTCTGCAGAACTAAACTTTGTTCTTGCCCTAATGACTTCTCAGCCATAATTGTCCCCAGACTCTGATAATACTAAATTTAGATCACCACAGCTATTTTTTATTATATTGTCTGGCATCTTTGCACTACAACCATTCCTTACATTAGCTGCACTGAGTGCCATTCCTTTATTCCCATAGCTGCTTTTCCAAGAGTGCTCTAACATCTCATTATGTGAGCTAATACATTAAAAAGTACTTTTTGTTTTCAGATGCTCATGTGCATACAGTCATGTGGTTAAATAGACTTTACCCACTTTTATCTGCATATGTTTTTTTGAAAAGTAACTGAAAGGGGATCGTTTAATCTTCATTTTTGTACAGAATTACAAACTTAAATACAACATATCTTCATTTTAGACTGGAAAAGGAAAAAAAAACCAAAAACAAAACAAAAAACAACCAACCAAAAAAATAAAAACCAAACTATGAGTCAAAAGCCCAGAATACTCCATAAGCAAATGCAGTGATCCTCAGGAGTTTTTGATACATATTAAATTGTTAAAAAACTATCAAAAGCTTGACCAAAACATTGTTTCCAATTTGTGGACGGACACATATTAAATTGTTAAAAAACTATCAAAAGCTTGACAAAAACATGGTTTCCAATTTGTGGACTTAAGTCAGATGCAATGAGCACTGAACACAAAGCTTCTTTTTAACTTACTTCAAAGGCCTCCGAATTTAGACTAGAAGTAACAACCTGCTTTGACTTCTTTTACTTTCATTACTTTTGTAGATTCTTTTGCAGATTCAAGCTATTCAAAAAGCATAATACTTGGATAATGACAGTTTCCCTTTCTTAGGAGTAACTGATTTTTAGTCTACATCTGTGTCCATTCATAAACCTACCACAGTAAAAGAACTACTTATCAGCCAAAATTGGTCTAACTGGACAATTTTGCTAAGATTCAGACATCAGGAAATGATGTAACACAGGACCAATATCGAATTCTGTTAACATGAGAGGGTTAAAAATAGGCAAAGACTTCAGACTTGACAAGTCCCCCAGGGCCAAATGGGCAGGACAATCACCACTGATGACCTGTAGTAAGACCTAAGTCTACTTAAGCCCGCCAACCTGTTGATGAACCTGTTCCCATTTCTGTTTTTCTCCTTACAGCCGTGCCTGGCATTGACAAAGTCACTGTCAGCACCCACAAGGATAGCCTCCCCGAATTAGGGCAGTGGGTGACAGGGACTAGTGTGACATCATCACCCAGCCCGAAGGTACAAAGGTGGCAACACAACTTGCAGAGCTGAGGACAGGATCGAGGAGAAGGAGCTTGCCCAAGGCTACTGGCGAGTTCTGGTGCCTCTGAGGCACAGCAAACGCCTCTCTCTCTGTCCAAACAAGGACTGGGATGCTTTGTCAGGAGGAGAAAGGCCTGCAGCACAGACCTTCCAGGCACTGCTCCCTATCCACAATGGTGCACAACACTGCTGAGAAGTGTCCTCCTGGGAAGAAGCAAGGTGAGAGCAAAATCTCCCTCCCCACGGCTGGCAGTGGGGGAGCGGTCAAGAGCTGCAGCAAGGGGAAGCAGGAGCTCCAACAACGACCCAGGGTAGACTCCCTCTGGCTCTCTTGGGCCAGCGGGGCCAGGCTGGCCTGTGGGCACATATGCCTCCCCTGCCCTTAAGCCAGCCCGGCAAGGCCTTGGGGACAATCCTGCACGGACATCACCCGAGCCCTGCGCAGCTGCTCACACCACTTGCCCTCTCCTCTCTCCAATGTGCAGATCCAAACAGCAGCAGCAGCAGCAGCAGCCTGTCGGGACAGCCCAGGGCGGAGCAGGCCCGGCGCCGTTCCTGGAGACAGAGAGCACAAGGCCCGGGCAGCCGGGCAGTGAAACCCATACGGCTGAACCGAGTGCCACTGCTGCGTGCTGAGACCAGCAGCCCCAGCACCGGCACTCAGGGGGTGCCAGGGCTGTCCCAGGCTGTGGTGCTGGTCAGCAGCAGCAGCAGCAGCAGCTTCCCCTGCAAAAAGCAGAGCTTGAAGAGAGGCCATCCAGAGGGCGTCACAGAGCCACAGTCACTCAGGAGCCCGGCAGCAAAACGCCGCCGGATCGACGATGTGCTGGCCCAAAATACTGAGGCCAGCAGCCCCAGCACCGCCACTCAGGGGGTGCCAGGGCTGTCTCAAAGTGTGGTTCTGGTCAGAAGCAGCAGCAGCAGCAGCTTCCCCTGCAAAAAGCAGAGCTTGAAGAGAGGCCATCCAGAGGGCGCCACAGAGCCACAGACACTCAGGAGCCCGGCAGCAAAACACCGCCGGATCGCCCAAAGTATTGAGACCAGCAGCCCCAGCACCGCCACTCAGGGGGTGCCAGGGCTGTCCCAGGCTGTGGTGCTGGTCAGCAGCAGCAGCAGCAGCAGCTTCCCGTGCAAAAAGCAGAGCTTGAAAAGAGGCCATCCAGACGGCGCCACAGAGCCACAGTCACTCAGGAGCCCGGCAGCAAAACGCCGCCGGATCGACGATGTGCTGGCCCAAAGTATTGAGACCAGCAGCCCCAGCACCGCCACTCAGGGGGTGCCAGGGCTGTCCCAGGACACTCAGTCACCCAGCAGACAAGCAGCTCCATACAGACCACCCTGGCTCTTCGCTGGCTCCATGAAGGACAAACGCTCCCAGCCTGGGCCAATCCGGATGAGACACGTCCGGCGGCAACAGCGGCAGGAGAAAAAGCTGTACAGTCGGCCTGAAAACCAGAGCAGGATCAGACGAGCATCACCCTCTGGTGCTCGTCCCCCTCAGCCATCAAAATAAACTTTTCTGTTTGTTTGAACTGGGAGAGCCCACATTCCTTTTCCCAGCCTCCTGCATGCTCATGGGAATCATGTTGGAGCAGTGAAGTTGGATGAGATGATCGTAAAATCGTACAATGGTTGGGCTTGGGAGACACTTTAAATCTCATTTACTTCCACCCTCCCTGCAATAAGCAAGGACACCTTCAACTAGTCAGCTTGTTCCAAGCCCCATCCAACCTGGAATGTTTCCACAGCATCTCTGGGCAACCTGTGGCAGAGACCACAGCATTTTTATCACCCTCATTGATTAAAAATTTCTTCCTTGAAGCTCATTTGAATCATCCCTCCTCCAGTTTAAAACCAACACCCCTTGTCTTATGGCAATAGACCCTGCTAAAATCTTTGTCCTTGTGTCCCCTTGGGCATCTCCCTGGCACCTCCCAGGACGAGGAAGCAATTAGCTTGAAGTAAAATTAGAAATCCACTGAATGCAACAAGGGCAAAACCTCTAGTTTTTCAGCTCCTGCATGTCAGGAGGTGCTGGCACCATGAGGCTCTTGGCCAACAGCTCCTCTCCCTCCATCACCTGTGCTGAAAATGGGAGAAAATCTGTTTATCCACACCAGCACCAGCATCCCATCCTTGAGAAGCAGCAGACCTGACAGGTAAAGGTTTCTCTGGGGAGAACGGAGGACCACCTCACTCACAGAGCAGCGTGTATTTTGTGAAAAAAATAGCCAGCACCCTCCTGTTCTCTGCAAATGGTACACAAAAAGTTTAAAAAGTATTTAAAAATTGACCAAGTTTTGGAGAAGATGCAGGTCAGACTAGACGAGCCTGGAAAAGACTGTACAAGTGACAGTTCTCCGGGGAAGGTTAGTAGGAAATCCCTTCTTTCTGCTATTAAAATCTCAGGCTGTTGCCATCAGACACTCAAGCCACAAGAGAAAAGTGCTTCAGCACCAGCATCCAACTGAGCATCTGTTTGATCCACCTCAGTGGAAAGCCATCACTTTGCAAGGAGAATTCACATTTGGAGTTACACACAACATACTTCTTTCTGTCTGGAAGTGCTACCGGTTTTGCTACCCAGCATTTCATATTAAATTGTGGAAGTATTTTAAATGAAAGGGGAATGAAAACTCGTGGTATTTAAAGAAAAACTGGCTGGAAAAGTCTCAGATTTGTTCCATTCTGAAAGGGAACCAAGGTACCATGAGTCCTAAAAGACTCACCAGCTCTCTCAAACAAACGAGGAATAAAGCCTAAGAGGAAAATGAACCCACAGATTTGAATTTAATTTGGCCTTAATACAGCTTTACAAAGGATTAGGTTAAGTTTGCAAGACACCTTTACTTTGATTCAGAGATTTGCTTGGGTTTTCCTTCAGAATCCAGAGAGCTGGCAACAGATCGCTGTGCAGTGTCCACAGACGGGTCCAGCAGTCAGGGCAGGGCAAGAGCCAACAGCTCCTGGGAAGCAGCAGAAAAAAGCACCATGGGATGTGCTGAAGAAGGGATGGAAACAGGGTGGGTGGGGTGGAAGGAGCTCTGCTCCCACCTGGGCTGGCTTGTGGGAGTAACTGTGATGAACAAACGCTTGCCTGAACCCAAAAGTAATTCTGCACCCACATCTGGGGTCTCCACGTTTAAAAAAAAAAAAAAAAAAAAAAAAAAAAAAAAAAAAAAAAAAAACCATGGAACTTCTGGAGTGAGTCCAGAGGAGGGTTGCAGCCATGATCCAAGGGCTGGAGCAGTTCTGCTCTGGAGATGGGCTGAGAGAGCTGAGCTTGTTCAGCCTGGAGAAGAGAAGGCTCCAGGGAGACTTCAGAGCCCCCCAGTGCCTACAGGGCACCAATCTTCTCAAATTCCTGCCATGCTTGCCCACCCCAATCCTGAAGTTTCCACGGCCTCAGAGACTTTATCTTTCGGGAAAAACACATGAGTACTTAAAGTTGGTTCAGAAGCTTCATTTGAGACCGTAGGTAATACTCTGATTTTCCTTTAAGGAGGCTGACCCAAGCAATATGCCCAATGTATCACAGAACAACTCTTCTTTTAAAGAATGAATGAATCAATCAACTGTACTCTTAGAGCTGTCAAAAGAATGAATTAGGACTGGTTAGTATGACCTAATCACCACTGATGACCTGTAGTAAGACCTAAGTCTCCTTAAGCCCGCCAACCTGTTGATGAACCTGTTCCCATTTCTGTTTTTCTCCTTACAGCCGTGCCTGGCATTGACAAAGTCACTGTCAGCACCCACAAGGATAGCCTCCCCGAATTAGGGCAGTGGGTGACAGGGACTAGTGTGACATCATCACCCAGCCCTAAGGTACAAAGGTGGCAACACAACTTGCAGAG
The DNA here is from genome assembly GCF_029207755.1 of Chamaea fasciata. NCBI lineage: Eukaryota > Metazoa > Chordata > Aves > Passeriformes > Sylviidae > Chamaea > Chamaea fasciata. The sequence goes on along the minus strand of NW_027094091.1, from coordinate 66,197,639 downwards.
CTGAGGACAGGATCGAGGAGAAGGAGCTTGCCCAAGGCTACTGGCGAGTTCTGGTGCCTCTGAGGCACCACAAACGCCTCTCTCTCTGTCCAAACAAGGACTGGGATGCTTTGTCAGGAGGAGAAAGGCCTGCAGCACAGACCTTCCAGGCACTGCTCCCTATCCACAATGGTGCACAACACTGCTGAGAAGTGTCCTCCTGGGAAGAAGCAAGGTGAGAGCAAAATCTCCCTCCCCACGGCTGGCAGTGGGGGAGCGGTCAAGAGCTGCAGCAAGGGGAAGCAGGAGCTCCAACAACGCCCCAGGGTAGAGTCCCTCTGGCTCTCTTGGGCCAGCGGGGCCAGGCTGGCCTGTGGGCACATATGCCTCCCCTGCCCTTAAGCCAGCCCGGCAAGGCCTTGGGGACAATCCTGCACGGACATCACCCGAGCCCTGCGCAGCTGCTCACACCACTTGCCCTCTCCTCTCTCCAATGTGCAGATCCAAACAGCAGCAGCAGCAGTGGCGGCCTGTCGGAACAGCCCAGGGCGGAGCAGGCCAGGCGCCGTTCCTGGAGACAGAGAGCACAAGGCCCGGGCAGCCGGGCAGTGAAACCCATACGGCTGAACCGAGTGCCACTGCTGCGTGCTGAGACCAGCAGCCCCAGCACCGGCACTCAGGGGGTGCCAGGGCTGTCTCAAAGTGTGGTTCTGGTCAGCAGCAGCAGCAGCAGCAGCTTCCCCTGCAAAAAGCAGAGCTTGAAGAGAGGCCATCCAGAGGGCCCCACAGAGCCACAGACACTCAGGAGCCCGGCAGCAAAACACCGCCGGATCGCCCAAAGTATTGAGACCAGCAGCCCCAGCACCGCCACTCAGGGGGTGCCAGGGCTGTCCCAGGCTGTGGTGCTGGTCAGCAGCAGCAGCAGCAGCAGCTTCCCCTGCAAAAAGCAGAGCTGGAAGAGAGGCCATCCAGACGGCGCCACAGAGCCACAATCACTCAGGAGCCCGGCAGCAAAACGCCGCCGGATCGACGATGTGCTGGCCCAAAGTATTGAGACCAGCAGCCCCAGCACCGCCACTCAGGGGGTGCCAGGGCTGTCCCAGGACACTCAGTCACCCAGCAGACAAGCAGCTCCATACAGACCACCCTGGCTCTTCGCTGGCTCCATGAAGGACAAACGCTCCCAGCCTGGGCCAATCCGTATGAGACACGTCCGGCGGCAACAGCGGCAGGAGAAAAAGCTGTACAGTCGGCCTGAAAACCAGAGCAGGATCAGACGAGCATCACCCTCTGGTGCTCGTCCCCCTCAGCCATCAAAATAAACTTTTCTGTTTGTTTGAACTGGGAGAGCCCACATTCCTTTTCCCAGCCTCCTGCATGCTCATGGGAATCATGTTGGAGCAGTGAAGTTGGATGAGATGATCGTAAAATCGTACAATGGTTGGGCTTGGGAGACACTTTAAATCTCATTTACTTCCACCCTCCCTGCAATAAGCAAGGACACCTTCAACTAGTCAGCTTGTTCCAAGCCCCATCCAACCTGGAATGTTTCCACAGCATCTCTGGGCAACCTGTGGCAGAGACCACAGCATTTTTATCACCCTCATTGATTAAAAATTTCTTCCTTGAAGCTCATTTGAATCATCCCTCCTCCAGTTTAAAACCAACACCCCTTGTCTTATGGCAATAGACCCTGCTAAAATCTTTGTCCTTGTGTCCCCTTGGGCATCTCCCTGGCACCTCCCAGGACGAGGAAGCAATTAGCTTGAAGTAAAATTAGAAATCCACTGAATGCAACAAGGGCAAAACCTCTAGATTTTCAGCTCCTGCATGTCAGGAGGTGCTGGCACCATGAGGCTCTTGGCCAACAGCTCCTCTCCCTCCATCACCTGTGCTGAAAATGGGAGAAAATCTGTTTATCCACACCAGCACCAGCATCCCATCCTTGAGAAGCAGCAGAGCTGACAGGTAAAGGTTGCTCTGGGGAGAACGGAGGACCACCTCACTCACAGAGCAGCGTGTATTTTGTGAAAAAAATAGCCAGCACCCTCCTGTTCTCTGCAAATGGTACACAAAAAGTTTAAAAAGTATTTAAAAACTGACCAAGTTTTGGAGAAGATGCAGGTCAGACTAGACGAGGCTGGAAAAGACTGTACAAGTGACAGTTCTCCGGGGAAGGTTAGTAGGAAATCCCTTCTTTCTGCTATTAAAATCTCAGGCTGTTGCCATCAGACACTCAAGCCACAAGAGAAAAGTGCTTCAGCACCAGCATCCAACTGAGCATCTGTTTGATCCACCTCAGTGGAAAGCCATCACTTTGCAAGGAGAATTCACATTTGGAGTTACACACAACATACTTCTTTCTGTCTGGAAGTGCTACCGGGTTTGCTACCCAGCATTTCATATTAAATTGTGGAAGTATTTTAAATGAAAGGGGAATGAAAACTCGTGGTATTTAAAGAAAAACTGGCTGGAAAAGTCTCAGATTTGTTCCATTCTGAAAGGGAACCAAGGTACCATGAGTCCTAAAAGACTCACCAGCTCTCTCAAACAAACGAGGAATAAAGCCTAAGAGGAAAATGAACCCACAGATTTGAATTTAATTTGGCCTTAATACAGCTTTACAAAGGATTAGGTTAAGTTTGCAAGACACCTTTACTTTGATTCAGAGATTTGCTTGGGTTTTCCTTCAGAATCCAGAGAGCTGGCAACAGATCGCTGTGCAGTGTCCACAGACGGGTCCAGCAGTCAGGGCAGGGCAAGAGCCAACAGCTCCTGGGAAGCAGCAGAAAAAAGCACCATGGGATGTGCTGAAGAAGGGATGGAAACAGGGTGGGTGGGGTGGAAGGAGCTCTGCTCCCACCTGGGCTGGCTTGTGGGAGTAACTGTGATGAACAAACGCTTGCCTGAACCCAAAAGTAATTCTGCACCCACATCTGGGGTCTCCACGTTTAAAAAAAAAAAAAAAAAAAAAAAAAAAAAAAAAAAAAAAAAAAAACCATGGAACTTCTGGAGTGAGTCCAGAGGAGGGTTGCAGCCATGATCCAAGGGCTGGAGCAGTTCTGCTCTGGAGATGGGCTGAGAGAGCTGAGCTTGTTCAGCCTGGAGAAGAGAAGGCTCCAGGGAGACTTCAGAGCCCCCCAGTGCCTACAGGGCACCAATCTTCTCAAATTCCTGCCATGCTTGCCCACCCCAATCCTGAAGTTTCCACGGCCTCAGAGACTTTATCTTTCGGGAAAAACACATGAGTACTTAAAGTTGGTTCAGAAGCTTCATTTGAGACCGTAGGTAATACTCTGATTTTCCTTTAAGGAGGCTGACCCAAGCAATATGCCCAATGTATCACAGAACAACTCTTCTTTTAAAGAATGAATGAATCAATCAACTGTACTCTTAGAGCTGTCAAAAGAATGAATTAGGACTGGTTAGTATGACCTAATCACCACTGATGACCTGTAGTAAGACCTAAGTCTCCTTAAGCCCGCCAACCTGTTGATGAACCTGTTCCCATTTCTGTTTTTCTCCTTACAGCCGTGCCTGGCATTGACAAAGTCACTGTCAGCACCCACAAGGATAGCCTCCCCGAATTAGGGCAGTGGGTGACAGGGACTAGTGTGACATCATCACCCAGCCCTAAGGTACAAAGGTGGCAACACAACTTGCAGAGCTGAGGACAGGATCGAGGAGAAGGAGCTTGCCCAAGGCTACTGGCGAGTTCTGGTGCCTCTGAGGCACCACAAACGCCTCTCTCTCTGTCCAAACAAGGACTGGGATGCTTTGTCAGGAGGAGAAAGGCCTGCAGCACAGACCTTCCAGGCACTGCTCCCTATCCACAATGGTGCACAACACTGCTGAGAAGTGTCCTCCTGGGAAGAAGCAAGGTGAGAGCAAAATCTCCCTCCCCACGGCTGGCAGTGGGGGAGCGGTCAAGAGCTGCAGCAAGGGGAAGCAGGAGCTCCAACAACGACCCAGGGTAGAGTCCCTCTGGCTCTCTTGGGCCAGCGGGGCCAGGCTGGCCTGTGGGCACATATGCCTCCCCTGCCCTTAAGCCAGCCCGGCAAGGCCTTGGGGACAATCCTGCACGGACATCACCCGAGCCCTGCGCAGCTGCTCACACCACTTGCCCTCTCCTCTCTCCAATGTGCAGATCCAAACAGCAGCAGCAGCAGCAGCGGCCTGTCAGAACAGCCCAGGGCGGAGCAGGCCCGGCGCCGTTCCTGGAGACAGAGAGCACAAGGCCCGGGCAGCCGGGCAGTGAAACCCATACGGCTGAACCGAGTGCCACTGCTGCGTGCTGAGACCAGCAGCCCCAGCACCGGCACTCAGGGGGTGCCAGGGCTGTCCCAGGCTGTGGTGCTGGTCAGCAGCAGCAGCAGCAGCAGCTTCCCCTGCAAAAAGCAGAGCTTGAAGAGAGGCCATCCAGAGGGCCCCACAGAGCCACAGACACTCAGGAGCCCGGCAGCAAAACACCGCCGGATCGCCCAAAGTATTGAGACCAGCAGCCCCAGCACCGCCACTCAGGGGGTGCCAGGGCTGTCCCAGGCTGTGGTGCTGGTCAGCAGCAGCAGCAGCAGCAGCTTCCCGTGCAAAAAGCAGAGCTTGAAAAGAGGCCATCCAGACGGCGCCACAGAGCCACAGTCACTCAGGAGCCCGGCAGCAAAACGCCGCCGGATCGACGATGTGCTGGCCCAAAGTATTGAGACCAGCAGCCCCAGCACCGCCACTCAGGGGGTGCCAGGGCTGTCCCAGGACACTCAGTCACCCAGCAGACAAGCAGCTCCATACAGACCACCCTGGCTCTTCGCTGGCTCCATGAAGGACAAACGCTCCCAGCCTGGGCCAATCCGTATGAGACACGTCCGGCGGCAACAGCGGCAGGAGAAAAAGCTGTACAGTCGGCCTGAAAACCAGAGCAGGATCAGACGAGCATCACCCTCTGGTGCTCGTCCCCCTCAGCCATCAAAATAAACTTTTCTGTTTGTTTGAACTGGGAGAGCCCACATTCCTTTTCCCAGCCTCCTGCATGCTCATGGGAATCATGTTGGAGCAGTGAAGTTGGATGAGATGATCGTAAAATCGTACAATGGTTGGGCTTGGGAGACACTTTAAATCTCATTTACTTCCACCCTCCCTGCAATAAGCAAGGACACCTTCAACTAGTCAGCTTGTTCCAAGCCCCATCCAACCTGGAATGTTTCCACAGCATCTCTGGGCAACCTGTGGCAGAGACCACAGCATTTTTATCACCCTCATTGATAAAAAATTTCTTCCTTGAAGCTCATTTGAATCATCCCTCCTCCAGTTTAAAACCAACACCCCTTGTCTTATGGCAATAAACCCTGCTAAAATCTTTGTCCTTGTGTCCCCTTGGGCATCTCCCTGGCACCTCCCAGGACGAGGAAGCAATTAGCTTGAAGTAAAATTAGAAATCCACTGAATGCAACAAGGGCAAAACCTCTAGTTTTTCAGCTCCTGCATGTCAGGAGGTGCTGGCACCATGAGGCTCTTGGCCAACAGCTCCTCTCCCTCCATCACCTGTGCTGAAAATGGGAGAAAATCTGTTTATCCACACCAGCACCAGCATCCCATCCTTGAGAAGCAGCAGACCTGACAGGTAAAGGTTTCTCTGGGGAGAACGGAGGACCACCTCACTCACAGAGCAGCGTGTATTTTGTGAAAAAAATAGCCAGCACCCTCCTGTTCTCTGCAAATGGTACACAAAAAGTTTAAAAAGTATTTAAAAATTGACCAAGTTTTGGAGAAGATGCAGGTCAGACTAGACGAGCCTGGAAAAGACTGTACAAGTGACAGTTCTCCGGGGAAGGTTAGTAGGAAATCCCTTCTTTCTGCTATTAAAATCTCAGGCTGTTGCCATCAGACACTCAAGCCACAAGAGAAAAGTGCTTCAGCACCAGCATCCAACTGAGCATCTGTTTGATCCACCTCAGTGGAAAGCCATCACTTTGCAAGGAGAATTCACATTTGGAGTTACACACAACATACTTCTTTCTGTCTGGAAGTGCTACCGGTTTTGCTACCCAGCATTTCATATTAAATTGTGGAAGTATTTTAAATGAAAGGGGAATGAAAACTCGTGGTATTTAAAGAAAAACTGGCTGGAAAAGTCTCAGATTTGTTCCATTCTGAAAGGGAACCAAGGTACCATGAGTCCTAAAAGACTCACCAGCTCTCTCAAACAAACGAGGAATAAAGCCTAAGAGGAAAATGAACCCACAGATTTGAATTTAATTTGGCCTTAATACAGCTTTACAAAGGATTAGGTTAAGTTTGCAAGACACCTTTACTTTGATTCAGAGATTTGCTTGGGTTTTCCTTCAGAATCCAGAGAGCTGGCAACAGATCGCTGTGCAGTGTCCACAGACGGGTCCAGCAGTCAGGGCAGGGCAAGAGGCAACAGCTCCTGGGAAGCAGCAGAAAAAAGCACCATGGGATGTGCTGAAGAAGGGATGGAAACAGGGTGGGTGGGGTGGAAGGAGCTCTGCTCCCACCTGGGCTGGCTTGTGGGAGTAACTGTGATGAACAAACGCTTGCCTGAACCCAAAAGTAATTCTGCACCCACATCTGGGGTCTCCAGGATAAAAAAAAAAAGAAAAAAAAAAAAAAAAAAAAAAAAAACCCAAAAACATGGACCTTCTGGAGTGAGTCCAGAGGAGGGTTGCAGCCATGATCCAAGGGCTGGAGCAGTTCTGCTCTGGAGATGGGCTGAGAGAGCTGAGCTTGTTCAGCCTGGAGAAGAGAAGGCTCCAGGGAGACTTCAGAGCCCCCCAGTGCCTACAGGGCACCAATCTTCTCAAATTCCTGCCATGCTTGCCCACCCCAATCCTGAAGTTTCCACGGCCTCAAAGACTTTATCTTTCGGGAAAAACACATGAGTACTTAAAGTTGGTTCAGAAGCTTCATTTGAGACCGTAGGTAATACTCTGATTTTCCTTTAAGGAGGCTGACCCAAGCAATATGCCCAATGTATCACAGAACAACTCTTCTTTTAAAGAATGAATGAATCAATCAACTGTACTCTTAGAGCTGTCAAAAGAATGAATTAGGACTGGTTAGTATGACCTAATCACCACTGATGACCTGTAGTAAGACCTAAGTCTCCTTAAGCCCGCCAACCTGTTGATGAACCTGTTCCCATTTCTGTTTTTCTCCTTACAGCCGTGCCTGGCATTGACAAAGTCACTGTCAGCACCCACAAGGATAGCCTCCCCGAATTAGGGCAGTGGGTGACAGGGACTAGTGTGACATCATCACCCAGCCCTAAGGTACAAAGGTGGCAACACAACTTGCAGAGCTGAGGACAGGATCGAGGAGAAGGAGCTTGCCCAAGGCTACTGGCGAGTTCTGGTGCCTCTGAGGCACCACAAACGCCTCTCTCTCTGTCCAAACAAGGACTGGGATGCTTTGTCAGGAGGAGAAAGGCCTGCAGCACAGACCTTCCAGGCACTGCTCCCTATCCACAATGGTGCACAACACTGCTGAGAAGTGTCCTCCTGGGAAGAAGCAAGGTGAGAGCAAAATCTCCCTCCCCACGGCTGGCAGTGGGGGAGCGGTCAAGAGCTGCAGCAAGGGGAAGCAGGAGCTCCAACAACGACCCAGGGTAGAGTCCCTCTGGCTCTCTTGGGCCAGCGGGGCCAGGCTGGCCTGTGGGCACATATGCCTCCCCTGCCCTTAAGCCAGCCCGGCAAGGCCTTGGGGACAATCCTGCACGGACATCACCCGAGCCCTGCGCAGCTGCTCACACCACTTGCCCTCTCCTCTCTCCAATGTGCAGATCCAAACAGCAGCAGCAGCAGTGGCGGCCTGTCGGAACAGCCCAGGGCGGAGCAGGCCAGGCGCCGTTCCTGGAGACAGAGAGCACAAGGCCCGGGCAGCCAGGCAGTGAAACCCATACGGCTGAACCGAGTGCCACTGCTGCGTGCTGAGACCAGCAGCCCCAGCACCGGCACTCAGGGGGTGCCAGGGCTGTCTCAAAGTGTGGTTCTGGTCAGCAGCAGCAGCAGCAGCAGCTTCCCCTGCAAAAAGCAGAGCTTGAAGAGAGGCCATCCAGAGGGCCCCACAGAGCCACAGACACTCAGGAGCCCGGCAGCAAAACACCGCCGGATCGCCCAAAGTATTGAGACCAGCAGCCCCAGCACCGCCACTCAGGGGGTGCCAGGGCTGTCCCAGGCTGTGGTGCTGGTCAGCAGCAGCAGCAGCAGCAGCTTCCCCTGCAAAAAGCAGAGCTGGAAGAGAGGCCATCCAGACGGCGCCACAGAGCCACAGTCACTCAGGAGCCCGGCAGCAAAACGCCGCCGGATCGACGATGTGCTGGCCCAAAGTATTGAGACCAGCAGCCCCAGCACCGCCACTCAGGGGGTGCCAGGGCTGTCCCAGGACACTCAGTCACCCAGCAGACAAGCAGCTCCATACAGACCACCCTGGCTCTTCGCTGGCTCCATGAAGGACAAACGCTCCCAGCCTGGGCCAATCCGTATGAGACACGTCCGGCGGCAACAGCGGCAGGAGAAAAAGCTGTACAGTCGGCCTGAAAACCAGAGCAGGATCAGACGAGCATCACCCTCTGGTGCTCGTCCCCCTCAGCCATCAAAATAAACTTTTCTCTTTGTTTGAACTGGGAGAGCCCACATTCCTTTTCCCAGCCTCCTGCATGCTCATGGGAATCATGTTGGAGCAGTGAAGTTGGATGAGATGATCGTAAAATCGTACAATGGTTTGGCTTGGGAGACACTTTAAATCTCATTTAGTTCCACCCTCCCTGCAATAAGCAAGGACACCTTCAACTAGTCAGCTTGTTCCAAGCCCCATCCAACCTGGAATGTTTCCACAGCATCTCTGGGCAACCTGTGGCAGAGACCACAGCATTTTTATCACCCTCATTGATAAAAAATTTCTTCCTTGAAGCTCATTTGAATCATCCCTCCTCCAGTTTAAAACCAACACCCCTTGTCTTATGGCAATAGACCCTGCTAAAATCTTTGTCCTTGTGTCCCCTTGGGCATCTCCCTGGCACCTCCCAGGACGAGGAAGCAATTAGCTTGAAGTAAAATTAGAAATCCACTGAATGCAACAAGGGCAAAACCTCTAGATTTTCAGCTCCTGCATGTCAGGAGGTGCTGGCACCATGAGGCTCTTGGCCAACAGCTCCTCTCCCTCCATCACCTGTGCTGAAAATGGGAGAAAATCTGTTTATCCACACCAGCACCAGCATCCCATCCTTGAGAAGCAGCAGAGCTGACAGGTAAAGGTTGCTCTGGGGAGAACGGAGGACCACCTCACTCACAGAGCAGCGTGTATTTTGTGAAAAAAATAGCCAGCACCCTCCTGTTCTCTGCAAATGGTACACAAAAAGTTTAAAAAGTATTTAAAAACTGACCAAGTTTTGGAGAAGATGCAGGTCAGACTAGACGAGGCTGGAAAAGACTGTACAAGTGACAGTTCTCCGGGGAAGGTTAGTAGGAAATCCCTTCTTTCTGCTATTAAAATCTCAGGCTGTTGCCATCAGACACTCAAGCCACAAGAGAAAAGTGCTTCAGCACCAGCATCCAACTGAGCATCTGTTTGATCCACCTCAGTGGAAAGCCATCACTTTGCAAGGAGAATTCACATTTGGAGTTACACACAACATACTTCTTTCTGTCTGGAAGTGCTACCGGGTTTGCTACCCAGCATTTCATATTAAATTGTGGAAGTATTTTAAATGAAAGGGGAATGAAAACTCGTGGTATTTAAAGAAAAACTGGCTGGAAAAGTCTCAGATTTGTTCCATTCTGAAAGGGAACCAAGGTACCATGAGTCCTAAAAGACTCACCAGCTCTCTCAAACAAACGAGGAATAAAGCCTAAGAGGAAAATGAACCCACAGATTTGAATTTAATTTGGCCTTAATACAGCTTTACAAAGGATTAGGTTAAGTTTGCAAGACACCTTTACTTTGATTCAGAGATTTGCTTGGGTTTTCCTTCAGAATCCAGAGAGCTGGCAACAGATCGCTGTGCAGTGTCCACAGACGGGTCCAGCAGTCAGGGCAGGGCAAGAGCCAACAGCTCCTGGGAAGCAGCAGAAAAAAGCACCATGGGATGTGCTGAAGAAGGGATGGAAACAGGGTGGGTGGGGTGGAAGGAGCTCTGCTCCCACCTGGGCTGGCTTGTGGGAGTAACTGTGATGAACAAACGCTTGCCTGAACCCAAAAGTAATTCTGCACCCACATCTGGGGTCTCCAGGATAAAAAAAAAAAGAAAAAAAAAAAAAAAAAAAAAAAACCCAAAAACATGGACCTTCTGGAGTGAGTCCAGAGGAGGGTTGCAGCCATGATCCAAGGGCTGGAGCAGTTCTGCTCTGGAGATGGGCTGAGAGAGCTGAGCTTGTTCAGCCTGGAGAAGAGAAGGCTCCAGGGAGACTTCAGAGCCCCCCAGTGCCTACAGGGCACCAATCTTCTCAAATTCCTGCCATGCTTGCCCACCCCAATCCTGAAGTTTCCACGGCCTCAGAGACTTTATCTTTCGGGAAAAACACATGAGTACTTAAAGTTGGTTCAGAAGCTTCATTTGAGACCGTAGGTAATACTCTGATTTTCCTTTAAGGAGGCTGACCCAAGCAATATGCCCAATGTATCACAGAACAACTCTTCTTTTAAAGAATGAATGAATCAATCAACTGTGCTCTTAGAGCTGTCAAAAGAATGAATTAGGACTGGTTAGTATGACCTAATCACCACTGATGACCTGTAGTAAGACCTAAGTCTCCTTAAGCCCGCCAACCTGTTGATGAACCTGTTCCCATTTCTGTTTTTCTCCTTACAGCCGTGCCTGGCATTGACAAAGTCACTGTCAGCACCCACAAGGATAGCCTCCCCGAATTAGGGCAGTGGGTGACAGGGACTAGTGTGACATCATCACCCAGCCCTAAGGTACAAAGGTGGCAACACAACTTGCAGAGCTGAGGACAGGATCGAGGAGAAGGAGCTTGCCCAAGGCTACTGGCGAGTTCTGGTGCCTCTGAGGCACCACAAACGCCTCTCTCTCTGTCCAAACAAGGACTGGGATGCTTTGTCAGGAGGAGAAAGGCCTGCAGCACAGACCTTCCAGGCACTGCTCCCTATCCACAATGGTGCACAACACTGCTGAGAAGTGTCCTCCTGGGAAGAAGCAAGGTGAGAGCAAAATCTCCCTCCCCACGGCTGGCAGTGGGGGAGCGGTCAAGAGCTGCAGCAAGGGGAAGCAGGAGCTCCAACAACGACCCAGGGTAGAGTCCCTCTGGCTCTCTTGGGCCAGCGGGGCCAGGCTGGCCTGTGGGCACATATGCCTCCCCTGCCCTTAAGCCAGCCCGGCAAGGCCTTGGGGACAATCCTGCACGGACATCACCCGAGCCCTGCGCAGCTGCTCACACCACTTGCCCTCTCCTCTCTCCAATGTGCAGATCCAAACAGCAGCAGCAGCAGTGGCGGCCTGTCGGAACAGCCCAGGGCGGAGCAGGCCAGGCGCCGTTCCTGGAGACAGAGAGCACAAGGCCCGGGCAGCCAGGCAGTGAAACCCATACGGCTGAACCGAGTGCCACTGCTGCGTGCTGAGACCAGCAGCCCCAGCACCGGCACTCAGGGGGTGCCAGGGCTGTCTCAAAGTGTGGTTCTGGTCAGCAGCAGCAGCAGCAGCAGCTTCCCCTGCAAAAAGCAGAGCTTGAAGAGAGGCCATCCAGAGGGCCCCACAGAGCCACAGACACTCAGGAGCCCGGCAGCAAAACACCGCCGGATCGCCCAAAGTATTGAGACCAGCAGCCCCAGCACCGCCACTCAGGGGGTGCCAGGGCTGTCCCAGGCTGTGGTGCTGGTCAGCAGCAGCAGCAGCAGCAGCTTCCCCTGCAAAAAGCAGAGCTGGAAGAGAGGCCATCCAGACGGCGCCACAGAGCCACAATCACTCAGGAGCCCGGCAGCAAAACGCCGCCGGATCGACGATGTGCTGGCCCAAAGTATTGAGACCAGCAGCCCCAGCACCGCCACTCAGGGGGTGCCAGGGCTGTCCCAGGACACTCAGTCACCCAGCAGACAAGCAGCTCCATACAGACCACCCTGGCTCTTCGCTGGCTCCATGAAGGACAAACGCTCCCAGCCTGGGCCAATCCGTATGAGACACGTCCGGCGGCAACAGCGGCAGGAGAAAAAGCTGTACAGTCGGCCTGAAAACCAGAGCAGGATCAGACGAGCATCACCCTCTGGTGCTCGTCCCCCTCAGCCATCAAAATAAACTTTTCTGTTTGTTTGAACTGGGAGAGCCCACATTCCTTTTCCCAGCCTCCTGCATGCTCATGGGAATCATGTTGGAGCAGTGAAGTTGGATGAGATGATCGTAAAATCGTACAATGGTTTGGCTTGGGAGACACTTTAAATCTCATTTAGTTCCACCCTCCCTGCAATAAGCAAGGACACCTTCAACTAGTCAGCTTGTTCCAAGCCCCATCCAACCTGGAATGTTTCCACAGCATCTCTGGGCAACCTGTGGCAGAGACCACAGCATTTTTATCACCCTCATTGATAAAAAATTTCTTCCTTGAAGCTCATTTGAATCATCCCTCCTCCAGTTTAAAACCAACACCCCTTGTCTTATGGCAATAGACCCTGCTAAAATCTTTGTCCTTGTGTCCCCTTGGGCATCTCCCTGGCACCTCCCAGGACGAGGAAGCAATTAGCTTGAAGTAAAATTAGAAATCCACTGAATGCAACAAGGGCAAAACCTCTAGATTTTCAGCTCCTGCATGTCAGGAGGTGCTGGCACCATGAGGCTCTTGGCCAACAGCTCCTCTCCCTCCATCACCTGTGCTGAAAATGGGAGAAAATCTGTTTATCCACACCAGCACCAGCATCCCATCCTTGAGAAGCAGCAGAGCTGACAGGTAAAGGTTGCTCTGGGGAGAACGGAGGACCACCTCACTCACAGAGCAGCGTGTATTTTGTGAAAAAAATAGCCAGCACCCTCCTGTTCTCTGCAAATGGTACACAAAAAGTTTAAAAAGTATTTAAAAACTGACCAAGTTTTGGAGAAGATGCAGGTCAGACTAGACGAGGCTGGAAAAGACTGTACAAGTGACAGTTCTCCGGGGAAGGTTAGTAGGAAATCCCTTCTTTCTGCTATTAAAATCTCAGGCTGTTGCCATCAGACACTCAAGCCACAAGAGAAAAGTGCTTCAGCACCAGCATCCAACTGAGCATCTGTTTGATCCACCTCAGTGGAAAGCCATCACTTTGCAAGGAGAATTCACATTTGGAGTTACACACAACATACTTCTTTCTGTCTGGAAGTGCTACCGGGTTTGCTACCCAGCATTTCATATTAAATTGTGGAAGTATTTTAAATGAAAGGGGAATGAAAACTCGTGGTATTTAAAGAAAAACTGGCTGGAAAAGTCTCAGATTTGTTCCATTCTGAAAGGGAACCAAGGTACCATGAGTCCTAAAAGACTCACCAGCTCTCTCAAACAAACGAGGAATAAAGCCTAAGAGGAAAATGAACCCACAGATTTGAATTTAATTTGGCCTTAATACAGCTTTACAAAGGATTAGGTTAAGTTTGCAAGACACCTTTACTTTGATTCAGAGATTTGCTTGGGTTTTCCTTCAGAATCCAGAGAGCTGGCAACAGATCGCTGTGCAGTGTCCACAGACGGGTCCAGCAGTCAGGGCAGGGCAAGAGGCAACAGCTCCTGGGAAGCAGCAGAAAAAAGCACCATGGGATGTGCTGAAGAAGGGATGGAAACAGGGTGGGTGGGGTGGAAGGAGCTCTGCTCCCACCTGGGCTGGCTTGTGGGAGTAACTGTGATGAACAAACGCTTGCCTGAACCCAAAAGTAATTCTGCACCCACATCTGGGGTCTCCAGGATAAAAAAAAAAAAGAAAAAAAAAAAAAAAACAACAAAAAAACCCAAAAACATGGACCTTCTGGAGTGAGTCCAGAGGAGGGTTGCAGCCATGATCCAAGGGCTGGAGCAGTTCTGCTCTGGAGATGGGCTGAGAGAGCTGAGCTTGTTCAGCCTGGAGAAGAGAAGGCTCCAGGGAGACTTCAGAGCCCCCCAGTGCCTACAGGGCACCAATCTTCTCAAATTCCTGCCATGCTTGCCCACCCCAATCCTGAAGTTTCCACGGCCTCAGAGACTTTATCTTTCGGGAAAAACACATGAGTACTTAAAGTTGGTTCAGAAGCTTCATTTGAGACCGTAGGTAATACTCTGATTTTCCTTTAAGGAGGCTGACCCAAGCAATATGCCCAATGTATCACAGAACAACTCTTCTTTTAAAGAATGAATGAATCAATCAACTGTACTCTTAGAGCTGTCAAAAGAATGAATTAGGACTGGTTAGTATGACCTAATCACCACTGATGACCTGTAGTAAGACCTAAGTCTCCTTAAGCCCGCCAACCTGTTGATGAACCTGTTCCCATTTCTGTTTTTCTCCTTACAGCCGTGCCTGGCATTGACAAAGTCACTGTCAGCACCCACAAGGATAGCCTCCCCGAATTAGGGCAGTGGGTGACAGGGACTAGTGTGACATCATCACCCAGCCCTAAGGTACAAAGGTGGCAACACAACTTGCAGAGCTGAGGACAGGATCGAGGAGAAGGAGCTTGCCCAAGGCTACTGGCGAGTTCTGGTGCCTCTGAGGCACCACAAACGCCTCTCTCTCTGTCCAAACAAGGACTGGGATGCTTTGTCAGGAGGAGAAAGGCCTGCAGCACAGACCTTCCAGGCACTGCTCCCTATCCACAATGGTGCACAACACTGCTGAGAAGTGTCCTCCTGGGAAGAAGCAAGGTGAGAGCAAAATCTCCCTCCCCACGGCTGGCAGTGGGGGAGCGGTCAAGAGCTGCAGCAAGGGGAAGCAGGAGCTCCAACAACGACCCAGGGTAGAGTCCCTCTGGCTCTCTTGGGCCAGCGGGGCCAGGCTGGCCTGTGGGCACATATGCCTCCCCTGCCCTTAAGCCAGCCCGGCAAGGCCTTGGGGACAATCCTGCACGGACATCACCCGAGCCCTGCGCAGCTGCTCACACCACTTGCCCTCTCCTCTCTCCAATGTGCAGATCCAAACAGCAGCAGCAGCAGCAGCGGCCTGTCGGAACAGCCCAGGGCGGAGCAGGCCCGGCGCCGTTCCTGGAGACAGAGAGCACAAGGCCCGGGCAGCCGGGCAGTGAAACCCATACGGCTGAACCGAGTGCCACTGCTGCGTGCTGAGACCAGCAGCCCCAGCACCGGCACTCAGGGGGTGCCAGGGCTGTCCCAGGCTGTGGTGCTGGTCAGCAGCAGCAGCAGCAGCAGCTTCCCCTGCAAAAAGAAGAGCTTGAAGAGAGGCCATCCAGAGGGCGTCACAGAGCCACAGTCACTCAGGAGCCCGGCAGCAAAACGCCGCCGGATCAACGATGTGCTGGCCCAAAATACTGAGGCCAGCAGCCCCAGCACCGCCACTCAGGGGGTGCCAGGGCTGTCTCAAAGTGTGGTTGTGGTCAGAAGCAGCAGCAGCAGCAGCTTCCCCTGCAAAAAGCAGAGCTTGAAGAGAGGCCATCCAGAGGGCGCCACAGAGCCACAGACACTCAGGAGCCCGGCAGCAAAACACCGCCGGATCGCCCAAAGTATTGAGACCAGCAGCCCCAGCACCGCCACTCAGGGGGTGCCAGGGCTGTCCCAGGCTGTGGTGCTGGTCAGCAGCAGCAGCAGCAGCAGCTTCCCGTGCAAAAAGCAGAGCTTGAAAAGAGGCCATCCAGACGGCGCCACAGAGCCACAGTCACTCAGGAGCCCGGCAGCAAAACGCCGCCGGATCGACGATGTGCTGGCCCAAAGTATTGAGACCAGCAGCCCCAGCACCGCCACTCAGGGGGTGCCAGGGCTGTCCCAGGACACTCAGTCACCCAGCAGACAAGCAGCTCCATACAGACCACCCTGGCTCTTCGCTGGCTCCATGAAGGACAAACGCTCCCAGCCTGGGCCAATCCGTATGAGACACGTCCGGCGGCAACAGCGGCAGGAGAAAAAGCTGTACAGTCGGCCTGAAAACCAGAGCAGGATCAGACGAGCATCACCCTCTGGTGCTCGTCCCCCTCAGCCATCAAAATAAACTTTTCTCTTTGTTTGAACTGGGAGAGCCCACATTCCTTTTCCCAGCCTCCTGCATGCTCATGGGAATCATGTTGGAGCAGTGAAGTTGGATGAGATGATCGTAAAATCGTACAATGGTTTGGCTTGGGAGACACTTTAAATCTCATTTAGTTCCACCCTCCCTGCAATAAGCAAGGACACCTTCAACTAGTCAGCTTGTTCCAAGCCCCATCCAACCTGGAATGTTTCCACAGCATCTCTGGGCAACCTGTGGCAGAGACCACTGCATTTTTATCACCCTCATTGATAAAAAATTTCTTCCTTGAAGCTCATTTGAATCATCCCTCCTCCAGTTTAAAACCAACACCCCTTGTCTTATGGCAATAGACCCTGCTAAAATCTTTGTCCTTGTGTCCCCTTGGGCATCTCCCTGGCACCTCCCAGGACGAGGAAGCAATTAGCTTGAAGTAAAATTAGAAATCCACTGAATGCAACAAGGGCAAAACCTCTAGATTTTCAGCTCCTGCATGTCAGGAGGTGCTGGCACCATGAGGCTCTTGGCCAACAGCTCCTCTCCCTCCATCACCTGTGCTGAAAATGGGAGAAAATCTGTTTATCCACACCAGCACCAGCATCCCATCCTTGAGAAGCAGCAGAGCTGACAGGTAAAGGTTGCTCTGGGGAGAACGGAGGACCACCTCACTCACAGAGCAGCGTGTATTTTGTGAAAAAAATAGCCAGCACCCTCCTGTTCTCTGCAAATGGTACACAAAAAGTTTAAAAAGTATTTAAAAACTGACCAAGTTTTGGAGAAGATGCAGGTCAGACTAGACGAGGCTGGAAAAGACTGTACAAGTGACAGTTCTCCGGGGAAGGTTAGTAGGAAATCCCTTCTTTCTGCTATTAAAATCTCAGGCTGTTGCCATCAGACACTCAAGCCACAAGAGAAAAGTGCTTCAGCACCAGCATCCAACTGAGCATCTGTTTGATCCACCTCAGTGGAAAGCCATCACTTTGCAAGGAGAATTCACATTTGGAGTTACACACAACATACTTCTTTCTGTCTGGAAGTGCTACCGGTTTTGCTACCCAGCATTTCATATTAAATTGTGGAAGTATTTTAAATGAAAGGGGAATGAAAACTCGTGGTATTTAAAGAAAAACTGGCTGGAAAAGTCTCAGATTTGTTCCATTCTGAAAGGGAACCAAGGTACCATGAGTCCTAAAAGACTCACCAGCTCTCTCAAACAAACGAGGAATAAAGCCTAAGAGGAAAATGAACCCACAGATTTGAATTTAATTTGGCCTTAATACAGCTTTACAAAGGATTAGGTTAAGTTTGCAAGACACCTTTACTTTGATTCAGAGATTTGCTTGGGTTTTCCTTCAGAATCCAGACAGCTGGCAACAGATCGCTGTGCAGTGTCCACAGACGGGTCCAGCAGTCAGGGCAGGGCAAGAGCCAACAGCTCCTGGGAAGCAGCAGAAAAAAGCACCATGGGATGTGCTGAAGAAGGGATGGAAACAGGGTGGGTGGGGTGGAAGGAGCTCTGCTCCCACCTGGGCTGGCTTGTGGGAGTAACTGTGATGAACAAACGCTTGCCTGAACCCAAAAGTAATTCTGCACCCACATCTGGGGTCTCCAGGATAAAAAAAAAAAAGAAAAAAAAAAAAAAAAACAAAAAAACCCAAAAACATGGACCTTCTGGAGTGAGTCCAGAGGAGGGTTGCAGCCATGATCCAAGGGCTGGAGCAGTTCTGCTCTGGAGATGGGCTGAGAGAGCTGAGCTTGTTCAGCCTGGAGAAGAGAAGGCTCCAGGGAGACTTCAGAGCCCCCCAGTGCCTACAGGGCACCAATCTTCTCAAATTCCTGCCATGCTTGCCCACCCCAATCCTGAAGTTTCCACGGCCTCAGAGACTTTATCTTTCGGGAAAAACACATGAGTACTTAAAGTTGGTTCAGAAGCTTCATTTGAGACCGTAGGTAATACTCTGATTTTCCTTTAAGGAGGCTGACCCAAGCAATATGCCCAATGTATCACAGAACAACTCTTCTTTTAAAGAATGAATGAATCAATCAACTGTACTCTTAGAGCTGTCAAAAGAATGAATTAGGACTGGTTAGTATGACCTAATCACCACTGATGACCTGTAGTAAGACCTAAGTCTCCTTAAGCCCGCCAACCTGTTGATGAACCTGTTCCCATTTCTGTTTTTCTCCTTACAGCCGTGCCTGGCATTGACAAAGTCACTGTCAGCACCCACAAGGATAGCCTCCCCGAATTAGGGCAGTGGGTGACAGGGACTAGTGTGACATCATCACCCAGCCCTAAGGTACAAAGGTGGCAACACAACTTGCAGAGCTGAGGACAGGATCGAGGAGAAGGAGCTTGCCCAAGGCTACTGGCGAGTTCTGGTGCCTCTGAGGCACCACAAACGCCTCTCTCTCTGTCCAAACAAGGACTGGGATGCTTTGTCAGGAGGAGAAAGGCCTGCAGCACAGACCTTCCAGGCACTGCTCCCTATCCACAATGGTGCACAACACTGCTGAGAAGTGTCCTCCTGGGAAGAAGCAAGGTGAGAGCAAAATCTCCCTCCCCACGGCTGGCAGTGGGGGAGCGGTCAAGAGCTGCAGCAAGGGGAAGCAGGAGCTCCAACAACGACCCAGGGTAGAGTCCCTCTGGCTCTCTTGGGCCAGCGGGGCCAGGCTGGCCTGTGGGCACATATGCCTCCCCTGCCCTTAAGCCAGCCCGGCAAGGCCTTGGGGACAATCCTGCACGGACATCACCCGAGCCCTGCGCAGCTGCTCACACCACTTGCCCTCTCCTCTCTCCAATGTGCAGATCCAAACAGCAGCAGCAGCAGCAGCGGCCTGTCGGAACAGCCCAGGGCGGAGCAGGCCCGGCGCCGTTCCTGGAGACAGAGAGCACAAGGCCCGGGCAGCCGGGCAGTGAAACCCATACGGCTGAACCGAGTGCCACTGCTGCGTGCTGAGACCAGCAGCCCCAGCACCGGCACTCAGGGGGTGCCAGGGCTGTCCCAGGCTGTGGTGCTGGTCAGCAGCAGCAGCAGCAGCAGCTTCCCCTGCAAAAAGAAGAGCTTGAAGAGAGGCCATCCAGAGGGCGTCACAGAGCCACAGTCACTCAGGAGCCCGGCAGCAAAACGCCGCCGGATCAACGATGTGCTGGCCCAAAATACTGAGGCCAGCAGCCCCAGCACCGCCACTCAGGGGGTGCCAGGGCTGTCTCAAAGTGTGGTTGTGGTCAGAAGCAGCAGCAGCAGCAGCTTCCCCTGCAAAAAGCAGAGCTTGAAGAGAGGCCATCCAGAGGGCGCCACAGAGCCACAGACACTCAGGAGCCCGGCAGCAAAACACCGCCGGATCGCCCAAAGTATTGAGACCAGCAGCCCCAGCACCGCCACTCAGGGGGTGCCAGGGCTGTCCCAGGCTGTGGTGCTGGTCAGCAGCAGCAGCAGCAGCAGCTTCCCGTGCAAAAAGCAGAGCTTGAAAAGAGGCCATCCAGACGGCGCCACAGAGCCACAGTCACTCAGGAGCCCGGCAGCAAAACGCCGCCGGATCGACGATGTGCTGGCCCAAAGTATTGAGACCAGCAGCCCCAGCACCGCCACTCAGGGGGTGCCAGGGCTGTCCCAGGACACTCAGTCACCCAGCAGACAAGCAGCTCCATACAGACCACCCTGGCTCTTCGCTGGCTCCATGAAGGACAAACGCTCCCAGCCTGGGCCAATCCGGATGAGACACGTCCGGCGGCAACAGCGGCAGGAGAAAAAGCTGTACAGTCGGCCTGAAAACCAGAGCAGGATCAGACGAGCATCACCCTCTGGTGCTCGTCCCCCTCAGCCATCAAAATAAACTTTTCTCTTTGTTTGAACTGGGAGAGCCCACATTCCTTTTCCCAGCCTCCTGCATGCTCATGGGAATCATGTTGGAGCAGTGAAGTTGGATGAGATGATCGTAAAATCGTACAATGGTTTGGCTTGGGAGACACTTTAAATCCCATTTAGTTCCACCCTCCCTGCAATAAGCAAGGACACCTTCAACTAGTCAGCTTGTTCCAAGCCCCATCCAACCTGGAATGTTTCCACAGCATCTCTGGGCAACCTGTGGCAGAGACCACAGCATTTTTATCACCCTCATTGATTAAAAATTTCTTCCTTGAAGCTCATTTGAATCATCCCTCCTCCAGTTTAAAACCAACACCCCTTGTCTTATGGCAATAGACCCTGCTAAAATCTTTGTCCTTGTGTCCCCTTGGGCATCTCCCTGGCACCTCCCAGGACGAGGAAGCAATTAGCTTGAAGTAAAATTAGAAATCCACTGAATGCAACAAGGGCAAAACCTCTAGTTTTTCAGCTCCTGCATGTCAGGAGGTGCTGGCACCATGAGGCTCTTGGCCAACAGCTCCTCTCCCTCCATCACCTGTGCTGAAAATGGGAGAAAATCTGTTTATCCACACCAGCACCAGCATCCCATCCTTGAGAAGCAGCAGAGCTGACAGGTAAAGGTTGCTCTGGGGAGAACGGAGGACCACCTCACTCACAGAGCAGCGTGTATTTTGTGAAAAAAAATAGCCAGCACCCTCCTGTTCTCTGCAAATGGTACACAAAAAGTTTAAAAAGTGTTTAAAAATTGACCAAGTTTTGGAGAAGATGCAGGTCAGACTACACGAGGCTGGAAAAGACTGTACAAGTGACAGTTCTCCGGGGAAGGTTAGTAGGAAATCCCTTCTTTCTGCTATTAAAATCTCAGGCTGTTGCCATCAGACACTCAAGCCACAAGAGAAAAGTGCTTCAGCACCAGCATCCAACTGAGCATCTGTTTGATCCACCTCAGTGGAAAGCCATCACTTTGCAAGGAGAATTCACATTTGGAGTTACACACAACATACTTCTTTCTGTCTGGAAGTGCTACCGGTTTTGCTACCCAGCATTTCATATTAAATTGTGGAAGTATTTTAAATGAAAGGGGAATGAAAACTCGTGGTATTTAAAGAAAAACTGGCTGGAAAAGTCTCAGATTTGTTCCATTCTGAAAGGGAACCAAGGTACCATGAGTCCTAAAAGACTCACCAGCTCTCTCAAACAAACGAGGAATAAAGCCTAAGAGGAAAATGAACCCACAGATTTGAATTTAATTTGGCCTTAATACAGCTTTACAAAGGATTAGGTTAAGTTTGCAAGACACCTTTACTTTGATTCAGAGATTTGCTTGGGTTTTCCTTCAGAATCCAGAGAGCTGGCAACAGATCGCTGTGCCGTGTCCACAGACGGGTCCAGCAGTCAGGGCAGGGCAAGAGCCAACAGCTCCTGGGAAGCAGCAGAAAAAAGCACCATGGGATGTGCTGAAGAAGGGATGGAAACAGGGTGGGTGGGGTGGAAGGAGCTCTGCTCCCACCTGGGCTGGCTTGTGGGAGTAACTGTGATGAACAAACGCTTGCCTGAACCCAAAAGTAATTCTGCACCCACATCTGGGGTCTCCACGTTTAAAAAAAAAAAAAAAAAAAAAAAAAAAACCAAAAAAAAAAAAAACCATGGAACTTCTGGAGTGAGTCCAGAGGAGGGTTGCAGCCATGATCCAAGGGCTGGAGCAGTTCTGCTCTGGAGATGGGCTGAGAGAGCTGAGCTTGTTCAGCCTGGAGAAGAGAAGGCTCCAGGGAGACTTCAGAGCCCCCCAGTGCCTACAGGGCACCAATCTTCTCAAATTCCTGCCATGCTTGCCCACCCCAATCCTGAAGTTTCCACGGCCTCAGAGACTTTATCTTTCGGGAAAAACACATGAGTACTTAAAGTTGGTTCAGAAGCTTCATTTGAGACCGTAGGTAATACTCTGATTTTCCTTTAAGGAGGCTGACCCAAGCAATATGCCCAATGTATCACAGAACAACTCTTCTTTTAAAGAATGAATGAATCAATCAACTGTACTCTTAGAGCTGTCAAAAGAATGAATTAGGACTGGTTAGTATGACCTAATCACCACTGATGACCTGTAGTAAGACCTAAGTCTCCTTAAGCCCGCCAACCTGTTGATGAACCTGTTCCCATTTCTGTTTTTCTCCTTACAGCCGTGCCTGGCATTGACAAAGTCACTGTCAGCACCCACAAGGATAGCCTCCCCGAATTAGGGCAGTGGGTGACAGGGACTAGTGTGACATCATCACCCAGCCCTAAGGTACAAAGGTGGCAACACAACTTGCAGAGCTGAGGACAGGATCGAGGAGAAGGAGCTTGCCCAAGGCTACTGGCGAGTTCTGGTGCCTCTGAGGCACCACAAACGCCTCTCTCTCTGTCCAAACAAGGACTGGGATGCTTTGTCAGGAGGAGAAAGGCCTGCAGCACAGACCTTCCAGGCACTGCTCCCTATCCACAATGGTGCACAACACTGCTGAGAAGTGTCCTCCTGGGAAGAAGCAAGGTGAGAGCAAAATCTCCCTCCCCACGGCTGGCAGTGGGGGAGCGGTCAAGAGCTGCAGCAAGGGGAAGCAGGAGCTCCAACAACGACCCAGGGTAGAGTCCCTCTGGCTCTCTTGGGCCAGCGGGGCCAGGCTGGCCTGTGGGCACATATGCCTCCCCTGCCCTTAAGCCAGCCCGGCAAGGCCTTGGGGACAATCCTGCACGGACATCACCCGAGCCCTGCGCAGCTGCTCACACCACTTGCCCTCTCCTCTCTCCAATGTGCAGATCCAAACAGCAGCAGCAGCAGCAGCGGCCTGTCGGAACAGCCCAGGGCGGAGCAGGCCCGGCGCCGTTCCTGGAGACAGAGAGCACAAGGCCCGGGCAGCCGGGCAGTGAAACCCATACGGCTGAACCGAGTGCCACTGCTGCGTGCTGAGACCAGCAGCCCCAGCACCGGCACTCAGGGGGTGCCAGGGCTGTCCCAGGCTGTGGTGCTGGTCAGCAGCAGCAGCAGCAGCAGCAGCTTCCCCTGCAAAAAGCAGAGCTTGAAGAGAGGCCATCCAGAGGGCGTCACAGAGCCACAGTCACTCAGGAGCCCGGCAGCAAAATGCCGCCGGATCAACGATGTGCTGGCCCAAAATACTGAGGCCAGCAGCCCCAGCACCGCCACTCAGGGGGTGCCAGGGCTGTCTCAAAGTGTGGTTGTGGTCAGAAGCAGCAGCAGCAGCAGCTTCCCCTGCAAAAAGCAGAGCTTGAAGAGAGGCCATCCAGAGGGCGCCACAGAGCCACAGACACTCAGGAGCCCGGCAGCAAAACACCGCCGGATCGCCCAAAGTATTGAGACCAGCAGCCCCAGCACCGCCACTCAGGGGGTGCCAGGGCTGTCCCAGGCTGTGGTGCTGGTCAGCAGCAGCAGCAGCAGCAGCTTCCCGTGCAAAAAGCAGAGCTTGAAAAGAGGCCATCCAGACGGCGCCACAGAGCCACAGTCACTCAGGAGCCCGGCAGCAAAACGCCGCCGGATCGACGATGTGCTGGCCCAAAGTATTGAGACCAGCAGCCCCAGCACCGCCACTCAGGGGGTGCCAGGGCTGTCCCAGGACACTCAGTCACCCAGCAGACAAGCAGCTCCATACAGACCACCCTGGCTCTTCGCTGGCTCCATGAAGGACAAACGCTCCCAGCCTGGGCCAATCCGGATGAGACACGTCCGGCGGCAACAGCGGCAGGAGAAAAAGCTGTACAGTCGGCCTGAAAACCAGAGCAGGATCAGACGAGCATCACCCTCTGGTGCTCGTCCCCCTCAGCCATCAAAATAAACTTTTCTCTTTGTTTGAACTGGGAGAGCCCACATTCCTTTTCCCAGCCTCCTGCATGCTCATGGGAATCATGTTGGAGCAGTGAAGTTGGATGAGATGATCGTAAAATCGTACAATGGTTTGGCTTGGGAGACACTTTAAATCCCATTTAGTTCCACCCTCCCTGCAATAAGCAAGGACACCTTCAACTAGTCAGCTTGTTCCAAGCCCCATCCAACCTGGAATGTTTCCACAGCATCTCTGGGCAACCTGTGGCAGAGACCACAGCATTTTTATCACCCTCATTGATTAAAAATTTCTTCCTTGAAGCTCATTTGAATCATCCCTCCTCCAGTTTAAAACCAACACCCCTTGTCTTATGGCAATAGACCCTGCTAAAATCTTTGTCCTTGTGTCCCCTTGGGCATCTCCCTGGCACCTCCCAGGACGAGGAAGCAATTAGCTTGAAGTAAAATTAGAAATCCACTGAATGCAACAAGGGCAAAACCTCTAGTTTTTCAGCTCCTGCATGTCAGGAGGTGCTGGCACCATGAGGCTCTTGGCCAACAGCTCCTCTCCCTCCATCACCTGTGCTGAAAATGGGAGAAAATCTGTTTATCCACACCAGCACCAGCATCCCATCCTTGAGAAGCAGCAGAGCTGACAGGTAAAGGTTGCTCTGGGGAGAACGGAGGACCACCTCACTCACAGAGCAGCGTGTATTTTGTGAAAAAAAATAGCCAGCACCCTCCTGTTCTCTGCAAATGGTACACAAAAAGTTTAAAAAGTGTTTAAAAATTGACCAAGTTTTGGAGAAGATGCAGATCAGACTACACGAGGCTGGAAAAGACTGTACAAGTGACAGTTCTCCGGGGAAGGTTAGTAGGAAATCCCTTCTTTCTGCTATTAAAATCTCAGGCTGTTGCCATCAGACACTCAAGCCACAAGAGAAAAGTGCTTCAGCACCAGCATCCAACTGAGCATCTGTTTGATCCACCTCAGTGGAAAGCCATCACTTTGCAAGGAGAATTCACATTTGGAGTTACACACAACATACTTCTTTCTGTCTGGAAGTGCTACCGGTTTTGCTACCCAGCATTTCATATTAAATTGTGGAAGTATTTTAAATGAAAGGGGAATGAAAACTCGTGGTATTTAAAGAAAAACTGGCTGGAAAAGTCTCAGATTTGTTCCATTCTGAAAGGGAACCAAGGTACCATGAGTCCTAAAAGACTCACCAGCTCTCTCAAACAAACGAGGAATAAAGCCTAAGAGGAAAATGAACCCACAGATTTGAATTTAATTTGGCCTTAATACAGCTTTACAAAGGATTAGGTTAAGTTTGCAAGACACCTTTACTTTGATTCAGAGATTTGCTTGGGTTTTCCTTCAGAATCCAGAGAGCTGGCAACAGATCGCTGTGCCGTGTCCACAGACGGGTCCAGCAGTCAGGGCAGGGCAAGAGCCAACAGCTCCTGGGAAGCAGCAGAAAAAAGCACCATGGGATGTGCTGAAGAAGGGATGGAAACAGGGTGGGTGGGGTGGAAGGAGCTCTGCTCCCACCTGGGCTGGCTTGTGGGAGTAACTGTGATGAACAAACGCTTGCCTGAACCCAAAAGTAATTCTGCACCCACATCTGGGGTCTCCACGTTTAAAAAAAAAAAAAAAAAAAAAAAAAAACCAAAAAAAAAAAAAACCATGGAACTTCTGGAGTGAGTCCAGAGGAGGGTTGCAGCCATGATCCAAGGGCTGGAGCAGTTCTGCTCTGGAGATGGGCTGAGAGAGCTGAGCTTGTTCAGCCTGGAGAAGAGAAGGCTCCAGGGAGACTTCAGAGCCCCCCAGTGCCTACAGGGCACCAATCTTCTCAAATTCCTGCCATGCTTGCCCACCCCAATCCTGAAGTTTCCACGGCCTCAGAGACTTTATCTTTCGGGAAAAACACATGAGTACTTAAAGTTGGTTCAGAAGCTTCATTTGAGACCGTAGGTAATACTCTGATTTTCCTTTAAGGAGGCTGACCCAAGCAATATGCCCAATGTATCACAGAACAACTCTTCTTTTAAAGAATGAATGAATCAATCAACTGTACTCTTAGAGCTGTCAAAAGAATGAATTAGGACTGGTTAGTATGACCTAATCACCACTGATGACCTGTAGTAAGACCTAAGTCTCCTTAAGCCCGCCAACCTGTTGATGAACCTGTTCCCATTTCTGTTTTTCTCCTTACAGCCGTGCCTGGCATTGACAAAGTCACTGTCAGCACCCACAAGGATAGCCTCCCCGAATTAGGGCAGTGGGTGACAGGGACTAGTGTGACATCATCACCCAGCCCTAAGGTACAAAGGTGGCAACACAACTTGCAGAGCTGAGGACAGGATCGAGGAGAAGGAGCTTGCCCAAGGCTACTGGCGAGTTCTGGTGCCTCTGAGGCACCACAAACGCCTCTCTCTCTGTCCAAACAAGGACTGGGATGCTTTGTCAGGAGGAGAAAGGCCTGCAGCACAGACCTTCCAGGCACTGCTCCCTATCCACAATGGTGCACAACACTGCTGAGAAGTGTCCTCCTGGGAAGAAGCAAGGTGAGAGCAAAATCTCCCTCCCCACGGCTGGCAGTGGGGGAGCGGTCAAGAGCTGCAGCAAGGGGAAGCAGGAGCTCCAACAACGACCCAGGGTAGAGTCCCTCTGGCTCTCTTGGGCCAGCGGGGCCAGGCTGGCCTGTGGGCACATATGCCTCCCCTGCCCTTAAGCCAGCCCGGCAAGGCCTTGGGGACAATCCTGCACGGACATCACCCGAGCCCTGCGCAGCTGCTCACACCACTTGCCCTCTCCTCTCTCCAATGTGCAGATCCAAACAGCAGCAGCAGCAGCAGCGGCCTGTCGGAACAGCCCAGGGCGGAGCAGGCCCGGCGCCGTTCCTGGAGACAGAGAGCACAAGGCCCGGGCAGCCGGGCAGTGAAACCCATACGGCTGAACCGAGTGCCACTGCTGCGTGCTGAGACCAGCAGCCCCAGCACCGGCACTCAGGGGGTGCCAGGGCTGTCCCAGGCTGTGGTGCTGGTCAGCAGCAGCAGCAGCAGCAGCAGCTTCCCCTGCAAAAAGCAGAGCTTGAAGAGAGGCCATCCAGAGGGCGTCACAGAGCCACAGTCACTCAGGAGCCCGGCAGCAAAATGCCGCCGGATCAACGATGTGCTGGCCCAAAATACTGAGGCCAGCAGCCCCAGCACCGCCACTCAGGGGGTGCCAGGGCTGTCTCAAAGTGTGGTTGTGGTCAGAAGCAGCAGCAGCAGCAGCTTCCCCTGCAAAAAGCAGAGCTTGAAGAGAGGCCATCCAGAGGGCGCCACAGAGCCACAGACACTCAGGAGCCCGGCAGCAAAACACCGCCGGATCGCCCAAAGTATTGAGACCAGCAGCCCCAGCACCGCCACTCAGGGGGTGCCAGGGCTGTCCCAGGCTGTGGTGCTGGTCAGCAGCAGCAGCAGCAGCAGCTTCCCGTGCAAAAAGCAGAGCTTGAAAAGAGGCCATCCAGACGGCGCCACAGAGCCACAGTCACTCAGGAGCCCGGCAGCAAAACGCCGCCGGATCGACGATGTGCTGGCCCAAAGTATTGAGACCAGCAGCCCCAGCACCGCCACTCAGGGGGTGCCAGGGCTGTCCCAGGACACTCAGTCACCCAGCAGACAAGCAGCTCCATACAGACCACCCTGGCTCTTCGCTGGCTCCATGAAGGACAAACGCTCCCAGCCTGGGCCAATCCGGATGAGACACGTCCGGCGGCAACAGCGGCAGGAGAAAAAGCTGTACAGTCGGCCTGAAAACCAGAGCAGGATCAGACGAGCATCACCCTCTGGTGCTCGTCCCCCTCAGCCATCAAAATAAACTTTTCTGTTTGTTTGAACTGGGAGAGCCCACATTCCTTTTCCCAGCCTCCTGCATGCTCATGGGAATCATGTTGGAGCAGTGAAGTTGGATGAGATGATCGTAAAATCGTACAATGGTTGGGCTTGGGAGACACTTTAAATCTCATTTACTTCCACCCTCCCTGCAATAAGCAAGGACACCTTCAACTAGTCAGCTTGTTCCAAGCCCCATCCAACCTGGAATGTTTCCACAGCATCTCTGGGCAACCTGTGGCAGAGACCACAGCATTTTTATCACCCTCATTGATTAAAAATTTCTTCCTTGAAGCTCATTTGAATCATCCCTCCTCCAGTTTAAAACCAACACCCCTTGTCTTATGGCAATAGACCCTGCTAAAATCTTTGTCCTTGTGTCCCCTTGGGCATCTCCCTGGCACCTCCCAGGACGAGGAAGCAATTAGCTTGAAGTAAAATTAGAAATCCACTGAATGCAACAAGGGCAAAACCTCTAGTTTTTCAGCTCCTGCATGTCAGGAGGTGCTGGCACCATGAGGCTCTTGGCCAACAGCTCCTCTCCCTCCATCACCTGTGCTGAAAATGGGAGAAAATCTGTTTATCCACACCAGCACCAGCATCCCATCCTTGAGAAGCAGCAGAGCTGACAGGTAAAGGTTGCTCTGGGGAGAACGGAGGACCACCTCACTCACAGAGCAGCGTGTATTTTGTGAAAAAAATAGCCAGCACCCTCCTGTTCTCTGCAAATGGTACACAAAAAGTTTAAAAAGTATTTAAAAATTGACCAAGTTTTGGAGAAGATGCAGATCAGACTAGACGAGGCTGGAAAAGACTGTACAAGTGACAGTTCTCCGGGGAAGGTTAGTAGGAAATCCCTTCTTTCTGCTATTAAAATCTCAGGCTGTTGCCATCAGACACTCAAGCCACAAGAGAAAAGTGCTTCAGCACCAGCATCCAACTGAGCATCTGTTTGATCCACCTCAGTGGAAAGCCATCACTTTGCAAGGAGAATTCACATTTGGAGTTACACACAACATACTTCTTTCTGTCTGGAAGTGCTACCGGGTTTGCTACCCAGCATTTCATATTAAATTGTGGAAGTATTTTAAATGAAAGGGGAATGAAAACTCGTGGTATTTAAAGAAAAACTGGCTGGAAAAGTCTCAGATTTGTTCCATTCTGAAAGGGAACCAAGGTACCATGAGTCCTAAAAGACTCACCAGCTCTCTCAAACAAACGAGGAATAAAGCCTAAGAGGAAAATGAACCCACAGATTTGAATTTAATTTGGCCTTAATACAGCTTTACAAAGGATTAGGTTAAGTTTGCAAGACACCTTTACTTTGATTCAGAGATTTGCTTGGGTTTTCCTTCAGAATCCAGAGAGCTGGCAACAGATCGCTGTGCAGTGTCCACAGACGGGTCCAGCAGTCAGGGCAGGGCAAGAGCCAACAGCTCCTGGGAAGCAGCAGAAAAAAGCACCATGGGATGTGCTGAAGAAGGGATGGAAACAGGGTGGGTGGGGTGGAAGGAGCTCTGCTCCCACCTGGGCTGGCTTGTGGGAGTAACTGTGATGAACAAACGCTTGCCTGAACCCAAAAGTAATTCTGCACCCACATCTGGGGTCTCCACGTTTAAAAAAAAAAAAAAAAAAAAAAAAAAACCAAAAAAAAAAAAAACCATGGAACTTCTGGAGTGAGTCCAGAGGAGGGTTGCAGCCATGATCCAAGGGCTGGAGCAGTTCTGCTCTGGAGATGGGCTGAGAGAGCTGAGCTTGTTCAGCCTGGAGAAGAGAAGGCTCCAGGGAGACTTCAGAGCCCCCCAGTGCCTACAGGGCACCAATCTTCTCAAATTCCTGCCATGCTTGCCCACCCCAATCCTGAAGTTTCCACGGCCTCAGAGACTTTATCTTTCGGGAAAAACACATGAGTACTTAAAGTTGGTTCAGAAGCTTCATTTGAGACCGTAGGTAATACTCTGATTTTCCTTTAAGGAGGCTGACCCAAGCAATATGCCCAATGTATCACAGAACAACTCTTCTTTTAAAGAATGAATGAATCAATCAACTGTACTCTTAGAGCTGTCAAAAGAATGAATTAGGACTGGTTAGTATGACCTAATCACCACTGATGACCTGTAGTAAGACCTAAGTCTCCTTAAGCCCGCCAACCTGTTGATGAACCTGTTCCCATTTCTGTTTTTCTCCTTACAGCCGTGCCTGGCATTGACAAAGTCACTGTCAGCACCCACAAGGATAGCCTCCCCGAATTAGGGCAGTGGGTGACAGGGACTAGTGTGACATCATCACCCAGCCCTAAGGTACAAAGGTGGCAACACAACTTGCAGAGCTGAGGACAGGATCGAGGAGAAGGAGCTTGCCCAAGGCTACTGGCGAGTTCTGGTGCCTCTGAGGCACCACAAACGCCTCTCTCTCTGTCCAAACAAGGACTGGGATGCTTTGTCAGGAGGAGAAAGGCCTGCAGCACAGACCTTCCAGGCACTGCTCCCTATCCACAATGGTGCACAACACTGCTGAGAAGTGTCCTCCTGGGAAGAAGCAAGGTGAGAGCAAAATCTCCCTCCCCACGGCTGGCAGTGGGGGAGCGGTCAAGAGCTGCAGCAAGGGGAAGCAGGAGCTCCAACAACGACCCAGGGTAGAGTCCCTCTGGCTCTCTTGGGCCAGCGGGGCCAGGCTGGCCTGTGGGCACATATGCCTCCCCTGCCCTTAAGCCAGCCCGGCAAGGCCTTGGGGACAATCCTGCACGGACATCACCCGAGCCCTGCGCAGCTGCTCACACCACTTGCCCTCTCCTCTCTCCAATGTGCAGATCCAAACAGCAGCAGCAGCAGCAGCGGCCTGTCGGAACAGCCCAGGGCGGAGCAGGCCCGGCGCCGTTCCTGGAGACAGAGAGCACAAGGCCCGGGCAGCCGGGCAGTGAAACCCATACGGCTGAACCGAGTGCCACTGCTGCGTGCTGAGACCAGCAGCCCCAGCACCGCCACTCAGGGGGTGCCAGGGCTGTCTCAAAGTGTGGTTCTGGTCAGCAGCAGCAGCAGCAGCAGCTTCCCCTGCAAAAAGCAGAGCTTGAAGAGAGGCCATCCAGAGGGCGTCACAGAGCCACAGTCACTCAGGAGCCCGGCAGCAAAACGCCGCCGGATCAACGATGTGCTGGCCCAAAATACTGAGGCCAGCAGCCCCAGCACCGCCACTCAGGGGGTGCCAGGGCTGTCTCAAAGTGTGGTTCTGGTCAGAAGCAGCAGCAGCAGCAGCTTCCCCTGCAAAAAGCAGAGCTTGAAGAGAGGCCATCCAGAGGGCGCCACAGAGCCACAGACACTCAGGAGCCCGGCAGCAAAACACCGCCGGATCGCCCAAAGTATTGAGACCAGCAGCCCCAGCACCGCCACTCAGGGGGTGCCAGGGCTGTCCCAGGCTGTGGTGCTGGTCAGCAGCAGCAGCAGCAGCAGCTTCCCGTGCAAAAAGCAGAGCTTGAAAAGAGGCCATCCAGACGGCGTCACAGAGCCACAGTCACTCAGGAGCCCGGCAGCAAAACGCCGCCGGATCGACGATGTGCTGGCCCAAAGTATTGAGACCAGCAGCCCCAGCACCGCCACTCAGGGGGTGCCAGGGCTGTCCCAGGCTGTGGTGCTGGTCAGCAGCAGCAGCAGCAGCAGCTTCCCGTGCAAAAAGCAGAGCTTGAAAAGAGGCCATCCAGACGGCGCCACAGAGCCACAGTCACTCAGGAGCCCGGCAGCAAAACGCCGCCGGATCGACGATGTGCTGGCCCAAAGTATTGAGACCAGCAGCCCCAGCACCGCCACTCAGGGGGTGCCAGGGCTGTCCCAGGACACTCAGTCACCCAGCAGACAAGCAGCTCCATACAGACCACCCTGGCTCTTCGCTGGCTCCATGAAGGACAAACGCTCCCAGCCTGGGCCAATCCGTATGAGACACGTCCGGCGGCGACAGCGGCAGGAGAAAAAGCTGTACAGTCGGCCTGAAAACCAGAGCAGGATCAGACGAGCATCACCCTCTGGTGCTCGTCCCCCTCAGCCATCAAAATAAACTTTTCTGTTTGTTTGAACTGGGAGAGCCCACATTCCTTTTCCCAGCCTCCTGCATGCTCATGGGAATCATGTTGGAGCAGTGAAGTTGGATGAGATGATCGTAAAATCGTACAATGGTTTGGCTTGGGAGACACTTTAAATCCCATTTAGTTCCACCCTCCCTGCAATAAGCAAGGACACCTTCAACTAGTCAGCTTGTTCCAAGCCCCATCCAACCTGGAATGTTTCCACAGCATCTCTGGGCAACCTGTGGCAGAGACCACAGCATTTTTATCACCCTCATTGATTAAAAATTTCTTCCTTGAAGCTCATTTGAATCATCCCTCCTCCAGTTTAAAACCAACACCCCTTGTCTTATGGCAATAGACCCTGCTAAAATCTTTGTCCTTGTGTCCCCTTGGGCATCTCCCTGGCACCTCCCAGGACGAGGAAGCAATTAGCTTGAAGTAAAATTAGAAATCCACTGAATGCAACAAGGGCAAAACCTCTAGTTTTTCAGCTCCTGCATGTCAGGAGGTGCTGGCACCATGAGGCTCTTGGCCAACAGCTCCTCTCCCTCCATCACCTGTGCTGAAAATGGGAGAAAATCTGTTTATCCACACCAGCACCAGCATCCCATCCTTGAGAAGCAGCAGAGCTGACAGGTAAAGGTTGCTCTGGGGAGAACGGAGGACCACCTCACTCACAGAGCAGCGTGTATTTTGTGAAAAAAAATAGCCAGCACCCTCCTGTTCTCTGCAAATGGTACACAAAAAGTTTAAAAAGTGTTTAAAAATTGACCAAGTTTTGGAGAAGATGCAGATCAGACTAGACGAGCCTGGAAAAGACTGTACAAGTGACAGTTCTCCGGGGAAGGTTAGTAGGAAATCCCTTCTTTCTGCTATTAAAATCTCAGGCTGTTGCCATCAGACACTCAAGCCACAAGAGAAAAGTGCTTCAGCACCAGCATCCAACTGAGCATCTGTTTGATCCACCTCAGTGGAAAGCCATCACTTTGCAAGGAGAATTCACATTTGGAGTTACACACAACATACTTCTTTCTGTCTGGAAGTGCTACCGGGTTTGCTACCCAGCATTTCATATTAAAT
Source organism: Chamaea fasciata (assembly GCF_029207755.1). NCBI lineage: Eukaryota > Metazoa > Chordata > Aves > Passeriformes > Sylviidae > Chamaea > Chamaea fasciata. The sequence continues at coordinate 66,164,839 of NW_027094091.1, read as the reverse complement.
TGTGGAAGTATTTTAAATGAAAGGGGAATGAAAACTCGTGGTATTTAAAGAAAAACTGGCTGGAAAAGTCTCAGATTTGTTCCATTCTGAAAGGGAACCAAGGTACCATGAGTCCTAAAAGACTCACCAGCTCTCTCAAACAAACGAGGAATAAAGCCTAAGAGGAAAATGAACCCACAGATTTGAATTTAATTTGGCCTTAATACAGCTTTACAAAGGATTAGGTTAAGTTTGCAAGACACCTTTACTTTGATTCAGAGATTTGCTTGGGTTTTCCTTCAGAATCCAGACAGCTGGCAACAGATCGCTGTGCCGTGTCCACAGACGGGTCCAGCAGTCAGGGCAGGGCAAGAGCCAACAGCTCCTGGGAAGCAGCAGAAAAAAGCACCATGGGATGTGCTGAAGAAGGGATGGAAACAGGGTGGGTGGGGTGGAAGGAGCTCTGCTCCCACCTGGGCTGGCTTGTGGGAGTAACTGTGATGAACAAACGCTTGCCTGAACCCAAAAGTAATTCTGCACCCACATCTGGGGTCTCCAAGACAAAAAAAAAAAAGAAAAAAAAAACCAAAACAAAACAAAACAAAAAACATGGACCTTCTGGAGTGAGTCCAGAGGAGGGTTGCAGCCATGATCCAAGGGCTGGAGCAGTTCTGCTCTGGAGATGGGCTGAGAGAGCTGAGCTTGTTCAGCCTGGAGAAGAGAAGGCTCCAGGGAGACTTCAGAGCCCCCCAGTGCCTACAGGGCACCAATCTTCTCAAATTCCTGCCATGCTTGCCCACCCCAATCCTGAAGTTTCCACGGCCTCAGAGACTTTATCTTTCGGGAAAAACACATGAGTACTTAAAGTTGGTTCAGAAGCTTCATTTGAGACCGTAGGTAATACTCTGATTTTCCTTTAAGGAGGCTGACCCAAGCAATATGCCCAATGTATCACAGAACAACTCTTCTTTTAAAGAATGAATGAATCAATCAACTGTACTCTTAGAGCTGTCAAAAGAATGAATTAGGACTGGTTAGTATGACCTAATCACCACTGATGACCTGTAGTAAGACCTAAGTCTCCTTAAGCCCGCCAACCTGTTGATGAACCTGTTCCCATTTCTGTTTTTCTCCTTACAGCCGTGCCTGGCATTGACAAAGTCACTGTCAGCACCCACAAGGATAGCCTCCCCGAATTAGGGCAGTGGGTGACAGGGACTAGTGTGACATCATCACCCAGCCCTAAGGTACAAAGGTGGCAACACAACTTGCAGAGCTGAGGACAGGATCGAGGAGAAGGAGCTTGCCCAAGGCTACTGGCGAGTTCTGGTGCCTCTGAGGCACCACAAACGCCTCTCTCTCTGTCCAAACAAGGACTGGGATGCTTTGTCAGGAGGAGAAAGGCCTGCAGCACAGACCTTCCAGGCACTGCTCCCTATCCACAATGGTGCACAACACTGCTGAGAAGTGTCCTCCTGGGAAGAAGCAAGGTGAGAGCAAAATCTCCCTCCCCACGGCTGGCAGTGGGGGAGCGGTCAAGAGCTGCAGCAAGGGGAAGCAGGAGCTCCAACAACGACCCAGGGTAGAGTCCCTCTGGCTCTCTTGGGCCAGCGGGGCCAGGCTGGCCTGTGGGCACATATGCCTCCCCTGCCCTTAAGCCAGCCCGGCAAGGCCTTGGGGACAATCCTGCACGGACATCACCCGAGCCCTGCGCAGCTGCTCACACCACTTGCCCTCTCCTCTCTCCAATGTGCAGATCCAAACAGCAGCAGCAGCAGCAGCGGCCTGTCGGAACAGCCCAGGGCGGAGCAGGCCCGGCGCCGTTCCTGGAGACAGAGAGCACAAGGCCCGGGCAGCCGGGCAGTGAAACCCATACGGCTGAACCGAGTGCCACTGCTGCGTGCTGAGACCAGCAGCCCCAGCACCGGCACTCAGGGGGTGCCAGGGCTGTCCCAGGCTGTGGTGCTGGTCAGCAGCAGCAGCAGCAGCAGCTTCCCCTGCAAAAAGCAGAGCTTGAAGAGAGGCCATCCAGAGGGCGTCACAGAGCCACAGTCACTCAGGAGCCCGGCAGCAAAACGCCGCCGGATCAACGATGTGCTGGCCCAAAATACTGAGGCCAGCAGCCCCAGCACCGCCACTCAGGGGGTGCCAGGGCTGTCTCAAAGTGTGGTTCTGGTCAGAAGCAGCAGCAGCAGCAGCTTCCCCTGCAAAAAGCAGAGCTTGAAGAGAGGCCATCCAGAGGGCGCCACAGAGCCACAGTCACTCAGGAGCCCGGCAGCAAAACACCGCCGGATCGCCCAAAGTATTGAGACCAGCAGCCCCAGCACCGCCACTCAGGGGGTGCCAGGGCTGTCCCAGGCTGTGGTGCTGGTCAGCAGCAGCAGCAGCAGCAGCTTCCCGTGCAAAAAGCAGAGCTTGAAAAGAGGCCATCCAGACGGCGTCACAGAGCCACAGTCACTCAGGAGCCCGGCAGCAAAACGCCGCCGGATCGACGATGTGCTGGCCCAAAGTATTGAGACCAGCAGCCCCAGCACCGCCACTCAGGGGGTGCCAGGGCTGTCCCAGGCTGTGGTGCTGGTCAGCAGCAGCAGCAGCAGCAGCTTCCCGTGCAAAAAGCAGAGCTTGAAAAGAGGCCATCCAGACGGCGCCACAGAGCCACAGTCACTCAGGAGCCCGGCAGCAAAACGCCGCCGGATCGACGATGTGCTGGCCCAAAGTATTGAGACCAGCAGCCCCAGCACCGCCACTCAGGGGGTGCCAGGGCTGTCCCAGGACACTCAGTCACCCAGCAGACAAGCAGCTCCATACAGACCACCCTGGCTCTTCGCTGGCTCCATGAAGGACAAACGCTCCCAGCCTGGGCCAATCCGTATGAGACACGTCCGGCGGCAACAGCGGCAGGAGAAAAAGCTGTACAGTCGGCCTGAAAACCAGAGCAGGATCAGACGAGCATCACCCTCTGGTGCTCGTCCCCCTCAGCCATCAAAATAAACTTTTCTGTTTGTTTGAACTGGGAGAGCCCACATTCCTTTTCCCAGCCTCCTGCATGCTCATGGGAATCATGTTGGAGCAGTGAAGTTGGATGAGATGATCGTAAAATCGTACAATGGTTGGGCTTGGGAGACACTTTAAATCTCATTTACTTCCACCCTCCCTGCAATAAGCAAGGACACCTTCAACTAGTCAGCTTGTTCCAAGCCCCATCCAACCTGGAATGTTTCCACAGCATCTCTGGGCAACCTGTGGCAGAGACCACAGCATTTTTATCACCCTCATTGATTAAAAATTTCTTCCTTGAAGCTCATTTGAATCATCCCTCCTCCAGTTTAAAACCAACACCCCTTGTCTTATGGCAATAGACCCTGCTAAAATCTTTGTCCTTGTGTCCCCTTGGGCATCTCCCTGGCACCTCCCAGGACGAGGAAGCAATTAGCTTGAAGTAAAATTAGAAATCCACTGAATGCAACAAGGGCAAAACCTCTAGTTTTTCAGCTCCTGCATGTCAGGAGGTGCTGGCACCATGAGGCTCTTGGCCAACAGCTCCTCTCCCTCCATCACTTGTGCTGAAAATGGGAGAAAATCTGTTTATCCACACCAGCACCAGCATCCCATCCTTGAGAAGCAGCAGAGCTGACAGGTAAAGGTTGCTCTGGGGAGAACGGAGGACCACCTCACTCACAGAGCAGCGTGTATTTTGTGAAAAAAATAGCCAGCACCCTCCTGTTCTCTGCAAATGGTACACAAAAAGTTTAAAAAGTATTTAAAAATTGACCAAGTTTTGGAGAAGATGCAGGTCAGACTAGACGAGGCTGGAAAAGACTGTACAAGTGACAGTTCTCCGGGGAAGGTTAGTAGGAAATCCCTTCTTTCTGCTATTAAAATCTCAGGCTGTTGCCATCAGACACTCAAGCCACAAGAGAAAAGTGCTTCAGCACCAGCATCCAACTGAGCATCTGTTTGATCCACCTCAGTGGAAAGCCATCACTTTGCAAGGAGAATTCACATTTGGAGTTACACACAACATACTTCTTTCTGTCTGGAAGTGCTACCGGGTTTGCTACCCAGCATTTCATATTAAATTGTGGAAGTATTTTAAATGAAAGGGGAATGAAAACTCGTGGTATTTAAAGAAAAACTGGCTGGAAAAGTCTCAGATTTGTTCCATTCTGAAAGGGAACCAAGGTACCATGAGTCCTAAAAGACTCACCAGCTCTCTCAAACAAACGAGGAATAAAGCCTAAGAGGAAAATGAACCCACAGATTTGAATTTAATTTGGCCTTAATACAGCTTTACAAAGGATTAGGTTAAGTTTGCAAGACACCTTTACTTTGATTCAGAGATTTGCTTGGGTTTTCCTTCAGAATCCAGACAGCTGGCAACAGATCGCTGTGCAGTGTCCACAGACGGGTCCAGCAGTCAGGGCAGGGCAAGAGCCAACAGCTCCTGGGAAGCAGCAGAAAAAAGCACCATGGGATGTGCTGAAGAAGGGATGGAAACAGGGTGGGTGGGGTGGAAGGAGCTCTGCTCCCACCTGGGCTGGCTTGTGGGAGTAACTGTGATGAACAAACGCTTGCCTGAACCCAAAAGTAATTCTGCACCCACATCTGGGGTCTCCACGTTTAAAAAAAAAAAAAAGAAAAAAAAAAAACCAAAAAAAAAAAAAACCATGGAACTTCTGGAGTGAGTCCAGAGGAGGGTTGCAGCCATGATCCAAGGGCTGGAGCAGTTCTGCTCTGGAGATGGGCTGAGAGAGCTGAGCTTGTTCAGCCTGGAGAAGAGAAGGCTCCAGGGAGACTTCAGAGCCCCCCAGTGCCTACAGGGCACCAATCTTCTCAAATTCCTGCCATGCTTGCCCACCCCAATCCTGAAGTTTCCACGGCCTCAGAGACTTTATCTTTCGGGAAAAACACATGAGTACTTAAAGTTGGTTCAGAAGCTTCATTTGAGACCGTAGGTAATACTCTGATTTTCCTTTAAGGAGGCTGACCCAAGCAATATGCCCAATGTATCACAGAACAACTCTTCTTTTAAAGAATGAATGAATCAATCAACTGTACTCTTAGAGCTGTCAAAAGAATGAATTAGGACTGGTTAGTATGACCTAATCACCACTGATGACCTGTAGTAAGACCTAAGTCTCCTTAAGCCCGCCAACCTGTTGATGAACCTGTTCCCATTTCTGTTTTTCTCCTTACAGCCGTGCCTGGCATTGACAAAGTCACTGTCAGCACCCACAAGGATAGCCTCCCCGAATTAGGGCAGTGGGTGACAGGGACTAGTGTGACATCATCACCCAGCCCTAAGGTACAAAGGTGGCAACACAACTTGCAGAGCTGAGGACAGGATCGAGGAGAAGGAGCTTGCCCAAGGCTACTGGCGAGTTCTGGTGCCTCTGAGGCACCACAAACGCCTCTCTCTCTGTCCAAACAAGGACTGGGATGCTTTGTCAGGAGGAGAAAGGCCTGCAGCACAGACCTTCCAGGCACTGCTCCCTATCCACAATGGTGCACAACACTGCTGAGAAGTGTCCTCCTGGGAAGAAGCAAGGTGAGAGCAAAATCTCCCTCCCCACGGCTGGCAGTGGGGGAGCGGTCAAGAGCTGCAGCAAGGGGAAGCAGGAGCTCCAACAACGACCCAGGGTAGAGTCCCTCTGGCTCTCTTGGGCCAGCGGGGCCAGGCTGGCCTGTGGGCACATATGCCTCCCCTGCCCTTAAGCCAGCCCGGCAAGGCCTTGGGGACAATCCTGCACGGACATCACCCGAGCCCTGCGCAGCTGCTCACACCACTTGCCCTCTCCTCTCTCCAATGTGCAGATCCAAACAGCAGCAGCAGCAGCAGCGGCCTGTCGGAACAGCCCAGGGCGGAGCAGGCCCGGCGCCGTTCCTGGAGACAGAGAGCACAAGGCCCGGGCAGCCGGGCAGTGAAACCCATACGGCTGAACCGAGTGCCACTGCTGCGTGCTGAGACCAGCAGCCCCAGCACCGGCACTCAGGGGGTGCCAGGGCTGTCCCAGGCTGTGGTGCTGGTCAGCAGCAGCAGCAGCAGCAGCTTCCCCTGCAAAAAGCAGAGCTTGAAGAGAGGCCATCCAGAGGGCGTCACAGAGCCACAGTCACTCAGGAGCCCGGCAGCAAAACGCCGCCGGATCAACGATGTGCTGGCCCAAAATACTGAGGCCAGCAGCCCCAGCACCGCCACTCAGGGGGTGCCAGGGCTGTCCCAGGCTGTGGTGCTGGTCAGCAGCAGCAGCAGCAGCAGCTTCCCGTGCAAAAAGCAGAGCTTGAAAAGAGGCCATCCAGACGGCGCCACAGAGCCACAGTCACTCAGGAGCCCGGCAGCAAAACGCCGCCGGATCGACGATGTGCTGGCCCAAAGTATTGAGACCAGCAGCCCCAGCACCGCCACTCAGGGGGTGCCAGGGCTGTCCCAGGACACTCAGTCACCCAGCAGACAAGCAGCTCCATACAGACCACCCTGGCTCTTCGCTGGCTCCATGAAGGACAAACGCTCCCAGCCTGGGCCAATCCGGATGAGACACGTCCGGCGGCAACAGCGGCAGGAGAAAAAGCTGTACAGTCGGCCTGAAAACCAGAGCAGGATCAGACGAGCATCACCCTCTGGTGCTCGTCCCCCTCAGCCATCAAAATAAACTTTTCTGTTTGTTTGAACTGGGAGAGCCCACATTCCTTTTCCCAGCCTCCTGCATGCTCATGGGAATCATGTTGGAGCAGTGAAGTTGGATGAGATGATCGTAAAATCGTACAATGGTTGGGCTTGGGAGACACTTTAAATCTCATTTACTTCCACCCTCCCTGCAATAAGCAAGGACACCTTCAACTAGTCAGCTTGTTCCAAGCCCCATCCAACCTGGAATGTTTCCACAGCATCTCTGGGCAACCTGTGGCAGAGACCACTGCATTTTTATCACCCTCATTGATAAAAAATTTCTTCCTTGAAGCTCATTTGAATCATCCCTCCTCCAGTTTAAAACCAACACCCCTTGTCTTATGGCAATAGACCCTGCTAAAATCTTTGTCCTTGTGTCCCCTTGGGCATCTCCCTGGCACCTCCCAGGACGAGGAAGCAATTAGCTTGAAGTAAAATTAGAAATCCACTGAATGCAACAAGGGCAAAACCTCTAGTTTTTCAGCTCCTGCATGTCAGGAGGTGCTGGCACCATGAGGCTCTTGGCCAACAGCTCCTCTCCCTCCATCACCTGTGCTGAAAATGGGAGAAAATCTGTTTATCCACACCAGCACCAGCATCCCATCCTTGAGAAGCAGCAGAGCTTACTGGTAAAGGTTTCTCTGGGGAGAACGGAGGACCACCTCACTCACAGAGCAGCGTGTATTTTGTGAAAAAAATAGCCAGCACCCTCCTGTTCTCTGCAAATGGTACACAAAAAGTTTAAAAAGTATTTAAAAATTGACCAAGTTTTGGAGAAGATGCAGGTCAGACTAGACGAGGCTGGAAAAGACTGTACAAGTGACAGTTCTCCGGGGAAGGTTAGTAGGAAATCCCTTCTTTCTGCTATTAAAATCTCAGGCTGTTGCCATCAGACACTCAAGCCACAAGAGAAAAGTGCTTCAGCACCAGCATCCAACTGAGCATCTGTTTGATCCACCTCAGTGGAAAGCCATCACTTTGCAAGGAGAATTCACATTTGGAGTTACACACAACATACTTCTTTCTGTCTGGAAGTGCTACCGGGTTTGCTACCCAGCATTTCATATTAAATTGTGGAAGTATTTTAAATGAAAGGGGAATGAAAACTCGTGGTATTTAAAGAAAAACTGGCTGGAAAAGTCTCAGATTTGTTCCATTCTGAAAGGGAACCAAGGTACCATGAGTCCTAAAAGACTCACCAGCTCTCTCAAACAAACGAGGAATAAAGCCTAAGAGGAAAATGAACCCACAGATTTGAATTTAATTTGGCCTTAATACAGCTTTACAAAGGATTAGGTTAAGTTTGCAAGACACCTTTACTTTGATTCAGAGATTTGCTTGGGTTTTCCTTCAGAATCCAGACAGCTGGCAACAGATCGCTGTGCAGTGTCCACAGACGGGTCCAGCAGTCAGGGCAGGGCAAGAGCCAACAGCTCCTGGGAAGCAGCAGAAAAAAGCACCATGGGATGTGCTGAAGAAGGGATGGAAACAGGGTGGGTGGGGTGGAAGGAGCTCTGCTCCCACCTGGGCTGGCTTGTGGGAGTAACTGTGATGAACAAACGCTTGCCTGAACCCAAAAGTAATTCTGCACCCACATCTGGGGTCTCCACGTTTAAAAAAAAAAAAAAAAACAAAAACATGGAACTTCTGGAGTGAGTCCAGAGGAGGGTTGCAGCCATGATCCAAGGGCTGGAGCAGTTCTGCTCTGGAGATGGGCTGAGAGAGCTGAGCTTGTTCAGCCTGGAGAAGAGAAGGCTCCAGGGAGACTTCAGAGCCCCCCAGTGCCTACAGGGCACCAATCTTCTCAAATTCCTGCCATGCTTGCCCACCTCAATCCTGAAGTTTCCACGGCCTCAGAGACTTTATCTTTCGGGAAAAACACATGAGTACTTAAAGTTGGTTCAGAAGCTTCATTTGAGACCGTAGGTAATACTCTGATTTTCCTTTAAGGAGGCTGACCCAAGCAATATGCCCAATGTATCACAGAACAACTCTTCTTTTAAAGAATGAATGAATCAATCAACTGTACTCTTAGAGCTGTCAAAAGAATGAATTAGGACTGGTTAGTATGACCTAATCACCACTGATGACCTGTAGTAAGACCTAAGTCTCCTTAAGCCCGCCAACCTGTTGATGAACCTGTTCCCATTTCTGTTTTTCTCCTTACAGCCGTGCCTGGCATTGACAAAGTCACTGTCAGCACCCACAAGGATAGCCTCCCCGAATTAGGGCAGTGGGTGACAGGGACTAGTGTGACATCATCACCCAGCCCTAAGGTACAAAGGTGGCAACACAACTTGCAGAGCTGAGGACAGGATCGAGGAGAAGGAGCTTGCCCAAGGCTACTGGCGAGTTCTGGTGCCTCTGAGGCACCACAAACGCCTCTCTCTCTGTCCAAACAAGGACTGGGATGCTTTGTCAGGAGGAGAAAGGCCTGCAGCACAGACCTTCCAGGCACTGCTCCCTATCCACAATGGTGCACAACACTGCTGAGAAGTGTCCTCCTGGGAAGAAGCAAGGTGAGAGCAAAATCTCCCTCCCCACGGCTGGCAGTGGGGGAGCGGTCAAGAGCTGCAGCAAGGGGAAGCAGGAGCTCCAACAACGACCCAGGGTAGAGTCCCTCTGGCTCTCTTGGGCCAGCGGGGCCAGGCTGGCCTGTGGGCACATATGCCTCCCCTGCCCTTAAGCCAGCCCGGCAAGGCCTTGGGGACAATCCTGCACGGACATCACCCGAGCCCTGCGCAGCTGCTCACACCACTTGCCCTCTCCTCTCTCCAATGTGCAGATCCAAACAGCAGCAGCAGCAGCAGCAGCGGCCTGTCGGAACAGCCCAGGGCGGAGCAGGCCCGGCGCCGTTCCTGGAGACAGAGAGCACAAGGCCCGGGCAGCCGGGCAGTGAAACCCATACGGCTGAACCGAGTGCCACTGCTGCGTGCTGAGACCAGCAGCCCCAGCACCGCCACTCAGGGGGTGCCAGGGCTGTCCCAGGCTGTGGTGCTGGTCAGCAGCAGCAGCAGCAGCAGCTTCCCCTGCAAAAAGCAGAGCTTGAAGAGAGGCCATCCAGAGGGCGTCACAGAGCCACAGTCACTCAGGAGCCCGGCAGCAAAACGCCGCCGGATCAACGATGTGCTGGCCCAAAATACTGAGGCCAGCAGCCCCAGCACCGCCACTCAGGGGGTGCCAGGGCTGTCTCAAAGTGTGGTTCTGGTCAGCAGCAGCAGCAGCAGCAGCTTCCCCTGCAAAAAGCAGAGCTTGAAGAGAGGCCATCCAGAGGGCGCCACAGAGCCACAGACACTCAGGAGCCCGGCAGCAAAACACCGCCGGATCGCCCAAAGTATTGAGACCAGCAGCCCCAGCACCGCCACTCAGGGGGTGCCAGGGCTGTCCCAGGCTGTGGTGCTGGTCAGCAGCAGCAGCAGCAGCAGCTTCCCGTGCAAAAAGCAGAGCTTGAAAAGAGGCCATCCAGACGGCGCCACAGAGCCACAGTCACTCAGGAGCCCGGCAGCAAAACGCCGCCGGATCGACGATGTGCTGGCCCAAAGTATTGAGACCAGCAGCCCCAGCACCGCCACTCAGGGGGTGCCAGGGCTGTCCCAGGACACTCAGTCACCCAGCAGACAAGCAGCTCCATACAGACCACCCTGGCTCTTCGCTGGCTCCATGAAGGACAAACGCTCCCAGCCTGGGCCAATCCGTATGAGACACGTCCGGCGGCAACAGCGGCAGGAGAAAAAGCTGTACAGTCGGCCTGAAAACCAGAGCAGGATCAGACGAGCATCACCCTCTGGTGCTCGTCCCCCTCAGCCATCAAAATAAACTTTTCTCTTTGTTTGAACTGGGAGAGCCCACATTCCTTTTCCCAGCCTCCTGCATGCTCATGGGAATCATGTTGGAGCAGTGAAGTTGGATGAGATGATCGTAAAATCGTACAATGGTTGGGCTTGGGAGACACTTTAAATCTCATTTACTTCCACCCTCCCTGCAATAAGCAAGGACACCTTCAACTAGTCAGCTTGTTCCAAGCCCCATCCAACCTGGAATGTTTCCACAGCATCTCTGGGCAACCTGTGGCAGAGACCACTGCATTTTTATCACCCTCATTGATTAAAAATTTCTTCCTTGAAGCTCATTTGAATCATCCCTCCTCCAGTTTAAAACCAACACCCCTTGTCTTATGGCAATAGACCCTGCTAAAATCTTTGTCCTTGTGTCCCCTTGGGCATCTCCCTGGCACCTCCCAGGACGAGGAAGCAATTAGCTTGAAGTAAAATTAGAAATCCACTGAATGCAACAAGGGCAAAACCTCTAGTTTTTCAGCTCCTGCATGTCAGGAGGTGCTGGCACCATGAGGCTCTTGGCCAACAGCTCCTCTCCCTCCATCACCTGTGCTGAAAATGGGAGAAAATCTGTTTATCCACACCAGCACCAGCATCCCATCCTTGAGAAGCAGCAGAGCTTACTGGTAAAGGTTTCTCTGGGGAGAACGGAGGACCACCTCACTCACAGAGCAGCGTGTATTTTGTGAAAAAAATAGCCAGCACCCTCCTGTTCTCTGCAAATGGTACACAAAAAGTTTAAAAAGTATTTAAAAATTGACCAAGTTTTGGAGAAGATGCAGGTCAGACTAGACGAGGCTGGAAAAGACTGTACAAGTGACAGTTCTCCGGGGAAGGTTAGTAGGAAATCCCTTCTTTCTGCTATTAAAATCTCAGGCTGTTGCCATCAGACACTCAAGCCACAAGAGAAAAGTGCTTCAGCACCAGCATCCAACTGAGCATCTGTTTGATCCACCTCAGTGGAAAGCCATCACTTTGCAAGGAGAATTCACATTTGGAGTTACACACAACATACTTCTTTCTGTCTGGAAGTGCTACCGGGTTTGCTACCCAGCATTTCATATTAAATTGTGGAAGTATTTTAAATGAAAGGGGAATGAAAACTCGTGGTATTTAAAGAAAAACTGGCTGGAAAAGTCTCAGATTTGTTCCATTCTGAAAGGGAACCAAGGTACCATGAGTCCTAAAAGACTCACCAGCTCTCTCAAACAAACGAGGAATAAAGCCTAAGAGGAAAATGAACCCACAGATTTGAATTTAATTTGGCCTTAATACAGCTTTACAAAGGATTAGGTTAAGTTTGCAAGACACCTTTACTTTGATTCAGAGATTTGCTTGGGTTTTCCTTCAGAATCCAGAGAGCTGGCAACAGATCGCTGTGCAGTGTCCACAGACGGGTCCAGCAGTCAGGGCAGGGCAAGAGCCAACAGCTCCTGGGAAGCAGCAGAAAAAAGCACCATGGGATGTGCTGAAGAAGGGATGGAAACAGGGTGGGTGGGGTGGAAGGAGCTCTGCTCCCACCTGGGCTGGCTTGTGGGAGTAACTGTGATGAACAAACGCTTGCCTGAACCCAAAAGTAATTCTGCACCCACATCTGGGGTCTCCACGTTTAAAAAAAAAAAAAAAAAAAAAAAAAAACCAAAAAAAAAAACAACCATGGAACTTCAGGAGTGAGTCCAGAGGAGGGTTGCAGCCATGATCCAAGGGCTGGAGCAGTTCTGCTCTGGAGATGGGCTGAGAGAGCTGAGCTTGTTCAGCCTGGAGAAGAGAAGGCTCCAGGGAGACTTCAGAGCCCCCCAGTGCCTACAGGGCACCAATCTTCTCAAATTCCTGCCATGCTTGCCCACCCCAATCCTGAAGTTTCCACGGCCTCAGAGACTTTATCTTTCGGGAAAAACACATGAGTACTTAAAGTTGGTTCAGAAGCTTCATTTGAGACCGTAGGTAATACTCTGATTTTCCTTTAAGGAGGCTGACCCAAGCAATATGCCCAATGTATCACAGAACAACTCTTCTTTTAAAGAATGAATGAATCAATCAACTGTACTCTTAGAGCTGTCAAAAGAATGAATTAGGACTGGTTAGTATGACCTAATCACCACTGATGACCTGTAGTAAGACCTAAGTCTCCTTAAGCCCGCCAACCTGTTGATGAACCTGTTCCCATTTCTGTTTTTCTCCTTACAGCCGTGCCTGGCATTGACAAAGTCACTGTCAGCACCCACAAGGATAGCCTCCCCGAATTAGGGCAGTGGGTGACAGGGACTAGTGTGACATCATCACCCAGCCCTAAGGTACAAAGGTGGCAACACAACTTGCAGAGCTGAGGACAGGATCGAGGAGAAGGAGCTTGCCCAAGGCTACTGGCGAGTTCTGGTGCCTCTGAGGCACCACAAACGCCTCTCTCTCTGTCCAAACAAGGACTGGGATGCTTTGTCAGGAGGAGAAAGGCCTGCAGCACAGACCTTCCAGGTACTGCTCCCTATCCACAATGGTGCACAACACTGCTGAGAAGTGTCCTCCTGGGAAGAAGCAAGGTGAGAGCAAAATCTCCCTCCCCACGGCTGGCAGTGGGGGAGCGGTCAAGAGCTGCAGCAAGGGGAAGCAGGAGCTCCAACAACGACCCAGGGTAGAGTCCCTCTGGCTCTCTTGGGCCAGCGGGGCCAGGCTGGCCTGTGGGCACATATGCCTCCCCTGCCCTTAAGCCAGCCCGGCAAGGCCTTGGGGACAATCCTGCACGGACATCACCCGAGCCCTGCGCAGCTGCTCACACCACTTGCCCTCTCCTCTCTCCAATGTGCAGATCCAAACAGCAGCAGCAGCAGCAGCGGCCTGTCGGAACAGCCCAGGGCGGAGCAGGCCCGGCGCCGTTCCTGGAGACAGAGAGCACAAGGCCCGGGCAGCCGGGCAGTGAAACCCATACGGCTGAACCGAGTGCCACTGCTGCGTGCTGAGACCAGCAGCCCCAGCACCGGCACTCAGGGGGTGCCAGGGCTGTCCCAGGCTGTGGTGCTGGTCAGCAGCAGCAGCAGCAGCAGCTTCCCCTGCAAAAAGCAGAGCTTGAAGAGAGGCCATCCAGAGGGCGTCACAGAGCCACAGTCACTCAGGAGCCCGGCAGCAAAACGCCGCCGGATCAACGATGTGCTGGCCCAAAATACTGAGGCCAGCAGCCCCAGCACCGCCACTCAGGGGGTGCCAGGGCTGTCTCAAAGTGTGGTTCTGGTCAGAAGCAGCAGCAGCAGCAGCTTCCCCTGCAAAAAGCAGAGCTTGAAGAGAGGCCATCCAGAGGGCGCCACAGAGCCACAGACACTCAGGAGCCCGGCAGCAAAACACCGCCGGATCGCCCAAAGTATTGAGACCAGCAGCCCCAGCACCGCCACTCAGGGGGTGCCAGGGCTGTCCCAGGCTGTGGTGCTGGTCAGCAGCAGCAGCAGCAGCAGCTTCCCGTGCAAAAAGCAGAGCTTGAAAAGAGGCCATCCAGACGGCGCCACAGAGCCACAGTCACTCAGGAGCCCGGCAGCAAAACGCCGCCGGATCGACGATGTGCTGGCCCAAAGTATTGAGACCAGCAGCCCCAGCACCGCCACTCAGGGGGTGCCAGGGCTGTCCCAGGACACTCAGTCACCCAGCAGACAAGCAGCTCCATACAGACCACCCTGGCTCTTCGCTGGCTCCATGAAGGACAAACGCTCCCAGCCTGGGCCAATCCGTATGAGACACGTCCGGCGGCAACAGCGGCAGGAGAAAAAGCTGTACAGTCGGCCTGAAAACCAGAGCAGGATCAGACGAGCATCACCCTCTGGTGCTCGTCCCCCTCAGCCATCAAAATAAACTTTTCTGTTTGTTTGAACTGGGAGAGCCCACATTCCTTTTCCCAGCCTCCTGCATGCTCATGGGAATCATGTTGGAGCAGTGAAGTTGGATGAGATGATCGTAAAATCGTACAATGGTTGGGCTTGGGAGACACTTTAAATCTCATTTACTTCCACCCTCCCTGCAATAAGCAAGGACACCTTCAACTAGTCAGCTTGTTCCAAGCCCCATCCAACCTGGAATGTTTCCACAGCATCTCTGGGCAACCTGTGGCAGAGACCACAGCATTTTTATCACCCTCATTGATTAAAAATTTCTTCCTTGAAGCTCATTTGAATCATCCCTCCTCCAGTTTAAAACCAACACCCCTTGTCTTATGGCAATAGACCCTGCTAAAATCTTTGTCCTTGTGTCCCCTTGGGCATCTCCCTGGCACCTCCCAGGACGAGGAAGCAATTAGCTTGAAGTAAAATTAGAAATCCACTGAATGCAACAAGGGCAAAACCTCTAGTTTTTCAGCTCCTGCATGTCAGGAGGTGCTGGCACCATGAGGCTCTTGGCCAACAGCTCCTCTCCCTCCATCACCTGTGCTGAAAATGGGAGAAAATCTGTTTATCCACACCAGCACCAGCATCCCATCCTTGAGAAGCAGCAGAGCTTACTGGTAAAGGTTTCTCTGGGGAGAACGGAGGACCACCTCACTCACAGAGCAGCGTGTATTTTGTGAAAAAAATAGCCAGCACCCTCCTGTTCTCTGCAAATGGTACACAAAAAGTTTAAAAAGTATTTAAAAATTGACCAAGTTTTGGAGAAGATGCAGGTCAGACTAGACGAGGCTGGAAAAGACTGTACAAGTGACAGTTCTCCGGGGAAGGTTAGTAGGAAATCCCTTCTTTCTGCTATTAAAATCTCAGGCTGTTGCCATCAGACACTCAAGCCACAAGAGAAAAGTGCTTCAGCACCAGCATCCAACTGAGCATCTGTTTGATCCACCTCAGTGGAAAGCCATCACTTTGCAAGGAGAATTCACATTTGGAGTTACACACAACATACTTCTTTCTGTCTGGAAGTGCTACCGGGTTTGCTACCCAGCATTTCATATTAAATTGTGGAAGTATTTTAAATGAAAGGGGAATGAAAACTCGTGGTATTTAAAGAAAAACTGGCTGGAAAAGTCTCAGATTTGTTCCATTCTGAAAGGGAACCAAGGTACCATGAGTCCTAAAAGACTCACCAGCTCTCTCAAACAAACGAGGAATAAAGCCTAAGAGGAAAATGAACCCACAGATTTGAATTTAATTTGGCCTTAATACAGCTTTACAAAGGATTAGGTTAAGTTTGCAAGACACCTTTACTTTGATTCAGAGATTTGCTTGGGTTTTCCTTCAGAATCCAGACAGCTGGCAACAGATCGCTGTGCAGTGTCCACAGACGGGTCCAGCAGTCAGGGCAGGGCAAGAGCCAACAGCTCCTGGGAAGCAGCAGAAAAAAGCACCATGGGATGTGCTGAAGAAGGGATGGAAACAGGGTGGGTGGGGTGGAAGGAGCTCTGCTCCCACCTGGGCTGGCTTGTGGGAGTAACTGTGATGAACAAACGCTTGCCTGAACCCAAAAGTAATTCTGCACCCACATCTGGGGTCTCCACGTTTAAAAAAAAAAAAAAAAAAACAAAAACATGGAACTTCTGGAGTGAGTCCAGAGGAGGGTTGCAGCCATGATCCAAGGGCTGGAGCAGTTCTGCTCTGGAGATGGGCTGAGAGAGCTGAGCTTGTTCAGCCTGGAGAAGAGAAGGCTCCAGGGAGACTTCAGAGCCCCCCAGTGCCTGCAGGGCACCAATCTTCTCAAATTCCTGCCATGCTTGCCCACCTCAATCCTGAAGTTTCCACGGCCTCAGAGACTTTATCTTTCGGGAAAAACACATGAGTACTTAAAGTTGGTTCAGAAGCTTCATTTGAGACCGTAGGTAATACTCTGATTTTCCTTTAAGGAGGCTGACCCAAGCAATATGCCCAATGTATCACAGAACAACTCTTCTTTTAAAGAATGAATGAATCAATCAACTGTACTCTTAGAGCTGTCAAAAGAATGAATTAGGACTGGTTAGTATGACCTAATCACCACTGATGACCTGTAGTAAGACCTAAGTCTCCTTAAGCCCGCCAACCTGTTGATGAACCTGTTCCCATTTCTGTTTTTCTCCTTACAGCCGTGCCTGGCATTGACAAAGTCACTGTCAGCACCCACAAGGATAGCCTCCCCGAATTAGGGCAGTGGGTGACAGGGACTAGTGTGACATCATCACCCAGCCCTAAGGTACAAAGGTGGCAACACAACTTGCAGAGCTGAGGACAGGATCGAGGAGAAGGAGCTTGCCCAAGGCTACTGGCGAGTTCTGGTGCCTCTGAGGCACCACAAACGCCTCTCTCTCTGTCCAAACAAGGACTGGGATGCTTTGTCAGGAGGAGAAAGGCCTGCAGCACAGACCTTCCAGGCACTGCTCCCTATCCACAATGGTGCACAACACTGCTGAGAAGTGTCCTCCTGGGAAGAAGCAAGGTGAGAGCAAAATCTCCCTCCCCACGGCTGGCAGTGGGGGAGCGGTCAAGAGCTGCAGCAAGGGGAAGCAGGAGCTCCAACAACGACCCAGGGTAGAGTCCCTCTGGCTCTCTTGGGCCAGCGGGGCCAGGCTGGCCTGTGGGCACATATGCCTCCCCTGCCCTTAAGCCAGCCCGGCAAGGCCTTGGGGACAATCCTGCACGGACATCACCCGAGCCCTGCGCAGCTGCTCACACCACTTGCCCTCTCCTCTCTCCAATGTGCAGATCCAAACAGCAGCAGCAGCAGCAGCGGCCTGTCGGAACAGCCCAGGGCGGAGCAGGCCCGGCGCCGTTCCTGGAGACAGAGAGCACAAGGCCCGGGCAGCCGGGCAGTGAAACCCATACGGCTGAACCGAGTGCCACTGCTGCGTGCTGAGACCAGCAGCCCCAGCACCGGCACTCAGGGGGTGCCAGGGCTGTCCCAGGCTGTGGTGCTGGTCAGCAGCAGCAGCAGCAGCAGCTTCCCCTGCAAAAAGCAGAGCTTGAAGAGAGGCCATCCAGAGGGCGTCAAAGAGCCACAGTCACTCAGGAGCCCGGCAGCAAAACGCCGCCGGATCAACGATGTGCTGGCCCAAAATACTGAGGCCAGCAGCCCCAGCACCGCCACTCAGGGGGTGCCAGGGCTGTCTCAAAGTGTGGTTCTGGTCAGAAGCAGCAGCAGCAGCAGCTTCCCCTGCAAAAAGCAGAGCTGGAAGAGAGGCCATCCAGAGGGCCCCACAGAGCCACAGACACTCAGGAGCCCGGCAGCAAAACACCGCCGGATCGCCCAAAGTATTGAGACCAGCAGCCCCAGCACCGCCACTCAGGGGGTGCCAGGGCTGTCCCAGGCTGTGGTGCTGGTCAGCAGCAGCAGCAGCAGCAGCTTCCCGTGCAAAAAGCAGAGCTTGAAAAGAGGCCATCCAGACGGCGCCACAGAGCCACAGTCACTCAGGAGCCCGGCAGCAAAACGCCGCCGGATCGACGATGTGCTGGCCCAAAGTATTGAGACCAGCAGCCCCAGCACCGCCACTCAGGGGGTGCCAGGGCTGTCCCAGGACACTCAGTCACCCAGCAGACAAGCAGCTCCATACAGACCACCCTGGCTCTTCGCTGGCTCCATGAAGGACAAACGCTCCCAGCCTGGGCCAATCCGTATGAGACACGTCCGGCGGCAACAGCGGCAGGAGAAAAAGCTGTACAGTCGGCCTGAAAACCAGAGCAGGATCAGACGAGCATCACCCTCTGGTGCTCGTCCCCCTCAGCCATCAAAATAAACTTTTCTGTTTGTTTGAACTGGGAGAGCCCACATTCCTTTTCCCAGCCTCCTGCATGCTCATGGGAATCATGTTGGAGCAGTGAAGTTGGATGAGATGATCGTAAAATCGTACAATGGTTGGGCTTGGGAGACACTTTAAATCTCATTTACTTCCACCCTCCCTGCAATAAGCAAGGACACCTTCAACTAGTCAGCTTGTTCCAAGCCCCATCCAACCTGGAATGTTTCCACAGCATCTCTGGGCAACCTGTGGCAGAGACCACTGCATTTTTATCACCCTCATTGATTAAAAATTTCTTCCTTGAAGCTCATTTGAATCATCCCTCCTCCAGTTTAAAACCAACACCCCTTGTCTTATGGCAATAGACCCTGCTAAAATCTTTGTCCTTGTGTCCCCTTGGGCATCTCCCTGGCACCTCCCAGGACGAGGAAGCAATTAGCTTGAAGTAAAATTAGAAATCCACTGAATGCAACAAGGGCAAAACCTCTAGTTTTTCAGCTCCTGCATGTCAGGAGGTGCTGGCACCATGAGGCTCTTGGCCAACAGCTCCTCTCCCTCCATCACCTGTGCTGAAAATGGGAGAAAATCTGTTTATCCACACCAGCACCAGCATCCCATCCTTGAGAAGCAGCAGAGCTTACTGGTAAAGGTTTCTCTGGGGAGAACGGAGGACCACCTCACTCACAGAGCAGCGTGTATTTTGTGAAAAAAATAGCCAGCACCCTCCTGTTCTCTGCAAATGGTACACAAAAAGTTTAAAAAGTATTTAAAAATTGACCAAGTTTTGGAGAAGATGCAGGTCAGACTAGACGAGGCTGGAAAAGACTGTACAAGTGACAGTTCTCCGGGGAAGGTTAGTAGGAAATCCCTTCTTTCTGCTATTAAAATCTCAGGCTGTTGCCATCAGACACTCAAGCCACAAGAGAAAAGTGCTTCAGCACCAGCATCCAACTGAGCATCTGTTTGATCCACCTCAGTGGAAAGCCATCACTTTGCAAGGAGAATTCACATTTGGAGTTACACACAACATACTTCTTTCTGTCTGGAAGTGCTACCGGGTTTGCTACCCAGCATTTCATATTAAATTGTGGAAGTATTTTAAATGAAAGGGGAATGAAAACTCGTGGTATTTAAAGAAAAACTGGCTGGAAAAGTCTCAGATTTGTTCCATTCTGAAAGGGAACCAAGGTACCATGAGTCCTAAAAGACTCACCAGCTCTCTCAAACAAACGAGGAATAAAGCCTAAGAGGAAAATGAACCCACAGATTTGAATTTAATTTGGCCTTAATACAGCTTTACAAAGGATTAGGTTAAGTTTGCAAGACACCTTTACTTTGATTCAGAGATTTGCTTGGGTTTTCCTTCAGAATCCAGACAGCTGGCAACAGATCGCTGTGCAGTGTCCACAGACGGGTCCAGCAGTCAGGGCAGGGCAAGAGCCAACAGCTCCTGGGAAGCAGCAGAAAAAAGCACCATGGGATGTGCTGAAGAAGGGATGGAAACAGGGTGGGTGGGGTGGAAGGAGCTCTGCTCCCACCTGGGCTGGCTTGTGGGAGTAACTGTGATGAACAAACGCTTGCCTGAACCCAAAAGTAATTCTGCACCCACATCTGGGGTCTCCACGTTTAAAAAAAAAAAAAAAAAACAAAAACATGGAACTTCTGGAGTGAGTCCAGAGGAGGGTTGCAGCCATGATCCAAGGGCTGGAGCAGTTCTGCTCTGGAGATGGGCTGAGAGAGCTGAGCTTGTTCAGCCTGGAGAAGAGAAGGCTCCAGGGAGACTTCAGAGCCCCCCAGTGCCTACAGGGCACCAATCTTCTCAAATTCCTGCCATGCTTGCCCACCTCAATCCTGAAGTTTCCACGGCCTCAGAGACTTTATCTTTCGGGAAAAACACATGAGTACTTAAAGTTGGTTCAGAAGCTTCATTTGAGACCGTAGGTAATACTCTGATTTTCCTTTAAGGAGGCTGACCCAAGCAATATGCCCAATGTATCACAGAACAACTCTTCTTTTAAAGAATGAATGAATCAATCAACTGTACTCTTAGAGCTGTCAAAAGAATGAATTAGGACTGGTTAGTATGACCTAATCACCACTGATGACCTGTAGTAAGACCTAAGTCTCCTTAAGCCCGCCAACCTGTTGATGAACCTGTTCCCATTTCTGTTTTTCTCCTTACAGCCGTGCCTGGCATTGACAAAGTCACTGTCAGCACCCACAAGGATAGCCTCCCCGAATTAGGGCAGTGGGTGACAGGGACTAGTGTGACATCATCACCCAGCCCTAAGGTACAAAGGTGGCAACACAACTTGCAGAGCTGAGGACAGGATCGAGGAGAAGGAGCTTGCCCAAGGCTACTGGCGAGTTCTGGTGCCTCTGAGGCACCACAAACGCCTCTCTCTCTGTCCAAACAAGGACTGGGATGCTTTGTCAGGAGGAGAAAGGCCTGCAGCACAGACCTTCCAGGCACTGCTCCCTATCCACAATGGTGCACAACACTGCTGAGAAGTGTCCTCCTGGGAAGAAGCAAGGTGAGAGCAAAATCTCCCTCCCCACGGCTGGCAGTGGGGGAGCGGTCAAGAGCTGCAGCAAGGGGAAGCAGGAGCTCCAACAACGACCCAGGGTAGAGTCCCTCTGGCTCTCTTGGGCCAGCGGGGCCAGGCTGGCCTGTGGGCACATATGCCTCCCCTGCCCTTAAGCCAGCCCGGCAAGGCCTTGGGGACAATCCTGCACGGACATCACCCGAGCCCTGCGCAGCTGCTCACACCACTTGCCCTCTCCTCTCTCCAATGTGCAGATCCAAACAGCAGCAGCAGCAGCAGCGGCCTGTCGGAACAGCCCAGGGCGGAGCAGGCCCGGCGCCGTTCCTGGAGACAGAGAGCACAAGGCCCGGGCAGCCGGGCAGTGAAACCCATACGGCTGAACCGAGTGCCACTGCTGCGTGCTGAGACCAGCAGCCCCAGCACCGGCACTCAGGGGGTGCCAGGGCTGTCCCAGGCTGTGGTGCTGGTCAGCAGCAGCAGCAGCAGCAGCTTCCCCTGCAAAAAGCAGAGCTTGAAGAGAGGCCATCCAGAGGGCGTCACAGAGCCACAGTCACTCAGGAGCCCGGCAGCAAAACGCCGCCGGATCAACGATGTGCTGGCCCAAAATACTGAGGCCAGCAGCCCCAGCACCGCCACTCAGGGGGTGCCAGGGCTGTCTCAAAGTGTGGTTCTGGTCAGAAGCAGCAGCAGCTGCAGCTTCCCCTGCAAAAAGCAGAGCTTGAAGAGAGGCCATCCAGAGGGCCCCACAGAGCCACAGACACTCAGGAGCCCGGCAGCAAAACACCGCCGGATCGCCCAAAGTATTGAGACCAGCAGCCCCAGCACCGCCACTCAGGGGGTGCCAGGGCTGTCCCAGGCTGTGGTGCTGGTCAGCAGCAGCAGCAGCAGCAGCTTCCCGTGCAAAAAGCAGAGCTTGAAAAGAGGCCATCCAGACGGCGCCACAGAGCCACAGTCACTCAGGAGCCCGGCAGAAAAACGCCGCCGGATCGACGATGTGCTGGCCCAAAGTATTGAGACCAGCAGCCCCAGCACCGCCACTCAGGGGGTGCCAGGGCTGTCCCAGGACACTCAGTCACCCAGCAGACAAGCAGCTCCATACAGACCACCCTGGCTCTTCGCTGGCTCCATGAAGGACAAACGCTCCCAGCCTGGGCCAATCCGTATGAGACACGTCCGGCGGCAACAGCGGCAGGAGAAAAAGCTGTACAGTCGGCCTGAAAACCAGAGCAGGATCAGACGAGCATCACCCTCTGGTGCTCGTCCCCCTCAGCCATCAAAATAAACTTTTCTGTTTGTTTGAACTGGGAGAGCCCACATTCCTTTTCCCAGCCTCCTGCATGCTCATGGGAATCATGTTGGAGCAGTGAAGTTGGATGAGATGATCGTAAAATCGTACAATGGTTGGGCTTGGGAGACACTTTAAATCTCATTTACTTCCACCCTCCCTGCAATAAGCAAGGACACCTTCAACTAGTCAGCTTGTTCCAAGCCCCATCCAACCTGGAATGTTTCCACAGCATCTCTGGGCAACCTGTGGCAGAGACCACAGCATTTTTATCACCCTCATTGATTAAAAATTTCTTCCTTGAAGCTCATTTGAATCATCCCTCCTCCAGTTTAAAACCAACACCCCTTGTCTTATGGCAATAGACCCTGCTAAAATCTTTGTCCTTGTGTCCCCTTGGGCATCTCCCTGGCACCTCCCAGGACGAGGAAGCAATTAGCTTGAAGTAAAATTAGAAATCCACTGAATGCAACAAGGGCAAAACCTCTAGTTTTTCAGCTCCTGCATGTCAGGAGGTGCTGGCACCATGAGGCTCTTGGCCAACAGCTCCTCTCCCTCCATCACCTGTGCTGAAAATGGGAGAAAATCTGTTTATCCACACCAGCACCAGCATCCCATCCTTGAGAAGCAGCAGAGCTGACAGGTAAAGGTTGCTCTGGGGAGAACGGAGGACCACCTCACTCACAGAGCAGCGTGTATTTTGTGAAAAAAAATAGCCAGCACCCTCCTGTTCTCTGCAAATGGTACACAAAAAGTTTAAAAAGTGTTTAAAAATTGACCAAGTTTTGGAGAAGATGCAGATCAGACTAGACGAGCCTGGAAAAGACTGTACAAGTGACAGTTCTCCGGGGAAGGTTAGTAGGAAATCCCTTCTTTCTGCTATTAAAATCTCAGGCTGTTGCCATCAGACACTCAAGCCACAAGAGAAAAGTGCTTCAGCACCAGCATCCAACTGAGCATCTGTTTGATCCACCTCAGTGGAAAGCCATCACTTTGCAAGGAGAATTCACATTTGGAGTTACACACAACATACTTCTTTCTGTCTGGAAGTGCTACCGGTTTTGCTACCCAGCATTTCATATTAAATTGTGGAAGTATTTTAAATGAAAGGGGAATGAAAACTCGTGGTATTTAAAGAAAAACTGGCTGGAAAAGTCTCAGATTTGTTCCATTCTGAAAGGGAACCAAGGTACCATGAGTCCTAAAAGACTCACCAGCTCTCTCAAACAAACGAGGAATAAAGCCTAAGAGGAAAATGAACCCACAGATTTGAATTTAATTTGGCCTTAATACAGCTTTACAAAGGATTAGGTTAAGTTTGCAAGACACCTTTACTTTGATTCAGAGATTTGCTTGGGTTTTCCTTCAGAATCCAGAGAGCTGGCAACAGATCGCTGTGCCGTGTCCACAGACGGGTCCAGCAGTCAGGGCAGGGCAAGAGCCAACAGCTCCTGGGAAGCAGCAGAAAAAAGCACCATGGGATGTGCTGAAGAAGGGATGGAAACAGGGTGGGTGGGGTGGAAGGAGCTCTGCTCCCACCTGGGCTGGCTTGTGGGAGTAACTGTGATGAACAAACGCTTGCCTGAACCCAAAAGTAATTCTGCACCCACATCTGGGGTCTCCACGTTTAAAAAAAAAAAAAAACAAAAACAAAAACAAAAACAAAAAAAAAAAAAAAAAAAAAAAAAACAAAAAAAAAAAAAAAAAAACATGGAACTTCTGGAGTGAGTCCAGAGGAGGGTTGCAGCCATGATCCAAGGGCTGGAGCAGTTCTGCTCTGGAGATGGGCTGAGAGAGCTGAGCTTGTTCAGCCTGGAGAAGAGAAGGCTCCAGGGAGACTTCAGAGCCCCCCAGTGCCTACAGGGCACCAATCTTCTCAAATTCCTGCCATGCTTGCCCACCTCAATCCTGAAGTTTCCACGGCCTCAGAGACTTTATCTTTCGGGAAAAACACATGAGTACTTAAAGTTGGTTCAGAAGCTTCATTTGAGACCGTAGGTAATACTCTGATTTTCCTTTAAGGAGGCTGACCCAAGCAATATGCCCAATGTATCACAGAACAACTCTTCTTTTAAAGAATGAATGAATCAATCAACTGTACTCTTAGAGCTGTCAAAAGAATGAATTAGGACTGGTTAGTATGACCTAATCACCACTGATGACCTGTAGTAAGACCTAAGTCTCCTTAAGCCCGCCAACCTGTTGATGAACCTGTTCCCATTTCTGTTTTTCTCCTTACAGCCGTGCCTGGCATTGACAAAGTCACTGTCAGCACCCACAAGGATAGCCTCCCCGAATTAGGGCAGTGGGTGACAGGGACTAGTGTGACATCATCACCCAGCCCTAAGGTACAAAGGTGGCAACACAACTTGCAGAGCTGAGGACAGGATCGAGGAGAAGGAGCTTGCCCAAGGCTACTGGCGAGTTCTGGTGCCTCTGAGGCACCACAAACGCCTCTCTCTCTGTCCAAACAAGGACTGGGATGCTTTGTCAGGAGGAGAAAGGCCTGCAGCACAGACCTTCCAGGCACTGCTCCCTATCCACAATGGTGCACAACACTGCTGAGAAGTGTCCTCCTGGGAAGAAGCAAGGTGAGAGCAAAATCTCCCTCCCCACGGCTGGCAGTGGGGGAGCGGTCAAGAGCTGCAGCAAGGGGAAGCAGGAGCTCCAACAACGACCCAGGGTAGAGTCCCTCTGGCTCTCTTGGGCCAGCGGGGCCAGGCTGGCCTGTGGGCACATATGCCTCCCCTGCCCTTAAGCCAGCCCGGCAAGGCCTTGGGGACAATCCTGCACGGACATCACCCGAGCCCTGCGCAGGTGCTCACACCACTTGCCCTCTCCTCTCTCCAATGTGCAGATCCAAACAGCAGCAGCAGCAGCAGCGGCCTGTCGGAACAGCCCAGGGCGGAGCAGGCCCGGCGCCGTTCCTGGAGACAGAGAGCACAAGGCCCGGGCAGCCGGGCAGTGAAACCCATACGGCTGAACCGAGTGCCACTGCTGCGTGCTGAGACCAGCAGCCCCAGCACCGGCACTCAGGGGGTGCCAGGGCTGTCCCAGGCTGTGGTGCTGGTCAGCAGCAGCAGCAGCAGCAGCTTCCCCTGCAAAAAGCAGAGCTTGAAGAGAGGCCATCCAGAGGGCGTCACAGAGCCACAGTCACTCAGGAGCCCGGCAGCAAAACGCCGCCGGATCAACGATGTGCTGGCCCAAAATACTGAGGCCAGCAGCCCCAGCACCGCCACTCAGGGGGTGCCAGGGCTGTCTCAAAGTGTGGTTCTGGTCAGAAGCAGCAGCAGCAGCAGCTTCCCCTGCAAAAAGCAGAGCTTGAAGAGAGGCCATCCAGAGGGCGCCACAGAGCCACAGACACTCAGGAGCCCGGCAGCAAAACACCGCCGGATCGCCCAAAGTATTGAGACCAGCAGCCCCAGCACCGCCACTCAGGGGGTGCCAGGGCTGTCCCAGGCTGTGGTGCTGGTCAGCAGCAGCAGCAGCAGCAGCTTCCCGTGCAAAAAGCAGAGCTTGAAAAGAGGCCATCCAGACGGCGCCACAGAGCCACAGTCACTCAGGAGCCCGGCAGAAAAACGCCGCCGGATCGACGATGTGCTGGCCCAAAGTATTGAGACCAGCAGCCCCAGCACCGCCACTCAGGGGGTGCCAGGGCTGTCCCAGGACACTCAGTCACCCAGCAGACAAGCAGCTCCATACAGACCACCCTGGCTCTTCGCTGGCTCCATGAAGGACAAACGCTCCCAGCCTGGGCCAATCCGTATGAGACACGTCCGGCGGCAACAGCGGCAGGAGAAAAAGCTGTACAGTCGGCCTGAAAACCAGAGCAGGATCAGACGAGCATCACCCTCTGGTGCTCGTCCCCCTCAGCCATCAAAATAAACTTTTCTGTTTGTTTGAACTGGGAGAGCCCACATTCCTTTTCCCAGCCTCCTGCATGCTCATGGGAATCATGTTGGAGCAGTGAAGTTGGATGAGATGATCGTAAAATCGTACAATGGTTGGGCTTGGGAGACACTTTAAATCTCATTTACTTCCACCCTCCCTGCAATAAGCAAGGACACCTTCAACTAGTCAGCTTGTTCCAAGCCCCATCCAACCTGGAATGTTTCCACAGCATCTCTGGGCAACCTGTGGCAGAGACCACTGCATTTTTATCACCCTCATTGATTAAAAATTTCTTCCTTGAAGCTCATTTGAATCATCCCTCCTCCAGTTTAAAACCAACACCCCTTGTCTTATGGCAATAGACCCTGCTAAAATCTTTGTCCTTGTGTCCCCTTGGGCATCTCCCTGGCACCTCCCAGGACGAGGAAGCAATTAGCTTGAAGTAAAATTAGAAATCCACTGAATGCAACAAGGGCAAAACCTCTAGTTTTTCAGCTCCTGCATGTCAGGAGGTGCTGGCACCATGAGGCTCTTGGCCAACAGCTCCTCTCCCTCCATCACCTGTGCTGAAAATGGGAGAAAATCTGTTTATCCACACCAGCACCAGCATCCCATCCTTGAGAAGCAGCAGAGCTTACTGGTAAAGGTTTCTCTGGGGAGAACGGAGGACCACCTCACTCACAGAGCAGCGTGTATTTTGTGAAAAAAATAGCCAGCACCCTCCTGTTCTCTGCAAATGGTACACAAAAAGTTTAAAAAGTATTTAAAAATTGACCAAGTTTTGGAGAAGATGCAGGTCAGACTAGACGAGGCTGGAAAAGACTGTACAAGTGACAGTTCTCCGGGGAAGGTTAGTAGGAAATCCCTTCTTTCTGCTATTAAAATCTCAGGCTCTTGCCATCAGACACTCAAGCCACAAGAGAAAAGTGCTTCAGCACCAGCATCCAACTGAGCATCTGTTTGATCCACCTCAGTGGAAAGCCATCACTTTGCAAGGAGAATTCACATTTGGAGTTACACACAACATACTTCTTTCTGTCTGGAAGTGCTACCGGGTTTGCTACCCAGCATTTCATATTAAATTGTGGAAGTATTTTAAATGAAAGGGGAATGAAAACTCGTGGTATTTAAAGAAAAACTGGCTGGAAAAGTCTCAGATTTGTTCCATTCTGAAAGGGAACCAAGGTACCATGAGTCCTAAAAGACTCACCAGCTCTCTCAAACAAACGAGGAATAAAGCCTAAGAGGAAAATGAACCCACAGATTTGAATTTAATTTGGCCTTAATACAGCTTTACAAAGGATTAGGTTAAGTTTGCAAGACACCTTTACTTTGATTCAGAGATTTGCTTGGGTTTTCCTTCAGAATCCAGACAGCTGGCAACAGATCGCTGTGCAGTGTCCACAGACGGGTCCAGCAGTCAGGGCAGGGCAAGAGCCAACAGCTCCTGGGAAGCAGCAGAAAAAAGCACCATGGGATGTGCTGAAGAAGGGATGGAAACAGGGTGGGTGGGGTGGAAGGAGCTCTGCTCCCACCTGGGCTGGCTTGTGGGAGTAACTGTGATGAACAAACGCTTGCCTGAACCCAAAAGTAATTCTGCACCCACATCTGGGGTCTCCACGTTTAAAAAAAAAAAAAAAAACAAAAACATGGAACTTCTGGAGTGAGTCCAGAGGAGGGTTGCAGCCATGATCCAAGGGCTGGAGCAGTTCTGCTCTGGAGATGGGCTGAGAGAGCTGAGCTTGTTCAGCCTGGAGAAGAGAAGGCTCCAGGGAGACTTCAGAGCCCCCCAGTGCCTACAGGGCACCAATCTTCTCAAATTCCTGCCATGCTTGCCCACCTCAATCCTGAAGTTTCCACGGCCTCAGAGACTTTATCTTTCGGGAAAAACACATGAGTACTTAAAGTTGGTTCAGAAGCTTCATTTGAGACCGTAGGTAATACTCTGATTTTCCTTTAAGGAGGCTGACCCAAGCAATATGCCCAATGTATCACAGAACAACTCTTCTTTTAAAGAATGAATGAATCAATCAACTGTACTCTTAGAGCTGTCAAAAGAATGAATTAGGACTGGTTAGTATGACCTAATCACCACTGATGACCTGTAGTAAGACCTAAGTCTCCTTAAGCCCGCCAACCTGTTGATGAACCTGTTCCCATTTCTGTTTTTCTCCTTACAGCCGTGCCTGGCATTGACAAAGTCACTGTCAGCACCCACAAGGATAGCCTCCCCGAATTAGGGCAGTGGGTGACAGGGACTAGTGTGACATCATCACCCAGCCCTAAGGTACAAAGGTGGCAACACAACTTGCAGAGCTGAGGACAGGATCGAGGAGAAGGAGCTTGCCCAAGGCTACTGGCGAGTTCTGGTGCCTCTGAGGCACCACAAACGCCTCTCTCTCTGTCCAAACAAGGACTGGGATGCTTTGTCAGGAGGAGAAAGGCCTGCAGCACAGACCTTCCAGGCACTGCTCCCTATCCACAATGGTGCACAACACTGCTGAGAAGTGTCCTCCTGGGAAGAAGCAAGGTGAGAGCAAAATCTCCCTCCCCACGGCTGGCAGTGGGGGAGCGGTCAAGAGCTGCAGCAAGGGGAAGCAGGAGCTCCAACAACGACCCAGGGTAGAGTCCCTCTGGCTCTCTTGGGCCAGCGGGGCCAGGCTGGCCTGTGGGCACATATGCCTCCCCTGCCCTTAAGCCAGCCCGGCAAGGCCTTGGGGACAATCCTGCACGGACATCACCCGAGCCCTGCGCAGCTGCTCACACCACTTGCCCTCTCCTCTCTCCAATGTGCAGATCCAAACAGCAGCAGCAGCAGCAGCGGCCTGTCGGAACAGCCCAGGGCGGAGCAGGCCCGGCGCCGTTCCTGGAGACAGAGAGCACAAGGCCCGGGCAGCCGGGCAGTGAAACCCATACGGCTGAACCGAGTGCCACTGCTGCGTGCTGAGACCAGCAGCCCCAGCACCGGCACTCAGGGGGTGCCAGGGCTGTCCCAGGCTGTGGTGCTGGTCAGCAGCAGCAGCAGCAGCAGCTTCCCCTGCAAAAAGCAGAGCTTGAAGAGAGGCCATCCAGAGGGCGTCACAGAGCCACAGTCACTCAGGAGCCCGGCAGAAAAACGCCGCCGGATCGACGATGTGCTGGCCCAAAATACTGAGGCCAGCAGCCCCAGCACCGCCACTCAGGGGGTGCCAGGGCTGTCTCAAAGTGTGGTTCTGGTCAGAAGCAGCAGCAGCAGCAGCTTCCCCTGCAAAAAGCAGAGCTTGAAGAGAGGCCATCCAGAGGGCGCCACAGAGCCACAGACACTCAGGAGCCCGGCAGCAAAACACCGCCGGATCGCCCAAAGTATTGAGACCAGCAGCCCCAGCACCGCCACTCAGGGGGTGCCAGGGCTGTCCCAGGCTGTGGTGCTGGTCAGCAGCAGCAGCAGCAGCAGCTTCCCGTGCAAAAAGCAGAGCTTGAAAAGAGGCCATCCAGACGGCGCCACAGAGCCACAGTCACTCAGGAGCCCGGCAGCAAAACGCCGCCGGATCGACGATGTGCTGGCCCAAAGTATTGAGACCAGCAGCCCCAGCACCGCCACTCAGGGGGTGCCAGGGCTGTCCCAGGACACTCAGTCACCCAGCAGACAAGCAGCTCCATACAGACCACCCTGGCTCTTCGCTGGCTCCATGAAGGACAAACGCTCCCAGCCTGGGCCAATCCGTATGAGACACGTCCGGCGGCAACAGCGGCAGGAGAAAAAGCTGTACAGTCGGCCTGAAAACCAGAGCAGGATCAGACGAGCATCACCCTCTGGTGCTCGTCCCCCTCAGCCATCAAAATAAACTTTTCTGTTTGTTTGAACTGGGAGAGCCCACATTCCTTTTCCCAGCCTCCTGCATGCTCATGGGAATCATGTTGGAGCAGTGAAGTTGGATGAGATGATCGTAAAATCGTACAATGGTTGGGCTTGGGAGACACTTTAAATCTCATTTACTTCCACCCTCCCTGCAATAAGCAAGGACACCTTCAACTAGTCAGCTTGTTCCAAGCCCCATCCAACCTGGAATGTTTCCACAGCATCTCTGGGCAACCTGTGGCAGAGACCACTGCATTTTTATCACCCTCATTGATTAAAAATTTCTTCCTTGAAGCTCATTTGAATCATCCCTCCTCCAGTTTAAAACCAACACCCCTTGTCTTATGGCAATAGACCCTGCTAAAATCTTTGTCCTTGTGTCCCCTTGGGCATCTCCCTGGCACCTCCCAGGACGAGGAAGCAATTAGCTTGAAGTAAAATTAGAAATCCACTGAATGCAACAAGGGCAAAACCTCTAGTTTTTCAGCTCCTGCATGTCAGGAGGTGCTGGCACCATGAGGCTCTTGGCCAACAGCTCCTCTCCCTCCATCACCTGTGCTGAAAATGGGAGAAAATCTGTTTATCCACACCAGCACCAGCATCCCATCCTTGAGAAGCAGCAGAGCTTACTGGTAAAGGTTTCTCTGGGGAGAACGGAGGACCACCTCACTCACAGAGCAGCGTGTATTTTGTGAAAAAAATAGCCAGCACCCTCCTGTTCTCTGCAAATGGTACACAAAAAGTTTAAAAAGTATTTAAAAATTGACCAAGTTTTGGAGAAGATGCAGGTCAGACTAGACGAGGCTGGAAAAGACTGTACAAGTGACAGTTCTCCGGGGAAGGTTAGTAGGAAATCCCTTCTTTCTGCTATTAAAATCTCAGGCTGTTGCCATCAGACACTCAAGCCACAAGAGAAAAGTGCTTCAGCACCAGCATCCAACTGAGCATCTGTTTGATCCACCTCAGTGGAAAGCCATCACTTTGCAAGGAGAATTCACATTTGGAGTTACACACAACATACTTCTTTCTGTCTGGAAGTGCTACCGGGTTTGCTACCCAGCATTTCATATTAAATTGTGGAAGTATTTTAAATGAAAGGGGAATGAAAACTCGTGGTATTTAAAGAAAAACTGGCTGGAAAAGTCTCAGATTTGTTCCATTCTGAAAGGGAACCAAGGTACCATGAGTCCTAAAAGACTCACCAGCTCTCTCAAACAAACGAGGAATAAAGCCTAAGAGGAAAATGAACCCACAGATTTGAATTTAATTTGGCCTTAATACAGCTTTACAAAGGATTAGGTTAAGTTTGCAAGACACCTTTACTTTGATTCAGAGATTTGCTTGGGTTTTCCTTCAGAATCCAGACAGCTGGCAACAGATCGCTGTGCAGTGTCCACAGACGGGTCCAGCAGTCAGGGCAGGGCAAGAGCCAACAGCTCCTGGGAAGCAGCAGAAAAAAGCACCATGGGATGTGCTGAAGAAGGGATGGAAACAGGGTGGGTGGGGTGGAAGGAGCTCTGCTCCCACCTGGGCTGGCTTGTGGGAGTAACTGTGATGAACAAACGCTTGCCTGAACCCAAAAGTAATTCTGCACCCACATCTGGGGTCTCCACGTTTAAAAAAAAAAAAAAAAACAAAAACATGGAACTTCTGGAGTGAGTCCAGAGGAGGGTTGCAGCCATGATCCAAGGGCTGGAGCAGTTCTGCTCTGGAGATGGGCTGAGAGAGCTGAGCTTGTTCAGCCTGGAGAAGAGAAGGCTCCAGGGAGACTTCAGAGCCCCCCAGTGCCTACAGGGCACCAATCTTCTCAAATTCCTGCCATGCTTGCCCACCTCAATCCTGAAGTTTCCACGGCCTCAGAGACTTTATCTTTCGGGAAAAACACATGAGTACTTAAAGTTGGTTCAGAAGCTTCATTTGAGACCGTAGGTAATACTCTGATTTTCCTTTAAGGAGGCTGACCCAAGCAATATGCCCAATGTATCACAGAACAACTCTTCTTTTAAAGAATGAATGAATCAATCAACTGTACTCTTAGAGCTGTCAAAAGAATGAATTAGGACTGGTTAGTATGACCTAATCACCACTGATGACCTGTAGTAAGACCTAAGTCTCCTTAAGCCCGCCAACCTGTTGATGAACCTGTTCCCATTTCTGTTTTTCTCCTTACAGCCGTGCCTGGCATTGACAAAGTCACTGTCAGCACCCACAAGGATAGCCTCCCTGAATTAGGGCAGTGGGTGACAGGGACTAGTGTGACATCATCACCCAGCCCTAAGGTACAAAGGTGGCAACACAACTTGCAGAGCTGAGGACAGGATCGAGGAGAAGGAGCTTGCCCAAGGCTACTGGCGAGTTCTGGTGCCTCTGAGGCACCACAAACGCCTCTCTCTCTGTCCAAACAAGGACTGGGATGCTTTGTCAGGAGGAGAAAGGCCTGCAGCACAGACCTTCCAGGCACTGCTCCCTATCCACAATGGTGCACAACACTGCTGAGAAGTGTCCTCCTGGGAAGAAGCAAGGTGAGAGCAAAATCTCCCTCCCCACGGCTGGCAGTGGGGGAGCGGTCAAGAGCTGCAGCAAGGGGAAGCAGGAGCTCCAACAACGACCCAGGGTAGAGTCCCTCTGGCTCTCTTGGGCCAGCGGGGCCAGGCTGGCCTGTGGGCACATATGCCTCCCCTGCCCTTAAGCCAGCCCGGCAAGGCCTTGGGGACAATCCTGCACGGACATCACCCGAGCCCTGCGCAGCTGCTCACACCACTTGCCCTCTCCTCTCTCCAATGTGCAGATCCAAACAGCAGCAGCAGCAGCAGCGGCCTGTCGGAACAGCCCAGGGCGGAGCAGGCCCGGCGCCGTTCCTGGAGACAGAGAGCACAAGGCCCGGGCAGCCGGGCAGTGAAACCCATACGGCTGAACCGAGTGCCACTGCTGCGTGCTGAGACCAGCAGCCCCAGCACCGGCACTCAGGGGGTGCCAGGGCTGTCCCAGGCTGTGGTGCTGGTCAGCAGCAGCAGCAGCAGCAGCTTCCCCTGCAAAAAGCAGAGCTTGAAGAGAGGCCATCCAGAGGGCGTCACAGAGCCACAGTCACTCAGGAGCCCGGCAGCAAAACGCCGCCGGATCAACGATGTGCTGGCCCAAAATACTGAGGCCAGCAGCCCCAGCACCGCCACTCAGGGGGTGCCAGGGCTGTCTCAAAGTGTGGTTCTGGTCAGAAGCAGCAGCAGCAGCAGCTTCCCCTGCAAAAAGCAGAGCTTGAAGAGAGGCCATCCAGAGGGCGCCACAGAGCCACAGACACTCAGGAGCCCGGCAGCAAAACACCGCCGGATCGCCCAAAGTATTGAGACCAGCAGCCCCAGCACCGCCACTCAGGGGGTGCCAGGGCTGTCCCAGGCTGTGGTGCTGGTCAGCAGCAGCAGCAGCAGCAGCTTCCCGTGCAAAAAGCAGAGCTTGAAAAGAGGCCATCCAGACGGCGCCACAGAGCCACAGTCACTCAGGAGCCCGGCAGCAAAACGCCGCCGGATCGACGATGTGCTGGCCCAAAGTATTGAGACCAGCAGCCCCAGCACTGCCACTCAGGGGGTGCCAGGGCTGTCCCAGGACACTCAGTCACCCAGCAGACAAGCAGCTCCATACAGACCACCCTGGCTCTTCGCTGGCTCCATGAAGGACAAACGCTCCCAGCCTGGGCCAATCCGGATGAGACACGTCCGGCGGCAACAGCGGCAGGAGAAAAAGCTGTACAGTCGGCCTGAAAACCAGAGCAGGATCAGACGAGCATCACCCTCTGGTGCTCGTCCCCCTCAGCCATCAAAATAAACTTTTCTGTTTGTTTGAACTGGGAGAGCCCACATTCCTTTTCCCAGCCTCCTGCATGCTCATGGGAATCATGTTGGAGCAGTGAAGTTGGATGAGATGATCGTAAAATCGTACAATGGTTGGGCTTGGGAGACACTTTAAATCTCATTTACTTCCACCCTCCCTGCAATAAGCAAGGACACCTTCAACTAGTCAGCTTGTTCCAAGCCCCATCCAACCTGGAATGTTTCCACAGCATCTCTGGGCAACCTGTGGCAGAGACCACAGCATTTTTATCACCCTCATTGATTAAAAATTTCTTCCTTGAAGCTCATTTGAATCATCCCTCCTCCAGTTTAAAACCAACACCCCTTGTCTTATGGCAATAGACCCTGCTAAAATCTTTGTCCTTGTGTCCCCTTGGGCATCTCCCTGGCACCTCCCAGGACGAGGAAGCAATTAGCTTGAAGTAAAATTAGAAATCCACTGAATGCAACAAGGGCAAAACCTCTAGTTTTTCAGCTCCTGCATGTCAGGAGGTGCTGGCACCATGAGGCTCTTGGCCAACAGCTCCTCTCCCTCCATCACCTGTGCTGAAAATGGGAGAAAATCTGTTTATCCACACCAGCACCAGCATCCCATCCTTGAGAAGCAGCAGAGCTGACAGGTAAAGGTTGCTCTGGGGAGAACGGAGGACCACCTCACTCACAGAGCAGCGTGTATTTTGTGAAAAAAAATAGCCAGCACCCTCCTGTTCTCTGCAAATGGTACACAAAAAGTTTAAAAAGTGTTTAAAAATTGACCAAGTTTTGGAGAAGATGCAGATCAGACTAGACGAGCCTGGAAAAGACTGTACAAGTGACAGTTCTCTGGGGAAGGTTAGTAGGAAATCCCTTCTTTCTGCTATTAAAATCTCAGGCTGTTGCCATCAGACACTCAAGCCACAAGAGAAAAGTGCTTCAGCACCAGCATCCAACTGAGCATCTGTTTGATCCACCTCAGTGGAAAGCCATCACTTTGCAAGGAGAATTCACATTTGGAGTTACACACAACATACTTCTTTCTGTCTGGAAGTGCTACCGGTTTTGCTACCCAGCATTTCATATTAAATTGTGGAAGTATTTTAAATGAAAGGGGAATGAAAACTCGTGGTATTTAAAGAAAAACTGGCTGGAAAAGTCTCAGATTTGTTCCATTCTGAAAGGGAACCAAGGTACCATGAGTCCTAAAAGACTCACCAGCTCTCTCAAACAAACGAGGAATAAAGCCTAAGAGGAAAATGAACCCACAGATTTGAATTTAATTTGGCCTTAATACAGCTTTACAAAGGATTAGGTTAAGTTTGCAAGACACCTTTACTTTGATTCAGAGATTTGCTTGGGTTTTCCTTCAGAATCCAGAGAGCTGGCAACAGATCGCTGTGCCGTGTCCACAGACGGGTCCAGCAGTCAGGGCAGGGCAAGAGCCAACAGCTCCTGGGAAGCAGCAGAAAAAAGCACCATGGGATGTGCTGAAGAAGGGATGGAAACAGGGTGGGTGGGGTGGAAGGAGCTCTGCTCCCACCTGGGCTGGCTTGTGGGAGTAACTGTGATGAACAAACGCTTGCCTGAACCCAAAAGTAATTCTGCACCCACATCTGGGGTCTCCACGTTTAAAAAAAAAAAAAAAAAAACAAAAACAAAAAAAAAAAAAAAAAAAAAAAAAAAAAAAAAAAAAAAAAAAAAAAAAAAAAAAAAAAAAAACATGGAACTTCTGGAGTGAGTCCAGAGGAGGGTTGCAGCCATGATCCAAGGGCTGGAGCAGTTCTGCTCTGGAGATGGGCTGAGAGAGCTGAGCTTGTTCAGCCTGGAGAAGAGAAGGCTCCAGGGAGACTTCAGAGCCCCCCAGTGCCTACAGGGCACCAATCTTCTCAAATTCCTGCCATGCTTGCCCACCTCAATCCTGAAGTTTCCACGGCCTCAGAGACTTTATCTTTCGGGAAAAACACATGAGTACTTAAAGTTGGTTCAGAAGCTTCATTTGAGACCGTAGGTAATACTCTGATTTTCCTTTAAGGAGGCTGACCCAAGCAATATGCCCAATGTATCACAGAACAACTCTTCTTTTAAAGAATGAATGAATCAATCAACTGTACTCTTAGAGCTGTCAAAAGAATGAATTAGGACTGGTTAGTATGACCTAATCACCACTGATGACCTGTAGTAAGACCTAAGTCTCCTTAAGCCCGCCAACCTGTTGATGAACCTGTTCCCATTTCTGTTTTTCTCCTTACAGCCGTGCCTGGCATTGACAAAGTCACTGTCAGCACCCACAAGGATAGCCTCCCCGAATTAGGGCAGTGGGTGACAGGGACTAGTGTGACATCATCACCCAGCCCTAAGGTACAAAGGTGGCAACACAACTTGCAGAGCTGAGGACAGGATCGAGGAGAAGGAGCTTGCCCAAGGCTACTGGCGAGTTCTGGTGCCTCTGAGGCACCACAAACGCCTCTCTCTCTGTCCAAACAAGGACTGGGATGCTTTGTCAGGAGGAGAAAGGCCTGCAGCACAGACCTTCCAGGCACTGCTCCCTATCCACAATGGTGCACAACACTGCTGAGAAGTGTCCTCCTGGGAAGAAGCAAGGTGAGAGCAAAATCTCCCTCCCCACGGCTGGCAGTGGGGGAGCGGTCAAGAGCTGCAGCAAGGGGAAGCAGGAGCTCCAACAACGACCCAGGGTAGAGTCCCTCTGGCTCTCTTGGGCCAGCGGGGCCAGGCTGGCCTGTGGGCACATATGCCTCCCCTGCCCTTAAGCCAGCCCGGCAAGGCCTTGGGGACAATCCTGCACGGACATCACCCGAGCCCTGCGCAGCTGCTCACACCACTTGCCCTCTCCTCTCTCCAATGTGCAGATCCAAACAGCAGCAGCAGCAGCAGCGGCCTGTCGGAACAGCCCAGGGCGGAGCAGGCCCGGCGCCGTTCCTGGAGACAGAGAGCACAAGGCCCGGGCAGCCGGGCAGTGAAACCCATACGGCTGAACCGAGTGCCACTGCTGCGTGCTGAGACCAGCAGCCCCAGCACCGGCACTCAGGGGGTGCCAGGGCTGTCCCAGGCTGTGGTGCTGGTCAGCAGCAGCAGCAGCAGCAGCTTCCCCTGCAAAAAGCAGAGCTTGAAGAGAGGCCATCCAGAGGGCGTCACAGAGCCACAGTCACTCAGGAGCCCGGCAGCAAAACGCCGCCGGATCAACGATGTGCTGGCCCAAAATACTGAGGCCAGCAGCCCCAGCACCGCCACTCAGGGGGTGCCAGGGCTGTCTCAAAGTGTGGTTCTGGTCAGAAGCAGCAGCAGCAGCAGCTTCCCCTGCAAAAAGCAGAGCTTGAAGAGAGGCCATCCAGAGGGCGCCACAGAGCCACAGACACTCAGGAGCCCGGCAGCAAAACACCGCCGGATCGCCCAAAGTATTGAGACCAGCAGCCCCAGCACCGCCACTCAGGGGGTGCCAGGGCTGTCCCAGGACACTCAGTCACCCAGCAGACAAGCAGCTCCATACAGACCACCCTGGCTCTTCGCTGGCTCCATGAAGGACAAACGCTCCCAGCCTGGGCCAATCCGTATGAGACACGTCCGGCGGCAACAGCGGCAGGAGAAAAAGCTGTACAGTCGGCCTGAAAACCAGAGCAGGATCAGACGAGCATCACCCTCTGGTGCTCGTCCCCCTCAGCCATCAAAATAAACTTTTCTGTTTGTTTGAACTGGGAGAGCCCACATTCCTTTTCCCAGCCTCCTGCATGCTCATGGGAATCATGTTGGAGCAGTGAAGTTGGATGAGATGATCGTAAAATCGTACAATGGTTGGGCTTGGGAGACACTTTAAATCTCATTTACTTCCACCCTCCCTGCAATAAGCAAGGACACCTTCAACTAGTCAGCTTGTTCCAAGCCCCATCCAACCTGGAATGTTTCCACAGCATCTCTGGGCAACCTGTGGCAGAGACCACAGCATTTTTATCACCCTCATTGATTAAAAATTTCTTCCTTGAAGCTCATTTGAATCATCCCTCCTCCAGTTTAAAACCAACACCCCTTGTCTTATGGCAATAGACCCTGCTAAAATCTTTGTCCTTGTGTCCCCTTGGGCATCTCCCTGGCACCTCCCAGGACGAGGAAGCAATTAGCTTGAAGTAAAATTAGAAATCCACTGAATGCAACAAGGGCAAAACCTCTAGTTTTTCAGCTCCTGCATGTCAGGAGGTGCTGGCACCATGAGGCTCTTGGCCAACAGCTCCTCTCCCTCCATCACCTGTGCTGAAAATGGGAGAAAATCTGTTTATCCACACCAGCACCAGCATCCCATCCTTGAGAAGCAGCAGAGCTGACAGGTAAAGGTTGCTCTGGGGAGAACGGAGGACCACCTCACTCACAGAGCAGCGTGTATTTTGTGAAAAAAAATAGCCAGCACCCTCCTGTTCTCTGCAAATGGTACACAAAAAGTTTAAAAAGTGTTTAAAAATTGACCAAGTTTTGGAGAAGATGCAGATCAGACTAGACGAGCCTGGAAAAGACTGTACAAGTGACAGTTCTCCGGGGAAGGTTAGTAGGAAATCCCTTCTTTCTGCTATTAAAATCTCAGGCTGTTGCCATCAGACACTCAAGCCACAAGAGAAAAGTGCTTCAGCACCAGCATCCAACTGAGCATCTGTTTGATCCACCTCAGTGGAAAGCCATCACTTTGCAAGGAGAATTCACATTTGGAGTTACACACAACATACTTCTTTCTGTCTGGAAGTGCTACCGGTTTTGCTACCCAGCATTTCATATTAAATTGTGGAAGTATTTTAAATGAAAGGGGAATGAAAACTCGTGGTATTTAAAGAAAAACTGGCTGGAAAAGTCTCAGATTTGTTCCATTCTGAAAGGGAACCAAGGTACCATGAGTCCTAAAAGACTCACCAGCTCTCTCAAACAAACGAGGAATAAAGCCTAAGAGGAAAATGAACCCACAGATTTGAATTTAATTTGGCCTTAATACAGCTTTACAAAGGATTAGGTTAAGTTTGCAAGACACCTTTACTTTGATTCAGAGATTTGCTTGGGTTTTCCTTCAGAATCCAGAGAGCTGGCAACAGATCGCTGTGCCGTGTCCACAGACGGGTCCAGCAGTCAGGGCAGGGCAAGAGCCAACAGCTCCTGGGAAGCAGCAGAAAAAAGCACCATGGGATGTGCTGAAGAAGGGATGGAAACAGGGTGGGTGGGGTGGAAGGAGCTCTGCTCCCACCTGGGCTGGCTTGTGGGAGTAACTGTGATGAACAAACGCTTGCCTGAACCCAAAAGTAATTCTGCACCCACATCTGGGGTCTCCACGTTTTAAAAAAAAAAAACAAACAAAAAAAAAAAACCAAAAAAAAAAAAAAACCATGGAACTTCTGGAGTGAGTCCAGAGGAGGGTTGCAGCCATGATCCAAGGGCTGGAGCAGTTCTGCTCTGGAGATGGGCTGAGAGAGCTGAGCTTGTTCAGCCTGGAGAAGAGAAGGCTCCAGGGAGACTTCAGAGCCCCCCAGTGCCTACAGGGCACCAATCTTCTCAAATTCCTGCCATGCTTGCCCACCCCAATCCTGAAGTTTCCACGGCCTCAGAGACTTTATCTTTCGGGAAAAACACATGAGTACTTAAAGTTGGTTCAGAAGCTTCATTTGAGACCGTAGGTAATACTCTGATTTTCCTTTAAGGAGGCTGACCCAAGCAATATGCCCAATGTATCACAGAACAACTC
The DNA here is from genome assembly GCF_029207755.1 of Chamaea fasciata. Classification (NCBI taxonomy): domain Eukaryota; kingdom Metazoa; phylum Chordata; class Aves; order Passeriformes; family Sylviidae; genus Chamaea; species Chamaea fasciata. The sequence continues at coordinate 66,125,591 of NW_027094091.1, read as the reverse complement.
TTCTTTTAAAGAATGAATGAATCAATCAACTGTACTCTTAGAGCTGTCAAAAGAATGAATTAGGACTGGTTAGTATGACCTAATCACCACTGATGACCTGTAGTAAGACCTAAGTCTCCTTAAGCCCGCCAACCTGTTGATGAACCTGTTCCCATTTCTGTTTTTCTCCTTACAGCCGTGCCTGGCATTGACAAAGTCACTGTCAGCACCCACAAGGATAGCCTCCCCGAATTAGGGCAGTGGGTGACAGGGACTAGTGTGACATCATCACCCAGCCCTAAGGTACAAAGGTGGCAACACAACTTGCAGAGCTGAGGACAGGATCGAGGAGAAGGAGCTTGCCCAAGGCTACTGGCGAGTTCTGGTGCCTCTGAGGCACCACAAACGCCTCTCTCTCTGTCCAAACAAGGACTGGGATGCTTTGTCAGGAGGAGAAAGGCCTGCAGCACAGACCTTCCAGGCACTGCTCCCTATCCACAATGGTGCACAACACTGCTGAGAAGTGTCCTCCTGGGAAGAAGCAAGGTGAGAGCAAAATCTCCCTCCCCACGGCTGGCAGTGGGGGAGCGGTCAAGAGCTGCAGCAAGGGGAAGCAGGAGCTCCAACAACGACCCAGGGTAGAGTCCCTCTGGCTCTCTTGGGCCAGCGGGGCCAGGCTGGCCTGTGGGCACATATGCCTCCCCTGCCCTTAAGCCAGCCCGGCAAGGCCTTGGGGACAATCCTGCACGGACATCACCCGAGCCCTGCGCAGCTGCTCACACCACTTGCCCTCTCCTCTCTCCAATGTGCAGATCCAAACAGCAGCAGCAGCAGCAGCGGCCTGTCGGAACAGCCCAGGGCGGAGCAGGCCCGGCGCCGTTCCTGGAGACAGAGAGCACAAGGCCCGGGCAGCCGGGCAGTGAAACCCATACGGCTGAACCGAGTGCCACTGCTGCGTGCTGAGACCAGCAGCCCCAGCACCGGCACTCAGGGGGTGCCAGGGCTGTCCCAGGCTGTGGTGCTGGTCAGCAGCAGCAGCAGCAGCAGCTTCCCCTGCAAAAAGCAGAGCTTGAAGAGAGGCCATCCAGAGGGCGTCACAGAGCCACAGTCACTCAGGAGCCCGGCAGCAAAACGCCGCCGGATCAACAATGTGCTGGCCCAAAATACTGAGGCCAGCAGCCCCAGCACCGCCACTCAGGGGGTGCCAGGGCTGTCTCAAAGTGTGGTTCTGGTCAGAAGCAGCAGCAGCAGCAGCTTCCCCTGCAAAAAGCAGAGCTTGAAGAGAGGCCATCCAGAGGGCGCCACAGAGCCACAGACACTCAGGAGCCCGGCAGCAAAACACCGCCGGATCGCCCAAAGTATTGAGACCAGCAGCCCCAGCACCGCCACTCAGGGGGTGCCAGGGCTGTCCCAGGCTGTGGTGCTGGTCAGCAGCAGCAGCAGCAGCAGCTTCCCCTGCAAAAAGCAGAGCTGGAAGAGAGGCCATCCAGACGGCGCCACAGAGCCACAATCACTCAGGAGCCCGGCAGCAAAACGCCGCCGGATCGACGATGTGCTGGCCCAAAGTATTGAGACCAGCAGCCCCAGCACCGCCACTCAGGGGGTGCCAGGGCTGTCCCAGGACACTCAGTCACCCAGCAGACAAGCAGCTCCATACAGACCACCCTGGCTCTTCGCTGGCTCCATGAAGGACAAACGCTCCCAGCCTGGGCCAATCCGTATGAGACACGTCCGGCGGCAACAGCGGCAGGAGAAAAAGCTGTACAGTCGGCCTGAAAACCAGAGCAGGATCAGACGAGCATCACCCTCTGGTGCTCGTCCCCCTCAGCCATCAAAATAAACTTTTCTGTTTGTTTGAACTGGGAGAGCCCACATTCCTTTTCCCAGCCTCCTGCATGCTCATGGGAATCATGTTGGAGCAGTGAAGTTGGATGAGATGATCGTAAAATCGTACAATGGTTGGGCTTGGGAGACACTTTAAATCTCATTTACTTCCACCCTCCCTGCAATAAGCAAGGACACCTTCAACTAGTCAGCTTGTTCCAAGCCCCATCCAACCTGGAATGTTTCCACAGCATCTCTGGGCAACCTGTGGCAGAGACCACAGCATTTTTATCACCCTCATTGATTAAAAATTTCTTCCTTGAAGCTCATTTGAATCATCCCTCCTCCAGTTTAAAACCAACACCCCTTGTCTTATGGCAATAGACCCTGCTAAAATCTTTGTCCTTGTGTCCCCTTGGGCATCTCCCTGGCGCCTCCCAGGACGAGGAAGCAATTAGCTTGAAGTAAAATTAGAAATCCACTGAATGCAACAAGGGCAAAACCTCTAGTTTTTCAGCTCCTGCATGTCAGGAGGTGCTGGCACCATGAGGCTCTTGGCCAACAGCTCCTCTCCCTCCATCACCTGTGCTGAAAATGGGAGAAAATCTGTTTATCCACACCAGCACCAGCATCCCATCCTTGAGAAGCAGCAGAGCTTACTGGTAAAGGTTGCTCTGGGGAGAACGGAGGACCACCTCACTCACAGAGCAGCGTGTATTTTGTGAAAAAAATAGCCAGCACCCTCCTGTTCTCTGCAAATGGTACACAAAAAGTTTAAAAAGTATTTAAAAATTGACCAAGTTTTGGAGAAGATGCAGGTCAGACTAGACGAGGCTGGAAAAGACTGTACAAGTGACAGTTCTCCGGGGAAGGTTAGTAGGAAATCCCTTCTTTCTGCTATTAAAATCTCAGGCTGTTGCCATCAGACACTCAAGCCACAAGAGAAAAGTGCTTCAGCACCAGCATCCAACTGAGCATCTGTTTGATCCACCTCAGTGGAAAGCCATCACTTTGCAAGGAGAATTCACATTTGGAGTTACACACAACATACTTCTTTCTGTCTGGAAGTGCTACCGGTTTTGCTACCCAGCATTTCATATTAAATTGTGGAAGTATTTTAAATGAAAGGGGAATGAAAACTCGTGGTATTTAAAGAAAAACTGGCTGGAAAAGTCTCAGATTTGTTCCATTCTGAAAGGGAACCAAGGTACCATGAGTCCTAAAAGACTCACCAGCTCTCTCAAACAAACGAGGAATAAAGCCTAAGAGGAAAATGAACCCACAGATTTGAATTTAATTTGGCCTTAATACAGCTTTACAAAGGATTAGGTTAAGTTTGCAAGACACCTTTACTTTGATTCAGAGATTTGCTTGGGTTTTCCTTCAGAATCCAGAGAGCTGGCAACAGATCGCTGTGCCGTGTCCACAGACGGGTCCAGCAGTCAGGGCAGGGCAAGAGGCAACAGCTCCTGGGAAGCAGCAGAAAAAAGCACCATGGGATGTGCTGAAGAAGGGATGGAAACAGGGTGGGTGGGGTGGAAGGAGCTCTGCTCCCACCTGGGCTGGCTTGTGGGAGTAACTGTGATGAACAAACGCTTGCCTGAACCCAAAAGTAATTCTGCACCCACATCTGGGGTCTCCACGTTTAAAAAAAAAAAAAAAAAAAAACAAACAAAAAAAAAACAAAAAAAAACATGGAACTTCTGGAGTGAGTCCAGAGGAGGGTTGCAGCCATGATCCAAGGGCTGGAGCAGTTCTGCTCTGGAGATGGGCTGAGAGAGCTGAGCTTGTTCAGCCTGGAGAAGAGAAGGCTCCAGGGAGACTTCAGAGCCCCCCAGTGCCTACAGGACACCAATCTTCTCAAATTCCTGCCATGCTTGCCCACCCCAATCCTGAACTTTCCACGGCCTCAGAGACTTTATCTTTCGGGAAAAACACATGAGTACTTAAAGTTGGTTCAGAAGCTTCATTTGAGACTGTAGGTAATACTCTGATTTTCCTTTAAGGAGGCTGACCCAAGCAATATGCCCAATGTATCACAGAACAACTCTTCTTTTAAAGAATGAATGAATCAATCAACTGTACTCTTAGAGCTGTCAAAAGAATGAATTAGGACTGGTTAGTATGACCTAATCACCACTGATGACCTGTAGTAAGACCTAAGTCTCCTTAAGCCTGCCAACCTGTTGATGAACCTGTTCCCATTTCTGTTTTTCTCCTTACAGCCGTGCCTGGCATTGACAAAGTCACTGTCAGCACCCACAAGGATAGCCTCCCCGAATTAGGGCAGTGGGTGACAGGGACTAGTGTGACATCATCACCCAGCCCTAAGGTACAAAGGTGGCAACACAACTTGCAGAGCTGAGGACAGGATCGAGGAGAAGGAGCTTGCCCAAGGCTACTGGCGAGTTCTGGTGCCTCTGAGGCACCACAAACGCCTCTCTCTCTGTCCAAACAAGGACTGGGATGCTTTGTCAGGAGGAGAAAGGCCTGCAGCACAGACCTTCCAGGCACTGCTCCCTATCCACAATGGTGCACAACACTGCTGAGAAGTGTCCTCCTGGGAAGAAGCAAGGTGAGAGCAAAATCTCCCTCCCCACGGCTGGCAGTGGGGGAGCGGTCAAGAGCTGCAGCAAGGGGAAGCAGGAGCTCCAACAACGACCCAGGGTAGAGTCCCTCTGGCTCTCTTGGGCCAGCGGGGCCAGGCTGGCCTGTGGGCACATATGCCTCCCCTGCCCTTAAGCCAGCCCGGCAAAACCTTGGGGACAATCCTGCACGGACATCACCCGAGCCCTGCGCAGCTGCTCACACCACTTGCCCTCTCCTCTCTCCAATGTGCAGATCCAAACAGCAGCAGCAGCAGCAGCGGCCTGTCGGAACAGCCCAGGGCGGAGCAGGCCCGGCGCCGTTCCTGGAGACAGAGAGCACAAGGCCTGGGCAGCCGGGCAGTGAAACCCATACGGCTGAACCGAGTGCCACTGCTGCGTGCTGAGACCAGCAGCCCCAGCACCGGCACTCAGGGGGTGCCAGGGCTGTCCCAGGCTGTGGTGCTGGTCAGCAGCAGCAGCAGCAGCAGCAGCTTCCCCTGCAAAAAGCAGAGCTTGAAGAGAGGCCATCCAGACGGCGCCACAGAGCCACAGTCACTCAGGAGCCCGGCAGCAAAACGCCGCCGGATCGACGATGTGCTGGCCCAAAGTATTGAGACCAGCAGCCCCAGCACCGCCACTCAGGGGGTGCCAGGGCTGTCCCAGGACACTCAGTCACCCAGCAGACAAGCAGCTCCATACAGACCACCCTGGCTCTTCGCTGGCTCCATGAAGGACAAACGCTCCCAGCCTGGGCCAATCCGGATGAGACACGTCCGGCGGCAACAGCGGCAGGAGAAAAAGCTGTACAGTCGGCCTGAAAACCAGAGCAGGATCAGACGAGCATCACCCTCTGGTGCTCGTCCCCCTCAGCCATCAAAATAAACTTTTCTGTTTGTTTGAACTGGGAGAGCCCACATTCCTTTTCCCAGCCTCCTGCATGCTCATGGGAATCATGTTGGAGCAGTGAAGTTGGATGAGATGATCGTAAAATCGTACAATGGTTTGGCTTGGGAGACACTTTAAATCCCATTTAGTTCCACCCTCCCTGCAATAAGCAAGGACACCTTCAACTAGTCAGCTTGTTCCAAGCCCCATCCAACCTGGAATGTTTCCACAGCATCTCTGGGCAACCTGTGGCAGAGACCACAGCATTTTTATCACCCTCATTGATTAAAAATTTCTTCCTTGAAGCTCATTTGAATCATCCCTCCTCCAGTTTAAAACCAACACCCCTTGTCTTATGGCAATAGACCCTGCTAAAATCTTTGTCCTTGTGTCCCCTTGGGCATCTCCCTGGCACCTCCCAGGACGAGGAAGCAATTAGCTTGAAGTAAAATTAGAAATCCACTGAATGCAACAAGGGCAAAACCTCTAGTTTTTCAGCTCCTGCATGTCAGGAGGTGCTGGCACCATGAGGCTCTTGGCCAACAGCTCCTCTCCCTCCATCACCTGTGCTGAAAATGGGAGAAAATCTGTTTATCCACACCAGCACCAGCATCCCATCCTTGAGAAGCAGCAGAGCTGACAGGTAAAGGTTGCTCTGGGGAGAACGGAGGACCACCTCACTCACAGAGCAGCGTGTATTTTGTGAAAAAAATAGCCAGCACCCTCCTGTTCTCTGCAAATGGTACACAAAAAGTTTAAAAAGTATTTAAAAATTGACCAAGTTTTGGAGAAGATGCAGGTCAGACTAGACAAGCCTGGAAAAGACTGTACAAGTGACAGTTCTCCGGGGAAGGTTAGTAGGAAATCCCTTCTTTCTGCTATTAAAATCTCAGGCTGTTGCCATCAGACACTCAAGCCACAAGAGAAAAGTGCTTCAGCACCAGCATCCAACTGAGCATCTGTTTGATCCACCTCAGTGGAAAGCCATCACTTTGCAAGGAGAATTCACATTTGGAGTTACACACAACATACTTCTTTCTGTCTGGAAGTGCTACCGGTTTTGCTACCCAGCATTTCATATTAAATTGTGGAAGTATTTTAAATGAAAGGGGAATGAAAACTCGTGGTATTTAAAGAAAAACTGGCTGGAAAAGTCTCAGATTTGTTCCATTCTGAAAGGGAACCAAGGTACCATGAGTCCTAAAAGACTCACCAGCTCTCTCAAACAAACGAGGAATAAAGCCTAAGAGGAAAATGAACCCACAGATTTGAATTTAATTTGGCCTTAATACAGCTTTACAAAGGATTAGGTTAAGTTTGCAAGACACCTTTACTTTGATTCAGAGATTTGCTTGGGTTTTCCTTCAGAATCCAGAGAGCTGGCAACAGATCGCTGTGCCGTGTCCACAGACGGGTCCAGCAGTCAGGGCAGGGCAAGAGCCAACAGCTCCTGGGAAGCAGCAGAAAAAAGCACCATGGGATGTGCTGAAGAAGGGATGGAAACAGGGTGGGTGGGGTGGAAGGAGCTCTGCTCCCACCTGGGCTGGCTTGTGGGAGTAACTGTGATGAACAAACGCTTGCCTGAACCCAAAAGTAATTCTGCACCCACATCTGGGGTCTCCACGTTTAAAAAAAAAAAAAAACAAAAAAAAACAAAAAAAAACAAAAAAAAACATGGAACTTCTGGAGTGAGTCCAGAGGAGGGTTGCAGCCATGATCCAAGGGCTGGAGCAGTTCTGCTCTGGAGATGGGCTGAGAGAGCTGAGCTTGTTCAGCCTGGAGAAGAGAAGGCTCCAGGGAGACTTCAGAGCCCCCCAGTGCCTGCAGGGCACCAATCTTCTCAAATTCCTGCCATGCTTGCCCACCCCAATCCTGAAGTTTCCACGGCCTCAGAGACTTTATCTTTCGGGAAAAACACATGAGTACTTAAAGTTGGTTCAGAAGCTTCATTTGAGACCGTAGGTAATACTCTGATTTTCCTTTAAGGAGGCTGACCCAAGCAATATGCCCAATGTATCACAGAACAACTCTTCTTTTAAAGAATGAATGAATCAATCAACTGTACTCTTAGAGCTGTCAAAAGAATGAATTAGGACTGGTTAGTATGACCTAATCACCACTGATGACCTGTAGTAAGACCTAAGTCTCCTTAAGCCCGCCAACCTGTTGATGAACCTGTTCCCATTTCTGTTTTTCTCCTTACAGCCGTGCCTGGCATTGACAAAGTCACTGTCAGCACCCACAAGGATAGCCTCCCCGAATTAGGGCAGTGGGTGACAGGGACTAGTGTGACATCATCACCCAGCCCTAAGGTACAAAGGTGGCAACACAACTTGCAGAGCTGAGGACAGGATCGAGGAGAAGGAGCTTGCCCAAGGCTACTGGCGAGTTCTGGTGCCTCTGAGGCACCACAAACGCCTCTCTCTCTGTCCAAACAAGGACTGGGATGCTTTGTCAGGAGGAGAAAGGCCTGCAGCACAGACCTTCCAGGCACTGCTCCCTATCCACAATGGTGCACAACACTGCTGAGAAGTGTCCTCCTGGGAAGAAGCAAGGTGAGAGCAAAATCTCCCTCCCCACGGCTGGCAGTGGGGGAGCGGTCAAGAGCTGCAGCAAGGGGAAGCAGGAGCTCCAACAACGACCCAGGGTAGAGTCCCTCTGGCTCTCTTGGGCCAGCGGGGCCAGGCTGGCCTGTGGGCACATATGCCTCCCCTGCCCTTAAGCCAGCCCGGCAAAACCTTGGGGACAATCCTGCACGGACATCACCCGAGCCCTGCGCAGCTGCTCACACCACTTGCCCTCTCCTCTCTCCAATGTGCAGATCCAAACAGCAGCAGCAGCAGCAGCGGCCTGTCGGAACAGCCCAGGGCGGAGCAGGCCCGGCGCCGTTCCTGGAGACAGAGAGCACAAGGCCCGGGCAGCCGGGCAGTGAAACCCATACGGCTGAACCGAGTGCCACTGCTGCGTGCTGAGACCAGCAGCCCCAGCACCGGCACTCAGGGGGTGCCAGGGCTGTCCCAGGCTGTGGTGCTGGTCAGCAGCAGCAGCAGCAGCAGCTTCCCGTGCAAAAAGCAGAGCTTGAAAAGAGGCCATCCAGACGGCGCCACAGAGCCACAGTCACTCAGGAGCCCGGCAGCAAAACGCCGCCGGATCGACGATGTGCTGGCCCAAAGTATTGAGACCAGCAGCCCCAGCACCGCCACTCAGGGGGTGCCAGGGCTGTCCCAGGACACTCAGTCACCCAGCAGACAAGCAGCTCCATACAGACCACCCTGGCTCTTCGCTGGCTCCATGAAGGACAAACGCTCCCAGCCTGGGCCAATCCGTATGAGACACGTCCGGCGGCAACAGCGGCAGGAGAAAAAGCTGTACAGTCGGCCTGAAAACCAGAGCAGGATCAGACGAGCATCACCCTCTGGTGCTCGTCCCCCTCAGCCATCAAAATAAACTTTTCTGTTTGTTTGAACTGGGAGAGCCCACATTCCTTTTCCCAGCCTCCTGCATGCTCATGGGAATCATGTTGGAGCAGTGAAGTTGGATGAGATGATCGTAAAATCGTACAATGGTTTGGCTTGGGAGACACTTTAAATCCCATTTAGTTCCACCCTCCCTGCAATAAGCAAGGACACCTTCAACTAGTCAGCTTGTTCCAAGCCCCATCCAACCTGGAATGTTTCCACAGCATCTCTGGGCAACCTGTGGCAGAGACCACAGCATTTTTATCACCCTCATTGATTAAAAATTTCTTCCTTGAAGCTCATTTGAATCATCCCTCCTCCAGTTTAAAACCAACACCCCTTGTCTTATGGCAATAGACCCTGCTAAAATCTTTGTCCTTGTGTCCCCTTGGGCATCTCCCTGGCACCTCCCAGGACGAGGAAGCAATTAGCTTGAAGTAAAATTAGAAATCCACTGAATGCAACAAGGGCAAAACCTCTAGTTTTTCAGCTCCTGCATGTCAGGAGGTGCTGGCACCATGAGGCTCTTGGCCAACAGCTCCTCTCCCTCCATCACCTGTGCTGAAAATGGGAGAAAATCTGTTTATCCACACCAGCACCAGCATCCCATCCTTGAGAAGCAGCAGAGCTTACTGGTAAAGGTTGCTCTGGGGAGAACGGAGGACCACCTCACTCACAGAGCAGCGTGTATTTTGTGAAAAAAATAGCCAGCACCCTCCTGTTCTCTGCAAATGGTACACAAAAAGTTTAAAAAGTATTTAAAAATTGACCAAGTTTTGGAGAAGATGCAGGTCAGACTAGACGAGCCTGGAAAAGACTGTACAAGTGACAGTTCTCCGGGGAAGGTTAGTAGGAAATCCCTTCTTTCTGCTATTAAAATCTCAGGCTGTTGCCATCAGACACTCAAGCCACAAGAGAAAAGTGCTTCAGCACCAGCATCCAACTGAGCATCTGTTTGATCCACCTCAGTGGAAAGCCATCACTTTGCAAGGAGAATTCACATTTGGAGTTACACACAACATACTTCTTTCTGTCTGGAAGTGCTACCGGTTTTGCTACCCAGCATTTCATATTAAATTGTGGAAGTATTTTAAATGAAAGGGGAATGAAAACTCGTGGTATTTAAAGAAAAACTGGCTGGAAAAGTCTCAGATTTGTTCCATTCTGAAAGGGAACCAAGGTACCATGAGTCCTAAAAGACTCACCAGCTCTCTCAAACAAACGAGGAATAAAGCCTAAGAGGAAAATGAACCCACAGATTTGAATTTAATTTGGCCTTAATACAGCTTTACAAAGGATTAGGTTAAGTTTGCAAGACACCTTTACTTTGATTCAGAGATTTGCTTGGGTTTTCCTTCAGAATCCAGAGAGCTGGCAACAGATCGCTGTGCCGTGTCCACAGACGGGTCCAGCAGTCAGGGCAGGGCAAGAGCCAACAGCTCCTGGGAAGCAGCAGAAAAAAGCACCATGGGATGTGCTGAAGAAGGGATGGAAACAGGGTGGGTGGGGTGGAAGGAGCTCTGCTCCCACCTGGGCTGGCTTGTGGGAGTAACTGTGATGAACAAACGCTTGCCTGAACCCAAAAGTAATTCTGCACCCACATCTGGGGTCTCCACGTTTAAAAAAAAAAAAAAAAAAAAAAAAAAAAAAAAACAAAAAAAAAAACATGGAACTTCTGGAGTGAGTCCAGAGGAGGGTTGCAGCCATGATCCAAGGGCTGGAGCAGTTCTGCTCTGGAGATGGGCTGAGAGAGCTGAGCTTGTTCAGCCTGGAGAAGAGAAGGCTCCAGGGAGACTTCAGAGCCCCCCAGTGCCTGCAGGGCACCAATCTTCTCAAATTCCTGCCATGCTTGCCCACCCCAATCCTGAAGTTTCCACGGCCTCAGAGACTTTATCTTTCGGGAAAAACACATGAGTACTTAAAGTTGGTTCAGAAGCTTCATTTGAGACCGTAGGTAATACTCTGATTTTCCTTTAAGGAGGCTGACCCAAGCAATATGCCCAATGTATCACAGAACAACTCTTCTTTTAAAGAATGAATGAATCAATCAACTGTACTCTTAGAGCTGTCAAAAGAATGAATTAGGACTGGTTAGTATGACCTAATCACCACTGATGACCTGTAGTAAGACCTAAGTCTCCTTAAGCCCGCCAACCTGTTGATGAACCTGTTCCCATTTCTGTTTTTCTCCTTACAGCCGTGCCTGGCATTGACAAAGTCACTGTCAGCACCCACAAGGATAGCCTCCCCGAATTAGGGCAGTGGGTGACAGGGACTAGTGTGACATCATCACCCAGCCCTAAGGTACAAAGGTGGCAACACAACTTGCAGAGCTGAGGACAGGATCGAGGAGAAGGAGCTTGCCCAAGGCTACTGGCGAGTTCTGGTGCCTCTGAGGCACCACAAACGCCTCTCTCTCTGTCCAAACAAGGACTGGGATGCTTTGTCAGGAGGAGAAAGGCCTGCAGCACAGACCTTCCAGGCACTGCTCCCTATCCACAATGGTGCACAACACTGCTGAGAAGTGTCCTCCTGGGAAGAAGCAAGGTGAGAGCAAAATCTCCCTCCCCACGGCTGGCAGTGGGGGAGCGGTCAAGAGCTGCAGCAAGGGGAAGCAGGAGCTCCAACAACGACCCAGGGTAGAGTCCCTCTGGCTCTCTTGGGCCAGCGGGGCCAGGCTGGCCTGTGGGCACATATGCCTCCCCTGCCCTTAAGCCAGCCCGGCAAGGCCTTGGGGACAATCCTGCACGGACATCACCCGAGCCCTGCGCAGCTGCTCACACCACTTGCCCTCTCCTCTCTCCAATGTGCAGATCCAAACAGCAGCAGCAGCAGCAGCGGCCTGTCGGAACAGCCCAGGGCGGAGCAGGCCTGGCGCCGTTCCTGGAGACAGAGAGCACAAGGCCCGGGCAGCCGGGCAGTGAAACCCATACGGCTGAACCGAGTGCCACTGCTGCGTGCTGAGACCAGCAGCCCCAGCACCGGCACTCAGGGGGTGCCAGGGCTGTCCCAGGCTGTGGTGCTGGTCAGCAGCAGCAGCAGCAGCAGCTTCCCGTGCAAAAAGCAGAGCTTGAAAAGAGGCCATCCAGACGGCGCCACAGAGCCACAGTCACTCAGGAGCCCGGCAGCAAAACGCCGCCGGATCGACGATGTGCTGGCCCAAAGTATTGAGACCAGCAGCCCCAGCACCGCCACTCAGGGGGTGCCAGGGCTGTCCCAGGACACTCAGTCACCCAGCAGACAAGCAGCTCCATACAGACCACCCTGGCTCTTCGCTGGCTCCATGAAGGACAAACGCTCCCAGCCTGGGCCAATCCGGATGAGACACGTCCGGCGGCAACAGCGGCAGGAGAAAAAGCTGTACAGTCGGCCTGAAAACCAGAGCAGGATCAGACGAGCATCACCCTCTGGTGCTCGTCCCCCTCAGCCATCAAAATAAACTTTTCTGTTTGTTTGAACTGGGAGAGCCCACATTCCTTTTCCCAGCCTCCTGCATGCTCATGGGAATCATGTTGGAGCAGTGAAGTTGGATGAGATGATCGTAAAATCGTACAATGGTTTGGCTTGGGAGACACTTTAAATCCCATTTAGTTCCACCCTCCCTGCAATAAGCAAGGACACCTTCAACTAGTCAGCTTGTTCCAAGCCCCATCCAACCTGGAATGTTTCCACAGCATCTCTGGGCAACCTGTGGCAGAGACCACAGCATTTTTATCACCCTCATTGATTAAAAATTTCTTCCTTGAAGCTCATTTGAATCATCCCTCCTCCAGTTTAAAACCAACACCCCTTGTCTTATGGCAATAGACCCTGCTAAAATCTTTGTCCTTGTGTCCCCTTGGGCATCTCCCTGGCACCTCCCAGGACGAGGAAGCAATTAGCTTGAAGTAAAATTAGAAATCCACTGAATGCAACAAGGGCAAAACCTCTAGTTTTTCAGCTCCTGCATGTCAGGAGGTGCTGGCACCATGAGGCTCTTGGCCAACAGCTCCTCTCCCTCCATCACCTGTGCTGAAAATGGGAGAAAATCTGTTTATCCACACCAGCACCAGCATCCCATCCTTGAGAAGCAGCAGAGCTTACTGGTAAAGGTTGCTCTGGGGAGAACGGAGGACCACCTCACTCACAGAGCAGCGTGTATTTTGTGAAAAAAATAGCCAGCACCCTCCTGTTCTCTGCAAATGGTACACAAAAAGTTTAAAAAGTATTTAAAAATTGACCAAGTTTTGGAGAAGATGCAGGTCAGACTAGACGAGCCTGGAAAAGACTGTACAAGTGACAGTTCTCCGGGGAAGGTTAGTAGGAAATCCCTTCTTTCTGCTATTAAAATCTCAGGCTGTTGCCATCAGACACTCAAGCCACAAGAGAAAAGTGCTTCAGCACCAGCATCCAACTGAGCATCTGTTTGATCCACCTCAGTGGAAAGCCATCACTTTGCAAGGAGAATTCACATTTGGAGTTACACACAACATACTTCTTTCTGTCTGGAAGTGCTACCGGTTTTGCTACCCAGCATTTCATATTAAATTGTGGAAGTATTTTAAATGAAAGGGGAATGAAAACTCGTGGTATTTAAAGAAAAACTGGCTGGAAAAGTCTCAGATTTGTTCCATTCTGAAAGGGAACCAAGGTACCATGAGTCCTAAAAGACTCACCAGCTCTCTCAAACAAACGAGGAATAAAGCCTAAGAGGAAAATGAACCCACAGATTTGAATTTAATTTGGCCTTAATACAGCTTTACAAAGGATTAGGTTAAGTTTGCAAGACACCTTTACTTTGATTCAGAGATTTGCTTGGGTTTTCCTTCAGAATCCAGAGAGCTGGCAACAGATCGCTGTGCCGTGTCCACAGACGGGTCCAGCAGTCAGGGCAGGGCAAGAGCCAACAGCTCCTGGGAAGCAGCAGAAAAAAGCACCATGGGATGTGCTGAAGAAGGGATGGAAACAGGGTGGGTGGGGTGGAAGGAGCTCTGCTCCCACCTGGGCTGGCTTGTGGGAGTAACTGTGATGAACAAACGCTTGCCTGAACCCAAAAGTAATTCTGCACCCACATCTGGGGTCTCCACGTTTAAAAAAAAAAAAAAAAAAAAAAAAAAAAAAAAACAAAAAAAAAAACATGGAACTTCTGGAGTGAGTCCAGAGGAGGGTTGCAGCCATGATCCAAGGGCTGGAGCAGTTCTGCTCTGGAGATGGGCTGAGAGAGCTGAGCTTGTTCAGCCTGGAGAAGAGAAGGCTCCAGGGAGACTTCAGAGCCCCCCAGTGCCTGCAGGGCACCAATCTTCTCAAATTCCTGCCATGCTTGCCCACCCCAATCCTGAAGTTTCCACGGCCTCAGAGACTTTATCTTTCGGGAAAAACACATGAGTACTTAAAGTTGGTTCAGAAGCTTCATTTGAGACCGTAGGTAATACTCTGATTTTCCTTTAAGGAGGCTGACCCAAGCAATATGCCCAATGTATCACAGAACAACTCTTCTTTTAAAGAATGAATGAATCAATCAACTGTACTCTTAGAGCTGTCAAAAGAATGAATTAGGACTGGTTAGTATGACCTAATCACCACTGATGACCTGTAGTAAGACCTAAGTCTCCTTAAGCCCGCCAACCTGTTGATGAACCTGTTCCCATTTCTGTTTTTCTCCTTACAGCCGTGCCTGGCATTGACAAAGTCACTGTCAGCACCCACAAGGATAGCCTCCCCGAATTAGGGCAGTGGGTGACAGGGACTAGTGTGACATCATCACCCAGCCCTAAGGTACAAAGGTGGCAACACAACTTGCAGAGCTGAGGACAGGATCGAGGAGAAGGAGCTTGCCCAAGGCTACTGGCGAGTTCTGGTGCCTCTGAGGCACCACAAACGCCTCTCTCTCTGTCCAAACAAGGACTGGGATGCTTTGTCAGGAGGAGAAAGGCCTGCAGCACAGACCTTCCAGGCACTGCTCCCTATCCACAATGGTGCACAACACTGCTGAGAAGTGTCCTCCTGGGAAGAAGCAAGGTGAGAGCAAAATCTCCCTCCCCACGGCTGGCAGTGGGGGAGCGGTCAAGAGCTGCAGCAAGGGGAAGCAGGAGCTCCAACAACGACCCAGGGTAGACTCCCTCTGGCTCTCTTGGGCCAGCGGGGCCAGGCTGGCCTGTGGGCACATATGCCTCCCCTGCCCTTAAGCCAGCCCGGCAAGGCCTTGGGGACAATCCTGCACGGACATCACCCGAGCCCTGCGCAGCTGCTCACACCACTTGCCCTCTCCTCTCTCCAATGTGCAGATCCAAACAGCAGCAGCAGCAGCAGCGGCCTGTCGGAACAGCCCAGGGCGGAGCAGGCCCGGCGCCGTTCCTGGAGACAGAGAGCACAAGGCCCGGGCAGCCGGGCAGTGAAACCCATACGGCTGAACCGAGTGCCACTGCTGCGTGCTGAGACCAGCAGCCCCAGCACCGGCACTCAGGGGGTGCCAGGGCTGTCCCAGGCTGTGGTGCTGGTCAGCAGCAGCAGCAGCAGCAGCTTCCCCTGCAAAAAGCAGAGCTTGAAGAGAGGCCATCCAGAGGGCGTCACAGAGCCACAGTCACTCAGGAGCCCGGCAGCAAAACGCCGCCGGATCAACGATGTGCTGGCCCAAAATACTGAGGCCAGCAGCCCCAGCACCGCCACTCAGGGGGTGCCAGGGCTGTCTCAAAGTGTGGTTCTGGTCAGAAGCAGCAGCAGCAGCAGCTTCCCCTGCAAAAAGCAGAGCTTGAAGAGAGGCCATCCAGAGGGCGCCACAGAGCCACAGACACTCAGGAGCCCGGCAGCAAAACACCGCCGGATCGCCCAAAGTATTGAGACCAGCAGCCCCAGCACCGCCACTCAGGGGGTGCCAGGGCTGTCCCAGGACACTCAGTCACCCAGCAGACAAGCAGCTCCATACAGACCACCCTGGCTCTTCGCTGGCTCCATGAAGGACAAACGCTCCCAGCCTGGGCCAATCCGGATGAGACACGTCCGGCGGCAACAGCGGCAGGAGAAAAAGCTGTACAGTCGGCCTGAAAACCAGAGCAGGATCAGACGAGCATCACCCTCTGGTGCTCGTCCCCCTCAGCCATCAAAATAAACTTTTCTGTTTGTTTGAACTGGGAGAGCCCACATTCCTTTTCCCAGCCTCCTGCATGCTCATGGGAATCATGTTGGAGCAGTGAAGTTGGATGAGATGATCGTAAAATCGTACAATGGTTTGGCTTGGGAGACACTTTAAATCCCATTTAGTTCCACCCTCCCTGCAATAAGCAAGGACACCTTCAACTAGTCAGCTTGTTCCAAGCCCCATCCAACCTGGAATGTTTCCACAGCATCTCTGGGCAACCTGTGGCAGAGACCACAGCATTTTTATCACCCTCATTGATTAAAAATTTCTTCCTTGAAGCTCATTTGAATCATCCCTCCTCCAGTTTAAAACCAACACCCCTTGTCTTATGGCAATAGACCCTGCTAAAATCTTTGTCCTTGTGTCCCCTTGGGCATCTCCCTGGCACCTCCCAGGACGAGGAAGCAATTAGCTTGAAGTAAAATTAGAAATCCACTGAATGCAACAAGGGCAAAACCTCTAGTTTTTCAGCTCCTGCATGTCAGGAGGTGCTGGCACCATGAGGCTCTTGGCCAACAGCTCCTCTCCCTCCATCACCTGTGCTGAAAATGGGAGAAAATCTGTTTATCCACACCAGCACCAGCATCCCATCCTTGAGAAGCAGCAGAGCTTACTGGTAAAGGTTGCTCTGGGGAGAACGGAGGACCACCTCACTCACAGAGCAGCGTGTATTTTGTGAAAAAAATAGCCAGCACCCTCCTGTTCTCTGCAAATGGTACACAAAAAGTTTAAAAAGTATTTAAAAATTGACCAAGTTTTGGAGAAGATGCAGGTCAGACTAGACGAGCCTGGAAAAGACTGTACAAGTGACAGTTCTCCGGGGAAGGTTAGTAGGAAATCCCTTCTTTCTGCTATTAAAATCTCAGGCTGTTGCCATCAGACACTCAAGCCACAAGAGAAAAGTGCTTCAGCACCAGCATCCAACTGAGCATCTGTTTGATCCACCTCAGTGGAAAGCCATCACTTTGCAAGGAGAATTCACATTTGGAGTTACACACAACATACTTCTTTCTGTCTGGAAGTGCTACCGGTTTTGCTACCCAGCATTTCATATTAAATTGTGGAAGTATTTTAAATGAAAGGGGAATGAAAACTCGTGGTATTTAAAGAAAAACTGGCTGGAAAAGTCTCAGATTTGTTCCATTCTGAAAGGGAACCAAGGTACCATGAGTCCTAAAAGACTCACCAGCTCTCTCAAACAAACGAGGAATAAAGCCTAAGAGGAAAATGAACCCACAGATTTGAATTTAATTTGGCCTTAATACAGCTTTACAAAGGATTAGGTTAAGTTTGCAAGACACCTTTACTTTGATTCAGAGATTTGCTTGGGTTTTCCTTCAGAATCCAGAGAGCTGGCAACAGATCGCTGTGCAGTGTCCACAGACGGGTCCAGCAGTCAGGGCAGGGCAAGAGCCAACAGCTCCTGGGAAGCAGCAGAAAAAAGCACCATGGGATGTGCTGAAGAAGGGATGGAAACAGGGTGGGTGGGGTGGAAGGAGCTCTGCTCCCACCTGGGCTGGCTTGTGGGAGTAACTGTGATGAACAAACGCTTGCCTGAACCCAAAAGTAATTCTGCACCCACATCTGGGGTCTCCACGTTTAAAAAAAAAAAAAAAAAAAAAAAAACAAAAAACATGGAACTTCTGGAGTGAGTCCAGAGGAGGGTTGCAGCCATGATCCAAGGGCTGGAGCAGTTCTGCTCTGGAGATGGGCTGAGAGAGCTGAGCTTGTTCAGCCTGGAGAAGAGAAGGCTCCAGGGAGACTTCAGAGCCCCCCAGTGCCTACAGGGCACCAATCTTCTCAAATTCCTGCCATGCTTGCCCACCTCAATCCTGAAGTTTCCACGGCCTCAGAGACTTTATCTTTCGGGAAAAACACATGAGTACTTAAAGTTGGTTCAGAAGCTTCATTTGAGACCGTAGGTAATACTCTGATTTTCCTTTAAGGAGGCTGACCCAAGCAATATGCCCAATGTATCACAGAACAACTCTTCTTTTAAAGAATGAATGAATCAATCAACTGTACTCTTAGAGCTGTCAAAAGAATGAATTAGGACTGGTTAGTATGACCTAATCACCACTGATGACCTGTAGTAAGACCTAAGTCTCCTTAAGCCCGCCAACCTGTTGATGAACCTGTTCCCATTTCTGTTTTTCTCCTTACAGCCGTGCCTGGCATTGACAAAGTCACTGTCAGCACCCACAAGGATAGCCTCCCCGAATTAGGGCAGTGGGTGACAGGGACTAGTGTGACATCATCACCCAGCCCTAAGGTACAAAGGTGGCAACACAACTTGCAGAGCTGAGGACAGGATCGAGGAGAAGGAGCTTGCCCAAGGCTACTGGCGAGTTCTGGTGCCTCTGAGGCACCACAAACGCCTCTCTCTCTGTCCAAACAAGGACTGGGATGCTTTGTCAGGAGGAGAAAGGCCTGCAGCACAGACCTTCCAGGCACTGCTCCCTATCCACAATGGTGCACAACACTGCTGAGAAGTGTCCTCCTGGGAAGAAGCAAGGTGAGAGCAAAATCTCCCTCCCCACGGCTGGCAGTGGGGGAGCGGTCAAGAGCTGCAGCAAGGGGAAGCAGGAGCTCCAACAACGACCCAGGGTAGAGTCCCTCTGGCTCTCTTGGGCCAGCGGGGCCAGGCTGGCCTGTGGGCACATATGCCTCCCCTGCCCTTAAGCCAGCCCGGCAAGGCCTTGGGGACAATCCTGCACGGACATCACCCGAGCCCTGCGCAGGTGCTCACACCACTTGCCCTCTCCTCTCTCCAATGTGCAGATCCAAACAGCAGCAGCAGAAGCGGCGGCCTGTCGGAACAGCCCAGGGCGGAGCAGGCCCGGCGCCGTTCCTGGAGACAGAGAGCACAAGGCCCGGGCAGCCAGGCAGTGAAAACCATACGGCTGAACCGAGTGCCACTGCTGCGTGCCAAGACCAGCAGCCCCAGCACCGGCACTCAGGGGGTGCCAGGGCTGTCTCAAAGTGTGGTTCTGGTCAGAAGCAGCAGCAGCATCAGCTTCCCCTGCAAAAAGCAGAGCTTGAAGAGAGGCCATCCAGAGGGCGCCACAGAGCCACAGACACTCAGGAGCCCGGCAGCAAAACACCGCCGGATCGCCCAAAGTATTGAGACCAGCAGCCCCAGCACCGCCACTCAGGGGGTGCCAGGGCTGTCCCAGACTGTGGTGCTGGTCAGCAGCAGCAGCAGCAGCAGCTTCCCCTGCAAAAAGCAGAGCTTGAAGAGGGGCCATCCAGACGGCGCCACAGAGCCACAGTCACTCAGGAGCCCGGCAGCAAAACGCCGCCGGATCGACGATGTGCTGGCCCAAAGTATTGAGACCAGCAGCCCCAGCACCGCCACTCAGGGGGTGCCAGGGCTGTCCCAGGACACTCAGTCACCCAGCAGACAAGCAGCTCCATACAGACCACCCTGGCTCTTCGCTGGCTCCATGAAGGACAAACGCTCCCAGCCTGGGCCAATCCGTATGAGACACGTCCGGCGGCAACAGCGGCAGGAGAAAAAGCTGTACAGTCGGCCTGAAAACCAGAGCAGGATCAGACGAGCATCACCCTCTGGTGCTCGTCCCCCTCAGCCATCAAAATAAACTTTTCTGTTTGTTTGAACTGGGAGAGCCCACATTCCTTTTCCCAGCCTCCTGCATGCTCATGGGAATCATGTTGGAGCAGTGAAGTTGGATGAGATGATCGTAAAATCGTACAATGGTTTGGCTTGGGAGACACTTTAAATCTCATTTACTTCCACCCTCCCTGCAATAAGCAAGGACACCTTCAACTAGTCAGCTTGTTCCAAGCCCCATCCAACCTGGAATGTTTCCACAGCATCTCTGGGCAACCTGTGGCAGAGACCACAGCATTTTTATCACCCTCATTGATAAAAAATTTCTTCCTTGAAGCTCATTTGAATCATCCCTCCTCCAGTTTAAAACCAACACCCCTTGTCTTATGGCAATAGACCCTGCTAAAATCTTTGTCCTTGTGTCCCCTTGGGCATCTCCCTGGCACCTCCCAGGACGAGGAAGCAATTAGCTTGAAGTAAAATTAGAAATCCACTGAATGCAACAAGGGCAAAACCTCTAGTTTTTCAGCTCCTGCATGTCAGGAGGTGCTGGCACCATGAGGCTCTTGGCCAACAGCTCCTCTCCCTCCATCACCTGTGCTGAAAATGGGAGAAAATCTGTTTATCCACACCAGCACCAGCATCCCATCCTTGAGAAGCAGCAGAGCTGACAGGTAAAGGTTGCTCTGGGGAGAACGGAGGACCACCTCACTCACAGAGCAGCGTGTATTTTGTGAAAAAAATAGCCAGCACCCTCCTGTTCTCTGCAAATGGTACACAAAAAGTTTAAAAAGTATTTAAAAATTGACCAAGTTTTGGAGAAGATGCAGGTCAGACTAGACGAGGCTGGAAAAGACTGTACAAGTGACAGTTCTCCGGGGAAGGTTAGTAGGAAATCCCTTCTTTCTGCTATTAAAATCTCAGGCTGTTGCCATCAGACACTCAAGCCACAAGAGAAAAGTGCTTCAGCACCAGCATCCAACTGAGCATCTGTTTGATCCACCTCAGTGGAAAGCCATCACTTTGCAAGGAGAATTCACATTTGGAGTTACACACAACATACTTCTTTCTGTCTGGAAGTGCTACCGGTTTTGCTACCCAGCATTTCATATTAAATTGTGGAAGTATTTTAAATGAAAGGGGAATGAAAACTCGTGGTATTTAAAGAAAAACTGGCTGGAAAAGTCTCAGATTTGTTCCATTCTGAAAGGGAACCAAGGTACCATGAGTCCTAAAAGACTCACCAGCTCTCTCAAACAAACGAGGAATAAAGCCTAAGAGGAAAATGAACCCACAGATTTGAATTTAATTTGGCCTTAATACAGCTTTACAAAGGATTAGGTTAAGTTTGCAAGACACCTTTACTTTGATTCAGAGATTTGCTTGGGTTTTCCTTCAGAATCCAGAGAGCTGGCAACAGATCGCTGTGCAGTGTCCACAGACGGGTCCAGCAGTCAGGGCAGGGCAAGAGCCAACAGCTCCTGGGAAGCAGCAGAAAAAAGCACCATGGGATGTGCTGAAGAAGGGATGGAAACAGGGTGGGTGGGGTGGAAGGAGCTCTGCTCCCACCTGGGCTGGCTTGTGGGAGTAACTGTGATGAACAAACGCTTGCCTGAACCCAAAAGTAATTCTGCACCCACATCTGGGGTCTCCACGTTTAAAAAAAAAAAAAAAAAAAAAAAAAACAAAAAACATGGAACTTCTGGAGTGAGTCCAGAGGAGGGTTGCAGCCATGATCCAAGGGCTGGAGCAGTTCTGCTCTGGAGATGGGCTGAGAGAGCTGAGCTTGTTCAGCCTGGAGAAGAGAAGGCTCCAGGGAGACTTCAGAGCCCCCCAGTGCCTACAGGGCACCAATCTTCTCAAATTCCTGCCATGCTTGCCCACCTCAATCCTGAAGTTTCCACGGCCTCAGAGACTTTATCTTTCGGGAAAAACACATGAGTACTTAAAGTTGGTTCAGAAGCTTCATTTGAGACCGTAGGTAATACTCTGATTTTCCTTTAAGGAGGCTGACCCAAGCAATATGCCCAATGTATCACAGAACAACTCTTCTTTTAAAGAATGAATGAATCAATCAACTGTACTCTTAGAGCTGTCAAAAGAATGAATTAGGACTGGTTAGTATGACCTAATCACCACTGATGACCTGTAGTAAGACCTAAGTCTCCTTAAGCCCGCCAACCTGTTGATGAACCTGTTCCCATTTCTGTTTTTCTCCTTACAGCCGTGCCTGGCATTGACAAAGTCACTCTCAGCACCCACAAGGATAGCCTCCCCGAATTAGGGCAGTGGGTGACAGGGACTAGTGTGACATCATCACCCAGCCCTAAGGTACAAAGGTGGCAACACAACTTGCAGAGCTGAGGACAGGATCGAGGAGAAGGAGCTTGCCCAAGGCTACTGGCGAGTTCTGGTGCCTCTGAGGCACCACAAACGCCTCTCTCTCTGTCCAAACAAGGACTGGGATGCTTTGTCAGGAGGAGAAAGGCCTGCAGCACAGACCTTCCAGGCACTGCTCCCTATCCACAATGGTGCACAACACTGCTGAGAAGTGTCCTCCTGGGAAGAAGCAAGGTGAGAGCAAAATCTCCCTCCCCACGGCTGGCAGTGGGGGAGCGGTCAAGAGCTGCAGCAAGGGGAAGCAGGAGCTCCAACAACGACCCAGGGTAGAGTCCCTCTGGCTCTCTTGGGCCAGCGGGGCCAGGCTGGCCTGTGGGCACATATGCCTCCCCTGCCCTTAAGCCAGCCCGGCAAGGCCTTGGGGACAATCCTGCACGGACATCACCCGAGCCCTGCGCAGGTGCTCACACCACTTGCCCTCTCCTCTCTCCAATGTGCAGATCCAAACAGCAGCAGCAGAAGCGGCGGCCTGTCGGAACAGCCCAGGGCGGAGCAGGCCCGGCGCCGTTCCTGGAGACAGAGAGCACAAGGCCCGGGCAGCCAGGCAGTGAAAACCATACGGCTGAACCGAGTGCCACTGCTGCGTGCCAAGACCAGCAGCCCCAGCACCGGCACTCAGGGGGTGCCAGGGCTGTCTCAAAGTGTGGTTCTGGTCAGAAGCAGCAGCAGCATCAGCTTCCCCTGCAAAAAGCAGAGCTTGAAGAGAGGCCATCCAGAGGGCGTCACAGAGCCACAGTCACTCAGGAGCCCGGCAGCAAAACACCGCCGGATCGCCCAAAGTATTGAGACCAGCAGCCCCAGCACCGCCACTCAGGGGGTGCCAGGGCTGTCCCAGACTGTGGTGCTGGTCAGCAGCAGCAGCAGCAGGAGCTTCCCCTGCAAAAAGCAGAGCTTGAAGAGGGGCCATCCAGACGGCGCCACAGAGCCACAGTCACTCAGGAGCCCGGCAGCAAAACGCCGCCGGATCGACGATGTGCTGGCCCAAAGTATTGAGACCAGCAGCCCCAGCACCGCCACTCAGGGGGTGCCAGGGCTGTCCCAGGACACTCAGTCACCCAGCAGACAAGCAGCTCCATACAGACCACCCTGGCTCTTCGCTGGCTCCATGAAGGACAAACGCTCCCAGCCTGGGCCAATCCGTATGAGACACGTCCGGCGGCAACAGCGGCAGGAGAAAAAGCTGTACAGTCGGCCTGAAAACCAGAGCAGGATCAGACGAGCATCACCCTCTGGTGCTCGTCCCCCTCAGCCATCAAAATAAACTTTTCTGTTTGTTTGAACTGGGAGAGCCCACATTCCTTTTCCCAGCCTCCTGCATGCTCATGGGAATCATGTTGGAGCAGTGAAGTTGGATGAGATGATCGTAAAATCGTACAATGGTTTGGCTTGGGAGACACTTTAAATCTCATTTACTTCCACCCTCCCTGCAATAAGCAAGGACACCTTCAACTAGTCAGCTTGTTCCAAGCCCCATCCAACCTGGAATGTTTCCACAGCATCTCTGGGCAACCTGTGGCAGAGACCACAGCATTTTTATCACCCTCATTGATAAAAAATTTCTTCCTTGAAGCTCATTTGAATCATCCCTCCTCCAGTTTAAAACCAACACCCCTTGTCTTATGGCAATAGACCCTGCTAAAATCTTTGTCCTTGTGTCCCCTTGGGCATCTCCCTGGCACCTCCCAGGACGAGGAAGCAATTAGCTTGAAGTAAAATTAGAAATCCACTGAATGCAACAAGGGCAAAACCTCTAGTTTTTCAGCTCCTGCATGTCAGGAGGTGCTGGCACCATGAGGCTCTTGGCCAACAGCTCCTCTCCCTCCATCACCTGTGCTGAAAATGGGAGAAAATCTGTTTATCCACACCAGCACCAGCATCCCATCCTTGAGAAGCAGCAGAGCTGACAGGTAAAGGTTGCTCTGGGGAGAACGGAGGACCACCTCACTCACAGAGCAGCGTGTATTTTGTGAAAAAAATAGCCAGCACCCTCCTGTTCTCTGCAAATGGTACACAAAAAGTTTAAAAAGTATTTAAAAATTGACCAAGTTTTGGAGAAGATGCAGGTCAGACTAGACGAGGCTGGAAAAGACTGTACAAGTGACAGTTCTCCGGGGAAGGTTAGTAGGAAATCCCTTCTTTCTGCTATTAAAATCTCAGGCTGTTGCCATCAGACACTCAAGCCACAAGAGAAAAGTGCTTCAGCACCAGCATCCAACTGAGCATCTGTTTGATCCACCTCAGTGGAAAGCCATCACTTTGCAAGGAGAATTCACATTTGGAGTTACACACAACATACTTCTTTCTGTCTGGAAGTGCTACCGGGTTTGCTACCCAGCATTTCATATTAAATTGTGGAAGTATTTTAAATGAAAGGGGAATGAAAACTCGTGGTATTTAAAGAAAAACTGGCTGGAAAAGTCTCAGATTTGTTCCATTCTGAAAGGGAACCAAGGTACCATGAGTCCTAAAAGACTCACCAGCTCTCTCAAACAAACGAGGAATAAAGCCTAAGAGGAAAATGAACCCACAGATTTGAATTTAATTTGGCCTTAATACAGCTTTACAAAGGATTAGGTTAAGTTTGCAAGACACCTTTACTTTGATTCAGAGATTTGCTTGGGTTTTCCTTCAGAATCCAGAGAGCTGGCAACAGATCGCTGTGCAGTGTCCACAGACGGGTCCAGCAGTCAGGGCAGGGCAAGAGCCAACAGCTCCTGGGAAGCAGCAGAAAAAAGCACCATGGGATGTGCTGAAGAAGGGATGGAAACAGGGTGGGTGGGGTGGAAGGAGCTCTGCTCCCACCTGGGCTGGCTTGTGGGAGTAACTGTGATGAACAAACGCTTGCCTGAACCCAAAAGTAATTCTGCACCCACATCTGGGGTCTCCACGTTTAAAAAAAAAAAAAAAAACACAAAAAAAAACAAAAACATGGAACTTCTGGAGTGAGTCCAGAGGAGGGTTGCAGCCATGATCCAAGGGCTGGAGCAGTTCTGCTCTGGAGATGGGCTGAGAGAGCTGAGCTTGTTCAGCCTGGAGAAGAGAAGGCTCCAGGGAGACTTCAGAGCCCCCCAGTGCCTACAGGGCACCAATCTTCTCAAATTCCTGCCATGCTTGCCCACCCCAATCCTGAAGTTTCCACGGCCTCAGAGACTTTATCTTTCGGGAAAAACACATGAGTACTTAAAGTTGGTTCAGAAGCTTCATTTGAGACCGTAGGTAATACTCTGATTTTCCTTTAAGGAGGCTGACCCAAGCAATATGCCCAATGTATCACAGAACAACTCTTCTTTTAAAGAATGAATGAATCAATCAACTGTACTCTTAGAGCTGTCAAAAGAATGAATTAGGACTGGTTAGTATGACCTAATCACCACTGATGACCTGTAGTAAGACCTAAGTCTCCTTAAGCCCGCCAACCTGTTGATGAACCTGTTCCCATTTCTGTTTTTCTCCTTACAGCCGTGCCTGGCATTGACAAAGTCACTGTCAGCACCCACAAGGATAGCCTCCCCGAATTAGGGCAGTGGGTGACAGGGACTAGTGTGACATCATCACCCAGCCCTAAGGTACAAAGGTGGCAACACAACTTGCAGAGCTGAGGACAGGATCGAGGAGAAGGAGCTTGCCCAAGGCTACTGGCGAGTTCTGGTGCCTCTGAGGCACCACAAACGCCTCTCTCTCTGTCCAAACAAGGACTGGGATGCTTTGTCAGGAGGAGAAAGGCCTGCAGCACAGACCTTCCAGGCACTGCTCCCTATCCACAATGGTGCACAACACTGCTGAGAAGTGTCCTCCTGGGAAGAAGCAAGGTGAGAGCAAAATCTCCCTCCCCACGGCTGGCAGTGGGGGAGCGGTCAAGAGCTGCAGCAAGGGGAAGCAGGAGCTCCAACAACGACCCAGGGTAGAGTCCCTCTGGCTCTCTTGGGCCAGCGGGGCCAGGCTGGCCTGTGGGCACATATGCCTCCCCTGCCCTTAAGCCAGCCCGGCAAGGCCTTGGGGACAATCCTGCACGGACATCACCCGAGCCCTGCGCAGGTGCTCACACCACTTGCCCTCTCCTCTCTCCAATGTGCAGATCCAAACAGCAGCAGCAGAAGCGGCGGCCTGTCGGAACAGCCCAGGGCGGAGCAGGCCCGGCGCCGTTCCTGGAGACAGAGAGCACAAGGCCCGGGCAGCCAGGCAGTGAAACCCATACGGCTGAACCGAGTGCCACTGCTGCGTGCCAAGACCAGCAGCCCCAGCACCGCCACTCAGGGGGTGCCAGGGCTGTCTCAAAGTGTGGTTCTGGTCAGAAGCAGCAGCAGCAGCAGCTTCCCCTGCAAAAAGCAGAGCTTGAAGAGAGGCCATCCAGAGGGCCCCACAGAGCCACAGACACTCAGGAGCCCGGCAGCAAAACACCGCCGGATCGCCCAAAGTATTGAGACCAGCAGCCCCAGCACCGCCACTCAGGGGGTGCCAGGGCTGTCCCAGACTGTGGTGCTGGTCAGCAGCAGCAGCAGCAGCAGCTTCCCGCGCAAAAAGCAGAGCTTGAAGAGGGGCCATCCAGAGGGCGCCACAGAGCCACAGTCACTCAGGAGCCCGGCAGCAAAACGCCGCCGGATCGACGATGTGCTGGCCCAAAGTATTGAGACCAGCAGCCCCAGCACCGCCACTCAGGGGGTGCCAGGGCTGTCCCAGGACACTCAGTCACCCAGCAGACAAGCAGCTCCATACAGACCACCCTGGCTCTTCGCTGGCTCCATGAAGGACAAACGCTCCCAGCCTGGGCCAATCCGTATGAGACACGTCCGGCGGCAACAGCGGCAGGAGAAAAAGCTGTACAGTCGGCCTGAAAACCAGAGCAGGATCAGACGAGCATCACCCTCTGGTGCTCGTCCCCCTCAGCCATCAAAATAAACTTTTCTGTTTGTTTGAACTGGGAGAGCCCACATTCCTTTTCCCAGCCTCCTGCATGCTCATGGGAATCATGTTGGAGCAGTGAAGTTGGATGAGATGATCGTAAAATCGTACAATGGTTTGGCTTGGGAGACACTTTAAATCTCATTTACTTCCACCCTCCCTGCAATAAGCAAGGACACCTTCAACTAGTCAGCTTGTTCCAAGCCCCATCCAACCTGGAATGTTTCCACAGCATCTCTGGGCAACCTGTGGCAGAGACCACAGCATTTTTATCACCCTCATTGATTAAAAATTTCTTCCTTGAAGCTCATTTGAATCATCCCTCCTCCAGTTTAAAACCAACACCCCTTGTCTTATGGCAATAGATCTTGCTAAAATCTTTGTCCTTGTGTCCCCTTGGGCATCTCCCTGGCACCTCCCAGGACGAGGAAGCAATTAGCTTGAAGTAAAATTAGAAATCCACTGAATGCAACAAGGGCAAAACCTCTAGTTTTTCAGCTCCTGCATGTCAGGAGGTGCTGGCACCATGAGGCTCTTGGCCAACAGCTCCTCTCCCTCCATCACCTGTGCTGAAAATGGGAGAAAATCTGTTTATCCACACCAGCACCAGCATCCCATCCTTAAGAAGCAGCAGAGCTGACAGGTAAAGGTTGCTCTGGGGAGAACGGAGGACCACCTCACTCACAGAGCAGCATGTATTTTGTGAAAAAAATAGCCAGCACCCTCCTGTTCTCTGCAAATGGTACACAAAAAGTTTAAAAAGTATTTAAAAATTGACCAAGTTTTGGAGAAGATGCAGGTCAGACTAGACGAGGCTGGAAAAGACTGTACAAGTGACAGTTCTCCGGGGAAGGTTAGTAGGAAATCCCTTCTTTCTGCTATTAAAATCTCAGGCTGTTGCCATCAGACACTCAAGCCACAAGAGAAAAGTGCTTCAGCACCAGCATCCAACTGAGCATCTGTTTGATCCACCTCAGTGGAAAGCCATCACTTTGCAAGGAGAATTCACATTTGGAGTTACACACAACATACTTCTTTCTGTCTGGAAGTGCTACCGGGTTTGCTACCCAGCATTTCATATTAAATTGTGGAAGTATTTTAAATGAAAGGGGAATGAAAACTCGTGGTATTTAAAGAAAAACTGGCTGGAAAAGTCTCAGATTTGTTCCATTCTGAAAGGGAACCAAGGTACCATGAGTCCTAAAAGACTCACCAGCTCTCTCAAACAAACGAGGAATAAAGCCTAAGAGGAAAATGAACCCACAGATTTGAATTTAATTTGGCCTTAATACAGCTTTACAAAGGATTAGGTTAAGTTTGCAAGACACCTTTACTTTGATTCAGAGATTTGCTTGGGTTTTCCTTCAGAATCCAGAGAGCTGGCAACAGATCGCTGTGCAGTGTCCACAGACGGGTCCAGCAGTCAGGGCAGGGCAAGAGCCAACAGCTCCTGGGAAGCAGCAGAAAAAAGCACCATGGGATGTGCTGAAGAAGGGATGGAAACAGGGTGGGTGGGGTGGAAGGAGCTCTGCTCCCACCTGGGCTGGCTTGTGGGAGTAACTGTGATGAACAAACGCTTGCCTGAACCCAAAAGTAATTCTGCACCCACATCTGGGGTCTCCACGTTTAAAAAAAAACAAAAAAAAAACCAAAAAAAAACAAAAACATGGAACTTCTGGAGTGAGTCCAGAGGAGGGTTGCAGCCATGATCCAAGGGCTGGAGCAGTTCTGCTCTGGAGATGGGCTGAGAGAGCTGAGCTTGTTCAGCCTGGAGAAGAGAAGGCTCCAGGGAGACTTCAGAGCCCCCCAGTGCCTACAGGGCACCAATCTTCTCAAATTCCTGCCATGCTTGCCCACCCCAATCCTGAAGTTTCCACGGCCTCAGAGACTTTATCTTTCGGGAAAAACACATGAGTACTTAAAGTTGGTTCAGAAGCTTCATTTGAGACCGTAGGTAATACTCTGATTTTCCTTTAAGGAGGCTGACCCAAGCAATATGCCCAATGTATCACAGAACAACTCTTCTTTTAAAGAATGAATGAATCAATCAACTGTACTCTTAGAGCTGTCAAAAGAATGAATTAGGACTGGTTAGTATGACCTAATCACCACTGATGACCTGTAGTAAGACCTAAGTCTCCTTAAGCCCGCCAACCTGTTGATGAACCTGTTCCCATTTCTGTTTTTCTCCTTACAGCCGTGCCTGGCATTGACAAAGTCACTGTCAGCACCCACAAGGATAGCCTCCCCGAATTAGGGCAGTGGGTGACAGGGACTAGTGTGACATCATCACCCAGCCCTAAGGTACAAAGGTGGCAACACAACTTGCAGAGCTGAGGACAGGATCGAGGAGAAGGAGCTTGCCCAAGGCTACTGGCGAGTTCTGGTGCCTCTGAGGCACCACAAACGCCTCTCTCTCTGTCCAAACAAGGACTGGGATGCTTTGTCAGGAGGAGAAAGGCCTGCAGCACAGACCTTCCAGGCACTGCTCCCTATCCACAATGGTGCACAACACTGCTGAGAAGTGTCCTCCTGGGAAGAAGCAAGGTGAGAGAAAAATCTCCCTCCCCACGGCTGGCAGTGGGGGAGCGGTCAAGAGCTGCAGCAAGGGGAAGCAGGAGCTCCAACAACGACCCAGGGTAGAGTCCCTCTGGCTCTCTTGGGCCAGCGGGGCCAGGCTGGCCTGTGGGCACATATGCCTCCCCTGCCCTTAAGCCAGCCCGGCAAGGCCTTGGGGACAATCCTGCACGGACATCACCCGAGCCCTGCGCAGCTGCTCACACCACTTGCCCTCTCCTCTCTCCAATGTGCAGATCCAAACAGCAGCAGCAGCAGTGGCGGCCTGTCGGAACAGCCCAGGGCGGAGCAGGCCCGGCGCTGTTCCTGGAGACAGAGAGCACAAGGCCCGGGCAGCCGGGCAGTGAAACCCATACGGCTGAACCGAGTGCCACTGCTGCGTGCTGAGACCAGCAGCCCCAGCACCGGCACTCAGGGGGTGCCAGGGCTGTCCCAGGCTGTGGTGCTGGTCAGCAGCAGCAGCAGCAGCAGCTTCCCCTGCAAAAAGCAGAGCTTGAAGAGAGGCCATCCAGAGGGCGTCACAGAGCCACAGTCACTCAGGAGCCCGGCAGCAAAACGCCGCCGGATCGACGATGTGCTGGCCCAAAATACTGAGGCCAGCAGACCCAGCACCGCCACTCAGGGGGTGCCAGGGCTGTCTCAAAGTGTGGTTGTGGTCAGAAGCAGCAGCAGCAGCAGCTTCCCCTGCAAAAAGCAGAGCTTGAAGAGAGGCCATCCAGAGGGCCCCACAGAGCCACAGACACTCAGGAGCCCGGCAGCAAAACACCGCCGGATCGCCCAAAGTATTGAGACCAGCAGCCCCAGCACCGCCACTCAGGGGGTGCCAGGGCTGTCCCAGGCTGTGGTGCTGGTCAGCAGCAGCAGCAGCAGCAGCTTCCCGTGCAAAAAGCAGAGCTTGAAAAGAGGCCATCCAGACGGCGCCACAGAGCCACAGTCACTCAGGAGCCCGGCAGCAAAACGCCGCCGGATCGACCATGTGCTGGCCCAAAGTATTGAGACCAGCAGCCCCAGCACCGCCACTCAGGGGGTGCCAGGGCTGTCCCAGGACACTCAGTCACCCAGCAGACAAGCAGCTCCATACAGACCACCCTGGCTCTTCGCTGGCTCCATGAAGGACAAACGCTCCCAGCCTGGGCCAATCCGTATGAGACACGTCCGGCGGCAACAGCGGCAGGAGAAAAAGCTGTACAGTCGGCCTGAAAACCAGAGCAGGATCAGACGAGCATCACCCTCTGGTGCTCGTCCCCCTCAGCCATCAAAATAAACTTTTCTGTTTGTTTGAACTGGGAGAGCCCACATTCCTTTTCCCAGCCTCCTGCATGCTCATGGGAATCATGTTGGAGCAGTGAAGTTGGATGAGATGATCGTAAAATCGTACAATGGTTTGGCTTGGGAGACACTTTAAATCTCATTTACTTCCACCCTCCCTGCAATAAGCAAGGACACCTTCAACTAGTCAGCTTGTTCCAAGCCCCATCCAACCTGGAATGTTTCCACAGCATCTCTGGGCAACCTGTGGCAGAGACCACAGCATTTTTATCACCCTCATTGATAAAAAATTTCTTCCTTGAAGCTCATTTGAATCATCCCTCC
Source organism: Chamaea fasciata (assembly GCF_029207755.1). NCBI lineage: Eukaryota > Metazoa > Chordata > Aves > Passeriformes > Sylviidae > Chamaea > Chamaea fasciata. Next base: position 66,094,700 of record NW_027094091.1, on the reverse strand, counting down.
TCCAGTTTAAAACCAACACCCCTTGTCTTATGGCAATAGATCTTGCTAAAATCTTTGTCCTTGTGTCCCCTTGGGCATCTCCCTGGCACCTCCCAGGATGAGGAAGCAATTAGCTTGAAGTAAAATTAGAAATCCACTGAATGCAACAAGGGCAAAACCTCTAGTTTTTCAGCTCCTGCATGTCAGGAGGTGCTGGCACCATGAGGCTCTTGGCCAACAGCTCCTCTCCCTCCATCACCTGTGCTGAAAATGGGAGAAAATCTGTTTATCCACACCAGCACCAGCATCCCATCCTTGAGAAGCAGCAGAGCTGACAGGTAAAGGTTGCTCTGGGGAGAACGGAGGACCACCTCACTCACAGAGCAGCGTGTATTTTGTGAAAAAAATAGCCAGCACCCTCCTGTTCTCTGCAAATGGTACACAAAAAGTTTAAAAAGTATTTAAAAATTGACCAAGTTTTGGAGAAGATGCAGGTCAGACTAGACGAGGCTGGAAAAGACTGTACAAGTGACAGTTCTCCGGGGAAGGTTAGTAGGAAATCCCTTCTTTCTGCTATTAAAATCTCAGGCTGTTGCCATCAGACACTCAAGCCACAAGAGAAAAGTGCTTCAGCACCAGCATCCAACTGAGCATCTGTTTGATCCACCTCAGTGGAAAGCCATCACTTTGCAAGGAGAATTCACATTTGGAGTTACACACAACATACTTCTTTCTGTCTGGAAGTGCTACCGGTTTTGCTACCCAGCATTTCATATTAAATTGTGGAAGTATTTTAAATGAAAGGGGAATGAAAACTCGTGGTATTTAAAGAAAAACTGGCTGGAAAAGTCTCAGATTTGTTCCATTCTGAAAGGGAACCAAGGTACCATGAGTCCTAAAAGACTCACCAGCTCTCTCAAACAAACGAGGAATAAAGCCTAAGAGGAAAATGAACCCACAGATTTGAATTTAATTTGGCCTTAATACAGCTTTACAAAGGATTAGGTTAAGTTTGCAAGACACCTTTACTTTGATTCAGAGATTTGCTTGGGTTTTCCTTCAGAATCCAGAGAGCTGGCAACAGATCGCTGTGCAGTGTCCACAGACGGGTCCAGCAGTCAGGGCAGGGCAAGAGCCAACAGCTCCTGGGAAGCAGCAGAAAAAAGCACCATGGGATGTGCTGAAGAAGGGATGGAAACAGGGTGGGTGGGGTGGAAGGAGCTCTGCTCCCACCTGGGCTGGCTTGTGGGAGTAACTGTGATGAACAAACGCTTGCCTGAACCCAAAAGTAATTCTGCACCCACATCTGGGGTCTCCACGTTTAAAAAAAAACAAAAAAAAAACCAAAAAAAAACAAAAACATGGAACTTCTGGAGTGAGTCCAGAGGAGGGTTGCAGCCATGATCCAAGGGCTGGAGCAGTTCTGCTCTGGAGATGGGCTGAGAGAGCTGAGCTTGTTCAGCCTGGAGAAGAGAAGGCTCCAGGGAGACTTCAGAGCCCCCCAGTGCCTACAGGGCACCAATCTTCTCAAATTCCTGCCATGCTTGCCCACCCCAATCCTGAAGTTTCCACGGCCTCAGAGACTTTATCTTTCGGGAAAAACACATGAGTACTTAAAGTTGGTTCAGAAGCTTCATTTGAGACCGTAGGTAATACTCTGATTTTCCTTTAAGGAGGCTGACCCAAGCAATATGCCCAATGTATCACAGAACAACTCTTCTTTTAAAGAATGAATGAATCAATCAACTGTACTCTTAGAGCTGTCAAAAGAATGAATTAGGACTGGTTAGTATGACCTAATCACCACTGATGACCTGTAGTAAGACCTAAGTCTCCTTAAGCCCGCCAACCTGTTGATGAACCTGTTCCCATTTCTGTTTTTCTCCTTACAGCCGTGCCTGGCATTGACAAAGTCACTGTCAGCACCCACAAGGATAGCCTCCCCGAATTAGGGCAGTGGGTGACAGGGACTAGTGTGACATCATCACCCAGCCCTAAGGTACAAAGGTGGCAACACAACTTGCAGAGCTGAGGACAGGATCGAGGAGAAGGAGCTTGCCCAAGGCTACTGGCGAGTTCTGGTGCCTCTGAGGCACCACAAACGCCTCTCTCTCTGTCCAAACAAGGACTGGGATGCTTTGTCAGGAGGAGAAAGGCCTGCAGCACAGACCTTCCAGGCACTGCTCCCTATCCACAATGGTGCACAACACTGCTGAGAAGTGTCCTCCTGGGAAGAAGCAAGGTGAGAGAAAAATCTCCCTCCCCACGGCTGGCAGTGGGGGAGCGGTCAAGAGCTGCAGCAAGGGGAATCAGGAGCTCCAACAACGACCCAGGGTAGAGTCCCTCTGGCTCTCTTGGGCCAGCGGGGCCAGGCTGGCCTGTGGGCACATATGCCTCCCCTGCCCTTAAGCCAGCCCGGCAAGGCCTTGGGGACAATCCTGCACGGACATCACCCGAGCCCTGCGCAGCTGCTCACACCACTTGCCCTCTCCTCTCTCCAATGTGCAGATCCAAACAGCAGCAGCAGCAGTGGCGGCCTGTCGGAACAGCCCAGGGCGGAGCAGGCCCGGCGCCGTTCCTGGAGACAGAGAGCACAAGGCCCGGGCAGCCGGGCAGTGAAACCCATACGGCTGAACCGAGTGCCACTGCTGCGTGCTGAGACCAGCAGCCCCAGCACCGGCACTCAGGGGGTGCCAGGGCTGTCCCAGGCTGTGGTGCTGGTCAGCAGCAGCAGCAGCAGCAGCTTCCCCTGCAAAAAGCAGAGCTTGAAGAGAGGCCATCCAGAGGGCGTCACAGAGCCACAGTCACTCAGGAGCCCGGCAGCAAAACGCCGCCGGATCGACGATGTGCTGGCCCAAAATACTGAGGCCAGCAGACCCAGCACCGCCACTCAGGGGGTGCCAGGGCTGTCTCAAAGTGTGGTTGTGGTCAGAAGCAGCAGCAGCAGCAGCTTCCCCTGCAAAAAGCAGAGCTTGAAGAGAGGCCATCCAGAGGGCCCCACAGAGCCACAGACACTCAGGAGCCCGGCAGCAAAACACCGCCGGATCGCCCAAAGTATTGAGACCAGCAGCCCCAGCACCGCCACTCAGGGGGTGCCAGGGCTGTCCCAGGCTGTGGTGCTGGTCAGCAGCAGCAGCAGCAGCAGCTTCCCGTGCAAAAAGCAGAGCTTGAAAAGAGGCCATCCAGACGGCGCCACAGAGCCACAGTCACTCAGGAGCCCGGCAGCAAAACGCCGCCGGATCGACGATGTGCTGGCCCAAAGTATTGAGACCAGCAGCCCCAGCACCGCCACTCAGGGGGTGCCAGGGCTGTCCCAGGACACTCAGTCACCCAGCAGACAAGCAGCTCCATACAGACCACCCTGGCTCTTCGCTGGCTCCATGAAGGACAAACGCTCCCAGCCTGGGCCAATCCGTATGAGACACGTCCGGCGGCAACAGCGGCAGGAGAAAAAGCTGTACAGTCGGCCTGAAAACCAGAGCAGGATCAGACGAGCATCACCCTCTGGTGCTCGTCCCCCTCAGCCATCAAAATAAACTTTTCTGTTTGTTTGAACTGGGAGAGCCCACATTCCTTTTCCCAGCCTCCTGCATGCTCATGGGAATCATGTTGGAGCAGTGAAGTTGGATGAGATGATCGTAAAATCGTACAATGGTTTGGCTTGGGAGACACTTTAAATCTCATTTACTTCCACCCTCCCTGCAATAAGCAAGGACACCTTCAACTAGTCAGCTTGTTCCAAGCCCCATCCAACCTGGAATGTTTCCACAGCATCTCTGGGCAACCTGTGGCAGAGACCACAGCATTTTTATCACCCTCATTGATTAAAAATTTCTTCCTTGAAGCTCATTTGAATCATCCCTCCTCCAGTTTAAAACCAACACCCCTTGTCTTATGGCAATAGATCTTGCTAAAATCTTTGTCCTTGTGTCCCCTTGGGCATCTCCCTGGCACCTCCCAGGACGAGGAAGCAATTAGCTTGAAGTAAAATTAGAAATCCACTGAATGCAACAAGGGCAAAACCTCTAGTTTTTCAGCTCCTGCATGTCAGGAGGTGCTGGCACCATGAGGCTCTTGGCCAACAGCTCCTCTCCCTCCATCACCTGTGCTGAAAATGGGAGAAAATCTGTTTATCCACACCAGCACCAGCATCCCATCCTTGAGAAGCAGCAGAGCTGACAGGTAAAGGTTGCTCTGGGGAGAACGGAGGACCACCTCACTCACAGAGCAGCATGTATTTTGTGAAAAAAATAGCCAGCACCCTCCTGTTCTCTGCAAATGGTACACAAAAAGTTTAAAAAGTATTTAAAAATTGACCAAGTTTTGGAGAAGATGCAGGTCAGACTAGACGAGGCTGGAAAAGACTGTACAAGTGACAGTTCTCCGGGGAAGGTTAGTAGGAAATCCCTTCTTTCTGCTATTAAAATCTCAGGCTGTTGCCATCAGACACTCAAGCCACAAGAGAAAAGTGCTTCAGCACCAGCATCCAACTGAGCATCTGTTTGATCCACCTCAGTGGAAAGCCATCACTTTGCAAGGAGAATTCACATTTGGAGTTACACACAACATACTTCTTTCTGTCTGGAAGTGCTACCGGGTTTGCTACCCAGCATTTCATATTAAATTGTGGAAGTATTTTAAATGAAAGGGGAATGAAAACTCGTGGTATTTAAAGAAAAACTGGCTGGAAAAGTCTCAGATTTGTTCCATTCTGAAAGGGAACCAAGGTACCATGAGTCCTAAAAGACTCACCAGCTCTCTCAAACAAACGAGGAATAAAGCCTAAGAGGAAAATGAACCCACAGATTTGAATTTAATTTGGCCTTAATACAGCTTTACAAAGGATTAGGTTAAGTTTGCAAGACACCTTTACTTTGATTCAGAGATTTGCTTGGGTTTTCCTTCAGAATCCAGAGAGCTGGCAACAGATCGCTGTGCAGTGTCCACAGACGGGTCCAGCAGTCAGGGCAGGGCAAGAGCCAACAGCTCCTGGGAAGCAGCAGAAAAAAGCACCATGGGATGTGCTGAAGAAGGGATGGAAACAGGGTGGGTGGGGTGGAAGGAGCTCTGCTCCCACCTGGGCTGGCTTGTGGGAGTAACTGTGATGAACAAACGCTTGCCTGAACCCAAAAGTAATTCTGCACCCACATCTGGGGTCTCCACGTTTAAAAAAAAACAAAAAAAAAACCAAAAAAAAACAAAAACATGGAACTTCTGGAGTGAGTCCAGAGGAGGGTTGCAGCCATGATCCAAGGGCTGGAGCAGTTCTGCTCTGGAGATGGGCTGAGAGAGCTGAGCTTGTTCAGCCTGGAGAAGAGAAGGCTCCAGGGAGACTTCAGAGCCCCCCAGTGCCTACAGGGCACCAATCTTCTCAAATTCCTGCCATGCTTGCCCACCCCAATCCTGAAGTTTCCACGGCCTCAGAGACTTTATCTTTCGGGAAAAACACATGAGTACTTAAAGTTGGTTCAGAAGCTTCATTTGAGACCGTAGGTAATACTCTGATTTTCCTTTAAGGAGGCTGACCCAAGCAATATGCCCAATGTATCACAGAACAACTCTTCTTTTAAAGAATGAATGAATCAATCAACTGTACTCTTAGAGCTGTCAAAAGAATGAATTAGGACTGGTTAGTATGACCTAATCACCACTGATGACCTGTAGTAAGACCTAAGTCTCCTTAAGCCCGCCAACCTGTTGATGAACCTGTTCCCATTTCTGTTTTTCTCCTTACAGCCGTGCCTGGCATTGACAAAGTCACTGTCAGCACCCACAAGGATAGCCTCCCCGAATTAGGGCAGTGGGTGACAGGGACTAGTGTGACATCATCACCCAGCCCTAAGGTACAAAGGTGGCAACACAACTTGCAGAGCTGAGGACAGGATCGAGGAGAAGGAGCTTGCCCAAGGCTACTGGCGAGTTCTGGTGCCTCTGAGGCACCACAAACGCCTCTCTCTCTGTCCAAACAAGGACTGGGATGCTTTGTCAGGAGGAGAAAGGCCTGCAGCACAGACCTTCCAGGCACTGCTCCCTATCCACAATGGTGCACAACACTGCTGAGAAGTGTCCTCCTGGGAAGAAGCAAGGTGAGAGAAAAATCTCCCTCCCCACGGCTGGCAGTGGGGGAGCGGTCAAGAGCTGCAGCAAGGGGAATCAGGAGCTCCAACAACGACCCAGGGTAGAGTCCCTCTGGCTCTCTTGGGCCAGCGGGGCCAGGCTGGCCTGTGGGCACATATGCCTCCCCTGCCCTTAAGCCAGCCCGGCAAGGCCTTGGGGACAATCCTGCACGGACATCACCCGAGCCCTGCGCAGCTGCTCACACCACTTGCCCTCTCCTCTCTCCAATGTGCAGATCCAAACAGCAGCAGCAGCAGTGGCGGCCTGTCGGAACAGCCCAGGGCGGAGCAGGCCCGGCGCTGTTCCTGGAGACAGAGAGCACAAGGCCCGGGCAGCCGGGCAGTGAAACCCATACGGCTGAACCGAGTGCCACTGCTGCGTGCTGAGACCAGCAGCCCCAGCACCGGCACTCAGGGGGTGCCAGGGCTGTCCCAGGCTGTGGTGCTGGTCAGCAGCAGCAGCAGCAGCAGCTTCCCCTGCAAAAAGCAGAGCTTGAAGAGAGGCCATCCAGAGGGCGTCACAGAGCCACAGTCACTCAGGAGCCCGGCAGCAAAACGCCGCCGGATCGACGATGTGCTGGCCCAAAATACTGAGGCCAGCAGACCCAGCACCGCCACTCAGGGGGTGCCAGGGCTGTCTCAAAGTGTGGTTGTGGTCAGAAGCAGCAGCAGCAGCAGCTTCCCCTGCAAAAAGCAGAGCTTGAAGAGAGGCCATCCAGAGGGCCCCACAGAGCCACAGACACTCAGGAGCCCGGCAGCAAAACACCGCCGGATCGCCCAAAGTATTGAGACCAGCAGCCCCAGCACCGCCACTCAGGGGGTGCCAGGGCTGTCCCAGGCTGTGGTGCTGGTCAGCAGCAGCAGCAGCAGCAGCTTCCCGTGCAAAAAGCAGAGCTTGAAAAGAGGCCATCCAGACGGCGCCACAGAGCCACAGTCACTCAGGAGCCCGGCAGCAAAACGCCGCCGGATCGACGATGTGCTGGCCCAAAGTATTGAGACCAGCAGCCCCAGCACCGCCACTCAGGGGGTGCCAGGGCTGTCCCAGGACACTCAGTCACCCAGCAGACAAGCAGCTCCATACAGACCACCCTGGCTCTTCGCTGGCTCCATGAAGGACAAACGCTCCCAGCCTGGGCCAATCCGTATGAGACACGTCCGGCGGCAACAGCGGCAGGAGAAAAAGCTGTACAGTCGGCCTGAAAACCAGAGCAGGATCAGACGAGCATCACCCTCTGGTGCTCGTCCCCCTCAGCCATCAAAATAAACTTTTCTGTTTGTTTGAACTGGGAGAGCCCACATTCCTTTTCCCAGCCTCCTGCATGCTCATGGGAATCATGTTGGAGCAGTGAAGTTGGATGAGATGATCGTAAAATCGTACAATGGTTTGGCTTGGGAGACACTTTAAATCTCATTTACTTCCACCCTCCCTGCAATAAGCAAGGACACCTTCAACTAGTCAGCTTGTTCCAAGCCCCATCCAACCTGGAATGTTTCCACAGCATCTCTGGGCAACCTGTGGCAGAGACCACAGCATTTTTATCACCCTCATTGATAAAAAATTTCTTCCTTGAAGCTCATTTGAATCATCCCTCCTCCAGTTTAAAACCAACACCCCTTGTCTTATGGCAATAGATCTTGCTAAAATCTTTGTCCTTGTGTCCCCTTGGGCATCTCCCTGGCACCTCCCAGGATGAGGAAGCAATTAGCTTGAAGTAAAATTAGAAATCCACTGAATGCAACAAGGGCAAAACCTCTAGTTTTTCAGCTCCTGCATGTCAGGAGGTGCTGGCACCATGAGGCTCTTGGCCAACAGCTCCTCTCCCTCCATCACCTGTGCTGAAAATGGGAGAAAATCTGTTTATCCACACCAGCACCAGCATCCCATCCTTGAGAAGCAGCAGAGCTGACAGGTAAAGGTTGCTCTGGGGAGAACGGAGGACCACCTCACTCACAGAGCAGCGTGTATTTTGTGAAAAAAATAGCCAGCACCCTCCTGTTCTCTGCAAATGGTACACAAAAAGTTTAAAAAGTATTTAAAAATTGACCAAGTTTTGGAGAAGATGCAGGTCAGACTAGACGAGGCTGGAAAAGACTGTACAAGTGACAGTTCTCCGGGGAAGGTTAGTAGGAAATCCCTTCTTTCTGCTATTAAAATCTCAGGCTGTTGCCATCAGACACTCAAGCCACAAGAGAAAAGTGCTTCAGCACCAGCATCCAACTGAGCATCTGTTTGATCCACCTCAGTGGAAAGCCATCACTTTGCAAGGAGAATTCACATTTGGAGTTACACACAACATACTTCTTTCTGTCTGGAAGTGCTACCGGTTTTGCTACCCAGCATTTCATATTAAATTGTGGAAGTATTTTAAATGAAAGGGGAATGAAAACTCGTGGTATTTAAAGAAAAACTGGCTGGAAAAGTCTCAGATTTGTTCCATTCTGAAAGGGAACCAAGGTACCATGAGTCCTAAAAGACTCACCAGCTCTCTCAAACAAACGAGGAATAAAGCCTAAGAGGAAAATGAACCCACAGATTTGAATTTAATTTGGCCTTAATACAGCTTTACAAAGGATTAGGTTAAGTTTGCAAGACACCTTTACTTTGATTCAGAGATTTGCTTGGGTTTTCCTTCAGAATCCAGAGAGCTGGCAACAGATCGCTGTGCAGTGTCCACAGACGGGTCCAGCAGTCAGGGCAGGGCAAGAGCCAACAGCTCCTGGGAAGCAGCAGAAAAAAGCACCATGGGATGTGCTGAAGAAGGGATGGAAACAGGGTGGGTGGGGTGGAAGGAGCTCTGCTCCCACCTGGGCTGGCTTGTGGGAGTAACTGTGATGAACAAACGCTTGCCTGAACCCAAAAGTAATTCTGCACCCACATCTGGGGTCTCCACGTTTAAAAAAAAACGAAAAAAAAACCAAAAAAAAACAAAAACATGGAACTTCTGGAGTGAGTCCAGAGGAGGGTTGCAGCCATGATCCAAGGGCTGGAGCAGTTCTGCTCTGGAGATGGGCTGAGAGAGCTGAGCTTGTTCAGCCTGGAGAAGAGAAGGCTCCAGGGAGACTTCAGAGCCCCCCAGTGCCTACAGGGCACCAATCTTCTCAAATTCCTGCCATGCTTGCCCACCCCAATCCTGAAGTTTCCACGGCCTCAGAGACTTTATCTTTCGGGAAAAACACATGAGTACTTAAAGTTGGTTCAGAAGCTTCATTTGAGACCGTAGGTAATACTCTGATTTTCCTTTAAGGAGGCTGACCCAAGCAATATGCCCAATGTATCACAGAACAACTCTTCTTTTAAAGAATGAATGAATCAATCAACTGTACTCTTAGAGCTGTCAAAAGAATGAATTAGGACTGGTTAGTATGACCTAATCACCACTGATGACCTGTAGTAAGACCTAAGTCTCCTTAAGCCCGCCAACCTGTTGATGAACCTGTTCCCATTTCTGTTTTTCTCCTTACAGCCGTGCCTGGCATTGACAAAGTCACTGTCAGCACCCACAAGGATAGCCTCCCCGAATTAGGGCAGTGGGTGACAGGGACTAGTGTGACATCATCACCCAGCCCTAAGGTACAAAGGTGGCAACACAACTTGCAGAGCTGAGGACAGGATCGAGGAGAAGGAGCTTGCCCAAGGCTACTGGCGAGTTCTGGTGCCTCTGAGGCACCACAAACGCCTCTCTCTCTGTCCAAACAAGGACTGGGATGCTTTGTCAGGAGGAGAAAGGCCTGCAGCACAGACCTTCCAGGCACTGCTCCCTATCCACAATGGTGCACAACACTGCTGAGAAGTGTCCTCCTGGGAAGAAGCAAGGTGAGAGAAAAATCTCCCTCCCCACGGCTGGCAGTGGGGGAGCGGTCAAGAGCTGCAGCAAGGGGAATCAGGAGCTCCAACAACGACCCAGGGTAGAGTCCCTCTGGCTCTCTTGGGCCAGCGGGGCCAGGCTGGCCTGTGGGCACATATGCCTCCCCTGCCCTTAAGCCAGCCCGGCAAGGCCTTGGGGACAATCCTGCACGGACATCACCCGAGCCCTGCGCAGCTGCTCACACCACTTGCCCTCTCCTCTCTCCAATGTGCAGATCCAAACAGCAGCAGCAGCAGTGGCGGCCTGTCGGAACAGCCCAGGGCGGAGCAGGCCCGGCGCCGTTCCTGGAGACAGAGAGCACAAGGCCCGGGCAGCCGGGCAGTGAAACCCATACGGCTGAACCGAGTGCCACTGCTGCGTGCTGAGACCAGCAGCCCCAGCACCGGCACTCAGGGGGTGCCAGGGCTGTCCCAGGCTGTGGTGCTGGTCAGCAGCAGCAGCAGCAGCAGCTTCCCCTGCAAAAAGCAGAGCTTGAAGAGAGGCCATCCAGAGGGCGTCACAGAGCCACAGTCACTCAGGAGCCCGGCAGCAAAACGCCGCCGGATCGACGATGTGCTGGCCCAAAATACTGAGGCCAGCAGACCCAGCACCGCCACTCAGGGGGTGCCAGGGCTGTCTCAAAGTGTGGTTGTGGTCAGAAGCAGCAGCAGCAGCAGCTTCCCCTGCAAAAAGCAGAGCTTGAAGAGAGGCCATCCAGAGGGCCCCACAGAGCCACAGACACTCAGGAGCCCGGCAGCAAAACACCGCCGGATCGCCCAAAGTATTGAGACCAGCAGCCCCAGCACCGCCACTCAGGGGGTGCCAGGGCTGTCCCAGGCTGTGGTGCTGGTCAGCAGCAGCAGCAGCAGCAGCTTCCCGTGCAAAAAGCAGAGCTTGAAAAGAGGCCATCCAGACGGCGCCACAGAGCCACAGTCACTCAGGAGCCCGGCAGCAAAACGCCGCCGGATCGACGATGTGCTGGCCCAAAGTATTGAGACCAGCAGCCCCAGCACCGCCACTCAGGGGGTGCCAGGGCTGTCCCAGGACACTCAGTCACCCAGCAGACAAGCAGCTCCATACAGACCACCCTGGCTCTTCGCTGGCTCCATGAAGGACAAACGCTCCCAGCCTGGGCCAATCCGTATGAGACACGTCCGGCGGCAACAGCGGCAGGAGAAAAAGCTGTACAGTCGGCCTGAAAACCAGAGCAGGATCAGACGAGCATCACCCTCTGGTGCTCGTCCCCCTCAGCCATCAAAATAAACTTTTCTGTTTGTTTGAACTGGGAGAGCCCACATTCCTTTTCCCAGCCTCCTGCATGCTCATGGGAATCATGTTGGAGCAGTGAAGTTGGATGAGATGATCGTAAAATCGTACAATGGTTTGGCTTGGGAGACACTTTAAATCTCATTTACTTCCACCCTCCCTGCAATAAGCAAGGACACCTTCAACTAGTCAGCTTGTTCCAAGCCCCATCCAACCTGGAATGTTTCCACAGCATCTCTGGGCAACCTGTGGCAGAGACCACAGCATTTTTATCACCCTCATTGATAAAAAATTTCTTCCTTGAAGCTCATTTGAATCATCCCTCCTCCAGTTTAAAACCAACACCCCTTGTCTTATGGCAATAGATCTTGCTAAAATCTTTGTCCTTGTGTCCCCTTGGGCATCTCCCTGGCACCTCCCAGGATGAGGAAGCAATTAGCTTGAAGTAAAATTAGAAATCCACTGAATGCAACAAGGGCAAAACCTCTAGTTTTTCAGCTCCTGCATGTCAGGAGGTGCTGGCACCATGAGGCTCTTGGCCAACAGCTCCTCTCCCTCCATCACCTGTGCTGAAAATGGGAGAAAATCTGTTTATCCACACCAGCACCAGCATCCCATCCTTGAGAAGCAGCAGAGCTGACAGGTAAAGGTTGCTCTGGGGAGAACGGAGGACCACCTCACTCACAGAGCAGCGTGTATTTTGTGAAAAAAATAGCCAGCACCCTCCTGTTCTCTGCAAATGGTACACAAAAAGTTTAAAAAGTATTTAAAAATTGACCAAGTTTTGGAGAAGATGCAGGTCAGACTAGACGAGGCTGGAAAAGACTGTACAAGTGACAGTTCTCCGGGGAAGGTTAGTAGGAAATCCCTTCTTTCTGCTATTAAAATCTCAGGCTGTTGCCATCAGACACTCAAGCCACAAGAGAAAAGTGCTTCAGCACCAGCATCCAACTGAGCATCTGTTTGATCCACCTCAGTGGAAAGCCATCACTTTGCAAGGAGAATTCACATTTGGAGTTACACACAACATACTTCTTTCTGTCTGGAAGTGCTACCGGTTTTGCTACCCAGCATTTCATATTAAATTGTGGAAGTATTTTAAATGAAAGGGGAATGAAAACTCGTGGTATTTAAAGAAAAACTGGCTGGAAAAGTCTCAGATTTGTTCCATTCTGAAAGGGAACCAAGGTACCATGAGTCCTAAAAGACTCACCAGCTCTCTCAAACAAACGAGGAATAAAGCCTAAGAGGAAAATGAACCCACAGATTTGAATTTAATTTGGCCTTAATACAGCTTTACAAAGGATTAGGTTAAGTTTGCAAGACACCTTTACTTTGATTCAGAGATTTGCTTGGGTTTTCCTTCAGAATCCAGAGAGCTGGCAACAGATCGCTGTGCAGTGTCCACAGACGGGTCCAGCAGTCAGGGCAGGGCAAGAGCCAACAGCTCCTGGGAAGCAGCAGAAAAAAGCACCATGGGATGTGCTGAAGAAGGGATGGAAACAGGGTGGGTGGGGTGGAAGGAGCTCTGCTCCCACCTGGGCTGGCTTGTGGGAGTAACTGTGATGAACAAACGCTTGCCTGAACCCAAAAGTAATTCTGCACCCACATCTGGGGTCTCCACGTTTAAAAAAAAACAAAAAAAAAACCAAAAAAAAACAAAAACATGGAACTTCTGGAGTGAGTCCAGAGGAGGGTTGCAGCCATGATCCAAGGGCTGGAGCAGTTCTGCTCTGGAGATGGGCTGAGAGAGCTGAGCTTGTTCAGCCTGGAGAAGAGAAGGCTCCAGGGAGACTTCAGAGCCCCCCAGTGCCTACAGGGCACCAATCTTCTCAAATTCCTGCCATGCTTGCCCACCCCAATCCTGAAGTTTCCACGGCCTCAGAGACTTTATCTTTCGGGAAAAACACATGAGTACTTAAAGTTGGTTCAGAAGCTTCATTTGAGACCGTAGGTAATACTCTGATTTTCCTTTAAGGAGGCTGACCCAAGCAATATGCCCAATGTATCACAGAACAACTCTTCTTTTAAAGAATGAATGAATCAATCAACTGTACTCTTAGAGCTGTCAAAAGAATGAATTAGGACTGGTTAGTATGACCTAATCACCACTGATGACCTGTAGTAAGACCTAAGTCTCCTTAAGCCCGCCAACCTGTTGATGAACCTGTTCCCATTTCTGTTTTTCTCCTTACAGCCGTGCCTGGCATTGACAAAGTCACTGTCAGCACCCACAAGGATAGCCTCCCCGAATTAGGGCAGTGGGTGACAGGGACTAGTGTGACATCATCACCCAGCCCTAAGGTACAAAGGTGGCAACACAACTTGCAGAGCTGAGGACAGGATCGAGGAGAAGGAGCTTGCCCAAGGCTACTGGCGAGTTCTGGTGCCTCTGAGGCACCACAAACGCCTCTCTCTCTGTCCAAACAAGGACTGGGATGCTTTGTCAGGAGGAGAAAGGCCTGCAGCACAGACCTTCCAGGCACTGCTCCCTATCCACAATGGTGCACAACACTGCTGAGAAGTGTCCTCCTGGGAAGAAGCAAGGTGAGAGAAAAATCTCCCTCCCCACGGCTGGCAGTGGGGGAGCGGTCAAGAGCTGCAGCAAGGGGAATCAGGAGCTCCAACAACGACCCAGGGTAGAGTCCCTCTGGCTCTCTTGGGCCAGCGGGGCCAGGCTGGCCTGTGGGCACATATGCCTCCCCTGCCCTTAAACCAGCCCGGCAAGGCCTTGGGGACAATCCTGCACGGACATCACCTGAGCCCTGCGCAGCTGCTCACACCACTTGCCCTCTCCTCTCTCCAATGTGCAGATCCAAACAGCAGCAGCAGCAGTGGCGGCCTGTCGGAACAGCCCAGGGCGGAGCAGGCCCGGCGCCGTTCCTGGAGACAGAGAGCACAAGGCCCGGGCAGCCGGGCAGTGAAACCCATACGGCTGAACCGAGTGCCACTGCTGCGTGCTGAGACCAGCAGCCCCAGCACCGGCACTCAGGGGGTGCCAGGGCTGTCCCAGGCTGTGGTGCTGGTCAGCAGCAGCAGCAGCAGCAGCTTCCCCTGCAAAAAGCAGAGCTTGAAGAGAGGCCATCCAGAGGGCGTCACAGAGCCACAGTCACTCAGGAGCCCGGCAGCAAAACGCCGCCGGATCGACGATGTGCTGGCCCAAAATACTGAGGCCAGCAGACCCAGCACCGCCACTCAGGGGGTGCCAGGGCTGTCTCAAAGTGTGGTTGTGGTCAGAAGCAGCAGCAGCAGCAGCTTCCCCTGCAAAAAGCAGAGCTTGAAGAGAGGCCATCCAGAGGGCCCCACAGAGCCACAGACACTCAGGAGCCCGGCAGCAAAACACCGCCGGATCGCCCAAAGTATTGAGACCAGCAGCCCCAGCACCGCCACTCAGGGGGTGCCAGGGCTGTCCCAGGCTGTGGTGCTGGTCAGCAGCAGCAGCAGCAGCAGCTTCCCGTGCAAAAAGCAGAGCTTGAAAAGAGGCCATCCAGAGGGCGCCACAGAGCCACAGTCACTCAGGAGCCCGGCAGCAAAACGCCGCCGGATCGACGATGTGCTGGCCCAAAGTATTGAGACCAGCAGCCCCAGCACCGCCACTCAGGGGGTGCCAGGGCTGTCCCAGGACACTCAGTCACCCAGCAGACAAGCAGCTCCATACAGACCACCCTGGCTCTTCGCTGGCTCCATGAAGGACAAACGCTCCCAGCCTGGGCCAATCCGTATGAGACACGTCCGGCGGCAACAGCGGCAGGAGAAAAAGCTGTACAGTCGGCCTGAAAACCAGAGCAGGATCAGACGAGCATCACCCTCTGGTGCTCGTCCCCCTCAGCCATCAAAATAAACTTTTCTGTTTGTTTGAACTGGGAGAGCCCACATTCCTTTTCCCAGCCTCCTGCATGCTCATGGGAATCATGTTGGAGCAGTGAAGTTGGATGAGATGATCGTAAAATCGTACAATGGTTTGGCTTGGGAGACACTTTAAATCTCATTTACTTCCACCCTCCCTGCAATAAGCAAGGACACCTTCAACTAGTCAGCTTGTTCCAAGCCCCATCCAACCTGGAATGTTTCCACAGCATCTCTGGGCAACCTGTGGCAGAGACCACAGCATTTTTATCACCCTCATTGATAAAAAATTTCTTCCTTGAAGCTCATTTGAATCATCCCTCCTCCAGTTTAAAACCAACACCCCTTGTCTTATGGCAATAGATCTTGCTAAAATCTTTGTCCTTGTGTCCCCTTGGGCATCTCCCTGGCACCTCCCAGGACGAGGAAGCAATTAGCTTGAAGTAAAATTAGAAATCCACTGAATGCAACAAGGGCAAAACCTCTAGTTTTTCAGCTCCTGCATGTCAGGAGGTGCTGGCACCATGAGGCTCTTGGCCAACAGCTCCTCTCCCTCCATCACCTGTGCTGAAAATGGGAGAAAATCTGTTTATCCACACCAGCACCAGCATCCCATCCTTGAGAAGCAGCAGAGCTGACAGGTAAAGGTTGCTCTGGGGAGAACGGAGGACCACCTCACTCACAGAGCAGCGTGTATTTTGTGAAAAAAATAGCCAGCACCCTCCTGTTCTCTGCAAATGGTACA
Organism: Chamaea fasciata; assembly: GCF_029207755.1. Lineage (NCBI taxonomy): Eukaryota > Metazoa > Chordata > Aves > Passeriformes > Sylviidae > Chamaea > Chamaea fasciata. The sequence continues at coordinate 66,078,903 of NW_027094091.1, read as the reverse complement.
CAAAAAGTTTAAAAAGTATTTAAAAATTGACCAAGTTTTGGAGAAGATGCAGGTCAGACTAGACGAGGCTGGAAAAGACTGTACAAGTGACAGTTCTCCGGGGAAGGTTAGTAGGAAATCCCTTCTTTCTGCTATTAAAATCTCAGGCTGTTGCCATCAGACACTCAAGCCACAAGAGAAAAGTGCTTCAGCACCAGCATCCAACTGAGCATCTGTTTGATCCACCTCAGTGGAAAGCCATCACTTTGCAAGGAGAATTCACATTTGGAGTTACACACAACATACTTCTTTCTGTCTGGAAGTGCTACCGGGTTTGCTACCCAGCATTTCATATTAAATTGTGGAAGTATTTTAAATGAAAGGGGAATGAAAACTCGTGGTATTTAAAGAAAAACTGGCTGGAAAAGTCTCAGATTTGTTCCATTCTGAAAGGGAACCAAGGTACCATGAGTCCTAAAAGACTCACCAGCTCTCTCAAACAAACGAGGAATAAAGCCTAAGAGGAAAATGAACCCACAGATTTGAATTTAATTTGGCCTTAATACAGCTTTACAAAGGATTAGGTTAAGTTTGCAAGACACCTTTACTTTGATTCAGAGATTTGCTTGGGTTTTCCTTCAGAATCCAGAGAGCTGGCAACAGATCGCTGTGCAGTGTCCACAGACGGGTCCAGCAGTCAGGGCAGGGCAAGAGCCAACAGCTCCTGGGAAGCAGCAGAAAAAAGCACCATGGGATGTGCTGAAGAAGGGATGGAAACAGGGTGGGTGGGGTGGAAGGAGCTCTGCTCCCACCTGGGCTGGCTTGTGGGAGTAACTGTGATGAACAAACGCTTGCCTGAACCCAAAAGTAATTCTGCACCCACATCTGGGGTCTCCACGTTTAAAAAAATACAAAAAAAAAAAAAACAAAAAAAAAAACAAAAACATGGAACTTCTGGAGTGAGTCCAGAGGAGGGTTGCAGCCATGATCCAAGGGCTGGAGCAGTTCTGCTCTGGAGATGGGCTGAGAGAGCTGAGCTTGTTCAGCCTGGAGAAGAGAAGGCTCCAGGGAGACTTCAGAGCCCCCCAGTGCCTACAGGGCACCAATCTTCTCAAATTCCTGCCATGCTTGCCCACCCCAATCCTGAAGTTTCCACGGCCTCAGAGACTTTATCTTTCGGGAAAAACACATGAGTACTTAAAGTTGGTTCAGAAGCTTCATTTGAGACCGTAGGTAATACTCTGATTTTCCTTTAAGGAGGCTGACCCAAGCAATATGCCCAATGTATCACAGAACAACTCTTCTTTTAAAGAATGAATGAATCAATCAACTGTACTCTTAGAGCTGTCAAAAGAATGAATTAGGACTGGTTAGTATGACCTAATCACCACTGATGACCTGTAGTAAGACCTAAGTCTCCTTAAGCCCGCCAACCTGTTGATGAACCTGTTCCCATTTCTGTTTTTCTCCTTACAGCCGTGCCTGGCATTGACAAAGTCACTGTCAGCACCCACAAGGATAGCCTCCCCGAATTAGGGCAGTGGGTGACAGGGACTAGTGTGACATCATCACCCAGCCCTAAGGTACAAAGGTGGCAACACAACTTGCAGAGCTGAGGACAGGATCGAGGAGAAGGAGCTTGCCCAAGGCTACTGGCGAGTTCTGGTGCCTCTGAGGCACCACAAACGCCTCTCTCTCTGTCCAAACAAGGACTGGGATGCTTTGTCAGGAGGAGAAAGGCCTGCAGCACAGACCTTCCAGGCACTGCTCCCTATCCACAATGGTGCACAACACTGCTGAGAAGTGTCCTCCTGGGAAGAAGCAAGGTGAGAGCAAAATCTCCCTCCCCACGGCTGGCAGTGGGGGAGCGGTCAAGAGCTGCAGCAACGGGAATCAGGAGCTCCAACAACGACCCAGGGTAGAGTCCCTCTGGCTCTCTTGGGCCAGCGGGGCCAGGCTGGCCTGTGGGCACATATGCCTCCCCTGCCCTTAAGCCAGCCCGGCAAGGCCTTGGGGACAATCCTGCACGGACATCACCCGAGCCCTGCGCAGGTGCTCACACCACTTGCCCTCTCCTCTCTCCAATGTGCAGATCCAAACAGCAGCAGCAGCTGTGGCGGCCTGTCGGGACAGCCCAGGGCGGAGCAGGCCCGGCGCCGTTCCTGGAGACAGAGAGCACAAGGCCCGGGCAGCCGGGCAGTGAAACCCATACGGCTGAACCGAGTGCCACTGCTGCGTGCCGAGACCAGCAGCCCCAGCACCGGCACTCAGGGGGTGCCAGGGCTGTCCCAGGCTGTGGTGCTGGTCAGCAGCAGCAGCAGCAGCAGCTTCCCCTGCAAAAAGCAGAGCTTGAAGAGAGGCCATCCAGAGGGCGTCACAGAGCCACAGTCACTCAGGAGCCCGGCAGCAAAACGCCGCCGGATCGACGATGTGCTGGCCCAAAATACTGAGGCCAGCAGCCCCAGCACCGCCACTCAGGGGGTGCCAGGGCTGTCTCAAAGTGTGGTTCTGGTCAGAAGCAGCAGCAGCATCAGCTTCCCCTGCAAAAAGCAGAGCTTGAAGAGAGGCCATCCAGAGGGCCCCACAGAGCCACAGACACTCAGGAGCCCGGCAGCAAAACACCGCCGGATCGCCCAAAGTATTGAGACCAGCAGCCCCAGCACCGCCACTCAGGGGGTGCCAGGGCTGTCCCAGGCTGTGGTGCTGGTCAGCAGCAGCAGCAGCAGCAGCAGCTTCCCGCGCAAAAAGCAGAGCTTGAAGAGAGGCCATCCAGAGGGCGCCACAGAGCCACAGTCACTCAGGAGCCCGGCAGCAAAACGCCGCCGGATCGACGATGTGCTGGCCCAAAATATTGAGACCAGCAGCCCCGGCACCGCCACTCAGGGGTTGCCAGGGCTGCCCCAGGACACTCAGTCACCCAGCAGACAAGCAGCTCCATACAGACCACCCTGGCTCTTCGCTGGCTCCATGAAGGACAAACGCTCCCAGCCTGGGCCAATCCGTATGAGACACGTCCGGCGGCAACAGCGGCAGGAGAAAAAGCTGTACAGTCGGCCTGAAAACCAGAGCAGGATCAGACGAGCATCACCCTCTGGTGCTCGTCCCCCTCAGCCATCAAAATAAACTTTTCTGTTTGTTTGAACTGGGAGAGCCCACATTCCTTTTCCCAGCCTCCTGCATGCTCATGGGAATCATGTTGGAGCAGTGAAGTTGGATGAGATGATCGTAAAATCGTACAATGGTTTGGCTTGGGAGACACTTTAAATCTCATTTACTTCCACCCTCCCTGCAATAAGCAAGGACACCTTCAACTAGTCAGCTTGTTCCAAGCCCCATCCAACCTGGAATGTTTCCACAGCGTCTCTGGGCAACCTGTGGCAGAGACCACAGCATTTTTATCACCCTCATTGATAAAAAAATTCTTCCTTGAAGCTCATTTGAATCATCCCTCCTCCAGTTTAAAACCAACACCCCTTGTCTTATGGCAATAGATCTTGCTAAAATCTTTGTCCTTGTGTCCCCTTGGGCATCTCCCTGGCACCTCCCAGGACGAGGAAGCAATTAGCTTGAAGTAAAATTAGAAATCCACTGAATGCAACAAGGGCAAAACCTCTAGTTTTTCAGCTCCTGCATGTCAGGAGGTGCTGGCACCATGAGGCTCTTGGCCAACAGCTCCTCTCCCTCCATCACCTGTGCTGAAAATGGGAGAAAATCTGTTTATCCACACCAGCACCAGCATCCCATCCTTGAGAAGCAGCAGAGCTGACAGGTAAAGGTTGCTCTGGGGAGAACGGAGGACCACCTCACTCACAGAGCAGCGTGTATTTTGTGAAAAAAAATAGCCAGCACCCTCCTGTTCTCTGCAAATGGTACACAAAAAGTTTAAAAAGTATTTAAAAATTGACCAAGTTTTGGACAAGATGCAGATCAGACTACACGAGCCTGGAAAAGACTGTACAAGTGACAGTTCTCCGGGGAAGGTTAGTAGGAAATCCCTTCTTTCTGCTATTAAAATCTCAGGCTGTTGCCATCAGACACTCAAGCCACAAGAGAAAAGTGCTTCAGCACCAGCATCCAACTGAGCATCTGTTTGATCCACCTCAGTGGAAAGCCATCACTTTGCAAGGAGAATTCACATTTGGAGTTACACACAACATACTTCTTTCTGTCTGGAAGTGCTACCGGGTTTGCTACCCAGCATTTCATATTAAATTGTGGAAGTATTTTAAATGAAAGGGGAATGAAAACTCGTGGTATTTAAAGAAAAACTGGCTGGAAAAGTCTCAGATTTGTTCCATTCTGAAAGGGAACCAAGGTACCATGAGTCCTAAAAGACTCACCAGCTCTCTCAAACAAACGAGGAATAAAGCCTAAGAGGAAAATGAACCCACAGATTTGAATTTAATTTGGCCTTAATACAGCTTTACAAAGGATTAGGTTAAGTTTGCAAGACACCTTTACTTTGATTCAGAGATTTGCTTGGGTTTTCCTTCAGAATCCAGAGAGCTGGCAACAGATCGCTGTGCAGTGTCCACAGACGGGTCCAGCAGTCAGGGCAGGGCAAGAGCCAACAGCTCCTGGGAAGCAGCAGAAAAAAGCACCATGGGATGTGCTGAAGAAGGGATGGAAACAGGGTGGGTGGGGTGGAAGGAGCTCTGCTCCCACCTGGGCTGGCTTGTGGGAGTAACTGTGATGAACAAACGCTTGCCTGAACCCAAAAGTAATTCTGCACCCACATCTGGGGTCTCCACGTTTAAAAAAAAAAAAAAAAAAAAAAAAACCAAAAAAAAAAACCATGGAACTTCTGGAGTGAGTCCAGAGGAGGGTTGCAGCCATGATCCAAGGGCTGGAGCAGTTCTGCTCTGGAGATGGGCTGAGAGAGCTGAGCTTGTTCAGCCTGGAGAAGAGAAGGCTCCAGGGAGACTTCAGAGCCCCCCAGTGCCTACAGGGCACCAATCTTCTCAAATTCCTGCCATGCTTGCCCACCCCAATCCTGAAGTTTCCACGGCCTCAGAGACTTTATCTTTCGGGAAAAACACATGAGTACTTAAAGTTGGTTCAGAAGCTTCATTTGAGACCGTAGGTAATACTCTGATTTTCCTTTAAGGAGGCTGACCCAAGCAATATGCCCAATGTATCACAGAACAACTCTTCTTTTAAAGAATGAATGAATCAATCAACTGTACTCTTAGAGCTGTCAAAAGAATGAATTAGGACTGGTTAGTATGACCTAATCACCACTGATGACCTGTAGTAAGACCTAAGTCTCCTTAAGCCCGCCAACCTGTTGATGAACCTGTTCCCATTTCTGTTTTTCTCCTTACAGCCGTGCCTGGCATTGACAAAGTCACTGTCAGCACCCACAAGGATAGCCTCCCCGAATTAGGGCAGTGGGTGACAGGGACTAGTGTGACATCATCACCCAGCCCTAAGGTACAAAGGTGGCAACACAACTTGCAGAGCTGAAGACAGGATCGAGGAGAAGGAGCTTGCCCAAGGCTACTGGCGAGTTCTGGTGCCTCTGAGGCACCACAAACGCCTCTCTCTCTGTCCAAACAAGGACTGGGATGCTTTGTCAGGAGGAGAAAGGCCTGCAGCACAGACCTTCCAGGCACTGCTCCCTATCCACAATGGTGCACAACACTGCTGAGAAGTGTCCTCCTGGGAAGAAGCAAGGTGAGAGCAAAATCTCCCTCCCCACGGCTGGCAGTGGGGGAGCGGTCAAGAGCTGCAGCAAGGGGAAGCAGGAGCTCCAACAACGACCCAGGGTAGACTCCCTCTGGCTCTCTTGGGCCAGCGGGGCCAGGCTGGCCTGTGGGCACATATGCCTCCCCTGCCCTTAAGCCAGCCCGGCAAGGCCTTGGGGACAATCCTGCACGGACATCACCCGAGCCCTGCGCAGCTGCTCACACCACTTGCCCTCTCCTCTCTCCAATGTGCAGATCCAAACAGCAGCAGCAGCAGCGGCCTGTCGGGACAGCCCAGGGCGGAGCAGGCCCGGCGCCGTTCCTGGAGACAGAGAGCACAAGGCCCGGGCAGCCAGGCAGTGAAACACATACGGCTGAACCGAGTGCCACTGCTGCGTGCCGAGACCAGCAGCCCCAGCACCGCCACTCAGGGGGTGCCAGGGCTGTCTCAAAGTGTGGTTCTGGTCAGCAGCAGCAGCAGCAGCAGCTTCCCCTGCAAAAAGCAGAGCTTGAAGAGAGGCCATCCAGAGGGCGCCACAGAGCCACAGACACTCAGGAGCCCGGCAGCAAAACACCGCCGGATCGCCCAAAGTATTGAGACCAGCAGCCCCAGCACCGCCACTCAGGGGGTGCCAGGGCTGTCCCAGACTGTGGTGCTGGTCAGCAGCAGCAGCAGCAGCAGCTTCCCGCGCAAAAAGCAGAGCTTGAAGAGAGGCCATCCAGAGGGCGACACAGAGCCACAGTCACTCAGGAGCCCGGCAGCAAAACGCCGCCGGATCGACGATGTGCTGGCCCAAAATATTGAGACCAGCAGCCCCGGCACCGCCACTCAGGGGTTGCCAGGGCTGCCCCAGGACACTCAGTCACCCAGCAGACAAGCAGCTCCATACAGACCACCCTGGCTCTTCGCTGGCTCCATGAAGGACAAACGCTCCCAGCCTGGGCCAATCCGTATGAGACACGTCCGGCGGCAACAGCGGCAGGAGAAAAAGCTGTACAGTCGGCCTGAAAACCAGAGCAGGATCAGACGAGCATCACCCTCTGGTGCTCGTCCCCCTCAGCCATCAAAATAAACTTTTCTGTTTGTTTGAACTGGGAGAGCCCACATTCCTTTTCCCAGCCTCCTGCATGCTCATGGGAATCATGTTGGAGCAGTGAAGTTGGATGAGATGATCGTAAAATCGTACAATGGTTTGGCTTGGGAGACACTTTAAATCTCATTTACTTCCACCCTCCCTGCAATAAGCAAGGACACCTTCAACTAGTCAGCTTGTTCCAAGCCCCATCCAACCTGGAATGTTTCCACAGCGTCTCTGGGCAACCTGTGGCAGAGACCACAGCATTTTTATCACCCTCATTGATAAAAAAATTCTTCCTTGAAGCTCATTTGAATCATCCCTCCTCCAGTTTAAAACCAACACCCCTTGTCTTATGGCAATAGATCTTGCTAAAATCTTTGTCCTTGTGTCCCCTTGGGCATCTCCCTGGCACCTCCCAGGACGAGGAAGCAATTAGCTTGAAGTAAAATTAGAAATCCACTGAATGCAACAAGGGCAAAACCTCTAGTTTTTCAGCTCCTGCATGTCAGGAGGTGCTGGCACCATGAGGCTCTTGGCCAACAGCTCCTCTCCCTCCATCACCTGTGCTGAAAATGGGAGAAAATCTGTTTATCCACACCAGCACCAGCATCCCATCCTTGAGAAGCAGCAGAGCTGACAGGTAAAGGTTGCTCTGGGGAGAACGGAGGACCACCTCACTCACAGAGCAGCGTGTATTTTGTGAAAAAAAATAGCCAGCACCCTCCTGTTCTCTGCAAATGGTACACAAAAAGTTTAAAAAGTATTTAAAAATTGACCAAGTTCTGGACAAGATGCAGATCAGACTACACGAGCCTGGAAAAGACTGTACAAGTGACAGTTCTCCGGGGAAGGTTAGTAGGAAATCCCTTCTTTCTGCTATTAAAATCTCAGGCTGTTGCCATCAGACACTCAAGCCACAAGAGAAAAGTGCTTCAGCACCAGCATCCAACTGAGCATCTGTTTGATCCACCTCAGTGGAAAGCCATCACTTTGCAAGGAGAATTCACATTTGGAGTTACACACAACATACTTCTTTCTGTCTGGAAGTGCTACCGGGTTTGCTACCCAGCATTTCATATTAAATTGTGGAAGTATTTTAAATGAAAGGGGAATGAAAACTCGTGGTATTTAAAGAAAAACTGGCTGGAAAAGTCTCAGATTTGTTCCATTCTGAAAGGGAACCAAGGTACCATGAGTCCTAAAAGACTCACCAGCTCTCTCAAACAAACGAGGAATAAAGCCTAAGAGGAAAATGAACCCACAGATTTGAATTTAATTTGGCCTTAATACAGCTTTACAAAGGATTAGGTTAAGTTTGCAAGACACCTTTACTTTGATTCAGAGATTTGCTTGGGTTTTCCTTCAGAATCCAGAGAGCTGGCAACAGATCGCTGTGCAGTGTCCACAGATGGGTCCAGCAGTCAGGGCAGGGCAAGAGCCAACAGCTCCTGGGAAGCAGCAGAAAAAAGCACCATGGGATGTGCTGAAGAAGGGATGGAAACAGGGTGGGTGGGGTGGAAGGAGCTCTGCTCCCACCTGGGCTGGCTTGTGGGAGTAACTGTGATGAACAAACGCTTGCCTGAACCCAAAAGTAATTCTGCACCCACATCTGGGGTCTCCACGTTTAAAAAAAAAAAAAAAAACAAAAAAACCAAAAAAAAAAACCATGGAACTTCTGGAGTGAGTCCAGAGGAGGGTTGCAGCCATGATCCAAGGGCTGGAGCAGTTCTGCTCTGGAGATGGGCTGAGAGAGCTGAGCTTGTTCAGCCTGGAGAAGAGAAGGCTCCAGGGAGACTTCAGAGCCCCCCAGTGCCTACAGGGCACCAATCTTCTCAAATTCCTGCCATGCTTGCCCACCCCAATCCTGAAGTTTCCACGGCCTCAGAGACTTTATCTTTCGGGAAAAACACATGAGTACTTAAAGTTGGTTCAGAAGCTTCATTTGAGACCGTAGGTAATACTCTGATTTTCCTTTAAGGAGGCTGACCCAAGCAATATGCCCAATGTATCACAGAACAACTCTTCTTTTAAAGAATGAATGAATCAATCAACTGTACTCTTAGAGCTGTCAAAAGAATGAATTAGGACTGGTTAGTATGACCTAATCACCACTGATGACCTGTAGTAAGACCTAAGTCTCCTTAAGCCCGCCAACCTGTTGATGAACCTGTTCCCATTTCTGTTTTTCTCCTTACAGCCGTGCCTGGCATTGACAAAGTCACTGTCAGCACCCACAAGGATAGCCTCCCCGAATTAGGGCAGTGGGTGACAGGGACTAGTGTGACATCATCACCCAGCCCTAAGGTACAAAGGTGGCAACACAACTTGCAGAGCTGAGGACAGGATCGAGGAGAAGGAGCTTGCCCAAGGCTACTGGCGAGTTCTGGTGCCTCTGAGGCACCACAAACGCCTCTCTCTCTGTCCAAACAAGGACTGGGATGCTTTGTCAGGAGGAGAAAGGCCTGCAGCACAGACCTTCCAGGCACTGCTCCCTATCCACAATGGTGCACAACACTGCTGAGAAGTGTCCTCCTGGGAAGAAGCAAGGTGAGAGCAAAATCTCCCTCCCCACGGCTGGCAGTGGGGGAGCGGTCAAGAGCTGCAGCAAGGGGAAGCAGGAGCTCCAACAACGACCCAGGGTAGAGTCCCTCTGGCTCTCTTGGGCCAGCGGGGCCAGGCTGGCCTGTGGGCACATATGCCTCCCCTGCCCTTAAGCCAGCCCGGCAAGGCCTTGGGGACAATCCTGCACGGACATCACCCGAGCCCTGCGCAGCTGCTCACACCACTTGCCCTCTCCTCTCTCCAATGTGCAGATCCAAACAGCAGCAGCAGCAGCAGCGGCCTGTCGGAACAGCCCAGGGCGGAGCAGGCCCGGCGCCGTTCCTGGAGACAGAGAGCACAAGGCCCGGGCAGCCGGGCAGTGAAACCCATACGGCTGAACCGAGTGCCACTGCTGCGTGCTGAGACCAGCAGCCCCAGCACCGGCACTCAGGGGGTGCCAGGGCTGTCCCAGGCTGTGGTGCTGGTCAGCAGCAGCAGCAGCAGCAGCTTCCCCTGCAAAAAGCAGAGCTTGAAGAGAGGCCATCCAGAGGGCGCCACAGAGCCACAGACACTCAGGAGCCCGGCAGCAAAACACCGCCGGATCGCCCAAAGTATTGAGACCAGCAGCCCCAGCACCGCCACTCAGGGGGTGCCAGGGCTGTCCCAGACTGTGGTGCTGGTCAGCAGCAGCAGCAGCAGCAGCTTCCCGTGCAAAAAGCAGAGCTTGAAAAGAGGCCATCCAGAGGGCGCCACAGAGCCACAGTCACTCAGGAGCCCGGCAGCAAAACGCCGCCGGATCGACCATGTGCTGGCCCAAAGTATTGAGACCAGCAGCCCCAGCACCGCCACTCAGGGGGTGCCAGGGCTGTCCCAGGACACTCAGTCACCCAGCAGACAAGCAGCTCCATACAGACCACCCTGGCTCTTCGCTGGCTCCATGAAGGACAAACGCTCCCAGCCTGGGCCAATCCGGATGAGACACGTCCGGCGGCAACAGCGGCAGGAGAAAAAGCTGTACAGTCGGCCTGAAAACCAGAGCAGGATCAGACGAGCATCACCCTCTGGTGCTCGTCCCCCTCAGCCATCAAAATAAACTTTTCTGTTTGTTTGAACTGGGAGAGCCCACATTCCTTTTCCCAGCCTCCTGCATGCTCATGGGAATCATGTTGGAGCAGTGAAGTTGGATGAGATGATCGTAAAATCGTACAATGGTTTGGCTTGGGAGACACTTTAAATCTCATTTACTTCCACCCTCCCTGCAATAAGCAAGGACACCTTCAACTAGTCAGCTTGTTCCAAGCCCCATCCAACCTGGAATGTTTCCACAGCGTCTCTGGGCAACCTGTGGCAGAGACCACAGCATTTTTATCACCCTCATTGATAAAAAAATTCTTCCTTGAAGCTCATTTGAATCATCCCTCCTCCAGTTTAAAACCAACACCCCTTGCCCCTTGTCTTATGGCAATAGACCCGGCTAAAATCTTTGTCCTTGTGTCCCCTTGGGCATCTCCCTGGCACCTCCCAGGACGAGGAAGCAATTAGCTTGAAGTAAAATTAGAAATCCACTGAATGCAACAAGGGCAAAACCTCTAGTTTTTCAGCTCCTGCATGTCAGGAGGTGCTGGCACCATGAGGCTCTTGGCCAACAGCTCCTCTCCCTCCATCACCTGTGCTGAAAATGGGAGAAAATCTGTTTATCCACACCAGCACCAGCATCCCATCCTTGAGAAGCAGCAGAGCTGACAGGTAAAGGTTGCTCTGGGGAGAACGGAGGACCACCTCACTCACAGAGCAGCGTGTATTTTGTGAAAAAAATAGCCAGCACCCTCCTGTTCTCTGCAAATGGTACACAAAAAGTTTAAAAAGTGTTTAAAAACTGACCAAGTTTTGGAGAAGATGCAGGTCAGACTAGACGAGGCTGGAAAAGACTGTACAAGTGACAGTTCTCCGGGGAAGGTTAGTAGGAATTCCCTTCTTTCTGCTATTAAAATCTCAGGCTGTTGCCATCAGACACTCAAGCCACAAGAGAAAAGTGCTTCAGCACCAGCATCCAACTGAGCATCTGTTTGATCCACCTCAGTGGAAAGCCATCACTTTGCAAGGAGAATTCACATTTGGAGTTACACACAACATACTTCTTTCTGTCTGGAAGTGCTACCGGTTTTGCTACCCAGCATTTCATATTAAATTGTGGAAGTATTTTAAATGAAAGGGGAATGAAAACTCGTGGTATTTAAAGAAAAACTGGCTGGAAAAGTCTCAGATTTGTTCCATTCTGAAAGGGAACCAAGGTACCATGAGTCCTAAAAGACTCACCAGCTCTCTCAAACAAACGAGGAATAAAGCCTAAGAGGAAAATGAACCCACAGATTTGAATTTAATTTGGCCTTAATACAGCTTTACAAAGGATTAGGTTAAGTTTGCAAGACACCTATACTTTGATTCAGAGATTTGCTTGGGCTTTCCTTCAGAATCCAGACAGCTGGCAACAGATCGCTGTGCAGTGTCCACAGACGGGTCCAGCAGTCAGGGCAGGGCAAGAGCCAACAGCTCCTGGGAAGCAGCAGAAAAAAGCACCATGGGATGTGCTGAAGAAGGGATGGAAACAGGGTGGGTGGGGTGGAAGGAGCTCTGCTCCCACCTGGGCTGGCTTGTGGGAGTAACTGTGATGAACAAACGCTTGCCTGAACCCAAAAGTAATTCTGCACCCACATCTGGGGTCTCCACGTTTAAAAAAAAAAAAAACCCACAAAAAAAAAACAAAAACATGGAACTTCTGGAGTGAGTCCAGAGGAGGGTTGCAGCCATGATCCAAGGGCTGGAGCAGTTCTGCTCTGGAGATGGGCTGAGAGAGCTGAGCTTGTTCAGCCTGGAGAAGAGAAGGCTCCAGGGAGACTTCAGAGCCCCCCAGTGCCTACAGGGCACCAATCTTCTCAAATTCCTGCCATGCTTGCCCACCCCAATCCTGAAGTTTCCACGGCCTCAGAGACTTTATCTTTCGGGAAAAACACATGAGTACTTAAAGTTGGTTCAGAAGCTTCATTTGAGACCGTAGGTAATACTCTGATTTTCCTTTAAGGAGGCTGACCCAAGCAATATGCCCAATGTATCACAGAACAACTCTTCTTTTAAAGAATGAATGAATCAATCAACTGTACTCTTAGAGCTGTCAAAAGAATGAATTAGGACTGGTTAGTATGACCTAATCACCACTGATGACCTGTAGTAAGACCTAAGTCTCCTTAAGCCCGCCAACCTGTTGATGAACCTGTTCCCATTTCTGTTTTTCTCCTTACAGCCGTGCCTGGCATTGACAAAGTCACTGTCAGCACCCACAAGGATAGCCTCCCCGAATTAGGGCAGTGGGTGACAGGGACTAGTGTGACATCATCACCCAGCCCTAAGGTACAAAGGTGGCAACACAACTTGCAGAGCTGAGGACAGGATCGAGGAGAAGGAGCTTGCCCAAGGCTACTGGCGAGTTCTGGTGCCTCTGAGGCACCACAAACGCCTCTCTCTCTGTCCAAACAAGGACTGGGATGCTTTGTCAGGAGGAGAAAGGCCTGCAGCACAGACCTTCCAGGCACTGCTCCCTATCCACAATGGTGCACAACACTGCTGAGAAGTGTCCTCCTGGGAAGAAGCAAGGTGAGAGCAAAATCTCCCTCCCCACGGCTGGCAGTGGGGGAGCGGTCAAGAGCTGCAGCAAGGGGAAGCAGGAGCTCCAACAACGACCCAGGGTAGAGTCCCTCTGGCTCTCTTGGGCCAGTGGGGCCAGGCTGGCCTGTGGGCACATATGCCTCCCCTGCCCTTAAGCCAGCCCGGCAAGGCCTTGGGGACAATCCTGCACGGACATCACCCGAGCCCTGCGCAGCTGCTCACACCACTTGCCCTCTCCTCTCTCCAATGTGCAGATCCAAACAGCAGCAGCAGCAGCAGCGGCCTGTCGGAACAGCCCAGGGCGGAGCAGGCCCGGCGCCGTTCCTGGAGACAGAGAGCACAAGGCCCGGGCAGCCAGGCAGTGAAACACATACGGCTGAACCGAGTGCCACTGCTGCGTGCCGAGACCAGCAGCCCCAGCACCGCCACTCAGGGGGTGCCAGGGCTGTCTCAAAGTGTGGTTCTGGTCAGAAGCAGCAGCAGCAGCAGCTTCCCCGGCAAAAAGCAGAGCTTGAACAGAGGCCATCCAGAGGGCCCCACAGAGCCACAGACACTCAGGAGCCCGGCAGCAAAACACCGCCGGATCGCCCAAAGTATTGAGACCAGCAGCCCCAGCACCGCCACTCAGGGGGTGCCAGGGCTGTCCCAGGCTGTGGTGCTGGTCAGCAGCAGCAGCAGCAGCAGCTTCCCGTGCAAAAAGCAGAGCTTGAAAAGAGCCCATCCAGACGGCGCCACAGAGCCACAGTCACTCAGGAGCCCGGCAGCAAAACGCCGCCGGATCGACGATGTGCTGGCCCAAAGTATTGAGACCAGCAGCCCCAGCACCGCCACTCAGGGGGTGCCAGGGCTGTCCCAGGACACTCAGTCACCCAGCAGACAAGCAGCTCCATACAGACCACCCTGGCTCTTCGCTGGCTCCATGAAGGAAAAACGCTCCCAGCCTGGGCCAATCCGTATGAGACACGTCCGGCGGCAACAGCGGCAGGAGAAAAAGCTGTACAGTCGGCCTGAAAACCAGAGCAGGATCAGACGAGCATCACCCTCTGGTGCTCGTCCCCCTCAGCCATCAAAATAAACTTTTCTGTTTGTTTGAACTGGGAGAGCCCACATTCCTTTTCCCAGCCTCCTGCATGCTCATGGGAATCATGTTGGAGCAGTGAAGTTGGATGAGATGATCGTAAAATCGTACAATGGTTTGGCTTGGGAGACACTTTAAATCTCATTTACTTCCACCCTCCCTGCAATAAGCAAGGACACCTTCAACTAGTCAGCTTGTTCCAAGCCCCATCCAACCTGGAATGTTTCCACAGCATCTCTGGGCAACCTGTGGCAGAGACCACAGCATTTTTATCACCCTCATTGATTAAAAAATTCTTCCTTGAAGCTCATTTGAATCATCCCTCCTCCAGTTTAAAACCAACACCCCTTGTCTTATGGCAATAGATCTTGCTAAAATCTTTGTCCTTGTGTCCCCTTGGGCATCTCCCTGGCACCTCCCAGGACGAGGAAGCAATTAGCTTGAAGTAAAATTAGAAATCCACTGAATGCAACAAGGGCAAAACCTCTAGTTTTTCAGCTCCTGCATGTCAGGAGGTGCTGGCACCATGAGGCTCTTGGCCAACAGCTCCTCTCCCTCCATCACCTGTGCTGAAAATGGGAGAAAATCTGTTTATCCACACCAGCACCAGCATCCCATCCTTGAGAAGCAGCAGAGCTGACAGGTAAAGGTTGCTCTGGGGAGAACGGAGGACCACCTCACTCACAGAGTAGCGTGTATTTTGTGAAAAAAATAGCCAGCACCCTCCTGTTCTCTGCAAATGGTACACAAAAAGTTTAAAAAGTATTTAAAAATTGACCAAGTTTTGGAGAAGATGCAGGTCAGACTAGACGAGGCTGGAAAAGACTGTACAAGTGACAGTTCTCCGGGGAAGGTTAGTAGGAAATCCCTTCTTTCTGCTATTAAAATCTCAGGCTGTTGCCATCAGACACTCAAGCCACAAGAGAAAAGTGCTTCAGCACCAGCATCCAACTGAGCATCTGTTTGATCCACCTCAGTGGAAAGCCATCACTTTGCAAGGAGAATTCACATTTGGAGTTACACACAACATACTTCTTTCTGTCTGGAAGTGCTACCGGTTTTGCTACCCAGCATTTCATATTAAATTGTGGAAGTATTTTAAATGAAAGGGGAATGAAAACTCGTGGTATTTAAAGAAAAACTGGCTGGAAAAGTCTCAGATTTGTTCCATTCTGAAAGGGAACCAAGGTACCATGAGTCCTAAAAGACTCACCAGCTCTCTCAAACAAACGAGGAATAAAGCCTAAGAGGAAAATGAACCCACAGATTTGAATTTAATTTGGCCTTAATACAGCTTTACAAAGGATTAGGTTAAGTTTGCAAGACACCTTTACTTTGATTCAGAGATTTGCTTGGGTTTTCCTTCAGAATCCAGAGAGCTGGCAACAGATCGCTGTGCAGTGTCCACAGACGGGTCCAGCAGTCAGGGCAGGGCAAGAGCCAACAGCTCCTGGGAAGCAGCAGAAAAAAGCACCATGGGATGTGCTGAAGAAGGGATGGAAACAGGGTGGGTGGGGTGGAAGGAGCTCTGCTCCCACCTGGGCTGGCTTGTGGGAGTAACTGTGATGAACAAACGCTTGCCTGAACCCAAAAGTAATTCTGCACCCACATCTGGGGTCTCCACGTTTAAAAAAAAAAAACAAAAAAAAACAAAAAAAAAACAAACACATGGAACTTCTGGAGTGAGTCCAGAGGAGGGTTGCAGCCATGATCCAAGGGCTGGAGCAGTTCTGCTCTGGAGATGGGCTGAGAGAGCTGAGCTTGTTCAGCCTGGAGAAGAGAAGGCTCCAGGGAGACTTCAGAGCCCCCCAGTGCCTACAGGGCACCAATCTTCTCAAATTCCTGCCATGCTTGCCCACCCCAATCCTGAAGTTTCCACGGCCTCAGAGACTTTATCTTTCGGGAAAAACACATGAGTACTTAAAGTTGGTTCAGAAGCTTCATTTGAGACCGTAGGTAATACTCTGATTTTCCTTTAAGGAGGCTGACCCAAGCAATATGCCCAATGTATCACAGAACAACTCTTCTTTTAAAGAATGAATGAATCAATCAACTGTACTCTTAGAGCTGTCAAAAGAATGAATTAGGACTGGTTAGTATGACCTAATCACCACTGATGACCTGTAGTAAGACCTAAGTCTCCTTAAGCCCGCCAACCTGTTGATGAACCTGTTCCCATTTCTGTTTTTCTCCTTACAGCCGTGCCTGGCATTGACAAAGTCACTGTCAGCACCCACAAGGATAGCCTCCCCGAATTAGGGCAGTGGGTGACAGGGACTAGTGTGACATCATCACCCAGCCCTAAGGTACAAAGGTGGCAACACAACTTGCAGAGCTGAGGACAGGATCGAGGAGAAGGAGCTTGCCCAAGGCTACTGGCGAGTTCTGGTGCCTCTGAGGCACCACAAACGCCTCTCTCTCTGTCCAAACAAGGACTGGGATGCTTTGTCAGGAGGAGAAAGGCCTGCAGCACAGACCTTCCAGGCACTGCTCCCTATCCACAATGGTGCACAACACTGCTGAGAAGTGTCCTCCTGGGAAGAAGCAAGGTGAGAGCAAAATCTCCCTCCCCACGGCTGGCAGTGGGGGAGCGGTCAAGAGCTGCAGCAAGGGGAAGCAGGAGCTCCAACAACGACCCAGGGTAGACTCCCTCTGGCTCTCTTGGGCCAGCGGGGCCAGGCTGGCCTGTGGGCACATATGCCTCCCCTGCCCTTAAGCCAGCCCGGCAAGGCCTTGGGGACAATCCTGCACGGACATCACCCGAGCCCTGCGCAGCTGCTCACACCACTTGCCCTCTCCTCTCTCCAATGTGCAGATCCAAACAGCAGCAGCAGCAGCGGCAGCCTGTCGAGACAGCCCAGGGCGGAGCAGGCCCGGCGCCGTTCCTGGAGACAGAGAGCACAAGGCCCGGGCAGCCGGGCAGTGAAACCCATACGGCTGAACCGAGTGCCACTGCTGCGTGCTGAGACCAGCAGCCCCAGCACCGGCACTCAGGGGGTGCCAGGGCTGTCTCAAAGTGTGGTTCTGGTCAGAAGCAGCAGCAGCAGCAGCTTCCCCGGCAAAAAGCAGAGCTTGAACAGAGGCCATCCAGAGGGCCCCACAGAGCCACAGACACTCAGGAGCCCGGCAGCAAAACACCGCCGGATCGCCCAAAGTATTGAGACCAGCAGCCCCAGCACCGCCACTCAGGGGGTGCCAGGGCTGTCCCAGGCTGTGGTGCTGGTCAGCAGCAGCAGCAGCAGCAGCTTCCCGTGCAAAAAGCAGAGCTTGAAAAGAGGCCATCCAGACGGCGCCACAGAGCCACAGTCACTCAGGAGCCCGGCAGCAAAACGCCGCCGGATCGACCATGTGCTGGCCCAAAGTATTGAGACCAGCAGCCCCAGCACCGCCACTCAGGGGGTGCCAGGGCTGTCCCAGGACACTCAGTCACCCAGCAGACAAGCAGCTCCATACAGACCACCCTGGCTCTTCGCTGGCTCCATGAAGGACAAACGCTCCCAGCCTGG
Organism: Chamaea fasciata; assembly: GCF_029207755.1. NCBI lineage: Eukaryota > Metazoa > Chordata > Aves > Passeriformes > Sylviidae > Chamaea > Chamaea fasciata. The sequence goes on along the minus strand of NW_027094091.1, from coordinate 66,061,373 downwards.
GCCAATCCGTATGAGACACGTCCGGCGGCAACAGCGGCAGGAGAAAAAGCTGTACAGTCGGCCTGAAAACCAGAGCAGGATCAGACGAGCATCACCCTCTGGTGCTCGTCCCCCTCAGCCATCAAAATAAACTTTTCTGTTTGTTTGAACTGGGAGAGCCCACATTCCTTTTCCCAGCCTCCTGCATGCTCATGGGAATCATGTTGGAGCAGTGAAGTTGGATGAGATGATCGTAAAATCGTACAATGGTTTGGCTTGGGAGACACTTTAAATCTCATTTACTTCCACCCTCCCTGCAATAAGCAAGGACACCTTCAACTAGTCAGCTTGTTCCAAGCCCCATCCAACCTGGAATGTTTCCACAGCATCTCTGGGCAACCTGTGGCAGAGACCACAGCATTTTTATCACCCTCATTGATTAAAAAATTCTTCCTTGAAGCTCATTTGAATCATCCCTCCTCCAGTTTAAAACCAACACCCCTTGTCTTATGGCAATAGATCTTGCTAAAATCTTTGTCCTTGTGTCCCCTTGGGCATCTCCCTGGCACCTCCCAGGACGAGGAAGCAATTAGCTTGAAGTAAAATTAGAAATCCACTGAATGCAACAAGGGCAAAACCTCTAGTTTTTCAGCTCCTGCATGTCAGGAGGTGCTGGCACCATGAGGCTCTTGGCCAACAGCTCCTCTCCCTCCATCACCTGTGCTGAAAATGGGAGAAAATCTGTTTATCCACACCAGCACCAGCATCCCATCCTTGAGAAGCAGCAGAGCTGACAGGTAAAGGTTGCTCTGGGGAGAACGGAGGACCACCTCACTCACAGAGTAGCGTGTATTTTGTGAAAAAAATAGCCAGCACCCTCCTGTTCTCTGCAAATGGTACACAAAAAGTTTAAAAAGTATTTAAAAATTGACCAAGTTTTGGAGAAGATGCAGGTCAGACTAGACGAGGCTGGAAAAGACTGTACAAGTGACAGTTCTCCGGGGAAGGTTAGTAGGAATTCCCTTCTTTCTGCTATTAAAATCTCAGGCTGTTGCCATCAGACACTCAAGCCACAAGAGAAAAGTGCTTCAGCACCAGCATCCAACTGAGCATCTGTTTGATCCACCTCAGTGGAAAGCCATCACTTTGCAAGGAGAATTCACATTTGGAGTTACACACAACATACTTCTTTCTGTCTGGAAGTGCTACCGGGTTTGCTACCCAGCATTTCATATTAAATTGTGGAAGTATTTTAAATGAAAGGGGAATGAAAACTCGTGGTATTTAAAGAAAAACTGGCTGGAAAAGTCTCAGATTTGTTCCATTCTGAAAGGGAACCAAGGTACCATGAGTCCTAAAAGACTCACCAGCTCTCTCAAACAAACGAGGAATAAAGCCTAAGAGGAAAATGAACCCACAGATTTGAATTTAATTTGGCCTTAATACAGCTTTACAAAGGATTAGGTTAAGTTTGCAAGACACCTTTACTTTGATTCAGAGATTTGCTTGGGTTTTCCTTCAGAATCCAGAGAGCTGGCAACAGATCGCTGTGCAGTGTCCACAGACGGGTCCAGCAGTCAGGGCAGGGCAAGAGCAAACAGCTCCTGGGAAGCAGCAGAAAAAAGCACCATGGGATGTGCTGAAGAAGGGATGGAAACAGGGTGGGTGGGGTGGAAGGAGCTCTGCTCCCACCTGGGCTGGCTTGTGGGAGTAACTGTGATGAACAAACGCTTGCCTGAACCCAAAAGTAATTCTGCACCCACATCTGGGGTCTCCACGTTTAAAAAAAAAAAAAAAAAAAAAAAAAACAAAAAAACAAACACATGGAACTTCTGGAGTGAGTCCAGAGGAGGGTTGCAGCCATGATCCAAGGGCTGGAGCAGTTCTGCTCTGGAGATGGGCTGAGAGAGCTGAGCTTGTTCAGCCTGGAGAAGAGAAGGCTCCAGGGAGACTTCAGAGCCCCCCAGTGCCTACAGGGCACCAATCTTCTCAAATTCCTGCCATGCTTGCCCACCCCAATCCTGAAGTTTCCACGGCCTCAGAGACTTTATCTTTCGGGAAAAACACATGAGTACTTAAAGTTGGTTCAGAAGCTTCATTTGAGACCGTAGGTAATACTCTGATTTTCCTTTAAGGAGGCTGACCCAAGCAATATGCCCAATGTATCACAGAACAACTCTTCTTTTAAAGAATGAATGAATCAATCAACTGTACTCTTAGAGCTGTCAAAAGAATGAATTAGGACTGGTTAGTATGACCTAATCACCACTGATGACCTGTAGTAAGACCTAAGTCTCCTTAAGCCCGCCAACCTGTTGATGAACCTGTTCCCATTTCTGTTTTTCTCCTTACAGCCGTGCCTGGCATTGACAAAGTCACTGTCAGCACCCACAAGGATAGCCTCCCCGAATTAGGGCAGTGGGTGACAGGGACTAGTGTGACATCATCACCCAGCCCTAAGGCACAAAGGTGGCAACACAACTTGCAGAGCTGAGGACAGGATCGAGGAGAAGGAGCTTGCCCAAGGCTACTGGCGAGTTCTGGTGCCTCTGAGGCACCACAAACGCCTCTCTCTCTGTCCAAACAAGGACTGGGATGCTTTGTCAGGAGGAGAAAGGCCTGCAGCACAGACCTTCCAGGCACTGCTCCCTATCCAAAATGGTGCACAACACTGCTGAGAAGTGTCCTCCTGGGAAGAAGCAAGGTGAGAGCAAAATCTCCCTCCCCACGGCTGGCAGTGGGGGAGCGGTCAAGAGCTGCAGCAAGGGGAAGCAGGAGCTCCAACAACGACCCAGGGTAGACTCCCTCTGGCTCTCTTGGGCCAGCGGGGCCAGGCTGGCCTGTGGGCACATATGCCTCCCCTGCCCTTAAGCCAGCCCGGCAAGGCCTTGGGGACAATCCTGCACGGACATCACCCGAGCCCTGCGCAGCTGCTCACACCACTTGCCCTCTCCTCTCTCCAATGTGCAGATCCAAACAGCAGCAGCAGCAGTGGCGGCCTGTCGGAACAGCCCAGGGCGGAGCAGGCCCGGCGCCGTTCCTGGAGACAGAGAGCACAAGGCCCGGGCAGCCGGGCAGTGAAACCCATACGGCTGAACCGAGTGCCACAGCTGCGTGCTGAGACCAGCAGCCCCAGCACCGGCACTCAGGGGGTGCCAGGGCTGTCCCAGGCTGTGGTGCTGGTCAGCAGCAGCAGCAGCAGCAGCTTCCCCTGCAAAAAGCAGAGCTTGAAGAGAGGCCATCCAGAGGGCGTCACAGAGCCACAGTCACTCAGGAGCCCGGCAGCAAAACGCCGCCGGATCGACGATGTGCTGGCCCAAAATACTGAGGCCAGCAGCCCCAGCACCGCCACTCAGGGGGTGCCAGGGCTGTCTCAAAGTGTGGTTCTGGTCAGAAGCAGCAGCAGCAGCAGCTTCCCCGGCAAAAAGCAGAGCTTGAACAGAGGCCATCCAGAGGGCCCCACAGAGCCACAGACACTCAGGAGCCCGGCAGCAAAACACCGCCGGATCGCCCAAAGTATTGAGACCAGCAGCCCCAGCACCGCCACTCAGGGGGTGCCAGGGCTGTCCCAGGCTGTGGTGCTGGTCAGCAGCAGCAGCAGCAGCAGCTTCCCGTGCAAAAAGCAGAGCTTGAAAAGAGGCCATCCAGACGGCGCCACAGAGCCACAGTCACTCAGGAGCCCGGCAGCAAAACGCCGCCGGATCGACGATGTGCTGGCCCAAAGTATTGAGACCAGCAGCCCCAGCACCGCCACTCAGGGGGTGCCAGGGCTGTCCCAGGACACTCAGTCACCCAGCAGACAAGCAGCTCCATACAGACCACCCTGGCTCTTCGCTGGCTCCATGAAGGACAAACGCTCCCAGCTTGGGCCAATCCGGATGAGACACGTCCGGCGGCAACAGCAGCAGGAGAAAAAGCTGTACAGTCGGCCTGAAAACCAGAGCAGGATCAGACGAGCATCACCCTCTGGTGCTCGTCCCCCTCAGCCATCAAAATAAACTTTTCTGTTTGTTTGAACTGGGAGAGCCCACATTCCTTTTCCCAGCCTCCTGCATGCTCATGGGAATCATGTTGGAGCAGTGAAGTTGGATGAGATGATCGTAAAATCGTACAATGGTTTGGCTTGGGAGACACTTTAAATCTCATTTACTTCCACCCTCCCTGCAATAAGCAAGGACACCTTCAACTAGTCAGCTTGTTCCAAGCCCCATCCAACCTGGAATGTTTCCACAGCATCTCTGGGCAACCTGTGGCAGAGACCACAGCATTTTTATCACCCTCATTGATTAAAAAATTCTTCCTTGAAGCTCATTTGAATCATCCCTCCTCCAGTTTAAAACCAACACCCCTTGTCTTATGGCAATAGATCTTGCTAAAATCTTTGTCCTTGTGTCCCCTTGGGCATCTCCCTGGCACCTCCCAGGACGAGGAAGCAATTAGCTTGAAGTAAAATTAGAAATCCACTGAATGCAACAAGGGCAAAACCTCTAGTTTTTCAGCTCCTGCATGTCAGGAGGTGCTGGCACCATGAGGCTCTTGGCCAACAGCTCCTCTCCCTCCATCACCTGTGCTGAAAATGGGAGAAAATCTGTTTATCCACACCAGCACCAGCATCCCATCCTTGAGAAGCAGCAGAGCTGACAGGTAAAGGTTGCTCTGGGGAGAACGGAGGACCACCTCACTCACAGAGTAGCGTGTATTTTGTGAAAAAAATAGCCAGCACCCTCCTGTTCTCTGCAAATGGTACACAAAAAGTTTAAAAAGTATTTAAAAACTGACCAAGTTTTGGAGAAGATGCAGGTCAGACTAGACGAGGCTGGAAAAGACTGTACAAGTGACAGTTCTCCGGGGAAGGTTAGTAGGAATTCCCTTCTTTCTGCTATTAAAATCTCAGGCTGTTGCCATCAGACACTCAAGCCACAAGAGAAAAGTGCTTCAGCACCAGCATCCAACTGAGCATCTGTTTGATCCACCTCAGTGGAAAGCCATCACTTTGCAAGGAGAATTCACATTTGGAGTTACACACAACATACTTCTTTCTGTCTGGAAGTGCTACCGGGTTTGCTACCCAGCATTTCATATTAAATTGTGGAAGTATTTTAAATGAAAGGGGAATGAAAACTCGTGGTATTTAAAGAAAAACTGGCTGGAAAAGTCTCAGATTTGTTCCATTCTGAAAGGGAACCAAGGTACCATGAGTCCTAAAAGACTCACCAGCTCTCTCAAACAAACGAGGAATAAAGCCTAAGAGGAAAATGAACCCACAGATTTGAATTTAATTTGGCCTTAATACAGCTTTACAAAGGATTAGGTTAAGTTTGCAAGACACCTTTACTTTGATTCAGAGATTTGCTTGGGTTTTCCTTCAGAATCCAGAGAGCTGGCAACAGATCGCTGTGCAGTGTCCACAGACGGGTCCAGCAGTCAGGGCAGGGCAAGAGCAAACAGCTCCTGGGAAGCAGCAGAAAAAAGCACCATGGGATGTGCTGAAGAAGGGATGGAAACAGGGTGGGTGGGGTGGAAGGAGCTCTGCTCCCACCTGGGCTGGCTTGTGGGAGTAACTGTGATGAACAAACGCTTGCCTGAACCCAAAAGTAATTCTGCACCCACATCTGGGGTCTCCACGTTTAAAAAAAAAAAAAAAAAAAAAAAAAAAAAAAAAAAAAACAAACACATGGAACTTCTGGAGTGAGTCCAGAGGAGGGTTGCAGCCATGATCCAAGGGCTGGAGCAGTTCTGCTCTGGAGATGGGCTGAGAGAGCTGAGCTTGTTCAGCCTGGAGAAGAGAAGGCTCCAGGGAGACTTCAGAGCCCCCCAGTGCCTACAGGGCACCAATCTTCTCAAATTCCTGCCATGCTTGCCCACCCCAATCCTGAAGTTTCCACGGCCTCAGAGACTTTATCTTTCGGGAAAAACACATGAGTACTTAAAGTTGGTTCAGAAGCTTCATTTGAGACCGTAGGTAATACTCTGATTTTCCTTTAAGGAGGCTGACCCAAGCAATATGCCCAATGTATCACAGAACAACTCTTCTTTTAAAGAATGAATGAATCAATCAACTGTACTCTTAGAGCTGTCAAAAGAATGAATTAGGACTGGTTAGTATGACCTAATCACCACTGATGACCTGTAGTAAGACCTAAGTCTCCTTAAGCCCGCCAACCTGTTGATGAACCTGTTCCCATTTCTGTTTTTCTCCTTACAGCCGTGCCTGGCATTGACAAAGTCACTGTCAGCACCCACAAGGATAGCCTCCCCGAATTAGGGCAGTGGGTGACAGGGACTAGTGTGACATCATCACCCAGCCCTAAGGTACAAAGGTGGCAACACAACTTGCAGAGCTGAGGACAGGATCGAGGAGAAGGAGCTTGCCCAAGGCTACTGGCGAGTTCTGGTGCCTCTGAGGCACCACAAACGCCTCTCTCTCTGTCCAAACAAGGACTGGGATGCTTTGTCAGGAGGAGAAAGGCCTGCAGCACAGACCTTCCAGGCACTGCTCCCTATCCAAAATGGTGCACAACACTGCTGAGAAGTGTCCTCCTGGGAAGAAGCAAGGTGAGAGCAAAATCTCCCTCCCCACGGCTGGCAGTGGGGGAGCGGTCAAGAGCTGCAGCAAGGGGAAGCAGGAGCTCCAACAACGACCCAGGGTAGACTCCCTCTGGCTCTCTTGGGCCAGCGGGGCCAGGCTGGCCTGTGGGCACATATGCCTCCCCTGCCCTTAAGCCAGCCCGGCAAGGCCTTGGGGACAATCCTGCACGGACATCACCCGAGCCCTGCGCAGCTGCTCACACCACTTGCCCTCTCCTCTCTCCAATGTGCAGATCCAAACAGCAGCAGCAGCAGTGGCGGCCTGTCGGAACAGCCCAGGGCGGAGCAGGCCCGGCGCCGTTCCTGGAGACAGAGAGCACAAGGCCCGGGCAGCCGGGCAGTGAAACCCATACGGCTGAACCGAGTGCCACAGCTGCGTGCTGAGACCAGCAGCCCCAGCACCGGCACTCAGGGGGTGCCAGGGCTGTCCCAGGCTGTGGTGCTGGTCAGCAGCAGCAGCAGCAGCAGCTTCCCCTGCAAAAAGCAGAGCTTGAAGAGAGGCCATCCAGAGGGCGTCACAGAGCCACAGTCACTCAGGAGCCCGGCAGCAAAACGCCGCCGGATCGACGATGTGCTGGCCCAAAATACTGAGGCCAGCAGCCCCAGCACCGCCACTCAGGGGGTGCCAGGGCTGTCTCAAAGTGTGGTTCTGGTCAGAAGCAGCAGCAGCAGCAGCTTCCCCGGCAAAAAGCAGAGCTTGAACAGAGGCCATCCAGAGGGCCCCACAGAGCCACAGACACTCAGGAGCCCGGCAGCAAAACACCGCCGGATCGCCCAAAGTATTGAGACCAGCAGCTCCAGCACCGCCACTCAGGGGGTGCCAGGGCTGTCCCAGGCTGTGGTGCTGGTCAGCAGCAGCAGCAGCAGCAGCTTCCCGTGCAAAAAGCAGAGCTTGAAAAGAGGCCATCCAGACGGCGCCACAGAGCCACAGTCACTCAGGAGCCCGGCAGCAAAACGCCGCCGGATCGACGATGTGCTGGCCCAAAGTATTGAGACCAGCAGCCCCAGCACCGCCACTCAGGGGGTGCCAGGGCTGTCCCAGGACACTCAGTCACCCAGCAGACAAGCAGCTCCATACAGACCACCCTGGCTCTTCGCTGGCTCCATGAAGGACAAACGCTCCCAGCTTGGGCCAATCCGGATGAGACACGTCCGGCGGCAACAGCAGCAGGAGAAAAAGCTGTACAGTCGGCCTGAAAACCAGAGCAGGATCAGACGAGCATCACCCTCTGGTGCTCGTCCCCCTCAGCCATCAAAATAAACTTTTCTGTTTGTTTGAACTGGGAGAGCCCACATTCCTTTTCCCAGCCTCCTGCATGCTCATGGGAATCATGTTGGAGCAGTGAAGTTGGATGAGATGATCGTAAAATCGTACAATGGTTTGGCTTGGGAGACACTTTAAATCTCATTTACTTCCACCCTCCCTGCAATAAGCAAGGACACCTTCAACTAGTCAGCTTGTTCCAAGCCCCATCCAACCTGGAATGTTTCCACAGCATCTCTGGGCAACCTGTGGCAGAGACCACAGCATTTTTATCACCCTCATTGATTAAAAAATTCTTCCTTGAAGCTCATTTGAATCATCCCTCCTCCAGTTTAAAACCAACACCCCTTGTCTTATGGCAATAGATCTTGCTAAAATCTTTGTCCTTGTGTCCCCTTGGGCATCTCCCTGGCACCTCCCAGGACGAGGAAGCAATTAGCTTGAAGTAAAATTAGAAATCCACTGAATGCAACAAGGGCAAAACCTCTAGTTTTTCAGCTCCTGCATGTCAGGAGGTGCTGGCACCATGAGGCTCTTGGCCAACAGCTCCTCTCCCTCCATCACCTGTGCTGAAAATGGGAGAAAATCTGTTTATCCACACCAGCACCAGCATCCCATCCTTGAGAAGCAGCAGAGCTGACAGGTAAAGGTTGCTCTGGGGAGAACGGAGGACCACCTCACTCACAGAGTAGCGTGTATTTTGTGAAAAAAATAGCCAGCACCCTCCTGTTCTCTGCAAATGGTACACAAAAAGTTTAAAAAGTATTTAAAAATTGACCAAGTTTTGGAGAAGATGCAGGTCAGACTAGACGAGGCTGGAAAAGACTGTACAAGTGACAGTTCTCCGGGGAAGGTTAGTAGGAATTCCCTTCTTTCTGCTATTAAAATCTCAGGCTGTTGCCATCAGACACTCAAGCCACAAGAGAAAAGTGCTTCAGCACCAGCATCCAACTGAGCATCTGTTTGATCCACCTCAGTGGAAAGCCATCACTTTGCAAGGAGAATTCACATTTGGAGTTACACACAACATACTTCTTTCTGTCTGGAAGTGCTACCGGGTTTGCTACCCAGCATTTCATATTAAATTGTGGAAGTATTTTAAATGAAAGGGGAATGAAAACTCGTGGTATTTAAAGAAAAACTGGCTGGAAAAGTCTCAGATTTGTTCCATTCTGAAAGGGAACCAAGGTACCATGAGTCCTAAAAGACTCACCAGCTCTCTCAAACAAACGAGGAATAAAGCCTAAGAGGAAAATGAACCCACAGATTTGAATTTAATTTGGCCTTAATACAGCTTTACAAAGGATTAGGTTAAGTTTGCAAGACACCTTTACTTTGATTCAGAGATTTGCTTGGGTTTTCCTTCAGAATCCAGAGAGCTGGCAACAGATCGCTGTGCAGTGTCCACAGACGGGTCCAGCAGTCAGGGCAGGGCAAGAGCAAACAGCTCCTGGGAAGCAGCAGAAAAAAGCACCATGGGATGTGCTGAAGAAGGGATGGAAACAGGGTGGGTGGGGTGGAAGGAGCTCTGCTCCCACCTGGGCTGGCTTGTGGGAGTAACTGTGATGAACAAACGCTTGCCTGAACCCAAAAGTAATTCTGCACCCACATCTGGGGTCTCCACGTTTAAAAAAAAAAAAAAAAAAAAAAAAAAAAAAAAACAAACACATGGAACTTCTGGAGTGAGTCCAGAGGAGGGTTGCAGCCATGATCCAAGGGCTGGAGCAGTTCTGCTCTGGAGATGGGCTGAGAGAGCTGAGCTTGTTCAGCCTGGAGAAGAGAAGGCTCCAGGGAGACTTCAGAGCCCCCCAGTGCCTACAGGGCACCAATCTTCTCAAATTCCTGCCATGCTTGCCCACCCCAATCCTGAAGTTTCCACGGCCTCAGAGACTTTATCTTTCGGGAAAAACACATGAGTACTTAAAGTTGGTTCAGAAGCTTCATTTGAGACCGTAGGTAATACTCTGATTTTCCTTTAAGGAGGCTGACCCAAGCAATATGCCCAATGTATCACAGAACAACTCTTCTTTTAAAGAATGAATGAATCAATCAACTGTACTCTTAGAGCTGTCAAAAGAATGAATTAGGACTGGTTAGTATGACCTAATCACCACTGATGACCTGTAGTAAGACCTAAGTCTCCTTAAGCCCGCCAACCTGTTGATGAACCTGTTCCCATTTCTGTTTTTCTCCTTACAGCCGTGCCTGGCATTGACAAAGTCACTGTCAGCACCCACAAGGATAGCCTCCCCGAATTAGGGCAGTGGGTGACAGGGACTAGTGTGACATCATCACCCAGCCCTAAGGCACAAAGGTGGCAACACAACTTGCAGAGCTGAGGACAGGATCGAGGAGAAGGAGCTTGCCCAAGGCTACTGGCGAGTTCTGGTGCCTCTGAGGCACCACAAACGCCTCTCTCTCTGTCCAAACAAGGACTGGGATGCTTTGTCAGGAGGAGAAAGGCCTGCAGCACAGACCTTCCAGGCACTGCTCCCTATCCAAAATGGTGCACAACACTGCTGAGAAGTGTCCTCCTGGGAAGAAGCAAGGTGAGAGCAAAATCTCCCTCCCCACGGCTGGCAGTGGGGGAGCGGTCAAGAGCTGCAGCAAGGGGAAGCAGGAGCTCCAACAACGACCCAGGGTAGACTCCCTCTGGCTCTCTTGGGCCAGCGGGGCCAGGCTGGCCTGTGGGCACATATGCCTCCCCTGCCCTTAAGCCAGCCCGGCAAGGCCTTGGGGACAATCCTGCACGGACATCACCCGAGCCCTGCGCAGCTGCTCACACCACTTGCCCTCTCCTCTCTCCAATGTGCAGATCCAAACAGCAGCAGCAGCAGTGGCGGCCTGTCGGAACAGCCCAGGGCGGAGCAGGCCCGGCGCCGTTCCTGGAGACAGAGAGCACAAGGCCCGGGCAGCCGGGCAGTGAAACCCATACGGCTGAACCGAGTGCCACAGCTGCGTGCTGAGACCAGCAGCCCCAGCACCGGCACTCAGGGGGTGCCAGGGCTGTCCCAGGCTGTGGTGCTGGTCAGCAGCAGCAGCAGCAGCAGCTTCCCCTGCAAAAAGCAGAGCTTGAAGAGAGGCCATCCAGAGGGCGTCACAGAGCCACAGTCACTCAGGAGCCCGGCAGCAAAACGCCGCCGGATCGACGATGTGCTGGCCCAAAATACTGAGGCCAGCAGCCCCAGCACCGCCACTCAGGGGGTGCCAGGGCTGTCTCAAAGTGTGGTTGTGGTCAGAAGCAGCAGCAGCAGCAGCTTCCCCGGCAAAAAGCAGAGCTTGAACAGAGGCCATCCAGAGGGCCCCACAGAGCCACAGACACTCAGGAGCCCGGCAGCAAAACACCGCCGGATCGCCCAAAGTATTGAGACCAGCAGCCCCAGCACCGCCACTCAGGGGGTGCCAGGGCTGTCCCAGGCTGTGGTGCTGGTCAGCAGCAGCAGCAGCAGCAGCTTCCCGTGCAAAAAGCAGAGCTTGAAAAGAGGCCATCCAGACGGCGCCACAGAGCCACAGTCACTGAGGAGCCCGGCAGCAAAACGCCGCCGGATCGACGATGTGCTGGCCCAAAGTATTGAGACCAGCAGCCCCAGCACCGCCACTCAGGGGGTGCCAGGGCTGTCCCAGGACACTCAGTCACCCAGCAGACAAGCAGCTCCATACAGACCACCCTGGCTCTTCGCTGGCTCCATGAAGGACAAACGCTCCCAGCCTGGGCCAATCCGTATGAGACACGTCCGGCGGCAACAGCGGCAGGAGAAAAAGCTGTACAGTCGGCCTGAAAACCAGAGCAGGATCAGACGAGCATCACCCTCTGGTGCTCGTCCCCCTCAGCCATCAAAATAAACTTTTCTGTTTGTTTGAACTGGGAGAGCCCACATTCCTTTTCCCAGCCTCCTGCATGCTCATGGGAATCATGTTGGAGCAGTGAAGTTGGATGAGATGATCGTAAAATCGTACAATGGTTTGGCTTGGGAGACACTTTAAATCTCATTTACTTCCACCCTCCCTGCAATAAGCAAGGACACCTTCAACTAGTCAGCTTGTTCCAAGCCCCATCCAACCTGGAATGTTTCCACAGCGTCTCTGGGCAACCTGTGGCAGAGACCACAGCATTTTTATCACCCTCATTGATAAAAAAATTCTTCCTTGAAGCTCATTTGAATCATCCCTCCTCCAGTTTAAAACCAACACCCCTTGTCTTATGGCAATAGATCTTGCTAAAATCTTTGTCCTTGTGTCCCCTTGGGCATCTCCCTGGCACCTCCCAGGACGAGGAAGCAATTAGCTTGAAGTAAAATTAGAAATCCACTGAATGCAACAAGGGCAAAACCTCTAGTTTTTCAGCTCCTGCATGTCAGGAGGTGCTGGCACCATGAGGCTCTTGGCCAACAGCTCCTCTCCCTCCATCACCTGTGCTGAAAATGGGAGAAAATCTGTTTATCCACACCAGCACCAGCATCCCATCCTTGAGAAGCAGCAGAGCTGACAGGTAAAGGTTGCTCTGGGGAGAACGGAGGACCACCTCACTCACAGAGCAGCGTGTATTTTGTGAAAAAAAATAGCCAGCACCCTCCTGTTCTCTGCAAATGGTACACAAAAAGTTTAAAAAGTGTTTAAAAATTGACCAAGTTTTGGAGAAGATGCAGATCAGACTAGACGAGGCTGGAAAAGACTGTACAAGTGACAGTTCTCCGGGGAAGGTTAGTAGGAAATCCCTTCTTTCTGCTATTAAAATCTCAGGCTGTTGCCATCAGACACTCAAGCCACAAGAGAAAAGTGCTTCAGCACCAGCATCCAACTGAGCATCTGTTTGATCCACCTCAGTGGAAAGCCATCACTTTGCAAGGAGAATTCACATTTGGAGTTACACACAACATACTTCTTTCTGTCTGGAAGTGCTACCGGTTTTGCTACCCAGCATTTCATATTAAATTGTGGAAGTATTTTAAATGAAAGGGGAATGAAAACTCGTGGTATTTAAAGAAAAACTGGCTGGAAAAGTCTCAGATTTGTTCCATTCTGAAAGGGAACCAAGGTACCATGAGTCCTAAAAGACTCACCAGCTCTCTCAAACAAACGAGGAATAAAGCCTAAGAGGAAAATGAACCCACAGATTTGAATTTAATTTGGCCTTAATACAGCTTTACAAAGGATTAGGTTAAGTTTGCAAGACACCTTTACTTTGATTCAGAGATTTGCTTGGGTTTTCCTTCAGAATCCAGAGAGCTGGCAACAGATCGCTGTGCCGTGTCCACAGACGGGTCCAGCAGTCAGGGCAGGGCAAGAGCCAACAGCTCCTGGGAAGCAGCAGAAAAAAGCACCATGGGATGTGCTGAAGAAGGGATAGAAACAGGGTGGGTGGGGTGGAAGGAGCTCTGCTCCCACCTGGGCTGGCTTGTGGGAGTAACTGTGATGAACAAACGCTTGCCTGAACCCAAAAGTAATTCTGCACCCACATCTGGGGTCTCCACGTTTAAAAAAAAAAAAAAAAAACAAAACAAAAAAAAAAAAAAAAAACCAAAAAAAAACATGGAACTTCTGGAGTGAGTCCAGAGGAGGGTTGCAGCCATGATCCAAGGGCTGGAGCAGTTCTGCTCTGGAGATGGGCTGAGAGAGCTGAGCTTGTTCAGCCTGGAGAAGAGAAGGCTCCAGGGAGACTTCAGAGCCCCCCAGTGCCTACAGGGCACCAATCTTCTCAAATTCCTGCCATGCTTGCCCACCCCAATCCTGAAGTTTCCACGGCCTCAGAGACTTTATCTTTCGGGAAAAACACATGAGTACTTAAAGTTGGTTCAGAAGCTTCATTTGAGACCGTAGGTAATACTCTGATTTTCCTTTAAGGAGGCTGACCCAAGCAATATGCCCAATGTATCACAGAACAACTCTTCTTTTAAAGAATGAATGAATCAATCAACTGTACTCTTAGAGCTGTCAAAAGAATGAATTAGGACTGGTTAGTATGACCTAATCACCACTGATGACCTGTAGTAAGACCTAAGTCTCCTTAAGCCCGCCAACCTGTTGATGAACCTGTTCCCATTTCTGTTTTTCTCCTTACAGCCGTGCCTGGCATTGACAAAGTCACCGTCAGCACCCACAAGGATAGCCTCCCCGAATTAGGGCAGTGGGTGACAGGGACTAGTGTGACATCATCACCCAGCCCTAAGGCACAAAGGTGGCAACACAACTTGCAGAGCTGAGGACAGGATCGAGGAGAAGGAGCTTGCCCAAGGCTACTGGCGAGTTCTGGTGCCTCTGAGGCACCACAAACGCCTCTCTCTCTGTCCAAACAAGGACTGGGATGCTTTGTCAGGAGGAGAAAGGCCTGCAGCACAGACCTTCCAGGCACTGCTCCCTATCCAAAATGGTGCACAACACTGCTGAGAAGTGTCCTCCTGGGAAGAAGCAAGGTGAGAGCAAAATCTCCCTCCCCACGGCTGGCAGTGGGGGAGCGGTCAAGAGCTGCAGCAAGGGGAAGCAGGAGCTCCAACAACGACCCAGGGTAGAGTCCCTCTGGCTCTCTTGGGCCAGCGGGGCCAGGCTGGCCTGTGGGCACATATGCCTCCCCTGCCCTTAAGCCAGCCCGGCAAGGCCTTGGGGACAATCCTGCACGGACATCACCCGAGCCCTGCGCAGCTGCTCACACCACTTGCCCTCTCCTCTCTCCAATGTGCAGATCCAAACAGCAGCAGCAGCAGTGGCGGCCTGTCGGAACAGCCCAGGGCGGAGCAGGCCCGGCGCCGTTCCTGGAGACAGAGAGCACAAGGCCCGGGCAGCCGGGCAGTGAAACCCATACGGCTGAACCGAGTGCCACAGCTGCGTGCTGAGACCAGCAGCCCCAGCACCGGCACTCAGGGGGTGCCAGGGCTGTCCCAGGCTGTGGTGCTGGTCAGCAGCAGCAGCAGCAGCAGCTTCCCCTGCAAAAAGCAGAGCTTGAAGAGAGGCCATCCAGAGGGCGTCACAGAGCCACAGTCACTCAGGAGCCCGGCAGCAAAACGCCGCCGGATCGACGATGTGCTGGCCCAAAATACTGAGGCCAGCAGCCCCAGCACCGCCACTCAGGGGGTGCCAGGGCTGTCTCAAAGTGTGGTTCTGGTCAGAAGCAGCAGCAGCAGCAGCTTCCCCGGCAAAAAGCAGAGCTTGAACAGAGGCCATCCAGAGGGCCCCACAGAGCCACAGACACTCAGGAGCCCGGCAGCAAAACACCGCCGGATCGCCCAAAGTATTGAGACCAGCAGCCCCAGCACCGCCACTCAGGGGGTGCCAGGGCTGTCCCAGGCTGTGGTGCTGGTCAGCAGCAGCAGCAGCAGCAGCTTCCCGTGCAAAAAGCAGAGCTTGAAAAGAGGCCATCCAGACGGCGCCACAGAGCCACAGTCACTCAGGAGCCCGGCAGCAAAACGCCGCCGGATCGACGATGTGCTGGCCCAAAGTATTGAGACCAGCAGCCCCAGCACCGCCACTCAGGGGGTGCCAGGGCTGTCCCAGGACACTCAGTCACCCAGCAGACAAGCAGCTCCATACAGACCACCCTGGCTCTTCGCTGGCTCCATGAAGGACAAATGCTCCCAGCCTGGGCCAATCCGTATGAGACACGTCCGGCGGCAACAGCGGCAGGAGAAAAAGCTGTACAGTCGGCCTGAAAACCAGAGCAGGATCAGACGAGCATCACCCTCTGGTGCTCGTCCCCCTCAGCCATCAAAATAAACTTTTCTGTTTGTTTGAACTGGGAGAGCCCACATTCCTTTTCCCAGCCTCCTGCATGCTCATGGGAATCATGTTGGAGCAGTGAAGTTGGATGAGATGATCGTAAAATCGTACAATGGTTTGGCTTGGGAGACACTTTAAATCTCATTTACTTCCACCCTCCCTGCAATAAGCAAGGACACCTTCAACTAGTCAGCTTGTTCCAAGCCCCATCCAACCTGGAATGTTTCCACAGCATCTCTGGGCAACCTGTGGCAGAGACCACAGCATTTTTATCACCCTCATTGATTAAAAATTTCTTCCTTGAAGCTCATTTGAATCATCCCTCCTCCAGTTTAAAACCAACACCCCTTGTCTTATGGCAATAGATCTTGCTAAAATCTTTGTCCTTGTGTCCCCTTGGGCATCTCCCTGGCACCTCCCAGGACGAGGAAGCAATTAGCTTGAAGTAAAATTAGAAATCCACTGAATGCAACAAGGGCAAAACCTCTAGTTTTTCAGCTCCTGCATGTCAGGAGGTGCTGGCACCATGAGGCTCTTGGCCAACAGCTCCTCTCCCTCCATCACCTGTGCTGAAAATGGGAGAAAATCTGTTTATCCACACCAGCACCAGCATCCCATCCTTGAGAAGCAGCAGAGCTGACAGGTAAAGGTTGCTCTGGGGAGAACGGAGGACCACCTCACTCACAGAGTAGCGTGTATTTTGTGAAAAAAATAGCCAGCACCCTCCTGTTCTCTGCAAATGGTACACAAAAAGTTTAAAAAGTATTTAAAAATTGACCAAGTTTTGGAGAAGATGCAGGTCAGACTAGACGAGGCTGGAAAAGACTGTACAAGTGACAGTTCTCCGGGGAAGGTTAGTAGGAAATCCCTTCTTTCTGCTATTAAAATCTCAGGCTGTTGCCATCAGACACTCAAGCCACAAGAGAAAAGTGCTTCAGCACCAGCATCCAACTGAGCATCTGTTTGATCCACCTCAGTGGAAAGCCATCACTTTGCAAGGAGAATTCACATTTGGAGTTACACACAACATACTTCTTTCTGTCTGGAAGTGCTACCGGTTTTGCTACCCAGCATTTCATATTAAATTGTGGAAGTATTTTAAATGAAAGGGGAATGAAAACTCGTGGTATTTAAAGAAAAACTGGCTGGAAAAGTCTCAGATTTGTTCCATTCTGAAAGGGAACCAAGGTACCATGAGTCCTAAAAGACTCACCAGCTCTCTCAAACAAACGAGGAATAAAGCCTAAGAGGAAAATGAACCCACAGATTTGAATTTAATTTGGCCTTAATACAGCTTTACAAAGGATTAGGTTAAGTTTGCAAGACACCTTTACTTTGATTCAGAGATTTGCTTGGGTTTTCCTTCAGAATCCAGAGAGCTGGCAACAGATCGCTGTGCAGTGTCCACAGACGGGTCCAGCAGTCAGGGCAGGGCAAGAGCCAACAGCTCCTGCGAAGCAGCAGAAAAAAGCACCATGGGATGTGCTGAAGAAGGGATGGAAACAGGGTGGGTGGGGTGGAAGGAGCTCTGCTCCCACCTGGGCTGGCTTGTGGGAGTAACTGTGATGAACAAACGCTTGCCTGAACCCAAAAGTAATTCTGCACCCACATCTGGGGTCTCCACGTTTAAAAAAAAAAAACAAAACAAAAAAAACAAAAAAACAAACACATGGAACTTCTGGAGTGAGTCCAGAGGAGGGTTGCAGCCATGATCCAAGGGCTGGAGCAGTTCTGCTCTGGAGATGGGCTGAGAGAGCTGAGCTTGTTCAGCCTGGAGAAGAGAAGGCTCCAGGGAGACTTCAGAGCCCCCCAGTGCCTACAGGGCACCAATCTTCTCAAATTCCTGCCATGCTTGCCCACCCCAATCCTGAAGTTTCCACGGCCTCAGAGACTTTATCTTTCGGGAAAAACACATGAGTACTTAAAGTTGGTTCAGAAGCTTCATTTGAGACCGTAGGTAATACTCTGATTTTCCTTTAAGGAGGCTGACCCAAGCAATATGCCCAATGTATCACAGAACAACTCTTCTTTTAAAGAATGAATGAATCAATCAACTGTACTCTTAGAGCTGTCAAAAGAATGAATTAGGACTGGTTAGTATGACCTAATCACCACTGATGACCTGTAGTAAGACCTAAGTCTCCTTAAGCCCGCCAACCTGTTGATGAACCTGTTCCCATTTCTGTTTTTCTCCTTACAGCCGTGCCTGGCATTGACAAAGTCACTGTCAGCACCCACAAGGATAGCCTCCCCGAATTAGGGCAGTGGGTGACAGGGACTAGTGTGACATCATCACCCAGCCCTAAGGTACAAAGGTGGCAACACAACTTGCAGAGCTGAGGACAGGATCGAGGAGAAGGAGCTTGCCCAAGGCTACTGGCGAGTTCTGGTGCCTCTGAGGCACCACAAACGCCTCTCTCTCTGTCCAAACAAGGACTGGGATGCTTTGTCAGGAGGAGAAAGGCCTGCAGCACAGACCTTCCAGGCACTGCTCCCTATCCACAATGGTGCACAACACTGCTGAGAAGTGTCCTCCTAGGAAGAAGCAAGGTGAGAGCAAAATCTCCCTCCCCACGGCTGGCAGTGGGGGAGCGGTCAAGAGCTGCAGCAAGGGGAAGCAGGAGCTCCAACAACGACCCAGGGTAGAGTCCCTCTGGCTCTCTTGGGCCAGCGGGGCCAGGCTGGCCTGTGGGCACATATGCCTCCCCTGCCCTTAAGCCAGCCCGGCAAGGCCTTGGGGACAATCCTGCACGGACATCACCCGAGCCCTGCGCAGCTGCTCACACCACTTGCCCTCTCCTCTCTCCAATGTGCAGATCCAAACAGCAGCAGCAGCAGTGGCGGCCTGTCGGAACAGCCCAGGGCGGAGCAGGCCAGGCGCCGTTCCTGGAGACAGAGAGCACAAGGCCCGGGCAGCCAGGCAGTGAAACCCATACGGCTGAACCGAGTGCCACTGCTGCGTGCTGAGACCAGCAGCCCCAGCACCGGCACTCAGGGGGTGCCAGGGCTGTCCCAGGCTGTGGTGCTGGTCAGCAGCAGCAGCAGCAGCAGCTTCCCCTGCAAAAAGCAGAGCTTAAAGAGAGGCCATCCAGAGGGCGTCACAGAGCCACAGACACTTAGGAGCCCGGCAGCAAAACGCCGCCGGATCGACGATGTGCTGGCCCAAAGTATTGAGACCAGCAGCCCCAGCACCGCCACTCAGGGGGTGCCAGGGCTGTCCCAGGACACTCAGTCACCCAGCAGACAAGCAGCTCCATACAGACCACCCTGGCTCTTCGCTGGCTCCATGAAGGACAAACGCTCCCAGCCTGGGCCAATCCGTATGAGACACGTCCGGCGGCAACAGCGGCAGGAGAAAAAGCTGTACAGTCGGCCTGAAAACCAGAGCAGGATCAGACGAGCATCACCCTCTGGTGCTCGTCCCCCTCAGCCATCAAAATAAACTTTTCTGTTTGTTTGAACTGGGAGAGCCCACATTCCTTTTCCCAGCCTCCTGCATGCTCATGGGAATCATGTTGGAGCAGTGAAGTTGGATGAGATGATCGTAAAATCGTACAATGGTTTGGCTTGGGAGACACTTTAAATCTCATTTACTTCCACCCTCCCTGCAATAAGCAAGGACACCTTCAACTAGTCAGCTTGTTCCAAGCCCCATCCAACCTGGAATGTTTCCACAGCGTCTCTGGGCAACCTGTGGCAGAGACCACAGCATTTTTATCACCCTCATTGATAAAAAAATTCTTCCTTGAAGCTCATTTGAATCATCCCTCCTCCAGTTTAAAACCAACACCCCTTGTCTTATGGCAATAGATCTTGCTAAAATCTTTGTCCTTGTGTCCCCTTGGGCATCTCCCTGGCACCTCCCAGGACGAGGAAGCAATTAGCTTGAAGTAAAATTAGAAATCCACTGAATGCAACAAGGGCAAAACCTCTAGTTTTTCAGCTCCTGCATGTCAGGAGGTGCTGGCACCATGAGGCTCTTGGCCAACAGCTCCTCTCCCTCCATCACCTGTGCTGAAAATGGGAGAAAATCTGTTTATCCACACCAGCACCAGCATCCCATCCTTGAGAAGCAGCAGAGCTGACAGGTAAAGGTTGCTCTGGGGAGAACGGAGGACCACCTCACTCACAGAGCAGCGTGTATTTTGTGAAAAAAATAGCCAGCACCCTCCTGTTCTCTGCAAATGGTACACAAAAAGTTTAAAAAGTATTTAAAAATTGACCAAGTTTTGGAGAAGATGCAGGTCAGACTAGACGAGGCTGGAAAAGACTGTACAAGTGACAGTTCTCCGGGGAAGGTTAGTAGGAAATCCCTTCTTTCTGCTATTAAAATCTCAGGCTGTTGCCATCAGACACTCAAGCCACAAGAGAAAAGTGCTTCAGCACCAGCATCCAACTGAGCATCTGTTTGATCCACCTCAGTGGGAAGCCATCACTTTGCAAGGAGAATTCACATTTGGAGTTACACACAACATACTTCTTTCTGTCTGGAAGTGCTACCGGTTTTGCTACCCAGCATTTCATATTAAATTGTGGAAGTATTTTAAATGAAAGGGGAATGAAAACTCGTGGTATTTAAAGAAAAACTGGCTGGAAAAGTCTCAGATTTGTTCCATTCTGAAAGGGAACCAAGGTACCATGAGTCCTAAAAGACTCACCAGCTCTCTCAAACAAACGAGGAATAAAGCCGAAGAGGAAAATGAACCCACAGATTTGAATTTAATTTGGCCTTAATACAGCTTTACAAAGGATTAGGTTAAGTTTGCAAGACACCTTTACTTTGATTCAGAGATTTGCTTGGGTTTTCCTTCAGAATCCAGAGAGCTGGCAACAGATCGCTGTGCAGTGTCCACAGACGGGTCCAGCAGTCAGGGCAGGGCAAGAGCCAACAGCTCCTGGGAAGCAGCAGAAAAAAGCACCATGGGATGTGCTGAAGAAGGGATGGAAACAGGGTGGGTGGGGTGGAAGGAGCTCTGCTCCCACCTGGGCTGGCTTGTGGGAGTAACTGTGATGAACAAACGCTTGCCTGAACCCAAAAGTAATTCTGCACCCACATCTGGGGTCTCCACGTTTAAAAAAAAAAAAACAAAAAACAAAAAAACAAAAAAACCCAAAAACATGGACCTTCTGGAGTGAGTCCAGAGGAGGGTTGCAGCCATGATCCAAGGGCTGGAGCAGTTCTGCTCTGGAGATGGGCTGAGAGAGCTGAGCTTGTTCAGCCTGGAGAAGAGAAGGCTCCAGGGAGACTTCAGAGCCCCCCAGTGCCTACAGGGCACCAATCTTCTCAAATTCCTGCCATGCTTGCCCACCCCAATCCTGAAGTTTCCACGGCCTCAGAGACTTTATCTTTCGGGAAAAACACATGAGTACTTAAAGTTGGTTCAGAAGCTTCATTTGAGACCGTAGGTAATACTCTGATTTTCCTTTAAGGAGGCTGACCCAAGCAATATGCCCAATGTATCACAGAACAACTCTTCTTTTAAAGAATGAATGAATCAATCAACTGTACTCTTAGAGCTGTCAAAAGAATGAATTAGGACTGGTTAGTATGACCTAATCACCACTGATGACCTGTAGTAAGACCTAAGTCTCCTTAAGCCCGCCAACCTGTTGATGAACCTGTTCCCATTTCTGTTTTTCTCCTTACAGCCGTGCCTGGCATTGACAAAGTCACTGTCAGCACCCACAAGGATAGCCTCCCCGAATTAGGGCAGTGGGTGACAGGGACTAGTGTGACATCATCACCCAGCCCTAAGGCACAAAGGTGGCAACACAACTTGCAGAGCTGAGGACAGGATCGAGGAGAAGGAGCTTGCCCAAGGCTACTGGCGAGTTCTGGTGCCTCTGAGGCACCACAAACGCCTCTCTCTCTGTCCAAACAAGGACTGGGATGCTTTGTCAGGAGGAGAAAGGCCTGCAGCACAGACCTTCCAGGCACTGCTCCCTATCCAAAATGGTGCACAACACTGCTGAGAAGTGTCCTCCTGGGAAGAAGCAAGGTGAGAGCAAAATCTCCCTCCCCACGGCTGGCAGTGGGGGAGCGGTCAAGAGCTGCAGCAAGGGGAATCAGGAGCTCCAACAACGACCCAGGGTAGACTCCCTCTGGCTCTCTTGGGCCAGCGGGGCCAGGCTGGCCTGTGGGCACATATGCCTCCCCTGCCCTTAAGCCAGCCCGGCAAGGCCTTGGGGACAATCCTGCACGGACATCACCCGAGCCCTGCGCAGCTGCTCACACCACTTGCCCTCTCCTCTCTCCAATGTGCAGATCCAAACAGCAGCAGCAGCAGCGGCGGCCTGTCGGAACAGCCCAGGGCGGAGCAGGCCCGGCGCCGTTCCTGGAGACAGAGAGCACAAGGCCCGGGCAGCCGGGCAGTGAAACCCATACGGCTGAACCGAGTGCCACTGCTGCGTACTGAGACCAGCAGCCCCAGCACCGCCACTCAGGGGGTGCCAGGGCTGTCCCAGGCTGTGGTGCTGGTCAGCAGCAGCAGCAGCAGCAGCTTCCCCTGCAAAAAGCAGAGCTTGAAGAGAGGCCATCCAGAGGGCGCCACAGAGCCACAGACACTCAGGAGCCCGGCAGCAAAACACCGCCGGATCGCCCAAAGTATTGAGACCAGCAGCCCCAGCACCGCCACTCAGGTGGTGCCAGGGCTGTCCCAGACTGTGGTGCTGGTCAGCAGCAGCAGCAGCAGCAGCTTCCCACGCAAAAAGCAGAGCTTGAAGAGAGGCCATCCAGAGGGCGTCACAGAGCCACAGTCACTGAGGAGCCCGGCAGCAAAACGCCGCCGGATCGACGATGTGCTGGCCCAAAGTATTGAGACCAGCAGCCCCAGCACCGCCACTCAGGGGGTGCCAGGGCTGTCCCAGGACACTCAGTCACCCAGCAGACAAGCAGCTCCATACAGACCACCCTGGCTCTTCGCTGGCTCCATGAAGGACAAACGCTCCCAGCCTGGGCCAATCCGTATGAGACACGTCCGGCGGCAACAGCGGCAGGAGAAAAAGCTGTACAGTCGGCCTGAAAACCAGAGCAGGATCAGACGAGCATCACCCTCTGGTGCTCGTCCCCCTCAGCCATCAAAATAAACTTTTCTGTTTGTTTGAACTGGGAGAGCCCACATTCCTTTTCCCAGCCTCCTGCATGCTCATGGGAATCATGTTGGAGCAGTGAAGTTGGATGAGATGATCGTAAAATCGTACAATGGTTTGGCTTGGGAGACACTTTAAATCTCATTTACTTCCACCCTCCCTGCAATAAGCAAGGACACCTTCAACTAGTCAGCTTGTTCCAAGCCCCATCCAACCTGGAATGTTTCCACAGCGTCTCTGGGCAACCTGTGGCAGAGACCACAGCATTTTTATCACCCTCATTGATAAAAAATTTCTTCCTTGAAGCTCATTTGAATCATCCCTCCTCCAGTTTAAAACCAACACCCCTTGTCTTATGGCAATAGATCTTGCTAAAATCTTTGTCCTTGTGTCCCCTTGGGCATCTCCCTGGCACCTCCCAGGACGAGGAAGCAATTAGCTTGAAGTAAAATTAGAAATCCACTGAATGCAACAAGGGCAAAACCTCTAGATTTTCAGCTCCTGCATGTCAGGAGGTGCTGGCACCATGAGGCTCTTGGCCAACAGCTCCTCTCCCTCCATCACCTGTGCTGAAAATGGGAGAAAATCTGTTTATCCACACCAGCACCAGCATCCCATCCTTGAGAAGCAGCAGAGCTGACAGGTAAAGGTTGCTCTGGGGAGAACGGAGGACCACCTCACTCACAGAGCAGCGTGTATTTTGTGAAAAAAAATAGCCAGCACCCTCCTGTTCTCTGCAAATGGTACACAAAAAGTTTAAAAAGTATTTAAAAATTGACCAAGTTTTGGAGAAGATGCAGATCAGACTACATGAGGCTGGAAAAGACTGTACAAGTGACAGTTCTCCGGGGAAGGTTAGTAGGAAATCCCTTCTTTCTGCTATTAAAATCTCAGGCTGTTGCCATCAGACACTCAAGCCACAAGAGAAAAGTGCTTCAGCACCAGCATCCAACTGAGCATCTGTTTGATTCACCTCAGTGGAAAGCCATCACTTTGCAAGGAGAATTCACATTTGGAGTTACACACAACATACTTCTTTCTGTCTGGAAGTGCTACCGGGTTTGCTACCCAGCATTTCATATTAAATTGTGGAAGTATTTTAAATGAAAGGGGAATGAAAACTCGTGGTATTTAAAGAAAAACTGGCTGGAAAAGTCTCAGATTTGTTCCATTCTGAAAGGGAACCAAGGTACAATGAGTCCTAAAAGACTCACCAGCTCTCTCAAACAAACGAGGAATAAAGCCTAAGAGGAAAATGAACCCACAGATTTGAATTTAATTTGGCCTTAATACAGCTTTACAAAGGATTAGGTTAAGTTTGCAAGACACCTTTACTTTGATTCAGAGATTTGCTTGGGTTTTCCTTCAGAATCCAGAGAGCTGGCAACAGATCGCTGTGCCGTGTCCACAGACGGGTCCAGCAGTCAGGGCAGGGCAAGAGCCAACAGCTCCTGGGAAGCAGCAGAAAAAAGCACCATGGGATGTGCTGAAGAAGGGATGGAAACAGGGTGGGTGGGGTGGAAGGAGCTCTGCTCCCACCTGGGCTGGCTTGTGGGAGTAACTGTGATGAACAAACGCTTGCCTGAACCCAAAAGTAATTCTGCACCCACATCTGGGGTCTCCACGTTTAAAAAAAAAAAAACAAAAAACAAAAAAACAAAAAAACCCAAAAACATGGACCTTCTGGAGTGAGTCCAGAGGAGGGTTGCAGCCATGATCCAAGGGCTGGAGCAGTTCTGCTCTGGAGATGGGCTGAGAGAGCTGAGCTTGTTCAGCCTGGAGAAGAGAAGGCTCCAGGGAGACTTCAGAGCCCCCCAGTGCCTACAGGGCACCAATCTTCTCAAATTCCTGCCATGCTTGCCCACCCCAATCCTGAAGTTTCCACGGCCTCAGAGACTTTATCTTTCGGGAAAAACACATGAGTACTTAAAGTTGGTTCAGAAGCTTCATTTGAGACCGTAGGTAATACTCTGATTTTCCTTTAAGGAGGCTGACCCAAGCAATATGCCCAATGTATCACAGAACAACTCTTCTTTTAAAGAATGAATGAATCAATCAACTGTACTCTTAGAGCTGTCAAAAGAATGAATTAGGACTGGTTAGTATGACCTAATCACCACTGATGACCTGTAGTAAGACCTAAGTCTCCTTAAGCCCGCCAACCTGTTGATGAACCTGTTCCCATTTCTGTTTTTCTCCTTACAGCCGTGCCTGGCATTGACAAAGTCACTGTCAGCACCCACAAGGATAGCCTCCCCGAATTAGGGCAGTGGGTGACAGGGACTAGTGTGACATCATCACCCAGCCCTAAGGCACAAAGGTGGCAACACAACTTGCAGAGCTGAGGACAGGATCGAGGAGAAGGAGCTTGCCCAAGGCTACTGGCGAGTTCTGGTGCCTCTGAGGCACCACAAACGCCTCTCTCTCTGTCCAAACAAGGACTGGGATGCTTTGTCAGGAGGAGAAAGGCCTGCAGCACAGACCTTCCAGGCACTGCTCCCTATCCAAAATGGTGCACAACACTGCTGAGAAGTGTCCTCCTGGGAAGAAGCAAGGTGAGAGCAAAATCTCCCTCCCCACGGCTGGCAGTGGGGGAGCGGTCAAGAGCTGCAGCAAGGGGAATCAGGAGCTCCAACAACGACCCAGGGTAGACTCCCTCTGGCTCTCTTGGGCCAGCGGGGCCAGGCTGGCCTGTGGGCACATATGCCTCCCCTGCCCTTAAGCCAGCCCGGCAAGGCCTTGGGGACAATCCTGCACGGACATCACCCGAGCCCTGCGCAGCTGCTCACACCACTTGCCCTCTCCTCTCTCCAATGTGCAGATCCAAACAGCAGCAGCAGCAGCAGCGGCCTGTCGGAACAGCCCAGGGCGGAGCAGGCCCGGCGCCGTTCCTGGAGACAGAGAGCACAAGGCCCGGGCAGCCGGGCAGTGAAACCCATACGGCTGAACCGAGTGCCACTGCTGCGTACTGAGACCAGCAGCCCCAGCACCGGCACTCAGGGGGTGCCAGGGCTGTCCCAGGCTGTGGTGCTGGTCAGCAGCAGCAGCAGCAGCAGCTTCCCCTGCAAAAAGCAGAGCTTGAAGAGAGGCCATCCAGAGGGCGCCACAGAGCCACAGACACTCAGGAGCCCGGCAGCAAAACACCGCCGGATCGCCCAAAGTATTGAGACCAGCAGCCCCAGCACCGCCACTCAGGTGGTGCCAGGGCTGTCCCAGACTGTGGTGCTGGTCAGCAGCAGCAGCAGCAGCAGCTTCCCACGCAAAAAGCAGAGCTTGAAGAGAGGCCATCCAGAGGGCGTCACAGAGCCACAGTCACTGAGGAGCCCGGCAGCAAAACGCCGCCGGATCGACGATGTGCTGGCCCAAAGTATTGAGACCAGCAGCCCCAGCACCGCCACTCAGGGGGTGCCAGGGCTGTCCCAGGACACTCAGTCACCCAGCAGACAAGCAGCTCCATACAGACCACCCTGGCTCTTCGCTGGCTCCATGAAGGACAAACGCTCCCAGCCTGGGCCAATCCGTATGAGACACGTCCGGCGGCAACAGCGGCAGGAGAAAAAGCTGTACAGTCGGCCTGAAAACCAGAGCAGGATCAGACGAGCATCACCCTCTGGTGCTCGTCCCCCTCAGCCATCAAAATAAACTTTTCTGTTTGTTTGAACTGGGAGAGCCCACATTCCTTTTCCCAGCCTCCTGCATGCTCATGGGAATCATGTTGGAGCAGTGAAGTTGGATGAGATGATCGTAAAATCGTACAATGGTTTGGCTTGGGAGACACTTTAAATCTCATTTACTTCCACCCTCCCTGCAATAAGCAAGGACACCTTCAACTAGTCAGCTTGTTCCAAGCCCCATCCAACCTGGAATGTTTCCACAGCGTCTCTGGGCAACCTGTGGCAGAGACCACAGCATTTTTATCACCCTCATTGATAAAAAAATTCTTCCTTGAAGCTCATTTGAATCATCCCTCCTCCAGTTTAAAACCAACACCCCTTGTCTTATGGCAATAGATCTTGCTAAAATCTTTGTCCTTGTGTCCCCTTGGGCATCTCCCTGGCACCTCCCAGGACGAGGAAGCAATTAGCTTGAAGTAAAATTAGAAATCCACTGAATGCAACAAGGGCAAAACCTCTAGATTTTCAGCTCCTGCATGTCAGGAGGTGCTGGCACCATGAGGCTCTTGGCCAACAGCTCCTCTCCCTCCATCACCTGTGCTGAAAATGGGAGAAAATCTGTTTATCCACACCAGCACCAGCATCCCATCCTTGAGAAGCAGCAGAGCTGACAGGTAAAGGTTGCTCTGGGGAGAACGGAGGACCACCTCACTCACAGAGCAGCGTGTATTTTGTGAAAAAAAATAGCCAGCACCCTCCTGTTCTCTGCAAATGGTACACAAAAAGTTTAAAAAGTATTTAAAAATTGACCAAGTTTTGGAGAAGATGCAGATCAGACTACATGAGGCTGGAAAAGACTGTACAAGTGACAGTTCTCCGGGGAAGGTTAGTAGGAAATCCCTTCTTTCTGCTATTAAAATCTCAGGCTGTTGCCATCAGACACTCAAGCCACAAGAGAAAAGTGCTTCAGCACCAGCATCCAACTGAGCATCTGTTTGATTCACCTCAGTGGAAAGCCATCACTTTGCAAGGAGAATTCACATTTGGAGTTACACACAACATACTTCTTTCTGTCTGGAAGTGCTACCGGGTTTGCTACCCAGCATTTCATATTAAATTGTGGAAGTATTTTAAATGAAAGGGGAATGAAAACTCGTGGTATTTAAAGAAAAACTGGCTGGAAAAGTCTCAGATTTGTTCCATTCTGAAAGGGAACCAAGGTACAATGAGTCCTAAAAGACTCACCAGCTCTCTCAAACAAACGAGGAATAAAGCCTAAGAGGAAAATGAACCCACAGATTTGAATTTAATTTGGCCTTAATACAGCTTTACAAAGGATTAGGTTAAGTTTGCAAGACACCTTTACTTTGATTCAGAGATTTGCTTGGGTTTTCCTTCAGAATCCAGAGAGCTGGCAACAGATCGCTGTGCCGTGTCCACAGACGGGTCCAGCAGTCAGGGCAGGGCAAGAGCCAACAGCTCCTGGGAAGCAGCAGAAAAAAGCACCATGGGATGTGCTGAAGAAGGGATGGAAACAGGGTGGGTGGGGTGGAAGGAGCTCTGCTCCCACCTGGGCTGGCTTGTGGGAGTAACTGTGATGAACAAACGCTTGCCTGAACCCAAAAGTAATTCTGCACCCACATCTGGGGTCTCCACGTTTAAAAAAAAAAAAAAAAAGAAAAACAAAAACAAAAACAAAAACAAAAACATGGAACTTCCGGAGTGAGTCCAGAGGAGGGCTGCAGCCATGATCCAAGGGCTGGAGCAGTTCTGCTCTGGAGATGGGCTGAGAGAGCTGAGCTTGTTCAGCCTGGAGAAGAGAAGGCTCCAGGGAGACTTCAGAGCCCCCCAGTGCCTACAGGGCACCAATCTTCTCAAATTCCTGCCATGCTTGCCCACCTCAATCCTGAAGTTTCCACGGCCTCAGAGACTTTATCTTTCGGGAAAAACACATGAGTACTTAAAGTTGGTTCAGAAGCTTCATTTGAGACCGTAGGTAATACTCTGATTTTCCTTTAAGGAGGTTGACCCAAGCAATATGCCCAATGTATCACAGAACAACTCTTCTTTTAAAGAATGAATGAATCAATCAACTGTACTCTTAGAGCTGTCAAAAGAATGAATTAGGACTGGTTAGTATGACCTAATCACCACTGATGACCTGTAGTAAGACCTAAGTCTCCTTAAGCCCGCCAACCTGTTGATGAACCTGTTCCCATTTCTGTTTTTCTCCTTACAGCCGTGCCTGGCATTGACAAAGTCACTGTCAGCACCCACAAGGATAGCCTCCCCGAATTAGGGCAGTGGGTGACAGGGACTAGTGTGACATCATCACCCAGCCCTAAGGTACAAAGGTGGCAACACAACTTGCAGAGCTGAGGACAGGATCGAGGAGAAGGAGCTTGCCCAAGGCTACTGGCGAGTTCTGGTGCCTCTGAGGCACCACAAACGCCTCTCTCTCTGTCCAAACAAGGACTGGGATGCTTTGTCAGGAGGAGAAAGGCCCGCAGCACAGACCTTCCAGGCACTGCTCCCTATCCAAAATGGTGCACAACACTGCTGAGAAGTGTCCTCCTGGGAAGAAGCAAGGTGAGAGCAAAATCTCCCTCCCCACGGCTGGCAGTGGGGGAGCGGTCAAGAGCTGCAGCAAGGGGAAGCAGGAGCTCCAACAACGACCCAGGGTAGACTCCCTCTGGCTCTCTTGGGCCAGCGGGGCCAGGCTGGCCTGTGGGCACATATGCCTCCCCTGCCCTTAAGCCAGCCCGGCAAGGCCTTGGGGACAATCCTGCACGGACATCACCCGAGCCCTGCGCAGCTGCTCACACCACTTGCCCTCTCCTCTCTCCAATGTGCAGATCCAAACAGCAGCAGCAGCAGTGGCGGCCTGTCGGGACAGCCCAGGGCGGAGCAGGCCCGGCGCCGTTCCTGGAGACAGAGAGCACAAGGCCCGGGCAGCCAGGCAGTGAAACACATACGGATGAACCGAGTGCCACTGCTGCGTGCCGAGACCAGCAGCCCCAGCACCGCCACTCAGGGGGTGCCAGGGCTGTCCCAGACTGTGGTGCTGGTCAGCAGCAGCAGCAGCAGCAGCTTCCCGTGCAAAAAGCAGAGCTTGAAGAGAGGCCATCCAGAGGGCGCCACAGAGCCACAGACACTCAGGAGCCCGGCAGCAAAACACCGCCGGATCGCCCAAAGTATTGAGACCAGCAGCCCCAGCACCGCCACTCAGGTGGTGCCAGGGCTGTCCCAGACTGTGGTGCTGGTCAGCAGCAGCAGCAGCAGCAGCTTCCCACGCAAAAAGCAGAGCTTGAAAAGAGGCCATCCAGAGGGCGTCACAGAGCCACAGTCACTGAGGAGCCCGGCAGCAAAACGCCGCCGGATCGACGATGTGCTGGCCCAAAGTATTGAGACCAGCAGCCCCAGCACCGCCACTCAGGGGGTGCCAGGGCTGTCCCAGGACACTCAGTCACCCAGCAGACAAGCAGCTCCATACAGACCACCCTGGCTCTTCGCTGGCTCCATGAAGGACAAACGCTCCCAGCCTGGGCCAATCCGGATGAGACACGTCCGGCGGCAACAGCGGCAGGAGAAAAAGCTGTACAGTCGGCCTGAAAACCAGAGCAGGATCAGACGAGCATCACCCTCTGGTGCTCGTCCCCCTCAGCCATCAAAATAAACTTTTCTGTTTGTTTGAACTGGGAGAGCCCACATTCCTTTTCCCAGCCTCCTGCATGCTCATGGGAATCATGTTGGAGCAGTGAAGTTGGATGAGATGATCGTAAAATCGTACAATGGTTTGGCTTGGGAGACACTTTAAATCTCATTTACTTCCACCCTCCCTGCAATAAGCAAGGACACCTTCAACTAGTCAGCTTGTTCCAAGCCCCATCCAACCTGGAATGTTTCCACAGCATCTCTGGGCAACCTGTGGCAGAGACCACAGCATTTTTATCACCCTCATTGATAAAAAATTTCTTCCTTGAAGCTCATTTGAATCATCCCTCCTCCAGTTTAAAACCAACACCCCTTGTCTTATGGCAATAGACCCGGCTAAAATCTTTGTCCTTGTGTCCCCTTGGGCATCTCCCTGGCACCTCCCAGGACGAGGAAGCAATTAGCTTGAAGTAAAATTAGAAATCCACTGAATGCAACAAGGGCAAAACCTCTAGTTTTTCAGCTCCTGCATGTCAGGAGGTGCTGGCACCATGAGGCTCTTGGCCAACAGCTCCTCTCCCTCCATCACCTGTGCTGAAAATGGGAGAAAATCTGTTTATCCACACCAGCACCAGCATCCCATCCTTGAGAAGCAGCAGAGCTGACAGGTAAAGGTTGCTCTGGGGAGAACGGAGGACCACCTCACTCACAGAGCAGCGTGTATTTTGTGAAAAAAAATAGCCAGCACCCTCCTGTTCTCTGCAAATGGTACACAAAAAGTTTAAAAAGTATTTAAAAATTGACCAAGTTTTGGAGAAGATGCAGATCAGACTAGACGAGGCTGGAAAAGACTGTACAAGTGACAGTTCTCCGGGGAAGGTTAGTAGGAAATCCCTTCTTTCTGCTATTAAAATCTCAGGCTGTTGCCATCAGACACTCAAGCCACAAGAGAAA
Organism: Chamaea fasciata; assembly: GCF_029207755.1. Classification (NCBI taxonomy): domain Eukaryota; kingdom Metazoa; phylum Chordata; class Aves; order Passeriformes; family Sylviidae; genus Chamaea; species Chamaea fasciata. Next base: position 66,030,524 of record NW_027094091.1, on the reverse strand, counting down.
AGTGCTTCAGCACCAGCATCCAACTGAGAATCTGTTTGATTCACCTCAGTGGAAAGCCATCACTTTGCAAGGAGAATTCACATTTGGAGTTACACACAACATACTTCTTTCTGTCTGGAAGTGCTACCGGGTTTGCTACCCAGCATTTCATATTAAATTGTGGAAGTATTTTAAATGAAAGGGGAATGAAAACTCGTGGTATTTAAAGAAAAACTGGCTGGAAAAGTCTCAGATTTGTTCCATTCTGAAAGGGAACCAAGGTACCATGAGTCCTAAAAGACTCACCAGCTCTCTCAAACAAACGAGGAATAAAGCCTAAGAGGAAAATGAACCCACAGATTTGAATTTAATTTGGCCTTAATACAGCTTTACAAAGGATTAGGTTAAGTTTGCAAGACACCTTTACTTTGATTCAGAGATTTGCTTGGGTTTTCCTTCAGAATCCAGAGAGCTGGCAACAGATCGCTGTGCAGTGTCCACAGACGGGTCCAGCAGTCAGGGCAGGGCAAGAGCCAACAGCTCCTGGGAAGCAGCAGAAAAAAGCACCATGGGATGTGCTGAAGAAGGGATGGAAACAGGGTGGGTGGGGTGGAAGGAGCTCTGCTCCCACCTGGGCTGGCTTGTGGGAGTAACTGTGATGAACAAACGCTTGCCTGAACCCAAAAGTAATTCTGCACCCACATCTGGGGTCTCCAGGATAAAAAAAAAAAAAAACAAAAAAAACAAAAAAACAAAAAAACCCAAAAACATGGACCTTCTGGAGTGAGTCCAGAGGAGGGTTGCAGCCATGATCCAAGGGCTGGAGCAGTTCTGCTCTGGAGATGGGCTGAGAGAGCTGAGCTTGTTCAGCCTGGAGAAGAGAAGGCTCCAGGGAGACTTCAGAGCCCCCCAGTGCCTACAGGGCACCAATCTTCTCAAATTCCTGCCATGCTTGCCCACCCCAATCCTGAACTTTCCACGGCCTCAGAGACTTTATCTTTCGGGAAAAACACATGAGTACTTAAAGTTGGTTCAGAAGCTTCATTTGAGACCGTAGGTAATACTCTGATTTTCCTTTAAGGAGGCTGACCCAAGCAATATGCCCAATGTATCACAGAACAACTCTTCTTTTAAAGAATGAATGAATCAATCAACTGTACTCTTAGAGCTGTCAAAAGAATGAATTAGGACTGGTTAGTATGACCTAATCACCACTGATGACCTGTAGTAAGACCTAAGTCTCCTTAAGCCCGCCAACCTGTTGATGAACCTGTTCCCATTTCTGTTTTTCTCCTTACAGCCGTGCCTGGCATTGACAAAGTCACTGTCAGCACCCACAAGGATAGCCTCCCCGAATTAGGGCAGTGGGTGACAGGGACTAGTGTGACATCATCACCCAGCCCTAAGGTACAAAGGTGGCAACACAACTTGCAGAGCTGAGGACAGGATCGAGGAGAAGGAGCTTGCCCAAGGCTACTGGCGAGTTCTGGTGCCTCTGAGGCACCACAAACGCCTCTCTCTCTGTCCAAACAAGGACTGGGATGCTTTGTCAGGAGGAGAAAGGCCTGCAGCACAGACCTTCCAGGCACTGCTCCCTATCCACAATGGTGCACAACACTGCTGAGAAGTGTCCTCCTGGGAAGAAGCAAGGTGAGAGCAAAATCTCCCTCCCCACGGCTGGCAGTGGGGGAGCGGTCAAGAGCTACAGCAAGGGGAAGCAGGAGCTCCAACAACGACCCAGGGTAGAGTCCCTCTGGCTCTCTTGGGCCAGCGGGGCCGGGCTGGCCTGTGGGCACATATGCCTCCCCTGCCCTTAAGCCAGCTTGGCAAGGCCTTGGGGACAATCCTGCACGGACATCACCCGAGCCCTGCGCAGCTGCTCACACCACTTGCTCTCTCCTCTCTCCAATGTGCAGATCCAAACAGCAGCAGCAGCAGCAGCTTCCCCTGCAAAAAGCAGAGCTTGAAAAGAGGCCATCCTGAGGGCGCCACAGAGCCACAGTCACTCAGGAGCCCGGCAGCAAAACGCCGCCGGATCGACCATGTGCTGGCCCAAAGTATTGAGACCAGCAGCCCCAGCACCGCCACTCAGGGGGTGCCAGGGCTGTCCCAGGACACTCAGTCACCCAGCAGACAAGCAGCTCCATACAGACCACCCTGGCTCTTCGCTGGCTCCATGAAGGACAAACGCTCCCAGCCTGGGCCAATCCGGATGAGACACGTCCGGCGGCAACAGCGGCAGGAGAAAAAGCTGTACAGTCGGCCTGAAAACCAGAGCAGGATCAGACGAGCATCACCCTCTGGTGCTCGTCCCCCTCAGCCATCAAAATAAACTTTTCTGTTTGTTTGAACTGGGAGAGCCCACATTCCTTTTCCCAGCCTCCTGCATGCTCATGGGAATCATGTTGGAGCAGTGAAGTTGGATGAGATGATCGTAAAATCGTACAATGGTTTGGCTTGGGAGACACTTTAAATCTCATTTACTTCCACCCTCCCTGCAATAAGCAAGGACACCTTCAACTAGTCAGCTTGTTCCAAGCCCCATCCAACCTGGAATGTTTCCACAGCGTCTCTGGGCAACCTGTGGCAGAGACCACAGCATTTTTATCACCCTCATTGATAAAAAATTTCTTCCTTGAAGCTCATTTGAATCATCCCTCCTCCAGTTTAAAACCAACACCCCTTGTCTTATGGCAATAGACCCGGCTAAACTCTTTGTCCTTGTGTCCCCTTGGGCATCTCCCTGGCACCTCCCAGGACGAGGAAGCAATTAGCTTGAAGTAAAATTAGAAATCCACTGAATGCAACAAGGGCAAAACCTCTAGTTTTTCAGCTCCTGCATGTCAGGAGGTGCTGGCACCATGAGGCTCTTGGCCAACAGCTCCTCTCCCTCCATCACCTGTGCTGAAAATGGGAGAAAATCTGTTTATCCACACCAGCACCAGCATCCCATCCTTGAGAAGCAGCAGAGCTGACAGGTAAAGGTTGCTCTGGGGAGAACGGAGGACCACCTCACTCACAGAGCAGCGTGTATTTTGTGAAAAAAATAGCCAGCACCCTCCTGTTCTCTGCAAATGGTACACAAAAAGTTTAAAAAGTATTTAAAAACTGACCATGTTTTGGAGAAGATGCAGGTCAGACTAGACGAGGCTGGAAAAGACTGTACAAGTGACAGTTCTCTGGGGAAGGTTAGTAGGAAATCCTTTCTTTCTGCTATTAAAATCTCAGGCTGTTGCCATCAGACACTCAAGCCACAAGAGAAAAGTGCTTCAGCACCAGCATCCAACTGAGCATCTGTTTGATCCACCTCAGTGGAAAGCCATCACTTTGCAAGGAGAATTCACATTTGGAGTTACACACAACATACTTCTTTCTGTCTGGAAGTGCTACCGGTTTTGCTACCCAGCATTTCATATTAAATTGTGGAAGTATTTTAAATGAAAGGGGAATGAAAACTCGTGGTATTTAAAGAAAAACTGGCTGGAAAAGTCTCAGATTTGTTCCATTCTGAAAGGGAACCAAGGTACCATGAGTCCTAAAAGACTCACCAGTTCTCTCAAACAAACGAGGAATAAAGCCTAAGAGGAAAATGAACCCACAGATTTGAATTTAATTTGGCCTTAATACAGCTTTACAAAGGATTAGGTTAAGTTTGCAAGACACCTTTACTTTGATTCAGAGATTTGCTTGGGTTTTCCTTCAGAATCCAGAGAGCTGGCAACAGATCGCTGTGCAGTGTCCACAGATGGGTCCAGCAGTCAGGGCAGGGCAAGAGCCAACAGCTCCTGGGAAGCAGCAGAAAAAAGCACCATGGGATGTGCTGAAGAAGGGATGGAAACAGGGTGGGTGGGGTGGAAGGAGCTCTGCTCCCACCTGGGCTGGCTTGTGGGAGTAACTGTGATGAACAAACGCTTGCCTGAACCCAAAAGTAATTCTGCACCCACATCTGGGGTCTCCAGGATAAAAAAAACAAAAAAAACAAAAAAAACAAAACCCAAAACAAAACAAAAAACATGGACCTTCTGGAGTGACTCCAGAGGAGGGTTGCAGCCATGATCCAAGGGCTGGAGCAGTTCTGCTCTGGAGATGGGCTGAGAGAGCTGAGCTTGTTCAGCCTGGAGAAGAGAAGGCTCCAGGGAGACTTCAGAGCCCCCCAGTGCCTACAGGACACCAATCTTCTCAAATTCCTGCCATGCTTGCCCACCCCAATCCTGAAGTTTCCACAGCCTCAGAGACCTTATCTTTCGGGAAAAACACATGAGTACTTAAAGTTGGTTCAGAAGCTTCATTTGAGACCGTAGGTAATACTCTGATTTTCCTTTAAGGAGGCTGACCCAAGCAATATGCCCAATGTATCACAGAACACCTCTTCTTTTAAAGAATGAATCAATCAATCAACTGTACTCTTAGAGCTGTCAAAAGAATGAATTAGGACTGGTTAGTATGACCTAATCACCACTGATGACCTGTAGTAAGACCTAAGTCTCCTTAAGCCCGCCAACCTGTTGATGAACCTGTTCCCATTTCTGTTTTTCTCCTTACAGCCGTGCCTGGCATTGACAAAGTCACTGTCAGCACCCACAAGGATAGCCTCCCCGAATTAGGGCAGTGGGTGACAGGGACTAGTGTGACATCATCACCCAGCCCTAAGGTACAAAGGTGGCAACACAACTTGCAGAGCTGAGGACAGGATCGAGGAGAAGGAGCTTGCCCAAGGCTACTGGCGAGTTCTGGTGCCTCTGAGGCACCACAAACGCCTCTCTCTCTGTCCAAACAAGGACTGGGATGCTTTGTCAGGAGGAGAAAGGCCTGCAGCACAGACCTTCCAGGCACTGCTCCCTATCCACAATGGTGCACAACACTGCTGAGAAGTGTCCTCCTGGGAAGAAGCAAGGTGAGAGCAAAATCTCCCTCCCCACGGCTGGCAGTGGGGGAGCGGTCAAGAGCTACAGCAAGGGGAAGCAGGAGCTCCAACAACGACCCAGGGTAGAGTCCCTCTGGCTCTCTTGGGCCAGCGGGGCCGGGCTGGCCTGTGGGCACATATGCCTCCCCTGCCCTTAAGCCAGCTTGGCAAGGCCTTGGGGACAATCCTGCACGGACATCACCCGAGCCCTGCGCAGCTGCTCACACCACTTGCTCTCTCCTCTCTCCAATGTGCAGATCCAAACAGCAGCAGCAGCAGCAGCTTCCCCTGCAAAAAGCAGAGCTTGAAAAGAGGCCATCCTGAGGGCGCCACAGAGCCACAGTCACTCAGGAGCCCGGCAGCAAAACGCCGCCGGATCGACCATGTGCTGGCCCAAAGTATTGAGACCAGCAGCCCCAGCACCGCCACTCAGGGGGTGCCAGGGCTGTCCCAGGACACTCAGTCACCCAGCAGACAAGCAGCTCCATACAGACCACCCTGGCTCTTCGCTGGCTCCATGAAGGACAAACGCTCCCAGCCTGGGCCAATCCGGATGAGACACGTCCGGCGGCAACAGCGGCAGGAGAAAAAGCTGTACAGTCGGCCTGAAAACCAGAGCAGGATCAGACGAGCATCACCCTCTGGTGCTCGTCCCCCTCAGCCATCAAAATAAACTTTTCTGTTTGTTTGAACTGGGAGAGCCCACATTCCTTTTCCCAGCCTCCTGCATGCTCATGGGAATCATGTTGGAGCAGTGAAGTTGGATGAGATGATCGTAAAATCGTACAATGGTTTGGCTTGGGAGACACTTTAAATCTCATTTACTTCCACCCTCCCTGCAATAAGCAAGGACACCTTCAACTAGTCAGCTTGTTCCAAGCCCCATCCAACCTGGAATGTTTCCACAGCGTCTCTGGGCAACCTGTGGCAGAGACCACAGCATTTTTATCACCCTCATTGATAAAAAATTTCTTCCTTGAAGCTCATTTGAATCATCCCTCCTCCAGTTTAAAACCAACACCCCTTGTCTTATGGCAATAGACCCGGCTAAACTCTTTGTCCTTGTGTCCCCTTGGGCATCTCCCTGGCACCTCCCAGGACGAGGAAGCAATTAGCTTGAAGTAAAATTAGAAATCCACTGAATGCAACAAGGGCAAAACCTCTAGTTTTTCAGCTCCTGCATGTCAGGAGGTGCTGGCACCATGAGGCTCTTGGCCAACAGCTCCTCTCCCTCCATCACCTGTGCTGAAAATGGGAGAAAATCTGTTTATCCACACCAGCACCAGCATCCCATCCTTGAGAAGCAGCAGAGCTGACAGGTAAAGGTTGCTCTGGGGAGAACGGAGGACCACCTCACTCACAGAGCAGCGTGTATTTTGTGAAAAAAATAGCCAGCACCCTCCTGTTCTCTGCAAATGGTACACAAAAAGTTTAAAAAGTATTTAAAAACTGACCATGTTTTGGAGAAGATGCAGGTCAGACTAGACGAGGCTGGAAAAGACTGTACAAGTGACAGTTCTCTGGGGAAGGTTAGTAGGAAATCCTTTCTTTCTGCTATTAAAATCTCAGGCTGTTGCCATCAGACACTCAAGCCACAAGAGAAAAGTGCTTCAGCACCAGCATCCAACTGAGCATCTGTTTGATCCACCTCAGTGGAAAGCCATCACTTTGCAAGGAGAATTCACATTTGGAGTTACACACAACATACTTCTTTCTGTCTGGAAGTGCTACCGGTTTTGCTACCCAGCATTTCATATTAAATTGTGGAAGTATTTTAAATGAAAGGGGAATGAAAACTCGTGGTATTTAAAGAAAAACTGGCTGGAAAAGTCTCAGATTTGTTCCATTCTGAAAGGGAACCAAGGTACCATGAGTCCTAAAAGACTCACCAGCTCTCTCAAACAAACGAGGAATAAAGCCTAAGAGGAAAATGAACCCACAGATTTGAATTTAATTTGGCCTTAATACAGCTTTACAAAGGATTAGGTTAAGTTTGCAAGACACCTTTACTTTGATTCAGAGATTTGCTTGGGTTTTCCTTCAGAATCCAGAGAGCTGGCAACAGATCGCTGTGCAGTGTCCACAGACGGGTCCAGCAGTCAGGGCAGGGCAAGAGCCAACAGCTCCTGGGAAGCAGCAGAAAAAAGCACCATGGGATGTGCTGAAGAAGGGATGGAAACAGGGTGGGTGGGGTGGAAGGAGCTCTGCTCCCACCTGGGCTGGCTTGTGGGAGTAACTGTGATGAACAAACGCTTGCCTGAACCCAAAAGTAATTCTGCACCCACATCTGGGGTCTCCAGGATAAAAAAAACAAAAAAAACAAAAAAAACAAAACCCAAAACAAAACAAAAAACATGGACCTTCTGGAGTGAGTCCAGAGGAGGGTTGCAGCCATGATCCAAGGGCTGGAGCAGTTCTGCTCTGGAGATGGGCTGAGAGAGCTGAGCTTGTTCAGCCTGGAGAAGAGAAGGCTCCAGGGAGACTTCAGAGCCCCCCAGTGCCTACAGGACACCAATCTTCTCAAATTCCTGCCATGCTTGCCCACCCCAATCCTGAAGTTTCCACAGCCTCAGAGACCTTATCTTTCGGGAAAAACACATGAGTACTTAAAGTTGGTTCAGAAGCTTCATTTGAGACCGTAGGTAATACTCTGATTTTCCTTTAAGGAGGCTGACCCAAGCAATATGCCCAATGTATCACAGAACACCTCTTCTTTTAAAGAATGAATCAATCAATCAACTGTACTCTTAGAGCTGTCAAAAGAATGACTTAGGACTGGTTAGTATGACCTAATCACCACTGATGACCTGTAGTAAGACCTAAGTCTCCTTAAGCCCGCCAACCTGTTGATGAACCTGTTCCCATTTCTGTTTTTCTCCTTACAGCCGTGCCTGGCATTGACAAAGTCACTGTCAGCACCCACAAGGATAGCCTCCCCGAATTAGGGCAGTGGGTGACAGGGACTAGTGTGACATCATCACCCAGCCCTAAGGTACAAAGGTGGCAACACAACTTGCAGAGCTGAGGACAGGATCGAGGAGAAGGAGCTTGCCCAAGGCTACTGGCGAGTTCTGGTGCCTCTGAGGCACCACAAACGCCTCTCTCTCTGTCCAAACAAGGACTGGGATGCTTTGTCAGGAGGAGAAAGGCCTGCAGCACAGACCTTCCAGGCACTGCTCCCTATCCACAATGGTGCACAACACTGCTGAGAAGTGTCCTCCTGGGAAGAAGCAAGGTGAGAGCAAAATCTCCCTCCCCACGGCTGGCAGTGGGGGAGCGGTCAAGAGCTACAGCAAGGGGAAGCAGGAGCTCCAACAACGACCCAGGGTAGAGTCCCTCTGGCTCTCTTGGGCCAGCGGGGCCGGGCTGGCCTGTGGGCACATATGCCTCCCCTGCCCTTAAGCCAGCCCGGCGAGGCCTTGGGGACAATCCTGCACGGACATCACCCGAGCCCTGCGCAGGTGCTCACACCACTTGCTCTCTCCTCTCTCCAATGTGCAGATCCAAACAGCAGCAGCAGCAGCAGCTTCCCCTGCAAAAAGCAGAGCTTGAAAAGAGGCCATCCTGAGGGCGCCACAGAGCCACAGTCACTCAGGAGCCCGGCAGCAAAACGCCGCCGGATCGACCATGTGCTGGCCCAAAGTATTGAGACCAGCAGCCCCAGCACCGCCACTCAGGGGGTGCCAGGGCTGTCCCAGGACACTCAGTCACCCAGCAGACAAGCAGCTCCATACAGACCACCCTGGCTCTTCGCTGGCTCCATGAAGGACAAACGCTCCCAGCCTGGGCCAATCCGGATGAGACACGTCCGGCGGCAACAGCGGCAGGAGAAAAAGCTGTACAGTCGGCCTGAAAACCAGAGCAGGATCAGACGAGCATCACCCTCTGGTGCTCGTCCCCCTCAGCCATCAAAATAAACTTTTCTGTTTGTTTGAACTGGGAGAGCCCACATTCCTTTTCCCAGCCTCCTGCATGCTCATGGGAATCATGTTGGAGCAGTGAAGTTGGATGAGATGATCGTAAAATCGTACAATGGTTTGGCTTGGGAGACACTTTAAATCTCATTTACTTCCACCCTCCCTGCAATAAGCAAGGACACCTTCAACTAGTCAGCTTGTTCCAAGCCCCATCCAACCTGGAATGTTTCCACAGCATCTCTGGGCAACCTGTGGCAGAGACCACAGCATTTTTATCACCCTCATTGATAAAAAATTTCTTCCTTGAAGCTCATTTGAATCATCCCTCCTCCAGTTTAAAACCAACACCCCTTGTCTTATGGCAATAGACCCGGCTAAACTCTTTGTCCTTGTGTCCCCTTGGGCATCTCCCTGGCACCTCCCAGGACGAGGAAGCAATTAGCTTGAAGTAAAATTAGAAATCCACTGAATGCAACAAGGGCAAAACCTCTAGTTTTTCAGCTCCTGCATGTCAGGAGGTGCTGGCACCATGAGGCTCTTGGCCAACAGCTCCTCTCCCTCCATCACCTGTGCTGAAAATGGGAGAAAATCTGTTTATCCACACCAGCACCAGCATCCCATCCTTGAGAAGCAGCAGAGCTGACAGGTAAAGGTTGCTCTGGGGAGAACGGAGGACCACCTCACTCACAGAGCAGCGTGTATTTTGTGAAAAAAATAGCCAGCACCCTCCTGTTCTCTGCAAATGGTACACAAAAAGTTTAAAAAGTATTTAAAAACTGACCAAGTTTTGGAGAAGATGCAGGTCAGACTAGACGAGGCTGGAAAAGACTGTACAAGTGACAGTTCTCCGGGGAAGGTTAGTAGGAAATCCCTTCTTTCTGCTATTAAAATCTCAGGCTGTTGCCATCAGACACTCAAGCCACAAGAGAAAAGTGCTTCAGCACCAGCATCCAACTGAGCATCTGTTTGATCCACCTCAGTGGAAAGCCATCACTTTGCAAGGAGAATTCACATTTGGAGTTACACACAACATACTTCTTTCTGTCTGGAAGTGCTACCGGTTTTGCTACCCAGCATTTCATATTAAATTGTGGAAGTATTTTAAATGAAAGGGGAATGAAAACTCGTGGTATTTAAAGAAAAACTGGCTGGAAAAGTCTCAGATTTGTTCCATTCTGAAAGGGAACCAAGGTACCATGAGTCCTAAAAGACTCACCAGTTCTCTCAAACAAACGAGGAATAAAGCCTAAGAGGAAAATGAACCCACAGATTTGAATTTAATTTGGCCTTAATACAGCTTTACAAAGGATTAGGTTAAGTTTGCAAGACACCTTTACTTTGATTCAGAGATTTGCTTGGGTTTTCCTTCAGAATCCAGAGAGCTGGCAACAGATCGCTGTGCAGTGTCCACAGATGGGTCCAGCAGTCAGGGCAGGGCAAGAGCCAACAGCTCCTGGGAAGCAGCAGAAAAAAGCACCATGGGATGTGCTGAAGAAGGGATGGAAACAGGGTGGGTGGGGTGGAAGGAGCTCTGCTCCCACCTGGGCTGGCTTGTGGGAGTAACTGTGATGAACAAACGCTTGCCTGAACCCAAAAGTAATTCTGCACCCACATCTGGGGTCTCCAGGATAAAAAAAACAAAAAAAACAAAAAAAACAAAACCCAAAACAAAACAAAAAACATGGACCTTCTGGAGTGACTCCAGAGGAGGGTTGCAGCCATGATCCAAGGGCTGGAGCAGTTCTGCTCTGGAGATGGGCTGAGAGAGCTGAGCTTGTTCAGCCTGGAGAAGAGAAGGCTCCAGGGAGACTTCAGAGCCCCCCAGTGCCTACAGGACACCAATCTTCTCAAATTCCTGCCATGCTTGCCCACCCCAATCCTGAAGTTTCCACAGCCTCAGAGACCTTATCTTTCGGGAAAAACACATGAGTACTTAAAGTTGGTTCAGAAGCTTCATTTGAGACCGTAGGTAATACTCTGATTTTCCTTTAAGGAGGCTGACCCAAGCAATATGCCCAATGTATCACAGAACACCTCTTCTTTTAAAGAATGAATCAATCAATCAACTGTACTCTTAGAGCTGTCAAAAGAATGAATTAGGACTGGTTAGTATGACCTAATCACCACTGATGACCTGTAGTAAGACCTAAGTCTCCTTAAGCCCGCCAACCTGTTGATGAACCTGTTCCCATTTCTGTTTTTCTCCTTACAGCCGTGCCTGGCATTGACAAAGTCACTGTCAGCACCCACAAGGATAGCCTCCCCGAATTAGGGCAGTGGGTGACAGGGACTAGTGTGACATCATCACCCAGCCCTAAGGTACAAAGGTGGCAACACAACTTGCAGAGCTGAGGACAGGATCGAGGAGAAGGAGCTTGCCCAAGGCTACTGGCGAGTTCTGGTGCCTCTGAGGCACCACAAACGCCTCTCTCTCTGTCCAAACAAGGACTGGGATGCTTTGTCAGGAGGAGAAAGGCCTGCAGCACAGACCTTCCAGGCACTGCTCCCTATCCACAATGGTGCACAACACTGCTGAGAAGTGTCCTCCTGGGAAGAAGCAAGGTGAGAGCAAAATCTCCCTCCCCACGGCTGGCAGTGGGGGAGCGGTCAAGAGCTACAGCAAGGGGAAGCAGGAGCTCCAACAACGACCCAGGGTAGAGTCCCTCTGGCTCTCTTGGGCCAGCGGGGCCGGGCTGGCCTGTGGGCACATATGCCTCCCCTGCCCTTAAGCCAGCTTGGCAAGGCCTTGGGGACAATCCTGCACGGACATCACCCGAGCCCTGCGCAGCTGCTCACACCACTTGCTCTCTCCTCTCTCCAATGTGCAGATCCAAACAGCAGCAGCAGCAGCAGCTTCCCCTGCAAAAAGCAGAGCTTGAAAAGAGGCCATCCTGAGGGCGCCACAGAGCCACAGTCACTCAGGAGCCCGGCAGCAAAACGCCGCCGGATCGACCATGTGCTGGCCCAAAGTATTGAGACCAGCAGCCCCAGCACCGCCACTCAGGGGGTGCCAGGGCTGTCCCAGGACACTCAGTCACCCAGCAGACAAGCAGCTCCATACAGACCACCCTGGCTCTTCGCTGGCTCCATGAAGGACAAACGCTCCCAGCCTGGGCCAATCCGGATGAGACACGTCCGGCGGCAACAGCGGCAGGAGAAAAAGCTGTACAGTCGGCCTGAAAACCAGAGCAGGATCAGACGAGCATCACCCTCTGGTGCTCGTCCCCCTCAGCCATCAAAATAAACTTTTCTGTTTGTTTGAACTGGGAGAGCCCACATTCCTTTTCCCAGCCTCCTGCATGCTCATGGGAATCATGTTGGAGCAGTGAAGTTGGATGAGATGATCGTAAAATCGTACAATGGTTTGGCTTGGGAGACACTTTAAATCTCATTTACTTCCACCCTCCCTGCAATAAGCAAGGACACCTTCAACTAGTCAGCTTGTTCCAAGCCCCATCCAACCTGGAATGTTTCCACAGCATCTCTGGGCAACCTGTGGCAGAGACCACAGCATTTTTATCACCCTCATTGATAAAAAATTTCTTCCTTGAAGCTCATTTGAATCATCCCTCCTCCAGTTTAAAACCAACACCCCTTGTCTTATGGCAATAGACCCGGCTAAACTCTTTGTCCTTGTGTCCCCTTGGGCATCTCCCTGGCACCTCCCAGGACGAGGAAGCAATTAGCTTGAAGTAAAATTAGAAATCCACTGAATGCAACAAGGGCAAAACCTCTAGTTTTTCAGCTCCTGCATGTCAGGAGGTGCTGGCACCATGAGGCTCTTGGCCAACAGCTCCTCTCCCTCCATCACCTGTGCTGAAAATGGGAGAAAATCTGTTTATCCACACCAGCACCAGCATCCCATCCTTGAGAAGCAGCAGAGCTGACAGGTAAAGGTTGCTCTGGGGAGAACGGAGGACCACCTCACTCACAGAGCAGCGTGTATTTTGTGAAAAAAATAGCCAGCACCCTCCTGTTCTCTGCAAATGGTACACAAAAAGTTTAAAAAGTATTTAAAAACTGACCAAGTTTTGGAGAAGATGCAGGTCAGACTAGACGAGGCTGGAAAAGACTGTACAAGTGACAGTTCTCCGGGGAAGGTTAGTAGGAAATCCCTTCTTTCTGCTATTAAAATCTCAGGCTGTTGCCATCAGACACTCAAGCCACAAGAGAAAAGTGCTTCAGCACCAGCATCCAACTGAGCATCTGTTTGATCCACCTCAGTGGAAAGCCATCACTTTGCAAGGAGAATTCACATTTGGAGTTACACACAACATACTTCTTTCTGTCTGGAAGTGCTACCGGTTTTGCTACCCAGCATTTCATATTAAATTGTGGAAGTATTTTAAATGAAAGGGGAATGAAAACTCGTGGTATTTAAAGAAAAACTGGCTGGAAAAGTCTCAGATTTGTTCCATTCTGAAAGGGAACCAAGGTACCATGAGTCCTAAAAGACTCACCAGTTCTCTCAAACAAACGAGGAATAAAGCCTAAGAGGAAAATGAACCCACAGATTTGAATTTAATTTGGCCTTAATACAGCTTTACAAAGGATTAGGTTAAGTTTGCAAGACACCTTTACTTTGATTCAGAGATTTGCTTGGGTTTTCCTTCAGAATCCAGAGAGCTGGCAACAGATCGCTGTGCAGTGTCCACAGACGGGTCCAGCAGTCAGGGCAGGGCAAGAGCCAACAGCTCCTGGGAAGCAGCAGAAAAAAGCACCATGGGATGTGCTGAAGAAGGGATGGAAACAGGGTGGGTGGGGTGGAAGGAGCTCTGCTCCCACCTGGGCTGGCTTGTGGGAGTAACTGTGATGAACAAACGCTTGCCTGAACCCAAAAGTAATTCTGCACCCACATCTGGGGTCTCCAAGACAAAAAAAAAAAAGAAAAAAAAAACCAAAACAAAACAAAACAAAAAACATGGACCTTCTGGAGTGAGTCCAGAGGAGGGTTGCAGCCATGATCCAAGGGCTGGAGCAGTTCTGCTCTGGAGATGGGCTGAGAGAGCTGAGCTTGTTCAGCCTGGAGAAGAGAAGGCTCCAGGGAGACTTCAGAGCCCCCCAGTGCCTACAGGACACCAATCTTCTCAAATTCCTGCCATGCTTGCCCACCCCAATCCTGAAGTTTCCACAGCCTCAGAGACCTTATCTTTCGGGAAAAACACATGAGTACTTAAAGTTGGTTCAGAAGCTTCATTTGAGACCGTAGGTAATACTCTGATTTTCCTTTAAGGAGGCTGACCCAAGCAATATGCCCAATGTATCACAGAACACCTCTTCTTTTAAAGAATGAATCAATCAATCAACTGTACTCTTAGAGCTATCAAAAGAATGAATTAGGACTGGTTAGTATGACCTAATCACCACTGATGACCTGTAGTAAGACCTAAGTCTCCTTAAGCCCGCCAACCTGTTGATGAACCTGTTCCCATTTCTGTTTTTCTCCTTACAGCCGTGCCTGGCATTGACAAAGTCACTGTCAGCACCCACAAGGATAGCCTCCCCGAATTAGGGCAGTGGGTGACAGGGACTACTGTGACATCATCACCCAGCCCTAAGGTACAAAGGTGGCAACACAACTTGCAGAGCTGAGGACAGGATCGAGGAGAAGGAGCTTGCCCAAGGCTACTGGCGAGTTCTGGTGCCTCTGAGGCACCACAAACGCCTCTCTCTCTGTCCAAACAAGGACTGGGATGCTTTGTCAGGAGGAGAAAGGCCTGCAGCACAGACCTTCCAGGCACTGCTCCCTATCCACAATGGTGCACAACACTGCTGAGAAGTGTCCTCCTGGGAAGAAGCAAGGTGAGAGCAAAATCTCCCTCCCCACGGCTGGCAGTGGGGGAGCGGTCAAGAGCTACAGCAAGGGGAAGCAGGAGCTCCAACAACGACCCAGGGTAGAGTCCCTCTGGCTCTCTTGGGCCAGCGGGGCCGGGCTGGCCTGTGGGCACATATGCCTCCCCTGCCCTTAAGCCAGCCCGGCAAGGCCTTGGGGACAATCCTGCACGGACATCACCCGAGCCCTGCGCAGGTGCTCACACCACTTGCCCTCTCCTCTCTCCAATGTGCAGATCCAAACAGCAGCAGCAGCAGCAGCTTCCCCTGCAAAAAGCAGAGCTTGAAAAGAGGCCATCCTGAGGGCGCCACAGAGCCACAGTCACTCAGGAGCCCGGCAGCAAAACGCCGCCGGATCGACCATGTGCTGGCCCAAAGTATTGAGACCAGCAGCCCCAGCACCGCCACTCAGGGGGTGCCAGGGCTGTCCCAGGACACTCAGTCACCCAGCAGACAAGCAGCTCCATACAGACCACCCTGGCTCTTCGCTGGCTCCATGAAGGACAAACGCTCCCAGCCTGGGCCAATCCGTATGAGACACGTCCGGCGGCAACAGCGGCAGGAGAAAAAGCTGTACAGTCGGCCTGAAAACCAGAGCAGGATCAGACGAGCATCACCCTCTGGTGCTCGTCCCCCTCAGCCATCAAAATAAACTTTTCTGTTTGTTTGAACTGGGAGAGCCCACATTCCTTTTCCCAGCCTCCTGCATGCTCATGGGAATCATGTTGGAGCAGTGAAGTTGGATGAGATGATCGTAAAATCGTACAATGGTTTGGCTTGGGAGACACTTTAAATCCCATTTAGTTCCACCCTCCCTGCAATAAGCAAGGACACCTTCAACTAGTCAGCTTGTTCCAAGCCCCATCCAACCTGGAATGTTTCCACAGCATCTCTGGGCAACCTGTGGCAGAGACCACAGCATTTTTATCACCCTCATTGATTAAAAATTTCTTCCTTGAAGCTCATTTGAATCATCCCTCCTCCAGTTTAAAACCAACACCCCTTGTCTTATGGCAATAGACCCTGCTAAAATCTTTGTCCTTGTGTCCCCTTGGGCATCTCCCTGGCACCTCCCAGGACGAGGAAGCAATTAGCTTGAAGTAAAATTAGAAATCCACTGAATGCAACAAGGGCAAAACCTCTAGTTTTTCAGCTCCTGCATGTCAGGAGGTGCTGGCACCATGAGGCTCTTGGCCAACAGCTCCTCTCCCTCCATCACCTGTGCTGAAAATGGGAGAAAATCTGTTTATCCACACCAGCACCAGCATCCCATCCTTGAGAAGCAGCAGAGCTGACAGGTAAAGGTTGCTCTGGGGAGAACGGAGGACCACCTCACTCACAGAGCAGCGTGTATTTTGTGAAAAAAATAGCCAGCACCCTCCTGTTCTCTGCAAATGGTACACAAAAAGTTTAAAAAGTGTTTAAAAACTGACCAAGTTTTGGAGAAGATGCAGGTCAGACTAGACGAGGCTGGAAAAGACTGTACAAGTGACAGTTCTCCGGGGAAGGTTAGTAGGAAATCCTTTCTTTCTGCTATTAAAATCTCAGGCTGTTGCCATCAGACACTCAAGCCACAAGAGAAAAGTGCTTCAGCACCAGCATCCAACTGAGCATCTGTTTGATCCACCTCAGTGGAAAGCCATCACTTTGCAAGGAGAATTCACATTTGGAGTTACACACAACATACTTCTTTCTGTCTGGAAGTGCTACCGGTTTTGCTACCCAGCATTTCATATTAAATTGTGGAAGTATTTTAAATGAAAGGGGAATGAAAACTCGTGGTATTTAAAGAAAAACTGGCTGGAAAAGTCTCAGATTTGTTCCATTCTGAAAGGGAACCAAGGTACCATGAGTCCTAAAAGACTCACCAGCTCTCTCAAACAAACGAGGAATAAAGCCTAAGAGGAAAATGAACCCACAGATTTGAATTTAATTTGGCCTTAATACAGCTTTACAAAGGATTAGGTTAAGTTTGCAAGACACCTTTACTTTGATTCAGAGATTTGCTTGGGTTTTCCTTCAGAATCCAGAGAGCTGGCAACAGATCGCTGTGCAGTGTCCACAGACGGGTCCAGCAGTCAGGGCAGGGCAAGAGCCAACAGCTCCTGGGAAGCAGCAGAAAAAAGCACCATGGGATGTGCTGAAGAAGGGATGGAAACAGGGTGGGTGGGGTGGAAGGAGCTCTGCTCCCACCTGGGCTGGCTTGTGGGAGTAACTGTGATGAACAAACGCTTGCCTGAACCCAAAAGTAATTCTGCACCCACATCTGGGGTCTCCAGGACAAAAAAAAAAAGAAAAAAAAAAAAAAAAACCAAAACAAAACAAAAAACATGGACCTTCTGGAGTGACTCCAGAGGAGGGTTGCAGCCATGATCCAAGGGCTGGAGCAGTTCTGCTCTGGAGATGGGCTGAGAGAGCTGAGCTTGTTCAGCCTGGAGAAGAGAAGGCTCCAGGGAGACTTCAGAGCCCCCCAGTGCCTACAGGGCACCAATCTTCTCAAATTCCTGCCATGCTTGCCCACCCCAATCCTGAAGTTTCCACGGCCTCAGAGACCTTATCTTTCGGGAAAAACACATGAGTACTTAAAGTTGGTTCAGAAGCTTCATTTGAGACCGTAGGTAATACTCTGATTTTCCTTTAAGGAGGCTGACCCAAGCAATATGCCCAATGTATCACAGAACACCTCTTCTTTTAAAGAATGAATCAATCAATTAACTGTACTCTTAGAGCTGTCAAAAGAATGAATTAGGACTGGTTAGTATGACCTAATCACCACTGATGACCTGTAGTAAGACCTAAGTCTCCTTAAGCCCGCCAACCTGTTGATGAACCTGTTCCCATTTCTGTTTTTCTCCTTACAGCCGTGCCTGGCATTGACAAAGTCACTGTCAGCACCCACAAGGATAGCCTCCCCGAATTAGGGCAGTGGGTGACAGGGACTACTGTGACATCATCACCCAGCCCTAAGGTACAAAGGTGGCAACACAACTTGCAGAGCTGAGGACAGGATCGAGGAGAAGGAGCTTGCCCAAGGCTACTGGCGAGTTCTGGTGCCTCTGAGGCACCACAAACGCCTCTCTCTCTGTCCAAACAAGGACTGGGATGCTTTGTCAGGAGGAGAAAGGCCTGCAGCACAGACCTTCCAGGCACTGCTCCCTATCCACAATGGTGCACAACACTGCTGAGAAGTGTCCTCCTGGGAAGAAGCAAGGTGAGAGCAAAATCTCCCTCCCCACGGCTGGCAGTGGGGGAGCGGTCAAGAGCTGCAGCAAGGGGAAGCAGGAGCTCCAACAACGACCCAGGGTAGACTCCCTCTGGCTCTCTTGGGCCAGCGGGGCCAGGCAGGCCTGTGGGCACATATGCCTCCCCTGCCCTTAAGCCAGCCCGGCAAGGCCTTGGGGACAATCCGGCACGGACATCACCCGAGCCCTGCGCAGGTGCTCACACCACTTGCTCTCTCCTCTCTCCAATGTGCAGATCCAAACAGCAGCAGCAGCAGCAACTTCCCCTGCAAAAAGCAGAGCTTGAAAAGAGGCCATCCTGAGGGCGCCACAGAGCCACAGTCACTCAGGAGCCCGGCAGCAAAACGCCGCCGGATCGACCATGTGCTGGCCCAAAGTATTGAGACCAGCAGCCCCAGCACCGCCACTCAGGGGGTGCCAGGGCTGTCCCAGGACACTCAGTCACCCAGCAGACAAGCAGCTCCATACAGACCACCCTGGCTCTTCGCTGGCTCCATGAAGGACAAACGCTCCCAGCCTGGGCCAATCCGTATGAGACACGTCCGGCGGCAACAGCGGCAGGAGAAAAAGCTGTACAGTCGGCCTGAAAACCAGAGCAGGATCAGACGAGCATCACCCTCTGGTGCTCGTCCCCCTCAGCCATCAAAATAAACTTTTCTGTTTGTTTGAACTGGGAGAGCCCACATTCCTTTTCCCAGCCTCCTGCATGCTCATGGGAATCATGTTGGAGCAGTGAAGTTGGATGAGATGATCGTAAAATCGTACAATGGTTTGGCTTGGGAGACACTTTAAATCCCATTTAGTTCCACCCTCCCTGCAATAAGCAAGGACACCTTCAACTAGTCAGCTTGTTCCAAGCCCCATCCAACCTGGAATGTTTCCACAGCATCTCTGGGCAACCTGTGGCAGAGACCACAGCATTTTTATCACCCTCATTGATTAAAAATTTCTTCCTTGAAGCTCATTTGAATCATCCCTCCTCCAGTTTAAAACCAACACCCCTTGTCTTATGGCAATAGACCCTGCTAAAATCTTTGTCCTTGTGTCCCCTTGGGCATCTCCCTGGCACCTCCCAGGACGAGGAAGCAATTAGCTTGAAGTAAAATTAGAAATCCACTGAATGCAACAAGGGCAAAACCTCTAGTTTTTCAGCTCCTGCATGTCAGGAGGTGCTGGCACCATGAGGCTCTTGGCCAACAGCTCCTCTCCCTCCATCACCTGTGCTGAAAATGGGAGAAAATCTGTTTATCCACACCAGCACCAGCATCCCATCCTTGAGAAGCAGCAGACCTGACAGGTAAAGGTTGCTCTGGGGAGAACGGAGGACCACCTCACTCACAGAGCAGCATGTATTTTGTGAAAAAAATAGCCAGCACCCTCCTGTTCTCTGCAAATGGTACACAAAAAGTTTAAAAAGTGTTTAAAAACTGACCAAGTTTTGGAGAAGATGCAGGTCAGACTACACGAGGCTGGAAAAGACTGTACAAGTGACAGTTCTCTGGGGAAGGTTAGTAGGAAATCCCTTCTTTCTGCTATTAAAATCTCAGGCTGTTGCCATCAGACACTCAAGCCACAAGAGAAAAGTGCTTCAGCACCAGCATCCAACTGAGCATCTGTTTGATCCACCTCAGTGGAAAGCCATCACTTTGCAAGGAGAATTCACATTTGGAGTTACACACAACATACTTCTTTCTGTCTGGAAGTGCTACCGGTTTTGCTACCCAGCATTTCATATTAAATTGTGGAAGTATTTTAAATGAAAGGGGAATGAAAACTCGTGGTATTTAAAGAAAAACTGGCTGGAAAAGTCTCAGATTTGTTCCATTCTGAAAGGGAACCAAGGTACCATGAGTCCTAAAAGACTCACCAGCTCTCTCAAACAAACGAGGAATAAAGCCTAAGAGGAAAATGAACCCACAGATTTGAATTTAATTTGGCCTTAATACAGCTTTACAAAGGATTAGGTTAAGTTTGCAAGACACCTTTACTTTGATTCAGAGATTTGCTTGGGTTTTCCTTCAGAATCCAGAGAGCTGGCAACAGATCGCTGTGCAGTGTCCACAGACGGGTCCAGCAGTCAGGGCAGGGCAAGAGCAAACAGCTCCTGGGAAGCAGCAGAATAAAGCACCATGGGATGTGCTGAAGAAGGGATGGAAACAGGGTGGGTGGGGTGGAAGGAGCTCTGCTCCCACCTGGGCTGGCTTGTGGGAGTAACTGTGATGAACAAACGCTTGCCTGAACCCAAAAGTAATTCTGCACCCACATCTGGGGTCTCCAGGAGAAAAAAAAAAAGAAAAACAAAACAACAAAACAAAACAAAAAACATGGACCTTCTGGAGTGACTCCAGAGGAGGGTTGCAGCCATGATCCAAGGGCTGGAGCAGTTCTGCTCTGGAGATGGGCTGAGAGAGCTGAGCTTGTTCAGCCTGGAGAAGAGAAGGCTCCAGGGAGACTTCAGAGCCCCCCAGTGCCTACAGGGCACCAATCTTCTCAAATTCCTGCCATGCTTGCCCACCCCAATCCTGAAGTTTCCACGGCCTCAGAGACTTTATCTTTCGGGAAAAACACATGAGTACTTAAAGTTGGTTCAGAAGCTTCATTTGATACCGTAGGCAATACTCTGATTTTCCTTTAAGGAGGCTGACCCAAGCAATATGCCCAATGTGTCACAGAACAACTCTTCTTTTAAAGAATGAATGAATCAATCAACTGTACTCTTAGAACTGTCAAAAGAATGAATTAGGACTGGTTAGTATGACCTAATGCTCAACTGCTTAATGATTTTAATAAAATATATTACAACTGTGATGAATGAGAATTGTTATGGTGATATAAGTTGTTGGTTAGAGAGTTGTAATATTTAGTTAAAATCAGTTCAAGGGTTATAATGCTGTTTGTTAATTACCAAAAGGCAGTTTTTGTCCCCTCTGTATCCCTTACCCCAAGACCCCACTCACCTGATTCCGTCGCCTTTGCGTCGGGTCGAGCCGGCGCTGCTCCCTGGCATCACTGCTCTCCATTTCTGCTGCTGCTGCTGCTCTACTCCCTGCACCCAGCCTGTCCCACTGGCTTCTTCCTTGCTTGCTCCACTTCCTACTTCCTGTCGGATCCTCTTCCTACTTCCTGCTGACAACCGGCCTGTCAGTCAGGCTGCTGCTGCCACCCTTATGGAAAGTAAAAGGGTACAGCTGCGTGATGGGACCATATCAACACCAAGAGCCCCTGGCCGAAACGAGCCAACTCAGAATTTAAATCTGCCAAGGACAGCACTGGACTGACCACACCAAATGGTATTTATGCCGAGGGTATTCATAGACAAGCGCTTGTACCTCACCATAACTTCAAAAGTACTTAAGGAGCGAGAGACCCCTGGACTCCGTGATCCAAAGGGAGTGCTTCAGAACTCCTGCGAGGCGAGAACTCCCACTCGGCAGCGCAGGCAGCAAAGTGGATTGTACCTTCTCCTCAGCGGTGTGGACAAAAGGGAGCAGCGGCGACGTAGGCCAGCCCTCGAGACCCCTGGTTATTAATAAAGGCATTTAGAGGAGGGAACTGTGTCTCCTGCCATTTTTAACAACAACTGTGCCTGAACTTCTAGGTCTGGAGCTTTTTGATTTCCCAGAAGTAGAAAAAGAGCAATTAAAATTCTGCCTTAAAATCATGTGTTGGTGGTGTGGTGGTTTTTTGCTTTTTTTTTTTTTTTTTTTTTTTTTTGTTTTTTTGGGTTTTTTTTTTTTTTTTTTTTTTTTATGTAGACCACAAGAGCAAGCACCCACACCCAGCCTTGAGTGCCCCCAGCTTTAAGAGATCAAAGGCACGCCCTGAATCCTGCTGGTCCTATGACAGTCCGAATTCAGACCTCCCCAAGGAGAGAAGTGAGGCCCCCAGCCTCCAACAAATTGCCTTTTACAAACTGCAGCTTTGCTTTATGATGATTCTGAGCAGACATGTCCCTAACCATGACCTCTTCCAAAACTTCAGAGCACCTATAGAAAACTAGACCAATTTTTCCTTCAGCAGTGGGTTCTCATCGTCTACCAGTGAGCTGCTCCTGACTTGCACACAGAGTTTGGTTCTCTCTCCCTGCACGTGAAGAGACCAGCCCTCTTTCTGGTGGGGGTGCATTTCAAATGCTGGCATGAAGAGCATGTTGGGAGCTGCTGGCTGAGAGGAGCTTGGAAGCAAACATGGAGAGAGCTGGAGAAAGGCAGCTGGGCTCATGCGCGACTTTTTCCACACACCTCTGTAAGAACTTTAGGCTAGTCCAGACAGCTGGGAAATCCCGAATGACAGATGATCCATTTTTATTACCCTTACATTTCCATTGTGGATATAACTCGTATTGGACTTGTCGCAAAAAAGTGGCATCCTCAAAGCCAAATGAGATGTAGCACAGTTCAAAACAGTCTCTTTCACATCTCTATGGGTATTCTGGGAAGAGTTAATGTAAAAAGTAGCCAGAATGACATCTGCATTAGTGTATACATGCAGCACCTATGGCTTTACTCGTTAATCAAAGCAAGAGCCTTTATGTCATTTGTACAGCATGAGGTAAAGAACATTTTTCCTGTCTGTATAAGCTTTGGTACACCAGTTTCCTCCCTAAAGAGCACATAACAGCTACGTCTAAGTAAATCAGGTCAACATGTCCTCCTTTATTTTATGTTAAGGTAAACTAGCCTTCCTGTCCTGCTGCAGCCTAATTTTTTTTATAGCTATTTAAAACCTATTAGAGGTTAACATTAACATTCAGACTGCTGCCTGCACCGTCTGATTTTGCTAGATGATAATAGCACTTAGTGACAGACAGTAACCGAGAAACTGGGGGAAGGGGGAATTTCATCTCCAACAGCAGCCTACAACATTTATAGCAGTTTAATAACGACATTGATAAAAAGGCAAGGTCTACTGTAAAACGCCTGCGGTGGCAACTACTCTCGTTTGTTTACTTTGGCTGCAGCCACCAGAGAGCAGGATCCACTCTGCTCACCACCTCTTCTCTTCCAGTCAGCCCTATCCCACATCTGGGCAGGGAGAGGGGTGGGGATCAGGAAAGTTTGGGACACCACCCCACACCTGGCACAGACCGTGGCTCCCCGGCACACAGGCGTTCATTCCACCCTTGCGACAGGCAGGACACATTTAGCGCTCAATGGTCCG
This sequence comes from Chamaea fasciata, assembly GCF_029207755.1. NCBI lineage: Eukaryota > Metazoa > Chordata > Aves > Passeriformes > Sylviidae > Chamaea > Chamaea fasciata. The sequence goes on along the minus strand of NW_027094091.1, from coordinate 66,007,491 downwards.
CTCACAAACTGTAACCTTGGAAAAGACATTACCTCACAAGAAAATAATCTTGCCCCGTGTTCATTTTTCAAGACTGAATTAAGCCTGCTTGGGTTAAATGTGAATATCAGTAGTTTCGAAACCCAAATCTGATGCATATGTCTCTCAATACTGCCTCAGAGGTTCAATCAGGGGAAGTTTAAAAGCTTTCTGCTGGTAGCAGGCAGCAAAAGTCACTCAAGAGGCAAGAGGAATGATTTGTCCAGAGGTTTCTGATTCCCAAAGCTGGTATTTAGGAGCAGGTTTTTTTCTCAGGATCAGCGTGGCTTCTCGTGACAGCAGCGCTGCACTTATGCTCTGAGGTTACTTTGGAAACATCTTCACTGGCCAAAAGCAATATTTATAGTGTAAAAGACCATGGAAGTTACTTCTGCAACGTGCAATTTCTAAATACATTCACACTTGGTGGACGCCTGACACTTATCTTTCCGGGGAAAATAAACAAAAAACATACATAGCAATTTTTGCATAACCCTTATTTCATATTAAGAGTATAAATGAGAATCTAATCATTAATCTGGCTCTCTCAAGAACATAACAAGCCTAAACACAGAAACAAAACCATACTGAGGGAATGGCTTAAGTTGTGTCAGGGCAGGTTTAGGGTGGATGTTAAAAAAAGGTCCTTTATTTAGAAAGGAAAACCTTTGCGTTAACAATGACAACTGAAAAACTGGCCGATCTCTCACAATTATACAAATGGTGCTAAAATGACTCTAAGCTGGTTGTGGGCCTTCCTGTCCTCAGGTCTACTTGGTACAGAGTAAAATGCGTGGAATAAAGAGAAGAAGTTTCAACATCATAAGAAATCATGAACTCCAGGATTTTGCTCTGGCTGACAGTTTCCATATGGTCATGGAAAACCAGGAGATTTTTCAAAAGATGTCTGTGTGCCTCCATGTACAGATTTAGCTACTTTGGTAGTGCACATAAGGAGGTGTCACAGAAGACGTTGCTATGGCCTTGCCAAGGAAACCAGGCAGGTATCAATCTGTACTCTCTAATGAGCAGCACAAAGCAACCGCTCCTTTCATTTGATCAACTTCCTCCTAGAGTTGGACTCAATTATTCTCATGAGTCCCCTTCCAGCTCAGGATATTCTATTGCACGATAATGCAAGCAGCCACGAGTATTGACTTTCCTCCACGTGAAAACAAAATGTCTCGCATTTGTCCCAAAGTCTCCAAAAATATCTCTCTCAAAATAAATGTGCATCACAGTTCCGGATACCTGCTTTCCTTTTCAGCATATCACGATTATTTTTTCCATCCCAAAGTATGAGACCGCAAGATGGGCCCACGAGACGGGACAGGAGGAAGCTGGGCAGCCCTTTAAAGAGGGAGATGCTAAGCTCTACATCCAGGAGAGCTCCTGTGAGCACAGAGCAGCCACGCAGCACATCTGACCACGACACTGCTAGTTCATCTCTGTCCCATGACATGGGAAAAGAACAAAAGAGTAGCAGGGAAGAAGGCAGAAGTCAATTGTGAGAGTTTCATTCTCAACACATGATAGTCTAAAGTCAGAATAAAGGCGTCATCAAGGGATAACAGCAGCCATGAAAATTGATGTAAGCAGCAAAGACAGGTGCTATGTGTGCCCCTTCTGCTTCCCATCCTCAATGCATGCTCAGTTTCGGGATACAGTGGCATCCCAGGAAGCTGCAAGTTTATCACAGGAGTGCAGTGGTCTCTTGCGTCTCTGATAACCCCTTGGAAAAATATACTGTTTAATATCAGTTAGAGAAAACCTAGAAATCTAGTCTAAATCAAGATCTAGGCAAGACCCCTGCCAACCCAAAATATGGAGAGGCACAAAAGTGCTGTAAAAGCACCTTTCCGCTCCACCTCCCTTGAACTCCACAAGAACTGAGCCCCAAACCTCACAGCTGGAAGCAAATGGGCTTGGTTGGGAAAGGAAAACTAAAGTCTTGTTGCAAGGCAGCCCTCCAAGGCCGAGCCCCAGCAGAGCCAATACCTGCAGCATGTGTGCAGGTGGCACAAGAAGCAGCTCTCCTGTGCCAGGGCCAGCAGGACAGCAGCACAGTGCCAGCCAAAGGGCTGCCTGAGGATGGCCACAGACGGTTTCACTGCCTGCACCAGGCAGCCAGCCCTGGCCCAGGGCAAACCTGGACACAGGACAAGGCAGAGAGGGGGAAAATCTTCTAATCCTTCTCAAAACAAGTGGCTGTTTTAGTTCCAAAGTTTCAGACTCTTTGGATCTAATTAAGTTTGAAGAAGGAAATGAGGAGAAAGCAAAACTCTTGGACAACGGGCTGGTATTTTCAGCTAGCTGGGGCTGCAAGCAATGCATGAAAGGCAGTGTCAGGTGCTAAAGCTAACCTCTGTGTCCTTCAACAGCAACAAGGAAAGTGTGAACAAGAGAGGGGATATACCTATTTTAGGAATGTAATCGTTTTATAGGAAACACACCAACCCCAGTGTTCTTCTAATCTTGTTTTTTAATACTCAGCGCTTGTAAATTCCTTCAGTCTGGAAAGTCAAGGAGTTCATCTGATAGCATAAATATTTGTTCCACAGCAATTTGGTTGGGTTTTTTCTTTTTTTTTTTTTAGTTCTTAATGTTTACATAGATATCACTTACTGAACACTGGACCTATGAAGAATTAAGGAAACATGCCCTTAACTACTCTGTGCAGACTATCTGCAACAAATCTCATGTCAGAGCAGAGGAGCTGCTGGAAGCTTCTGGCTTACCAACACCTCCAAAACTTGGTAGTAATCTTCCAGAGACTCACCGTGGAGAGGCCAAACGACTGTCACCAGCCTTAAAAAGAAAAGAACAATTGCTCCACGGAGCTAAAGAGAGCATGCTGTCTTGGCATCAATTCCTGCAAAGTCTGCTGACAATGCAGAACAGTAAATAACGCAGATTTCTAATTTATACCTCTCAAAGCACAGCCTAAAAGTAGGAAAGACTCTTACAACAAAGAATCTGCCACTGAGTGATCAAGCAAGAAATTCTTACATCTTCTTCTAGACCACACATAAACCAGCTAGAATCAATTCTGAAGTCAGATTTTAACAGCACTGAGTGAAATTTTCTTTCACAGTGGTATTATTGAAGCCACGTAAACTCCTGGAATCCACACCTTCTTCTAACTGCAAGCTGCAGAGTTTAAATTTCTCACTGTGTGGAGAAATACCTGATTCAGTTTGTTTTGAATCTGCTGCCTGTCAGCTTCTTTTGATCTTGCCAAAAGCTGTCTAGGGAGAACATTGTCAATGGAATTTTCGTTAACCTTACATAAGAATCTGAGGAGATCACTACACAGCTTGGACGTCAGCTGAACTTCGGCAAATAAAATGGAAATTTTTCAGGTTATTTAACTGATTCAGAACTTTGCTTCAGCTGATAATAGCTCAAGAATTTTAGTTTCAAGTGTCTTTTGTAGCCAACATTAAAAGAAACAACAACAACAACAACAAAACATTAAAACTTCTGTCTTTTTCCAAGCTCAAACATGTATTCTTTTTCTTTAACCCTGCATTATGACAAAGAAAATGGCATTCAAAGACAGCATTCAGAAAGAGCCCCGGGAAGAGGCTAAATGTTGTACATAAATTCCTTCTTTCTATTAAGCTGATTTTATGCACTAGCTTTCTGTGTCTCTAGCTGTTAATATGATCTCTGTTACTGCAGTCACTTCCAAATCGCGGTAAAAGTTAGTAATTTCTCCACCTTCACTTGGTGGAAAATCATGGGGACAAAAAAATAACATTGCGTCTTGGTTTAGATAGACAGGTATCTGCCAGGGAGGGTTGGAGTCTCCCTTAAAATGTAAGCCCCTCTCCCCCTTTTCCAAATTATCATAAATTTGCAATTAAAAGGCTGTCAGGCAAAGAGTTTGGGAATAGGTAGAGCAGTTCTTTACTAGGGATATGAAAATACAGATGTTGTAGTACAGAAGAATGAGCAAACAAATAAACAAACAAGAAATCCTAGAAAAACCCTGACAGAGTCAGAAATACAACCTGACACCCTGTTGGTCAGGGTGTTGGAAGCAGTCCAAAGTAAGCCCTCCTGGAGTGGCAGACGTGGTTCTGTTGGAATAGAGATGGTCCCATTGAAGAAACAGGGTCCAGTAATGGTGAGACGGGTCCGGTCTTCCTCCAGGGATCCGGTGGGAAAACCGGATACCTAGTGGGACTGTGGCTCCTCCTCCTTGTGTGGAGCAGCTTACAATAGTGCACTGTAATGTGCAATGTCACTGATGAGCTCTTAATGGTCCATTAGCAGAAGACATTCCCATGGAAGCAGTGAAACAATGAAGAGAGATAAGTAGCACTCCACCATCTGAGAAGTGACACTGACCCATTTGGGCAAAGATAAGCAGTTCTGCTCCACCCAGATGGAAGAGAATAATACGCTCTTTACAAAACCCATGACACATTGTTTAGTCCAAGTTCAAGCAGAAACACAGAAATTCAGAACTAAATTCTGAACATTGGCCAGCTTTAATTTTTATTTAACACATTCCTGTGACCTCCCCCGTCCTTGTGTGAGATCTTGCAGATTATCAGATGACCCTTCACGCACACAGTGATTTACCCAGGGACAGGCCAGGAGATCTGAACATGTTCTCCAAAATTCCACAACAGTCCACTTGCTGTAGGACCATTTTCCCTGACTGCTGCAAGCCATTTAGGACACTGCAGGTTGGTACAGTACTACAGTTAAAGGAGAACAGAGTTGATTTCCAGGGTTGTAACGTTTTCCTAGAAGAAGCAGATTTTTAAGAGCCACCTCCATCACAGGTGGGAAGCTTAATGAAGTGCCTTGCAGCGTTGAAAGATCACATCAGATTTTCTCTCTTATATATTCACTCCCTTTACATAGGCTTTTTTCCCTGATAGATTTTGGGTATCTTTCTAAAGAACAGAAGAAAGCTTCCTCTTCTTTCAACAAGTTTTTCTAACCTCTCAAAAAGGTGAAGAGAATCTGCAATATTCTTCAATCAATGCCTAAAGCTCTTTTCACAGACTACCTTTCAAACATGACTGAGCAGCACAGGTACATTAGTGCTGTACTGCATATTCATCTGTTACAAATCTCCTGAAAACACAGAGAAATTTAAATGTGAAGTATGTCTCTCTTTGGTGAAAATAAATTGGATATTATATGGTATGAGAGACACAGGTAAAAGCTAGCACCAATGTATTATAATATTTAGTAGTTGAGCAGTTTATTAATAATTCCTTTAAAAGTTGCAGGAATCTTTGCTACAATTCATCTTAAGCAAATGTCTCAGGGCAGAAATATTAACATATAATGATTTGAAGGCAACAAAAAGCAATATGCAACATCACCTATAAAAGAACATTTGGTGACCTCTACTAAAGAAGTGAACTACCTCGTTTTCTGACTAAAAAGTTTTTAAAAGTTCTTCCACACCACTTTTGGTTCCTCCAGACCCAGTTGCCTAAGCAGTTTCATCCTTCTCAAGCTGCAAACCCACCTAGAAGGGACTCACCAGCCAGCAGAAAAAGAAAAACTATGGCAATGGCTGGGTCAGCAACTACAGGAATTGTGTCACTTCCCAGACCTTCCACTGGAAAGTCATGGTTTCTCTTTTGCAGTGAAAAAAGGATACTCCGATGATTCCAAGCAAAGCAGGGCTCAGCTCAACTACAACACTCAGGTTTTGCTTCGAGGATCTATTAAAAAAGCAGTGAAACTTCATCCCAGCTGTAACTTACTGTTGTTTAAGTGAGCTTAAAAAAAAAAAACAAACATGCAGAATGCACTTCAAAGTGTTTCTGAGATTAAAAATTGCCCCATTTTGGAGCAAGCTTTAGAAACTACAATGATGAATTTCATAACCTATCCTTCACTAGTCAAAACAAGAACTCCTCATCAAGATTCCTGCACAATTACCTTAGTTTACAAAATTCAAGATCCTTTATGCTTCCATGCACCACCACTGACAATACCCAGAAAATAAAAACCACGTTCCAAAATCCCCAGTGACTGTTTTTCATGTGAACTATAAATAGAGAATATTAAAAGGAAAGAAAACAACTGAAGATCATATAAATTTGGAGAAACCTGCAGGATAATTGGGGCAGTATCTATTGTTTTGACTACAAATTACACTAAATAATACGCATTATTTACAAACATGGAAAGAGACATTAAATAAAAAGAAAGATTTTTTTTTTTAAAAAAAAAAAAGCATAGCTTAGGTTGTCAGGGTCTCTTTTCCAAAGAGACAAATGTGTGATTTCTCAGCCATTTATAGGGCTAGCTTTGAATTTTTATGTGTTAGACAGTTTCTTGGTTTTCTGTAACTTTTCTGTGACTTTCACACACAGAGAAAACAATTCCCCAAAACAACAACTTCAAGCAAGTTTTTAACCACTCAATACACTCCACAAAAAGTATAAACATAGTCAGACTTTCATTTCTCCACAGTTCAGGCCCAGATCAGAAAAAAACACACACTGAAATCTGTCCAAGTTTCATCTGAGTCAAAGCACAATTGCAACAGTCATCAAATATTTTAAAATATATCAAATTCACATTCAGTACACAACTACTTAAAAAATTCCTAAAGTAATTATCATGTGGAAGATTTCTGATATATTGATTTGATCTTATTTAAGTTAATCAAAATTCCAATGCACAGATTGTATGCTATAACATGCATCATTGAAAGCATTTCTGTAAAACCTCTGAAATAATGACAATTTCGTCTGGCTTTAAGATGCTTTCACCAAAATGCACACCATGTCCTTGGCTAAGCCCCAAGGCTAGCCACCTCGGCATAAAAAGGTATAAAGCAACAGAGAACTTTATTATGATCGATGTGCCCACGACACAAAAGTACAGGACATCATCTGGAACAAGCTGGATACTATCTGAACCTGGTGTTTGGATGAACTCCTTAGAGCAGGTGAAGGCACATGAAAACCACGGACCTAAAAACAGTCCATACTCTAAAATAACTCCAAATTTTGACATTGAGAGCTGCATTCCAGCCACATACACTTTTTTAAATTCAACAATCTACAATAAAAAGATGATTTTACCCTAAGAAACTTTACTCCTCATGACAAAACCACAAGTGTTTCATTCCTTAAATGGCAGATACATATCACCACATTCTTTGGCTGTGGGTGCCTGCCCTTTAGCTCTCCTAATGTTTGTCCCAGCCAGCTTCCACAAACTCCTACCCCATCATCCCCGGCACACAGAGACAGCTCAGTTACTCACTGGTATACACATATTTATACAGACCTAGACAGCATGAGGAGAAAGGCCAGTCCACATCCTGGGGCTTTTGTTTCCTGTCTTCCCACTTCCACGTGAAGTTTAACGTGATGATGCGCCTTCCGTTTTTAGAGGGCAATTTTCTGAAATACTGTGCAGATCTGAATCGTTTGCAAATAATCATGTCTTTAGCTTGGCATCAGCTGTCTTCTCTGCAGAACTAAACTTTGTTCTTGCCCTAATGACTTCTCAGCCATAATTGTCCCCAGACTCTGATAATACTAAATTTAGATCACCACAGCTATTTTTTATTATATTGTCTGGCAGCTTTGCACTACAACCATTCCTTACATTAGCTGCACTGAGTGCCATTCCTTTATTCCCATAGCTGCTTTTCCAAGAGTGCTCTAACATCTCATTATGTGAGCTAATACATTAAAAAGTACTTTTTGTTTTCAGATGCTCATGTGCATACAGTCATGTGGTTAAATAGACTTTACCCACTTTTATCTGCATATGTTTTTTTGAAAAGTAACTGAAAGGGGATCGTTTAATCTTCATTTTTGTACAGAATTACAAACTTAAATACAACATATCTTCATTTTAGACTGGAAAAGGAAAAAAAAAACAAAAACAAAACAAAAAACAACCAACCAAAAAAATAAAAACCAAACTATGAGTCAAAAGCCCAGAATACTCCATAAGCAAATGCAGTGATCCTCAGGAGTTTTTGATACATATTAAATTGTTAAAAAACTATCAAAAGCTTGACCAAAACATTGTTTCCAATTTGTGGACGGACACATATTAAATTGTTAAAAAACTATCAAAAGCTTGACAAAAACATGGTTTCCAATTTGTGGACTTAAGTCAGATGCAATGAGCACTGAACACAAAGCTTCTTTTTAACTTACTTCAAAGGCCTCCGAATTTAGACTAGAAGTAACAACCTGCTTTGACTTGTTTTAGTTTCATTACTTTTGTAGATTCTTTTGTAGATTCAAGCTATTCAAAAAGCATAATACTTGGATAATGACAGTTACCCTTTCTTAGGAGTTACTGATTTTTAGTCTACATCTGTGTCCATTCATAAACCTACCACAGTAAAAGAACTACATATCAGCAAAAATTGGTCTAACTGGACAATTTTGCTAAGATTCAGACATCAGGAAATGATGTAACACAGGACCAATATCGAATTCTGTTAACATGAGAGGGTTAAAAATAGGCAAAGACTTCAGACTTGACAAGTCCCCCTGGGCCCTATGGGCAGGACAATCACCACTGATGACCTGTAGTAAGACCTAAATCTACTTAAGCCCGCCAACCTGTTGATGAACCTGTTCCCATTTCTGTTTTTCTCCTTACAGCCGTGCCTGGCATTGACAAAGTCACTGTCAGCACCCACAAGGATAGCCTCCCCGAATTAGGGCAGTGGGTGACAGGGACTAGTGTGACATCATCACCCAGCCCTAAGGTACAAAGGTGGCAACACAACTTGCAGAGCTGAGGACAGGATCGAGGAGAAGGAGCTTGCCCAAGGCTACTGGCGAGTTCTGGTGCCTCTGAGGCACCACAAACGCCTCTCTCTCTGTCCAAACAAGGACTGGGATGCTTTGTCAGGAGGAGAAAGGCCTGCAGCACAGACCTTCCAGGCACTGCTCCCTATCCACAATGGTGCACAACACTGCTGAGAAGTGTCCTCCTGGGAAGAAGCAAGGTGAGAGCAAAATCTCCCTCCCCACGGCTGGCAGTGGGGGAGCGGTCAAGAGCTGCAGCAAGGGGAAGCAGGAGCTCCAACAACGACCCAGGGTAGACTCCCTCTGGCTCTCTTGGGCCAGCGGGGCCAGGCTGGCCTGTGGGCACATATGCCTCCCCTGCCCTTAAGCCAGCCCGGCAAGGCCTTGGGGACAATCCTGCACGGACATCACCCGAGCCCTGCGCAGGTGCTCACACCACTTGCCCTCTCCTCTCTCCAATGTGCAGATCCAAACAGCAGCAGGAGCAGCAGCTTCCCCTGCAAAAAGCAGAGCTTGAAAAGACGGCCATCGTAAGGGCGCCACAGAGCCACAGTCACTCAGGAGCCCGGCAGCAAAACACCGCCGGATCGACGATGTGCTGGCCCAAAATATTGAGGCCAGCAGCCCCAGCACCGCCACTCAGGGGGTGCCAGGGCTGCCCCAGGACACTCAGTCACCCAGCAGACAAGCAGCTCCATACAGACCACCCTGGCTCTTCGCTGGCTCCATGAAGGACAAACGCTCCCAGCCTGGGCCAATCCGGATGAGACACGTCCGGCGGCAACAGCGGCAGGAGAAAAAGCTGTACAGTCGGCCTGAAAACCAGAGCAGGATCAGACGAGCATCACCCTCTGGTGCTCGTCCCCCTCAGCCATCAAAATAAACTTTTCTGTTTGTTTGAACTGGGAGAGCCCACATTCCTTTTCCCAGCCTCCTGCATGCTCATGGGAATCATGTTGGAGCAGTGAAGTTGGATGAGATGATCGTAAAATCGTACAATGGTTTGGCTTGGGAGACACTTTAAATCTCATTTACTTCCACCCTCCCTGCAATAAGCAAGGACACCTTCAACTAGTCAGCTTGTTCCAAGCCCCATCCAACCTGGAATGTTTCCACAGCATCTCTGAGCAACCTGTGGCAGAGACCACAGCATTTTTATCACCCTCATTGATAAAAAATTTCTTCCTTGAAGCTCATTTGAATCATCCCTCCTCCAGTTTAAAACCAACACCCCTTGTCTTATGGCAATAGACCCTGCTAAAATCTTTGTCCTTGTGTCCCCTTGGGCATCTCCCTGGCACCTCCCAGGACGAGGAAGCAATTAGCTTGAAGTAAAATTAGAAATCCACTGAATGCAACAAGGGCAAAACCTCTAGTTTTTCAGCTCCTGCATGTCAGGAGGTGCTGGCACCATGAGGCTCTTGGCCAACAGCTCCTCTCCCTCCATCACCTGTGCTGAAAATGGGAGAAAATCTGTTTATCCACACCAGCACCAGCATCCCATCCTTGAGAAGCAGCAGAGCTGACAGGTAAAGGTTGCTCTGGGGAGAACGGAGGACCACCTCACTCACAGAGCAGCGTGTATTTTGTGAAAAAAATAGCCAGCACCCTCCTGTTCTCTGCAAATGGTACACAAAAATTTTAAAAAGTGTTTAAAAACTGACCAAGTTTTGGAGAAGATGCAGGTCAGACTAGACGAGGCTGGAAAAGACTGTACAAGTGACAGTTCTCCGGGGAAGGTTAGTAGGAAATCCCTTCTTTCTGCTATTAAAATCTCAGGCTGTTGCCATCAGACACTCAAGCCACAAGAGAAAAGTGCTTCAGCACCAGCATCCAACTGAGCATCTGTTTGATCCACCTCAGTGGAAAGCCATCACTTTGCAAGGAGAATTCACATTTGGAGTTACACACAACATACTTCTTTCTGTCTGGAAGTGCTACCGGTTTTGCTACCCAGCATTTCATATTAAATTGTGGAAGTATTTTAAATGAAAGGGGAATGAAAACTCGTGGTATTTAAAGAAAAACTGGCTGGAAAAGTCTCAGATTTGTTCCATTCTGAAAGGGAACCAAGGTACCATGAGTCCTAAAAGACTCACCAGCTCTCTCAAACAAACGAGGAATAAAGCCTAAGAGGAAAATGAACCCACAGATTTGAATTTAATTTGGCCTTAATACAGCTTTACAAAGGATTAGGTTAAGTTTGCAAGACACCTTTACTTTGATTCAGAGATTTGCTTGGGTTTTCCTTCAGAATCCAGAGAGCTGGCAACAGATCGCTGTGCAGTGTCCACAGACGGGTCCAGCAGTCAGGGCAGGGCAAGAGCCAACAGCTCCTGGGAAGCAGCAGAAAAAAGCACCATGGGATGTGCTGAAGAAGGGATGGAAACAGGGTGGGTGGGGTGGAAGGAGCTCTGCTCCCACCTGGGCTGGCTTGTGGGAGTAACTGTGATGAACAAACGCTTGCCTGAACCCAAAAGTAATTCTGCACCCACATCTGGGGTCTCCACTTTTTTAAAAAAAAAGAAAAAAAAAAAACCAAAACAAAACAAAAAACATGGACCTTCTGGAGTGAGTCCAGAGGAGGGTTGCAGCCATGATCCAAGGGCTGGAGCAGTTCTGCTCTGGAGATGGGCTGAGAGAGCTGAGCTTGTTCAGCCTGGAGAAGAGAAGGCTCCAGGGAGACTTCAGAGCCCCCCAGTGCCTACAGGGCACCAATCTTCTCAAATTCCTGCCATGCTTGCCCACCCCAATCCTGAAGTTTCCACGGCCTCAGAGACCTTATCTTTCGGGAAAAACACATGAGTACTTAAAGTTGGTTCAGAAGCTTCATTTGAGACCGTAGGTAATACTCTGATTTTCCTTTAAGGAGGCTGACCCAAGCAATATGCCCAATGTATCACAGAACAACTCTTCTTTTAAAGAATGAATGAATCAATCAACTGTACTCTTAGAGCTGTCAAAAGAATGAATTAGTACTGGTTAGTATGACCTAATCACCACTGATGACCTGTAGTAAGACCTAAGTCTACTTAAGCCCGCCAACCTGTTGATGAACCTGTTCCCATTTCTGTTTTTCTCCTTACAGCCGAGCCTGGCATTGACAAAGTCACTGTCAGCACCCACAAGGATAGCCTCCCCGAATTAGGGCAGTGGGTGACAGGGACTAGTGTGACATCATCACCCAGCCCTAAGGTACAAAGGTGGCAACACAACTTGCAGAGCTGAGGACAGGATCGAGGAGAAGGAGCTTGCCCAAGGCTACTGGCGAGTTCTGGTGCCTCTGAGGCACCACAAACGCCTCTCTCTCTGTCCAAACAAAAACTGGGATGCTTTGTCAGGAGGAGAAAGGCCTGCAGCACAGACCTTCCAGGCACTGCTCCCTATCCACAATGGTGCACAACACTGCTGAGAAGTGTCCTCCTGGGAAGAAGCAAGGTGAGAGCAAAATCTCCCTCCCCACGGCTGGCAGTGGGGGAGCGGTCAAGAGCTACAGCAAGGGGAAGCAGGAGCTCCAACAACGACCCAGGGTAGACTCCCTCTGGCTCTCTTGGGCCAGCGGGGCCAGGCTGGCCTGTGGGCACATATGCCTCCCCTGCCCTTAAGCCAGCCCGGCAAGGCCTTGGGGACAATCCTGCACGGACATCACCCGAGCCCTGCGCAGGTGCTCACACCTATTGCTCTCTCCTCTCTCCAATGTGCAGATCCAAACAGCAGCAGCAGCAGCAGCTTCCCCTGCAAAAAGCAGAGCTTGAAAAGAGGCCATCCTGAGGGCGCCACAGAGCCACAGTCACTCAGGAGCCCGGCAGCAAAACGCCGCCGGATCGACCATGTGCTGGCCCAAAGTATTGAGACCAGCAGCCCCAGCACCGCCACTCAGGGGGTGCCAGGGCTGTCCCAGGACACTCAGTCACCCAGCAGACAAGCAGCTCCATACAGACCACCCTGGCTCTTCGCTGGCTCCATGAAGGACAAACGCTCCCAGCCTGGGCCAATCCGTATGAGACACGTCCGGCGGCAACAGCGGCAGGAGAAAAAGCTGTACAGTCGGCCTGAAAACCAGAGCAGGATCAGACGAGCATCACCCTCTGGTGCTCGTCCCCCTCAGCCATCAAAATAAACTTTTCTGTTTGTTTGAACTGGGAGAGCCCACATTCCTTTTCCCAGCCTCCTGCATGCTCATGGGAATCATGTTGGAGCAGTGAAGTTGGATGAGATGATCGTAAAATCGTACAATGGTTTGGCTTGGGAGACACTTTAAATCTCATTTACTTCCACCCTCCCTGCAATAAGCAAGGACACCTTCAACTAGTCAGCTTGTTCCAAGCCCCATCCAACCTGGAATGTTTCCACAGCATCTCTGGGCAACCTGTGGCAGAGACCACAGCATTTTTATCACCCTCATTGATAAAAAATTTCTTCCTTGAAGCTCATTTGAATCATCCCTCCTCCAGTTTAAAACCAACACCCCTTGTCTTATGGCAATAGACCCGGCTAAACTCTTTGTCCTTGTGTCCCCTTGGGCATCTCCCTGGCACCTCCCAGGACGAGGAAGCAATTAGCTTGAAGTAAAATTAGAAATCCACTGAATGCAACAAGGGCAAAACCTCTAGTTTTTCAGCTCCTGCATGTCAGGAGGTGCTGGCACCATGAGGCTCTTGGCCAACAGCTCCTCTCCCTCCATCACCTGTGCTGAAAATGGGAGAAAATCTGTTTATCCACACCAGCACCAGCATCCCATCCTTGAGAAGCAGCAGAGCTGACAGGTAAAGGTTGCTCTGGGGAGAACGGAGGACCACCTCACTCACAGAGCAGCGTGTATTTTGTGAAAAAAATAGCCAGCACCCTCCTGTTCTCTGCAAATGGTACACAAAAAGTTTAAAAAGTGTTTAAAAACTGACCAAGTTTTGGAGAAGATGCAGGTCAGACTAGACGAGGCTGGAAAAGACTGTACAAGTGACAGTTCTCCGGGGAAGGTTAGTAGGAAATCCCTTCTTTCTGCTATTAAAATCTCAGGCTGTTGCCATCAGACACTCAAGCCACAAGAGAAAAGTGCTTCAGCACCAGCATCCAACTGAGCATCTGTTTGATCCACCTCAGTGGAAAGCCATCACTTTGCAAGGAGAATTCACATTTGGAGTTACACACAACATACTTCTTTCTGTCTGGAAGTGCTACCGGTTTTGCTACCCAGCATTTCATATTAAATTGTGGAAGTATTTTAAATGAAAGGGGAATGAAAACTCGTGGTATTTAAAGAAAAACTGGCTGGAAAAGTCTCAGATTTGTTCCATTCTGAAAGGGAACCAAGGTACCATGAGTCCTAAAAGACTCACCAGCTCTCTCAAACAAACGAGGAATAAAGCCTAAGAGGAAAATGAACCCACAGATTTGAATTTAATTTGGCCTTAATACAGCTTTACAAAGGATTAGGTTAAGTTTGCAAGACACCTTTACTTTGATTCAGAGATTTGCTTGGGTTTTCCTTCAGAATCCAGAGAGCTGGCAACAGATCGCTGTGCAGTGTCCACAGACGGGTCCAGCAGTCAGGGCAGGGCAAGAGCCAACAGCTCCTGGGAAGCAGCAGAAAAAAGCACCATGGGATGTGCTGAAGAAGGGATGGAAACAGGGTGGGTGGGGTGGAAGGAGCTCTGCTCCCACCTGGGCTGGCTTGTGGGAGTAACTGTGATGAACAAACGCTTGCCTGAACCCAAAAGTAATTCTGCACCCACATCTGGGGTCTCCACGTTTAAAAAAAAACAAAACAAAAAAAAAAAAAAAAAAAAAAAAAAAAAAAAAAAAACAAAACAAAAAAATGGACCTTCTGGAGTGAGTCCAGAGGAGGGTTGCAGCCATGATCCAAGGGCTGGAGCAGTTCTGCTCTGGAGATGGGCTGAGAGAGCTGAGCTTGTTCAGCCTGGAGAAGAGAAGGCTCCAGGGAGACTTCAGAGCCCCCCAGTGCCTACAGGGCACCAATCTTCTCAAATTCCTGCCATGCTTGCCCACCCCAATCCTGAAGTTTCCACGGCCTCAGAGACCTTATCTTTCGGGAAAAACACATGAGTACTTAAAGTTGGTTCAGAAGCTTCATTTGAGACCGTAGGTAATACTCTGATTTTCCTTTAAGGAGGCTGACCCAAGCAATATGCCCAATGTATCACAGAACAACTCTTCTTTTAAAGAATGAATGAATCAATCAACTGTACTCTTAGAGCTGTCAAAAGAATGAATTAGTACTGGTTAGTATGACCTAATCACCACTGATGACCTGTAGTAAGACCTAAGTCTCCTTAAGCCCGCCAACCTGTTGATGAACCTGTTCCCATTTCTGTTTTTCTCCTTACAGCCGTGCCTGGCATTGACAAAGTCACTCTCAGCACCCACAAGGATAGCCTCCCCGAATTAGGGCAGTGGGTGACAGGGACTAGTGTGACATCATCACCCAGCCCTAAGGTACAAAGGTGGCAACACAACTTGCAGAGCTGAGGACAGGATCGAGGAGAAGGAGCTTGCCCAAGGCTACTGGCGAGTTCTGGTGCCTCTGAGGCACCACAAACGCCTCTCTCTCTGTCCAAACAAGGACTGGGATGCTTTGTCAGGAGGAGAAAGGCCTGCAGCACAGACCTTCCAGGCACTGCTCCCTATCCACAATGGTGCACAACACTGCTGAGAAGTGTCCTCCTGGGAAGAAGCAAGGTGAGAGCAAAATCTCCCTCCCCACGGCTGGCAGTGGGGGAGCGGTCAAGAGCTACAGCAAGGGGAAGCAGGAGCTCCAACAACGACCCAGGGTAGACTCCCTCTGGCTCTCTTGGGCCAGCGGGGCCAGGCTGGCCTGTGGGCACATATGCCTCCCCTGCCCTTAAGCCAGCCCGGCAAGGCCTTGGGGACAATCCTGCACGGACATCACCCGAGCCCTGCGCAGGTGCTCACACCTATTGCTCTCTCCTCTCTCCAATGTGCAGATCCAAACAGCAGCAGCAGCAGCAGCTTCCCCTGCAAAAAGCAGAGCTTGAAAAGAGGCCATCCTGAGGGCGCCACAGAGCCACAGTCACTCAGGAGCCCGGCAGCAAAACGCCGCCGGATCGACCATGTGCTGGCCCAAAGTATTGAGACCAGCAGCCCCAGCACCGCCACTCAGGGGGTGCCAGGGCTGTCCCAGGACACTCAGTCACCCAGCAGACAAGCAGCTCCATACAGACCACCCTGGCTCTTCGCTGGCTCCATGAAGGACAAACGCTCCCAGCCTGGGCCAATCCGGATGAGACACGTCCGGCGGCAACAGCGGCAGGAGAAAAAGCTGTACAGTCGGCCTGAAAACCAGCGCAGGATCAGACGAGCATCACCCTCTGGTGCTCGTCCCCCTCAGCCATCAAAATAAACTTTTCTGTTTGTTTGAACTGGGAGAGCCCACATTCCTTTTCCCAGCCTCCTGCATGCTCATGGGAATCATGTTGGAGCAGTGAAGTTGGATGAGATGATCGTAAAATCGTACAATGGTTTGGCTTGGGAGACACTTTAAATCTCATTTACTTCCACCCTCCCTGCAATAAGCAAGGACACCTTCAACTAGTCAGCTTGTTCCAAGCCCCATCCAACCTGGAATGTTTCCACAGCATCTCTGGGCAACCTGTGGCAGAGACCACAGCATTTTTATCACCCTCATTGATAAAAAATTTCTTCCTTGAAGCTCATTTGAATCATCCCTCCTCCAGTTTAAAACCAACACCCCTTGTCTTATGGCAATAGACCCGGCTAAAATCTTTGTCCTTGTGTCCCCTTGGGCATCTCCCTGGCACCTCCCAGGACGAGGAAGCAATTAGCTTGAAGTAAAATTAGAAATCCACTGAATGCAACAAGGGCAAAACCTCTAGTTTTTCAGCTCCTGCATGTCAGGAGGTGCTGGCACCATGAGGCTCTTGGCCAACAGCTCCTCTCCCTCCATCACCTGTGCTGAAAATGGGAGAAAATCTGTTTATCCACACCAGCAGCAGCATCCCATCCTTGAGAAGCAGCAGAGCTGACAGGTAAAGGTTGCTCTGGGGAGAACGGAGGACCACCTCACTCACAGAGCAGCGTGTATTTTGTGAAAAAAATAGCCAGCACCCTCCTGTTCTCTGCAAATGGTACACAAAAAGTTTAAAAAGTGTTTAAAAACTGACCAAGTTTTGGAGAAGATGCAGGTCAGACTAGACGAGGCTGGAAAAGACTGTACAAGTGACAGTTCTCCGGGGAAGGTTAGTAGGAAATCCCTTCTTTCTGCTATTAAAATCTCAGGCTGTTGCCATCAGACACTCAAGCCACAAGAGAAAAGTGCTTCAGCACCAGCATCCAACTGAGCATCTGTTTGATCCACCTCAGTGGAAAGCCATCACTTTGCAAGGAGAATTCCCATTTGGAGTTACACACAACATACTTCTTTCTGTCTGGAAGTGCTACCGGTTTTGCTACCCAGCATTTCATATTAAATTGTGGAAGTATTTTAAATGAAAGGGGAATGAAAACTCGTGGTATTTAAAGAAAAACTGGCTGGAAAAGTCTCAGATTTGTTCCATTCTGAAAGGGAACCAAGGTACCATGAGTCCTAAAAGACTCACCAGCTCTCTCAAACAAACGAGGAATAAAGCCTAAGAGGAAAATGAACCCACAGATTTGAATTTAATTTGGCCTTAATACAGCTTTACAAAGGATTAGGTTAAGTTTGCAAGACACCTTTACTTTGATTCAGAGATTTGCTTGGGTTTTCCTTCAGAATCCAGAGAGCTGGCAACAGATCGCTGTGCAGTGTCCACAGACGGGTCCAGCAGTCAGGGCAGGGCAAGAGCCAACAGCTCCTGGGAAGCAGCAGAAAAAAGCACCATGGGATGTGCTGAAGAAGGGATGGAAACAGGGTGGGTGGGGTGGAAGGAGCTCTGCTCCCACCTGGGCTGGCTTGTGGGAGTAACTGTGATGAACAAACGCTTGCCTGAACCCAAAAGTAATTCTGCACCTACATCTGGGGTCTCCACGTTTAAAAAAAACAAAAAACAAAAACAAAAAAAAAAAAAAACCAAAAAAAAAAAACATGGAACTTCTGGAGTGAGTCCAGAGGAGGGTTGCAGCCATGATCCAAGGGCTGGAGCAGTTCTGCTCTGGAGATGGGCTGAGAGAGCTGAGCTTGTTCAGCCTGGAGAAGAGAAGGCTCCAGGGAGACTTCAGAGCCCCCCAGTGCCTACAGGGCACCAATCTTCTCAAATTCCTGCCATGCTTGCCCACCCCAATCCTGAAGTTTCCACGGCCTCAGAGACTTTATCTTTCGGGAAAAACACACGAGTACTTAAAGTTGGTTCAGGAGCTTCATTTGAGACCGTAGGTAATACTCTGATTTTCCTTTAAGGAGGCTGACCCAAGCAATATGCCCAATGTATCACAGAACAACTCTTCTTTTAAAGAATGAATGAATCAATCAACTGTACTCTTAGAGCTGTCAAAAGAATGAATTAGGACTGGTTAGTATGACCTAATCACCACTGATGACCTGTAGTAAGACCTAAGTCTCCTTAAGCCCGCCAACCTGTTGATGAACCTGTTCCCATTTCTGTTTTTCTCCTTACAGCCGTGCCTGGCATTGACAAAGTCACTGTCAGCACCCACAAGGATAGCCTCCCCGAATTAGGGCAGTGGGTGACAGGGACTAGTGTGACATCATCACCCAGCCCTAAGGTACAAAGGTGGCAACACAACTTGCAGAGCTGAGGACAGGATCGAGGAGAAGGAGCTTGCCCAAGGCTACTGGCGAGTTCTGGTGCCTCTGAGGCACCACAAACGCCTCTCTCTCTGTCCAAACAAGGACTGGGATGCTTTGTCAGGAGGAGAAAGGCCTGCAGCACAGACCTTCCAGGCACTGCTCCCTATCCACAATGGTGCACAACACTGCTGAGAAGTGTCCTCCTGGGAAGAAGCAAGGTGAGAGCAAAATCTCCCTCCCCACGGCTGGCAGTGGGGGAGCGGTCAAGAGCTGCAGCAAGGGGAAGCAGGAGCTCCAACAACGACCCAGGGTAGAGTCCCTCTGGCTCTCTTGGGCCAGCGGGGCCAGGCTGGCCTGTGGGCACATATGCCTCCCCTGCCCTTAAGCCAGCCCGGCAAGGCCTTGGGGACAATCCTGCACGGACATCACCCGAGCCCTGCGCAGGTGCTCACACCACTTGCCCTCTCCTCTCTCCAATGTGCAGATCCAAACAGCAGCAGCAGCAGCAGCTTCCCCTGCAAAAAGCAGAGCTTGAAAAGAGGCCATCCTGAGGGCGCCACAGAGCCACAGTCACTCAGGAGCCCGGCAGCAAAACGCCGCCGGATCGACCATGTGCTGGCCCAAAGTATTGAGACCAGCAGCCCCAGCACCGCCACTCAGGGGGTGCCAGGGCTGTCCCAGGACACTCAGTCACCCAGCAGACAAGCAGCTCCATACAGACCACCCTGGCTCTTCGCTGGCTCCATGAAGGACAAACGCTCCCAGCCTGGGCCAATCCGGATGAGACACGTCCGGCGGCAACAGCGGCAGGAGAAAAAGCTGTACAGTCGGCCTGAAAACCAGAGCAGGATCAGACGAGCATCACCCTCTGGTGCTCGTCCCCCTCAGCCATCAAAATAAACTTTTCTGTTTGTTTGAACTGGGAGAGCCCACATTCCTTTTCCCAGCCTCCTGCATGCTCATGGGAATCATGTTGGAGCAGTGAAGTTGGATGAGATGATCGTAAAATCGTACAATGGTTTGGCTTGGGAGACACTTTAAATCTCATTTACTTCCACCCTCCCTGCAATAAGCAAAGACACCTTCAACTAGTCAGCTTGTTCCAAGCCCCATCCAACCTGGAATGTTTCCACAGCGTCTCTGGGCAACCTGTGGCAGAGACCACAGCATTTTTATCACCCTCATTGATAAAAAATTTCTTCCTTGAAGCTCATTTGAATCATCCCTCCTCCAGTTTAAAACCAACACCCCTTGTCTTATGGCAATAGACCCTGCTAAACTCTTTGTCCTTGTGTCCCCTTGGGCATCTCCCTGGCACCTCCCAGGACGAGGAAGCAATTAGCTTGAAGTAAAATTAGAAATCCACTGAATGCAACAAGGGCAAAACCTCTAGATTTTCAGCTCCTGCATGTCAGGAGGTGCTGGCACCATGAGGCTCTTGGCCAACAGCTCCTCTCCCTCCATCACCTGTGCTGAAAATGGGAGAAAATCTGTTTATCCACACCAGCACCAGCATCCCATCCTTGAGAAGCAGCAGAGCTGACAGGTAAAGGTTGCTCTGGGGAGAACGGAGGACCACCTCACTCACAGAGCAGCGTGTATTTTGTGAAAAAAAATAGCCAGCACCCTCCTGTTCTCTGCAAATGGTACACAAAAAGTTTAAAAAGTGTTTAAAAACTGACCAAGTTTTGGAGAAGATGCAGGTCAGACTAGACGAGGCTGGAAAAGACTGTACAAGTGACAGTTCTCCGGGGAAGGTTAGTAGGAAATCCCTTCTTTCTGCTATTAAAATCTCAGGCTGTTGCCATCAGACACTCAAGCCACAAGAGAAAAGTGCTTCAGCACCAGCATCCAACTGAGCATCTGTTTGATTCACCTCAGTGGAAAGCCATCACTTTGCAAGGAGAATTCACATTTGGAGTTACACACAACATACTTCTTTCTGTCTGGAAGTGCTACCGGGTTTGCTACCCAGCATTTCATATTAAATTGTGGAAGTATTTTAAATGAAAGGGGAATGAAAACTCGTGGTATTTAAAGAAAAACTGGCTGGAAAAGTCTCAGATTTGTTCCATTCTGAAAGGGAACCAAGGTACAATGAGTCCTAAAAGACTCACCAGCTCTCTCAAACAAACGAGGAATAAAGCCTAAGAGGAAAATGAACCCACAGATTTGAATTTAATTTGGCCTTAATACAGCTTTACAAAGGATTAGGTTAAGTTTGCAAGACACCTTTACTTTGATTCAGAGATTTGCTTGGGTTTTCCTTCAGAATCCAGAGAGCTGGCAACAGATCGCTGTGCAGTGTCCACAGACGGGTCCAGCAGTCAGGGCAGGGCAAGAGCAAACAGCTCCTGGGAAGCAGCAGAAAAAAGCACCATGGGATGTGCTGAAGAAGGGATGGAAACAGGGTGGGTGGGGTGGAAGGAGCTCTGCTCCCACCTGGGCTGGCTTGTGGGAGTAACTGTGATGAACAAACGCTTGCCTGAACCCAAAAGTAATTCTGCACCCACATCTGGGGTCTCCACGTTTAAAAAAAAAAAAAAAACAAACAAAAAAAAAACATGGAACTTCTGGAGTGAGTCCAGAGGAGGGTTGCAGCCATGATCCAAGGGCTGGAGCAGTTCTGCTCTGGAGATGGGCTGAGAGAGCTGAGCTTGTTCAGCCTGGAGAAGAGAAGGCTCCAGGGAGACTTCAGAGCCCCCCAGTGCCTACAGGGCACCAATCTTCTCAAATTCCTGCCATGCTTGCCCACCCCAATCCTGAAGTTTCCACGGCCTCAGAGACTTTATCTTTCGGGAAAAACACATGAGTACTTAAAGTTGGTTCAGAAGCTTCATTTGAGACCGTAGGTAATACTCTGATTTTCCTTTAAGGAGGCTGACCCAAGCAATATGCCCAATGTATCACAGAACAACTCTTCTTTTAAAGAATGAATGAATCAATCAACTGTACTCTTAGAGCTGTCAAAAGAATGACTTAGGACTGGTTAGTATGACCTAATCACCACTGATGACCTGTAGTAAGACCTAAGTCTCCTTAAGCCCGCCAACCTGTTGATGAACCTGTTCCCATTTCTGTTTTTCTCCTTACAGCCGTGCCTGGCATTGACAAAGTCACTGTCAGCACCCACAAGGATAGCCTCCCCGAATTAGGGCAGTGGGTGACAGGGACTAGTGTGACATCATCACCCAGCCCTAAGGTACAAAGGTGGCAACACAACTTGCAGAGCTGAGGACAGGATCGAGGAGAAGGAGCTTGCCCAAGGCTACTGGCGAGTTCTGGTGCCTCTGAGGCACCACAAACGCCTCTCTCTCTGTCCAAACAAGGACTGGGATGCTTTGTCAGGAGGAGAAAGGCCTGCAGCACAGACCTTCCAGGCACTGCTCCCTATCCACAATGGTGCACAACACTGCTGAGAAGTGTCCTCCTGGGAAGAAGCAAGGTGAGAGAAAAATCTCCCTCCCCACGGCTGGCAGTGGGGGAGCGGTCAAGAGCTGCAGCAAGGGGAAGCAGGAGCTCCAACAACGACCCAGGGTAGAGTCCCTCTGGCTCTCTTGGGCCAGCGGGGCCAGGCTGGCCTGTGGGCACATATGCCTCCCCTGCCCTTAAGCCAGCCCGGCAAGGCCTTGGGGACAATCCTGCACGGACATCACCCGAGCCCTGCGCAGCTGCTCACACCACTTGCCCTCTCCTCTCTCCAATGTGCAGATCCAAACAGCAGCAGCAGCAGCAGCGGCAGCCTGTCGGGACAGCCCAGGGCGGAGCAGGCCCGGCGCCGTTCCTGGAGACAGAGAGCACAAGGCCCGGGCAGCCGGGCAGTGAAACCCATACGGCTGAACCGAGTGCCACTGCTGCGTGCTGAGACCAGCAGCCCCACCACCGGCACTCAGGGGGTGCCAGGGCTGTCTCAAAGTGTGGTTCTGGTCAGCAGCAGCAGCAGCAGCAGCTTCCCCTGCAAAAAGCAGAGCTTGAAGAGAGGCCATCCAGAGGGCCCCACAGAGCCACAGACACTCAGGAGCCCGGCAGCAAAACACCGCCGGATCGCCCAAAGTATTGAGACCAGCAGCCCCAGCACCGCCACTCAGGGGGTGCCAGGGCTGTCCCAGGCTGTGGTGCTGGTCAGCAGCAGCAGCAGCAGCAGCTTCCCGTGCAAAAAGCAGAGCTTGAAAAGAGGCCATCCAAAGGGCGCCACAGAGCCACAGTCACTCAGGAGCCCGGCAGCAAAACGCCGCCGGATCGACCATGTGCTGGCCCAAAGTATTGAGACCAGCAGCCCCAGCACCGCCACTCAGGGGGTGCCAGGGCTGTCCCAGGACACTCAGTCACCCAGCAGACAAGCAGCTCCATACAGACCACCCTGGCTCTTCGCTGGCTCCATGAAGGACAAACGCTCCCAGCCTGGGCCAATCCGGATGAGACACGTCCGGCGGCAACAGCGGCAGGAGAAAAAGCTGTACAGTCGGCCTGAAAACCAGAGCAGGATCAGACGAGCATCACCCTCTGGTGCTCGTCCCCCTCAGCCATCAAAATAAACTTTTCTGTTTGTTTGAACTGGGAGAGCCCACATTCCTTTTCCCAGCCTCCTGCATGCTCATGGGAATCATGTTGGAGCAGTGAAGTTGGATGAGATGATCGTAAAATCGTACAATGGTTTGGCTTGGGAGACACTTTAAATCTCATTTACTTCCACCCTCCCTGCAATAAGCAAGGACACCTTCAACTAGTCAGCTTGTTCCAAGCCCCATCCAACCTGGAATGTTTCCACAGCATCTCTGGGCAACCTGTGGCAGAGACCACAGCATTTTTATCACCCTCATTGATAAAAAATTTCTTCCTTGAAGCTCATTTGAATCATCCCTCCTCCAGTTTAAAACCAACACCCCTTGTCTTATGGCAATAGACCCGGCTAAAATCTTTGTCCTTGTGTCCCCTTGGGCATCTCCCTGGCACCTCCCAGGACGAGGAAGCAATTAGCTTGAAGTAAAATTAGAAATCCACTGAATGCAACAAGGGCAAAACCTCTAGTTTTTCAGCTCCTGCATGTCAGGAGGTGCTGGCACCATGAGGCTCTTGGCCAACAGCTCCTCTCCCTCCATCACCTGTGCTGAAAATGGGAGAAAATCTGTTTATCCACACCAGCACCAGCATCCCATCCTTGAGAAGCAGCAGAGCTGACAGGTAAAGGTTGCTCTGGGGAGAACGGAGGACCACCTCACTCACAGAGCAGCGTGTATTTTGTGAAAAAAATAGCCAGCACCCTCCTGTTCTCTGCAAATGGTACACAAAATGTTTAAAAAGTATTTAAAAATTGACCAAGTTTTGGAGAAGATGCAGGTCAGACTACATGAGGCTGGAAAAGACTGTACAAGTGACAGTTCTCCGGGGAAGGTTAGTAGGAAATCCCTTCTTTCTGCTATTAAAATCTCAGGCTGTTGCCATCAGACACTCAAGCCACAAGAGAAAAGTGCTTCAGCACCAGCATCCAACTGAGCATCTGTTTGATTCACCTCAGTGGAAAGCCATCACTTTGCAAGGAGAATTCACATTTGGAGTTACACACAACATACTTCTTTCTGTCTGGAAGTGCTACCGGGTTTTCTACCCAGCATTTCATATTAAATTGTGGAAGTATTTTAAATGAAAGGGGAATGAAAACTCGTGGTATTTAAAGAAAAACTGGCTGGAAAAGTCTCAGATTTGTTCCATTCTGAAAGGGAACCAAGGTACCATGAGTCCTAAAAGACTCACCAGCTCTCTCAAACAAACGAGGAATAAAGCCTAAGAGGAAAATGAACCCACAGATTTGAATTTAATTTGGCCTTAATACAGCTTTACAAAGGATTAGGTTAAGTTTGCAAGACACCTTTACTTTGATTCAGAGATTTGCTTGGGTTTTCCTTCAGAATCCAGAGAGCTGGCAACAGATCGCTGTGCAGTGTCCACAGACGGGTCCAGCAGTCAGGGCAGGGCAAGAGCCAACAGCTCCTGGGAAGCAGCAGAAAAAAGCACCATGGGATGTGCTGAAGAAGGGATGGAAACAGGGTGGGTGGGGTGGAAGGAGCTCTGCTCCCACCTGGGCTGGCTTGTGGGAGTAACTGTGATGAACAAACGCTTGCCTGAACCCAAAAGTAATTCTGCACCCACATCTGGGGTCTCCACGTTTAAAAAAAAAAAAAAAAACAAAAACATGGAACTTCTGGAGTGAGTCCAGAGGAGGGTTGCAGCCATGATCCAAGGGCTGGAGCAGTTCTGCTCTGGAGATGGGCTGAGAGAGCTGAGCTTGTTCAGCCTGGAGAAGAGAAGGCTCCAGGGAGACTTCAGAGCCCCCCAGTGCCTACAGGGCACCAATCTTCTCAAATTCCTGCCATGCTTGCCCACCTCAATCCTGAAGTTTCCACGGCCTCAGAGACTTTATCTTTCGGGAAAAACACATGAGTACTTAAAGTTGGTTCAGAAGCTTCATTTGAGACCGTAGGTAATACTCTGATTTTCCTTTAAGGAGGCTGACCCAAGCAATATGCCCAATGTATCACAGAACAACTCTTCTTTTAAAGAATGAATGAATCAATCAACTGTACTCTTAGAGCTGTCAAAAGAATGAATTAGGACTGGTTAGTATGACCTAATCACCACTGATGACCTGTAGTAAGACCTAAGTCTCCTTAAGCCCGCCAACCTGTTGATGAACCTGTTCCCATTTCTGTTTTTCTCCTTACAGCCGTGCCTGGCATTGACAAAGTCACTGTCAGCACCCACAAGGATAGCCTCCCCGAATTAGGGCAGTGGGTGACAGGGACTAGTGTGACATCATCACCCAGCCCTAAGGTACAAAGGTGGCAACACAACTTGCAGAGCTGAGGACAGGATCGAGGAGAAGGAGCTTGCCCAAGGCTACTGGCGAGTTCTGGTGCCTCTGAGGCACCACAAACGCCTCTCTCTCTGTCCAAACAAGGACTGGGATGCTTTGTCAGGAGGAGAAAGGCCTGCAGCACAGACCTTCCAGGCACTGCTCCCTATCCACAATGGTGCACAACACTGCTGAGAAGTGTCCTCCTGGGAAGAAGCAAGGTGAGAGAAAAATCTCCCTCCCCACGGCTGGCAGTGGGGGAGCGGTCAAGAGCTGCAGCAAGGGGAAGCAGGAGCTCCAACAACGACCCAGGGTAGAGTCCCTCTGGCTCTCTTGGGCCAGCGGGGCCAGGCTGGCCTGTGGGCACATATGCCTCCCCTGCCCTTAAGCCAGCCCGGCAAGGCCTTGGGGACAATCCTGCACGGACATCACCCGAGCCCTGCGCAGCTGCTCACACCACTTGCCCTCTCCTCTCTCCAATGTGCAGATCCAAACAGCAGCAGCAGCAGCAGCGGCAGCCTGTCGGGACAGCCCAGGGCGGAGCAGGCCCGGCGCCGTTCCTGGAGACAGAGAGCACAAGGCCCGGGCAGCCGGGCAGTGAAACCCATACGGCTGAACCGAGTGCCACTGCTGCGTGCTGAGACCAGCAGCCCCACCACCGGCACTCAGGGGGTGCCAGGGCTGTCTCAAAGTGTGGTTCTGGTCAGCAGCAGCAGCAGCAGCAGCTTCCCCTGCAAAAAGCAGAGCTTGAAGAGAGGCCATCCAGAGGGCCCCACAGAGCCACAGACACTCAGGAGCCCGGCAGCAAAACACCGCCGGATCGCCCAAAGTATTGAGACCAGCAGCCCCAGCACCGCCACTCAGGGGGTGCCAGGGCTGTCCCAGACTGTGGTGCTGGTCAGCAGCAGCAGCAGCAGCAGCTTCCCGCGCAAAAAGCAGAGCTTGAAGAGGGGCCATCCAGAGGGCGCCACAGAGCCACAGTCACTCAGGAGCCCGGCAGCAAAACGCCGCCGGATCGACGATGTGCTGGCCCAAAGTATTGAGACCAGCAGCCCCAGCACCGCCACTCAGGGGGTGCCAGGGCTGTCCCAGGACACTCAGTCACCCAGCAGACAAGCAGCTCCATACAGACCACCCTGGCTCTTCGCTGGCTCCATGAAGGACAAACGCTCCCAGCCTGGGCCAATCCGGATGAGACACGTCCGGCGGCAACAGCGGCAGGAGAAAAAGCTGTACAGTCGGCCTGAAAACCAGAGCAGGATCAGACGAGCATCACCCTCTGGTGCTCGTCCCCCTCAGCCATCAAAATAAACTTTTCTGTTTGTTTGAACTGGGAGAGCCCACATTCCTTTTCCCAGCCTCCTGCATGCTCATGGGAATCATGTTGGAGCAGTGAAGTTGGATGAGATGATCGTAAAATCGTACAATGGTTTGGCTTGGGAGACACTTTAAATCTCATTTACTTCCACCCTCCCTGCAATAAGCAAGGACACCTTCAACTAGTCAGCTTGTTCCAAGCCCCATCCAACCTGGAATGTTTCCACAGCGTCTCTGGGCAACCTGTGGCAGAGACCACAGCATTTTTATCACCCTCATTGATAAAAAATTTCTTCCTTGAAGCTCATTTGAATCATCCCTCCTCCAGTTTAAAACCAACACCCCTTGTCTTATGGCAATAGACCCGGCTAAAATCTTTGTCCTTGTGTCCCCTTGGGCATCTCCCTGGCACCTCCCAGGACGAGGAAGCAATTAGCTTGAAGTAAAATTAGAAATCCACTGAATGCAACAAGGGCAAAACCTCTAGTTTTTCAGCTCCTGCATGTCAGGAGGTGCTGGCACCATGAGGCTCTTGGCCAACAGCTCCTCTCCCTCCATCACCTGTGCTGAAAATGGGAGAAAATCTGTTTATCCACACCAGCACCAGCATCCCTTCCTTGAGAAGCAGCAGAGCTGACAGGTAAAGGTTGCTCTGGGGAGAACGGAGGACCACCTCACTCACAGAGCAGCGTGTATTTTGTGAAAAAAAATTGCCAGCACCCTCCTGTTCTCTGCAAATGGTACACAAAAAGTTTAAAAAGTATTTAAAAATTGACCAAGTTTTGGAGAAGATGCAGGTCAGACTACATGAGGCTGGAAAAGACTGTACAAGTGACAGTTCTCCGGGGAAGGTTAGTAGGAAATCCCTTCTTTCTGCTATTAAAATCTCAGGCTGTTGCCATCAGACACTCAAGCCACAAGAGAAAAGTGCTTCAGCACCAGCATCCAACTGAGCATCTGTTTGATTCACCTCAGTGGAAAGCCATCACTTTGCAAGGAGAATTCACATTTGGAGTTACACACAACATACTTCTTTCTGTCTGGAAGTGCTACCGGGTTTGCTACCCAGCATTTCATATTAAATTGTGGAAGTATTTTAAATGAAAGGGGAATGAAAACTCGTGGTATTTAAAGAAAAACTGGCTGGAAAAGTCTCAGATTTGTTCCATTCTGAAAGGGAACCAAGGTACCATGAGTCCTAAAAGACTCACCAGCTCTCTCAAACAAACGAGGAATAAAGCCTAAGAGGAAAATGAACCCACAGATTTGAATTTAATTTGGCCTTAATACAGCTTTACAAAGGATTAGGTTAAGTTTGCAAGACACCTTTACTTTGATTCAGAGATTTGCTTGGGTTTTCCTTCAGAATCCAGAGAGCTGGCAACAGATCGCTGTGCAGTGTCCACAGACGGGTCCAGCAGTCAGGGCAGGGCAAGAGCCAACAGCTCCTGGGAAGCAGCAGAAAAAAGCACCATGGGATGTGCTGAAGAAGGGATGGAAACAGGGTGGGTGGGGTGGAAGGAGCTCTGCTCCCACCTGGGCTGGCTTGTGGGAGTAACTGTGATGAACAAACGCTTGCCTGAACCCAAAAGTAATTCTGCACCCACATCTGGGGTCTCCACGTTTAAAAAAAAAAAAAAAAAAAAAAAAAAAAAAAACAAAAACATGGAACTTCTGGAGTGAGTCCAGAGGAGGGTTGCAGCCATGATCCAAGGGCTGGAGCAGTTCTGCTCTGGAGATGAGCTGAGAGAGCTGAGCTTGTTCAGCCTGGAGAAGAGAAGGCTCCAGGGAGACTTCAGAGCCCCCCAGTGCCTACAGGGCACCAATCTTCTCAAATTCCTGCCATGCTTGCCCACCCCAATCCTGAAGTTTCCACGGCCTCAGAGACTTTATCTTTCGGGAAAAACACATGAGTACTTAAAGTTGGTTCAGAAGCTTCATTTGAGACCGTAGGTAATACTCTGATTTTCCTTTAAGGAGGCTGACCCAAGCAATATGCCCAATGTATCACAGAACAACTCTTCTTTTAAAGAATGAATGAATCAATCAACTGTACTCTTAGAGCTGTCAAAAGAATGAATTAGGACTGGTTAGTATGACCTAATCACCACTGATGACCTGTAGTAAGACCTAAGTCTCCTTAAGCCCGCCAACCTGTTGATGAACCTGTTCCCATTTCTGTTTTTCTCCTTACAGCCGTGCCTGGCATTGACAAAGTCACTGTCAGCACCCACAAGGATAGCCTCCCCGAATTAGGGCAGTGGGTGACAGGGACTAGTGTGACATCATCACCCAGCCCTAAGGTACAAAGGTGGCAACACAACTTGCAGAGCTGAGGACAGGATCGAGGAGAAGGAGCTTGCCCAAGGCTACTGGCGAGTTCTGGTGCCTCTGAGGCACCACAAACGCCTCTCTCTCTGTCCAAACAAGGACTGGGATGCTTTGTCAGGAGGAGAAAGGCCTGCAGCACAGACCTTCCAGGCACTGCTCCCTATCCACAATGGTGCACAACACTGCTGAGAAGTGTCCTCCTGGGAAGAAGCAAGGTGAGAGAAAAATCTCCCTCCCCACGGCTGGCAGTGGGGGAGCGGTCAAGAGCTGCAGCAAGGGGAAGCAGGAGCTCCAACAACGACCCAGGGTAGAGTCCCTCTGGCTCTCTTGGGCCAGCGGGGCCAGGCTGGCCTGTGGGCACATATGCCTCCCCTGCCCTTAAGCCAGCCCGGCAAGGCCTTGGGGACAATCCTGCACGGACATCACCCGAGCCCTGCGCAGCTGCTCACACCACTTGCCCTCTCCTCTCTCCAATGTGCAGATCCAAACAGCAGCAGCAGCAGCAGCGGCAGCCTGTCGGGACAGCCCAGGGCGGAGCAGGCCCGGCGCCGTTCCTGGAGACAGAGAGCACAAGGCCCGGGCAGCCGGGCAGTGAAACCCATACGGCTGAACCGAGTGCCACTGCTGCGTGCTGAGACCAGCAGCCCCAGCACCGCCACTCAGGGGGTGCCAGGGCTGTCTCAAAGTGTGGTTCTGGTCAGCAGCAGCAGCAGCAGCAGCTTCCCCTGCAAAAAGCAGAGCTTGAAGAGAGGCCATCCAGAGGGCCCCACAGAGCCACAGACACTCAGGAGCCCGGCAGCAAAACACTGCCGGATCGCCCAAAGTATTGAGACCAGCAGCCCCAGCACCGCCACTCAGGGGGTGCCAGGGCTGTCCCAGACTGTGGTGCTGGTCAGCAGCAGCAGCAGCAGCAGCTTCCCGCGCAAAAAGCAGAGCTTGAAGAGGGGCCATCCAGAGGGCGCCACAGAGCCACAGTCACTCAGGAGCCCGGCAGCAAAACGCCGCCGGATCGACGATGTGCTGGCCCAAAGTATTGAGACCAGCAGCCCCAGCACCGCCACTCAGGGGGTGCCAGGGCTGTCCCAGGACACTCAGTCACCCAGCAGACAAGCAGCTCCATACAGACCACCCTGGCTCTTCGCTGGCTCCATGAAGGACAAACGCTCCCAGCCTGGGCCAATCCGGATGAGACACGTCCGGCGGCAACAGCGGCAGGAGAAAAAGCTGTACAGTCGGCCTGAAAACCAGAGCAGGATCAGACGAGCATCACCCTCTGGTGCTCGTCCCCCTCAGCCATCAAAATAAACTTTTCTGTTTGTTTGAACTGGGAGAGCCCACATTCCTTTTCCCAGCCTCCTGCATGCTCATGGGAATCATGTTGGAGCAGTGAAGTTGGATGAGATGATCGTAAAATCGTACAATGGTTTGGCTTGGGAGACACTTTAAATCTCATTTACTTCCACCCTCCCTGCAATAAGCAAGGACACCTTCAACTAGTCAGCTTGTTCCAAGCCCCATCCAACCTGGAATGTTTCCACAGCGTCTCTGGGCAACCTGTGGCAGAGACCACAGCATTTTTATCACCCTCATTGATAAAAAATTTCTTCCTTGAAGCTCATTTGAATCATCCCTCCTCCAGTTTAAAACCAACACCCCTTGTCTTATGGCAATAGACCCGGCTAAAATCTTTGTCCTTGTGTCCCCTTGGGCATCTCCCTGGCACCTCCCAGGACGAGGAAGCAATTAGCTTGAAGTAAAATTAGAAATCCACTGAATGCAACAAGGGCAAAACCTCTAGTTTTTCAGCTCCTGCATGTCAGGAGGTGCTGGCACCATGAGGCTCTTGGCCAACAGCTCCTCTCCCTCCATCACCTGTGCTGAAAATGGGAGAAAATCTGTTTATCCACACCAGCACCAGCATCCCTTCCTTGAGAAGCAGCAGAGCTGACAGGTAAAGGTTGCTCTGGGGAGAACGGAGGACCACCTCACTCACAGAGCAGCGTGTATTTTGTGAAAAAAAATTGCCAGCACCCTCCTGTTCTCTGCAAATGGTACACAAAAAGTTTAAAAAGTATTTAAAAATTGACCAAGTTTTGGAGAAGATGCAGGTCAGACTACATGAGGCTGGAAAAGACTGTACAAGTGACAGTTCTCCGGGGAAGGTTAGTAGGAAATCCCTTCTTTCTGCTATTAAAATCTCAGGCTGTTGCCATCAGACACTCAAGCCACAAGAGAAAAGTGCTTCAGCACCAGCATCCAACTGAGCATCTGTTTGATTCACCTCAGTGGAAAGCCATCACTTTGCAAGGAGAATTCACATTTGGAGTTACACACAACATACTTCTTTCTGTCTGGAAGTGCTACCGGGTTTTCTACCCAGCATTTCATATTAAATTGTGGAAGTATTTTAAATGAAAGGGGAATGAAAACTCGTGGTATTTAAAGAAAAACTGGCTGGAAAAGTCTCAGATTTGTTCCATTCTGAAAGGGAACCAAGGTACCATGAGTCCTAAAAGACTCACCAGCTCTCTCAAACAAACGAGGAATAAAGCCTAAGAGGAAAATGAACCCACAGATTTGAATTTAATTTGGCCTTAATACAGCTTTACAAAGGATTAGGTTAAGTTTGCAAGACACCTTTACTTTGATTCAGAGATTTGCTTGGGTTTTCCTTCAGAATCCAGAGAGCTGGCAACAGATCGCTGTGCAGTGTCCACAGACGGGTCCAGCAGTCAGGGCAGGGCAAGAGCCAACAGCTCCTGGGAAGCAGCAGAAAAAAGCACCATGGGATGTGCTGAAGAAGGGATGGAAACAGGGTGGGTGGGGTGGAAGGAGCTCTGCTCCCACCTGGGCTGGCTTGTGGGAGTAACTGTGATGAACAAACGCTTGCCTGAACCCAAAAGTAATTCTGCACCCACATCTGGGGTCTCCACGTTTAAAAAAAAAAAAAAAAAAAAAAAAAAAAATTAAAAACATGGTACTTTTGGAGTGAGTCAAGAGGTCCAGAGGAGGGTTGCAGCCATGATCCAAGGGCTGGAGCAGTTCTGCTCTGGAGATGGGCTGAGAGAGCTGAGCTTGTTCAGCCTGGAGAAGAGAAGGCTCCAGGGAGACTTCAGAACCCCCCAGTGCCTACAGGGCACCAATCTTCTCAAATTCCTGCCATGCTTGCCCACCCCAATCCTGAAGTTTCCACGGCCTCAGAGACTTTATCTTTCGGGAAAAACACATGAGTACTTAAAGTTGGTTCAGAAGCTTCATTTGAGACCGTAGGTAATACTCTGATTTTCCTTTAAGGAGGCTGACCCAAGCAATATGCCCAATGTATCACAGAACAACTCTTCTTTTAAAGAATGAATGAATCAATCAACTGTACTCTTAGAGCTGTCAAAAGAATGAATTAGGACTGGTTAGTATGACCTAATCACCACTGATGACCTGTAGTAAGACCTAAGTCTCCTTAAGCCCGCCAACCTGTTGATGAACCTGTTCCCATTTCTGTTTTTCTCCTTACAGCCGTGCCTGGCATTGACAAAGTCACTGTCAGCACCCACAAGGATAGCCTCCCCGAATTAGGGCAGTGGGTGACAGGGACTAGTGTGACATCATCACCCAGCCCTAAGGTACAAAGGTGGCAACACAACTTGCAGAGCTGAGGACAGGATCGAGGAGAAGGAGCTTGCCCAAGGCTACTGGCGAGTTCTGGTGCCTCTGAGGCACCACAAACGCCTCTCTCTCTGTCCAAACAAGGACTGGGATGCTTTGTCAGGAGGAGAAAGGCCTGCAGCACAGACCTTCCAGGCACTGCTCCCTATCCACAATGGTGCACAACACTGCTGAGAAGTGTCCTCCTGGGAAGAAGCAAGGTGAGAGAAAAATCTCCCTCCCCACGGCTGGCAGTGGGGGAGCGGTCAAGAGCTGCAGCAAGGGGAAGTAGGAGCTCCAACAACGACCCAGGGTAGAGTCCCTCTGGCTCTCTTGGGCCAGCGGGGCCAGGCTGGCCTGTGGGCACATATGCCTCCCCTGCCCTTAAGCCAGCCCGGCAAGGCCTTGGGGTCAATCCTGCACGGACATCACCCGAGCCCTGCGCAGCTGCTCACACCACTTGCCCTCTCCTCTCTCCAATGTGCAGATCCAAACAGCAGCAGCAGCAGTGGCGGCCTGTCGGAACAGCCCAGGGCGGAGCAGGCCCGGCGCCGTTCCTGGAGACAGAGAGCACAAGGCCCGGGCAGCCGGGCAGTGAAACCCATACGGCTGAACCGAGTGCCACTGCTGCGTGCTGAGACCAGCAGCCCCGGCACCGGCACTCAGGGGGTGCCAGGGCTGTCCCAGGCTGTGGTGCTGGTCAGCAGCAGCAGCAGCAGCAGCTTCCCCTGCAAAAAGCAGAGCTTGAAGAGAGGCCATCAAGAGGGCGTCACAGAGCCACAGTCACTCAGGAGCCCGGCAGCAAAACGCCGCTGGATCGACGATGTGCTGGCCCAAAATATTGAGGCCAGCAGCCCCAGCACCGCCACTCAGGGGGTGCCAGGGCTGTCTCAAAGTGTGGTTCTGGTCAGAAGCAGCAGCAGCAGCAGCTTCCCCTGCAAAAAGCAGAGCTTGAAGAGAGGCCATCCAGAGGGCCCCACAGAGCCACAGTCACTCAGGAGCCCGGCAGCAAAACTCCGCCGGATCGACGATGTGCTGGCCCAAAATATTGAGACCAGCAGCCGCAGCACTGCCACTCAGGGGGTGCCAGGGCTGTCTCAAAGTGTGGTTCTGGTCAGCAGCAGCAGCAGCAGCAGCTTCCCCTGCAAAAAGCAGAGCTTGAAGAGAGGCCATCCAGAGGGCCCCACAGAGCCACAGACACTCAGGAGCCCGGCAGCAAAACACCGCCGGATCGCCCAAAGTATTGAGACCAGCAGCCCCAGCACCGCCACTCAGGGGGTGCCAGGGCTGTCCCAGGTTGTGGTGCTGGTCAGCAGCAGCAGCAGCAGCAGCTTCCCGTGCAAAAAGCAGAGCTTGAAAAGAGGCCATCCAGACGGCGCCACAGAGCCACAGTCACTCAGGAGCCCGGCAGCAAAACGCCGCCGGATCGACGATGTGCTGGCCCAAAGTATTGAGACCAGCAGCCCCAGCACCGCCACTCAGGGGGTGCCAGGGCTGTCCCAGGACACTCAGTCAACCAGCAGACAAGCAGCTCCATACAGACCACCCTGGCTCTTCGCTGGCTCCATGAAGGACAAACGCTCCCAGCCTGGGCCAATCCGTATGAGACACGTCCGGCGGCAACAGCGGCAGGAGAAAAAGCTGTACAGTCGGCCTGAAAACCAGAGCAGGGTCAGACGAGCATCACCCTCTGGTGCTCGTCCCCCTCAGCCATCAAAATAAACTTTTCTGTTTGTTTGAACTGGGAGAGCCCACATTCCTTTTCCCAGCCTCCTGCATGCTCATGGGAATCATGTTGGAGCAGTGAAGTTGGATGAGATGATCGTAAAATCGTACAATGGTTTGGCTTGGGAGACACTTTAAATCTCATTTACTTCCACCCTCCCTGCAATAAGCAAGGACACCTTCAACTAGTCAGCTTGTTCCAAGCCCCATCCAACCTGGAATGTTTCCACAGCATCTCTGGGCAACCTGTGGCAGAGACCACAGCATTTTTATCACCCTCATTGATTAAAAATTTCTTCCTTGAAGCTCATTTGAATCATCCCTCCTCCAGTTTAAAACCAACACCCCTTGTCTTATGGCAATAGATCTTGCTAAAATCTTTGTCCTTGTGTCCCCTTGGGCATCTCCCTGGCACCTCCCAGGACGAGGAAGCAATTAGCTTGAAGTAAAATTAGAAATCCACTGAATGCAACAAGGGCAAAACCTCTAGTTTTTCAGCTCCTGCATGTCAGGAGGTGCTGGCACCATGAGGCTCTTGGCCAACAGCTCCTCTCCCTCCATCACCTGTGCTGAAAATGGGAGAAAATCTGTTTATCCACACCAGCACCAGCATCCCATCCTTGTGAAGCAGCAGAGCTGACAGGTAAAGGTTGCTCTGGGGAGAACGGAGGACCACCTCACTCACAGAGCAGCGTGTATTTTGTGAAAAAAAATAGCCAGCACCCTCCTGTTCTCTGCAAATGGTACACAAAAAGTTTAAAAAGTATTTAAAAATTGACCAAGTTTTGGAGAAGATGCAGGTCAGACTAGACGAGGCTGGAAAAGACTGTACAAGTGACAGTTCTCCGGGGAAGGTTAGTAGGAAATCCCTTCTTTCTGCTATTAAAATCTCAGGCTGTTGCCATCAGACACTCAAGCCACAAGAGAAAAGTGCTTCAGCACCAGCATCCAACTGAGCATCTGTTTGATCCACCTCAGTGGAAAGCCATCACTTTGCAAGGAGAATTCACATTTGGAGCTACACACAACATACTTCTTTCTGTCTGGAAGTGCTACCGGTTTTGCTACCCAGCATTTCATATTAAATTGTGGAAGTATTTTAAATGAAAGGGGAATGAAAACTCGTGGTATTTAAAGAAAAACTGGCTGGAAAAGTCTCAGATTTGTTCCATTCTGAAAGGGAACCAAGGTACCATGAGTCCTAAAAGACTCACCAGCTCTCTCAAACAAACGAGGAATAAAGCCTAAGAGGAAAATGAACCCACAGATTTGAATTTAATTTGGCCTTAATACAGCTTTACAAAGGATTAGGTTAAGTTTGCAAGACACCTTTACTTTGATTCAGAGATTTGCTTGGGTTTTCCTTCAGAATCCAGAGAGCTGGCAACAGATCGCTGTGCAGTGTCCACAGACGGGTCCAGCAGTCAGGGCAGGGCAAGAGCCAACAGCTCCTGGGAAGCAGCAGAAAAAAGCACCATGGGATGTGCTGAAGAAGGGATGGAAACAGGGTGGGTGGGGTGGAAGGAGCTCTGCTCCCACCTGGGCTGGCTTGTGGGAGTAACTGTGATGAACAAACGCTTGCCTGAACCCAAAAGTAATTCTGCACCCACATCTGGGGTCTCCACGTTTAAAAAAAAAAAAAAAAAAAAAAAAAAAAAAAAAAAAAAAAACAAAAACAAAAAAAAACAAAAACATGGAACTTCTGGAGTGAGTCCAGAGGAGGGTTGCAGCCATGATCCAAGGGCTGGAGCAGTTCTGCTCTGGAGATGGGCTGAGAGAGCTGAGCTTGTTCAGCCTGGAGAAGAGAAGGCTCCAGGGAGACTTCAGAGCCCCCCAGTGCCTACAGGGCACCAATCTTCTCAAATTCCTGCCATGCTTGCCCACCCCAATCCTGAAGTTTCCACGGCCTCAGAGACTTTATCTTTCGGGAAAAACACATGAGTACTTAAAGTTGGTTCAGAAGCTTCATTTGAGACCGTAGGTAATACTCTGATTTTCCTTTAAGGAGGCTGACCCAAGCAATATGCCCAATGTATCACAGAACAACTCTTCTTTTAAAGAATGAATGAATCAATCAACTGTACTCTTAGAGCTGTCAAAAGAATGAATTAGGACTGGTTAGTATGACCTAATCACCACTGATGACCTGTAGTAAGACCTAAGTCTCCTTAAGCCCGCCAACCTGTTGATGAACCTGTTCCCATTTCTGTTTTTCTCCTTACAGCCGTGCCTGGCATTGACAAAGTCACTGTCAGCACCCACAAGGATAGCCTCCCCGAATTAGGGCAGTGGGTGACAGGGACTAGTGTGACATCATCACCCAGCCCTAAGGTACAAAGGTGGCAACACAACTTGCAGAGCTGAGGACAGGATCGAGGAGAAGGAGCTTGCCCAAGGCTACTGGCGAGTTCTGGTGCCTCTGAGGCACCACAAACGCCTCTCTCTCTGTCCAAACAAGGACTGGGATGCTTTGTCAGGAGGAGAAAGGCCTGCAGCACAGACCTTCCAGGCACTGCTCCCTATCCACAATGGTGCACAACACTGCTGAGAAGTGTCCTCCTGGGAAGAAGCAAGGTGAGAGAAAAATCTCCCTCCCCACGGCTGGCAGTGGGGGAGCGGTCAAGAGCTGCAGCAAGGGGAAGCAGGAGCTCCAACAACGACCCAGGGTAGAGTCCCTCTGGCTCTCTTGGGCCAGCGGGGCCAGGCTGGCCTGTGGGCACATATGCCTCCCCTGCCCTTAAGCCAGCCCGGCAAGGCCTTGGGGACAATCCTGCATGGACATCACCCGAGCCCTGCGCAGCTGCTCACACCACTTGCCCTCTCCTCTCTCCAATGTGCAGATCCAAACAGCAGCAGCAGCAGCGGCAGCCTGTCGGGACAGCCCAGGGCGGAGCAGGCCCGGCGCCGTTCCTGGAGACAGAGAGCACAAGGCCCGGGCAGCCAGGCAGTGAAACCCATACGGCTGAACCGAGTGCCACTGCTGCGTGCCGAGACCAGCAGCCCCAGCACCGCCACTCAGGGGGTGCCAGGGCTGTCTCAAAGTGTGGTTCTGGTCAGCAGCAGCAGCAGCAGCAGCTTCCCCTGCAAAAAGCAGAGCTTGAAGAGAGGCCATCCAGAGGGCGCCACAGAGCCACAGACACTCAGGAGCCCGGCAGCAAAACACCGCCGGATCGCCCAAAGTATTGAGAACAGCAGCCCCAGCACCGCCACTCAGGGGGTGCCAGGGCTGTCCCAGACTGTGGTGCTGGTCAGCAGCAGCAGCAGCAGCAGCTTCCCCTGCAAAAAGCAGAGCTTGAAGAGAGGCCATCCAGACGGCGTCACAGAGCCACAGTCACTCAGGAGCCCGGCAGCAAAACGCCGCCGGATCGACGATGTGCTGGCCCAAAATATTGAGACCAGCAGCCCCAGCACCGCCACTCAGGGGTTGCCAGGGCTGCCCCAGGACACTCAGTCACCCAGCAGACAAGCAGCTCCATACAGACCACCCTGGCTCTTCGCTGGCTCCATGAAGGACAAACGCTCCCAGCCTGGGCCAATCCGGATGAGACACGTCCGGCGGCAACAGCGGCAGGAGAAAAAGCTGTACAGTCGGCCTGAAAACCAGAGCAGGATCAGACGAGCATCACCCTCTGGTGCTCGTCCCCCTCAGCCATCAAAATAAACTTTTCTGTTTGTTTGAACTGGGAGAGCCCACATTCCTTTTCCCAGCCTCCTGCATGCTCATGGGAATCATGTTGGAGCAGTGAAGTTGGATGAGATGATCGTAAAATCGTACAATGGTTTGGCTTGGGAGACACTTTAAATCTCATTTACTTCCACCCTCCCTGCAATAAGCAAGGACACCTTCAACTAGTCAGCTTGTTCCAAGCCCCATCCAACCTGGAATGTTTCCACAGCATCTCTGGGCAACCTGTGGCAGAGACCACAGCATTTTTATCACCCTCATTGATAAAAAATTTCTTCCTTGAAGCTCATTTGAATCATCCCTCCTCCAGTTTAAAACCAACACCCCTTGTCTTATGGCAATAGATCTTGCTAAAATCTTTGTCCTTGTGTCCCCTTGGGCATCTCCCTGGCACCTCCCAGGACGAGGAAGCAATTAGCTTGAAGTAAAATTAGAAATCCACTGAATGCAACAAGGGCAAAACCTCTAGTTTTTCAGCTCCTGCATGTCAGGAGGTGCTGGCACCATGAGGCTCTTGGCCAACAGCTCCTCTCCCTCCATCACCTGTGCTGAAAATGGGAGAAAATCTGTTTATCCACACCAGCACCAGCATCCCATCCTTGAGAAGCAGCAGAGCTGACAGGTAAAGGTTGCTCTGGGGAGAACGGAGGACCACCTCACTCACAGAGCAGCGTGTATTTTGTGAAAAAAATAGCCAGCACCCTCCTGTTCTCTGCAAATGGTACACAAAAAGTTTAAAAAGTATTTAAAAATTGACCAAGTTTTGGAGAAGATGCAGGTCAGACTAGACGAGGCTGGAAAAGACTGTACAAGTGACAGTTCTCCGGGGAAGGTTAGTAGGAAATCCCTTCTTTCTGCTATTAAAATCTCAGGCTGTTGCCATCAGACACTCAAGCCACAAGAGAAAAGTGCTTCAGCACCAGCATCCAACTGAGCATCTGTTTGATCCACCTCAGTGGAAAGCCATCACTTTGCAAGGAGAATTCACATTTGGAGTTACACACAACATACTTCTTTCTGTCTGGAAGTGCTACCGGGTTTGCTACCCAGCATTTCATATTAAATTGTGGAAGTATTTTAAATGAAAGGGGAATGAAAACTCGTGGTATTTAAAGAAAAACTGGCTGGAAAAGTCTCAGATTTGTTCCATTCTGAAAGGGAACCAAGGTACCATGAGTCCTAAAAGACTCACCAGCTCTCTCAAACAAACGAGGAATAAAGCCTAAGAGGAAAATGAACCCACAGATTTGAATTTAATTTGGCCTTAATACAGCTTTACAAAGGATTAGGTTAAGTTTGTAAGACACCTTTACTTTGATTCAGAGATTTGCTTGGGTTTTCCTTCAGAATCCAGAGAGCTGGCAACAGATCGCTGTGCAGTGTCCACAGACGGGTCCAGCAGTCAGGGCAGGGCAAGAGCAAACAGCTCCTGGGAAGCAGCAGAAAAAAGCACCATGGGATGTGCTGAAGAAGGGATGGAAACAGGGTGGGTGGGGTGGAAGGAGCTCTGCTCCCACCTGGGCTGGCTTGTGGGAGTAACTGTGATGAACAAACGCTTGCCTGAACCCAAAAGTAATTCTGCACCCACATCTGGGGTCTCCACGTTTAAAAAAAAAAAAAAAAAAAAAAAAAAAAAAAAACAAAAACAAAAACATGGAACTTCTGGAGTGAGTCCAGAGGAGGGTTGCAGCCATGATCCAAGGGCTGGAGCAGTTCTGCTCTGGAGATGGGCTGAGAGAGCTGAGCTTGTTCAGCCTGGAGAAGAGAAGGCTCCAGGGAGACTTCAGAGCCCCCCAGTGCCTACAGGGCACCAATCTTCTCAAATTCCTGCCATGCTTGCCCACCCCAATCCTGAAGTTTCCACGGCCTCAGAGACTTTATCTTTCGGGAAAAACACATGAGTACTTAAAGTTGGTTCAGAAGCTTCATTTGAGACCGTAGGTAATACTCTGATTTTCCTTTAAGGAGGCTGACCCAAGCAATATGCCCAATGTATCACAGAACAACTCTTCTTTTAAAGAATGAATGAATCAATCAACTGTACTCTTAGAGCTGTCAAAAGAATGAATTAGGACTGGTTAGTATGACCTAATCACCACTGATGACCTGTAGTAAGACCTAAGTCTCCTTAAGCCCGCCAACCTGTTGATGAACCTGTTCCCATTTCTGTTTTTCTCCTTACAGCCGTGCCTGGCATTGACAAAGTCACTGTCAGCACCCACAAGGATAGCCTCCCCGAATTAGGGCAGTGGGTGACAGGGACTAGTGTGACATCATCACCCAGCCCTAAGGTACAAAGGTGGCAACACAACTTGCAGAGCTGAGGACAGGATCGAGGAGAAGGAGCTTGCCCAAGGCTACTGGCGAGTTCTGGTGCCTCTGAGGCACCACAAACGCCTCTCTCTCTGTCCAAACAAGGACTGGGATGCTTTGTCAGGAGGAGAAAGGCCTGCAGCACAGACCTTCCAGGCACTGCTCCCTATCCACAATGGTGCACAACACTGCTGAGAAGTGTCCTCCTGGGAAGAAGCAAGGTGAGAGAAAAATCTCCCTCCCCACGGCTGGCAGTGGGGGAGCGGTCAAGAGCTGCAGCAAGGGGAAGCAGGAGCTCCAACAACGACCCAGGGTAGAGTCCCTCTGGCTCTCTTGGGCCAGCGGGGCCAGGCTGGCCTGTGGGCACATATGCCTCCCCTGCCCTTAAGCCAGCCCGGCAAGGCCTTGGGGACAATCCTGCACGGACATCACCCGAGCCCTGCGCAGCTGCTCACACCACTTGCCCTCTCCTCTCTCCAATGTGCAGATCCAAACAGCAGCAGCAGCAGTGGCGGCCTGTCGGGACAGCCCAGGGCAGAGCAGGCCAGGCGCCGTTCCTGGAGACAGAGAGCACAAGGCCCGGGCAGCCGGGCAGTGAAACCCATACGGCTGAACCGAGTGCCACTGCTGCGTGCTGAGACCAGCAGCCCCAGCACCGGCACTCAGGGGGTGCCAGGGCTGTCCCAGGCTGTGGTGCTGGTCAGCAGCAGCAGCAGCAGCAGCTTCCCCTGCAAAAAGCAGAGCTTGAAGAGAGGCCATCCAGAGGGCGTCACAGAGCCACAGTCACTCAGGAGCCCGGCAGCAAAACACCGCCGGATCGCCCAAAGTATTGAGACCAGCAGCCCCAGCACCGCCACTCAGGGGGTGCCAGGGCTGTCTCAAAGTGTGGTTCTGGTCAGAAGCAGCAGCAGCAGCAGCTTCCCCTGCAAAAAGCAGAGCTTGAAGAGAGGCCATCCAGAGGGCCCCACAAAGCCACAGTCACTCAGGAGCCCGGCAGCAAAACTCCGCCGGATCGACGATGTGCTGGCCCAAAATATTGAGACCTGCAGCCCCAGCACTGCCACTCAGGGGGTGCCAGGGCTGTCTCAAAGTGTGGTTCTGGTCAGCAGCAGCAGCAGCAGCAGCTTCCCCTGCAAAAAGCAGAGCTTGAAGAGAGGCCATCCAGAGGGCCCCACAGAGCCACAGACACTCAGGAGCCCGGCAGCAAAACACCGCCGGATCGCCCAAAGTATTGAGACCAGCAGCCCCAGCACCGCCACTCAGGGGGTGCCAGGGCTGTCCCAGGCTGTGGTGCTGGTCAGCAGCAGCAGCAGCAGCAGCTTCCCGTGCAAAAAGCAGAGCTTGAAAAGAGGCCATCCAGACGGCGCCACAGAGCCACAGTCACTCAGGAGCCCGGCAGCAAAACGCCGCCGGATCGACGATGTGCTGGCCCAAAGTATTGAGACCAGCAGCCCCAGCACCGCCACTCAGGGGGTGCCAGGGCTGTCCCAGGACACTCAGTCACCCAGCAGACAAGCAGCTCCATACAGACCACCCTGGCTCTTCGCTGGCTCCATGAAGGACAAACGCTCCCAGCCTGGGCCAATCCGTATGAGACACGTCCGGCGGCAACAGCGGCAGGAGAAAAAGCTGTACAGTCGGCCTGAAAACCAGAGCAGGATCAGACGAGCATCACCCTCTGGTGCTCGTCCCCCTCAGCCATCAAAATAAACTTTTCTGTTTGTTTGAACTGGGAGAGCCCACATTCCTTTTCCCAGCCTCCTGCATGCTCATGGGAATCATGTTGGAGCAGTGAAGTTGGATGAGATGATCTTAAAATCGTACAATGGTTTGGCTTGGGAGACACTTTAAATCTCATTTACTTCCACCCTCCCTGCAATAAGCAAGGGCACCTTCAACTAGTCAGCTTGTTCCAAACCCCATCCAACCTGGAATGTTTCCACAGCATCTCTGGGCAACCTGTGGCAGAGACCACAGCATTTTTATCACCCTCATTGATAAAAAATTTCTTCCTTGAAGCTCATTTGAATCATCCCTCCTCCAGTTTAAAACCAACACCCCTTGTCTTATGGCAATAGACCCGGCTAAAATCTTTGTCCTTGTGTCCCCTTGGGCATCTCCCTGGCACCTCCCAGGACGAGGAAGCAATTAGCTTGAAGTAAAATTAGAAATCCACTGAATGCAACAAGGGCAAAACCTCTAGTTTTTCAGCTCCTGCATGTCAGGAGGTGCTGGCACCATGAGGCTCTTGGCCAACAGCTCCTCTCCCTCCATCACCTGTGCTGAAAATGGGAGAAAATCTGTTTATCCACACCAGCACCAGCATCCCATCCTTGAGAAGCAGCAGAGCTGACAGGTAAAGGTTGCTCTGGGGAGAACGGAGGACCACCTCACTCACAGAGCAGCGTGTATTTTGTGAAAAAAATTGCCAGCACCCTCCTGTTCTCTGCAAATGGTACACAAAAAGTTTAAAAAGTATTTAAAAATTGACCAAGTTTTGGAGAAGATGCAGATCAGACTACACGAGGCTGGAAAAGACTGTACAAGTGACAGTTCTCCGGGGAAGGTTAG
The DNA here is from genome assembly GCF_029207755.1 of Chamaea fasciata. Classification (NCBI taxonomy): domain Eukaryota; kingdom Metazoa; phylum Chordata; class Aves; order Passeriformes; family Sylviidae; genus Chamaea; species Chamaea fasciata. Next base: position 65,964,541 of record NW_027094091.1, on the reverse strand, counting down.
TAGGAAATCCCTTCTTTCTGCTATTAAAATCTCAGGCTGTTGCCATCAGACACTCAAGCCACAAGAGAAAAGTGCTTCAGCACCAGCATCCAACTGAGCATCTGTTTGATCCACCTCAGTGGAAAGCCATCACTTTGCAAGGAGAATTCACATTTGGAGTTACACACAACATACTTCTTTCTGTCTGGAAGTGCTACCGGGTTTGCTACCCAGCATTTCATATTAAATTGTGGAAGTATTTTAAATGAAAGGGGAATGAAAACTCGTGGTATTTAAAGAAAAACTGGCTGGAAAAGTCTCAGATTTGTTCCATTCTGAAAGGGAACCAAGGTACCATGAGTCCTAAAAGACTCACCAGCTCTCTCAAACAAACGAGGAATAAAGCCTAAGAGGAAAATGAACCCACAGATTTGAATTTAATTTGGCCTTAATACAGCTTTACAAAGGATTAGGTTAAGTTTGCAAGACACCTTTACTTTGATTCAGAGATTTGCTTGGGTTTTCCTTCAGAATCCAGAGAGCTGGCAACAGATCGCTGTGCAGTGTCCACAGACGGGTCCAGCAGTCAGGGCAGGGCAAGAGCCAACAGCTCCTGGGAAGCAGCAGAAAAAAGCACCATGGGATGTGCTGAAGAAGGGATGGAAACAGGGTGGGTGGGGTGGAAGGAGCTCTGCTCCCACCTGGGCTGGCTTGTGGGAGTAACTGTGATGAACAAACGCTTGCCTGAACCCAAAAGTAATTCTGCACCCACATCTGGGGTCTCCACGTTTAAAAAAAAAAAAAAAAAAAAACAAAAAAAAAACAAAAACAAAAACATGGAACTTCTGGAGTGAGTCCAGAGGAGGGTTGCAGCCATGATCCAAGGGCTGGAGCAGTTCTGCTCTGGAGATGGGCTGAGAGAGCTGAGCTTGTTCAGCCTGGAGAAGAGAAGGCTCCAGGGAGACTTCAGAGCCCCCCAGTGCCTACAGGGCACCAATCTTCTCAAATTCCTGCCATGCTTGCCCACCCCAATCCTGAAGTTTCCACAGCCTCAGAGACCTTATCTTTCGGGAAAAACACATGAGTACTTAAAGTTGGTTCAGAAGCTTCATTTGAGACCGTAGGTAATACTCTGATTTTCCTTTAAGGAGGCTGACCCAAGCAATATGCCCAATGTATCACAGAACAACTCTTCTTTTAAAGAATGAATGAATCAATCAACTGTACTCTTAGAGCTGTCAAAAGAATGAATTAGGACTGGTTAGTATGACCTAATCACCACTGATGACCTGTAGTAAGACCTATGTCTACTTAAGCCCGCCAACCTGTTGATGAACCTGTTCCCATTTCTGTTTTTCTCCTTACAGCCGTGCCTGGCATTGACAAAGTCACTGTCAGCACCCACAAGGATAGCCTCCCCGAATTAGGGCAGTGGGTGACAGGGACTACTGTGACATCATCACCCAGCCCTAAGGTACAAAGGTGGCAACACAACTTGCAGAGCTGAGGACAGGATCGAGGAGAAGGAGCTTGCCCAAGGCTACTGGCGAGTTCTGGTGCCTCTGAGGCACCACAAACGCCTCTCTCTCTGTCCAAACAAGGACTGGGATGCTTTGTCAGGAGGAGAAAGGCCTGCAGCACAGACCTTCCAGGCACTGCTCCCTATCCACAATGGTGCACAACACTGCTGAGAAGTGTCCTCCTGGGAAGAAGCAAGGTGAGAGCAAAATCTCCCTCCCCACGGCTGGCAGTGGGGGAGCGGTCAAGAGCTGCAGCAAGGGGAATCAGGAGCTCCAACAACGACCCAGGGTAGAGTCCCTCTGGCTCTCTTGGGCCAGCGGGGCCAGGCAGGCCTGTGGGCACATATGCCTCCCCTGCCCTTAAGCCAGCCCGGCAAGGCCTTGGGGACAATCCTGCACGGACATCACCCGAGCCCTGCGCAGGTGCTCACACCACTTGCTCTCTCCTCTCTCCAATGTGCAGATCCAAACAGCAGCAGCAGCAGCAGCTTCCCCTGCAAAAAGCAGAGCTTGAAAAGAGGCCATCCTGAGGGCGCCACAGAGCCACAGTCACTCAGGAGCCCGGCAGCAAAACGCCGCCGGATCGACGATGTGCTGGCCCAAAGTATTGAGACCAGCAGCCCCAGCACCGCCACTCAGGGGGTGCCAGGGCTGTCCCAGGACACTCAGTCACCCAGCAGACAAGCAGCTCCATACAGACCACCCTGGCTCTTCGCTGGCTCCATGAAGGACAAACGCTCCCAGCCTGGGCCAATCCGTATGAGACACGTCCGGCGGCAACAGCGGCAGGAGAAAAAGCTGTACAGTCGGCCTGAAAACCAGAGCAGGATCAGACGAGCATCACCCTCTGGTGCTCGTCCCCCTCAGCCATCAAAATAAACTTTTCTGTTTGTTTGAACTGGGAGAGCCCACATTCCTTTTCCCAGCCTCCTGCATGCTCATGGGAATCATGTTGGAGCAGTGAAGTTGGATGAGATGATCGTAAAATCGTACAATGGTTTGGCTTGGGAGACACTTTAAATCTCATTTACTTCCACCCTCCCTGCAATAAGCAAGGACACCTTCAACTAGTCAGCTTGTTCCAAGCCCCATCCAACCTGGAATGTTTCCACAGCGTCTCTGGGCAACCTGTGGCAGAGACCACAGCATTTTTATCACCCTCATTGATAAAAAATTTCTTCCTTGAAGCTCATTTGAATCATCCCTCCTCCAGTTTAAAACCAACACCCCTTGTCTTATGGCAATAGACCCTGCTAAAATCTTTGTCCTTGTGTCCCCTTGGGCATCTCCCTGGCACCTCCCAGGACGAGGAAGCAATTAGCTTGAAGTAAAATTAGAAATCCACTGAATGCAACAAGGGCAAAACCTCTAGTTTTTCAGCTCCTGCATGTCAGGAGGTGCTGGCACCATGAGGCTCTTGGCCAACAGCTCCTCTCCCTCCATCACCTGTGCTGAAAATGGGAGAAAATCTGTTTATCCACACCAGCACCAGCATCCCATCCTTGAGAAGCAGCAGAGCTGACAGGTAAAGGTTGCTCTGGGGAGAACGGAGGACCACCTCACTCACAGAGCAGCGTGTATTTTGTGAAAAAAATAGCCAGCACCCTCCTGTTCTCTGCAAATGGTACACAAAAAGTTTAAAAAGTGTTTAAAAACTGACCAAGTTTTGGAGAAGATGCAGGTCAGACTAGACGAGGCTGGAAAAGACTGTACAAGTGACAGTTCTCCGGGGAAGGTTAGTAGGAAATCCCTTCTTTCTGCTATTAAAATCTCAGGCTGTTGCCATCAGACACTCAAGCCACAAGAGAAAAGTGCTTCAGCACCAGCATCCAACTGAGCATCTGTTTGATCCACCTCAGTGGAAAGCCATCACTTTGCAAGGAGAATTCACATTTGGAGTTACACACAACATACTTCTTTCTGTCTGGTAGTGCTACCGGTTTTGCTACCCAGCATTTCATATTAAATTGTGGAAGTATTTTAAATGAAAGGGGAATGAAAACTCGTGGTATTTAAAGAAAAACTGGCTGGAAAAGTCTCAGATTTGTTCCATTCTGAAAGGGAACCAAGGTACCATGAGTCCTAAAAGACTCACCAGCTCTCTCAAACAAACGAGGAATAAAGCCTAAGAGGAAAATGAACCCACAGATTTGAATTTAATTTGGCCTTAATACAGCTTTACAAAGGATTAGGTTAAGTTTGCAAGACACCTTTACTTTGATTCAGAGATTTGCTTGGGTTTTCCTTCAGAATCCAGAGAGCTGGCAACAGATCGCTGTGCAGTGTCCACAGACGGGTCCAGCAGTCAGGGCAGGGCAAGAGCCAACAGCTCCTGGGAAGCAGCAGAAAAAAGCACCATGGGATGTGCTGAAGAAGGGATGGAAACAGGGTGGGTGGGGTGGAAGGAGCTCTGCTCCCACCTGGGCTGGCATGTGGGAGTAACTGTGATGAACAAACGCTTGCCTGAACCCAAAAGTAATTCTGCACCCACATCTGGGGTCTCCAGGATAAAAAAAAAAAGAAAAAAAAAAAAAAAAAAAAACCAAAACAAAACAAAAAACATGGACCTTCTGGAGTGACTCCAGAGGAGGGTTGCAGCCATGATCCAAGGGCTGGAGCAGTTCTGCTCTGGAGATGGGCTGAGAGAGCTGAGCTTGTTCAGCCTGGAGAAGAGAAGGCTCCAGGGAGACTTCAGAGCCCCCCAGTGCCTACAGGGCACCAATCTTCTCAAATTCCTGCCATGCTTGCCCACCCCAATCCTGAAGTTTCCACAGCCTCAGAGACCTTATCTTTCGGGAAAAACACATGAGTACTTAAAGTTGGTTCAGAAGCTTCATTTGAGACCGTAGGTAATACTCTGATTTTCCTTTAAGGAGGCTGACCCAAGCAATATGCCCAATGTATCACAGAACACCTCTTCTTTTAAAGAATGAATCAATCAATCAACTGTACTCTTAGAGCAATCAAAAGAATGAATTAGGACTGGTTAGTATGACCTAATCACCACTGATGACCTGTAGTAAGACCTAAGTCTCCTTAAGCCCGCCAACCTGTTGATGAACCTGTTCCCATTTCTGTTTTTCTCCTTACAGCCGTGCCTGGCATTGACAAAGTCACTGTCAGCACCCACAAGGATAGCCTCCCCGAATTAGGGCAGTGGGTGACAGGGACTAGTGTGACATCATCACCCAGCCCTAAGGTACAAAGGTGGCAACACAACTTGCAGAGCTGAGGACAGGATCGAGGAGAAGGAGCTTGCCCAAGGCTACTGGCGAGTTCTGGTGCCTCTGAGGCACCACAAACGCCTCTCTCTCTGTCCAAACAAGGACTGGGATGCTTTGTCAGGAGGAGAAAGGCCTGCAGCACAGACCTTCCAGGCACTGCTCCCTATCCACAATGGTGCACAACACTGCTGAGAAGTGTCCTCCTGGGAAGAAGCAAGGTGAGAGCAAAATCTCCCTCCCCACGGCTGGCAGTGGGGGAGCGGTCAAGAGCTGCAGCAAGGGGAAGCAGGAGCTCCAACAACGACCCAGGGTAGACTCCCTCTGGCTCTCTTGGGCCAGCGGGGCCAGGCTGGCCTGTGGGCACATATGCCTCCCCTGCCCTTAAGCCAGCCCGGCAAGGCCTTGGGGACAATCCTGCACGGACATCACCCGAGCCCTGCGCAGGTGCTCACACCACTTGCTCTCTCCTCTCTCCAATGTGCAGATCCAAACAGCAGCAGCAGCAGCAGCTTCCCCTGCAAAAAGCAGAGCTTGAAAAGAGGCCATCCAGAGGGCGCCACAGAGCCACAGTCACTCAGGAGCCCGGCAGCAAAACGCCGCCGGATCGACGATGTGCTGGCCCAAAGTATTGAGACCAGCAGCCCCAGCACCGCCACTCAGGGGGTGCCAGGGCTGTCCCAGGACACTCAGTCACCCAGCAGACAAGCAGCTCCATACAGACCACCCTGGCTCTTCGCTGGCTCCATGAAGGACAAACGCTCCCAGCCTGGGCCAATCCGGATGAGACACGTCCGGCGGCAACAGCGGCAGGAGAAAAAGCTGTACAGTCGGCCTGAAAACCAGAGCAGGATCAGACGAGCATCACCCTCTGGTGCTCGTCCCCCTCAGCCATCAAAATAAACTTTTCTGTTTGTTTGAACTGGGAGAGCCCACATTCCTTTTCCCAGCCTCCTGCATGCTCATGGGAATCATGTTGGAGCAGTGAAGTTGGATGAGATGATCGTAAAATCGTACAATGGTTTGGCTTGGGAGACACTTTAAATCTCATTTACTTCCACCCTCCCTGCAATAAGCAAGGACACCTTCAACTAGTCAGCTTGTTCCAAGCCCCATCCAACCTGGAATGTTTCCACAGCGTCTCTGGGCAACCTGTGGCAGAGACCACAGCATTTTTATCACCCTCATTGATAAAAAATTTCTTCCTTGAAGCTCATTTGAATCATCCCTCCTCCAGTTTAAAACCAACACCCCTTGTCTTATGGCAATAGACCCTGCTAAAATCTTTGTCCTTGTGTCCCCTTGGGCATCTCCCTGGCACCTCCCAGGACGAGGAAGCAATTAGCTTGAAGTAAAATTAGAAATCCACTGAATGCAACAAGGGCAAAACCTCTAGTTTTTCAGCTCCTGCATGTCAGGAGGTGCTGGCACCATGAGGCTCTTGGCCAACAGCTCCTCTCCCTCCATCACCTGTGCTGAAAATGGGAGAAAATCTGTTTATCCACACCAGCACCAGCATCCCATCCTTGAGAAGCAGCAGAGCTGACAGGTAAAGGTTGCTCTGGGGAGAACGGAGGACCACCTCACTCACAGAGCAGCGTGTATTTTGTGAAAAAAATAGCCAGCACCCTCCTGTTCTCTGCAAATGGTACACAAAAAGTTTAAAAAGTGTTTAAAAACTGACCAAGTTTTGGAGAAGATGCAGGTCAGACTAGACGAGGCTGGAAAAGACTGTACAAGTGACAGTTCTCCGGGGAAGGTTAGTAGGAAATCCCTTCTTTCTGCTATTAAAATCTCAGGCTGTTGCCATCAGACACTCAAGCCACAAGAGAAAAGTGCTTCAGCACCAGCATCCAACTGAGCATCTGTTTGATCCACCTCAGTGGAAAGCCATCACTTTGCAAGGAGAATTCACATTTGGAGTTACACACAACATACTTCTTTCTGTCTGGAAGTGCTACCGGTTTTGCTACCCAGCATTTCATATTAAATTGTGGAAGTATTTTAAATGAAAGGGGAATGAAAACTCGTGGTATTTAAAGAAAAACTGGCTGGAAAAGTCTCAGATTTGTTCCATTCTGAAAGGGAACCAAGGTACCATGAGTCCTAAAAGACTCACCAGCTCTCTCAAACAAACGAGGAATAAAGCCTAAGAGGAAAATGAACCCACAGATTTGAATTTAATTTGGCCTTAATACAGCTTTACAAAGGATTAGGTTAAGTTTGCAAGACACCTTTACTTTGATTCAGAGATTTGCTTGGGTTTTCCTTCAGAATCCAGAGAGCTGGCAACAGATCGCTGTGCAGTGTCCACAGACGGGTCCAGCAGTCAGGGCAGGGCAAGAGCCAACAGCTCCTGGGAAGCAGCAGAAAAAAGCACCATGGGATGTGCTGAAGAAGGGATGGAAACAGGGTGGGTGGGGTGGAAGGAGCTCTGCTCCCACCTGGGCTGGCTTGTGGGAGTAACTGTGATGAACAAACGCTTGCCTGAACCCAAAAGTAATTCTGCACCCACATCTGGGGTCTCCAGGATAAAAAAAAAAAGAAAAAAAAAAAAAAAAACAAACAAAACAAAACAAAAAACATGGACCTTCTGGAGTGACTCCAGAGGAGGGTTGCAGCCATGATCCAAGGGCTGGAGCAGTTCTGCTCTGGAGATGGGCTGAGAGAGCTGAGCTTGTTCAGCCTGGAGAAGAGAAGGCTCCAGGGAGACTTCAGAGCCCCCCAGTGCCTACAGGGCACCAATCTTCTCAAATTCCTGCCATGCTTGCCCACCCCAATCCTGAAGTTTCCACAGCCTCAGAGACCTTATCTTTCGGGAAAAACACATGAGTACTTAAAGTTGGTTCAGAAGCTTCATTTGAGACCGTAGGTAATACTCTGATTTTCCTTTAAGGAGGCTGACCCAAGCAATATGCCCAATGTATCACAGAACACCTCTTCTTTTAAAGAATGAATCAATCAATCAACTGTACTCTTAGAGCAATCAAAAGAATGAATTAGGACTGGTTAGTATGACCTAATCACCACTGATGACCTGTAGTAAGACCTAAGTCTCCTTAAGCCCGCCAACCTGTTGATGAACCTGTTCCCATTTCTGTTTTTCTCCTTACAGCCGTGCCTGGCATTGACAAAGTCACTGTCAGCACCCACAAGGATAGCCTCCCCGAATTAGGGCAGTGGGTGACAGGGACTACTGTGACATCATCACCCAGCCCTAAGGTACAAAGGTGGCAACACAACTTGCAGAGCTGAGGACAGGATCGAGGAGAAGGAGCTTGCCCAAGGCTACTGGCGAGTTCTGGTGCCTCTGAGGCACCACAAACGCCTCTCTCTCTGTCCAAACAAGGACTGGGATGCTTTGTCAGGAGGAGAAAGGCCTGCAGCACAGACCTTCCAGGCACTGCTCCCTATCCACAATGGTGCACAACACTGCTGAGAAGTGTCCTCCTGGGAAGAAGCAAGGTGAGAGCAAAATCTCCCTCCCCACGGCTGGCAGTGGGGGAGCGGTCAAGAGCTGCAGCAAGGGGAAGCAGGAGCTCCAACAACGACCCAGGGTAGAGTCCCTCTGGCTCTCTTGGGCCAGCGGGGCCAGGCTGGCCTGTGGGCACATATGCCTCCCCTGCCCTTAAGCCAGCCCGGCAAGGCCTTGGGGACAATCCTGCACGGACATCACCCGAGCCCTGCGCAGGTGCTCACACCACTTGCTCTCTCCTCTCTCCAATGTGCAGATCCAAACAGCAGCAGCAGCAGCAGCTTCCCCTGCAAAAAGCAGAGCTTGAAAAGAGGCCATCCTGAGGGCGCCACAGAGCCACAGTCACTCAGGAGCCCGGCAGCAAAACGCCGCCGGATCGACGATGTGCTGGCCCAAAGTATTGAGACCAGCAGCCCCAGCACCGCCACTCAGGGGGTGCCAGGGCTGTCCCAGGACACTCAGTCACCCAGCAGACAAGCAGCTCCATACAGACCACCCTGGCTCTTCGCTGGCTCCATGAAGGACAAACGCTCCCAGCCTGGGCCAATCCGTATGAGACACGTCCGGCGGCAACAGCGGCAGGAGAAAAAGCTGTACAGTCGGCCTGAAAACCAGAGCAGGATCAGACGAGCATCACCCTCTGGTGCTCGTCCCCCTCAGCCATCAAAATAAACTTTTCTGTTTGTTTGAACTGGGAGAGCCCACATTCCTTTTCCCAGCCTCCTGCATGCTCATGGGAATCATGTTGGAGCAGTGAAGTTGGATGAGATGATCGTAAAATCGTACAATGGTTTGGCTTGGGAGACACTTTAAATCTCATTTACTTCCACCCTCCCTGCAATAAGCAAGGACACCTTCAACTAGTCAGCTTGTTCCAAGCCCCATCCAACCTGGAATGTTTCCACAGCGTCTCTGGGCAACCTGTGGCAGAGACCACAGCATTTTTATCACCCTCATTGATTAAAAATTTCTTCCTTGAAGCTCATTTGAATCATCCCTCCTCCAGTTTAAAACCAACACCCCTTGTCTTATGGCAATAGATCTTGCTAAAATCTTTGTCCTTGTGTCCCCTTGGGCATCTCCCTGGCACCTCCCAGGACGAGGAAGCAATTAGCTTGAAGTAAAATTAGAAATCCACTGAATGCAACAAGGGCAAAACCTCTAGTTTTTCAGCTCCTGCATGTCAGGAGGTGCTGGCACCATGAGGCTCTTGGCCAACAGCTCCTCTCCCTCCATCACCTGTGCTGAAAATGGGAGAAAATCTGTTTATCCACACCAGCACCAGCATCCCATCCTTGAGAAGCAGCAGAGCTGACAGGTAAAGGTTGCTCTGGGGAGAACGGAGGACCACCTCACTCACAGAGCAGCGTGTATTTTGTGAAAAAAATAGCCAGCACCCTCCTGTTCTCTGCAAATGGTACACAAAAAGTTTAAAAAGTATTTAAAAACTGACCAAGTTTTGGAGAAGATGCAGGTCAGACTAGACGAGGCTGGAAAAGACTGTACAAGTGACAGTTCTCCGGGGAAGGTTAGTAGGAAATCCCTTCTTTCTGCTATTAAAATCTCAGGCTGTTGCCATCAGACACTCAAGCCACAAGAGAAAAGTGCTTCAGCACCAGCATCCAACTGAGCATCTGTTTGATCCACCTCAGTGGAAAGCCATCACTTTGCAAGGAGAATTCACATTTGGAGTTACACACAACATACTTCTTTCTGTCTGGAAGTGCTACCGGTTTTGCTACCCAGCATTTCATATTAAATTGTGGAAGTATTTTAAATGAAAGGGGAATGAAAACTCGTGGTATTTAAAGAAAAACTGGCTGGAAAAGTCTCAGATTTGTTCCATTCTGAAAGGGAACCAAGGTACCATGAGTCCTAAAAGACTCACCAGCTCTCTCAAACAAACGAGGAATAAAGCCGAAGAGGAAAATGAACCCACAGATTTGAATTTAATTTGGCCTTAATACAGCTTTACAAAGGATTAGGTTAAGTTTGCAAGACACCTTTACTTTGATTCAGAGATTTGCTTGGGTTTTCCTTCAGAATCCAGAGAGCTGGCAACAGATCGCTGTGCAGTGTCCACAGACGGGTCCAGCAGTCAGGGCAGGGCAAGAGCCAACAGCTCCTGGGAAGCAGCAGAAAAAAGCACCATGGGATGTGCTGAAGAAGGGATGGAAACAGGGTGGGTGGGGTGGAAGGAGCTCTGCTCCCACCTGGGCTGGCTTGTGGGAGTAACTGTGATGAACAAACGCTTGCCTGAACCCAAAAGTAATTCTGCACCCACATCTGGGGTCTCCACGTTTAAAAAAAAAAAACAAAACAAAAAAAAAAAAAAAAAAAATACATGGAACTTCTGGAGTGAGTCCAGAGGAGGGTTGCAGCCATGATCCAAGGGCTGGAGCAGTTCTGCTCTGGAGATGGGCTGAGAGAGCTGAGCTTGTTCAGCCTGGAGAAGAGAAGGCTCCAGGGAGACTTCAGAGCCCCCCAGTGCCTACAGGGCACCAATCTTCTCAAATTCCTGCCATGCTTGCCCACCCCAATCCTGAAGTTTCCACGGCCTCAGAGACTTTATCTTTCGGGAAAAACACATGAGTACTTAAAGTTGGTTCAGAAGCTTCATTTGAGACCGTAGGTAATACTCTGATTTTCCTTTAAGGAGGCTGACCCAAGCAATATGCCCAATGTATCACAGAACAACTCTTCTTTTAAAGAATGAATGAATCAATCAACTGTACTCTTAGAGCTGTCAAAAGAATGAATTAGGACTGGTTAGTATGACCTAATCACCACTGATGACCTGTAGTAAGACCTAAGTCTCCTTAAGCCCGCCAACCTGTTGATGAACCTGTTCCCATTTCTGTTTTTCTCCTTACAGCCGTGCCTGGCATTGACAAAGTCACTGTCAGCACCCACAAGGATAGCCTCCCCGAATTAGGGCAGTGGGTGACAGGGACTAGTGTGACATCATCACCCAGCCCTAAGGTACAAAGGTGGCAACACAACTTGCAGAGCTGAGGACAGGATCGAGGAGAAGGAGCTTGCCCAAGGCTACTGGCGAGTTCTGGTGCCTCTGAGGCACCACAAACGCCTCTCTCTCTGTCCAAACAAGGACTGGGATGCTTTGTCAGGAGGAGAAAGGCCTGCAGCACAGACCTTCCAGGCACTGCTCCCTATCCACAATGGTGCACAACACTGCTGAGAAGTGTCCTCCTGGGAAGAAGCAAGGTGAGAGAAAAATCTCCCTCCCCACGGCTGGCAGTGGGGGAGCGGTCAAGAGCTGCAGCAAGGGGAAGCAGGAGCTCCAACAACGACCCAGGGTAGAGTCCCTCTGGCTCTCTTGGGCCAGCGGGGCCAGGCTGGCCTGTGGGCACATATGCCTCCCCTGCCCTTAAGCCAGCCCGGCAAGGCCTTGGGGACAATCCTGCATGGACATCACCCGAGCCCTGCGCAGCTGCTCACACCACTTGCCCTCTCCTCTCTCCAATGTGCAGATCCAAACAGCAGCAGCAGCAGTGGCGGCCTGTCGGAACAGCCCAGGGCGGAGCAGGCCCGGCGCCGTTCCTGGAGACAGAGAGCACAAGGCCCGGGCAGCCGGGCAGTGAAACCCATACGGCTGAACCGAGTGCCACTGCTGCGTGCTGAGACCAGCAGCCCCAGCACCGGCACTCAGGGGGTGCCAGGGCTGTCCCAGGCTGTGGTGCTGGTCAGCAGCAGCAGCAGCAGCAGCTTCCCCTGCAAAAAGCAGAGCTTGAAGAGAGGCCATCCAGAGGGCGTCACAGAGCCACAGTCACTCAGGAGCCCGGCAGCAAAACGCCGCCGGATCGACGATGTGCTGGCCCAAAATACTGAGGCCAGCAGCCCCAGCACCGCCACTCAGGGGGTGCCAGGGCTGTCTCAAAGTGTGGTTCTGGTCAGAAGCAGCAGCAGCAGCAGCTTCCCCTGCAAAAAGCAGAGCTTGAAGAGAGGCCATCCAGAGGGCCCCACAGAGCCACAGACACTCAGGAGCCCGGCAGCAAAACACCGCCGGATCGCCCAAAGTATTGAGACCAGCAGCCCCAGCACCGCCACTCAGGGGGTGCCAGGGCTGTCCCAGGCTGTGGTGCTGGTCAGCAGCAGCAGCAGCAGCAGCTTCCCGTGCAAAAAGCAGAGCTTGAAAAGAGGCCATCCAGACGGCGCCACAGAGCCACAGTCACTCAGGAGCCCGGCAGCAAAACGCCGCCGGATCGACGATGTGCTGGCCCAAAGTATTGAGACCAGCAGCCCCAGCACCGCCACTCAGGGGGTGCCAGGGCTGTCCCAGGACACTCAGTCACCCAGCAGACAAGCAGCTCCATACAGACCACCCTGGCTCTTCGCTGGCTCCATGAAGGACAAACGCTCCCAGCCTGGGCCAATCCGTATGAGACACGTCCGGCGGCAACAGCGGCAGGAGAAAAAGCTGTACAGTCGGCCTGAAAACCAGAGCAGGATCAGACGAGCATCACCCTCTGGTGCTCGTCCCCCTCAGCCATCAAAATAAACTTTTCTGTTTGTTTGAACTGGGAGAGCCCACATTCCTTTTCCCAGCCTCCTGCATGCTCATGGGAATCATGTTGGAGCAGTGAAGTTGGATGAGATGATCGTAAAATCGTACAATGGTTTGGCTTGGGAGACACTTTAAATCCCATTTAGTTCCACCCTCCCTGCAATAAGCAAGGACACCTTCAACTAGTCAGCTTGTTCCAAGCCCCATCCAACCTGGAATGTTTCCACAGCATCTCTGGGCAACCTGTGGCAGAGACCACAGCATTTTTATCACCCTCATTGATAAAAAATTTCTTCCTTGAAGCTCATTTGAATCATCCCTCCTCCAGTTTAAAACCAACACCCCTTGTCTTATGGCAATAGATCTTGCTAAAATCTTTGTCCTTGTGTCCCCTTCGGCATCTCCCTGGCACCTCCCAGGACGAGGAAGCAATTAGCTTGAAGTAAAATTAGAAATCCACTGAATGCAACAAGGGCAAAACCTCTAGTTTTTCAGCTCCTGCATGTCAGGAGGTGCTGGCTCCATGAGGCTCTTGGCCAACAGCTCCTCTCCCTCCATCACCTGTGCTGAAAATGGGAGAAAATCTGTTTATCCACACCAGCACCAGCATCCCATCCTTGAGAAGCAGCAGAGCTGACAGGTAAAGGTTGCTCTGGGGAGAACGGAGGACCACCTCACTCACAGAGCAGCGTGTATTTTGTGAAAAAAATAGCCAGCACCCTCCTGTTCTCTGCAAATGGTACACAAAAAGTTTAAAAAGTATTTAAAAATTGACCAAGTTTTGGAGAAGATGCAGGTCAGACTAGACGAGGCTGGAAAAGACTGTACAAGTGACAGTTCTCCGGGGAAGGTTAGTAGGAAATCCCTTCTTTCTGCTATTAAAATCTCAGGCTGTTGCCATCAGACACTCAAGCCACAAGAGAAAAGTGCTTCAGCACCAGCATCCAACTGAGCATCTGTTTGATCCACCTCAGTGGAAAGCCATCACTTTGCAAGGAGAATTCACATTTGGAGTTACACACAACATACTTCTTTCTGTCTGGAAGTGCTACCGGTTTTGCTACCCAGCATTTCATATTAAATTGTGGAAGTATTTTAAATGAAAGGGGAATGAAAACTCGTGGTATTTAAAGAAAAACTGGCTGGAAAAGTCTCAGATTTGTTCCATTCTGAAAGGGAACCAAGGTACCATGAGTCCTAAAAGACTCACCAGCTCTCTCAAACAAACGAGGAATAAAGCCGAAGAGGAAAATGAACCCACAGATTTGAATTTAATTTGGCCTTAATACAGCTTTACAAAGGATTAGGTTAAGTTTGCAAGACACCTTTACTTTGATTCAGAGATTTGCTTGGGTTTTCCTTCAGAATCCAGAGAGCTGGCAACAGATCGCTGTGCAGTGTCCACAGACGGGTCCAGCAGTCAGGGCAGGGCAAGAGCCAACAGCTCCTGGGAAGCAGCAGAAAAAAGCACCATGGGATGTGCTGAAGAAGGGATGGAAACAGGGTGGGTGGGGTGGAAGGAGCTCTGCTCCCACCTGGGCTGGCTTGTGGGAGTAACTGTGATGAACAAACGCTTGCCTGAACCCAAAAGTAATTCTGCACCCACATCTGGGGTCTCCACGTTTAAAAAAAAAAAAAAAAAAAAAAAAAAAAAAACAAAACATGGAACTTCTGGAGTGAGTCCAGATGAGGGTTGCAGCCATGATCCAAGGGCTGGAGCAGTTCTGCTCTGGAGATGGGCTGAGAGAGCTGAGCTTGTTCAGCCTGGAGAAGAGAAGGCTCCAGGGAGACTTCAGAGCCCCCCAGTGCCTACAGGGCACCAATCTTCTCAAATTCCTGCCATGCTTGCCCACCCCAATCTTGAAGTTTCCACGGCCTCAGAGACTTTATCTTTCGGGAAAAACACATGAGTACTTAAAGTTGGTTCAGAAGCTTCATTTGAGACCGTAGGTAATACTCTGATTTTCCTTTAAGGAGGCTGACCCAAGCAATATGCCCAATGTATCACAGAACAACTCTTCTTTTAAAGAATGAATGAATCAATCAACTGTACTCTTAGAGCTGTCAAAAGAATGAATTAGGACTGGTTAGTATGACCTAATCACCACTGATGACCTGTAGTAAGACCTAAGTCTCCTTAAGCCCGCCAACCTGTTGATGAACCTGTTCCCATTTCTGTTTTTCTCCTTACAGCCGTGCCTGGCATTGACAAAGTCACTGTCAGCACCCACAAGGATAGCCTCCCCGAATTAGGGCAGTGGGTGACAGGGACTAGTGTGACATCATCACCCAGCCCTAAGGTACAAAGGTGGCAACACAACTTGCAGAGCTGAGGACAGGATCGAGGAGAAGGAGCTTGCCCAAGGCTACTGGCGAGTTCTGGTGCCTCTGAGGCACCACAAACGCCTCTCTCTCTGTCCAAACAAGGACTGGGATGCTTTGTCAGGAGGAGAAAGGCCTGCAGCACAGACCTTCCAGGCACTGCTCCCTATCCACAATGGTGCACAACACTGCTGAGAAGTGTCCTCCTGGGAAGAAGCAAGGTGAGAGAAAAATCTCCCTCCCCACGGCTGGCAGTGGGGGAGCGGTCAAGAGCTGCAGCAAGGGGAAGCAGGAGCTCCAACAACGACCCAGGGTAGAGTCCCTCTGGCTCTCTTGGGCCAGCGGGGCCAGGCTGGCCTGTGGGCACATATGCCTCCCCTGCCCTTAAGCCAGCCCGGCAAGGCCTTGGGGACAATCCTGCACGGACATCACCCGAGCCCTGCGCAGCTGCTCACACCACTTGCCCTCTCCTCTCTCCAATGTGCAGATCCAAACAGCAGCAGCAGCAGCGGCAGCCTGTCGGGACAGCCCAGGGCGGAGCAGGCCAGGCGCCGTTCCTGGAGACAGAGAGCACAAGGCCCGGGCAGCCGGGCAGTGAAACCCATACGGCTGAACCGAGTGCCACTGCTGCGTGCCGAGACCAGCAGCCCCAGCACCGCCACTCAGGGGGTGCCAGGGCTGTCTCAAAGTGTGGTTCTGGTCAGCAGCAGCAGCAGCAGCAGCTTCCCCTGCAAAAAGCAGAGCTTGAAGAGAGGCCATCCAGAGGGCCCCACAGAGCCACAGACACTCAGGAGCCCGGCAGCAAAACACCGCCGGATCGCCCAAAGTATTGAGACCAGCAGCCCCAGCACCGCCACTCAGGGGGTGCCAGGGCTGTCCCAGACTGTGGTGCTGGTCAGCAGCAGCAGCAGCAGCAGCAGCTTCCCGTGCAAAAAGCAGAGCTTGAAAAGAGGCCATCCAGACGGCGCCACAGAGCCACAGTCACTCAGGAGCCCGGCAGCAAAACGCCGCCGGATCGACGATGTGCTGGCCCAAAGTATTGAGACCAGCAGCCCCAGCACCGCCACTCAGGGGGTGCCAGGGCTGTCCCAGGACACTCAGTCACCCAGCAGACAAGCAGCTCCATACAGACCACCCTGGCTCTTCGCTGGCTCCATGAAGGACAAACGCTCCCAGCCTGGGCCAATCCGTATGAGACACGTCCGGCGGCAACAGCGGCAGGAGAAAAAGCTGTACAGTCGGCCTGAAAACCAGAGCAGGATCAGACGAGC
The DNA here is from genome assembly GCF_029207755.1 of Chamaea fasciata. Lineage (NCBI taxonomy): Eukaryota > Metazoa > Chordata > Aves > Passeriformes > Sylviidae > Chamaea > Chamaea fasciata. The sequence continues at coordinate 65,948,228 of NW_027094091.1, read as the reverse complement.
ATCACCCTCTGGTGCTCGTCCCCCTCAGCCATCAAAATAAACTTTTCTGTTTGTTTGAACTGGGAGAGCCCACATTCCTTTTCCCAGCCTCCTGCATGCTCATGGGAATCATGTTGGAGCAGTGAAGTTGGATGAGATGATCGTAAAATCGTACAATGGTTTGGCTTGGGAGACACTTTAAATCTCATTTACTTCCACCCTCCCTGCAATAAGCAAGGACACCTTCAACTAGTCAGCTTGTTCCAAGCCCCATCCAACCTGGAATGTTTCCACAGCGTCTCTGGGCAACCTGTGGCAGAGACCACAGCATTTTTATCACCCTCATTGATAAAAAATTTCTTCCTTGAAGCTCATTTGAATCATCCCTCCTCCAGTTTAAAACCAACACCCCTTGTCTTATGGCAATAGATCTTGCTAAAATCTTTGTCCTTGTGTCCCCTTGGGCATCTCCCTGGCACCTCCCAGGACGAGGAAGCAATTAGCTTGAAGTAAAATTAGAAATCCACTGAATGCAACAAGGGCAAAACCTCTAGTTTTTCAGCTCCTGCATGTCAGGAGGTGCTGGCTCCATGAGGCTCTTGGCCAACAGCTCCTCTCCCTCCATCACCTGTGCTGAAAATGGGAGAAAATCTGTTTATCCACACCAGCACCAGCATCCCATCCTTGAGAAGCAGCAGAGCTGACAGGTAAAGGTTGCTCTGGGGAGAACGGAGGACCACCTCACTCACAGAGCAGCGTGTATTTTGTGAAAAAAATAGCCAGCACCCTCCTGTTCTCTGCAAATGGTACACAAAAAGTTTAAAAAGTATTTAAAAATTGACCAAGTTTTGGAGAAGATGCAGGTCAGACTAGACGAGGCTGGAAAAGACTGTACAAGTGACAGTTCTCCGGGGAAGGTTAGTAGGAAATCCCTTCTTTCTGCTATTAAAATCTCAGGCTGTTGCCATCAGACACTCAAGCCACAAGAGAAAAGTGCTTCAGCACCAGCATCCAACTGAGCATCTGTTTGATCCACCTCAGTGGAAAGCCATCACTTTGCAAGGAGAATTCACATTTGGAGTTACACACAACATACTTCTTTCTGTCTGGAAGTGCTACCGGTTTTGCTACCCAGCATTTCATATTAAATTGTGGAAGTATTTTAAATGAAAGGGGAATGAAAACTCGTGGTATTTAAAGAAAAACTGGCTGGAAAAGTCTCAGATTTGTTCCATTCTGAAAGGGAACCAAGGTACCATGAGTCCTAAAAGACTCACCAGCTCTCTCAAACAAACGAGGAATAAAGCCTAAGAGGAAAATGAACCCACAGATTTGAATTTAATTTGGCCTTAATACAGCTTTACAAAGGATTAGGTTAAGTTTGCAAGACACCTTTACTTTGATTCAGAGATTTGCTTGGGTTTTCCTTCAGAATCCAGAGAGCTGGCAACAGATCGCTGTGCAGTGTCCACAGACGGGTCCAGCAGTCAGGGCAGGGCAAGAGCCAACAGCTCCTGGGAAGCAGCAGAAAAAAGCACCATGGGATGTGCTGAAGAAGGGATGGAAACAGGGTGGGTGGGGTGGAAGGAGCTCTGCTCCCACCTGGGCTGGCTTGTGGGAGTAACTGTGATGAACAAACGCTTGCCTGAACCCAAAAGTAATTCTGCACCCACATCTGGGGTCTCCACGTTTAAAAAAAAAAAAAAAAAAAAAAAAAAAAACAAAACATGGAACTTCTGGAGTGAGTCCAGATGAGGGTTGCAGCCATGATCCAAGGGCTGGAGCAGTTCTGCTCTGGAGATGGGCTGAGAGAGCTGAGCTTGTTCAGCCTGGAGAAGAGAAGGCTCCAGGGAGACTTCAGAGCCCCCCAGTGCCTACAGGGCACCAATCTTCTCAAATTCCTGCCATGCTTGCCCACCCCAATCCTGAAGTTTCCACGGCCTCAGAGACTTTATCTTTCGGGAAAAACACATGAGTACTTAAAGTTGGTTCAGAAGCTTCATTTGAGACCGTAGGTAATACTCTGATTTTCCTTTAAGGAGGCTGACCCAAGCAATATGCCCAATGTATCACAGAACAACTCTTCTTTTAAAGAATGAATGAATCAATCAACTGTACTCTTAGAGCTGTCAAAAGAATGAATTAGGACTGGTTAGTATGACCTAATCACCACTGATGACCTGTAGTAAGACCTAAGTCTCCTTAAGCCCGCCAACCTGTTGATGAACCTGTTCCCATTTCTGTTTTTCTCCTTACAGCCGTGCCTGGCATTGACAAAGTCACTGTCAGCACCCACAAGGATAGCCTCCCCGAATTAGGGCAGTGGGTGACAGGGACTAGTGTGACATCATCACCCAGCCCTAAGGTACAAAGGTGGCAACACAACTTGCAGAGCTGAGGACAGGATCGAGGAGAAGGAGCTTGCCCAAGGCTACTGGCGAGTTCTGGTGCCTCTGAGGCACCACAAACGCCTCTCTCTCTGTCCAAACAAGGACTGGGATGCTTTGTCAGGAGGAGAAAGGCCTGCAGCACAGACCTTCCAGGCACTGCTCCCTATCCACAATGGTGCACAACACTGCTGAGAAGTGTCCTCCTGGGAAGAAGCAAGGTGAGAGAAAAATCTCCCTCCCCACGGCTGGCAGTGGGGGAGCGGTCAAGAGCTGCAGCAAGGGGAAGCAGGAGCTCCAACAACGACCCAGGGTAGAGTCCCTCTGGCTCTCTTGGGCCAGCGGGGCCAGTCTGGCCTGTGGGCACATATGCCTCCCCTGCCCTTAAGCCAGCCCGGCAAGGCCTTGGGGACAATCCTGCACGGACATCACCCGAGCCCTGCGCAGGTGCTCACACCACTTGCCCTCTCCTCTCTCCAATGTGCAGATCCAAACAGCAGCAGCAGCAGCGGCAGCCTGTCGGAACAGCCCAGGGCGGAGCAGGCCCGGCGCCGTTCCTGGAGACAGAGAGCACAAGGCCCGGGCAGCCAGGCAGTGAAACCCATACGGCTGAACCGAGTGCCACTGCTGCGTGCCGAGACCAGCAGCCCCAGCACCGCCACTCAGGGGGTGCCAGGGCTGTCTCAAAGTGTGGTTCTGGTCAGCAGCAGCAGCAGCAGCAGCTTCCCCTGCAAAAAGCAGAGCTTGAAGAGAGGCCATCCAGAGGGCCCCACAGAGCCACAGACACTCAGGAGCCCGGCAGCAAAACACCGCCGGATCGCCCAAAGTATTGAGACCAGCAGCCCCAGCACCGCCACTCAGGGGGTGCCAGGGCTGTCCCAGACTGTGGTGCTGGTCAGCAGCAGCAGCAGCAGCAGCAGCTTCCCGTGCAAAAAGCAGAGCTTGAAAAGAGGCCATCCAGACGGCGCCACAGAGCCACAGTCACTCAGGAGCCCGGCAGCAAAACGCCGCCGGATCGACGATGTGCTGGCCCAAAGTATTGAGACCAGCAGCCCCAGCACCGCCACTCAGGGGGTGCCAGGGCTGTCCCAGGACACTCAGTCACCCAGCAGACAAGCAGCTCCATACAGACCACCCTGGCTCTTCGCTGGCTCCATGAAGGACAAACGCTCCCAGCCTGGGCCAATCCGTATGAGACACGTCCGGCGGCAACAGCGGCAGGAGAAAAAGCTGTACAGTCGGCCTGAAAACCAGAGCAGGATCAGACGAGCATCACCCTCTGGTGCTCGTCCCCCTCAGCCATCAAAATAAACTTTTCTGTTTGTTTGAACTGGGAGAGCCCACATTCCTTTTCCCAGCCTCCTGCATGCTCATGGGAATCATGTTGGAGCAGTGAAGTTGGATGAGATGATCGTAAAATCGTACAATGGTTTGGCTTGGGAGACACTTTAAATCTCATTTACTTCCACCCTCCCTGCAATAAGCAAGGACACCTTCAACTAGTCAGCTTGTTCCAAGCCCCATCCAACCTGGAATGTTTCCACAGCGTCTCTGGGCAACCTGTGGCAGAGACCACAGCATTTTTATCACCCTCATTGATAAAAAATTTCTTCCTTGAAGCTCATTTGAATCATCCCTCCTCCAGTTTAAAACCAACACCCCTTGTCTTATGGCAATAGACCCGGCTAAAATCTTTGTCCTTGTGTCCCCTTGGGCATCTCCCTGGCACCTCCCAGGACGAGGAAGCAATTAGCTTGAAGTAAAATTAGAAATCCACTGAATGCAACAAGGGCAAAACCTCTAGTTTTTCAGCTCCTGCATGTCAGGAGGTGCTGGCTCCATGAGGCTCTTGGCCAACAGCTCCTCTCCCTCCATCACCTGTGCTGAAAATGGGAGAAAATCTGTTTATCCACACCAGCACCAGCATCCCATCCTTGAGAAGCAGCAGAGCTGACAGGTAAAGGTTGCTCTGGGGAGAACGGAGGACCACCTCACTCACAGAGCAGCGTGTATTTTGTGAAAAAAATAGCCAGCACCCTCCCGTTTTCTGCAAATGGTACACAAAAAGTTTATAAAGTATTTAAAAATTGACCAAGTTTTGGAGAAGATGCAGGTCAGACTAGACGAGGCTGGAAAAGACTGTACAAGTGACAGTTCTCCGGGGAAGGTTAGTAGGAAATCCCTTCTTTCTGCTATTAAAATCTCAGGCTGTTGCCATCAGACACTCAAGCCACAAGAGAAAAGTGCTTCAGCACCAGCATCCAACTGAGCATCTGTTTGATCCACCTCAGTGGAAAGCCATCACTTTGCAAGGAGAATTCACATTTGGAGTTACACACAACATACTTCTTTCTGTCTGGAAGTGCTACCGGGTTTGCTACCCAGCATTTCATATTAAATTGTGGAAGTATTTTAAATGAAAGGGGAATGAAAACTCGTGGTATTTAAAGAAAAACTGGCTGGAAAAGTCTCAGATTTGTTCCATTCTGAAAGGGAACCAAGGTACCATGAGTCCTAAAAGACTCACCAGCTCTCTCAAACAAACGAGGAATAAAGCCTAAGAGGAAAATGAACCCACAGATTTGAATTTAATTTGGCCTTAATACAGCTTTACAAAGGATTAGGTTAAGTTTGCAAGACACCTTTACTTTGATTCAGAGATTTGCTTGGGTTTTCCTTCAGAATCCAGAGAGCTGGCAACAGATCGCTGTGCAGTGTCCACAGACGGGTCCAGCAGTCAGGGCAGGGCAAGAGCCAACAGCTCCTGGGAAGCAGCAGAAAAAAGCACCATGGGATGTGCTGAAGAAGGGATGGAAACAGGGTGGGTGGGGTGGAAGGAGCTCTGCTCCCACCTGGGCTGGCTTGTGGGAGTAACTGTGATGAACAAACGCTTGCCTGAACCCAAAAGTAATTCTGCACCCACATCTGGGGTCTCCACGTTTAAAAAAAAAAAAAAAAAAAAAAAACAAAACAAAACATGGAACTTCTGGAGTGAGTCCAGATGAGGGTTGCAGCCATGATCCAAGGGCTGGAGCAGTTCTGCTCTGGAGATGGGCTGAGAGAGCTGAGCTTGTTCAGCCTGGAGAAGAGAAGGCTCCAGGGAGACTTCAGAGCCCCCCAGTGCCTACAGGGCACCAATCTTCTCAAATTCCTGCCATGCTTGCCCACCCCAATCCTGAAGTTTCCACGGCCTCAGAGACTTTATCTTTCGGGAAAAACACATGAGTACTTAAAGTTGGTTCAGAAGCTTCATTTGAGACCGTAGGTAATACTCTGATTTTCCTTTAAGGAGGCTGACCCAAGCAATATGCCCAATGTATCACAGAACAACTCTTCTTTTAAAGAATGAATGAATCAATCAACTGTACTCTTAGAGCTGTCAAAAGAATGAATTAGGACTGGTTAGTATGACCTAATCACCACTGATGACCTGTAGTAAGACCTAAGTCTCCTTAAGCCTGCCAACCTGTTGATGAACCTGTTCCCATTTCTGTTTTTCTCCTTACAGCCGTGCCTGGCATTGACAAAGTCACTGTCAGCACCCACAAGGATAGCCTCCCCGAATTAGGGCAGTGGGTGACAGGGACTAGTGTGACATCATCACCCAGCCCTAAGGTACAAAGGTGGCAACACAACTTGCAGAGCTGAGGACAGGATCGAGGAGAAGGAGCTTGCCCAAGGCTACTGGCGAGTTCTGGTGCCTCTGAGGCACCACAAACGCCTCTCTCTCTGTCCAAACAAGGACTGGGATGCTTTGTCAGGAGGAGAAAGGCCTGCAGCACAGACCTTCCAGGCACTGCTCCCTATCCACAATGGTGCACAACACTGCTGAGAAGTGTCCTCCTGGGAAGAAGCAAGGTGAGAGAAAAATCTCCCTCCCCACGGCTGGCAGTGGGGGAGCGGTCAAGAGCTGCAGCAAGGGGAAGCAGGAGCTCCAACAACGACCCAGGGTAGAGTCCCTCTGGCTCTCTTGGGCCAGCGGGGCCAGTCTGGCCTGTGGGCACATATGCCTCCCCTGCCCTTAAGCCAGCCCGGCAAGGCCTTGGGGACAATCCTGCACGGACATCACCCGAGCCCTGCGCAGGTGCTCACACCACTTGCCCTCTCCTCTCTCCAATGTGCAGATCCAAACAGCAGCAGCAGCAGCGGCAGCCTGTCGGAACAGCCCAGGGCAGAGCAGGCCCGGCGCCGTTCCTGGAGACAGAGAGCACAAGGCCCGGGCAGCCAGGCAGTGAAACCCATACGGCTGAACCGAGTGCCACTGCTGCGTGCCGAGACCAGCAGCCCCAGCACCGCCACTCAGGGGGTGCCAGGGCTGTCTCAAAGTGTGGTTCTGGTCAGCAGCAGCAGCAGCAGCAGCTTCCCCTGCAAAAAGCAGAGCTTGAAGAGAGGCCATCCAGAGGGCCCCACAGAGCCACAGACACTCAGGAGCCCGGCAGCAAAACACCGCCGGATCGCCCAAAGTATTGAGACCAGCAGCCCCAGCACCGCCACTCAGGGGGTGCCAGGGCTGTCCCAGACTGTGGTGCTGGTCAGCAGCAGCAGCAGCAGCAGCAGCTTCCCGTGCAAAAAGCAGAGCTTGAAAAGAGGCAATCCAGATGGCGCCACAGAGCCACAGTCACTCAGGAGCCCGGCAGCAAAACGCCGCCGGATCGACGATGTGCTGGCCCAAAGTATTGAGACCAGCAGCCCCAGCACCGCCACTCAGGGGGTGCCAGGGCTGTCCCAGGACACTCAGTCACCCAGCAGACAAGCAGCTCCATACAGACCACCCTGGCTCTTCGCTGGCTCCATGAAGGACAAACGCTCCCAGCCTGGGCCAATCCGTATGAGACACGTCCGGCGGCAACAGCGGCAGGAGAAAAAGCTGTACAGTCGGCCTGAAAACCAGAGCAGGATCAGACGAGCATCACCCTCTGGTGCTCGTCCCCCTCAGCCATCAAAATAAACTTTTCTGTTTGTTTGAACTGGGAGAGCCCACATTCCTTTTCCCAGCCTCCTGCATGCTCATGGGAATCATGTTGGAGCAGTGAAGTTGGATGAGATGATCGTAAAATCGTACAATGGTTTGGCTTGGGAGACACTTTAAATCTCATTTACTTCCACCCTCCCTGCAATAAGCAAGGACACCTTCAACTAGTCAGCTTGTTCCAAGCCCCATCCAACCTGGAATGTTTCCACAGCGTCTCTGGGCAACCTGTGGCAGAGACCACAGCATTTTTATCACCCTCATTGATAAAAAATTTCTTCCTTGAAGCTCATTTGAATCATCCCTCCTCCAGTTTAAAACCAACACCCCTTGTCTTATGGCAATAGACCCGGCTAAAATCTTTGTCCTTGTGTCCCCTTGGGCATCTCCCTGGCACCTCCCAGGACGAGGAAGCAATTAGCTTGAAGTAAAATTAGAAATCCACTGAATGCAACAAGGGCAAAACCTCTAGTTTTTCAGCTCCTGCATGTCAGGAGGTGCTGGCTCCATGAGGCTCTTGGCCAACAGCTCCTCTCCCTCCATCACCTGTGCTGAAAATGGGAGAAAATCTGTTTATCCACACCAGCACCAGCATCCCATCCTTGAGAAGCAGCAGAGCTGACAGGTAAAGGTTGCTCTGGGGAGAACGGAGGACCACCTCACTCACAGAGCAGCGTGTATTTTGTTTAAAAAATAGCCAGCACCCTCCCGTTCTCTGCAAATGGTACACAAAAAGTTTATAAAGTATTTAAAAATTGACCAAGTTTTGGAGAAGATGCAGGTCAGACTAGACGAGGCTGGAAAAGACTGTACAAGTGACAGTTCTCCGGGGAAGGTTAGTAGGAAATCCCTTCTTTCTGCTATTAAAATCTCAGGCTGTTGCCATCAGACACTCAAGCCACAAGAGAAAAGTGCTTCAGCACCAGCATCCAACTGAGCATCTGTTTGATCCACCTCAGTGGAAAGCCATCACTTTGCAAGGAGAATTCACATTTGGAGTTACACACAACATACTTCTTTCTGTCTGGAAGTGCTACCGGTTTTGCTACCCAGCATTTCATATTAAATTGTGGAAGTATTTTAAATGAAAGGGGAATGAAAACTCGTGGTATTTAAAGAAAAACTGGCTGGAAAAGTCTCAGATTTGTTCCATTCTGAAAGGGAACCAAGGTACCATGAGTCCTAAAAGACTCACCAGCTCTCTCAAACAAACGAGGAATAAAGCCTAAGAGGAAAATGAACCCACAGATTTGAATTTAATTTGGCCTTAATACAGCTTTACAAAGGATTAGGTTAAGTTTGCAAGACACCTTTACTTTGATTCAGAGATTTGCTTGGGTTTTCCTTCAGAATCCAGAGAGCTGGCAACAGATCGCTGTGCAGTGTCCACAGACGGGTCCAGCAGTCAGGGCAGGGCAAGAGCCAACAGCTCCTGGGAAGCAGCAGAAAAAAGCACCATGGGATGTGCTGAAGAAGGGATGGAAACAGGGTGGGTGGGGTGGAAGGAGCTCTGCTCCCACCTGGGCTGGCTTGTGGGAGTAACTGTGATGAACAAACGCTTGCCTGAACCCAAAAGTAATTCTGCACCCACATCTGGGGTCTCCACGTTTAAAAAAAAAAAAAAATACAAAAAAAAACAAAACATGGAACTTCTGGAGTGAGTCCAGAGGAGGGTTGCAGCCATGATCCAAGGGCTGGAGCAGTTCTGCTCTGGAGATGGGCTGAGAGAGCTGAGCTTGTTCAGCCTGGAGAAGAGAAGGCTCCAGGGAGACTTCAGAGCCCCCCAGTGCCTACAGGGCACCAATCTTCTCAAATTCCTGCCATGCTTGCCCACCCCAATCCTGAACTTTCCACGGCCTCAGAGACTTTATCTTTCGGGAAAAACACATGAGTACTTAAAGTTGGTTCAGAAGCTTCATTTGAGACCGTAGGTAATACTCTGATTTTCCTTTAAGGAGGCTGACCCAAGCAATATGCCCAATGTATCACAGAACAACTCTTCTTTTAAAGAATGAATGAATCAATCAACTGTACTCTTAGAGCTGTCAAAAGAATGAATTAGGACTGGTTAGTATGACCTAATCACCACTGATGACCTGTAGTAAGACCTAAGTCTCCTTAAGCCCGCCAACCTGTTGATGAACCTGTTCCCATTTCTGTTTTTCTCCTTACAGCCGTGCCTGGCATTGACAAAGTCACTGTCAGCACCCACAAGGATAGCCTCCCCGAATTAGGGCAGTGGGTGACAGGGACTAGTGTGACATCATCACCCAGCCCTAAGGTACAAAGGTGGCAACACAACTTGCAGAGCTGAGGACAGGATCGAGGAGAAGGAGCTTGCCCAAGGCTACTGGCGAGTTCTGGTGCCTCTGAGGCACCACAAACGCCTCTCTCTCTGTCCAAACAAGGACTGGGATGCTTTGTCAGGAGGAGAAAGGCCTGCAGCACAGACCTTCCAGGCACTGCTCCCTATCCACAATGGTGCACAACACTGCTGAGAAGTGTCCTCCTGGGAAGAAGCAAGGTGAGAGAAAAATCTCCCTCCCCACGGCTGGCAGTGGGGGAGCGGTCAAGAGCTGCAGCAAGGGGAAGCAGGAGCTCCAACAACGACCCAGGGTAGAGTCCCTCTGGCTCTCTTGGGCCAGCGGGGCCAGGCTGGCCTGTGGGCACATATGCCTCCCCTGCCCTTAAGCCAGCCCGGCAAGGCCTTGGGGACAATCCTGCACGGACATCACCCGAGCCCTGCGCAGGTGCTCACACCACTTGCCCTCTCCTCTCTCCAATGTGCAGATCCAAACAGCAGCAGCAGCAGCGGCAGCCTGTCGGGACAGCCCAGGGCGGAGCAGGCCAGGCGCCGTTCCTGGAGACAGAGAGCACAAGGCCCGGGCAGCCGGGCAGTGAAACCCATACGGCTGAACCGAGTGCCACTGCTGCGTGCCGAGACCAGCAGCCCCAGCACCGCCACTCAGGGGGTGCCAGGGCTGTCTCAAAGTGTGGTTCTGGTCAGCAGCAGCAGCAGCAGCAGCTTCCCCTGCAAAAAGCAGAGCTTGAAGAGAGGCCATCCAGAGGGCCCCACAGAGCCACAGACACTCAGGAGCCCGGCAGCAAAACACCGCCGGATCGCCCAAAGTATTGAGACCAGCAGCCCCAGCACCGCCACGCAGGGGGTGCCAGGGCTGTCCCAGGCTGTGGTGCTGGTCAGCAGCAGCAGCAGCAGCAGCTTCCCGTGCAAAAAGCAGAGCTTGAAGAGAGGCCATCCAGAGGGCGTGACGGAGCCACAGTCACTCAGGAGCCCGGCAGCAAAACGCCGCCGGATCGACGATGTGCTGGCCCAAAATATTGAGACCAGCAGCCCCAGCACTGCCACTCAGGGGGTGCCAGGGCTGTCTCAAAGTGTGGTTCTGGTCAGAAGCAGCAGCAGCAGCAGCTTCCCCTGCAAAAAGCAGAGCTTGAACAGAGGCCATCCAGAGGGTGCCACAGAGCCACAGACACTCAGGAGCCCGGCAGCAAAACACCGCCGGATCGCCCAAAGTATTGAGACCAGCAGCCCCAGCACCGCCACGCAGGGGGTGCCAGGGCTGTCCCAGGCTGTGGTGCTGGTCAGCAGCAGCAGCAGCAGCAGCAGCTTCCCCTGCAAAAAGCAGAGCTTGAAAAGAGGCCATCCAGACGGCGTCACAGAGCCACAGACACTCAGGAGCCCGGCAGCAAAACGTCGCCGAATCGACGATGTGCTGGCCCAAAGTATTGAGACCAGCAGCCCCAGCACCGCCACTCAGGGGGTGCCAGGGCTGTCCCAGGACACTCAGTCACCCAGCAGACAAGCAGCTCCATACAGACCACCCTGGCTCTTCGCTGGCTCCATGAAGGACAAACGCTCCCAGCCTGGGCCAATCCGTATGAGACACGTCCGGCGGCAACAGCGGCAGGAGAAAAAGCTGTACAGTCGGCCTGAAAACCAGAGCAGGATCAGACGAGCATCACCCTCTGGTGCTCGTCCCCCTCAGCCATCAAAATAAACTTTTCTGTTTGTTTGAACTGGGAGAGCCCACATTCCTTTTCCCAGCCTCCTGCATGCTCATGGGAATCATGTTGGAGCAGTGAAGTTGGATGAGATGATCGTAAAATCGTACAATGGTTTGGCTTGGGAGACACTTTAAATCTCATTTACTTCCACCCTCCCTGCAATAAGCAAGGACACCTTCAACTAGTCAGCTTGTTCCAAGCCCCATCCAACCTGGAATGTTTCCACAGCGTCTCTGGGCAACCTGTGGCAGAGACCACAGCATTTTTATCACCCTCATTGATAAAAAATTTCTTCCTTGAAGCTCATTTGAATCATCCCTCCTCCAGTTTAAAACCAACACCCCTTGTCTTATGGCAATAGACCCTGCTAAAATCTTTGTCCTTGTGTCCCCTTGGGCATCTCCCTGGCACCTCCCAGGACGAGGAAGCAATTAGCTTGAAGTAAAATTAGAAATCCACTGAATGCAACAAGGGCAAAACCTCTAGTTTTTCAGCTCCTGCATGTCAGGAGGTGCTGGCACCATGAGGCTCTTGGCCAACAGCTCCTCTCCCTCCATCACCTGTGCTGAAAATGGGAGAAAATCTGTTTATCCACACCAGCACCAGCATCCCATCCTTGAGAAGCAGCAGAGCTGACAGGTAAAGGTTGCTCTGGGGAGAACGGAGGACCACCTCACTCACAGAGCAGCGTGTATTTTGTGAAAAAAATAGCCAGCACCCTCCTGTTCTCTGCAAATGGTACACAAAAAGTTTAAAAAGTGTTTAAAAACTGACCAAGTTTTGGAGAAGATGCAGGTCAGACTAGACGAGGCTGGAAAAGACTGTACAAGTGACAGTTCTCCGGGGAAGGTTAGTAGGAAATCCCTTCTTTCTGCTATTAAAATCTCAGGCTGTTGCCATCAGACACTCAAGCCACAAGAGAAAAGTGCTTCAGCACCAGCATCCAACTGAGCATCTGTTTGATCCACCTCAGTGGAAAGCCATCACTTTGCAAGGAGAATTCACATTTGGAGTTACACACAACATACTTCTTTCTGTCTGGAAGTGCTACCGGTTTTGCTACCCAGCATTTCATATTAAATTGTGGAAGTATTTTAAATGAAAGGGGAATGAAAACTCGTGGTATTTAAAGAAAAACTGGCTGGAAAAGTCTCAGATTTGTTCCATTCTGAAAGGGAACCAAGGTACCATGAGTCCTAAAAGACTCACCAGCTCTCTCAAACAAACGAGGAATAAAGCCTAAGAGGAAAATGAACCCACAGATTTGAATTTAATTTGGCCTTAATACAGCTTTACAAAGGATTAGGTTAAGTTTGCAAGACACCTTTACTTTGATTCAGAGATTTGCTTGGGTTTTCCTTCAGAATCCAGAGAGCTGGCAACAGATCGCTGTGCAGTGTCCACAGACGGGTCCAGCAGTCAGGGCAGGGCAAGAGCCAACAGCTCCTGGGAAGCAGCAGAAAAAAGCACCATGGGATGTGCTGAAGAAGGGATGGAAACAGGGTGGGTGGGGTGGAAGGAGCTCTGCTCCCACCTGGGCTGGCTTGTGGGAGTAACTGTGATGAACAAACGCTTGCCTGAACCCAAAAGTAATTCTGCACCCACATCTGGGGTCTCCAGGATAAAAAAAAACAAAAAATAAAAAAAAATAAAACAAACAAAAAAAAACCCAAAAACATGGAACTTCTGGAGTGACTCCAGAGGAGGGTTGCAGCCATGATCCAAGGGCTGGAGCAGTTCTGCTCTGGAGATGGGCTGAGAGAGCTGAGCTTGTTCAGCCTGGAGAAGAGAAGGCTCCAGGGAGACTTCAGAGCCCCCCAGTGCCTACAGGGCACCAATCTTCTCAAATTCCTGCCATGCTTGCCCACCCCAATCCTGAACTTTCCACGGCCTCAGAGACTTTATCTTTCGGGAAAAACACATGAGTACTTAAAGTTGGTTCAGAAGCTTCATTTGAGACCGTAGGTAATACTCTGATTTTCCTTTAAGGAGGCTGACCCAAGCAATATGCCCAATGTATCACAGAACAACTCTTCTTTTAAAGAATGAATGAATCAATCAACTGTACTCTTAGAGCTGTCAAAAGAATGACTTAGGACTGGTTAGTATGACCTAATCACCACTGATGACCTGTAGTAAGACCTAAGTCTACTTAAGCCCGCCAACCTGTTGATGAACCTGTTCCCATTTCTGTTTTTCTCCTTACAGCCGTGCCTGGCATTGACAAAGTCACTGTCAGCACCCACAAGGATAGCCTCCCTGAATTAGGGCAGTGGGTGACAGGGACTAGTGTGACATCATCACCCAGCCCTAAGGTACAAAGGTGGCAACACAACTTGCAGAGCTGAGGACAGGATCGAGGAGAAGGAGCTTGCCCAAGGCTACTGGCGAGTTCTGGTGCCTCTGAGGCACCACAAACGCCTCTCTCTCTGTCCAAACAAGGACTGGGATGCTTTGTCAGGAGGAGAAAGGCCTGCAGCACAGACCTTCCAGGCACTGCTCCCTATCCACAATGGTGCACAACACTGCTGAGAAGTGTCCTCCTGGGAAGAAGCAAGGTGAGAGCAAAATCTCCCTCCCCACGGCTGGCAGTGGGGGAGCGGTCAAGAGCTGCAGCAAGGGGAAGCAGGAGCTCCAACAACGACCCAGGGTAGAGTCCCTCTGGCTCTCTTGGGCCAGCGGGGCCAGGCTGGCCTGTGGGCACATATGCCTCCCCTGCCATTAAGCCAGCCCGGCAAGGCCTTGGGGACAATCCTGCACGGACATCACCCGAGCCCTGCGCAGGTGCTCACACCACTTGCCCTCTCCTCTCTCCAATGTGCAGATCCAAACAGCAGCAGCAGCAGCAGCGGCCTGTCGGAACAGCCCAGGGCGGAGCAGGCCCGGCGCCGTTCCTGGAGACAGAGAGCACAAGGCCCGTGCAGCCGGGCAGTGAAACACATACGGCTGAACCGAGTGCCACTGCTGCGTGCTGAGACCAGCAGCCCCAGCACCAGCACTCAGGGGGTGCCAGGGCTGTCCCAGGCTGTGGTGCTGGTCAGCAGCAGCAGCAGCAGCAGCTTCCCGTGCAAAAAGCAGAGCTTGAAGAGAGGCCATCCAGAGGGCGTGACGGAGCCACAGTCACTCAGGAGCCCGGCAGCAAAACGCCGCCGGATCGACGATGTGCTGGCCCAAAATATTGAGACCAGCAGCCCCAGCACTGCCACTCAGGGGGTGCCAGGGCTGTCTCAAAGTGTGGTTCTGGTCAGAAGCAGCAGCAGCAGCAGCTTCCCCTGCAAAAAGCAGAGCTTGAACAGAGGCCATCCAGAGGGTGCCACAGAGCCACAGACACTCAGGAGCCCGGCAGCAAAACACCGCCGGATCGCCCAAAGTATTGAGACCAGCAGCCCCAGCACCGCCACGCAGGGGGTGCCAGGGCTGTCCCAGGCTGTGGTGCTGGTCAGCAGCAGCAGCAGCAGCAGCAGCTTCCCCTGCAAAAAGCAGAGCTTGAAAAGAGGCCATCCAGACGGCGTCACAGAGCCACAGACACTCAGGAGCCCGGCAGCAAAACGTCGCCGAATCGACGATGTGCTGGCCCAAAGTATTGAGACCAGCAGCCCCAGCACCGCCACTCAGGGGGTGCCAGGGCTGTCCCAGGACACTCAGTCACCCAGCAGACAAGCAGCTCCATACAGACCACCCTGGCTCTTCGCTGGCTCCATGAAGGACAAACGCTCCCAGCCTGGGCCAATCCGTATGAGACACGTCCGGCGGCAACAGCGGCAGGAGAAAAAGCTGTACAGTCGGCCTGAAAACCAGAGCAGGATCAGACGAGCATCACCCTCTGGTGCTCGTCCCCCTCAGCCATCAAAATAAACTTTTCTGTTTGTTTGAACTGGGAGAGCCCACATTCCTTTTCCCAGCCTCCTGCATGCTCATGGGAATCATGTTGGAGCAGTGAAGTTGGATGAGATGATCGTAAAATCGTACAATGGTTTGGCTTGGGAGACACTTTAAATCTCATTTACTTCCACCCTCCCTGCAATAAGCAAGGACACCTTCAACTAGTCAGCTTGTTCCAAGCCCCATCCAACCTGGAATGTTTCCACAGCGTCTCTGGGCAACCTGTGGCAGAGACCACAGCATTTTTATCACCCTCATTGATAAAAAATTTCTTCCTTGAAGCTCATTTGAATCATCCCTCCTCCAGTTTAAAACCAACACCCCTTGTCTTATGGCAATAGACCCGGCTAAAATCTTTGTCCTTGTGTCCCCTTGGGCATCTCCCTGGCACCTCCCAGGACGAGGAAGCAATTAGCTTGAAGTAAAATTAGAAATCCACTGAATGCAACAAGGGCAAAACCTCTAGTTTTTCAGCTCCTGCATGTCAGGAGGTGCTGGCACCATGAGGCTCTTGGCCAACAGCTCCTCTCCCTCCATCACCTGTGCTGAAAATGGGAGAAAATCTGTTTATCCACACCAGCACCAGCATCCCATCCTTGAGAAGCAGCAGACCTGACAGGTAAAGGTTGCTCTGGGGAGAACGGAGGACCACCTCACTCACAGAGCAGCGTGTATTTTGTGAAAAAAATAGCCAGCACCCTCCCGTTCTCTGCAAATGGTACACAAAAAGTTTATAAAGTATTTAAAAATTGACCAAGTTTTGGAGAAGATGCAGGTCAGACTAGACGAGGCTGGAAAAGACTGTACAAGTGACAGTTCTCCGGGGAAGGTTAGTAGGAAATCCCTTCTTTCTGCTATTAAAATCTCAGGCTGTTGCCATCAGACACTCAAGCCACAAGAGAAAAGTGCTTCAGCACCAGCATCCAACTGAGCATCTGTTTGATCCACCTCAGTGGAAAGCCATCACTTTGCAAGGAGAATTCACTTTTGGAGTTACACACAACATACTTCTTTCTGTCTGGAAGTGCTACCGGTTTTGCTACCCAGCATTTCATATTAAATTGTGGAAGTATTTTAAATGAAAGGGGAATGAAAACTCGTGGTATTTAAAGAAAAACTGGCTGGAAAAGTCTCAGATTTGTTCCATTCTGAAAGGGAACCAAGGTACCATGAGTCCTAAAAGACTCACCAGCTCTCTCAAACAAACGAGGAATAAAGCCTAAGAGGAAAATGAACCCACAGATTTGAATTTAATTTGGCCTTAATACAGCTTTACAAAGGATTAGGTTAAGTTTGCAAGACACCTTTACTTTGATTCAGAGATTTGCTTGGGTTTTCCTTCAGAATCCAGAGAGCTGGCAACAGATCGCTGTGCAGTGTCCACAGACGGGTCCAGCAGTCAGGGCAGGGCAAGAGCCAACAGCTCCTGGGAAGCAGCAGAAAAAAGCACCATGGGATGTGCTGAAGAAGGGATGGAAACAGGGTGGGTGGGGTGGAAGGAGCTCTGCTCCCACCTGGGCTGGCTTGTGGGAGTAACTGTGATGAACAAACGCTTGCCTGAACCCAAAAGTAATTCTGCACCCACATCTGGGGTCTCCAGGAGAAAAAAAAACAAAAAATAAAAAAAAATAAAACAAACAAAAAAAAAACCCAAAAACATGGAACTTCTGGAGTGACTCCAGAGGAGGGTTGCAGCCATGATCCAAGGGCTGGAGCAGTTCTGCTCTGGAGATGGGCTGAGAGAGCTGAGCTTGTTCAGCCTGGAGAAGAGAAGGCTCCAGGGAGACTTCAGAGCCCCCCAGTGCCTACAGGGCACCAATCTTCTCAAATTCCTGCCATGCTTGCCCACCCCAATCCTGAAGTTTCCACGGCCTCAGAGACTTTATCTTTCGGGAAAAACACATGAGTACTTAAAGTTGGTTCAGAAGCTTCATTTGAGACCGTAGGTAATACTCTGATTTTCCTTTAAGGAGGCTGACCCAAGCAATATGCCCAATGTATCACAGAACAACTCTTCTTTTAAAGAATGAATGAATCAATCAACTGTACTCTTAGAGCTGTCAAAAGAATGACTTAGGACTGGTTAGTATGACCTAATCACCACTGATGACCTGTAGTAAGACCTAAGTCTCCTTAAGCCCGCCAACCTGTTGATGAACCTGTTCCCATTTCTGTTTTTCTCCTTACAGCCGTGCCTGGCATTGACAAAGTCACTGTCAGCACCCACAAGGATAGCCTCCCTGAATTAGGGCAGTGGGTGACAGGGACTAGTGTGACATCATCACCCAGCCCTAAGGTACAAAGGTGGCAACACAACTTGCAGAGCTGAGGACAGGATCGAGGAGAAGGAGCTTGCCCAAGGCTACTGGCGAGTTCTGGTGCCTCTGAGGCACCACAAACGCCTCTCTCTCTGTCCAAACAAGGACTGGGATGCTTTGTCAGGAGGAGAAAGGCCTGCAGCACAGACCTTCCAGGCACTGCTCCCTATCCACAATGGTGCACAACACTGCTGAGAAGTGTCCTCCTGGGAAGAAGCAAGGTGAGAGAAAAATCTCCCTCCCCACGGCTGGCAGTGGGGGAGCGGTCAAGAGCTGCAGCAAGGGGAAGCAGGAGCTCCAACAACGACCCAGGGTAGAGTCCCTCTGGCTCTCTTGGGCCAGCGGGGCCAGGCTGGCCTGTGGGCACATATGCCTCCCCTGCCATTAAGCCAGCCCGGCAAGGCCTTGGGGACAATCCTGCACGGACATCACCCGAGCCCTGCGCAGGTGCTCACACCACTTGCCCTCTCCTCTCTCCAATGTGCAGATCCAAACAGCAGCAGCAGCAGCAGCGGCCTGTCGGAACAGCCCAGGGCGGAGCAGGCCCGGCGCCGTTCCTGGAGACAGAGAGCACAAGGCCCGTGCAGCCGGGCAGTGAAACACATACGGCTGAACCGAGTGCCACTGCTGCGTGCTGAGACCAGCAGCCCCAGCACCGGCACTCAGGGGGTGCCAGGGCTGTCCCAGGCTGTGGTGCTGGTCAGCAGCAGCAGCAGCAGCAGCTTCCCGTGCAAAAAGCAGAGCTTGAAGAGAGGCCATCCAGAGGGCGTGACGGAGCCACAGTCACTCAGGAGCCCGGCAGCAAAACGCCGCCGGATCGACGATGTGCTGGCCCAAAATATTGAGACCAGCAGCCCCAGCACTGCCACTCAGGGGGTGCCAGGGCTGTCTCAAAGTGTGGTTCTGGTCAGAAGCAGCAGCAGCAGCAGCTTCCCCTGCAAAAAGCAGAGCTTGAACAGAGGCCATCCAGAGGGCCCCACAGAGCCACAGACACTCAGGAGCCCGGCAGCAAAACACCGCCGGATCGCCCAAAGTATTGAGACCAGCAGCCCCAGCACCGCCACTCAGGGGGTGCCAGGGCTGTCCCAGACTGTGGTGCTGGTCAGCAGCAGCAGCAGCAGCAGCAGCTTCCCGTGCAAAAAGCAGAGCTTGAAAAGAGGCCATCCAGACGGCGCCACAGAGCCACAGTCACTCAGGAGCCCGGCAGCAAAACGCCGCCGGATCGACGATGTGCTGGCCCAAAGTATTGAGACCAGCAGCCCCAGCACCGCCACTCAGGGGGTGCCAGGGCTGTCCCAGGACACTCAGTCACCCAGCAGACAAGCAGCTCCATACAGACCACCCTGGCTCTTCGCTGGCTCCATGAAGGACAAACGCTCCCAGCCTGGGCCAATCCGTATGAGACACGTCCGGCGGCAACAGCGGCAGGAGAAAAAGCTGTACAGTCGGCCTGAAAACCAGAGCAGGATCAGACGAGCATCACCCTCTGGTGCTCGTCCCCCTCAGCCATCAAAATAAACTTTTCTGTTTGTTTGAACTGGGAGAGCCCACATTCCTTTTCCCAGCCTCCTGCATGCTCATGGGAATCATGTTGGAGCAGTGAAGTTGGATGAGATGATCGTAAAATCGTACAATGGTTTGGCTTGGGAGACACTTTAAATCTCATTTACTTCCACCCTCCCTGCAATAAGCAAGGACACCTTCAACTAGTCAGCTTGTTCCAAGCCCCATCCAACCTGGAATGTTTCCACAGCGTCTCTGGGCAACCTGTGGCAGAGACCACAGCATTTTTATCACCCTCATTGATTAAAAATTTCTTCCTTGAAGCTCATTTGAATCATCCCTCCTCCAGTTTAAAACCAACACCCCTTGTCTTATGGCAATAGACCCTGCTAAAATCTTTGTCCTTGTGTCCCCTTGGGCATCTCCCTGGCACCTCCCAGGACGAGGAAGCAATTAGCTTGAAGTAAAATTAGAAATCCACTGAATGCAACAAGGGCAAAACCTCTAGTTTTTCAGCTCCTGCATGTCAGGAGGTGCTGGCACCATGAGGCTCTTGGCCAACAGCTCCTCTCCCTCCATCACCTGTGCTGAAAATGGGAGAAAATCTGTTTATCCACACCAGCACCAGCATCCCATCCTTGAGAAGCAGCAGAGCTGACAGGTAAAGGTTGCTCTGGGGAGAACGGAGGACCACCTCACTCACAGAGCAGTGTGTATTTTGTGAAAAAAATAGCCAGCACCCTCCCGTTCTATGCAAATGGTACACAAAAAGTTTAAAAAGTATTTAAAAATTGACCAAGTTTTGGAGAAGATGCAGGTCAGACTAGACGAGGCTGGAAAAGACTGTACAAGTGACAGTTCTCCGGGGAAGGTTAGTAGGAAATCCCTTCTTTCTGCTATTAAAATCTCAGGCTGTTGCCATCAGACACTCAAGCCACAAGAGAAAAGTGCTTCAGCACCAGCATCCAACTGAGCATCTGTTTGATCCACCTCAGTGGAAAGCCATCACTTTGCAAGGAGAATTCACATTTGGAGTTACACACAACATACTTCTTTCTGTCTGGAAGTGCTACCGGTTTTGCTACCCAGCATTTCATATTAAATTGTGGAAGTATTTTAAATGAAAGGGGAATGAAAACTCGTGGTATTTAAAGAAAAACTGGCTGGAAAAGTCTCAGATTTGTTCCATTCTGAAAGGGAACCAAGGTACCATGAGTCCTAAAAGACTCACCAGCTCTCTCAAACAAACGAGGAATAAAGCCTAAGAGGAAAATGAACCCACAGATTTGAATTTAATTTGGCCTTAATACAGCTTTACAAAGGATTAGGTTAAGTTTGCAAGACACCTTTACTTTGATTCAGAGATTTGCTTGGGTTTTCCTTCAGAATCCAGAGAGCTGGCAACAGATCGCTGTGCAGTGTCCACAGACGGGTCCAGCAGTCAGGGCAGGGCAAGAGCCAACAGCTCCTGGGAAGCAGCAGAAAAAAGCACCATGGGATGTGCTGAAGAAGGGATGGAAACAGGGTGGGTGGGGTGGAAGGAGCTCTGCTCCCACCTGGGCTGGCTTGTGGGAGTAACTGTGATGAACAAACGCTTGCCTGAACCCAAAAGTAATTCTGCACCCACATCTGGGGTCTCCAGGATAAAAAAAAACAAAAAATAAAAAAAAATAAAACAAACAAAAAAAAACCCAAAAACATGGAACTTCTGGAGTGAGTCCAGAGGAGGGTTGCAGCCATGATCCAAGGGCTGGAGCAGTTCTGCTCTGGAGATGGGCTGAGAGAGCTGAGCTTGTTCAGCCTGGAGAAGAGAAGGCTCCAGGGAGACTTCAGAGCCCCCCAGTGCCTACAGGGCACCAATCTTCTCAAATTCCTGCCATGCTTGCCCACCCCAATCCTGAACTTTCCACGGCCTCAGAGACTTTATCTTTCGGGAAAAACACATGAGTACTTAAAGTTGGTTCAGAAGCTTCATTTGAGACCGTAGGTAATACTCTGATTTTCCTTTAAGGAGGCTGACCCAAGCAATATGCCCAATGTATCACAGAACAACTCTTCTTTTAAAGAATGAATGAATCAATCAACTGTACTCTTAGAGCTGTCAAAAGAATGACTTAGGACTGGTTAGTATGACCTAATCACCACTGATGACCTGTAGTAAGACCTAAGTCTACTTAAGCCCGCCAACCTGTTGATGAACCTGTTCCCATTTCTGTTTTTCTCCTTACAGCCGTGCCTGGCATTGACAAAGTCACTGTCAGCACCCACAAGGATAGCCTCCCTGAATTAGGGCAGTGGGTGACAGGGACTAGTGTGACATCATCACCCAGCCCTAAGGTACAAAGGTGGCAACACAACTTGCAGAGCTGAGGACAGGATCGAGGAGAAGGAGCTTGCCCAAGGCTACTGGCGAGTTCTGGTGCCTCTGAGGCACCACAAACGCCTCTCTCTCTGTCCAAACAAGGACTGGGATGCTTTGTCAGGAGGAGAAAGGCCTGCAGCACAGACCTTCCAGGCACTGCTCCCTATCCACAATGGTGCACAACACTGCTGAGAAGTGTCCTCCTGGGAAGAAGCAAGGTGAGAGCAAAATCTCCCTCCCCACGGCTGGCAGTGGGGGAGCGGTCAAGAGCTGCAGCAAGGGGAAGCAGGAGCTCCAACAACGACCCAGGGTAGACTCCCTCTGGCTCTCTTGGGCCAGCGGGGCCAGGCTGGCCTGTGGGCACATATGCCTCCCCTGCCATTAAGCCAGCCCGGCAAGGCCTTGGGGACAATCCTGCACGGACATCACCCGAGCCCTGCGCAGGTGCTCACACCACTTGCCCTCTCCTCTCTCCAATGTGCAGATCCAAACAGCAGCAGCAGCAGCAGCGGCCTGTCGGAACAGCCCAGGGCGGAGCAGGCCCGGCGCCGTTCCTGGAGACAGAGAGCACAAGGCCCGTGCAGCCGGGCAGTGAAACACATACGGCTGAACCGAGTGCCACTGCTGCGTGCTGAGACCAGCAGCCCCAGCACCAGCACTCAGGGGGTGCCAGGGCTGTCCCAGGCTGTGGTGCTGGTCAGCAGCAGCAGCAGCAGCAGCTTCCCGTGCAAAAAGCAGAGCTTGAAGAGAGGCCATCCAGAGGGCGTGACGGAGCCACAGTCACTCAGGAGCCCGGCAGCAAAACGCCGCCGGATCGACGATGTGCTGGCCCAAAATATTGAGACCAGCAGCCCCAGCACTGCCACTCAGGGGGTGCCAGGGCTGTCTCAAAGTGTGGTTCTGGTCAGAAGCAGCAGCAGCAGCAGCTTCCCCTGCAAAAAGCAGAGCTTGAACAGAGGCCATCCAGAGGGTGCCACAGAGCCACAGACACTCAGGAGCCCGGCAGCAAAACACCGCCGGATCGCCCAAAGTATTGAGACCAGCAGCCCCAGCACCGCCACGCAGGGGGTGCCAGGGCTGTCCCAGGCTGTGGTGCTGGTCAGCAGCAGCAGCAGCAGCAGCAGCTTCCCCTGCAAAAAGCAGAGCTTGAAAAGAGGCCATCCAGAGGGCGTCACAGAGCCACAGACACTCAGGAGCCCGGCAGCAAAACGTCGCCGAATCGACGATGTGCTGGCCCAAAGTATTGAGACCAGCAGCCCCAGCACCGCCACTCAGGGGGTGCCAGGGCTGTCCCAGGACACTCAGTCACCCAGCAGACAAGCAGCTCCATACAGACCACCCTGGCTCTTCGCTGGCTCCATGAAGGACAAACGCTCCCAGCCTGGGCCAATCCGTATGAGACACGTCCGGCGGCAACAGCGGCAGGAGAAAAAGCTGTACAGTCGGCCTGAAAACCAGAGCAGGATCAGACGAGCATCACCCTCTGGTGCTTGTCCCCCTCAGCCATCAAAATAAACTTTTCTGTTTGTTTGAACTGGGAGAGCCCACATTCCTTTTCCCAGCCTCCTGCATGCTCATGGGAATCATGTTGGAGCAGTGAAGTTGGATGAGATGATCGTAAAATCGTACAATGGTTTGGCTTGGGAGACACTTTAAATCTCATTTACTTCCACCCTCCCTGCAATAAGCAAGGACACCTTCAACTAGTCAGCTTGTTCCAAGCCCCATCCAACCTGGAATGTTTCCACAGCGTCTCTGGGCAACCTGTGGCAGAGACCACAGCATTTTTATCACCCTCATTGATAAAAAATTTCTTCCTTGAAGCTCATTTGAATCATCCCTCCTCCAGTTTAAAACCAACACCCCTTGTCTTATGGCAATAGACCCGGCTAAAATCTTTGTCCTTGTGTCCCCTTGGGCATCTCCCTGGCACCTCCCAGGACGAGGAAGCAATTAGCTTGAAGTAAAATTAGAAATCCACTGAATGCAACAAGGGCAAAACCTCTAGTTTTTCAGCTCCTGCATGTCAGGAGGTGCTGGCACCATGAGGCTCTTGGCCAACAGCTCCTCTCCCTCCATCACCTGTGCTGAAAATGGGAGAAAATCTGTTTATCCACACCAGCACCAGCATCCCATCCTTGAGAAGCAGCAGACCTGACAGGTAAAGGTTGCTCTGGGGAGAACGGAGGACCACCTCACTCACAGAGCAGCGTGTATTTTGTGAAAAAAATAGCCAGCACCCTCCCGTTCTCTGCAAATGGTACACAAAAAGTTTATAAAGTATTTAAAAATTGACCAAGTTTTGGAGAAGATGCAGGTCAGACTAGACGAGGCTGGAAAAGACTGTACAAGTGACAGTTCTCCGGGGAAGGTTAGTAGGAAATCCCTTCTTTCTGCTATTAAAATCTCAGGCTGTTGCCATCAGACACTCAAGCCACAAGAGAAAAGTGCTTCAGCACCAGCATCCAACTGAGCATCTGTTTGATCCACCTCAGTGGAAAGCCATCACTTTGCAAGGAGAATTCACTTTTGGAGTTACACACAACATACTTCTTTCTGTCTGGAAGTGCTACCGGTTTTGCTACCCAGCATTTCATATTAAATTGTGGAAGTATTTTAAATGAAAGGGGAATGAAAACTCGTGGTATTTAAAGAAAAACTGGCTGGAAAAGTCTCAGATTTGTTCCATTCTGAAAGGGAACCAAGGTACCATGAGTCCTAAAAGACTCACCAGCTCTCTCAAACAAACGAGGAATAAAGCCTAAGAGGAAAATGAACCCACAGATTTGAATTTAATTTGGCCTTAATACAGCTTTACAAAGGATTAGGTTAAGTTTGCAAGACACCTTTACTTTGATTCAGAGATTTGCTTGGGTTTTCCTTCAGAATCCAGAGAGCTGGCAACAGATCGCTGTGCAGTGTCCACAGACGGGTCCAGCAGTCAGGGCAGGGCAAGAGCCAACAGCTCCTGGGAAGCAGCAGAAAAAAGCACCATGGGATGTGCTGAAGAAGGGATGGAAACAGGGTGGGTGGGGTGGAAGGAGCTCTGCTCCCACCTGGGCTGGCTTGTGGGAGTAACTGTGATGAACAAACGCTTGCCTGAACCCAAAAGTAATTCTGCACCCACATCTGGGGTCTCCAGGAGAAAAAAAAACAAAAAATAAAAAAAAATAAAACAAACAAAAAAAAAACCCAAAAACATGGAACTTCTGGAGTGACTCCAGAGGAGGGTTGCAGCCATGATCCAAGGGCTGGAGCAGTTCTGCTCTGGAGATGGGCTGAGAGAGCTGAGCTTGTTCAGCCTGGAGAAGAGAAGGCTCCAGGGAGACTTCAGAGCCCCCCAGTGCCTACAGGGCACCAATCTTCTCAAATTCCTGCCATGCTTGCCCACCCCAATCCTGAAGTTTCCACGGCCTCAGAGACTTTATCTTTCGGGAAAAACACATGAGTACTTAAAGTTGGTTCAGAAGCTTCATTTGAGACCGTAGGTAATACTCTGATTTTCCTTTAAGGAGGCTGACCCAAGCAATATGCCCAATGTATCACAGAACAACTCTTCTTTTAAAGAATGAATGAATCAATCAACTGTACTCTTAGAGCTGTCAAAAGAATGACTTAGGACTGGTTAGTATGACCTAATCACCACTGATGACCTGTAGTAAGACCTAAGTCTCCTTAAGCCCGCCAACCTGTTGATGAACCTGTTCCCATTTCTGTTTTTCTCCTTACAGCCGTGCCTGGCATTGACAAAGTCACTGTCAGCACCCACAAGGATAGCCTCCCTGAATTAGGGCAGTGGGTGACAGGGACTAGTGTGACATCATCACCCAGCCCTAAGGTACAAAGGTGGCAACACAACTTGCAGAGCTGAGGACAGGATCGAGGAGAAGGAGCTTGCCCAAGGCTACTGGCGAGTTCTGGTGCCTCTGAGGCACCACAAACGCCTCTCTCTCTGTCCAAACAAGGACTGGGATGCTTTGTCAGGAGTAGAAAGGCCTGCAGCACAGACCTTCCAGGCACTGCTCCCTATCCACAATGGTGCACAACACTGCTGAGAAGTGTCCTCCTGGGAAGAAGCAAGGTGAGAGAAAAATCTCCCTCCCCACGGCTGGCAGTGGGGGAGCGGTCAAGAGCTGCAGCAAGGGGAAGCAGGAGCTCCAACAACGACCCAGGGTAGAGTCCCTCTGGCTCTCTTGGGCCAGCGGGGCCAGGCTGGCCTGTGGGCACATATGCCTCCCCTGCCATTAAGCCAGCCCGGCAAGGCCTTGGGGACAATCCTGCACGGACATCACCCGAGCCCTGCGCAGGTGCTCACACCACTTGCCCTCTCCTCTCTCCAATGTGCAGATCCAAACAGCAGCAGCAGCAGCAGCGGCCTGTCGGAACAGCCCAGGGCGGAGCAGGCCCGGCGCCGTTCCTGGAGACAGAGAGCACAAGGCCCGTGCAGCCGGGCAGTGAAACACATACGGCTGAACCGAGTGCCACTGCTGCGTGCTGAGACCAGCAGCCCCAGCACCGGCACTCAGGGGGTGCCAGGGCTGTCCCAGGCTGTGGTGCTGGTCAGCAGCAGCAGCAGCAGCAGCTTCCCGTGCAAAAAGCAGAGCTTGAAGAGAGGCCATCCAGAGGGCGTGACGGAGCCACAGTCACTCAGGAGCCCGGCAGCAAAACGCCGCCGGATCGACGATGTGCTGGCCCAAAATATTGAGACCAGCAGCCCCAGCACTGCCACTCAGGGGGTGCCAGGGCTGTCTCAAAGTGTGGTTCTGGTCAGAAGCAGCAGCAGCAGCAGCTTCCCCTGCAAAAAGCAGAGCTTGAACAGAGGCCATCCAGAGGGCCCCACAGAGCCACAGACACTCAGGAGCCCGGCAGCAAAACACCGCCGGATCGCCCAAAGTATTGAGACCAGCAGCCCCAGCACCGCCACTCAGGGGGTGCCAGGGCTGTCCCAGACTGTGGTGCTGGTCAGCAGCAGCAGCAGCAGCAGCAGCTTCCCGTGCAAAAAGCAGAGCTTGAAAAGAGGCCATCCAGACGGCGCCACAGAGCCACAGTCACTCAGGAGCCCGGCAGCAAAACGCCGCCGGATCGACGATGTGCTGGCCCAAAGTATTGAGACCAGCAGCCCCAGCACCGCCACTCAGGGGGTGCCAGGGCTGTCCCAGGACACTCAGTCACCCAGCAGACAAGCAGCTCCATACAGACCACCCTGGCTCTTCGCTGGCTCCATGAAGGACAAACGCTCCCAGCCTGGGCCAATCCGTATGAGACACGTCCGGCGGCAACAGCGGCAGGAGAAAAAGCTGTACAGTCGGCCTGAAAACCAGAGCAGGATCAGACGAGCATCACCCTCTGGTGCTCGTCCCCCTCAGCCATCAAAATAAACTTTTCTGTTTGTTTGAACTGGGAGAGCCCACATTCCTTTTCCCAGCCTCCTGCATGCTCATGGGAATCATGTTGGAGCAGTGAAGTTGGATGAGATGATCGTAAAATCGTACAATGGTTTGGCTTGGGAGACACTTTAAATCTCATTTACTTCCACCCTCCCTGCAATAAGCAAGGACACCTTCAACTAGTCAGCTTGTTCCAAGCCCCATCCAACCTGGAATGTTTCCACAGCGTCTCTGGGCAACCTGTGGCAGAGACCACAGCATTTTTATCACCCTCATTGATTAAAAATTTCTTCCTTGAAGCTCATTTGAATCATCCCTCCTCCAGTTTAAAACCAACACCCCTTGTCTTATGGCAATAGACCCTGCTAAAATCTTTGTCCTTGTGTCCCCTTGGGCATCTCCCTGGCACCTCCCAGGACGAGGAAGCAATTAGCTTGAAGTAAAATTAGAAATCCACTGAATGCAACAAGGGCAAAACCTCTAGTTTTTCAGCTCCTGCATGTCAGGAGGTGCTGGCACCATGAGGCTCTTGGCCAACAGCTCCTCTCCCTCCATCACCTGTGCTGAAAATGGGAGAAAATCTGTTTATCCACACCAGCACCAGCATCCCATCCTTGAGAAGCAGCAGAGCTGACAGGTAAAGGTTGCTCTGGGGAGAACGGAGGACCACCTCACTCACAGAGCAGTGTGTATTTTGTGAAAAAAATAGCCAGCACCCTCCCGTTCTATGCAAATGGTACACAAAAAGTTTAAAAAGTATTTAAAAATTGACCAAGTTTTGGAGAAGATGCAGGTCAGACTAGACGAGGCTGGAAAAGACTGTACAAGTGACAGTTCTCCGGGGAAGGTTAGTAGGAAATCCCTTCTTTCTGCTATTAAAATCTCAGGCTGTTGCCATCAGACACTCAAGCCACAAGAGAAAAGTGCTTCAGCACCAGCATCCAACTGAGCATCTGTTTGATCCACCTCAGTGGAAAGCCATCACTTTGCAAGGAGAATTCACATTTGGAGTTACACACAACATACTTCTTTCTGTCTGGAAGTGCTACCGGTTTTGCTACCCAGCATTTCATATTAAATTGTGGAAGTATTTTAAATGAAAGGGGAATGAAAACTCGTGGTATTTAAAGAAAAACTGGCTGGAAAAGTCTCAGATTTGTTCCATTCTGAAAGGGAACCAAGGTACCATGAGTCCTAAAAGACTCACCAGCTCTCTCAAACAAACGAGGAATAAAGCCTAAGAGGAAAATGAACCCACAGATTTGAATTTAATTTGGCCTTAATACAGCTTTACAAAGGATTAGGTTAAGTTTGCAAGACACCTTTACTTTGATTCAGAGATTTGCTTGGGTTTTCCTTCAGAATCCAGAGAGCTGGCAACAGATCGCTGTGCAGTGTCCACAGACGGGTCCAGCAGTCAGGGCAGGGCAAGAGCCAACAGCTCCTGCGAAGCAGCAGAAAAAAGCACCATGGGATGTGCTGAAGAAGGGATGGAAACAGGGTGGGTGGGGTGGAAGGAGCTCTGCTCCCACCTGGGCTGGCTTGTGGGAGTAACTGTGATGAACAAACGCTTGCCTGAACCCAAAAGTAATTCTGCACCCACATCTGGGGTCTCCACGTTTAAAAAAAAAAAAAAAAAACAAAACAAAAAAACATGGAACTTCTGGAGTGAGTCCAGATGAGGGTTGCAGCCATGATCCAAGGGCTGGAGCAGTTCTGCTCTGGAGATGGGCTGAGAGAGCTGAGCTTGTTCAGCCTGGAGAAGAGAAGGCTCCAGGGAGACTTCAGAGCCCCCCAGTGCCTACAGGGCACCAATCTTCTCAAATTCCTGCCATGCTTGCCCACCCCAATCCTGAAGTTTCCACGGCCTCAGAGACTTTATCTTTCGGGAAAAACACATGAGTACTTAAAGTTGGTTCAGAAGCTTCATTTGAGACCGTAGGTAATACTCTGATTTTCCTTTAAGGAGGCTGACCCAAGCAATATGCCCAATGTATCACAGAACAACTCTTCTTTTAAAGAATGAATGAATCAATCAACTGTACTCTTAGAGCTGTCAAAAGAATGAATTAGGACTGGTTAGTATGACCTAATCACCACTGATGACCTGTAGTAAGACCTAAGTCTCCTTAAGCCCGCCAACCTGTTGATGAACCTGTTCCCATTTCTGTTTTTCTCCTTACAGCCGTGCCTGGCATTGACAAAGTCACTGTCAGCACCCACAAGGATAGCCTCCCCGAATTAGGGCAGTGGGTGACAGGGACTACTGTGACATCATCACCCAGCCCTAAGGTACAAAGGTGGCAACACAACTTGCAGAGCTGAGGACAGGATCGAGGAGAAGGAGCTTGCCCAAGGCTACTGGCGAGTTCTGGTGCCTCTGAGGCACCACAAACGCCTCTCTCTCTGTCCAAACAAGGACTGGGATGCTTTGTCAGGAGGAGAAAGGCCTGCAGCACAGACCTTCCAGGCACTGCTCCCTATCCACAATGGTGCACAACACTGCTGAGAAGTGTCCTCCTGGGAAGAAGCAAGGTGAGAGAAAAATCTCCCTCCCCACGGCTGGCAGTGGGGGAGCGGTCAAGAGCTGCAGCAAGGGGAAGCAGGAGCTCCAACAACGACCCAGGGTAGAGTCCCTCTGGCTCTCTTGGGCCAGCGGGGCCAGGCTGGCCTGTGGGCACATATGCCTCCCCTGCCCTTAAGCCAGCCCGGCAAGGCCTTGGGGACAATCCTGCACGGACATCACCCGAGCCCTGCGCAGCTGCTCACACCACTTGCCCTCTCCTCTCTCCAATGTGCAGATCCAAACAGCAGCAGCAGCAGTGGCGGCCTGTCGGAACAGCCCAGGGCGGAGCAGGCCCGGCGCCGTTCCTGGAGACAGAGAGCACAAGGCCCGGGCAGCCAGGCAGTGAAACCCATACGGCTGAACCGAGTGCCACTGCTGCGTGCTGAGACCAGCAGCCCCAGCAACGGCACTCAGGGGGTGCCAGGGCTGTCCCAGGCTGTGGTGCTGGTCAGCAGCAGCAGCAGCAGCAGCTTCCCCTGCAAAAAGCAGAGCTTGAAGAGAGGCCATCCAGAGGGCGTCACAGAGCCACAGTCACTCAGGAGCCCGGCAGCAAAACGCCGCCGGATCGACGATGTGCTGGCCCAAAATACTGAGGCCAGCAGCCCCAGCACCGCCACTCAGGGGGTGCCAGGGCTGTCTCAAAGTGTGGTTCTGGTCAGAAGCAGCAGCAGCAGCAGCTTCCCCTGCAAAAAGCAGAGCTTGAAGAGAGGCCATCCAGAGGGCCCCACAGAGCCACAGACACTCAGGAGCCCGGCAGCAAAACACTGCCGGATCGCCCAAAGTATTGAGACCAGCAGCCCCAGCACCGCCACTCAGGGGGTGCCAGGGCTGTCCCAGGCTGTGGTGCTGGTCAGCAGCAGCAGCAGCAGCAGCTTCCCGTGCAAAAAGCAGAGCTTGAAAAGAGGCCATCCAGATGGCGCCACAGAGCCACAGTCACTCAGGAGCCCGGCAGCAAAACGCCGCCGGATCGACGATGTGCTGGCCCAAAGTATTGAGACCAGCAGCCCCAGCACCGCCACTCAGGGGGTGCCAGGGCTGTCCCAGGACACTCAGTCACCCAGCAGACAAGCAGCTCCATACAGACCACCCTGGCTCTTCACTGGCTCCATGAAGGACAAACGCTCCCAGCCTGGGCCAATCCGTATGAGACACGTCCGGCGGCAACAGCGGCAGGAGAAAAAGCTGTACAGTCGGCCTGAAAACCAGAGCAGGATCAGACGAGCATCACCCTCTGGTGCTCGTCCCCCTCAGCCATCAAAATAAACTTTTCTGTTTGTTTGAACTGGGAGAGCCCACATTCCTTTTCCCAGCCTCCTGCATGCTCATGGGAATCATGTTGGAGCAGTGAAGTTGGATGAGATGATCGTAAAATCGTACAATGGTTTGGCTTGGGAGACACTTTAAATCTCATTTACTTCCACCCTCCCTGCAATAAGCAAGGACACCTTCAACTAGTCAGCTTGTTCCAAGCCCCATCCAACCTGGAATGTTTCCACAGCGTCTCTGGGCAACCTGTGGCAGAGACCACAGCATTTTTATCACCCTCATTGATTAAAAATTTCTTCCTTGAAGCTCATTTGAATCATCCCTCCTCCAGTTTAAAACCAACACCCCTTGTCTTATGGCAATAGACCCTGCTAAAATCTTTGTCCTTGTGTCCCCTTGGGCATCTCCCTGGCACCTCCCAGGACGAGGAAGCAATTAGCTTGAAGTAAAATTAGAAATCCACTGAATGCAACAAGGGCAAAACCTCTAGTTTTTCAGCTCCTGCATGTCAGGAGGTGCTGGCACCATGAGGCTCTTGGCCAACAGCTCCTCTCCCTCCATCACCTGTGCTGAAAATGGGAGAAAATCTGTTTATCCACACCAGCACCAGCATCCCATCCTTGAGAAGCAGCAGAGCTGACAGGTAAAGGTTGCTCTGGGGAGAACGGAGGACCACCTCACTCACAGAGCAGTGTGTATTTTGTGAAAAAAATAGCCAGCACCCTCCCGTTCTATGCAAATGGTACACAAAAAGTTTATAAAGTATTTAAAAATTGACCAAGTTTTGGAGAAGATGCAGGTCAGACTAGACGAGGCTGGAAAAGACTGTACAAGTGACAGTTCTCCGGGGAAGGTTAGTAGGAAATCCCTTCTTTCTGCTATTAAAATCTCAGGCTGTTGCCATCAGACACTCAAGCCACAAGAGAAAAGTGCTTCAGCACCAGCATCCAACTGAGCATCTGTTTGATCCACCTCAGTGGAAAGCCATCACTTTGCAAGGAGAATTCACATTTGGAGTTACACACAACATACTTCTTTCTGTCTGGAAGTGCTACCGGTTTTGCTACCCAGCATTTCATATTAAATTGTGGAAGTATTTTAAATGAAAGGGGAATGAAAACTCGTGGTATTTAAAGAAAAACTGGCTGGAAAAGTCTCAGATTTGTTCCATTCTGAAAGGGAACCAAGGTACCATGAGTCCTAAAAGACTCACCAGCTCTCTCAAACAAACGAGGAATAAAGCCTAAGAGGAAAATGAACCCACAGATTTGAATTTAATTTGGCCTTAATACAGCTTTACAAAGGATTAGGTTAAGTTTGCAAGACACCTTTACTTTGATTCAGAGATTTGCTTGGGTTTTCCTTCAGAATCCAGAGAGCTGGCAACAGATCGCTGTGCAGTGTCCACAGACGGGTCCAGCAGTCAGGGCAGGGCAAGAGCCAACAGCTCCTGGGAAGCAGCAGAAAAAAGCACCATGGGATGTGCTGAAGAAGGGATGGAAACAGGGTGGGTGGGGTGGAAGGAGCTCTGCTCCCACCTGGGCTGGCTTGTGGGAGTAACTGTGATGAACAAACGCTTGCCTGAACCCAAAAGTAATTCTGCACCCACATCTGGGGTCTCCAGGATAAAAAAAAATAAAAAATAAAAAAAAATAAAAATAAAACAAACAAAAAAAAAAACCCAAAAACATGGAACTTCTGGAGTGAGTCCAGAGGAGGGTTGCAGCCATGATCCAAGGGCTGGAGCAGTTCTGCTCTGGAGATGGGCTGAGAGAGCTGAGCTTGTTCAGCCCGGAGAAGAGAAGGCTCCAGGGAGACTTCAGAGCCCCCCAGTGCCTACAGGGCACCAATCTTCTCAAATTCCTGCCATGCTTGCCCACCCCAATCCTGAAGTTTCCACGGCCTCAGAGACTTTATCTTTCGGGAAAAACACATGAGTACTTAAAGTTGGTTCAGAAGCTTCATTTGAGACCGTAGGTAATACTCTGATTTTCCTTTAAGGAGGCTGACCCAAGCAATATGCCCAATGTATCACAGAACAACTCTTCTTTTAAAGAATGAATGAATCAATCAACTGTACTCTTAGAGCTGTCAAAAGAATGACTTAGGACTGGTTAGTATGACCTAATCACCACTGATGACCTGTAGTAAGACCTAAGTCTACTTAAGCCCGCCAACCTGTTGATGAACCTGTTCCCATTTCTGTTTTTCTCCTTACAGCCGTGCCTGGCATTGACAAAGTCACTGTCAGCACCCACAAGGATAGCCTCCCTGAATTAGGGCAGTGGGTGACAGGGACTAGTGTGACATCATCACCCAGCCCTAAGGTACAAAGGTGGCAACACAACTTGCAGAGCTGAGGACAGGATCGAGGAGAAGGAGCTTGCCCAAGGCTACTGGCGAGTTCTGGTGCCTCTGAGGCACCACAAACGCCTCTCTCTCTGTCCAAACAAGGACTGGGATGCTTTGTCAGGAGGAGAAAGGCCTGCAGCACAGACCTTCCAGGCACTGCTCCCTATCCACAATGGTGCACAACACTGCTGAGAAGTGTCCTCCTGGGAAGAAGCAAGCTGAGAGCAAAATCTCCCTCCCCACGGCTGGCAGTGGGGGAGCGGTCAAGAGCTGCAGCAAGGGGAAGCAGGAGCTCCAACAACGACCCAGGGTAGACTCCCTCTGGCTCTCTTGGGCCAGCGGGGCCAGGCTGGCCTGTGGGCAGATATGCCTCCCCTGCCATTAAGCCAGCCCGGCAAGGCCTTGGGGACAATCCTGCACGGACATCACCCGAGCCCTGCGCAGGTGCTCACACCACTTGCCCTCTCCTCTCTCCAATGTGCAGATCCAAACAGCAGCAGCAGCAGCAGCGGCCTGTCGGAACAGCCCAGGGCGGAGCAGGCCCGGCACCGTTCCTGGAGACAGAGAGCACAAGGCCCGTGCAGCCGGGCAGTGAAACACATACGGCTGAACCGAGTGCCACTGCTGCGTGCTGAGACCAGCAGCCCCAGCACCGGCACTCAGGGGGTGCCAGGGCTGTCCCAGGCTGTGGTGCTGGTCAGCAGCAGCAGCAGCAGCAGCTTCCCGTGCAAAAAGCAGAGCTTGAAGAGAGGCCATCCAGAGGGCGTGACGGTGCCACAGTCACTCAGGAGCCCGGCAGCAAAACGCCGCCGGATCGACGATGTGCTGGCCCAAAATATTGAGACCAGCAGCCCCAGCACTGCCACTCAGGGGGTGTCAGGGCTGTCTCAAAGTGTGGTTCTGGTCAGAAGCAGCAGCAGCAGCAGCTTCCCCTGCAAAAAGCAGAGCTTGAACAGAGGCCATCCAGAGGGTGCCACAGAGCCACAGACACTCAGGAGCCCGGCAGCAAAACACCGCCGGATCGCCCAAAGTATTGAGACCAGCAGCCCCAGCACCGCCACGCAGGGGGTGCCAGGGCTGTCCCAGGCTGTGGTGCTGGTCAGCAGCAGCAGCAGCAGCAGCAGCTTCCCCTGCAAAAAGCAGAGCTTGAAGAGAGGCCATCCAGAGGGCGTCACAGAGCCACAGACACTCAGGAGCCCGGCAGCAAAACGTCGCCGAATCGACAATGTGCTGGCCCAAAGTATTGAGACCAGCAGCCCCAGCACCGCCACTCAGGGGGTGCCAGGGCTGTCCCAGGACACTCAGTCACCCAGCAGACAAGCAGCTCCATACAGACCACCCTGGCTCTTCGCTGGCTCCATGAAGGACAAACGCTCCCAGCCTGGGCCAATCCGTATGAGACACGTCCGGCGGCAACAGCGGCAGGAGAAAAAGCTGTACAGTCGGCCTGAAAACCAGAGCAGGATCAGACGAGCATCACCCTCTGGTGCTCGTCCCCCTCAGCCATCAAAATAAACTTTTCTGTTTGTTTGAACTGGGAGAGCCCACATTCCTTTTCCCAGCCTCCTGCATGCTCATGGGAATCATGTTGGAGCAGTGAAGTTGGATGAGATGATCGTAAAATCGTACAATGGTTTGGCTTGGGAGACACTTTAAATCTCATTTACTTCCACCCTCCCTGCAATAAGCAAGGACACCTTCAACTAGTCAGCTTGTTCCAAGCCCCATCCAACCTGGAATGTTTCCACAGCGTCTCTGGGCAACCTGTGGCAGAGACCACAGCATTTTTATCACCCTCATTGATAAAAAATTTCTTCCTTGAAGCTCATTTGAATCATCCCTCCTCCAGTTTAAAACCAACACCCCTTGTCTTATGGCAATAGACCCTGCTAAAATCTTTGTCCTTGTGTCCCCTTGGGCATCTCCCTGGCACCTCCCAGGACGAGGAAGCAATTAGCTTGAAGTAAAATTAGAAATCCACTGAATGCAACAAGGGCAAAACCTCTAGATTTTCAGCTCCTGCATGTCAGGAGGTGCTGGCACCATGAGGCTCTTGGCCAACAGCTCCTCTCCCTCCATCACCTGTGCTGAAAATGGGAGAAAATCTGTTTATCCACACCAGCACCAGCATCCCATCCTTGAGAAGCAGCAGAGCTGACAGGTAAAGGTTGCTCTGGGGAGAACGGAGGACCACCTCACTCACAGAGCAGCGTGTATTTTGTGAAAAAAATAGCCAGCACCCTCCCGTTCTATGCAAATGGTACACAAAAAGTTTAAAAAGTATTTAAAAATTGACCAAGTTTTGGAGAAGATGCAGGTCAGACTAGACGAGGCTGGAAAAGACTGTACAAGTGACAGTTCTCCGGGGAAGGTTAGTAGGAAATCCCTTCTTTCTGCTATTAAAATCTCAGGCTGTTGCCATCAGACACTCAAGCCACAAGAGAAAAGTGCTTCAGCACCAGCATCCAACTGAGCATCTGTTTGATCCACCTCAGTGGAAAGCCATCACTTTGCAAGGAGAATTCACATTTGGAGTTACACACAACATACTTCTTTCTGTCTGGAAGTGCTACCGGTTTTGCTACCCAGCATTTCATATTAAATTGTGGAAGTATTTTAAATGAAAGGGGAATGAAAACTCGTGGTATTTAAAGAAAAACTGGCTGGAAAAGTCTCAGATTTGTTCCATTCTGAAAGGGAACCAAGGTACCATGAGTCCTAAAAGACTCACCAGCTCTCTCAAACAAACGAGGAATAAAGCCTAAGAGGAAAATGAACCCACAGATTTGAATTTAATTTGGCCTTAATACAGCTTTACAAAGGATTAGGTTAAGTTTGCAAGACACCTTTACTTTGATTCAGAGATTTGCTTGGGTTTTCCTTCAGAATCCAGAGAGCTGGCAACAGATCGCTGTGCAGTGTCCACAGACGGGTCCAGCAGTCAGGGCAGGGCAAGAGCCAACAGCTCCTGCGAAGCAGCAGAAAAAAGCACCATGGGATGTGCTGAAGAAGGGATGGAAACAGGGTGGGTGGGGTGGAAGGAGCTCTGCTCCCACCTGGGCTGGCTTGTGGGAGTAACTGTGATGAACAAACGCTTGCCTGAACCCAAAAGTAATTCTGCACCCACATCTGGGGTCTCCACGTTTAAAAAAAAAAAAAAAAAAAAAAAAACAAAAAAACATGGAACTTCTGGAGTGAGTCCAGAGGAGGGTTGCAGCCATGATCCAAGGGCTGGAGCAGTTCTGCTCTGGAGATGGGCTGAGAGAGCTGAGCTTGTTCAGCCTGGAGAAGAGAAGGCTCCAGGGAGACTTCAGAGCCCCCCAGTGCCTACAGGGCACCAATCTTCTCAAATTCCTGCCATGCTTGCCCACCCCAATCCTGAAGTTTCCACGGCCTCAGAGACTTTATCTTTCGGGAAAAACACATGAGTACTTAAAGTTGGTTCAGAAGCTTCATTTGAGACCGTAGGTAATACTCTGATTTTCCTTTAAGGAGGCTGACCCAAGCAATATGCCCAATGTATCACAGAACAACTCTTCTTTTAAAGAATGAATGAATCAATCAACTGTACTCTTAGAGCTGTCAAAAGAATGAATTAGGACTGGTTAGTATGACCTAATCACCACTGATGACCTGTAGTAAGACCTAAGTCTCCTTAAGCCCGCCAACCTGTTGATGAACCTGTTCCCATTTCTGTTTTTCTCCTTACAGCCGTGCCTGGCATTGACAAAGTCACTGTCAGCACCCACAAGGATAGCCTCCCCGAATTAGGGCAGTGGGTGACAGGGACTACTGTGACATCATCACCCAGCCCTAAGGTACAAAGGTGGCAACACAACTTGCAGAGCTGAGGACAGGATCGAGGAGAAGGAGCTTGCCCAAGGCTACTGGCGAGTTCTGGTGCCTCTGAGGCACCACAAACGCCTCTCTCTCTGTCCAAACAAGGACTGGGATGCTTTGTCAGGAGGAGAAAGGCCTGCAGCACAGACCTTCCAGGCACTGCTCCCTATCCACAATGGTGCACAACACTGCTGAGAAGTGTCCTCCTGGGAAGAAGCAAGGTGAGAGAAAAATCTCCCTCCCCACGGCTGGCAGTGGGGGAGCGGTCAAGAGCTGCAGCAAGGGGAAGCAGGAGCTCCAACAACGACCCAGGGTAGAGTCCCTCTGGCTCTCTTGGGCCAGCGGGGCCAGGCTGGCCTGTGGGCACATATGCCTCCCCTGCCCTTAAGCCAGCCCGGCAAGGCCTTGGGGACAATCCTGCACGGACATCACCCGAGCCCTGCGCAGCTGCTCACACCACTTGCCCTCTCCTCTCTCCAATGTGCAGATCCAAACAGCAGCAGCAGCAGTGGCGGCCTGTCGGAACAGCCCAGGGCGGAGCAGGCCCGGCGCCGTTCCTGGAGACAGAGAGCACAAGGCCCGGGCAGCCAGGCAGTGAAACCCATACGGCTGAACCGAGTGCCACTGCTGCGTGCTGAGACCAGCAGCCCCAGCAACGGCACTCAGGGGGTGCCAGGGCTGTCCCAGGCTGTGGTGCTGGTCAGCAGCAGCAGCAGCAGCAGCTTCCCCTGCAAAAAGCAGAGCTTGAAGAGAGGCCATCCAGAGGGCGTCACAGAGCCACAGTCACTCAGGAGCCCGGCAGCAAAACGCCGCCGGATCGACGATGTGCTGGCCCAAAATACTGAGGCCAGCAGCCCCAGCACCGCCACTCAGGGGGTGCCAGGGCTGTCTCAAAGTGTGGTTCTGGTCAGAAGCAGCAGCAGCAGCAGCTTCCCCTGCAAAAAGCAGAGCTTGAAGAGAGGCCATCCAGAGGGCCCCACAGAGCCACAGACACTCAGGAGCCCGGCAGCAAAACACTGCCGGATCGCCCAAAGTATTGAGACCAGCAGCCCCAGCACCGCCACTCAGGGGGTGCCAGGGCTGTCCCAGGACACTCAGTCACCCAGCAGACAAGCAGCTCCATACAGACCACCCTGGCTCTTCACTGGCTCCATGAAGGACAAACGCTCCCAGCCTGGGCCAATCCGTATGAGACACGTCCGGCGGCAACAGCGGCAGGAGAAAAAGCTGTACAGTCGGCCTGAAAACCAGAGCAGGATCAGACGAGCATCACCCTCTGGTGCTCGTCCCCCTCAGCCATCAAAATAAACTTTTCTGTTTGTTTGAACTGGGAGAGCCCACATTCCTTTTCCCAGCCTCCTGCATGCTCATGGGAATCATGTTGGAGCAGTGAAGTTGGATGAGATGATCGTAAAATCGTACAATGGTTTGGCTTGGGAGACACTTTAAATCTCATTTAGTTCCACCCTCCCTGCAATAAGCAAGGACACCTTCAACTAGTCAGCTTGTTCCAAGCCCCATCCAACCTGGAATGTTTCCACAGCATCTCTGGGCAACCTGTGGCAGAGACCACAGCATTTTTATCACCCTCATTGATAAAAAATTTCTTCCTTGAAGCTCATTTGAATCATCCCTCCTCCAGTTTAAAACCAACACCCCTTGTCTTATGGCAATAGACCCTGCTAAAATCTTTGTCCTTGTGTCCCCTTGGGCATCTCCCTGGCACCTCCCAGGACGAGGAAGCAATTAGCTTGAAGTAAAATTAGAAATCCACTGAATGCAACAAGGGCAAAACCTCTAGATTTTCAGCTCCTGCATGTCAGGAGGTGCTGGCACCATGAGGCTCTTGGCCAACAGCTCCTCTCCCTCCATCACCTGTGCTGAAAATGGGAGAAAATCTGTTTATCCACACCAGCACCAGCATCCCATCCTTGAGAAGCAGCAGAGCTGACAGGTAAAGGTTGCTCTGGGGAGAACGGAGGACCACCTCACTCACAGAGCAGCGTGTATTTTGTGAAAAAAATAGCCAGCACCCTCCTGTTCTCTGCAAATGGTACACAAAAAGTTTAAAAAGTGTTTAAAAACTGACCAAGTTTTGGAGAAGATGCAGGTCAGACTAGACGAGGCTGGAAAAGACTGTACAAGTGACAGTTCTCCGGGGAAGGTTAGTAGGAAATCCCTTCTTTCTGCTATTAAAATCTCAGGCTGTTGCCATCAGACACTCAAGCCACAAGAGAAAAGTGCTTCAGCACCAGCATCCAACTGAGCATCTGTTTGATCCACCTCAGTGGAAAGCCATCACTTTGCAAGGAGAATTCACATTTGGAGTTACACACAACATACTTCTTTCTGTCTGGAAGTGCTACCGGTTTTGCTACCCAGCATTTCATATTAAATTGTGGAAGTATTTTAAATGAAAGGGGAATGAAAACTCGTGGTATTTAAAGAAAAACTGGCTGGAAAAGTCTCAGATTTGTTCCATTCTGAAAGGGAACCAAGGTACCATGAGTCCTAAAAGACTCACCAGCTCTCTCAAACAAACGAGGAATAAAGCCTAAGAGGAAAATGAACTCACAGATTTGAATTTAATTTGGCCTTAATACAGCTTTACAAAGGATTAGGTTAAGTTTGCAAGACACCTTTACTTTGATTCAGAGATTTGCTTGGGTTTTCCTTCAGAATCCAGAGAGCTGGCAACAGATCGCTGTGCAGTGTCCACAGACGGGTCCAGCAGTCAGGGCAGGGCAAGAGCCAACAGCTCCTGGGAAGCAGCAGAAAAAAGCACCATGGGATGTGCTGAAGAAGGGATGGAAACAGGGTGGGTGGGGTGGAAGGAGCTCTGCTCCCACCTGGGCTGGCTTGTGGGAGTAACTGTGATGAACAAACGCTTGCCTGAACCCAAAAGTAATTCTGCACCCACATCTGGGGTCTCCAGGATAAAAAAAAACAAAAAATAAAAAAAAATAAAACAAACAAACAAAAAACCCAAAAACATGGAACTTCTGGAGTGACTCCAGAGGAGGGTTGCAGCCATGATCCAAGGGCTGGAGCAGTTCTGCTCTGGAGATGGGCTGAGAGAGCTGAGCTTGTTCAGCCTGGAGAAGAGAAGGCTCCAGGGAGACTTCAGAGCCCCCCAGTGCCTACAGGGCACCAATCTTCTCAAATTCCTGCCATGCTTGCCCACCCCAATCCTGAAGTTTCCACGGCCTCAGAGACTTTATCTTTCGGGAAAAACACATGAGTACTTAAAGTTGGTTCAGAAGCTTCATTTGAGACCGTAGGTAATACTCTGATTTTCCTTTAAGGAGGCTGACCCAAGCAATATGCCCAATGTATCACAGAACAACGCTTCTTTTAAAGAATGAATGAATCAATCAACTGTACTCTTAGAGCTGTCAAAAGAATGACTTAGGACTGGTTAGTATGACCTAATCACCACTGATGACCTGTAGTAAGACCTAAGTCTACTTAAGCCCGCCAACCTGTTGATGAACCTGTTCCCATTTCTGTTTTTCTCCTTACAGCCGTGCCTGGCACTGACAAAGTCACTGTCAGCACCCACAAGGATAGCCTCCCTGAATTAGGGCAGTGGGTGACAGGGACTAGTGTGACATCATCACCCAGCCCTAAGGTACAAAGGTGGCAACACAACTTGCAGAGCTGAGGACAGGATCGAGGAGAAGGAGCTTGCCCAAGGCTACTGGCGAGTTCTGGTGCCTCTGAGGCACCACAAACGCCTCTCTCTCTGTCCAAACAAGGACTGGGATGCTTTGTCAGGAGGAGAAAGGCCTGCAGCACAGACCTTCCAGGCACTGCTCCCTATCCACAATTGTGCACAACACTGCTGAGAAGTGTCCTCCTGGGAAGAAGCAAGGTGAGAGCAAAATCTCCCTCCCCACGGCTGGCAGTGGGGGAGCGGTCAAGAGCTGCAGCAAGGGGAAGCAGGAGCTCCAACAACGACCCAGGGTAGAGTCCCTCTGGCTCTCTTGGGCCAGCGGGGCCAGGCTGGCCTGTGGGCACATATGCCTCCCCTGCCATTAAGCCAGCCCGGCAAGGCCTTGGGGACAATCCTGCACGGACATCACCCGAGCCCTGCGCAGGTGCTCACACCACTTGCCCTCTCCTCTCTCCAATGTGCAGATCCAAACAGCAGCAGCAGCAGCAGCGGCCTGTCGGAACAGCCCAGGGCGGAGCAGGCCCGGCGCCGTTCCTGGAGACAGAGAGCACAAGGCCCGTGCAGCCGGGCAGTGAAACCCATACGGCTGAACCGAGTGCCACTGCTGCATGCTGAGACCAGCAGCCCCAGCACCGGCACTCAGGGGGTGCCAGGGCTGTCCCAGGCTGTGGTGCTGGTCAGCAGCAGCAGCAGCAGCAGCTTCCCGTGCAAAAAGCAGAGCTTGAAGAGAGGCCATCCAGAGGGCGTGACGGAGCCACAGTCACTCAGGAGCCCGGCAGCAAAACGCCGCCGGATCGACGATGTGCTGGCCCAAAATATTGAGACCAGCAGCCCCAGCACTGCCACTCAGGGGGTGCCAGGGCTGTCTCAAAGTGTGGTTCTGGTCAGAAGCAGCAGCAGCAGCAGCTTCCCCTGCAAAAAGCAGAGCTTGAACAGAGGCCATCCAGAGGGTGCCACAGAGCCACAGACACTCAGGAGCCCGGCAGCAAAACACCGCCGGATCGCCCAAAGTATTGAGACCAGCAGCCCCAGCACCGCCACGCAGGGGGTGCCAGGGCTGTCCCAGGCTGTGGTGCTGGTCAGCAGCAGCAGCAGCAGCAGCAGCTTCCCCTGCAAAAAGCAGAGCTTGAAGAGAGGCCATCCAGATGGCGCCACAGAGCCACAGTCACTCAGGAGCCCGGCAGCAAAACGTCGCCGAATCGACAATGTGCTGGCCGAAAGTATTGAGACCAGCAGCCCCAGCACCGCCACTCAGGGGGTGCCAGGGCTGTCCCAGGACACTCAGTCACCCAGCAGACAAGCAGCTCCATACAGACCACCCTGGCTCTTCGCTGGCTCCATGAAGGACAAACGCTCCCAGCCTGGGCCAATCCGTATGAGACACGTCCGGCGGCAACAGCGGCAGGAGAAAAAGCTGTACAGTCGGCCTGAAAACCAGAGCAGGATCAGACGAGCATCACCCTCTGGTGCTCGTCCCCCTCAGCCATCAAAATAAACTTTTCTGTTTGTTTGAACTGGGAGAGCCCACATTCCTTTTCCCAGCCTCCTGCATGCTCATGGGAATCATGTTGGAGCAGTGAAGTTGGATGAGATGATCGTAAAATCGTACAATGGTTTGGCTTGGGAGACACTTTAAATCTCATTTACTTCCACCCTCCCTGCAATAAGCAAGGACACCTTCAACTAGTCAGCTTGTTCCAAGCCCCATCCAACCTGGAATGTTTCCACAGCGTCTCTGGGCAACCTGTGGCAGAGACCACAGCATTTTTATCACCCTCATTGATTAAAAATTTCTTCCTTGAAGCTCATTTGAATCATCCCTCCTCCAGTTTAAAACCAACACCCCTTGTCTTATGGCAATAGACCCTGCTAAAATCTTTGTCCTTGTGTCCCCTTGGGCATCTCCCTGGCACCTCCCAGGACGAGGAAGCAATTAGCTTGAAGTAAAATTAGAAATCCACTGAATGCAACAAGGGCAAAACCTCTAGTTTTTCAGCTCCTGCATGTCAGGAGGTGCTGGCACCATGAGGCTCTTGGCCAACAGCTCCTCTGCCTCCATCACCTGTGCTGAAAATGGGAGAAAATCTGTTTATCCACACCAGCACCAGCATCCCATCCTTGAGAAGCAGCAGAGCTGACAGGTAAAGGTTGCTCTGGGGAGAACGGAGGACCACCTCACTCACAGAGCAGTGTGTATTTTGTGAAAAAAATAGCCAGCACCCTCCCGTTCTATGCAAATGGTACACAAAAAGTTTATAAAGTATTTAAAAACTGACCAAGTTTTGGAGAAGATGCAGGTCAGACTAGACGAGGCTGGAAAAGACTGTACAAGTGACAGTTCTCCGGGGAAGGTTAGTAGGAAATCCCTTCTTTCTGCTATTAAAATCTCAGGCTGTTGCCATCAGACACTCAAGCCACAAGAGAAAAGTGCTTCAGCACCAGCATCCAACTGAGCATCTGTTTGATCCACCTCAGTGGAAAGCCATCACTTTGCAAGGAGAATTCACATTTGGAGTTACACACAACATACTTCTTTCTGTCTGGAAGTGCTACCGGTTTTGCTACCCAGCATTTCATATTAAATTGTGGAAGTATTTTAAATGAAAGGGGAATGAAAACTCGTGGTATTTAAAGAAAAACTGGCTGGAAAAGTCTCAGATTTGTTCCATTCTGAAAGGGAACCAAGGTACCATGAGTCCTAAAAGACTCACCAGCTCTCTCAAACAAACGAGGAATAAAGCCTAAGAGGAAAATGAACCCACAGATTTGAATTTAATTTGGCCTTAATACAGCTTTACAAAGGATTAGGTTAAGTTTGCAAGACACCTTTACTTTGATTCAGAGATTTGCTTGGGTTTTCCTTCAGAATCCAGAGAGCTGGCAACAGATCGCTGTGCAGTGTCCACAGACGGGTCCAGCAGTCAGGGCAGGGCAAGAGCCAACAGCTCCTGGGAAGCAGCAGAAAAAAGCACCATGGGATGTGCTGAAGAAGGGATGGAAACAGGGTGGGTGGGGTGGAAGGAGCTCTGCTCCCACCTGGGCTGGCTTGTGGGAGTAACTGTGATGAACAAACGCTTGCCTGAACCCAAAAGTAATTCTGCACCCACATCTGGGGTCTCCACGTTTAAAAAAACAAAACAAAAAAAAAAAAAAAAAAAAAAAAAAAAAAAAAAAAAATTGAACTTCTGGAGTGACTCCAGAGGAGGGTTGCAGCCATGATCCAAGGGCTGGAGCAGTTCTGCTCTGGAGATGGGCTGAGAGAGCTGAGCTTGTTCAGCCTGGAGAAGAGAAGGCTCCAGGGAGACTTCAGAGCCCCCCAGTGCCTACAGGGCACCAATCT
The DNA here is from genome assembly GCF_029207755.1 of Chamaea fasciata. Taxonomy (NCBI): domain Eukaryota; kingdom Metazoa; phylum Chordata; class Aves; order Passeriformes; family Sylviidae; genus Chamaea; species Chamaea fasciata. The sequence goes on along the minus strand of NW_027094091.1, from coordinate 65,904,378 downwards.
TCTCAAATTCCTGCCATGCTTGCCCACCCCAATCCTGAAGTTTCCACGGCCTCAGAGACTTTATCTTTCGGGAAAAACACATGAGTACTTAAAGTTGGTTCAGAAGCTTCATTTGAGACCGTAGGTAATACTCTGATTTTCCTTTAAGGAGGCTGACCCAAGCAATATGCCCAATGTATCACAGAACAACTCTTCTTTTAAAGAATGAATGAATCAATCAACTGTACTCTTAGAGCTGTCAAAAGAATGAATTAGGACTGGTTAGTATGACCTAATCACCACTGATGACCTGTAGTAAGACCTAAGTCTCCTTAAGCCCGCCAACCTGTTGATGAACCTGTTCCCATTTCTGTTTTTCTCCTTACAGCCGTGCCTGGCATTGACAAAGTCACTGTCAGCACCCACAAGGATAGCCTCCCCGAATTAGGGCAGTGGGTGACAGGGACTAGTGTGACATCATCACCCAGCCCTAAGGTACAAAGGTGGCAACACAACTTGCAGAGCTGAGGACAGGATCGAGGAGAAGGAGCTTGCCCAAGGCTACTGGCGAGTTCTGGTGCCTCTGAGGCACCACAAACGCCTCTCTCTCTGTCCAAACAAGGACTGGGATGCTTTGTCAGGAGGAGAAAGGCCTGCAGCACAGACCTTCCAGGCACTGCTCCCTATCCACAATGGTGCACAACACTGCTGAGAAGTGTCCTCCTGGGAAGAAGCAAGGTGAGAGCAAAATCTCCCTCCCCACGGCTGGCAGTGGGGGAGCGGTCAAGAGCTGCAGCAAGGGGAAGCAGGAGCTCCAACAACGACCCAGGGTAGACTCCCTCTGGCTCTCTTGGGCCAGCGGGGCCAGGCTGGCCTGTGGGCACATATGCCTCCCCTGCCCTTAAGCCAGCCCGGCAAGGCCTTGGGGACAATCCTGCACGGACATCACCCGAGCCCTGCGCAGGTGCTCACACCACTTGCCCTCTCCTCTCTCCAATGTGCAGATCCAAACAGCAGCAGCAGCAGCAGCGGCCTGTCGGAACAGCCCAGGGCGGAGCAGGCCCGGCGCCGTTCCTGGAGACAGAGAGCACAAGGCCCGGGCAGCCGGGCAGTGAAACCCATACGGCTGAACCGAGTGCCACTGCTGCGTGCTGAGACCAGCAGCCCCAGCACCGGCACTCAGGGGGTGCCAGGGCTGTCCCAGGCTGTGGTGCTGGTCAGCAGCAGCAGCAGCAGCAGCTTCCCCTGCAAAAAGCAGAGCTTGAAGAGAGGCCATCCAGAGGGCGTCACAGAGCCACAGTCACTCAGGAGCCCGGCAGCAAAACGCCGCCGGATCGACGATGTGCTGGCCCAAAATACTGAGGCCAGCAGCCCCAGCACCGCCACTCAGGGGGTGCCAGGGCTGTCTCAAAGTGTGGTTCTGGTCAGAAGCAGCAGCAGCAGCAGCTTCCCCTGCAAAAAGCAGAGCTTGAAGAGAGGCCATCCAGAGGGCCCCACAGAGCCACAGACACTCAGGAGCCCGGCAGCAAAACACTGCCGGATCGCCCAAAGTATTGAGACCAGCAGCCCCAGCACCGCCACTCAGGGGGTGCCAGGGCTGTCCCAGGCTGTGGTGCTGGTCAGCAGCAGCAGCAGCAGCAGTTTCCCGTGCAAAAAGCAGAGCTTGAAAAGAGGCCATCCAGATGGCGCCACAGAGCCACAGTCACTCAGGAGCCCGGCAGCAAAACGCCGCCGGATCGACGATGTGCTGGCCCAAAGTATTGAGACCAGCAGCCCCAGCACCGCCACTCAGGGGGTGCCAGGGCTGTCCCAGGACACTCAGTCACCCAGCAGACAAGCAGCTCCATACAGACCACCCTGGCTCTTCGCTGGCTCCATGAAGGACAAACGCTCCCAGCCTGGGCCAATCCGTATGAGACACGTCCGGCGGCAACAGCGGCAGGAGAAAAAGCTGTACAGTCGGCCTGAAAACCAGAGCAGGATCAGACGAGCATCACCCTCTGGTGCTCGTCCCCCTCAGCCATCAAAATAAACTTTTCTGTTTGTTTGAACTGGGAGAGCCCACATTCCTTTTCCCAGCCTCCTGCATGCTCATGGGAATCATGTTGGAGCAGTGAAGTTGGATGAGATGATCGTAAAATCGTACAATGGTTTGGCTTGGGAGACACTTTAAATCTCATTTACTTCCACCCTCCCTGCAATAAGCAAGGACACCTTCAACTAGTCAGCTTGTTCCAAGCCCCATCCAACCTGGAATGTTTCCACAGCATCTCTGGGCAACCTGTGGCAGAGACCACAGCATTTTTATCACCCTCATTGATAAAAAATTTCTTCCTTGAAGCTCATTTGAATCATCCCTCCTCCAGTTTAAAACCAACACCCCTTGTCTTATGGCAATAGACCCTGCTAAAATCTTTGTCCTTGTGTCCCCTTGGGCATCTCCCTGGCACCTCCCAGGACGAGGAAGCAATTAGCTTGAAGTAAAATTAGAAATCCACTGAATGCAACAAGGGCAAAACCTCTAGATTTTCAGCTCCTGCATGTCAGGAGGTGCTGGCACCATGAGGCTCTTGGCCAACAGCTCCTCTCCCTCCATCACCTGTGCTGAAAATGGGAGAAAATCTGTTTATCCACACCAGCACCAGCATCCCATCCTTGAGAAGCAGCAGAGCTGACAGGTAAAGGTTGCTCTGGGGAGAACGGAGGACCACCTCACTCACAGAGCAGCGTGTATTTTGTGAAAAAAATAGCCAGCACCCTCCTGTTCTCTGCAAATGGTACACAAAAAGTTTAAAAAGTGTTTAAAAACTGACCAAGTTTTGGAGAAGATGCAGGTCAGACTAGACGAGGCTGGAAAAGACTGTACAAGTGACAGTTCTCCGGGGAAGGTTAGTAGGAAATCCCTTCTTTCTGCTATTAAAATCTCAGGCTGTTGCCATCAGACACTCAAGCCACAAGAGAAAAGTGCTTCAGCACCAGCATCCAACTGAGCATCTGTTTGATCCACCTCAGTGGAAAGCCATCACTTTGCAAGGAGAATTCACATTTGGAGTTACACACAACATACTTCTTTCTGTCTGGAAGTGCTACCGGTTTTGCTACCCAGCATTTCATATTAAATTGTGGAAGTATTTTAAATGAAAGGGGAATGAAAACTCGTGGTATTTAAAGAAAAACTGGCTGGAAAAGTCTCAGATTTGTTCCATTCTGAAAGGGAACCAAGGTACCATGAGTCCTAAAAGACTCACCAGCTCTCTCAAACAAACGAGGAATAAAGCCTAAGAGGAAAATGAACCCACAGATTTGAATTTAATTTGGCCTTAATACAGCTTTACAAAGGATTAGGTTAAGTTTGCAAGACACCTTTACTTTGATTCAGAGATTTGCTTGGGTTTTCCTTCAGAATCCAGAGAGCTGGCAACAGATCGCTGTGCAGTGTCCACAGACGGGTCCAGCAGTCAGGGCAGGGCAAGAGCCAACAGCTCCTGGGAAGCAGCAGAAAAAAGCACCATGGGATGTGCTGAAGAAGGGATGGAAACAGGGTGGGTGGGGTGGAAGGAGCTCTGCTCCCACCTGGGCTGGCTTGTGGGAGTAACTGTGATGAACAAACGCTTGCCTGAACCCAAAAGTAATTCTGCACCCACATCTGGGGTCTCCACGTTTAAAAAAACAAAACAAAAAAAAAAAAAAAAAAAAAAAAAAAAAAAAAAAACAAAAAAAAAAAAAAAACATGGAACTTCTGGAGTGAGTCCAGAGGAGGGTTGCAGCCATGATCCAAGGGCTGGAGCAGTTCTGCTCTGGAGATGGGCTGAGAGAGCTGAGCTTGTTCAGCCTGGAGAAGAGAAGGCTCCAGGGAGACTTCAGAGCCCCCCAGTGCCTACAGGGCACCAATCTTCTCAAATTCCTGCCATGCTTGCCCACCCCAATCCTGAACTTTCCACGGCCTCAGAGACTTTATCTTTCGGGAAAAACACATGAGTACTTAAAGTTGGTTCAGAAGCTTCATTTGAGACCGTAGGTAATACTCTGATTTTCCTTTAAGGAGGCTGACCCAAGCAATATGCCCAATGTATCACAGAACAACTCTTCTTTTAAAGAATGAATGAATCAATCAACTGTACTCTTAGAGCTGTCAAAAGAATGAATTAGGACTGGTTAGTATGACCTAATCACCACTGATGACCTGTAGTAAGACCTAAGTCTCCTTAAGCCCGCCAACCTGTTAATGAACCTGTTCCCATTTCTGTTTTTCTCCTTACAGCCGTGCCTGGCATTGACAAAGTCACTGTCAGCACCCACAAGGATAGCCTCCCCGAATTAGGGCAGTGGGTGACAGGGACTAGTGTGACATCATCACCCAGCCCTAAGGTACAAAGGTGGCAACACAACTTGCAGAGCTGAGGACAGGATCGAGGAGAAGGAGCTTGCCCAAGGCTACTGGCGAGTTCTGGTGCCTCTGAGGCACCACAAACGCCTCTCTCTCTGTCCAAACAAGGACTGGGATGCTTTGTCAGGAGGAGAAAGGCCTGCAGCACAGACCTTCCAGGCACTGCTCCCTATCCACAATGGTGCACAACACTGCTGAGAAGTGTCCTCCTGGGAAGAAGCAAGGTGAGAGAAAAATCTCCCTCCCCACGGCTGGCAGTGGGGGAGCGGTCAAGAGCTGCAGCAAGGGGAAGCAGGAGCTCCAACAACGACCCAGGGTAGAGTCCCTCTGGCTCTCTTGGGCCAGCGGGGCCAGGCTGGCCTGTGGGCACATATGCCTCCCCTGCCCTTAAGCCAGCCCGGCAAGGCCTTGGGGACAATCCTGCACGGACATCACCCGAGCCCTGCGCAGCTGCTCACACCACTTGCCCTCTCCTCTCTCCAATGTGCAGATCCAAACAGCAGCAGCAGCAGTGGCGGCCTGTCGGAACAGCCCAGGGCGGAGCAGGCCCGGCGCCGTTCCTGGAGACAGAGAGCACAAGGCCCGGGCAGCCAGGCAGTGAAACCCATACGGCTGAACCGAGTGCCACTGCTGCGTGCTGAGACCAGCATCCCCAGCACCGGCACTCAGGGGGTGCCAGGGCTGTCCCAGGCTGTGGTGCTGGTCAGCAGCAGCAGCAGCAGCAGCTTCCCGTGCAAAAAGCAGAGCTTGAAGAGAGGCCATCCAGAGGGCGTCACAGAGCCACAGTCACTCAGGAGCCCGGCAGCAAAACGCCGCCGGATCGACGATGTGCTGGCCCAAAATATTGAGACCAGCAGCCCCAGCACTGCCACTCAGGGGGTGCCAGGGCTGTCTCAAAGTGTGGTTCTGGTCAGAAGCAGCAGCAGCAGCAGCTTCCCCTGCAAAAAGCAGAGCTTGAAGAGAGGCCATCCAGAGGGCCCCACAGAGCCACAGACACTCAGGAGCCCGGCAGCAAAACACCGCCGGATCGCCCAAAGTATTGAGACCAGCAGCCCCAGCACCGCCACGCAGGGGGTGCCAGGGCTGTCCCAGGCTGTGGTGCTGGTCAGCAGCAGCAGCAGCAGCAGCAGCTTCCCCTGCAAAAAGCAGAGCTTGAAGAGAGGCCATCCAGAGGGCGTCACAGAGCCACAGTCACTCAGGAGCCCGGCAGCAAAACGCCGCCGGATCGACGATGTGCTGGCCCAAAATACTGAGGCCAGCAGCCCCAGCACCGCCACTCAGGGGGTGCCAGGGCTGTCTCAAAGTGTGGTTCTGGTCAGAAGCAGCAGCAGCAGCAGCTTCCCCTGCAAAAAGCAGAGCTTGAAGAGAGGCCATCCAGAGGGCCCCACAGAGCCACAGACACTCAGGAGCCCGGCAGCAAAACACTGCCGGATCGCCCAAAGTATTGAGACCAGCAGCCCCAGCACCGCCACTCAGGGGGTGCCAGGGCTGTCCCAGGCTGTGGTGCTGGTCAGCAGCAGCAGCAGCAGCAGCTTCCCGTGCAAAAAGCAGAGCTTGAAAAGAGGCCATCCAGATGGCGCCACAGAGCCACAGTCACTCAGGAGCCCGGCAGCAAAACGCCGCCGGATCGACGATGTGCTGGCCCAAAGTATTGAGACCAGCAGCCCCAGCACCGCCACTCAGGGGGTGCCAGGGCTGTCCCAGGACACTCAGTCACCCAGCAGACAAGCAGCTCCATACAGACCACCCTGGCTCTTCGCTGGCTCCATGAAGGACAAACGCTCCCAGCCTGGGCCAATCCGTATGAGACACGTCCGGCGGCAACAGCGGCAGGAGAAAAAGCTGTACAGTCGGCCTGAAAACCAGAGCAGGATCAGACGAGCATCACCCTCTGGTGCTCGTCCCCCTCAGCCATCAAAATAAACTTTTCTGTTTGTTTGAACTGGGAGAGCCCACATTCCTTTTCCCAGCCTCCTGCATGCTCATGGGAATCATGTTGGAGCAGTGAAGTTGGATGAGATGATCGTAAAATCGTACAATGGTTTGGCTTGGGAGACACTTTAAATCTCATTTACTTCCACCCTCCCTGCAATAAGCAAGGACACCTTCAACTAGTCAGCTTGTTCCAAGCCCCATCCAACCTGGAATGTTTCCACAGCATCTCTGGGCAACCTGTGGCAGAGACCACAGCATTTTTATCACCCTCATTGATAAAAAATTTCTTCCTTGAAGCTCATTTGAATCATCCCTCCTCCAGTTTAAAACCAACACCCCTTGTCTTATGGCAATAGACCCTGCTAAAATCTTTGTCCTTGTGACCCCTTGGGCATCTCCCTGGCACCTCCCAGGACGAGGAAGCAATTAGCTTGAAGTAAAATTAGAAATCCACTGAATGCAACAAGGGCAAAACCTCTAGTTTTTCAGCTCCTGCATGTCAGGAGGTGCTGGCACCATGAGGCTCTTGGCCAACAGCTCCTCTCCCTCCATCACCTGTGCTGAAAATGGGAGAAAATCTGTTTATCCACACCAGCACCAGCATCCCATCCTTGAGAAGCAGCAGAGCTGACAGGTAAAGGTTGCTCTGGGGAGAACGGAGGACCACCTCACTCACAGAGCAGCGTGTATTTTGTGAAAAAAATAGCCAGCACCCTCCCGTTCTCTGCAAATGGTACACAAAAATTTTAAAAAGTGTTTAAAAACTGACCAAGTTTTGGAGAAGATGCAGGTCAGACTAGACGAGGCTGGAAAAGACTGTACAAGTGACAGTTCTCCGGGGAAGGTTAGTAGGAAATCCCTTCTTTCTGCTATTAAAATCTCAGGCTGTTGCCATCAGACACTCAAGCCACAAGAGAAAAGTGCTTCAGCACCAGCATCCAACTGAGCATCTGTTTGATCCACCTCAGTGGAAAGCCATCACTTTGCAAGGAGAATTCACATTTGGAGTTACACACAACATACTTCTTTCTGTCTGGAAGTGCTACCGGTTTTGCTACCCAGCATTTCATATTAAATTGTGGAAGTATTTTAAATGAAAGGGGAATGAAAACTCGTGGTATTTAAAGAAAAACTGGCTGGAAAAGTCTCAGATTTGTTCCATTCTGAAAGGGAACCAAGGTACCATGAGTCCTAAAAGACTCACCAGCTCTCTCAAACAAACGAGGAATAAAGCCTAAGAGGAAAATGAACCCACAGATTTGAATTTAATTTGGCCTTAATACAGCTTTACAAAGGATTAGGTTAAGTTTGCAAGACACCTTTACTTTGATTCAGAGATTTGCTTGGGTTTTCCTTCAGAATCCAGAGAGCTGGCAACAGATCGCTGTGCAGTGTCCACAGACGGGTCCAGCAGTCAGGGCAGGGCAAGAGCCAACAGCTCCTGGGAAGCAGCAGAAAAAAGCACCATGGGATGTGCTGAAGAAGGGATGGAAACAGGGTGGGTGGGGTGGAAGGAGCTCTGCTCCCACCTGGGCTGGCTTGTGGGAGTAACTGTGATGAACAAACGCTTGCCTGAACCCAAAAGTAATTCTGCACCCACATCTGGGGTCTCCACGTTTAAAAAAAAAAAAAAAAAACAAAAAAAAAAACAAAAACAAAAACATGGAACTTCTGGAGTGAGTCCAGAGGAGGGTTGCAGCCATGATCCAAGGGCTGGAGCAGTTCTGCTCTGGAGATGGGCTGAGAGAGCTGAGCTTGTTCAGCCTGGAGAAGAGAAGGCTCCAGGGAGACTTCAGAGCCCCCCAGTGCCTACAGGGCACCAATCTTCTCAAATTCCTGCCATGCTTGCCCACCCCAATCCTGAAGTTTCCACGGCCTCAGAGACTTTATCTTTCGGGAAAAACACATGAGTACTTAAAGTTGGTTCAGAAGCTTCATTTGAGACCGTAGGTAATACTCTGATTTTCCTTTCAGGAGGCTGACCCAAGCAATATGCCCAATGTATCACAGAACAACTCTTCTTTTAAAGAATGAATGAATCAATCAACTGTACTCTTAGAGCTGTCAAAAGAATGAATTAGGACTGGTTAGTATGACCTAATCACCACTGATGACCTGTAGTAAGACCTAAGTCTCCTTAAGCCCGCCAACCTGTTGATGAACCTGTTCCCATTTCTGTTTTTCTCCTTACAGCCGTGCCTGGCATTGACAAAGTCACTGTCAGCACCCACAAGGATAGCCTCCCCGAATTAGGGCAGTGGGTGACAGGGACTACTGTGACATCATCACCCAGCCCTAAGGTACAAAGGTGGCAACACAACTTGCAGAGCTGAGGACAGGATCGAGGAGAAGGAGCTTGCCCAAGGCTACTGGCGAGTTCTGGTGCCTCTGAGGCACCACAAACGCCTCTCTCTCTGTCCAAACAAGGACTGGGATGCTTTGTCAGGAGGAGAAAGGCCTGCAGCACAGACCTTCCAGGCACTGCTCCCTATCCACAATGGTGCACAACACTGCTGAGAAGTGTCCTCCTGGGAAGAAGCAAGGTGAGAGCAAAATCTCCCTCCCCACGGCTGGCAGTGGGGGAGCGGTCAAGAGCTGCAGCAAGGGGAAGCAGGAGCTCCAACAACGACCCAGGGTAGAGTCCCTCTGGCTCTCTTGGGCAAGCGGGGCCAGGCTGGCCTGTGGGCACATATGCCTCCCCTGCCCTTAAGCCAGCCCGGCAAGGCCTTGGGGACAATCCTGCACGGACATCACCCAAGCCCTGCGCAGCTGCTCACACCACTTGCCCTCTCCTCTCTCCAATGTGCAGATCCAAACAGCAGCAGCAGCAGCGGCAGCCTGTCGGGACAGCCCAGGGCGGAGCAGGCCCGGCGCCGTTCCTGGAGACAGAGAGCACAAGGCCCGGGCAGCCGGGCAGTGAAACCCATACGGCTGAACCGAGTGCCACTGCTGCGTGCTGAGACCAGCAGCCCCAGCACCGGCACTCAGGGGGTGCCAGGGCTGTCTCAAAGTGTGGTTCTGGTCAGCAGCAGCAGCAGCAGCAGCTTCCCCTGCAAAAAGCAGAGCTTGAAGAGAGGCCATCCAGAGGGCCCCACAGAGCCACAGACACTCAGGAGCCCGGCAGCAAAACACCGCCGGATCGCCCAAAGTATTGAGACCAGCAGCCCCAGCACCGCCACTCAGGGGGTGCCAGGGCTGTCCCAGACTGTGGTGCTGGTCAGCAGCAGCAGCAGCAGCAGCTTCCCGCGCAAAAAGCAGAGCTTGAAGAGGGGCCATCCAGAGGGCGTCACAGAGCCACAGTCACTCAGGAGCCCGGCAGCAAAACGCCGCCGGATCGACGATGTGCTGGCCCAAAGTATTGAGACCAGCAGCCCCAGCACCGCCACTCAGGGGGTGCCAGGGCTGTCCCAGGACACTCAGTCACCCAGCAGACAAGCAGCTCCATACAGACCACCCTGGCTCTTCGCTGGCTCCATGAAGGACAAACGCTCCCAGCCTGGGCCAATCCGTATGAGACACGTCCGGCGGCAACAGCGGCAGGAGAAAAAGCTGTACAGTCGGCCTGAAAACCAGAGCAGGATCAGACGAGCATCACCCTCTGGTGCTCGTCCCCCTCAGCCATCAAAATAAACTTTTCTGTTTGTTTGAACTGGGAGAGCCCACATTCCTTTTCCCAGCCTCCTGCATGCTCATGGGAATCATGTTGGAGCAGTGAAGTTGGATGAGATGATCGTAAAATCGTACAATGGTTTGGCTTGGGAGACACTTTAAATCTCATTTACTTCCACCCTCCCTGCAATAAGCAAGGACACCTTCAACTAGTCAGCTTGTTCCAAGCCCCATCCAACCTGGAATGTTTCCACAGCATCTCTGGGCAACCTGTGGCAGAGACCACAGCATTTTTATCACCCTCATTGATAAAAAATTTCTTCCTTGAAGCTCATTTGAATCATCCCTCCTCCAGTTTAAAACCAACACCCCTTGTCTTATGGCAATAGACCCTGCTAAAATCTTTGTCCTTGTGTCCCCTTGGGCATCTCCCTGGCACCTCCCAGGACGAGGAAGCAATTAGCTTGAAGTAAAATTAGAAATCCACTGAATGCAACAAGGGCAAAACCTCTAGTTTTTCAGCTCCTGCATGTCAGGAGGTGCTGGCACCATGAGGCTCTTGGCCAACAGCTCCTCTCCCTCCATCACCTGTGCTGAAAATGGGAGAAAATCTGTTTATCCACACCAGCACCAGCATCCCATCCTTGAGAAGCAGCAGACCTGACAGGTAAAGGTTGCTCTGGGGAGAACGGAGGACCACCTCACTCACAGAGCAGCGTGTATTTTGTGAAAAAAAATAGCCAGCACCCTCCTGTTCTCTGCAAATGGTACACAAAAAGTTTAAAAAGTATTTAAAAATTGACCAAGTTTTGGAGAAGATGCAGATCAGACTACATGAGGCTGGAAAAGACTGTACAAGTGACAGTTCTCCGGGGAAGGTTAGTAGGAAATCCCTTCTTTCTGCTATTAAAATCTCATGCTGTTGCCATCAGACACTCAAGCCACAAGAGAAAAGTGCTTCAGCACCAGCATCCAACTGAGCATCTGTTTGATTCACCTCAGTGGAAAGCCATCACTTTGCAAGGAGAATTCACATTTGGAGTTACACACAACATACTTCTTTCTGTCTGGAAGTGCTACCGGTTTTGCTACCCAGCATTTCATATTAAATTGTGGAAGTATTTTAAATGAAAGGGGAATGAAAACTCGTGGTATTTAAAGAAAAACTGGCTGGAAAAGTCTCAGATTTGTTCCATTCTGAAAGGGAACCAAGGTACCATGAGTCCTAAAAGACTCACCAGCTCTCTCAAACAAACGAGGAATAAAGCCTAAGAGGAAAATGAACCCACAGATTTGAATTTAATTTGGCCTTAATACAGCTTTACAAAGGATTAGGTTAAGTTTGCAAGACACCTTTACTTTGATTCAGAGATTTGCTTGGGTTTTCCTTCAGAATCCAGAGAGCTGGCAACAGATCGCTGTGCAGTGTCCACAGACGGGTCCAGCAGTCAGGGCAGGGCAAGAGCCAACAGCTCCTGCGAAGCAGCAGAAAAAAGCACCATGGGATGTGCTGAAGAAGGGATGGAAACAGGGTGGGTGGGGTGGAAGGAGCTCTGCTCCCACCTGGGCTGGCTTGTGGGAGTAACTGTGATGAACAAACGCTTGCCTGAACCCAAAAGTAATTCTGCACCCACATCTGGGGTCTCCACGAAAAAAAAAAAAAAAAAAAAAAAAAACAAAAAAAAAACCCCAAAAACATGGAACTTCTGGAGTGAGTCCAGAGGAGGGTTGCAGCCATGATCCAAGGGCTGGAGCAGTTCTGCTCTGGAGATGGGCTGAGAGAGCTGAGCTTGTTCAGCCTGGAGAAGAGAAGGCTCCAGGGAGACTTCAGAGCCCCCCAGTGCCTACAGGGCACCAATCTTCTCAAATTCCTGCCATGCTTGCCCACCCCAATCCTGAAGTTTCCACGGCCTCAGAGACTTTATCTTTCGGGAAAAACACATGAGTACTTAAAGTTGGTTCAGAAGCTTCATTTGATACCGTAGGCAATACTCTGATTTTCCTTTAAGGAGGCTGACCCAAGCAATATGCCCAATGTATCACAGAACAACTCTTCTTTTAAAGAATGAATGAATCAATCAACTGTACTCTTAGAGCTGTCAAAAGAATGAATTAGGACTGGTTAGTATGACCTAATCACCACTGATGACCTGTAGTAAGACCTAAGTCTCCTTAAGCCCGCCAACCTGTTGATGAACCTGTTCCCATTTCTGTTTTTCTCCTTACAGCCGTGCCTGGCATTGACAAAGTCACTGTCAGCACCCACAAGGATAGCCTCCCCGAATTAGGGCAGTGGGTGACAGGGACTACTGTGACATCATCACCCAGCCCTAAGGTACAAAGGTGGCAACACAACTTGCAGAGCTGAGGACAGGATCGAGGAGAAGGAGCTTGCCCAAGGCTACTGGCGAGTTCTGGTGCCTCTGAGGCACCACAAACGCCTCTCTCTCTGTCCAAACAAGGACTGGGATGCTTTGTCAGGAGGAGAAAGGCCTGCAGCACAGACCTTCCAGGCACTGCTCCCTATCCACAATGGTGCACAACACTGCTGAGAAGTGTCCTCCTGGGAAGAAGCAAGGTGAGAGAAAAATCTCCCTCCCCACGGCTGGCAGTGGGGGAGCGGTCAAGAGCTGCAGCAAGGGGAAGCAGGAGCTCCAACAACGACCCAGGGTAGAGTCCCTCTGGCTCTCTTGGGCCAGCGGGGCCAGGCTGGCCTGTGGGCACATATGCCTCCCCTGCCCTTAAGCCAGCCCGGCAAGGCCTTGGGGACAATCCTGCACGGACATCACCCGAGCCCTGCGCAGCTGCTCACACCACTTGCCCTCTCCTCTCTCCAATGTGCAGATCCCAACAGCAGCAGCAGCAGCGGCAGCCTGTCGGGACAGCCCAGGGCGGAGCAGACCCGGCGCCGTTCCTGGAGACAGAGAGCACAAGGCCCGGGCAGCCGGGCAGTGAAACCCATACGGCTGAACCGAGTGCCACTGCTGCGTGCCGAGACCAGCAGCCCCAGCACCGCCACTCAGGGGGTGCCAGGGCTGTCTCAAAGTGTGGTTCTGGTCAGCAGCAGCAGCAGCAGCAGCTTCCCCTGCAAAAAGCAGAGCTTGAAGAGAGGCCATCCAGAGGGCCCCACAGAGCCACAGACACTTAGGAGCCCGGCAGCAAAACACCGCCGGATCGCCCAAAGTATTGAGACCAGCAGCCCCAGCACCGCCACTCAGGGGGTGCCAGGGCTGTCCCAGACTGTGGTGCTGGTCAGCAGCAGCAGCAGCAGCAGCTTCCCGCGCAAAAAGCAGAGCTTGAAGAGGGGCCATCCAGAGGGCGTCACAGAGCCACAGTCACTCAGGAGCCCGGCAGCAAAACGCCGCCGGATCGACGATGTGCTGGCCCAAAGTATTGAGACCAGCAGCCCCAGCACCGCCACTCAGGGGGTGCCAGGGCTGTCCAAGGACACTCAGTCACCCAGCAGACAAGCAGCTCCATACAGACCACCCTGGCTCTTCGCTGGCTCCATGAAGGACAAACGCTCCCAGCCTGGGCCAATCCGTATGAGACACGTCCGGCGGCAACAGCGGCAGGAGAAAAAGCTGTACAGTCGGCCTGAAAACCAGAGCAGGATCAGACGAGCATCACCCTCTGGTGCTCGTCCCCCTCAGCCATCAAAATAAACTTTTCTGTTTGTTTGAACTGGGAGAGCCCACATTCCTTTTCCCAGCCTCCTGCATGCTCATGGGAATCATGTTGGAGCAGTGAAGTTGGATGAGATGATCGTAAAATCGTACAATGGTTTGGCTTGGGAGAATCTTTAAATCTCATTTACTTCCACCCTCCCTGCAATAAGCAAGGACACCTTCAACTAGTCAGCTTGTTCCAAGCCCCATCCAACCTGGAATGTTTCCACAGCATCTCTGGGCAACCTGTGGCAGAGACCACAGCATTTTTATCACCCTCATTGATAAAAAATTTCTTCCTTGAAGCTCATTTGAATCATCCCTCCTCTAGTTTAAAACCAACACCCCTTGTCTTATGGCAATAGATCTTGCTAAAATCTTTGTCCTTGTGTCCCCTTGGGCATCTCCCTGGCACCTCCCAGGACGAGGAAGCAATTAGCTTGAAGTAAAATTAGAAATCCACTGAATGCAACAAGGGCAAAACCTCTAGTTTTTCAGCTCCTGCATGTCAGGAGGTGCTGGCACCATGAGGCTCTTGGCCAACAGCTCCTCTCCCTCCATCACCTGTGCTGAAAATGGGAGAAAATCTGTTTATCCACACCAGCACCAGCATCCCATCCTTGAGAAGCAGCAGAGCTGACAGGTAAAGGTTGCTCTGGGGAGAACGGAGGACCACCTCACTCACAGAGCAGCGTGTATTTTGTGAAAAAAATAGCCAGCACCCTCCTGTTCTCTGCAAATGGTACACAAAAAGTTTAAAAAGTATTTAAAAATTGACCAAGTTTTGGAGAAGATGCAGGTCAGACTAGACGAGGCTGGAAAAGACTGTACAAGTGACAGTTCTCCGGGGAAGGTTAGTAGGAAATCCCTTCTTTCTGCTATTAAAATCTCAGGCTGTTGCCATCAGACACTCAAGCCACAAGAGAAAAGTGCTTCAGCACCAGCATCCAACTGAGCATCTGTTTGATCCACCTCAGTGGAAAGCCATCACTTTGCAAGGAGAATTCACTTTTGGAGTTACACACAACATACTTCTTTCTGTCTGGAAGTGCTACCGGTTTTGCTACCCAGCATTTCATATTAAATTGTGGAAGTATTTTAAATGAAAGGGGAATGAAAACTCGTGGTATTTAAAGAAAAACTGGCTGGAAAAGTCTCAGATTTGTTCCATTCTGAAAGGGAACCAAGGTACCATGAGTCCTAAAAGACTCACCAGCTCTCTCAAACAAACGAGGAATAAAGCCTAAGAGGAAAATGAACCCACAGATTTGAATTTAATTTGGCCTTAATACAGCTTTACAAAGGATTAGGTTAAGTTTGCAAGACACCTTTACTTTGATTCAGAGATTTGCTTGGGTTTTCCTTCAGAATCCAGAGAGCTGGCAACAGATCGCTGTGCAGTGTCCACAGACGGGTCCAGCAGTCAGGGCAGGGCAAGAGCCAACAGCTCCTGCGAAGCAGCAGAAAAAAGCACCATGGGATGTGCTGAAGAAGGGATGGAAACAGGGTGGGTGGGGTGGAAGGAGCTCTGCTCCCACCTGGGCTGGCTTGTGAGAGTAACTGTGATGAACAAACGCTTGCCTGAACCCAAAAGTAATTCTGCACCCACATCTGGGGTCTCCACGTTTAAAAAAAATAAAAAAAAAAAAATAAAAAAAACAAAAACAAAAACATGGAACTTCTGGAGTGAGTCAAGAGGTCCAGAGGAGGGTTGCAGCCATGATCCAAGGGCTGGAGCAGTTCTGCTCTGGAGATGGGCTGAGAGAGCTGAGCTTGTTCAGCCTGGAGAAGAGAAGGCTCCAGGGAGACTTCAGAGCCCCCCAGTGCCTACAGGGCACCAATCTTCTCAAATTCCTGCCATGCTTGCCCACCCCAATCCTGAACTTTCCACGGCCTCAGAGACTTTATCTTTCGGGAAAAACACATGAGTACTTAAAGTTGGTTCAGAAGCTTCATTTGAGACCGTAGGTAATACTCTGATTTTCCTTTAAGGAGGCTGACCCAAGCAATATGCCCAATGTATCACAGAACAACTCTTCTTTTAAAGAATGAATGAATCAATCAACTGTACTCTTAGAGCTGTCAAAAGAATGAATTAGGACTGGTTAGTATGACCTAATCACCACTGATGACCTGTAGTAAGACCTAAGTCTCCTTAAGCCCGCCAACCTGTTGATGAACCTGTTCCCATTTCTGTTTTTCTCCTTACAGCCGTGCCTGGCATTGACAAAGTCACTGTCAGCACCCACAAGGATAGCCTCCCCGAATTAGGGCAGTGGGTGACAGGGACTACTGTGACATCATCACCCAGCCCTAAGGTACAAAGGTGGCAACACAACTTGCAGAGCTGAGGACAGGATCGAGGAGAAGGAGCTTGCCCAAGGCTACTGGCGAGTTCTGGTGCCTCTGAGGCACCACAAACGCCTCTCTCTCTGTCCAAACAAGGACTGGGATGCTTTGTCAGGAGGAGAAAGGCCTGCAGCACAGACCTTCCAGGCACTGCTCCCTATCCACAATGGTGCACAACACTGCTGAGAAGTGTCCTCCTGGGAAGAAGCAAGGTGAGAGAAAAATCTCCCTCTCCACGGCTGGCAGTGGGGGAGCGGTCAAGAGCTGCAGCAAGGGGAAGCAGGAGCTCCAACAACGACCCAGGGTAGAGTCCCTCTGGCTCTCTTGGGCCAGCGGGGCCAGGCTGGCCTGTGGGCACATATGCCTCCCCTGCCCTTAAGCCAGCCCGGCAAGGCCTTGGGGACAATCCTGCACGGACATCACCCGAGCCCTGCGCAGCTGCTCACACCACTTGCCCTCTCCTCTCTCCAATGTGCAGATCCAAACAGCAGCAGCAGCAGTGGCGGCCTGTCGGAACAGCCCAGGGCGGAGCAGGCCCGGCGCCGTTCCTGGAGACAGAGACCACAAGGCGCGGGCAGCCGGGCAGTGAAACCCATACGGCTGAACCGAGTGCCACTGCTGCGTGCTGAGACCAGCAGCCCCAGCACCGGCACTCAGGGGGTGCCAGGGCTGTCCCAGGCTGTGGTGCTGGTCAGCAGCAGCAGCAGCAGCAGCTTCCCCTGCAAAAAGCAGAGCTTGAAGAGAGGCCATCCAGAGGGCGTCACAGAGCCACAGTCACTCAGGAGCCCGGCAGCAAAACGCCGCCGGATCGACGATGTGCTGGCCCAAAATACTGAGGCCAGCAGCCCCAGCACCGCCACTCAGGGGGTGCCAGGGCTGTCTCAAAGTGTGGTTCTGGTCAGAAGCAGCAGCAGCAGCAGCTTCCCCTGCAAAAAGCAGACCTTGAACAGAGGCCATCCAGAGGGCCCCACAGAGCCACAGACACTCAGGAGCCCGGCAGCAAAACACCGCCGGATCGCCCAAAGTATTGAGACCAGCAGCCCCAGCACCGCCACTCAGGGGGTGCCAGGGCTGTCCCAGACTGTGGTGCTGGTCAGCAGCAGCAGCAGCAGCAGCTTCCCGCGCAAAAAGCAGAGCTTGAAGAGAGGCCATCCCGAGGGCGTCACAGAGCCACAGTCACTCAGGAGCCCGGCAGCAAAACGCCGCCGGATCGACGATGTGCTGGCCCAAAGTATTGAGACCAGCAGCCCCAGCACCGCCACTCAGGGGGTGCCAGGGCTGTCCAAGGACACTCAATCACCCAGCAGACAAGCAGCTCCATACAGACCACCCTGGCTCTTCGCTGGCTCCATGAAGGACAAACGCTCCCAGCCTGGGCCAATCCGTATGAGACACGTCCGGCGGCAACAGCGGCAGGAGAAAAAGCTGTACAGTCGGCCTGAAAACCAGAGCAGGATCAGACGAGCATCACCCTCTGGTGCTCGTCCCCCTCAGCCATCAAAATAAACTTTTCTGTTTGTTTGAACTGGGAGAGCCCACATTCCTTTTCCCAGCCTCCTGCATGCTCATGGGAATCATGTTGGAGCAGTGAAGTTGGATGAGATGATCGTAAAATCGTACAATGGTTTGGCTTGGGAGACACTTTAAATCTCATTTACTTCCACCCTCCCTGCAATAAGCAAGGACACCTTCAACTAGTCAGCTTGTTCCAAGCCCCATCCAACCTGGAATGTTTCCACAGCATCTCTGGGCAACCTGTGGCAGAGACCACAGCATTTTTATCACCCTCATTGATTAAAAATTTCTTCCTTGAAGCTCATTTGAATCATCCCTCCTCCAGTTTAAAACCAACACCCCTTGTCTTATGGCAATAGATCTTGCTAAAATCTTTGTCCTTGTGTCCCCTTGGGCATCTCCCTGGCACCTCCCAGGACGAGGAAGCAATTAGCTTGAAGTAAAATTAGAAATCCACTGAATGCAACAAGGGCAAAACCTCTAGTTTTTCAGCTCCTGCATGTCAGGAGGTGCTGGCACCATGAGGCTCTTGGCCAACAGCTCCTCTCCCTCCATCACCTGTGCTGAAAATGGGAGAAAATCTGTTTATCCACACCAGCACCAGCATCCCATCCTTGAGAAGCAGCAGAGCTGACAGGTAAAGGTTGCTCTGGGGAGAACGGAGGACCACCTCACTCACAGAGCAGCGTGTATTTTGTGAAAAAAATAGCCAGCACCCTCCTGTTCTCTGCAAATGGTACACAAAAAGTTTAAAAAGTATTTAAAAATTGACCAAGTTTTGGAGAAGATGCAGGTCAGACTAGACGAGGCTGGAAAAGACTGTACAAGTGACAGTTCTCCGGGGAAGGTTAGTAGGAAATCCCTTCTTTCTGCTATTAAAATCTCAGGCTGTTGCCATCAGACACTCAAGCCACAAGAGAAAAGTGCTTCAGCACCAGCATCCAACTGAGCATCTGTTTGATCCACCTCAGTGGAAAGCCATCACTTTGCAAGGAGAATTCACATTTGGAGTTACACACAACATACTTCTTTCTGTCTGGAAGTGCTACCGGTTTTGCTACCCAGCATTTCATATTAAATTGTGGAAGTATTTTAAATGAAAGGGGAATGAAAACTCGTGGTATTTAAAGAAAAACTGGCTGGAAAAGTCTCAGATTTGTTCCATTCTGAAAGGGAACCAAGGTACCATGAGTCCTAAAAGACTCACCAGCTCTCTCAAACAAACGAGGAATAAAGCCTAAGAGGAAAATGAACCCACAGATTTGAATTTAATTTGGCCTTAATACAGCTTTACAAAGGATTAGGTTAAGTTTGCAAGACACCTTTACTTTGATTCAGAGATTTGCTTGGGTTTTCCTTCAGAATCCAGAGAGCTGGCAACAGATCGCTGTGCAGTGTCCACAGACGGGTCCAGCAGTCAGGGCAGGGCAAGAGCCAACAGCTCCTGGGAAGCAGCAGAAAAAAGCACCATGGGATGTGCTGAAGAAGGGATGGAAACAGGGTGGGTGGGGTGGAAGGAGCTCTGCTCCCACCTGGGCTGGCTTGTGGGAGTAACTGTGATGAACAAACGCTTGCCTGAACCCAAAAGTAATTCTGCACCCACATCTGGGGTCTCCACGTTTAAAAAAAAAAAAAAAAAAAAATAAAAAAAACAAAAACAAAAACATGGAACTTCTGGAGTGAGTCAAGAGGTCCAGAGGAGGGTTGCAGCCATGATCCAAGGGCTGGAGCAGTTCTGCTCTGGAGATGGGCTGAGAGAGCTGAGCTTGTTCAGCCTGGAGAAGAGAAGGCTCCAGGGAGACTTCAGAGCCCCCCAGTGCCTACAGGGCACCAATCTTCTCAAATTCCTGCCATGCTTGCCCACCCCAATCCTGAAGTTTCCACGGCCTCAGAGACTTTATCTTTCGGGAAAAACACATGAGTACTTAAAGTTGGTTCAGAAGCTTCATTTGAGACCGTAGGTAATACTCTGATTTTCCTTTAAGGAGGCTGACCCAAGCAATATGCCCAATGTATCACAGAACAACTCTTCTTTTAAAGAATGAATGAATCAATCAACTGTACTCTTAGAGCTGTCAAAAGAATGAATTAGGACTGGTTAGTATGACCTAATCACCACTGATGACCTGTAGTAAGACCTAAGTCTCCTTAAGCCCGCCAACCTGTTGATGAACCTGTTCCCATTTCTGTTTTTCTCCTTACAGCCGTGCCTGGCATTGACAAAGTCACTGTCAGCACCCACAAGGATAGCCTCCCCGAATTAGGGCAGTGGGTGACAGGGACTACTGTGACATCATCACCCAGCCCTAAGGTACAAAGGTGGCAACACAACTTGCAGAGCTGAGGACAGGATCGAGGAGAAGGAGCTTGCCCAAGGCTACTGGCCAGTTCTGGTGCCTCTGAGGCACCACAAACGCCTCTCTCTCTGTCCAAACAAGGACTGGGATGCTTTGTCAGGAGGAGAAAGGCCTGCAGCACAGACCTTCCAGGCACTGCTCCCTATCCACAATGGTGCACAACACTGCTGAGAAGTGTCCTCCTGGGAAGAAGCAAGGTGAGAGAAAAATCTCCCTCCCCACGGCTGGCAGTGGGGGAGCGGTCAAGAGCTGCAGCAAGGGGAAGCAGGAGCTCCAACAACGACCCAGGGTAGAGTCCCTCTGGCTCTCTTGGGCCAGCGGGGCCAGGCTGGCCTGTGGGCACATATGCCTCCCCTGCCCTTAAGCCAGCCCGGCAAGGCCTTGGGGACAATCCTGCACGGACATCACCCGAGCCCTGCGCAGCTGCTCACACCACTTGCCCTCTCCTCTCTCCAATGTGCAGATCCAAACAGCAGCAGCAGCAGCGGCAGCCTGTCGGGACAGCCCAGGGCGGAGCAGACCCGGCGCCGTTCCTGGAGACAGAGAGCACAAGGCCCGGGCAGCCAGGCAGTGAAACCCATACGGCTGAACCGAGTGCCACTGCTGCGTGCCGAGACCAGCAGCCCCAGCACCGCCACTCAGGGGGTGCCAGGGCTGTCTCAAAGTGTGGTTCTGGTCAGCAGCAGCAGCAGCAGCAGCTTCCCCTGCAAAAAGCAGAGCTTGAAGAGAGGCCATCCAGAGGGCCCCACAGAGCCACAGACACTCAGGAGCCCGGCAGCAAAACACCGCCGGATCGCCCAAAGTATTGAGACCAGCAGCCCCAGCACCGCCACTCAGGGGGTGCCAGGGCTGTCCCAGACTGTGGTGCTGGTCAGCAGCAGCAGCAGCAGCAGCTTCCCACGCAAAAAGCAGAGCTTGAAGAGGGGCCATCCAGAGGGCGTCACAGAGCCACAGTCACTCAGGAGCCCGGCAGCAAAACGCCGCCGGATCGACGATGTGCTGGCCCAAAGTATTGAGACCAGCAGCCCCAGCACCGCCACTCAGGGGGTGCCAGGGCTGTCCAAGGACACTCAGTCACCCAGCAGACAAGCAGCTCCATACAGACCACCCTGGCTCTTCGCTGGCTCCATGAAGGACAAACGCTCCCAGCCTGGGCCAATCCGTATGAGACACGTCCGGCGGCAACAGCGGCAGGAGAAAAAGCTGTACAGTCGGCCTGAAAACCAGAGCAGGATCAGACGAGCATCACCCTCTGGTGCTCGTCCCCCTCAGCCATCAAAATAAACTTTTCTGTTTGTTTGAACTGGGAGAGCCCACATTCCTTTTCCCAGCCTCCTGCATGCTCATGGGAATCATGTTGGAGCAGTGAAGTTGGATGAGATGATCGTAAAATCGTACAATGGTTTGGCTTGGGAGACATTTTAAATCTCATTTACTTCCACCCTCCCTGCAATAAGCAAGGACACCTTCAACTAGTCAGCTTGTTCCAAGCCCCATCCAACCTGGAATGTTTCCACAGCATCTCTGGGCAACCTGTGGCAGAGACCACAGCATTTTTATCACCCTCATTGATAAAAAATTTCTTCCTTGAAGCTCATTTGAATCATCCCTCCTCCAGTTTAAAACCAACACCCCTTGTCTTATGGCAATAGATCTTGCTAAAATCTTTGTCCTTGTGTCCCCTTGGGCATCTCCCTGGCACCTCCCAGGACGAGGAAGCAATTAGCTTGAAGTAAAATTAGAAATCCACTGAATGCAACAAGGGCAAAACCTCTAGTTTTTCAGCTCCTGCATGTCAGGAGGTGCTGGCACCATGAGGCTCTTGGCCAACAGCTCCTCTCCCTCCATCACCTGTGCTGAAAATGGGAGAAAATCTGTTTATCCACACCAGCACCAGCATCCCATCCTTGAGAAGCAGCAGAGCTGACAGGTAAAGGTTGCTCTGGGGAGAACGGAGGACCACCTCACTCACAGAGCAGCGTGTATTTTGTGAAAAAAATAGCCAGCACCCTCCTGTTCTCTGCAAATGGTACACAAAAAGTTTATAAAGTATTTAAAAATTGACCAAGTTTTGGAGAAGATGCAGGTCAGACTAGACGAGGCTGGAAAAGACTGTACAAGTGACAGTTCTCCGGGGAAGGTTAGTAGGAAATCCCTTCTTTCTGCTATTAAAATCTCAGGCTGTTGCCATCAGACACTCAAGCCACAAGAGAAAAGTGCTTCAGCACCAGCATCCAACTGAGCATCTGTTTGATCCACCTCAGTGGAAAGCCATCACTTTGCAAGGAGAATTCACTTTTGGAGTTACACACAACATACTTCTTTCTGTCTGGAAGTGCTACCGGTTTTGCTACCCAGCATTTCATATTAAATTGTGGAAGTATTTTAAATGAAAGGGGAATGAAAACTCGTGGTATTTAAAGAAAAACTGGCTGGAAAAGTCTCAGATTTGTTCCATTCTGAAAGGGAACCAAGGTACCATGAGTCCTAAAAGACTCACCAGCTCTCTCAAACAAACGAGGAATAAAGCCTAAGAGGAAAATGAACCCACAGATTTGAATTTAATTTGGCCTTAATACAGCTTTACAAAGGATTAGGTTAAGTTTGCAAGACACCTTTACTTTGATTCAGAGATTTGCTTGGGTTTTCCTTCAGAATCCAGAGAGCTGGCAACAGATCGCTGTGCAGTGTCCACAGACGGGTCCAGCAGTCAGGGCAGGGCAAGAGCCAACAGCTCCTGGGAAGCAGCAGAAAAAAGCACCATGGGATGTGCTGAAGAAGGGATGGAAACAGGGTGGGTGGGGTGGAAGGAGCTCTGCTCCCACCTGGGCTGGCTTGTGGGAGTAACTGTGATGAACAAACGCTTGCCTGAACCCAAAAGTAATTCTGCACCCACATCTGGGGTCTCCACGTTTAAAAAAAAAAAAAAAAAAAAATAAAAAAAACAAAAACAAAAACATGGAACTTCTGGAGTGAGTCAAGAGGTCCAGAGGAGGGTTGCAGCCATGATCCAAGGGCTGGAGCAGTTCTGCTCTGGAGATGGGCTGAGAGAGCTGAGCTTGTTCAGCCTGGAGAAGAGAAGGCTCCAGGGAGACTTCAGAGCCCCCCAGTGCCTACAGGGCACCAATCTTCTCAAATTCCTGCCATGCTTGCCCACCCCAATCCTGAAGTTTCCACGGCCTCAGAGACTTTATCTTTCGGGAAAAACACATGAGTACTTAAAGTTGGTTCAGAAGCTTCATTTGAGACCGTAGGTAATACTCTGATTTTCCTTTAAGGAGGCTGACCCAAGCAATATGCCCAATGTATCACAGAACAACTCTTCTTTTAAAGAATGAATGAATCAATCAACTGTACTCTTAGAGCTGTCAAAAGAATGAATTAGGACTGGTTAGTATGACCTAATCACCACTGATGACCTGTAGTAAGACCTAAGTCTCCTTAAGCCCGCCAACCTGTTGATGAACCTGTTCCCATTTCTGTTTTTCTCCTTACAGCCGTGCCTGGCATTGACAAAGTCACTGTCAGCACCCACAAGGATAGCCTCCCCGAATTAGGGCAGTGGGTGACAGGGACTACTGTGACATCATCACCCAGCCCTAAGGTACAAAGGTGGCAACACAACTTGCAGAGCTGAGGACAGGATCGAGGAGAAGGAGCTTGCCCAAGGCTACTGGCGAGTTCTGGTGCCTCTGAGGCACCACAAACGCCTCTCTCTCTGTCCAAACAAGGACTGGGATGCTTTGTCAGGAGGAGAAAGGCCTGCAGCACAGACCTTCCAGGCACTGCTCCCTATCCACAATGGTGCACAACACTGCTGAGAAGTGTCCTCCTGGGAAGAAGCAAGGTGAGAGAAAAATCTCCCTCCCCACGGCTGGCAGTGGGGGAGCGGTCAAGAGCTGCAGCAAGGGGAAGCAGGAGCTCCAACAACGACCCAGGGTAGAGTCCCTCTGGCTCTCTTGGGCCAGCGGGGCCAGGCTGGCCTGTGGGCACATATGCCTCCCCTGCCCTTAAGCCAGCCCGGCAAGGCCTTGGGGACAATCCTGCACGGACATCACCCGAGCCCTGCGCAGCTGCTCACACCACTTGCCCTCTCCTCTCTCCAATGTGCAGATCCAAACAGCAGCAGCAGCAGCGGCAGCCTATCGGGACAGCCCAGGGCGGAGCAGGCCCGGCGCCGTTCCTGGAGACAGAGAGCACAAGGCCCGGGCAGCCAGGCAGTGAAACCCATACGGCTGAACCGAGTGCCACTGCTGCGTGCCGAGACCAGCAGCCCCAGCACCGGCACTCAGGGGGTGCCAGGGCTGTCTCAAAGTGTGGTTCTGGTCAGAAGCAGCAGCAGCAGCAGCTTCCCCTGCAAAAAGCAGAGCTTGAAGAGAGGCCATCCAGAGGGCCCCACAGAGCCACAGACACTCAGGAGCCCGGCAGCAAAACACCGCCGGATCGCCCAAAGTATTGAGACCAGCAGCCCCAGCACTGCCACTCAGGGGGTGCCAGGGCTGTCCCAGACTGTGGTGCTGGTCAGCAGCAGCAGCAGCAGCAGCTTCCCGCGCAAAAAGCAGAGCTTGAAGAGGGGCCATCCAGAGGGCGTCACAGAGCCACAGTCACTCAGGAGCCCGGCAGCAAAACGCCGCCGGATCGACGATGTGCTGGCCCAAAGTATTGAGACCAGCAGCCCCAGCACCGCCACTCAGGGGGTGCCAGGGCTGTCCCAGGACACTCAGTCACCCAGCAGACAAGCAGCTCCATACAGACCACCCTGGCTCTTCGCTGGCTCCATGAAGGACAAACGCTCCCAGCCTGGGCCAATCCGGATGAGACACGTCCGGCGGCAACAGCGGCAGGAGAAAAAGCTGTACAGTCGGCCTGAAAACCAGAGCAGGATCAGACGAGCATCACCCTCTGGTGCTCGTCCCCCTCAGCCATCAAAATAAACTTTTCTGTTTGTTTGAACTGGGAGAGCCCACATTCCTTTTCCCAGCCTCCTGCATGCTCATGGGAATCATGTTGGAGCAGTGAAGTTGGATGAGATGATCGTAAAATCGTACAATGGTTTGGCTTGGGAGACACTTTAAATCTCATTTACTTCCACCCTCCCTGCAATAAGCAAGGACACCTTCAACTAGTCAGCTTGTTCCAAGCCCCATCTAACCTGGAATGTTTCCACAGCATCTCTGGGCAACCTGTGGCAGAGACCACAGCATTTTTATCACCCTCATTGATAAAAAATTTCTTCCTTGAAGCTCATTTGAATCATCCCTCCTCCAGTTTAAAACCAACACCCCTTGTCTTATGGCAATAGACCCTGCTAAAATCTTTGTCCTTGTGTCCCCTTGGGCATCTCCCTGGCACCTCCCAGGACGAGGAAGCAATTAGCTTGAAGTAAAATTAGAAATCCACTGAATGCAACAAGGGCAAAACCTCTAGTTTTTCAGCTCCTGCATGTCAGGAGGTGCTGGCACCATGAGGCTCTTGGCCAACAGCTCCTCTCCCTCCATCACCTGTGCTGAAAATGGGAGAAAATCTGTTTATCCACACCAGCACCAGCATCCCATCCTTGAGAAGAAGCAGAGCTGACAGGTAAAGGTTGCTCTGGGGAGAACGGAGGACCACCTCACTCACAGAGCAGCGTGTATTTTGTGAAAAAAATAGCCAGCACCCTCCTGTTCTCTGCAAATGGTACACAAAAAGTTTAAAAAGTATTTAAAAATTGACCAAGTTTTGGAGAAGATGCAGGTCAGACTAGACGAGGCTGGAAAAGACTGTACAAGTGACAGTTCTCCGGGGAAGGTTAGTAGGAAATCCCTTCTTTCTGCTATTAAAATCTCAGGCTGTTGCCATCAGACACTCAAGCCACAAGAGAAAAGTGCTTCAGCACCAGCATCCAACTGAGCATCTGTTTGATCCACCTCAGTGGAAAGCCATCACTTTGCAAGGAGAATTCACATTTGGAGTTACACACAACATACTTCTTTCTGTCTGGAAGTGCTACCGGTTTTGCTACCCAGCATTTCATATTAAATTGTGGAAGTATTTTAAATGAAAGGGGAATGAAAACTCGTGGTATTTAAAGAAAAACTGGCTGGAAAAGTCTCAGATTTGTTCCATTCTGAAAGGGAACCAAGGTACCATGAGTCCTAAAAGACTCACCAGCTCTCTCAAACAAACGAGGAATAAAGCCTAAGAGGAAAATGAACCCACAGATTTGAATTTAATTTGGCCTTAATACAGCTTTACAAAGGATTAGGTTAAGTTTGCAAGACACCTTTACTTTGATTCAGAGATTTGCTTGGGTTTTCCTTCAGAATCCAGAGAGCTGGCAACAGATCGCTGTGCAGTGTCCACAGACGGGTCCAGCAGTCAGGGCAGGGCAAGAGCCAACAGCTCCTGGGAAGCAGCAGAAAAAAGCACCATGGGATGTGCTGAAGAAGGGATGGAAACAGGGTGGGTGGGGTGGAAGGAGCTCTGCTCCCACCTGGGCTGGCTTGTGGGAGTAACTGTGATGAACAAACGCTTGCCTGAACCCAAAAGTAATTCTGCACCCACATCTGGGGTCTCCACGTTTAAAAAAAAAAAAAAAAAAAAATAAAAAAAACAAAAACAAAAACATGGAACTTCTGGAGTGAGTCAAGAGGTCCAGAGGAGGGTTGCAGCCATGATCCAAGGGCTGGAGCAGTTCTGCTCTGGAGATGGGCTGAGAGAGCTGAGCTTGTTCAGCCTGGAGAAGAGAAGGCTCCAGGGAGACTTCAGAGCCCCCCAGTGCCTACAGGGCACCAATCTTCTCAAATTCCTGCCATGCTTGCCCACCCCAATCCTGAAGTTTCCACGGCCTCAGAGACTTTATCTTTCGGGAAAAACACATGAGTACTTAAAGTTGGTTCAGAAGCTTCATTTGAGACCGTAGGTAATACTCTGATTTTCCTTTAAGGAGGCTGACCCAAGCAATATGCCCAATGTATCACAGAACAACTCTTCTTTTAAAGAATGAATGAATCAATCAACTGTACTCTTAGAGCTGTCAAAAGAATGAATTAGGACTGGTTAGTATGACCTAATCACCACTGATGACCTGTAGTAAGACCTAAGTCTCCTTAAGCCCGCCAACCTGTTGATGAACCTGTTCCCATTTCTGTTTTTCTCCTTACAGCCGTGCCTGGCATTGACAAAGTCACTGTCAGCACCCACAAGGATAGCCTCCCCGAATTAGGGCAGTGGGTGACAGGGACTACTGTGACATCATCACCCAGCCCTAAGGTACAAAGGTGGCAACACAACTTGCAGAGCTGAGGACAGGATCGAGGAGAAGGAGCTTGCCCAAGGCTACTGGCGAGTTCTGGTGCCTCTGAGGCACCACAAACGCCTCTCTCTCTGTCCAAACAAGGACTGGGATGCTTTGTCAGGAGGAGAAAGGCCTGCAGCACAGACCTTCCAGGCACTGCTCCCTATCCACAATGGTGCACAACACTGCTGAGAAGTGTCCTCCTGGGAAGAAGCAAGGTGAGAGAAAAATCTCCCTCCCCACGGCTGGCAGTGGGGGAGCGGTCAAGAGCTGCAGCAAGGGGAAGCAGGAGCTCCAACAACGACCCAGGGTAGAGTCCCTCTGGCTCTCTTGGGCCAGCGGGGCCAGGCTGGCCTGTGGGCACATATGCCTCCCCTGCCCTTAAGCCAGCCCGGCAAGGCCTTGGGGACAATCCTGCACGGACATCACCCGAGCCCTGCGCAGCTGCTCACACCACTTGCCCTCTCCTCTCTCCAATGTGCAGATCCAAACAGCAGCAGCAGCAGCGGCAGCCTATCGGGACAGCCCAGGGCGGAGCAGGCCCGGCGCCGTTCCTGGAGACAGAGAGCACAAGGCCCGGGCAGCCAGGCAGTGAAACCCATACGGCTGAACCGAGTGCCACTGCTGCGTGCCGAGACCAGCAGCCCCAGCACCGGCACTCAGGGGGTGCCAGGGCTGTCTCAAAGTGTGGTTCTGGTCAGAAGCAGCAGCAGCAGCAGCTTCCCCTGCAAAAAGCAGAGCTTGAAGAGAGGCCATCCAGAGGGCCCCACAGAGCCACAGACACTCAGGAGCCCGGCAGCAAAACACCGCCGGATCGCCCAAAGTATTGAGACCAGCAGCCCCAGCACTGCCACTCAGGGGGTGCCAGGGCTGTCCCAGACTGTGGTGCTGGTCAGCAGCAGCAGCAGCAGCAGCTTCCCGCGCAAAAAGCAGAGCTTGAAGAGGGGCCATCCAGAGGGCGTCACAGAGCCACAGTCACTCAGGAGCCCGGCAGCAAAACGCCGCCGGATCGACGATGTGCTGGCCCAAAGTATTGAGACCAGCAGCCCCAGCACCGCCACTCAGGGGGTGCCAGGGCTGTCCCAGGACACTCAGTCACCCAGCAGACAAGCAGCTCCATACAGACCACCCTGGCTCTTCGCTGGCTCCATGAAGGACAAACGCTCCCAGCCTGGGCCAATCCGTATGAGACACGTCCGGCGGCAACAGCGGCAGGAGAAAAAGCTGTACAGTCGGCCTGAAAACCAGAGCAGGATCAGACGAGCATCACCCTCTGGTGCTCGTCCCCCTCAGCCATCAAAATAAACTTTTCTGTTTGTTTGAACTGGGAGAGCCCACATTCCTTTTCCCAGCCTCCTGCATGCTCATGGGAATCATGTTGGAGCAGTGAAGTTGGATGAGATGATCGTAAAATCGTACAATGGTTTGGCTTGGGAGACACTTTAAATCTCATTTACTTCCACCCTCCCTGCAATAAGCAAGGACACCTTCAACTAGTCAGCTTGTTCCAAGCCCCATCTAACCTGGAATGTTTCCACAGCATCTCTGGGCAACCTGTGGCAGAGACCACAGCATTTTTATCACCCTCATTGATAAAAAATTTCTTCCTTGAAGCTCATTTGAATCATCCCTCCTCCAGTTTAAAACCAACACCCCTTGTCTTATGGCAATAGACCCTGCTAAAATCTTTGTCCTTGTGTCCCCTTGGGCATCTCCCTGGCACCTCCCAGGACGAGGAAGCAATTAGCTTGAAGTAAAATTAGAAATCCACTGAATGCAACAAGGGCAAAACCTCTAGTTTTTCAGCTCCTGCATGTCAGGAGGTGCTGGCACCATGAGGCTCTTGGCCAACAGCTCCTCTCCCTCCATCACCTGTGCTGAAAATGGGAGAAAATCTGTTTATCCACACCAGCACCAGCATCCCATCCTTGAGAAGAAGCAGAGCTGACAGGTAAAGGTTGCTCTGGGGAGAACGGAGGACCACCTCACTCACAGAGCAGCGTGTATTTTGTGAAAAAAATAGCCAGCACCCTCCTGTTCTCTGCAAATGGTACACAAAAAGTTTAAAAAGTGTTTAAAAACTGACCAAGTTTTGGAGAAGATGCAGGTCAGACTAGACGAGGCTGGAAAAGACTGTACAAGTGACAGTTCTCCGGGGAAGGTTAGTAGGAAATCCCTTCTTTCTGCTATTAAAATCTCAGGCTGTTGCCATCAGACACTCAAGCCACAAGAGAAAAGTGCTTCAGCACCAGCATCCAACTGAGCATCTGTTTGATCCACCTCAGTGGAAAGCCATCACTTTGCAAGGAGAATTCACATTTGGAGTTACACACAACATACTTCTTTCTGTCTGGAAGTGCTACCGGTTTTGCTACCCAGCATTTCATATTAAATTGTGGAAGTATTTTAAATGAAAGGGGAATGAAAACTCGTGGTATTTAAAGAAAAACTGGCTGGAAAAGTCTCAGATTTGTTCCATTCTGAAAGGGAACCAAGGTACCATGAGTCCTAAAAGACTCACCAGCTCTCTCAAACAAACGAGGAATAAAGCCTAAGAGGAAAATGAACCCACAGATTTGAATTTAATTTGGCCTTAATACAGCTTTACAAAGGATTAGGTTAAGTTTGCAAGACACCTTTACTTTGATTCAGAGATTTGCTTGGGTTTTCCTTCAGAATCCAGAGAGCTGGCAACAGATCGCTGTGCAGTGTCCACAGACGGGTCCAGCAGTCAGGGCAGGGCAAGAGCCAACAGCTCCTGCGAAGCAGCAGAAAAAAGCACCATGGGATGTGCTGAAGAAGGGATGGAAACAGGGTGGGTGGGGTGGAAGGAGCTCTGCTCCCACCTGGGCTGGCTTGTGGGAGTAACTGTGATGAACAAACGCTTGCCTGAACCCAAAAGTAATTCTGCACCCACATCTGGGGTCTCCACGTTTAAAAAAAAAAATTAAAAACAAAAAAAAAAACAAAAACAAAAACATGGAACTTCTGGAGTGAGTCCAGAGGAGGGTTGCAGCCATGATCCAAGGGCTGGAGCAGTTCTGCTCTGGAGATGGGCTGAGAGAGCTGAGCTTGTTCAGCCTGGAGAAGAGAAGGCTCCAGGGAGACTTCAGAGCCCCCCAGTGCCTACAGGGCACCAATCTTCTCAAATTCCTGCCATGCTTGCCCACCCCAATCCTGAAGTTTCCACGGCCTCAGAGACTTTATCTTTCGGGAAAAACACATGAGTACTTAAAGTTGGTTCAGAAGCTTCATTTGAGACCGTAGGTAATACTCTGATTTTCCTTTAAGGAGGCTGACCCAAGCAATATGCCCAATGTATCACAGAACAACTCTTCTTTTAAAGAATGAATGAATCAATCAACTGTACTCTTAGAGCTGTCAAAAGAATGAATTAGGACTGGTTAGTATGACCTAATCACCACTGATGACCTGTAGTAAGACCTAAGTCTCCTTAAGCCCGCCAACCTGTTGATGAACCTGTTCCCATTTCTGTTTTTCTCCTTACAGCCGTGCCTGGCATTGACAAAGTCACTGTCAGCACCCACAAGGATAGCCTCCCCGAATTAGGGCAGTGGGTGACAGGGACTACTGTGACATCATCACCCAGCCCTAAGGTACAAAGGTGGCAACACAACTTGCAGAGCTGAGGACAGGATCGAGGAGAAGGAGCTTGCCCAAGGCTACTGGCGAGTTCTGGTGCCTCTGAGGCACCACAAACGCCTCTCTCTCTGTCCAAACAAGGACTGGGATGCTTTGTCAGGAGGAGAAAGGCCTGCAGCACAGACCTTCCAGGCACTGCTCCCTATCCACAATGGTGCACAACACTGCTGAGAAGTGTCCTCCTGGGAAGAAGCAAGGTGAGAGCAAAATCTCCCTCCCCACGGCTGGCAGTGGGGGAGCGGTCAAGAGCTGCAGCAAGGGGAAGCAGGAGCTCCAACAACGACCCAGGGTAGACTCCCTCTGGCTCTCTTGGGCCAGCGGGGCCAGGCTGGCCTGTGGGCACATATGCCTCCCCTGCCCTTAAGCCAGCCCGGCAAGGCCTTGGGGACAATCCTGCACGGACATCACCCGAGCCCTGCGCAGCTGCTCACACCACTTGCCCTCTCCTCTCTCCAATGTGCAGATCCAAACAGCAGCAGCAGCAGCGGCAGCCTGTCGGGACAGCCCAGGGCGGAGCAGGCCCGGCGCCGTTCCTGGAGACAGAGAGCACAAGGCCCGGGCAGCCAGGCAGTGAAACCCATACGGCTGAACCGAGTGCCACTGCTGCGTGCCGAGACCAGCAGCCCCAGCACCGGCACTCAGGGGGTGCCAGGGCTGTCTCAAAGTGTGGTTCTGGTCAGAAGCAGCAGCAGCAGCAGCTTCCCCTGCAAAAAGCAGAGCTTGAAGAGAGGCCATCCAGAGGGCCCCACAGAGCCACAGACACTCAGGAGCCCGGCAGCAAAACACCGCCGGATCGCCCAAAGTATTGAGACCAGCAGCCCCAGCACTGCCACTCAGGGGGTGCCAGGGCTGTCCCAGACTGTGGTGCTGGTCAGCAGCAGCAGCAGCAGCAGCTTCCCGCGCAAAAAGCAGAGCTTGAAGAGGGGCCATCCAGAGGGCGTCACAGAGCCACAGTCACTCAGGAGCCCGGCAGCAAAACGCCGCCGGATCGACGATGTGCTGGCCCAAAGTATTGAGACCAGCAGCCCCAGCACCGCCACTCAGGGGGTGCCAGGGCTGTCCCAGGACACTCAGTCACCCAGCAGACAAGCAGCTCCATACAGACCACCCTGGCTCTTCGCTGGCTCCATGAAGGACAAACGCTCCCAGCCTGGGCCAATCCGTATGAGACACGTCCGGCGGCAACAGCGGCAGGAGAAAAAGCTGTACAGTCGGCCTGAAAACCAGAGCAGGATCAGACGAGCATCACCCTCTGGTGCTCGTCCCCCTCAGCCATCAAAATAAACTTTTCTGTTTGTTTGAACTGGGAGAGCCCACATTCCTTTTCCCAGCCTCCTGCATGCTCATGGGAATCATGTTGGAGCAGTGAAGTTGGATGAGATGATCGTAAAATCGTACAATGGTTTGGCTTGGGAGACACTTTAAATCTCATTTACTTCCACCCTCCCTGCAATAAGCAAGGACACCTTCAACTAGTCAGCTTGTTCCAAGCCCCATCCAACCTGGAATGTTTCCACAGCATCTCTGGGCAACCTGTGGCAGAGACCACAGCATTTTTATCACCCTCATTGATAAAAAATTTCTTCCTTGAAGCTCATTTGAATCATCCCTCCTCCAGTTTAAAACCAACACCCCTTGTCTTATGGCAATAGATCTTGCTAAAATCTTTGTCCTTGTGTCCCCTTGGGCATCTCCCTGGCACCTCCCAGGACGAGGAAGCAATTAGCTTGAAGTAAAATTAGAAATCCACTGAATGCAACAAGGGCAAAACCTCTAGTTTTTCAGCTCCTGCATGTCAGGAGGTGCTGGCACCATGAGGCTCTTGGCCAACAGCTCCTCTCCCTCCATCACCTGTGCTGAAAATGGGAGAAAATCTGTTTATCCACACCAGCACCAGCATCCCATCCTTGAGAAGCAGCAGAGCTGACAGGTAAAGGTTGCTCTGGGGAGAACGGAGGACCACCTCACTCACAGAGCAGCGTGTATTTTGTGAAAAAAATAGCCAGCACCCTCCTGTTCTCTGCAAATGGTACACAAAAAGTTTAAAAAGTATTTAAAAATTGACCAAGTTTTGGAGAAGATGCAGGTCAGACTAGACGAGGCTGGAAAAGACTGTACAAGTGACAGTTCTCCGGGGAAGGTTAGTAGGAAATCCCTTCTTTCTGCTATTAAAATCTCAGGCTGTTGCCATCAGACACTCAAGCCACAAGAGAAAAGTGCTTCAGCACCAGCATCCAACTGAGCATCTGTTTGATTCACCTCAGTGGAAAGCCATCACTTTGCAAGGAGAATTCACATTTGGAGTTACACACAACATACTTCTTTCTGTCTGGAAGTGCTACCGGGTTTGCTACCCAGCATTTCATATTAAATTGTGGAAGTATTTTAAATGAAAGGGGAATGAAAACTCGTGGTATTTAAAGAAAAACTGGCTGGAAAAGTCTCAGATTTGTTCCATTCTGAAAGGGAACCAAGGTACCATGAGTCCTAAAAGACTCACCAGCTCTCTCAAACAAACGAGGAATAAAGCCTAAGAGGAAAATGAACCCACGGATTTGAATTTAATTTGGCCTTAATACAGCTTTACAAAGGATTAGGTTAAGTTTGCAAGACACCTTTACTTTGATTCAGAGATTTGCTTGGGTTTTCCTTCAGAATCCAGAGAGCTGGCAACAGATCGCTGTGCAGTGTCCACAGACGGGTCCAGCAGTCAGGGCAGGGCAAGAGCCAACAGCTCCTGGGAAGCAGCAGAAAAAAGCACCATGGGATGTGCTGAAGAAGGGATGGAAACAGGGTGGGTGGGGTGGAAGGAGCTCTGCTCCCACCTGGGCTGGCTTGTGGGAGTAACTGTGATGAACAAACGCTTGCCTGAACCCAAAAGTAATTCTGCACCCACATCTGGGGTCTCCACGTTTAAAAAAAAAAAAGAAAAAAAAAAAAATTAAAAACATGGTACTTCTGGAGTGAGTCATGAGGTCCAGAGGAGGGTTGCAGCCATGATCCAAGGGCTGGAGCAGTTCTGCTCTGGAGATGGGCTGAGAGAGCTGAGCTTGTTCAGCCTGGAGAAGAGAAGGCTCCAGGGAGACTTCAGAGCCCCCCAGTGCCTACAGGGCACCAATCTTCTCAAATTCCTGCCATGCTTGCCCACCCCAATCCTGAAGTTTCCACAGCCTCAGAGACCTTATCTTTCGGGAAAAACACATGAGTACTTAAAGTTGGTTCAGAAGCTTCATTTGAGACCGTAGGTAATACTCTGATTTTCCTTTAAGGAGGCTGACCCAAGCAATATGCCCAATGTATCACAGAACAATTCTTCTTTTAAAGAATGAATGAATCAATCAACTGTACTCTTAGAGCTGTCAAAAGAATGAATTAGGACTGGTTAGTATGACCTAATCACCACTGATGACCTGTAGTAAGACCTAAGTCTCCTTAAGCCCGCCAACCTGTTGATGAACCTGTTCCCATTTCTGTTTTTCTCCTTACAGCCGTGCCTGGCATTGACAAAGTCACTTTCAGCACCCACAAGGATAGCCTCCCCGAATTAGGGCAGTGGGTGACAGGGACTAGTGTGACATCATCACCCAGCCCTAAGGTACAAAGGTGGCAACACAACTTGCAGAGCTGAGGACAGGATCGAGGAGAAGGAGCTTGCCCAAGGCTACTGGCGAGTTCTGGTGCCTCTGAGGCACCACAAACGCCTCTCTCTCTGTCCAAACAAGGACTGGGATGCTTTGTCAGGAGGAGAAAGGCCTGCAGCACAGACCTTCCAGGCACTGCTCCCTATCCACAATGGTGCACAACACTGCTGAGAAGTGTCCTCCTGGGAAGAAGCAAGGTGAGAGCAAAATCTCCCTCCCCACGGCTGGCAGTGGGGGAGCGGTCAAGAGCTGCAGCAAGGGGAAGCAGGAGCTCCAACAACGACCCAGGGTAGAGTCCCTCTGGCTCTCTTGGGCCAGCGGGGCCGGGCTGGCCTGTGGGCACATATGCCTCCCCTGCCATTAAGCCAGCCCGGCAAGGCCTTGGGGACAATCCTGCACGGACATCACCCGAGCCCTGCGCAGGTGCTCACACCACTTGCCCTCTCCTCTCTCCAATGTGCAGATCCAAACAGCAGCAGCAGCAGCAGCGGCCTGTCGGAACAGCCCAGGGCGGAGCAGGCCCGGCGCCGTTCCTGGAGACAGAGAGCACAAGGCCCGTGCAGCCGGGCAGTGAAACCCATACGGCTGAACCGAGTGCCACTGCTGCGTGCTGAGACCAGCAGCCCCAGCACCGGCACTCAGGGGGTGCCAGGGCTGTCCCAGGCTGTGGTGCTGGTCAGCAGCAGCAGCAGCAGCAGCTTCCCGTGCAAAAAGCAGAGCTTGAAGAGAGGCCATCCAGAGGGCGTCACAGAGCCACAGTCACTCAGGAGCCCGGCAGCAAAACGCCGCCGGATCGACGATGTGCTGGCCCAAAATACTGAGGCCAGCAGCCCCAGTACCGCCACTCAGGGGGTGCCAGGGCTGTCTCAAAGTGTGGTTCTGGTCAGCAGCAGCAGCAGCAGCAGCTTCCCCTGCAAAAAGCAGAGCTTGAAGAGAGGCCATCCAGAGGGCCCCACAGAGCCACAGACACTCAGGAGCCCGGCAGCAAAACACCGCCGGATCGCCCAAAGTATTGAGACCAGCAGCCCCAGCACCGCCACTCAGGGGGTGCCAGGGCTGTCCCAGACTGTGGTGCTGGTCAGCAGCAGCAGCAGCAGCAGCTTCCCGTGCAAAAAGCAGAGCTTGAAGAGAGGCCATCCAGAGGGCGTCACAGAGCCACAGTCACTCAGGAGCCCGGCAGCAAAACGCCGCCGGATCGACGATGTGCTGGCCCAAAGTATTGAGACCAGCAGCCCCAGCACCGCCACTCAGGGGGTGCCAGGGCTGTCCCAGGACACTCAGTCACCCAGCAGACAAGCAGCTCCATACAGACCACCCTGGCTCTTCGCTGGCTCCATGAAGGACAAACGCTCCCAGCCTGGGCCAATCCGGATGAGACACGTCCGGCGGCAACAGCGGCAGGAGAAAAAGCTGTACAGTCGGCCTGAAAACCAGAGCAGGATCAGACGAGCATCACCCTCTGGTGCTCGTCCCCCTCAGCCATCAAAATAAACTTTTCTGTTTGTTTGAACTGGGAGAGCCCACATTCCTTTTCCCAGCCTCCTGCATGCTCATGGGAATCATGTTGGAGCAGTGAAGTTGGATGAGATGATCGTAAAATCGTACAATGGTTTGGCTTGGGAGACACTTTAAATCTCATTTACTTCCACCCTCCCTGCAATAAGCAAGGACACCTTCAACTAGTCAGCTTGTTCCAAGCCCCATCCAACCTGGAATGTTTCCACAGCATCTCTGGGCAACCTGTGGCAGAGACCACAGCATTTTTATCACCCTCATTGATAAAAAATTTCTTCCTTGAAGCTCATTTGAATCATCCCTCCTCCAGTTTAAAACCAACACCCCTTGTCTTATGGCAATAGACCCGGCTAAAATCTTTGTCCTTGTGTCCCCTTGGGCATCTCCCTGGCACCTCCCAGGACGAGGAAGCAATTAGCTTGAAGTAAAATTAGAAATCCACTGAATGCAACAAGGGCAAAACCTCTAGTTTTTCAGCTCCTGCATGTCAGGAGGTGCTGGCACCATGAGGCTCTTGGCCAACAGCTCCTCTCCCTCCATCACCTGTGCTGAAAATGGGAGAAAATCTGTTTATCCACACCAGCACCAGCATCCCATCCTTGAGAAGCAGCAGAGCTGACAGGTAAAGGTTGCTCTGGGGAGAACGGAGGACCACCTCACTCACAGAGCAGTGTGTATTTTGTGAAAAAAATAGCCAGCACCCTCCCGTTCTCTGCAAATGGTACACAAAAAGTTTATAAAGTATTTAAAAATTGACCAAGTTTTGGAGAAGATGCAAGTCAGACTAGACGAGGCTGGAAAAGACTGTACAAGTGACAGTTCTCCGGGGAAGGTTAGTAGGAAATCCCTTCTTTCTGCTATTAAAATCTCAGGCTGTTGCCATCAGACACTCAAGCCACAAGAGAAAAGTGCTTCAGCACCAGCATCCAACTGAGCATCTGTTTGATCCACCTCAGTGGAAAGCCATCACTTTGCAAGGAGAATTCACATTTGGAGTTACACACAACATACTTCTTTCTGTCTGGAAGTGCTACCGGTTTTGCTACCCAGCATTTCATATTAAATTGTGGAAGTATTTTAAATGAAAGGGGAATGAAAACTCGTGGTATTTAAAGAAAAACTGGCTGGAAAAGTCTCAGATTTGTTCCATTCTGAAAGGGAACCAAGGTACCATGAGTCCTAAAAGACTCACCAGCTCTCTCAAACAAACGAGGAATAAAGCCTAAGAGGAAAATGAACCCACAGATTTGAATTTAATTTGGCCTTAATACAGCTTTACAAAGGATTAGGTTAAGTTTGCAAGACACCTTTACTTTGATTCAGAGATTTGCTTGGGTTTTCCTTCAGAATCCAGAGAGCTGGCAACAGATCGCTGTGCAGTGTCCACAGACGGGTCCAGCAGTCAGGGCAGGGCAAGAGCCAACAGCTCCTGCGAAGCAGCAGAAAAAAGCACCATGGGATGTGCTGAAGAAGGGATGGAAACAGGGTGGGTGGGGTGGAAGGAGCTCTGCTCCCACCTGGGCTGGCTTGTGGGAGTAACTGTGATGAACAAACGCTTGCCTGAACCCAAAAGTAATTCTGCACCCACATCTGGGGTCTCCACGTTTAAAAAAAAAAATTAAAAACAAAAAAAAAAACAAAAACAAAAACATGGAACTTCTGGAGTGAGTCCAGAGGAGGGTTGCAGCCATGATCCAAGGGCTGGAGCAGTTCTGCTCTGGAGATGGGCTGAGAGAGCTGAGCTTGTTCAGCCTGGAGAAGAGAAGGCTCCAGGGAGACTTCAGAGCCCCCCAGTGCCTACAGGGCACCAATCTTCTCAAATTCCTGCCATGCTTGCCCACCCCAATCCTGAACTTTCCACGGCCTCAGAGACTTTATCTTTCGGGAAAAACACATGAGTACTTAAAGTTGGTTCAGAAGCTTCATTTGAGACCGTAGGTAATACTCTGATTTTCCTTTAAGGAGGCTGACCCAAGCAATATGCCCAATGTATCACAGAACAACTCTTCTTTTAAAGAATGAATGAATCAATCAACTGTACTCTTAGAGCTGTCAAAAGAATGAATTAGGACTGGTTAGTATGACCTAATCACCACTGATGACCTGTAGTAAGACCTAAGTCTCCTTAAGCCCGCCAACCTGTTGATGAACCTGTTCCCATTTCTGTTTTTCTCCTTACAGCCGTGCCTGGCATTGACAAAGTCACTGTCAGCACCCACAAGGATAGCCTCCCCGAATTAGGGCAGTGGGTGACAGGGACTACTGTGACATCATCACCCAGCCCTAAGGTACAAAGGTGGCAACACAACTTGCAGAGCTGAGGACAGGATCGAGGAGAAGGAGCTTGCCCAAGGCTACTGGCGAGTTCTGGTGCCTCTGAGGCACCACAAACGCCTCTCTCTCTGTCCAAACAAGGACTGGGATGCTTTGTCAGGAGGAGAAAGGCCTGCAGCACAGACCTTCCAGGCACTGCTCCCTATCCACAATGGTGCACAACACTGCTGAGAAGTGTCCTCCTGGGAAGAAGCAAGGTGAGAGAAAAATCTCCCTCCCCACGGCTGGCAGTGGGGGAGCGGTCAAGAGCTGCAGCAAGGGGAAGCAGGAGCTCCAACAACGACCCAGGGTAGACTCCCTCTGGCTCTCTTGGGCCAGCGGGGCCAGGCTGGCCTGTGGGCACATATGCCTCCCCTGCCCTTAAGCCAGCCCGGCAAGGCCTTGGGGACAATCCTGCACGGACATCACCCGAGCCCTGCGCAGCTGCTCACACCACTTGCCCTCTCCTCTCTCCAATGTGCAGATCCAAACAGCAGCAGCAGCAGCAGCGGCCTGTCGGAACAGCCCAGGGCGGAGCAGGCCCGGCGCCGTTCCTGGAGACAGAGAGCACAAGGCCCGGGCAGCCGGGCAGTGAAACCCATACGGCTGAACCGAGTGCCACTGCTGCGTGCTGAGACCAGCAGCCCCAGCACCGGCACTCAGGGGGTGCCAGGGCTGTCCCAGGCTGTGGTGCTGGTCAGCAGCAGCAGCAGCAGCAGCTTCCCCTGCAAAAAGCAGAGCTTGAAGAGAGGCCATCCAGAGGGCGTCACAGAGCCACAGTCACTCAGGAGCCCGGCAGCAAAATGCCGCCGGATCGACGATGTGCTGGCACAAAATACTGAGGCCAGCAGCCCCAGCACCGCCACTCAGGGGGTGCCAGGGCTGTCTCAAAGTGTGGTTCTGGTCAGAAGCAGCAGCAGCAGCAGCTTCCCCTGCAAAAAGCAGAGCTGGAAGAGAGGCCATCCAGAGGGCCCCACAGAGCCACAGACACTCAGGAGCCCGGCAGCAAAACACCGCCGGATCGCCCAAAGTATTGAGACCAGCAGCCCCAGCACCGCCACTCAGGGGGTGCCAGGGCTGTCCCAGGCTGTGGTGCTGGTCAGCAGCAGCAGCAGCAGCTTCCCGTGCAAAAAGCAGAGCTTGAAAAGAGGCCATCCAGACGGCGCCACAGAGCCACAGTCACTCAGGAGCCCGGCAGCAAAACGCCGCCGGATCGACGATGTGCTGGCCCAAAGTATTGAGACCAGCAGCCCCAGCACCGCCACTCAGGGGGTGCCAGGGCTGTCCCAGGACACTCAGTCACCCAGCAGACAAGCAGCTCCATACAGACCACCCTGGCTCTTCGCTGGCTCCATGAAGGACAAACGCTCCCAGCCTGGGCCAATCCGTATGAGACACGTCCGGCGGCAACAGCGGCAGGAGAAAAAGCTGTACAGTCGGCCTGAAAACCAGAGCAGGATCAGACGAGCATCACCCTCTGCTGCTCGTCCCCCTCAGCCATCAAAATAAACTTTTCTGTTTGTTTGAACTGGGAGAGCCCACATTCCTTTTCCCAGCCTCCTGCATGCTCATGGGAATCATGTTGGAGCAGTGAAGTTGGATGAGATGATCGTAAAATCGTACAATGGTTTGGCTTGGGAGACACTTTAAATCCCATTTAGTTCCACCCTCCCTGCAATAAGCAAGGACACCTTCAACTAGTC
Source organism: Chamaea fasciata (assembly GCF_029207755.1). Lineage (NCBI taxonomy): Eukaryota > Metazoa > Chordata > Aves > Passeriformes > Sylviidae > Chamaea > Chamaea fasciata. Next base: position 65,864,465 of record NW_027094091.1, on the reverse strand, counting down.
AGCTTGTTCCAAGCCCCATCCAACCTGGAATGTTTCCACAGCATCTCTGGGCAACCTGTGGCAGAGACCACAGCATTTTTATCACCCTCATTGATTAAAAATTTCTTCCTTGAAGCTCATTTGAATCATCCCTCCTCCAGTTTAAAACCAACACCCCTTGTCTTATGGCAATAGACCCTGCTAAAATCTTTGTCCTTGTGTCCCCTTGGGCATCTCCCTGGCACCTCCCAGGACGAGGAAGCAATTAGCTTGAAGTAAAATTAGAAATCCACTGAATGCAACAAGGGCAAAACCTCTAGTTTTTCAGCTCCTGCATGTCAGGAGGTGCTGGCACCATGAGGCTCTTGGCCAACAGCTCCTCTCCCTCCATCACCTGTGCTGAAAATGGGAGAAAATCTGTTTATCCACACCAGCACCAGCATCCCATCCTTGAGAAGCAGCAGAGCTGACAGGTAAAGGTTGCTCTGGGGAGAACGGAGGACCACCTCACTCACAGAGCAGCGTGTATTTTGTGAAAAAAATAGCCAGCACCCTCCTGTTCTCTGCAAATGGTACACAAAAAGTTTAAAAAGTATTTAAAAATTGACCAAGTTTTGGAGAAGATGCAGGTCAGACTAGACGAGGCTGGAAAAGACTGTACAAGTGACAGTTCTCCGGGGAAGGTTAGTAGGAAATCCCTTCTTTCTGCTATTAAAATCTCAGGCTGTTGCCATCAGACACTCAAGCCACAAGAGAAAAGTGCTTCAGCACCAGCATCCAACTGAGCATCTGTTTGATCCACCTCAGTGGAAAGCCATCACTTTGCAAGGAGAATTCACATTTGGAGTTACACACAACATACTTCTTTCTGTCTGGAAGTGCTACCGGTTTTGCTACCCAGCATTTCATATTAAATTGTGGAAGTATTTTAAATGAAAGGGGAATGAAAACTCGTGGTATTTAAAGAAAAACTGGCTGGAAAAGTCTCAGATTTGTTCCATTCTGAAAGGGAACCAAGGTACCATGAGTCCTAAAAGACTCACCAGCTCTCTCAAACAAACGAGGAATAAAGCCTAAGAGGAAAATGAACCCACAGATTTGAATTTAATTTGGCCTTAATACAGCTTTACAAAGGATTAGGTTAAGTTTGCAAGACACCTTTACTTTGATTCAGAGATTTGCTTGGGTTTTCCTTCAGAATCCAGAGAGCTGGCAACAGATCGCTGTGCAGTGTCCACAGACGGGTCCAGCAGTCAGGGCAGGGCAAGAGCCAACAGCTCCTGGGAAGCAGCAGAAAAAAGCACCATGGGATGTGCTGAAGAAGGGATGGAAACAGGGTGGGTGGGGTGGAAGGAGCTCTGCTCCCACCTGGGCTGGCTTGTGGGAGTAACTGTGATGAACAAACGCTTGCCTGAACCCAAAAGTAATTCTGCACCCACATCTGGGGTCTCCACGAAAAAAAAAAAAAACAAACAAACAAAAAAAAAAAAAACCCAAAAACATGGAACTTCTGGAGTGAGTCCAGAGGAGGGTTGCAGCCATGATCCAAGGGCTGGAGCAGTTCTGCTCTGGAGATGGGCTGAGAGAGCTGAGCTTGTTCAGCCTGGAGAAGAGAAGGCTCCAGGGAGACTTCAGAGCCCCCCAGTGCCTACAGGGCACCAATCTTCTCAAATTCCTGCCATGCTTGCCCACCCCAATCCTGAAGTTTCCACGGCCTCAGAGACTTTATCTTTCGGGAAAAACACATGAGTACTTAAAGTTGGTTCAGAAGCTTCATTTGAGACCGTAGGTAATACTCTGATTTTCCTTTAAGGAGGCTGACCCAAGCAATATGCCCAATGTATCACAGAACAACTCTTCTTTTAAAGAATGAATGAATCAATCAACTGTACTCTTAGAGCTGTCAAAAGAATGAATTAGGACTGGTTAGTATGACCTAATCACCACTGATGACCTGTAGTAAGACCTAAGTCTCCTTAAGCCCGCCAACCTGTTGATGAACCTGTTCCCATTTCTGTTTTTCTCCTTACAGCCGTGCCTGGCATTGACAAAGTCACTGTCAGCACCCACAAGGATAGCCTCCCCGAATTAGGGCAGTGGGTGACAGGGACTAGTGTGACATCATCACCCAGCCCTAAGGTACAAAGGTGGCAACACAACTTGCAGAGCTGAGGACAGGATCGAGGAGAAGGAGCTTGCCCAAGGCTACTGGCGAGTTCTGGTGCCTCTGAGGCACCACAAACGCCTCTCTCTCTGTCCAAACAAGGACTGGGATGCTTTGTCAGGAGGAGAAAGGCCTGCAGCACAGACCTTCCAGGCACTGCTCCCTATCCACAATGGTGCACAACACTGCTGAGAAGTGTCCTCCTGGGAAGAAGCAAGGTGAGAGCAAAATCTCCCTCCCCACGGCTGGCAGTGGGGGAGCGGTCAAGAGCTGCAGCAAGGGGAAGCAGGAGCTCCAACAACGACCCAGGGTAGAGTCCCTCTGGCTCTCTTGGGCCAGCGGGGCCAGGCTGGCCTGTGGGCACATATGCCTCCCCTGCCCTTAAGCCAGCCCGGCAAGGCCTTGGGGACAATCCTGCACGGACATCACCCGAGCCCTGCGCAGCTGCTCACACCACTTGCCCTCTCCTCTCTCCAATGTGCAGATCCAAACAGCAGCAGCAGCAGTGGCGGCCTGTCGGAACAGCCCAGGGCGGAGCAGGCCCGGCGCCGTTCCTGGAGACAGAGAGCACAAGGCCCGGGCAGCCGGGCAGTGAAACCCATACGGCTGAACCGAGTGCCACTGCTGCGTGCTGAGACCAGCAGCCCCAGCACCGGCACTCAGGGGGTGCCAGGGCTGTCCCAGGCTGTGGTGCTGGTCAGCAGCAGCAGCAGCAGCAGCAGCTTTTCGTGCAAAAAGCAGAGCTTGAAAAGAGACCATCCAGACGGCGCCACAGAGCCACAGTCACTCAGGAGCCCGGCAGAAAAACGCCGCCGGATCGACGATGTGCTGGCCCAAAGTATTGAGACCAGCAGCCCCAGCACCGCCACTCAGGGGGTGCCAGGGCTGTCCCAGGACACTCAGTCACCCAGCAGACAAGCAGCTCCATACAGACCACCCTGGCTCTTCGCTGGCTCCATGAAGGACAAACGCTCCCAGCCTGGGCCAATCCGGATGAGACACGTCCGGCGGCAACAGCGGCAGGAGAAAAAGCTGTACAGTCGGCCTGAAAACCAGAGCAGGATCAGACGAGCATCACCCTCTGGTGCTCGTCTCCCTCAGCCATCAAAATAAACTTTTCTGTTTGTTTGAACTGGGAGAGCCCACATTCCTTTTCCCAGCCTCCTGCATGCTCATGGGAATCATGTTGGAGCAGTGAAGTTGGATGAGATGATCGTAAAATCGTACAATGGTTTGGCTTGGGAGACACTTTAAATCTCATTTACTTCCACCCTCCCTGCAATAAGCAAGGACACCTTCAACTAGTCAGCTTGTTCCAAGCCCCATCCAACCTGGAATGTTTCCACAGCGTCTCTGGGCAACCTGTGGCAGAGACCACAGCATTTTTATCACCCTCATTGATAAAAAATTTCTTCCTTGAAGCTCATTTGAATCATCCCTCCTCCAGTTTAAAACCAACACCCCTTGTCTTATGGCAATAGACCCTGCTAAAATCTTTGTCCTTGTGTCCCCTTGGGCATCTCCCTGGCACCTCCCAGGACGAGGAAGCAATTAGCTTGAAGTAAAATTAGAAATCCACTGAATGCAACAAGGGCAAAACCTCTAGTTTTTCAGCTCCTGCATGTCAGGAGGTGCTGGCACCATGAGGCTCTTGGCCAACAGCTCTTCTCCCTCCATCACCTGTGCTGAAAATGGGAGAAAATCTGTTTATCCACACCAGCACCAGCATCCCATCCTTGAGAAGCAGCAGAGCTGATAGGTAAAGGTTGCTCTGGGGAGAACGGAGGACCACCTCACTCACAGAGCAGCGTGTATTTTGTGAAAAAAATAGCCAGCACCCTCCTGTTCTCTGCAAATGGTACACAAAAAGTTTAAAAAGTGTTTAAAAACTGACCAAGTTTTGGAGAAGATGCAGGTCAGACTAGACGAGGCTGGAAAAGACTGTACAAGTGACAGTTCTCCGGGGAAGGTTAGTAGGAAATCCCTTCTTTCTGCTATTAAAATCTCAGGCTGTTGCCATCAGACACTCAAGCCACAAGAGAAAAGTGCTTCAGCACCAGCATCCAACTGAGCATCTGTTTGATCCACCTCAGTGGAAAGCCATCACTTTGCAAGGAGAATTCACATTTGGAGTTACACACAACATACTTCTTTCTGTCTGGAAGTGCTACCGGTTTTGCTACCCAGCATTTCATATTAAATTGTGGAAGTATTTTAAATGAAAGGGGAATGAAAACTCGTGGTATTTAAAGAAAAACTGGCTGGAAAAGTCTCAGATTTGTTCCATTCTGAAAGGGAACCAAGGTACCATGAGTCCTAAAAGACTCACCAGCTCTCTCAAACAAACGAGGAATAAAGCCTAAGAGGAAAATGAACCCACAGATTTGAATTTAATTTGGCCTTAATACAGCTTTACAAAGGATTAGGTTAAGTTTGCAAGACACCTTTACTTTGATTCAGAGATTTGCTTGGGTTTTCCTTCAGAATCCAGAGAGCTGGCAACAGATCGCTGTGCAGTGTCCACAGACGGGTCCAGCAGTCAGGGCAGGGCAAGAGCCAACAGCTCCTGGGAAGCAGCAGAAAAAAGCACCATGGGATGTGCTGAAGAAGGGATGGAAACAGGGTGGGTGGGGTGGAAGGAGCTCTGCTCCCACCTGGGCTGGCTTGTGGGAGTAACTGTGATGAACAAACGCTTGCCTGAACCCAAAAGTAATTCTGCACCCACATCTGGGGTCTCCACGTTTAAATAAAAAAAAAAAAAAAAAAAAAAAAAAAAAAAAAAAAAAAAAAAATTAAAAACATGGTACTTCTGGAGTGAGTCAAGAGGTCCAGAGGAGGGTTGCAGCCATGATCCAAGGGCTGGAGCAGTTCTGCTCTGGAGATGGGCTGAGAGAGCTGAGCTTGTTCAGCCTGGAGAAGAGAAGGCTCCAGGGAGACTTCAGAGCCCCCCAGTGCCTACAGGGCACCAATCTTCTCAAATTCCTGCCATGCTTGCCCACCCCAATCCTGAAGTTTCCACGGCCTCAGAGACTTTATCTTTCGGGAAAAACACATGAGTACTTAAAGTTGGTTCAGAAGCTTCATTTGAGACCGTAGGCAATACTCTGATTTTCCTTTAAGGAGGCTGACCCAAGCAATATGCCCAATGTATCACAGAACAACTCTTCTTTTAAAGAATGAATGAATCAATCAACTGTACTCTTAGAACTGTCAAAAGAATGAATTAGGACTGGTTAGTATGACCTAATGCTCAACTGCTTAATGATTTTAATAACATATATTACAACTGTGATGAATGAGAATTGTTATGGTGATATAAGTTGTTGGTTAGAGAGTTGTTATATTTAGTTAAAATCAGTTCAAGAGTTATAATGCTGTTTGTTAATTACCAAAAGGCAGTTTTTGTCCCCTCTGTATCCCTTACCCCAAGACCCCACTCACCTGATTCCGTCGCCTTTGCGTCGGGTCGAGCCGTCGCTGCTCCCTGGCATCACTGCTCTGCATTTCTGCTGCTGCTGCTGCTCTACTCCCTGCACCCAGCCTGTCCCACTGGCTTCTTCCTTGCTTGCTCCACTTCCTACTTCCTGTCGGATCCTCTTCCTACTTCCTGCTGACAACCGGCCTGTCAGTCAGGCTGCTGCTGCCACCCTTATGGAAAGTAAAAGGGTACAGCTGCATGATGGGACCATATCAACACCAAGAGCCCCTGGCCGAAACGAGCCAACTCAGAATTTAAATCTGCCAAGGACAGCACTGGACTGACCACACCCAAGGGTATTTATGCCGAGGGTATTCATAGACAAGCGCTTGTACCTCACCATAACTTCAAAAGTACTTAAGGAGCGAGAGACCCCTGGACTCCGTGATCCAAAGGGAGTGCTTCGGAACTCCTGCGAGGCGAGAACTCCCACTCGGCAGCGCAGGCAGCAAAGTGGATTGTACCTTCTCCTCAGCGGTGTGGACGAAAGGGAGCAGCGGCGGCGTAGGCCAGCCCTCGAGACCCCTGGTTATTAATAAAGGCATTTAGAGGAGGGAACTGTGTCTCCTGCCATTTTTAACAACAACTGTGCCTGAACTTCTAGGTCTGGAGCTTTTTGATTTCCCAGAAGTAGAAAAAGAGCAATTAAAATTCTGCCTTAAAATCGTGTGTTGGTGGTGTGGTGGTTTTTTGGGTTTTTTTGTTTTTGTTTTTGTTTTTTTGTTTTTTTTTTTTATGTAGACCACAAGAGCAAGCACCCACACCCAGCCTTGAGTGCCCCCAGCTTTAAGAGATCAAAGGCACGCCCTGAATCCTGCTGGTCCTATGACAGTCCGAATTCAGACCTCCCCAAGGAGAGAAGTGAGGCCCCCAGCCTCCAACAAATTGCCTTTTACAAACTGCAGCTTTGCTTTATGATGATTCTGAGCAGACATGTCCCTAACCATGACCTCTTCCAAAACTTCAGAGCACCTATAGAAAACTAGACCAATTTTTCCTTCAGCAGTGGGTTCTCATCGTCTACCAGTGAGCTGCTCCTGACTTGCACACAGAGTTTGGTTCTCTCTCCCTGCACGTGAAGAGACCAGCCCTCTTTCTGGTGGGGGTGCATTTCAAATGCTGGCATGAAGAGCATGTTGGGAGCTGCTGGCTGAGAGGAGCTTGGAAGCAAACATGGAGAGAGCTGGAGAAAGGCAGCTGGGCTCATGCGCGACTTTTTCCACACACCTCTGTAAGAACTTTAGGCTAGTCCAGACAGCTGGGAAATCCCGAATGACAGATGATCCATTTTTATTACCCTTACATTTCCATTGTGGATATAACTCGTATTGGACTTGTCGCAAAAAAGTGGCATCCTCAAAGCCAAATGAGATGTAGCACAGTTCAAAACAGTCTCTTTCACATCTCTATGGGTATTCTGGGAGGAGTTAATGTAAAAAGTAGCCAGAATGACATCTGCATTAGTGTATACATGCAGCACCTATGGCTTTACTCGTTAATCAAAGCAAGAGCCTTTATGTCATTTGTACAGCATGAGGTAAAGAACATTTTTCCTGTCTGTATAAGCTTTGGTACACCAGTTTCCTCCCTAAAGAGCACATAACAGCTACGTCTAAGTAAATCAGGTCAACATGTCCTCCTTTATTTTATGTTAAGGTAAACTAGCCTTCCTGTCCTGCTGCAGCCTAATTTTTTTTATAGCTATTTAAAACCTATTAGAGGTTAACATTAACATTCAGACTGCTGCCTGCACCGTCTGATTTTGCTAGATGATAATAGCACTTAGTGACAGACAGTAACCGAGAAACTGGGGGAAGGGGGAATTTCATCTCCAACAGCAGCCTACAACATTTATAGCAGTTTAATAACGACATTGATAAAAAGGCAAGGTCTACTGTAAAACGCCTGCGGTGGCAACTACTCTCGTTTGTTTACTTTGGCTGCAGCCACCAGAGAGCAGGATCCACTCTGCTCACCACCTCTTCTCTTCCAGTCAGCCCTATCCCACATCTGGGCAGGGAGAGGGGTGGGGATCAGGAAAGTTTGGGACACCACCCCACACCTGGCACAGACCGTGGCTCCCCGGCACACAGGCGTTCATTCCACCCTTGCGACAGGCAGGACACATTTAGCGCTCAATGGTCCGCTCACAAACTGTAACCTTGGAAAAGACATTACCTCACAAGAAAATAATCTTGCCCCGTGTTCATTTTTCAAGACTGAATTAAGCCTGCTTGGGTTAAATGTGAATATCAGTAGTTTCGAAACCCAAATCTGATGCATATGTCTCTCAATACTGCCTCAGAGGTTCAATCAGGGGAAGTTTAAAAGCTTTCTGCTGGTAGCAGGCAGCAAAAGTCACTCAAGAGGCAAGAGGAATGATTTGTCCAGAGGTTTCTGATTCCCAAAGCTGGTATTTAGGAGCAGGTTTTTTTCTCAGGATCAGCGTGGCTTCTCGTGACAGCAGCGCTGCACTTATGCTCTGAGGTTACTTTGGAAACATCTTCACTGGCCAAAAGCAATATTTATAGTGTAAAAGACCATGGAAGTTACTTCTGCAACGTGCAATTTCTAAATACATTCACACTTGGCGGACGCCTGACACTTATCTTTCCGGGGAAAATAAACAAAAAACATACATAGCAATTTTTGCATAACCCTTATTTCATATTAAGAGTATAAATGAGAATCTAATCATTAATCTGGCTCTCTCAAGAACATAACAAGCCTAAACACAGAAACAAAACCATACTGAGGGAATGGCTTAAGTTGTGTCAGGGCAGGTTTAGGGTGGATGTTAAAAAAAGGTCCTTTATTTAGAAAGGAAAACCTTTGCGTTAACAATGACAACTGAAAAACTGGCCGATCTCTCACAATTATACAAATGGTGCTAAAATGACTCTAAGCTGGTTGTGGGCCTTCCTGTCCTCAGGTCTACTTGGTACAGAGTAAAATGCGTGGAATAAAGAGAAGAAGTTTCAACATCATAAGAAATCATGAACTCCAGGATTTTGCTCTGGCTGACAGTTTCCATATGGTCATGGAAAACCAGGAGATTTTTCAAAAGATGTCTGTGTGCCTCCATGTACAGATTTAGCTACTTTGGTAGTGCACATAAGGAGGTGTCACAGAAGACGTTGCTATGGCCTTGCCAAGGAAACCAGGCAGGTATCAATCTGTACTCTCTAATGAGCAGCACAAAGCAACCGCTCCTTTCATTTGATCAACTTCCTCCTAGAGTTGGACTCAATTATTCTCATGAGTCCCCTTCCAGCTCAGGATATTCTATTGCACGATAATGCAAGCAGCCACGAGTATTGACTTTCCTCCACGTGAAAACAAAATGTCTCGCATTTGTCCCAAAGTCTCCAAAAATATCTCTCTCAAAATAAATGTGCATCACAGTTCCGGATACCTGCTTTCCTTTTCAGCATATCACGATTATTTTTTCCTTCCCAAAGTATGAGACCGCAAGATGGGCCCACGAGACGGGACAGGAGGAAGCTGGGCAGCCCTTTAAAGAGGGAGATGCTAAGCTCTACATCCAGGAGAGCTCCTGTGAGCACAGAGCAGCCACGCAGCACATCTGACCACGACACTGCTAGTTCATCTCTGTCCCATGACATGGGAAAAGAACAAAAGAGTAGCAGGGAAGAAGGCAGAAGTCAATTGTGAGAGTTTCATTCTCAACACATGATAGTCTAAAGTCAGAATAAAGGCGTCATCAAGGGATAACAGCAGCCATGAAAATTGATGTAAGCAGCAAAGACAGGTGCTATGTGTGCCCCTTCTGCTTCCCATCCTCAATGCATGCTCAGTTTCGGGATACAGTGGCATCCCAGGAAGCTGCAAGTTTATCACAGGAGTGCAGTGGTCTCTTGCGTCTCTGATAACCCCTTGGAAAAATATACTGTTTAATATCAGTTAGAGAAAACCTAGAAATCTAGTCTAAATCAAGATCTAGGCAAGACCCCTGCCAACCCAAAATATGGAGAGGCACAAAAGTGCTGTAAAAGCACCTTTCCGCTCCACCTCCCTTGAACTCCACAAGAACTGAGCCCCAAACCTCACAGCTGGAAGCAAATGGGCTTGGTTGGGAAAGGAAAACTAAAGTCTTGTTGCAAGGCAGCCCTCCAAGGCCGAGCCCCAGCAGAGCCAATACCTGCAGCACGTGTGCAGGTGGCACAAGAAGCAGCTCTCCTGTGCCAGGGCCAGCAGGACAGCAGCACAGTGCCAGCCAAAGGGCTGCCTGAGGATGGCCACAGACGGTTTCACTGCCTGCACCAGGCAGCCAACCCTGGCCCAGGGCAAACCTGGACACAGGACAAGGCAGAGAGGGGGAAAATCTTCTAATCCTTCTCAAAACAAGTGGCTGTTTTAGTTCCAAAGTTTCAGACTCTTTGGATCTAATTAAGTTTGAAGAAGGAAATGAGGAGAAAGCAAAACTCTTGGACAACGGGCTGGTATTTTCAGCTAGCTGGGGCTGCAAGCAATGCATGAAAGGCAGTGTCAGGTGCTAAAGCTAACCTCTGTGTCCTTCAACAGCAACAAGGAAAGTGTGAACAAGAGAGGGGATATACCTATTTTAGGAATGTAATCGTTTTATAGGAAACACACCAACCCCAGTGTTCTTCTAATCTTGTTTTTTAATACTCAGCGCTTGTAAATTCCTTCAGTCTGGAAAGTCAAGGAGTTCATCTGATAGCATAAATATTTGTTCCACAGCAATTTGGTTGGGTTTTTTCTTTTTTTTTTTTTAGTTCTTAATGTTTACATAAATATCACTTACTGAACACTGGACCTATGAAGAATTAAGGAAACATGCCCTTAACTACTCTGTGCAGACTATCTGCAACAAATCTCATGTCAGAGCAGAGGAGCTGCTGGAAGCTTCTGGCTTACCAACACCTCCAAAACTTGGTAGTAATCTTCCAGAGACTCACCGTGGAGAGGCCAAACGACTGTCACCAGCCTTAAAAAGAAAAGAACAATTGCTCCACGGAGCTAAAGAGAGCATGCTGTCTTGGCATCAATTCCTGCAAAGTCTGTTGACAATGCAGAACAGTAAATAACGCAGATTTCTAATTTATACCTCTCAAAGCACAGCCTAAAAGTAGGAAAGACTCTTACAACAAAGAATCTGCCACTGAGTGATCAAGCAAGAAATTCTTACATCTTCTTCTAGACCACACATAAACCAGCTAGAATCAATTCTGAAGTCAGATTTTAACAGCACTGAGTGAAATTTTCTTTCACAGTGGTATTATTGAAGCCACGTAAACTCCTGGAATCCACATCTTCTTCTAACTGCAAGCTGCAGAGTTTAAATTTCTCACTGTGTGGAGAAATACCTGATTCAGTTTGTTTTGAATCTGCTGCCTGTCAGCTTCTTTTGATCTTGCCAAAAGCTGTCTAGGGAGAACATTGTCAATGGAATTTTCGTTAACCTTACATAAGAATCTGAGGAGATCACTACACAGCTTGGACGTCAGCTGAACTTCGGCAAATAAAATGGAAATTTTTCAGGTTATTTAACCGATTCAGAACTTTGCTTCAGCTGATAATAGCTCAAGAATTTTAGTTTCAAGTGTCTTTTGTAGCCAACATTAAAAGAAACAACAACAACAACAACAAAACATTAAAACTTCTGTCTTTTTCCAAGCTCAAACATGTATTCTTTTTCTTTAACCCTGCATTATGACAAAGAAAATGGCATTCAAAGACAGCATTCAGAAAGAGCCCCGGGAAGAGGCTAAATGTTGTACATAAATTCCTTCTTTCTATTAAGCTGATTTTATGCACTAGCTTTCTGTGTCTCTAGCTGTTAATATGATCTCTGTAACTGCAGTCACTTCCAAATCGCGGTAAAAGTTAGTAATTTCTCCACCTTCACTTGGTGGAAAATCATGGGGACAAAAAAATAACATTGTGTCTTGGTTTAGATAGACAGGTATCTGCCAGGGAGGGTTGGAGTCTCCCTTAAAATGTAAGCCCCTCTCCCCCTTTTCCAAATTATCATAAATTTGCAATTAAAAGGCTGTCAGGCAAAGAGTTTGGGAATAGGTAGAGCAGTTCTTTACTAGGGATATGAAAATACAGATGTTGTAGTACAGAAGAATGAGCAAACAAATAAACAAACAAGAAATCCTAGAAAAACCCTGACAGAGTCAGAAATACAACCTGACACCCTGTTGGTCAGGGTGTTGGAAGCAGTCCAAAGTAAGCCCTCCTGGAGTGGCAGACGTGGTTCTGTTGGAATAGAGATGGTCCCATTGAAGAAACAGGGTCCAGTAATGGTGAGACGGGTCCGGTCTTCCTCCAGGGATCCGGTGGGAAAACCGGATACCTAGTGGGACTGTGGCTCCTCCTCCTTGTGTGGAGCAGCTTACAATAGTGCACTGTAATGTGCAATGTCACTGATGAGCTCTTAATGGTCCATTAGCAGAAGACATTCCCATGGAAGCAGTGAAACAATGAAGAGAGATAAGTAGCACTCCACCATCTGAGAAGTGACACTGACCCATTTGGGCAAAGATAAGCAGTTCTGCTCCACCCAGATGGAAGAGAATAATACGCTCTTTACAAAACCCATGACACATTGTTTAGTCCAAGTTCAAGCAGAAACACAGAAATTCAGAACTAAATTCTGAACATTGGCCAGCTTTAATTTTTATTTAACACATTCCTGTGACCTCCCCCGTCCTTGTGTGAGATCTTGCAGATTATCAGATGACCCTTCACGCACACAGTGATTTACCCAGGGACAGGCCAGGAGATCTGAACATGTTCTCCAAAATTCCACAACAGTCCACTTGCTGTAGGACCATTTTCCCTGACTGCTGCAAGCCATTTAGGACACTGCAGGTTGGTACAGTACTACAGTTAAAGGAGAACAGAGTTGATTTCCAGGGTTGTAACGTTTTCCTAGAAGAAGCAGATTTTTAAGAGCCACCTCCATCACAGGTGGGAAGCTTAATGAAGTGCCTTGCAGCGTTGAAAGATCACATCAGATTTTCTCTCTTATATATTCACTCCCTTTACATAGGCTTTTTTCCCTGATAGATTTTGGGTATCTTTCTAAAGAACAGAAGAAAGCTTCCTCTTCTTTCAACAAGTTTTTCTAACCTCTCAAAAAGGTGAAGAGAATCTGCAATATTCTTCAATCAATGCCTAAAGCTCTTTTCACAGACTACCTTTCAAACATGACTGAGCAGCACAGGTACATTAGTGCTGTACTGCATATTCATCTGTTACAAATCTCCTGAAAACACAGAGAAATTTAAATGTGAAGTATGTCTCTCTTTGGTGAAAATAAATTGGATATTATATGGTATGAGAGACACAGGTAAAAGCTAGCACCAATGTATTATAATATTTAGTAGTTGAGCAGTTTATTAATAATTCCTTTAAAAGTTGCAGGAATCTTTGCTACAATTCATCTTAAGCAAATGTCTCAGGGCAGAAATATTAACATATAATGATTTGAAGGCAACAAAAAGCAATATGCAACATCACCTATAAAAGAACATTTGGTGACCTCTACTAAAGAAGTGAACTACCTCGTTTTCTGACTAAAAAGTTTTTAAAAGTTCTTCCACACCACTTTTGGTTCCTCCAGACCCAGTTGCCTAAGCAGTTTCATCCTTCTCAAGCTGCAAACCCACCTAGAAGGGACTCACCAGCCAGCAGAAAAAGAAAAACTATGGCAATGGCTGGGTCAGCAACTACAGGAATTGTGTCACTTCCCAGACCTTCCACTGGAAAGTCATGGTTTCTCTTTTGCAGTGAAAAAAGGATACTCCGATGATTCCAAGCAAAGCAGGGCTCAGCTCAACTACAACACTCAGGTTTTGCTTCGAGGATCTATTAAAAAAGCAGTGAAACTTCATCCCAGCTGTAACTTACTGTTGTTAAGTGAGCTTAAAAAAAAAAAACAAACATGCAGAATGCACTTCAAAGTGTTTCTGAGATTAAAAATTGCCCCATTTTGGAGCAAGCTTTAGAAACTACAATGATGAATTTCATAACCTATCCTTCACTAGTCAAAACAAGAACTCCTCATCAAGATTCCTGCACAATTACCTTAGTTTACAAAATTCAAGATCCTTTATGCTTCCATGCACCACCACTGACAATACCCAGAAAATAAAAACCACGTTCCAAAATCCCCAGTGACTGTTTTTCATGTGAACTATAAATAGAGAATATTAAAAGGAAAGAAAACAACTGAAGATCATATAAATTTGGAGAAACCTGCAGGATAATTGGGGCAGTATCTATTGTTTTGACTACAAATTACACTAAATAATACGCATTATTTACAAACATGGAAAGAGACATTAAATAAAAAGAAAGATTTTTTTAAAAAAAAAAAAAAAAGCATAGCTTAGGTTGTCAGGGTCTCTTTTCCAAAGAGACAAATGTGTGATTTCTCAGCCATTTATAGGGCTAGCTTTGAATTTTTATGTGTTAGACAGTTTCTTGGTTTTCTGTAACTTTTCTGTGACTTTCACACACAGAGAAAACAATTCCCCAAAACAACAACTTCAAGCAAGTTTTTAACCACTCAATACACTCCACAAAAAGTATAAACATAGTCAGACTTTCATTTCTCCACAGTTCAGGCCCAGATCAGAAAAAAACACACACTGAAATCTGTCCAAGTTTCATCTGAGTCAAAGCACAATTGCAACAGTCATCAAATATTTTAAAATATATCAAATTCACATTCAGTACACAACTACTTAAAAAATTCCTAAAGTAATTATCATGTGGAAGATTTCTGATATATTGATTTGATCTTATTTAAGTTAATCAAAATTCCAATGCACAGATTGTATGCTATAACATGCATCATTGAAAGCATTTCTGTAAAACCTCTGAAATAATGACAATTTCGTCTGGCTTTAAGATGCTTTCACCAAAATGCACACCATGTCCTTGGCTAAGCCCCAAGGCTAGCCACCTCGGCATAAAAAGGTATAAAGCAACAGAGAACTTTATTATGATCGATGTGCCCACGACACAAAAGTACAGGACATCATCTGGAACAAGCTGGATACTATCTGAACCTGGTGTTTGGATGAACTCCTTAGAGCAGGTGAAGGCACATGAAAACCACGGACCTAAAAACAGTCCATACTCTAAAATAACCCCAAATTTTGACATTGAGAGCTGCATTCCAGCCACATACACTTTTTTAAATTCAACAATCTACAATAAAAAGATGATTTTACCCTAAGAAACTTTACTCCTCATGACAAAACCACAAGTGTTTCATTCCTTAAATGGCAGATACATATCACCACATTCTTTGGCTGTGGGTGCCTGCCCTTTAGCTCTCCTAATGTTTGTCCCAGCCAGCTTCCACAAACTCCTACCCCATCATCCCCGGCACACAGAGACAGCTCAGTTACTCACTGGTATACACATATTTATACAGACCTAGACAGCATGAGGAGAAAGGCCAGTCCACATCCTGGGGCTTTTGTTTCCTGTCTTCCCACTTCCACGTGAAGTTTAACGTGATGATGCGCCTTCCGTTTTTAGAGGGCAATTTTCTGAAATACTGTGCAGATCTGAATCGTTTGCAAATAATCATGTCTTTAGCTTGGCATCAGCTGTCTTCTCTGCAGAACTAAACTTTGTTCTTGCCCTAATGACTTCTCAGCCATAACTGTCCCCAGACTCTGATAATACTAAATTTAGATCACCACAGCTATTTTTTATTATATTGTCTGGCATCTTTGCACTACAACCATTCCTTACATTAGCTGCACTGAGTGCCATTCCTTTATTCCCATAGCTGCTTTTCCAAGAGTGCTCTAACATCTCATTATGTGAGCTAATACATTAAAAAGTACTTTTTGTTTTCAGATGCTCATGTGCATACAGTCATGTGGTTAAATAGACTTTACCCACTTTTATCTGCATATGTTTTTTTGAAAAGTAACTGAAAGGGGATCGTTTAATCTTCATTTTTGTACAGAATTACAAACTTAAATACAACATATCTTCATTTTAGACTGGAAAAGGAAAAAAAAAAACAAAAACAAAACAAAAAACAACCAACCAAAAAAATAAAAACCAAACTATGAGTCAAAAGCCCAGAATACTCCATAAGCAAATGCAGTGATCCTCAGGAGTTTTTGATACATATTAAATTGTTAAAAAACTATCAAAAGCTTGACCAAAACATTGTTTCCAATTTGTGGACGGACACATATTAAATTGTTAAAAAACTATCAAAAGCTTGACAAAAACATGGTTTCCAATTTGTGGACTTAAGTCAGATGCAATGAGCACTGAACACAAAGCTTCTTTTTAACTTACTTCAAAGGCCTCCGAATTTAGACTAAAAGTAACAACCTGCTTTGACTTGTTTTAGTTTCATTACTTTTGTAGATTCTTTTGTAGATTCAAGCTATTCAAAAAGCATAATACTTGGATAATGACAGTTACCCTTTCTTAGGAGTTACTGATTTTTAGTCTACATCTGTGTCCATTCATAACCTACCACAGTAAAAGAACTACATATCAGCAAAAATTGGTCTAACTGGACAATTTTGCTAAGATTCAGACATCAGGAAATGATGTAACACAGGACCAATATAGAATTCTGTTAACATGAGAGGGTTAAAAATAGGCAAAGACTTCAGACTTGAAAAGTCCCCCTGGGCCAAATGGGCAGGACAATCACCACTGATGACCTGTAGTAAGACCTAAGTCTACTTAAGCCCGCCAACCTGTTGATGAACCTGTTCCCATTTCTGTTTTTCTCCTTACAGCCGTGCCTGGCATTGACAAAGTCACTGTCAGCACCCACAAGGATAGCCTCCCCGAATTAGGGCAGTGGGTGACAGGGACTAGTGTGACATCATCACCCAGCCCTAAGGTACAAAGGTGGCAACACAACTTGCAGAGCTGAGGACAGGATCGAGGAGAAGGAGCTTGCCCAAGGCTACTGGCGAGTTCTGGTGCCTCTGAGGCACCACAAACGCCTCTCTCTCTGTCCAAACAAGGACTGGGATGCTTTGTCAGGAGGAGAAAGGCCTGCAGCACAGACCTTCCAGGCACTGCTCCCTATCCACAATGGTGCACAACACTGCTGAGAAGTGTCCTCCTGGGAAGAAGCAAGGTGAGAGCAAAATCTCCCTCCCCACGGCTGGCAGTGGGGGAGCGGTCAAGAGCTACAGCAAGGGGAAGCAGGAGCTCCAACAACGACCCAGGGTAGAGTCCCTCTGGCTCTCTTGGGCCAGCGGGGCCAGGCTGGCCTGTGGGCACATATGCCTCCCCTGCCCTTAAGCCAGCCCGGCAAGGCCTTGGGGACAATCCTGCACGGACATCACCCGAGCCCTGCACAGGTGCTCACACCACTTGCCCTCTCCTCTCTCCAATGTGCAGATCCAAACAGCAGCAGCAGCAGCAGCGGCCTGTCGGAACAGCCCAGGGCGGAGCAGGCCAGGCGCCGTTCCTGGAGACAGAGAGCACAAGGCCCGTGCAGCCAGGCAGTGAAACCCATACGGCTGAACCGAGTGCCACTGCTGCGTGCTGAGACCAGCAGCCCCAGCACCGCCACTCAGGGGGTGCCAGGGCTGTCCCAGGCTGTGGTGCTGGTCAGCAGCAGCAGCAGCAGCAGCTTCCCGTGCAAAAAGCAGAGCTTGAAGAGAGGCCATCCAGAGGGCGTGACAGAGCCACAGTCACTCAGGAGCCCGGCAGCAAAACGCCGCCGGATCGACGATGTGCTGGCCCAAAATATTGAGACCAGCAGCCCCAGCACCGCCACTCAGGGGGTGCCAGGGCTGTCTCAAAGTGTGGTTCTGGTCAGAAGCAGCAGCAGCAGCAGCTTCCCCTGCAAAAAGCAGAGCTTGAACAGAGGCCATCCAGAGGGTGCCACAGAGCCACAGACACTCAGGAGCCCGGCAGCAAAACACCGCCGGATCGCCCAAAGTATTGAGACCAGCAGCCCCAGCACCGCCACGCAGGGGGTGCCAGGGCTGTCCCAGGCTGTGGTGCTGGTCAGCAGCAGCAGCAGCAGCAGCAGCTTCCCCTGCAAAAAGCAGAGCTTGAAGAGAGGCCATCCAGAGGGCGTCACAGAGCCACAGACACTCAGGAGCCCGGCAGCAAAACGTCGCCGAATCGACGATGTGCTGGCCCAAAGTATTGAGACCAGCAGCCCCAGCACCGCCACTCAGGGGGTGCCAGGGCTGTCCCAGGACACTCAGTCACCCAGCAGACAAGCAGCTCCATACAGACCACCCTGGCTCTTCGCTGGCTCCATGAAGGACAAACGCTCCCAGCCTGGGCCAATCCGGATGAGACACGTCCGGCGGCAACAGCGGCAGGAGAAAAAGCTGTACAGTCGGCCTGAAAACCAGAGCAGGATCAGACGAGCATCACCCTCTGGTGCTCGTCCCCCTCAGCCATCAAAATAAACTTTTCTGTTTGTTTGAACTGGGAGAGCCCACATTCCTTTTCCCAGCCTCCTGCATGCTCATGGGAATCATGTTGGAGCAGTGAAGTTGGATGAGATGATCGTAAAATCGTACAATGGTTTGGCTTGGGAGACACTTTAAATCTCATTTACTTCCACCCTCCCTGCAATAAGCAAGGACACCTTCAACTAGTCAGCTTGTTCCAAGCCCCATCCAACCTGGAATGTTTCCACAGCATCTCTGGGCAACCTGTGGCAGAGACCACAGCATTTTTATCACCCTCATTGATAAAAAAATTCTTCCTTGAAGCTCATTTGAATCATCCCTCCTCCAGTTTAAAACCAACACCCCTTGTCTTATGGCAATAGACCCGGCTAAAATCTTTGTCCTTGTGTCCCCTTGGGCATCTCCCTGGCACCTCCCAGGACGAGGAAGCAATTAGCTTGAAGTAAAATTAGAAATCCACTGAATGCAGCAAGGGCAAAACCTCTAGTTTTTCAGCTCCTGCATGTCAGGAGGTGCTGGCACCATGAGGCTCTTGGCCAACAGCTCCTCTCCCTCCATCACCTGTGCTGAAAATGGGAGAAAATCTGTTTATCCACACCAGCACCAGCATCCCATCCTTGAGAAGCAGCAGAGCTGACAGGTAAAGGTTGCTCTGGGGAGAACGGAGGACCACCTCACTCACAGAGCAGTGTGTATTTTGTGAAAAAAATAGCCAGCACCCTCCTGTTCTCTGCAAATGGTACACAAAAATTTTAAAAAGTGTTTAAAAACTGACCAAGTTTTGGAGAAGATGCAGGTCAGACTACACGAGGCTGGAAAAGACTGTACAAGTGACAGTTCTCTGGGGAAGGTTAGTAGGAAATCCCTTCTTTCTGCTATTAAAATCTCAGGCTGTTGCCATCAGACACTCAAGCCACAAGAGAAAAGTGCTTCAGCACCAGCATCCAACTGAGCATCTGTTTGATCCACCTCAGTGGAAAGCCATCACTTTGCAAGGAGAATTCACTTTTGGAGTTACACACAACATACTTCTTTCTGTCTGGAAGTGCTACCGGTTTTGCTACCCAGCATTTCATATTAAATTGTGGAAGTATTTTAAATGAAAGGGGAATGAAAACTCGTGGTATTTAAAGAAAAACTGGCTGGAAAAGTCTCAGATTTGTTCCATTCTGAAAGGGAACCAAGGTACCATGAGTCCTAAAAGACTCACCAGCTCTCTCAAACAAACGAGGAATAAAGCCTAAGAGGAAAATGAACCCACAGATTTGAATTTAATTTGGCCTTAATACAGCTTTATGAAGGATTAGGTTAAGTTTGCAAGACACCTTTACTTTGATTCAGAGATTTGCTTGGGTTTTCCTTCAGAATCCAGAGAGCTGGCAACAGATCGCTGTGCAGTGTCCACAGACGGGTCCAGCAGTCAGGGCAGGGCAAGAGCCAACAGCTCCTGGGAAGCAGCAGAAAAAAGCACCATGGGATGTGCTGAAGAAGGGATGGAAACAGGGTGGGTGGGGTGGAAGGAGCTCTGCTCCCACCTGGGCTGGCTTGTGAGAGTAACTGTGATGAACAAACGCTTGCCTGAACCCAAAAGTAATTCTGCACCCACATCTGGGGTCTCCACGTTTAAAAAAAAAAAAAAAAAAAAAAAAAAATTAAAAACATGGTACTTCTGGAGTGAGTCAAGAGGTCCAGAGGAGGGTTGCAGCCATGATCCAAGGGCTGGAGCAGTTCTGCTCTGGAGATGGGCTGAGAGAGCTGAGCTTGTTCAGCCTGGAGAAGAGAAGGCTCCAGGGAGACTTCAGAGCCCCCCAGTGCCTACAGGGCACCAATCTTCTCAAATTCCTGCCATGCTTGCCCACCCCAATCCTGAAGTTTCCACGGCCTCAGAGACTTTATCTTTCGGGAAAAACACATGAGTACTTAAAGTTGGTTCAGAAGCTTCATTTGAGACCGTAGGTAATACTCTGATTTTCCTTTAAGGAGGCTGACCCTAGCAATATGCCCAATGTATCACAGAACAACTCTTCTTTTAAAGAATGAATGAATCAATCAACTGTACTCTTAGAGCTGTCAAAAGAATGACTTAGGACTGGTTAGTATGACCTAATCACCACTGATGACCTGTAGTAAGACCTAAGTCTACTTAAGCCCGCCAACCTGTTGATGAACCTGTTCCCATTTCTGTTTTTCTCCTTACAGCCGTGCCTGGCATTGACAAAGTCACTGTCAGCACCCACAAGGATAGCCTCCCCGAATTAGGGCAGTGGGTGACAGGGACTAGTGTGACATCATCACCCAGCCCGAAGGTACAAAGGTGGCAACACAACTTGCAGAGCTGAGGACAGGATCGAGGAGAAGGAGCTTGCCCAAGGCTACTGGCGAGTTCTGGTGCCTCTGAGGCACCACAAACGCCTCTCTCTCTGTCCAAACAAGGACTGGGATGCTTTGTCAGGAGGAGAAAGGCCTGCAGCACAGACCTTCCAGGCACTGCTCCCTATCCACAATGGTGCACAACACTGCTGAGAAGTGTCCTCCTGGGAAGAAGCAAGGTGAGAGCAAAATCTCCCTCCCCACGGCTGGCAGTGGGGGAGCGGTCAAGAGCTGCAGCAAGGGGAAGCAGGAGCTCCAACAACGACCCAGGATAGACTCCCTCTGGCTCTCTTGGGCCAGTGGGGCCGGGCTGGCCTGTGGGCACATATGCCTCCCCTGCCCTTAAGCCAGCCCGGCAAGGCCTTGGGGACAATCCTGCACGGACATCACCCGAGCCCTGCGCAGGTGCTCACACCACTTGCCCTCTCCTCTCTCCAATGTGCAGATCCAAACAGCAGCAGCAGCAGCGGCGGCCTGTCGGAACAGCCCAGGGCGGAGCAGGCCCGGCGCCGTTCCTGGAGACAGAGAGCACAAGGCCCGTGCAGCCGGGCAGTGAAACCCATACGGCTGAACAGAGTGCCACTGCTGCGTGCTGAGACCAGCAGCCCCAGCACCGGCACTCAGGGGGTGCCAGGGCTGTCCCAGGCTGTGGTGCTGGTCAGCAGCAGCAGCAGCAGCAGCTTCCCGTGCAAAAAGCAGAGCTTGAAGAGAGGCCATCCAGAGGGCGTGACAGAGCCACAGTCACTCAGGAGCCCGGCAGCAAAACGCCGCCGGATCGACGATGTGCTGGCCCAAAATATTGAGACCAGCAGCCCCAGCACTGCCACTCAGGGGGTGCCAGGGCTGTCTCAAAGTGTGGTTCTGGTCAGAAGCAGCAGCAGCAGCAGCTTCCCCTGCAAAAAGCAGAGCTTGAACAGAGGCCATCCAGAGGGTGCCACAGAGCCACAGACACTCAGGAGCCCGGCAGCAAAACACCGCCGGATCGCCCAAAGTATTGAGACCAGCAGCCCCAGCACCGCCACGCAGGGGGTGCCAGGGCTGTCCCGGGCTGTGGTGCTGGTCAGCAGCAGCAGCAGCAGCAGCAGCTTCCCCTGCAAAAAGCAGAGCTTGAAGAGAGGCCATCCAGAGGGCGTCACAGAGCCACAGACACTCAGGAGCCCGGCAGCAAAACGTCGCCGAATCGACGATGTGCTGGCCCAAAGTATTGAGACCAGCAGCCCCAGCACCGCCACTCAGGGGGTGCCAGGGCTGTCCCAGGACACTCAGTCACCCAGCAGACAAGCAGCTCCATACAGACCACCCTGGCTCTTCGCTGGCTCCATGAAGGACAAACGCTCCCAGCCTGGGCCAATCCGTATGAGACACGTCCGGCGGCAACAGCGGCAGGAGAAAAAGCTGTACAGTCGGCCTGAAAACCAGAGCAGGATCAGACGAGCATCACCCTCTGGTGCTCGTCCCCCTCAGCCATCAAAATAAACTTTTCTGTTTGTTTGAACTGGGAGAGCCCACATTCCTTTTCCCAGCCTCCTGCATGCTCATGGGAATCATGTTGGAGCAGTGAAGTTGGATGAGATGATCGTAAAATCGTACAATGGTTTGGCTTGGGAGACACTTTAAATCTCATTTACTTCCACCCTCCCTGCAATAAGCAAGGACACCTTCAACTAGTCAGCTTGTTCCAAGCCCCATCCAACCTGGAATGTTTCCACAGCGTCTCTGGGCAACCTGTGGCAGAGACCACAGCATTTTTATCACCCTCATTGATTAAAAAT
Source organism: Chamaea fasciata (assembly GCF_029207755.1). NCBI lineage: Eukaryota > Metazoa > Chordata > Aves > Passeriformes > Sylviidae > Chamaea > Chamaea fasciata. Next base: position 65,842,262 of record NW_027094091.1, on the reverse strand, counting down.
TTCTTCCTTGAAGCTCATTTGAATCATCCCTCCTCCAGTTTAAAACCAACACCCCTTGTCTTATGGCAATAGACCCGGCTAAAATCTTTGTCCTTGTGTCCCCTTGGGCATCTCCCTGGCACCTCCCAGGACGAGGAAGCAATTAGCTTGAAGTAAAATTAGAAATCCACTGAATGCAACAAGGGCAAAACCTCTAGTTTTTCAGCTCCTGCATGTCAGGAGGTGCTGGCACCATGAGGCTCTTGGCCAACAGCTCCTCTCCCTCCATCACCTGTGCTGAAAATGGGAGAAAATCTGTTTATCCACACCAGCACCAGCATCCCATCCTTGAGAAGCAGCAGAGCTGACAGGTAAAGGTTGCTCTGGGGAGAACGGAGGACCACCTCACTCACAGAGCAGTGTGTATTTTGTGAAAAAAATAGCCAGCACCCTTCCGTTCTATGCAAATGGTACACAAAAAGTTTAAAAAGTATTTAAAAATTGACCAAGTTTTGGAGAAGATGCAGGTCAGACTAGACGAGGCTGGAAAAGACTGTACAAGTGACAGTTCTCCGGGGAAGGTTAGTAGGAAATCCCTTCTTTCTGCTATTAAAATCTCAGGCTGTTGCCATCAGACACTCAAGCCACAAGAGAAAAGTGCTTCAGCACCAGCATCCAACTGAGCATCTGTTTGATCCACCTCAGTGGAAAGCCATCACTTTGCAAGGAGAATTCACATTTGGAGTTACACACAACATACTTCTTTCTGTCTGGAAGTGCTACCGGTTTTGCTACCCAGCATTTCATATTAAATTGTGGAAGTATTTTAAATGAAAGGGGAATGAAAACTCGTGGTATTTAAAGAAAAACTGGCTGGAAAAGTCTCAGATTTGTTCCATTCTGAAAGGGAACCAAGGTACCATGAGTCCTAAAAGACTCACCAGCTCTCTCAAACAAACGAGGAATAAAGCCTAAGAGGAAAATGAACCCACAGATTTGAATTTAATTTGGCCTTAATACAGCTTTACAAAGGATTAGGTTAAGTTTGCAAGACACCTTTACTTTGATTCAGAGATTTGCTTGGGTTTTCCTTCAGAATCCAGAGAGCTGGCAACAGATCGCTGTGCAGTGTCCACAGACGGGTCCAGCAGTCAGGGCAGGGCAAGAGCCAACAGCTCCTGGGAAGCAGCAGAAAAAAGCACCATGGGATGTGCTGAAGAAGGGATGGAAACAGGGTGGGTGGGGTGGAAGGAGCTCTGCTCCCACCTGGGCTGGCTTGTGGGAGTAACTGTGATGAACAAACGCTTGCCTGAACCCAAAAGTAATTCTGCACCCACATCTGGGGTCTCCAGGATAAAAAAAAATAAAAAATAAAAAAAAATAAAACAAACAAAAAAAAAACCCAAAAACATGGAACTTCTGGAGTGAGTCCAGAGGAGGGTTGCAGCCATGATCCAAGGGCTGGAGCAGTTCTGCTCTGGAGATGGGCTGAGAGAGCTGAGCTTGTTCAGCCTGGAGAAGAGAAGGCTCCAGGGAGACTTCAGAGCCCCCCAGTGCCTACAGGGCACCAATCTTCTCAAATTCCTGCCATGCTTGCCCACCCCAATCCTGAAGTTTCCACGGCCTCAGAGACTTTATCTTTCGGGAAAAACACATGAGTACTTAAAGTTGGTTCAGAAGCTTCATTTGAGACCGTAGGTAATACTCTGATTTTCCTTTAAGGAGGCTGACCCAAGCAATATGCCCAATGTATCACAGAACAACTCTTCTTTTAAAGAATGAATGAATCAATCAACTGTACTCTTAGAGCTGTCAAAAGAATGAATTAGGACTGGTTAGTATGACCTAATCACCACTGATGACCTGTAGTAAGACCTAAGTCTCCTTAAGCCCGCCAACCTGTTGATGAACCTGTTCCCATTTCTGTTTTTCTCCTTACAGCCGTGCCTGGCACTGACAAAGTCACTGTCAGCACCCACAAGGATAGCCTCCCCGAATTAGGGCAGTGGGTGACAGGGACTAGTGTGACATCATCACCCAGCCCTAAGGTACAAAGGTGGCAACACAACTTGCAGAGCTGAGGACAGGATCGAGGAGAAGGAGCTTGCCCAAGGCTACTGGCGAGTTCTGGTGCCTCTGAGGCACCACAAACGCCTCTCTCTCTGTCCAAACAAGGACTGGGATGCTTTGTCAGGAGGAGAAAGGCCTGCAGCACAGACCTTCCAGGCACTGCTCCCTATCCACAATGGTGCACAACACTGCTGAGAAGTGTCCTCCTGGGAAGAAGCAAGGTGAGAGCAAAATCTCCCTCCCCACGGCTGGCAGTGGGGGAGCGGTCAAGAGCTGCAGCAAGGGGAAGCAGGAGCTCCAACAACGACCCAGGGTAGAGTCCCTCTGGCTCTCTTGGGCCAGCGGGGCCAGGCTGGCCTGTGGGCACATATGCCTCCCCTGCCCTTAAGCCAGCCCGGCAAGGCCTTGGGGACAATCCTGCACGGACATCACCCGAGCCCTGCACAGGTGCTCACACCACTTGCCCTCTCCTCTCTCCAATGTGCAGATCCAAACAGCAGCAGCAGCAGCAGCGGCCTGTCGGAACAGCCCAGGGCGGAGCAGGCCCGGCGCCGTTCCTGGAGACAGAGAGCACAAGGCCCGTGCAGCCGGGCAGTGAAACACATACGGCTGAACCGAGTGCCACTGCTGCGTGCTGAGACCAGCAGCCCCAGCACCGGCACTCAGGGGGTGCCAGGGCTGTCCCAGGCTGTGGTGCTGGTCAGCAGCAGCAGCAGCAGCAGCTTCCCCTGCAAAAAGCAGAGCTTGAAGAGAGGCCATCCAGAGGGCGTGACAGAGCCACAGTCACTCAGGAGCCCGGCAGCAAAACGCCGCCGGATCGACGATGTGCTGGCCCAAAATATTGAGACCAGCAGCCCCAGCACCGCCACTCAGGGGGTGCCAGGGCTGTCTCAAAGTGTGGTTCTGGTCAGAAGCAGCAGCAGCAGCAGCTTCCCCTGCAAAAAGCAGAGCTTGAACAGAGGCCATCCAGAGGGTGCCACAGAGCCACAGACACTCAGGAGCCCGGCAGCAAAACACCGCCGGATCGCCCAAAGTATTGAGACCAGCAGCCCCAGCACCGCCACGCAGGGGGTGCCAGGGCTGTCCCGGGCTGTGGTGCTGGTCAGCAGCAGCAGCAGCAGCAGCAGCTTCCCCTGCAAAAAGCAGAGCTTGAAGAGAGGCCATCCAGAGGGCGTCACAGAGCCACAGACACTCAGGAGCCCGGCAGCAAAACGTCGCCGAATCGACGATGTGCTGGCCCAAAGTATTGAGACCAGCAGCCCCAGCACCGCCACTCAGGGGGTGCCAGGGCTGTCCCAGGACACTCAGTCACCCAGCAGACAAGCAGCTCCATACAGACCACCCTGGCTCTTCGCTGGCTCCATGAAGGACAAACGCTCCCAGCCTGGGCCAATCCGTATGAGACACGTCCGGCGGCAACAGCGGCAGGAGAAAAAGCTGTACAGTCGGCCTGAAAACCAGAGCAGGATCAGACGAGCATCACCCTCTGGTGCTCGTCCCCCTCAGCCATCAAAATAAACTTTTCTGTTTGTTTGAACTGGGAGAGCCCACATTCCTTTTCCCAGCCTCCTGCATGCTCATGGGAATCATGTTGGAGCAGTGAAGTTGGATGAGATGATCGTAAAATCGTACAATGGTTTGGCTTGGGAGACACTTTAAATCTCATTTACTTCCACCCTCCCTGCAATAAGCAAGGACACCTTCAACTAGTCAGCTTGTTCCAAGCCCCATCCAACCTGGAATGTTTCCACAGCATCTCTGGGCAACCTGTGGCAGAGACCACAGCATTTTTATCACCCTCATTGATAAAAAAATTCTTCCTTGAAGCTCATTTGAATCATCCCTCCTCCAGTTTAAAACCAACACCCCTTGTCTTATGGCAATAGACCCGGCTAAAATCTTTGTCCTTGTGTCCCCTTGGGCATCTCCCTGGCACCTCCCAGGACGAGGAAGCAATTAGCTTGAAGTAAAATTAGAAATCCACTGAATGCAGCAAGGGCAAAACCTCTAGTTTTTCAGCTCCTGCATGTCAGGAGGTGCTGGCACCATGAGGCTCTTGGCCAACAGCTCCTCTCCCTCCATCACCTGTGCTGAAAATGGGAGAAAATCTGTTTATCCACACCAGCACCAGCATCCCATCCTTGAGAAGCAGCAGACCTGACAGGTAAAGGTTGCTCTGGGGAGAACGGAGGACCACCTCACTCACAGAGCAGTGTGTATTTTGTGAAAAAAATAGCCAGCACCCTCCTGTTCTCTGCAAATGGTACACAAAAATTTTAAAAAGTGTTTAAAAACTGACCAAGTTTTGGAGAAGATGCAGGTCAGACTACACGAGGCTGGAAAAGACTGTACAAGTGACAGTTCTCCGGGGAAGGTTAGTAGGAAATCCCTTCTTTCTGCTATTAAAATCTCAGGCTGTTGCCATCAGACACTCAAGCCACAAGAGAAAAGTGCTTCAGCACCAGCATCCAACTGAGCATCTGTTTGATCCACCTCAGTGGAAAGCCATCACTTTGCAAGGAGAATTCACTTTTGGAGTTACACACAACATACTTCTTTCTGTCTGGAAGTGCTACCGGTTTTGCTACCCAGCATTTCATATTAAATTGTGGAAGTATTTTAAATGAAAGGGGAATGAAAACTCGTGGTATTTAAAGAAAAACTGGCTGGAAAAGTCTCAGATTTGTTCCATTCTGAAAGGGAACCAAGGTACCATGAGTCCTAAAAGACTCACCAGCTCTCTCAAACAAACGAGGAATAAAGCCTAAGAGGAAAATGAACCCACAGATTTGAATTTAATTTGGCCTTAATACAGCTTTACAAAGGATTAGGTTAAGTTTGCAAGACACCTTTACTTTGATTCAGAGATTTGCTTGGGTTTTCCTTCAGAATCCAGAGAGCTGGCAACAGATCGCTGTGCAGTGTCCACAGACGGGTCCAGCAGTCAGGGCAGGGCAAGAGCCAACAGCTCCTGGGAAGCAGCAGAAAAAAGCACCATGGGATGTGCTGAAGAAGGGATGGAAACAGGGTGGGTGGGGTGGAAGGAGCTCTGCTCCCACCTGGGCTGGCTTGTGGGAGTAACTGTGATGAACAAACGCTTGCCTGAACCCAAAAGTAATTCTGCACCCACATCTGGGGTCTCCAGGATAAAAAAAAATAAAAAATAAAAAAAAAATAAAACAAACAAAAAAAAAACCCAAAAACATGGAACTTCTGGAGTGAGTCCAGAGGAGGGTTGCAGCCATGATCCAAGGGCTGGAGCAGTTCTGCTCTGGAGATGGGCTGAGAGAGCTGAGCTTGTTCAGCCTGGAGAAGAGAAGGCTCCAGGGAGACTTCAGAGCCCCCCAGTGCCTACAGGGCACCAATCTTCTCAAATTCCTGCCATGCTTGCCCACCCCAATCCTGAAGTTTCCACGGCCTCAGAGACTTTATCTTTCGGGAAAAACACATGAGTACTTAAAGTTGGTTCAGAAGCTTCATTTGAGACCGTAGGTAATACTCTGATTTTCCTTTAAGGAGGCTGACCCAAGCAATATGCCCAATGTATCACAGAACAACTCTTCTTTTAAAGAATGAATGAATCAATCAACTGTACTCTTAGAGCTGTCAAAAGAATGAATTAGGACTGGTTAGTATGACCTAATCACCACTGATGACCTGTAGTAAGACCTAAGTCTCCTTAAGCCCGCCAACCTGTTGATGAACCTGTTCCCATTTCTGTTTTTCTCCTTACAGCCGTGCCTGGCACTGACAAAGTCACTGTCAGCACCCACAAGGATAGCCTCCCCGAATTAGGGCAGTGGGTGACAGGGACTAGTGTGACATCATCACCCAGCCCTAAGGTACAAAGGTGGCAACACAACTTGCAGAGCTGAGGACAGGATCGAGGAGAAGGAGCTTGCCCAAGGCTACTGGCGAGTTCTGGTGCCTCTGAGGCACCACAAACGCCTCTCTCTCTGTCCAAACAAGGACTGGGATGCTTTGTCAGGAGGAGAAAGGCCTGCAGCACAGACCTTCCAGGCACTGCTCCCTATCCACAATGGTGCACAACACTGCTGAGAAGTGTCCTCCTGGGAAGAAGCAAGGTGAGAGCAAAATCTCCCTCCCCACGGCTGGCAGTGGGGGAGCGGTCAAGAGCTGCAGCAAGGGGAAGCAGGAGCTCCAACAACGACCCAGGGTAGAGTCCCTCTGGCTCTCTTGGGCCAGCGGGGCCAGGCTGGCCTGTGGGCACATATGCCTCCCCTGCCCTTAAGCCAGCCCGGCAAGGCCTTGGGGACAATCCTGCACGGACATCACCCGAGCCCTGCACAGGTGCTCACACCACTTGCCCTCTCCTCTCTCCAATGTGCAGATCCAAACAGCAGCAGCAGCAGCAGCGGCCTGTCGGAACAGCCCAGGGCGGAGCAGGCCCGGCGCCGTTCCTGGAGACAGAGAGCACAAGGCCCGTGCAGCCGGGCAGTGAAACACATACGGCTGAACCGAGTGCCACTGCTGCGTGCTGAGACCAGCAGCCCCAGCACCGGCACTCAGGGGGTGCCAGGGCTGTCCCAGGCTGTGGTGCTGGTCAGCAGCAGCAGCAGCAGCAGCTTCCCCTGCAAAAAGCAGAGCTTGAAGAGAGGCCATCCAGAGGGCGTGACAGAGCCACAGTCACTCAGGAGCCCGGCAGCAAAACGCCGCCGGATCAACGATGTGCTGGCCCAAAATATTGAGACCAGCAGCCCCAGCACCGCCACTCAGGGGGTGCCAGGGCTGTCTCAAAGTGTGGTTCTGGTCAGAAGCAGCAGCAGCAGCAGCTTCCCCTGCAAAAAGCAGAGCTTGAACAGAGGCCATCCAGAGGGTGCCACAGAGCCACAGACACTCAGGAGCCCGGCAGCAAAACACCGCCGGATCGCCCAAAGTATTGAGACCAGCAGCCCCAGCACCGCCACGCAGGGGGTGCCAGGGCTGTCCCGGGCTGTGGTGCTGGTCAGCAGCAGCAGCAGCAGCAGCAGCTTCCCCTGCAAAAAGCAGAGCTTGAAGAGAGGCCATCCAGAGGGCGTCACAGAGCCACAGACACTCAGGAGCCCGGCAGCAAAACGTCGCCGAATCGACGATGTGCTGGCCCAAAGTATTGAGACCAGCAGCCCCAGCACCGCCACTCAGGGGGTGCCAGGGCTGTCCCAGGACACTCAGTCACCCAGCAGACAAGCAGCTCCATACAGACCACCCTGGCTCTTCGCTGGCTCCATGAAGGACAAACGCTCCCAGCCTGGGCCAATCCGTATGAGACACGTCCGGCGGCAACAGCGGCAGGAGAAAAAGCTGTACAGTCGGCCTGAAAACCAGAGCAGGATCAGACGAGCATCACCCTCTGGTGCTCGTCCCCCTCAGCCATCAAAATAAACTTTTCTGTTTGTTTGAACTGGGAGAGCCCACATTCCTTTTCCCAGCCTCCTGCATGCTCATGGGAATCATGTTGGAGCAGTGAAGTTGGATGAGATGATCGTAAAATCGTACAATGGTTTGGCTTGGGAGACACTTTAAATCTCATTTACTTCCACCCTCCCTGCAATAAGCAAGGACACCTTCAACTAGTCAGCTTGTTCCAAGCCCCATCCAACCTGGAATGTTTCCACAGCATCTCTGGGCAACCTGTGGCAGAGACCACAGCATTTTTATCACCCTCATTGATAAAAAAATTCTTCCTTGAAGCTCATTTGAATCATCCCTCCTCCAGTTTAAAACCAACACCCCTTGTCTTATGGCAATAGACCCGGCTAAAATCTTTGTCCTTGTGTCCCCTTGGGCATCTCCCTGGCACCTCCCAGGACGAGGAAGCAATTAGCTTGAAGTAAAATTAGAAATCCACTGAATGCAGCAAGGGCAAAACCTCTAGTTTTTCAGCTCCTGCATGTCAGGAGGTGCTGGCACCATGAGGCTCTTGGCCAACAGCTCCTCTCCCTCCATCACCTGTGCTGAAAATGGGAGAAAATCTGTTTATCCACACCAGCACCAGCATCCCATCCTTGAGAAGCAGCAGACCTGACAGGTAAAGGTTGCTCTGGGGAGAACGGAGGACCACCTCACTCACAGAGCAGTGTGTATTTTGTGAAAAAAATAGCCAGCACCCTCCTGTTCTCTGCAAATGGTACACAAAAATTTTAAAAAGTGTTTAAAAACTGACCAAGTTTTGGAGAAGATGCAGGTCAGACTAGACGAGGCTGGAAAAGACTGTACAAGTGACAGTTCTCCGGGGAAGGTTAGTAGGAAATCCCTTCTTTCTGCTATTAAAATCTCAGGCTGTTGCCATCAGACACTCAAGCCACAAGAGAAAAGTGCTTCAGCACCAGCATCCAACTGAGCATCTGTTTGATCCACCTCAGTGGAAAGCCATCACTTTGCAAGGAGAATTCACTTTTGGAGTTACACACAACATACTTCTTTCTGTCTGGAAGTGCTACCGGTTTTGCTACCCAGCATTTCATATTAAATTGTGGAAGTATTTTAAATGAAAGGGGAATGAAAACTCGTGGTATTTAAAGAAAAACTGGCTGGAAAAGTCTCAGATTTGTTCCATTCTGAAAGGGAACCAAGGTACCATGAGTCCTAAAAGACTCACCAGCTCTCTCAAACAAACGAGGAATAAAGCCTAAGAGGAAAATGAACCCACAGATTTGAATTTAATTTGGCCTTAATACAGCTTTACAAAGGATTAGGTTAAGTTTGCAAGACACCTTTACTTTGATTCAGAGATTTGCTTGGGTTTTCCTTCAGAATCCAGAGAGCTGGCAACAGATCGCTGTGCAGTGTCCACAGACGGGTCCAGCAGTCAGGGCAGGGCAAGAGCCAACAGCTCCTGGGAAGCAGCAGAAAAAAGCACCATGGGATGTGCTGAAGAAGGGATGGAAACAGGGTGGGTGGGGTGGAAGGAGCTCTGCTCCCACCTGGGCTGGCTTGTGGGAGTAACTGTGATGAACAAACGCTTGCCTGAACCCAAAAGTAATTCTGCACCCACATCTGGGGTCTCCACGTTTAAAAAAAAAAAAATAAAAAAAAAAAATTAAAAACATGGTACTTCTGGAGTGAGTCAAGAGGTCCAGAGGAGGGTTGCAGCCATGATCCAAGGGCTGGAGCAGTTCTGCTCTGGAGATGGGCTGAGAGAGCTGAGCTTGTTCAGCCTGGAGAAGAGAAGGCTCCAGGGAGACTTCAGAGCCCCCCAGTGCCTACAGGGCACCAATCTTCTCAAATTCCTGCCATGCTTGCCCACCCCAATCCTGAAGTTTCCACGGCCTCAGAGACTTTATCTTTCGGGAAAAACACATGAGTACTTAAAGTTGGTTCAGAAGCTTCATTTGAGACCGTAGGTAATACTCTGATTTTCCTTTAAGGAGGCTGACCCAAGCAATATGCCCAATGTATCACAGAACAACTCTTCTTTTAAAGAATGAATGAATCAATCAACTGTACTCTTAGAGCTGTCAAAAGAATGACTTAGGACTGGTTAGTATGACCTAATCACCACTGATGACCTGTAGTAAGACCTAAGTCTACTTAAGCCCGCCAACCTGTTGATGAACCTGTTCCCATTTCTGTTTTTCTCCTTACAGCCGTGCCTGGCATTGACAAAGTCACTGTCAGCACCCACAAGGATAGCCTCCCCGAATTAGGGCAGTGGGTGACAGGGACTAGTGTGACATCATCACCCAGCCCGAAGGTACAAAGGTGGCAACACAACTTGCAGAGCTGAGGACAGGATCGAGGAGAAGGAGCTTGCCCAAGGCTACTGGCGAGTTCTGGTGCCTCTGAGGCACCACAAACGCCTCTCTCTCTGTCCAAACAAGGACTGGGATGCTTTGTCAGGAGGAGAAAGGCCTGCAGCACAGACCTTCCAGGCACTGCTCCCTATCCACAATGGTGCACAACACTGCTGAGAAGTGTCCTCCTGGGAAGAAGCAAGGTGAGAGCAAAATCTCCCTCCCCACGGCTGGCAGTGGGGGAGCGGTCAAGAGCTGCAGCAAGGGGAAGCAGGAGCTCCAACAACGACCCAGGATAGACTCCCTCTGGCTCTCTTGGGCCAGTGGGGCCGGGCTGGCCTGTGGGCACATATGCCTCCCCTGCCCTTAAGCCAGCCCGGCAAGGCCTTGGGGACAATCCTGCACGGACATCACCCGAGCCCTGCGCAGGTGCTCACACCACTTGCCCTCTCCTCTCTCCAATGTGCAGATCCAAACAGCAGCAGCAGCAGCAGCGGCCTGTCGGAACAGCCCAGGGCGGAGCAGGCCCGGCGCCGTTCCTGGAGACAGAGAGCACAAGGCCCGTGCAGCCGGGCAGTGAAACCCATACGGCTGAACAGAGTGCCACTGCTGCGTGCTGAGACCAGCAGCCCCAGCACCGGCACTCAGGGGGTGCCAGGGCTGTCCCAGGCTGTGGTGCTGGTCAGCAGCAGCAGCAGCAGCAGCTTCCCGTGCAAAAAGCAGAGCTTGAAGAGAGGCCATCCAGAGGGCGTGACAGAGCCACAGTCACTCAGGAGCCCGGCAGCAAAACGCCGCCGGATCGACGATGTGCTGGCCCAAAATATTGAGACCAGCAGCCCCAGCACTGCCACTCAGGGGGTGCCAGGGCTGTCTCAAAGTGTGGTTCTGGTCAGAAGCAGCAGCAGCAGCAGCTTCCCCTGCAAAAAGCAGAGCTTGAACAGAGGCCATCCAGAGGGTGCCACAGAGCCACAGACACTCAGGAGCCCGGCAGCAAAACACCGCCGGATCGCCCAAAGTATTGAGACCAGCAGCCCCAGCACCGCCACGCAGGGGGTGCCAGGGCTGTCCCAGGCTGTGGTGCTGGTCAGCAGCAGCAGCAGCAGCAGCAGCTTCCCCTGCAAAAAGCAGAGCTTGAAGAGAGGCCATCCAGAGGGCGTCACAGAGCCACAGACACTCAGGAGCCCGGCAGCAAAACGTCGCCGAATCGACGATGTGCTGGCCCAAAGTATTGAGACCAGCAGCCCCAGCACCGCCACTCAGGGGGTGCCAGGGCTGTCCCAGGACACTCAGTCACCCAGCAGACAAGCAGCTCCATACAGACCACCCTGGCTCTTCGCTGGCTCCATGAAGGACAAACGCTCCCAGCCTGGGCCAATCCGGATGAGACACGTCCGGCGGCAACAGCGGCAGGAGAAAAAGCTGTACAGTCGGCCTGAAAACCAGAGCAGGATCAGACGAGCATCACCCTCTGGTGCTCGTCCCCCTCAGCCATCAAAATAAACTTTTCTGTTTGTTTGAACTGGGAGAGCCCACATTCCTTTTCCCAGCCTCCTGCATGCTCATGGGAATCATGTTGGAGCAGTGAAGTTGGATGAGATGATCGTAAAATCGTACAATGGTTTGGCTTGGGAGACACTTTAAATCTCATTTACTTCCACCCTCCCTGCAATAAGCAAGGACACCTTCAACTAGTCAGCTTGTTCCAAGCCCCATCCAACCTGGAATGTTTCCACAGCGTCTCTGGGCAACCTGTGGCAGAGACCACAGCATTTTTATCACCCTCATTGATAAAAAATTTCTTCCTTGAAGCTCATTTGAATCATCCCTCCTCCAGTTTAAAACCAACACCCCTTGTCTTATGGCAATAGACCCTGCTAAAATCTTTGTCCTTGTGTCCCCTTGGGCATCTCCCTGGCACCTCCCAGGACGAGGAAGCAATTAGCTTGAAGTAAAATTAGAAATCCACTGAATGCAACAAGGGCAAAACCTCTAGTTTTTCAGCTCCTGCATGTCAGGAGGTGCTGGCACCATGAGGCTCTTGGCCAACAGCTCCTCTCCCTCCATCACCTGTGCTGAAAATGGGAGAAAATCTGTTTATCCACACCAGCACCAGCATCCCATCCTTGAGAAGCAGCAGAGCTGACAGGTAAAGGTTGCTCTGGGGAGAACGGAGGACCACCTCACTCACAGAGCAGCGTGTATTTTGTGAAAAAAATAGCCAGCACCCTCCTGTTCTCTGCAAATGGTACACAAAAAGTTTATAAAGTATTTAAAAATTGACCAAGTTTTGGAGAAGATGCAGGTCAGACTACACGAGGCTGGAAAAGACTGTACAAGTGACAGTTCTCCGGGGAAGGTTAGTAGGAAATCCCTTCTTTCTGCTATTAAAATCTCAGGCTGTTGCCATCAGACACTCAAGCCACAAGAGAAAAGTGCTTCAGCACCAGCATCCAACTGAGCATCTGTTTGATCCACCTCAGTGGAAAGCCATCACTTTGCAAGGAGAATTCACATTTGGAGTTACACACAACATACTTCTTTCTGTCTGGAAGTGCTACCGGTTTTGCTACCCAGCATTTCATATTAAATTGTGGAAGTATTTTAAATGAAAGGGGAATGAAAACTCGTGGTATTTAAAGAAAAACTGGCTGGAAAAGTCTCAGATTTGTTCCATTCTGAAAGGGAACCAAGGTACCATGAGTCCTAAAAGACTCACCAGCTCTCTCAAACAAACGAGGAATAAAGCCTAAGAGGAAAATGAACCCACAGATTTGAATTTAATTTGGCCTTAATACAGCTTTACAAAGGATTAGGTTAAGTTTGCAAGACACCTTTACTTTGATTCAGAGATTTGCTTGGGTTTTCCTTCAGAATCCAGAGAGCTGGCAACAGATCGCTGTGCAGTGTCCACAGACGGGTCCAGCAGTCAGGGCAGGGCAAGAGCCAACAGCTCCTGGGAAGCAGCAGAAAAAAGCACCATGGGATGTGCTGAAGAAGGGATGGAAACAGGGTGGGTGGGGTGGAAGGAGCTCTGCTCCCACCTGGGCTGGCTTGTGGGAGTAACTGTGATGAACAAACGCTTGCCTGAACCCAAAAGTAATTCTGCACCCACATCTGGGGTCTCCAGGATAAAAAAAAAAAAACAAAAAATAAAAAAAAATAAAACAAACAAAAAAAAAACCCAAAAACATGGAACTTCTGGAGTGAGTCCAGAGGAGGGTTGCAGCCATGATCCAAGGGCTGGAGCAGTTCTGCTCTGGAGATGGGCTGAGAGAGCTGAGCTTGTTCAGCCTGGAGAAGAGAAGGCTCCAGGGAGACTTCAGAGCCCCCCAGTGCCTACAGGGCACCAATCTTCTCAAATTCCTGCCATGCTTGCCCACCCCAATCCTGAAGTTTCCACGGCCTCAGAGACTTTATCTTTCGGGAAAAACACATGAGTACTTAAAGTTGGTTCAGAAGCTTCATTTGAGACCGTAGGTAATACTCTGATTTTCCTTTAAGGAGGCTGACCCAAGCAATATGCCCAATGTATCACAGAACAACTCTTCTTTTAAAGAATGAATGAATCAATCAACTGTACTCTTAGAGCTGTCAAAAGAATGAATTAGGACTGGTTAGTATGACCTAATCACCACTGATGACCTGTAGTAAGACCTAAGTCTCCTTAAGCCCGCCAACCTGTTGATGAACCTGTTCCCATTTCTGTTTTTCTCCTTACAGCCGTGCCTGGCATTGACAAAGTCACTGTCAGCACCCACAAGGATAGCCTCCCCGAATTAGGGCAGTGGGTGACAGGGACTAGTGTGACATCATCACCCAGCCCTAAGGTACAAAGGTGGCAACACAACTTGCAGAGCTGAGGACAGGATCGAGGAGAAGGAGCTTGCCCAAGGCTACTGGCGAGTTCTGGTGCCTCTGAGGCACCACAAACGCCTCTCTCTCTGTCCAAACAAGGACTGGGATGCTTTGTCAGGAGGAGAAAGGCCTGCAGCACAGACCTTCCAGGCACTGCTCCCTATCCACAATGGTGCACAACACTGCTGAGAAGTGTCCTCCTGGGAAGAAGCAAGGTGAGAGCAAAATCTCCCTCCCCACGGCTGGCAGTGGGGGAGCGGTCAAGAGCTGCAGCAAGGGGAAGCAGGAGCTCCAACAACGACCCAGGGTAGACTCCCTCTGGCTCTCTTGGGCCAGCGGGGCCAGGCTGGCCTGTGGGCACATATGCCTCCCCTGCCCTTAAGCCAGCCCGGCAAGGCCTTGGGGACAATCCTGCACGGACATCACCCGAGCCCTGCGCAGGTGCTCACACCACTTGCCCTCTCCTCTCTCCAATGTGCAGATCCAAACAGCAGCAGCAGCAGTGGCGGCCTGTCGGAACAGCCCAGGGCGGAGCAGGCCCGGCGCCGTTCCTGGAGACAGAGAGCACAAGGCGCGGGCAGCCGGGCAGTGAAACCCATACGGCTGAACCGAGTGCCACTGCTGCGTGCTGAGACCAGCAGCCCCAGCACCGGCACTCAGGGGGTGCCAGGGCTGTCCCAGGCTGTGGTGCTGGTCAGCAGCAGCAGCAGCAGCAGCTTCCCCTGCAAAAAGCAGAGCTTGAAGAGAGGCCATCCAGAGGGCGTCACAGAGCCACAGTCACTCAGGAGCCCGGCAGCAAAACGCCGCCGGATCGACGATGTGCTGGCCCAAAATACTGAGGCCAGCAGCCCCAGCACCGCCACTCAGGGGGTGCCAGGGCTGTCTCAAAGTGTGGTTCTGGTCAGAAGCAGCAGCAGCAGCAGCTTCCCCTGCAAAAAGCAGAGCTTGAACAGAGGCCATCCAGAGGGTGCCACAGAGCCACAGACACTCAGGAGCCCGGCAGCAAAACACCGCCGGATCGCCCAAAGTATTGAGACCAGCAGCCCCAGCACCGCCACGCAGGGGGTGCCAGGGCTGTCCCAGGCTGTGGTGCTGGTCAGCAGCAGCAGCAGCAGCAGCAGCTTCCCCTGCAAAAAGCAGAGCTTGAAGAGAGGCCATCCAGAGGGCGTCACAGAGCCACAGACACTCAGGAGCCCGGCAGCAAAACGTCGCCGAATCGACGATGTGCTGGCCCAAAGTATTGAGACCAGCAGCCCCAGCACCGCCACTCAGGGGGTGCCAGGGCTGTCCCAGGACACTCAGTCACCCAGCAGACAAGCAGCTCCATACAGACCACCCTGGCTCTTCGCTGGCTCCATGAAGGACAAACGCTCCCAGCCTGGGCCAATCCGGATGAGACACGTCCGGCGGCAACAGCGGCAGGAGAAAAAGCTGTACAGTCGGCCTGAAAACCAGAGCAGGATCAGACGAGCATCACCCTCTGGTGCTCGTCCCCCTCAGCCATCAAAATAAACTTTTCTGTTTGTTTGAACTGGGAGAGCCCACATTCCTTTTCCCAGCCTCCTGCATGCTCATGGGAATCATGTTGGAGCAGTGAAGTTGGATGAGATGATCGTAAAATCGTACAATGGTTTGGCTTGGGAGACACTTTAAATCTCATTTACTTCCACCCTCCCTGCAATAAGCAAGGACACCTTCAACTAGTCAGCTTGTTCCAAGCCCCATCCAACCTGGAATGTTTCCACAGCGTCTCTGGGCAACCTGTGGCAGAGACCACAGCATTTTTATCACCCTCATTGATTAAAAATTTCTTCCTTGAAGCTCATTTGAATCATCCCTCCTCCAGTTTAAAACCAACACCCCTTGTCTTATGGCAATAGACCCTGCTAAAATCTTTGTCCTTGTGTCCCCTTGGGCATCTCCCTGGCACCTCCCAGGACGAGGAAGCAATTAGCTTGAAGTAAAATTAGAAATCCACTGAATGCAACAAGGGCAAAACCTCTAGTTTTTCAGCTCCTGCATGTCAGGAGGTGCTGGCACCATGAGGCTCTTGGCCAACAGCTCCTCTCCCTCCATCACCTGTGCTGAAAATGGGAGAAAATCTGTTTATCCACACCAGCACCAGCATCCCATCCTTGAGAAGCAGCAGAGCTGACAGGTAAAGGTTGCTCTGGGGAGAACGGAGGACCACCTCACTCACAGAGCAGCGTGTATTTTGTGAAAAAAATAGCCAGCACCCTCCTGTTCTCTGCAAATGGTACACAAAAAGTTTATAAAGTATTTAAAAATTGACCAAGTTTTGGAGAAGATGCAGGTCAGACTAGACGAGGCTGGAAAAGACTGTACAAGTGACAGTTCTCCGGGGAAGGTTAGTAGGAAATCCCTTCTTTCTGCTATTAAAATCTCAGGCTGTTGCCATCAGACACTCAAGCCACAAGAGAAAAGTGCTTCAGCACCAGCATCCAACTGAGCATCTGTTTGATCCACCTCAGTGGAAAGCCATCACTTTGCAAGGAGAATTCACATTTGGAGTTACACACAACATACTTCTTTCTGTCTGGAAGTGCTACCGGTTTTGCTACCCAGCATTTCATATTAAATTGTGGAAGTATTTTAAATGAAAGGGGAATGAAAACTCGTGGTATTTAAAGAAAAACTGGCTGGAAAAGTCTCAGATTTGTTCCATTCTGAAAGGGAACCAAGGTACCATGAGTCCTAAAAGACTCACCAGCTCTCTCAAACAAACGAGGAATAAAGCCTAAGAGGAAAATGAACCCACAGATTTGAATTTAATTTGGCCTTAATACAGCTTTACAAAGGATTAGGTTAAGTTTGCAAGACACCTTTACTTTGATTCAGAGATTTGCTTGGGTTTTCCTTCAGAATCCAGAGAGCTGGCAACAGATCGCTGTGCAGTGTCCACAGACGGGTCCAGCAGTCAGGGCAGGGCAAGAGCCAACAGCTCCTGGGAAGCAGCAGAAAAAAGCACCATGGGATGTGCTGAAGAAGGGATGGAAACAGGGTGGGTGGGGTGGAAGGAGCTCTGCTCCCACCTGGGCTGGCTTGTGGGAGTAACTGTGATGAACAAACGCTTGCCTGAACCCAAAAGTAATTCTGCACCCACATCTGGGGTCTCCAGGATAAAAAAAAAAACAAAAAATAAAAAAAAATAAAACAAACAAAAAAAAAACCCAAAAACATGGAACTTCTGGAGTGAGTCCAGAGGAGGGTTGCAGCCATGATCCAAGGGCTGGAGCAGTTCTGCTCTGGAGATGGGCTGAGAGAGCTGAGCTTGTTCAGCCTGGAGAAGAGAAGGCTCCAGGGAGACTTCAGAGCCCCCCAGTGCCTACAGGGCACCAATCTTCTCAAATTCCTGCCATGCTTGCCCACCCCAATCCTGAAGTTTCCACGGCCTCAGAGACTTTATCTTTCGGGAAAAACACATGAGTACTTAAAGTTGGTTCAGAAGCTTCATTTGAGACCGTAGGTAATACTCTGATTTTCCTTTAAGGAGGCTGACCCAAGCAATATGCCCAATGTATCACAGAACAACTCTTCTTTTAAAGAATGAATGAATCAATCAACTGTACTCTTAGAGCTGTCAAAAGAATGAATTAGGACTGGTTAGTATGACCTAATCACCACTGATGACCTGTAGTAAGACCTAAGTCTCCTTAAGCCCGCCAACCTGTTGATGAACCTGTTCCCATTTCTGTTTTTCTCCTTACAGCCGTGCCTGGCATTGACAAAGTCACTGTCAGCACCCACAAGGATAGCCTCCCCGAATTAGGGCAGTGGGTGACAGGGACTAGTGTGACATCATCACCCAGCCCTAAGGTACAAAGGTGGCAACACAACTTGCAGAGCTGAGGACAGGATCGAGGAGAAGGAGCTTGCCCAAGGCTACTGGCGAGTTCTGGTGCCTCTGAGGCACCACAAACGCCTCTCTCTCTGTCCAAACAAGGACTGGGATGCTTTGTCAGGAGGAGAAAGGCCTGCAGCACAGACCTTCCAGGCACTGCTCCCTATCCACAATGGTGCACAACACTGCTGAGAAGTGTCCTCCTGGGAAGAAGCAAGGTGAGAGCAAAATCTCCCTCCCCACGGCTGGCAGTGGGGGAGCGGTCAAGAGCTGCAGCAAGGGGAAGCAGGAGCTCCAACAACGACCCAGGGTAGACTCCCTCTGGCTCTCTTGGGCCAGCGGGGCCAGGCTGGCCTGTGGGCACATATGCCTCCCCTGCCCTTAAGCCAGCCCGGCAAGGCCTTGGGGACAATCCTGCACGGACATCACCCGAGCCCTGCGCAGGTGCTCACACCACTTGCCCTCTCCTCTCTCCAATGTGCAGATCCAAACAGCAGCAGCAGCAGTGGCGGCCTGTCGGAACAGCCCAGGGCGGAGCAGGCCCGGCGCCGTTCCTGGAGACAGAGAGCACAAGGCGCGGGCAGCCGGGCAGTGAAACCCATACGGCTGAACCGAGTGCCACTGCTGCGTGCTGAGACCAGCAGCCCCAGCACCGGCACTCAGGGGGTGCCAGGGCTGTCCCAGGCTGTGGTGCTGGTCAGCAGCAGCAGCAGCAGCAGCTTCCCCTGCAAAAAGCAGAGCTTGAAGAGAGGCCATCCAGAGGGCGTCACAGAGCCACAGTCACTCAGGAGCCCGGCAGCAAAACGCCGCCGGATCGACGATGTGCTGGCCCAAAATACTGAGGCCAGCAGCCCCAGCACCGCCACTCAGGGGGTGCCAGGGCTGTCTCAAAGTGTGGTTCTGGTCAGAAGCAGCAGCAGCAGCAGCTTCCCCTGCAAAAAGCAGAGCTTGAACAGAGGCCATCCAGAGGGTGCCACAGAGCCACAGACACTCAGGAGCCCGGCAGCAAAACACCGCCGGATCGCCCAAAGTATTGAGACCAGCAGCCCCAGCACCGCCACGCAGGGGGTGCCAGGGCTGTCCCAGGCTGTGGTGCTGGTCAGCAGCAGCAGCAGCAGCAGCAGCTTCCCCTGCAAAAAGCAGAGCTTGAAGAGAGGCCATCCAGAGGGCGTCACAGAGCCACAGACACTCAGGAGCCCGGCAGCAAAACGTCGCCGAATCGACGATGTGCTGGCCCAAAGTATTGAGACCAGCAGCCCCAGCACCGCCACTCAGGGGGTGCCAGGGCTGTCCCAGGACACTCAGTCACCCAGCAGACAAGCAGCTCCATACAGACCACCCTGGCTCTTCGCTGGCTCCATGAAGGACAAACGCTCCCAGCCTGGGCCAATCCGGATGAGACACGTCCGGCGGCAACAGCGGCAGGAGAAAAAGCTGTACAGTCGGCCTGAAAACCAGAGCAGGATCAGACGAGCATCACCCTCTGGTGCTCGTCCCCCTCAGCCATCAAAATAAACTTTTCTGTTTGTTTGAACTGGGAGAGCCCACATTCCTTTTCCCAGCCTCCTGCATGCTCATGGGAATCATGTTGGAGCAGTGAAGTTGGATGAGATGATCGTAAAATCGTACAATGGTTTGGCTTGGGAGACACTTTAAATCTCATTTACTTCCACCCTCCCTGCAATAAGCAAGGACACCTTCAACTAGTCAGCTTGTTCCAAGCCCCATCCAACCTGGAATGTTTCCACAGCGTCTCTGGGCAACCTGTGGCAGAGACCACAGCATTTTTATCACCCTCATTGATAAAAAATTTCTTCCTTGAAGCTCATTTGAATCATCCCTCCTCCAGTTTAAAACCAACACCCCTTGTCTTATGGCAATAGACCCTGCTAAAATCTTTGTCCTTGTGTCCCCTTGGGCATCTCCCTGGCACCTCCCAGGACGAGGAAGCAATTAGCTTGAAGTAAAATTAGAAATCCACTGAATGCAACAAGGGCAAAACCTCTAGTTTTTCAGCTCCTGCATGTCAGGAGGTGCTGGCACCATGAGGCTCTTGGCCAACAGCTCCTCTCCCTCCATCACCTGTGCTGAAAATGGGAGAAAATCTGTTTATCCACACCAGCACCAGCATCCCATCCTTGAGAAGCAGCAGAGCTGACAGGTAAAGGTTGCTCTGGGGAGAACGGAGGACCACCTCACTCACAGAGCAGCGTGTATTTTGTGAAAAAAATAGCCAGCACCCTCCTGTTCTCTGCAAATGGTACACAAAAAGTTTATAAAGTATTTAAAAATTGACCAAGTTTTGGAGAAGATGCAGGTCAGACTACACGAGGCTGGAAAAGACTGTACAAGTGACAGTTCTCCGGGGAAGGTTAGTAGGAAATCCCTTCTTTCTGCTATTAAAATCTCAGGCTGTTGCCATCAGACACTCAAGCCACAAGAGAAAAGTGCTTCAGCACCAGCATCCAACTGAGCATCTGTTTGATCCACCTCAGTGGAAAGCCATCACTTTGCAAGGAGAATTCACATTTGGAGTTACACACAACATACTTCTTTCTGTCTGGAAGTGCTACCGGTTTTGCTACCCAGCATTTCATATTAAATTGTGGAAGTATTTTAAATGAAAGGGGAATGAAAACTCGTGGTATTTAAAGAAAAACTGGCTGGAAAAGTCTCAGATTTGTTCCATTCTGAAAGGGAACCAAGGTACCATGAGTCCTAAAAGACTCACCAGCTCTCTCAAACAAACGAGGAATAAAGCCTAAGAGGAAAATGAACCCACAGATTTGAATTTAATTTGGCCTTAATACAGCTTTACAAAGGATTAGGTTAAGTTTGCAAGACACCTTTACTTTGATTCAGAGATTTGCTTGGGTTTTCCTTCAGAATCCAGAGAGCTGGCAACAGATCGCTGTGCAGTGTCCACAGACGGGTCCAGCAGTCAGGGCAGGGCAAGAGCCAACAGCTCCTGGGAAGCAGCAGAAAAAAGCACCATGGGATGTGCTGAAGAAGGGATGGAAACAGGGTGGGTGGGGTGGAAGGAGCTCTGCTCCCACCTGGGCTGGCTTGTGGGAGTAACTGTGATGAACAAACGCTTGCCTGAACCCAAAAGTAATTCTGCACCCACATCTGGGGTCTCCACATTTTAAAAAAAAAAGAAAAAAAAAAACCAAAACAAAACAAAAAACATGGACCTTCTGGAGTGACTCCAGAGGAGGGTTGCAGCCATGATCCAAGGGCTGGAGCAGTTCTGCTCTGGAGATGGGCTGAGAGAGCTGAGCTTGTTCAGCCTGGAGAAGAGAAGGCTCCAGGGAGACTTCAGAGCCCCCCAGTGCCTACAGGGCACCAATCTTCTCAAATTCCTGCCATGCTTGCCCACCCCAATCCTGAAGTTTCCACGGCCTCAGAGACTTTATCTTTCGGGAAAAACACATGAGTACTTAAAGTTGGTTCAGAAGCTTCATTTGAGACCGTAGGTAATACTCTGATTTTCCTTTAAGGAGGCTGACCCAAGCAATATGCCCAATGTATCAAAGAACAACTCTTCTTTTAAAGAATGAATGAATCAATCAACTGTACTCTTAGAGCTGTCAAAAGAATGAATTAGGACTGGTTAGTATGACCTAATCACCACTGATGACCTGTAGTAAGACCTAAGTCTCCTTAAGCCCGCCAACCTGTTGATGAACCTGTTCCCATTTCTGTTTTTCTCCTTACAGCCGTGCCTGGCATTGACAAAGTCACTGTCAGCACCCACAAGGATAGCCTCCCCGAATTAGGGCAGTGGGTGACAGGGACTAGTGTGACATCATCACCCAGCCCTAAGGTACAAAGGTGGCAACACAACTTGCAGAGCTGAGGACAGGATCGAGGAGAAGGAGCTTGCCCAAGGCTACTGGCGAGTTCTGGTGCCTCTGAGGCACCACAAACGCCTCTCTCTCTGTCCAAACAAGGACTGGGATGCTTTGTCAGGAGGAGAAAGGCCTGCAGCACAGACCTTCCAGGCACTGCTCCCTATCCACAATGGTGCACAACACTGCTGAGAAGTGTCCTCCTGGGAAGAAGCAAGGTGAGAGAAAAATCTCCCTCCCCACGGCTGGCAGTGGGGGAGCGGTCAAGAGCTGCAGCAAGGGGAAGCAGGAGCTCCAACAACGACCCAGGGTAGACTCCCTCTGGCTCTCTTGGGCCAGCGGGGCCAGGCTGGCCTGTGGGCACATATGCCTCCCCTGCCCTTAAGCCAGCCCGGCAAGGCCTTGGGGACAATCCTGCACGGACATCACCCGAGCCCTGCGCAGGTGCTCACACCACTTGCCCTCTCCTCTCTCCA
This sequence comes from Chamaea fasciata, assembly GCF_029207755.1. Classification (NCBI taxonomy): domain Eukaryota; kingdom Metazoa; phylum Chordata; class Aves; order Passeriformes; family Sylviidae; genus Chamaea; species Chamaea fasciata. The sequence goes on along the minus strand of NW_027094091.1, from coordinate 65,820,436 downwards.
ATGTGCAGATCCAAACAGCAGCAGCAGCAGTGGCGGCCTGTCGGAACAGCCCAGGGCGGAGCAGGCCCGGCGCCGTTCCTGGAGACAGAGAGCACAAGGCGCGGGCAGCCGGGCAGTGAAACCCATACGGCTGAACCGAGTGCCACTGCTGCGTGCTGAGACCAGCAGCCCCAGCACCGGCACTCAGGGGGTGCCAGGGCTGTCCCAGGCTGTGGTGCTGGTCAGCAGCAGCAGCAGCAGCAGCTTCCCCTGCAAAAAGCAGAGCTTGAAGAGAGGCCATCCAGAGGGCGTCACAGAGCCACAGTCACTCAGGAGCCCGGCAGCAAAACGCCGCCGGATCGACGATGTGCTGGCCCAAAATACTGAGGCCAGCAGCCCCAGCACCGCCACTCAGGGGGTGCCAGGGCTGTCTCAAAGTGTGGTTCTGGTCAGAAGCAGCAGCAGCAGCAGCTTCCCCTGCAAAAAGCAGAGCTTGAACAGAGGCCATCCAGAGGGTGCCACAGAGCCACAGACACTCAGGAGCCCGGCAGCAAAACACCGCCGGATCGCCCAAAGTATTGAGACCAGCAGCCCCAGCACCGCCACGCAGGGGGTGCCAGGGCTGTCCCAGGCTGTGGTGCTGGTCAGCAGCAGCAGCAGCAGCAGCAGCTTCCCCTGCAAAAAGCAGAGCTTGAAGAGAGGCCATCCAGAGGGCGTCACAGAGCCACAGACACTCAGGAGCCCGGCAGCAAAACGTCGCCGAATCGACGATGTGCTGGCCCAAAGTATTGAGACCAGCAGCCCCAGCACCGCCACTCAGGGGGTGCCAGGGCTGTCCCAGGACACTCAGTCACCCAGCAGACAAGCAGCTCCATACAGACCACCCTGGCTCTTCGCTGGCTCCATGAAGGACAAACGCTCCCAGCCTGGGCCAATCCGGATGAGACACGTCCGGCGGCAACAGCGGCAGGAGAAAAAGCTGTACAGTCGGCCTGAAAACCAGAGCAGGATCAGACGAGCATCACCCTCTGGTGCTCGTCCCCCTCAGCCATCAAAATAAACTTTTCTGTTTGTTTGAACTGGGAGAGCCCACATTCCTTTTCCCAGCCTCCTGCATGCTCATGGGAATCATGTTGGAGCAGTGAAGTTGGATGAGATGATCGTAAAATCGTACAATGGTTTGGCTTGGGAGACACTTTAAATCTCATTTACTTCCACCCTCCCTGCAATAAGCAAGGACACCTTCAACTAGTCAGCTTGTTCCAAGCCCCATCCAACCTGGAATGTTTCCACAGCGTCTCTGGGCAACCTGTGGCAGAGACCACAGCATTTTTATCACCCTCATTGATAAAAAATTTCTTCCTTGAAGCTCATTTGAATCATCCCTCCTCCAGTTTAAAACCAACACCCCTTGTCTTATGGCAATAGACCCTGCTAAAATCTTTGTCCTTGTGTCCCCTTGGGCATCTCCCTGGCACCTCCCAGGACGAGGAAGCAATTAGCTTGAAGTAAAATTAGAAATCCACTGAATGCAACAAGGGGCAAAACCTCTAGTTTTTCAGCTCCTGCATGTCAGGAGGTGCTGGCACCATGAGGCTCTTGGCCAACAGCTCCTCTCCCTCCATCACCTGTGCTGAAAATGGGAGAAAATCTGTTTATCCACACCAGCACCAGCATCCCATCCTTGAGAAGCAGCAGAGCTGACAGGTAAAGGTTGCTCTGGGGAGAACGGAGGACCACCTCACTCACAGAGCAGCGTGTATTTTGTGAAAAAAATAGCCAGCACCCTCCTGTTCTCTGCAAATGGTACACAAAAAGTTTATAAAGTATTTAAAAATTGACCAAGTTTTGGAGAAGATGCAGGTCAGACTACACGAGGCTGGAAAAGACTGTACAAGTGACAGTTCTCCGGGGAAGGTTAGTAGGAAATCCCTTCTTTCTGCTATTAAAATCTCAGGCTGTTGCCATCAGACACTCAAGCCACAAGAGAAAAGTGCTTCAGCACCAGCATCCAACTGAGCATCTGTTTGATCCACCTCAGTGGAAAGCCATCACTTTGCAAGGAGAATTCACATTTGGAGTTACACACAACATACTTCTTTCTGTCTGGAAGTGCTACCGGTTTTGCTACCCAGCATTTCATATTAAATTGTGGAAGTATTTTAAATGAAAGGGGAATGAAAACTCGTGGTATTTAAAGAAAAACTGGCTGGAAAAGTCTCAGATTTGTTCCATTCTGAAAGGGAACCAAGGTACCATGAGTCCTAAAAGACTCACCAGCTCTCTCAAACAAACGAGGAATAAAGCCTAAGAGGAAAATGAACCCACAGATTTGAATTTAATTTGGCCTTAATACAGCTTTACA